>NW_024429201.1:33205612-34554987 GCF_017639785.1 Mesocricetus auratus
GTTTTTGTATTTTTTTAAATCAAGAGCTAAATACCAACCACGCGTCCAAAATTATGAGTTTTAGACGTAGGGTTTTCTAGCATCAATTTCTCATGGAATTAGGAAACAATCTACTTGCCTATCTAAATCCTAACTCTTCTTATGTTTAACAAATCCGGAGGCCAGATCATTCAGAGTGACCCTTTTCTCAAACTAATCTAGTTCAGAAAACACAAAATGGACTATACAAAAGAATCCCATAATAACACATACACAAAAACAGTTTCAAGGGATTTAATCTGTAATAGGGTACAGCTGTCCTCCTAGTTATCACAGATTCTAAAAAATGTACCTTGTGTCAGAAATGGGTTACCAGTGATATCTTATGGACCCCTAACCATTACAGGTTATTAGGTTATTGTCATTCTTTTTGCTTACTCTACAAGACAGGTCTTATGCTCATGCATTGTTAGAACCAAGAAACTTTAGCTAGGTTGGTCATAGGCTTTAACAGAGAACCTATCATTATTCTGCCAAATGAACAAGGGCTGATTTATCATTATACACATAGTTTAATGCATCTCTCAAAACCTCTGCAACTGATCAATATACAAAATTCTCAACCCTAAATTGGTCACATTTGTCTCTTTCTCCCAAGGATCTCAAGGAGTAGAGAGATTGTAAGAGCCAGAGGCAGAAGAAGGCAACAATAAAAAGTGTTTTCAGGACACAACACAGCTTGTTACTAAAGGTTTGCCAGTTGCACATATGAAGTCACAGTAGTTCTAATAACACACCCAAGACTACTGCAAGAGCAAGTTAGACAAAATACTAACACATAGAGGGTAGTTGGACCCAAAGCTCCACTAATAACTAAGGAACTATTGATAAATGATAGTTTATTGGGTAGGCTTCTTCAAGGATGTGGCCCTTGAGAAGCTACCTACACTCTAATTCATGGCCCTAAAGCTTACACATGACACATGCTGGAAGCACTGAATGACTAAGAAATATCAATAATATAATAACACATGAGGTTAGGATGGAATGATGATGGGGAAGATGGGGTAGGAATTTAATGGAGCAGAGATTGAAGGGTTCACTTTTAAATAAAAGGACTCTTACAGTGAATTAAACTCAACTAGTGATAGAAAATGGCAGGTCTAACACTAGTTCAGTTTTCCATATCGCTTTTTCTCTTGAAAACACGTTTAAACAAGTTAACAGAAATTGGAGACTGACTCAACATCTACTTTATGTTGTACAGGTATACTTTTCATTTTTATCCCTCATATTTTTTTCTGGTTTGTTCTTTCATAAAACTCTTTTTTAAAAAGTTATTACAGCTATTGTTACAAAGAAGATTAACAGAGAAAAAATAGGACTTTGTAAAACTCTACTCAATAGAATTTACTGAGTATTTATTTCAGGCTCAACTACACAGAAGATAAAGAAAAAATAACTTGCCCAGGTTCTCTGTAAGGTGACTAATACACACTATAGCTGGTAAACAGAAAGGGAAAGCAATGTAATAAACTTTGTGATCTGGTGGTATCCGGTGCGTTTTGAAGAATTTACAGAGTATGGTTGTTACACACGAGACATTGTGTTAAAGCATTCACATATCAACTTATTTATTCTTCACAACAATCACATAGGATAAAGCCTGTTTCAATTCTTATTTCACAGTGAGGAGGAACAAAAGTGAACTGAAGTTAAGTGACTTCCTCAAGGTGGGTTGGCAAAGAATAGAACTGCAATTTGAACTATATTGTGTGGTTTCAGAACACTGAATCTTCACACAGCACAGGGCAGAGCTATAGTGCAAAAAATTTTGAAACACAAATGTGGGACTTGGCAGTTTACAGTAAATGCACAGGAAATTCTTTGAGGTTTTGATCACTGAAAACACATGACTGTTATGCGGGATATTAGAAAGGAAACTGCTAACATAACTTTTCTTATGAAGTACATTACAAAATGTACTGCATAGTTAGTTAATAGACATGACTGACCCACAGTCCTGGTATAGATGAGGTCCCATACCTTTTGAGTATCACTTGTTCCTTGTGCTAATATTTTCGATTTAGCTGTGGAAATACTGTGTGAGGGCAATGCTCTGATTAGCCTAGTTTTAGAGCCTTTCTTTTCAGTATCTTAAAACACCTACACTGAAGCCACTTCTCTGGAGATCTCAGTGAAGCCTGCTTGCCTGGCCTCTCCTCGGCTTACACAGGCATTGTTTCTCCTCAGCTGCCACTGCCATTTCAAGCTGAGTATGCATGCCGTGCTTTCATGTGGCAATGTAGGCAACTAATCAGGAAAGATCATGGGGCTCCCAATTAAAAATTGTTCAATAAACATAAAAAATTTCAAGCATTCTAAGAGTGACATCAAATTCCTCGTGGGTTGTTGATAGGCTGGTTACTAAAGGTTTGCCTAGTTAAGATTCAACAAGAATGGCAAATCTCTTCAAATAATTCTGTAAACATTTAGATAGAACTGAATTTAAGGAAACAGAGAACACACATTTTACTGATCTGTTCTTTCCAGATGGCTTCCATGTCACAAAATCAGCAACATATGTTGGCATATCCAGCTGACCTTCAGGCAAATATCTGACTATCTCAGGTATATGCTACCTCTTTGAATTGGGTCTGAAGACAGAGAGAGATGGAGAGGGAGAAGGAGATACAGAGAGAGAGAGAGAGAGAGAGAGAGAGAGAGAGAGAGAGAGAGAGAGAGAGAGAGAGAGAGAGAGAGAGAGGGAGGGAGGGAGGGAGTCATAGAGAAACTGACAAAGAGAGAGAGACAGAGGCAAAAGAGAAAGACCAACAGAGACAGAGACCTACAATGAATGACAGGTAGAGATCAAGAGAGACAGAGAAGACAGAGACAAAGTGACAAAGACTGTGATGAGAAGAGAGACACACAGAGAGGAATAATTGTTGCTAGCACATTGCTCATTCTAAGCATCTGTCAGAACTCTAGGCACTTTAGATGTGTCTAATTGTTGAAGGTAGATAAGACAGTTAGGAATAGGTGCTTCTCCATGGCATTAGTGATTAGAAGAAATAAGAAGTGGACCTGATCACACACTTACAGCTGAATATAAAATGGCTGAAGATGATTAAGGCAAGAATTAAGTTTTAAAGAGATGGTAATGAGGCTCCCTGTGAATAACCCCTCGACTCTACTCCTTTTGTAGACAACTTAATTACATTTCCTTATTTTGCAACATCACCATCCACCTGGCCACTGTGGATGATTTTTCCACTGTAGACTATGATCTCCAAGTTTCCATTTTAGACAGTAATTTTAAAGTTTTAAACTTTCAGCCATCTAAACTTGATCCAAATCTTAACTTGGCATATGGACCATTGGTCCAGCTGCCATTATGAAAAAGAAGAAGAGAAGTATCTGAAGTCTTTTAAGGACAATTTTGAATAAAAAATAAATGTGCAATTTCTAAATCCCTACTCTGAAAGAAATATGCAGAAGGGTTTGTCTAAAACTGTTCCAATGCTGGTTTTGATCCAAGTGAATGAGGAGTGTCTCTATTCATTTGAATTAGGATTATGTCAGAGCAAATATTTGAAATGGGAAAGAAAGAGCAATGTTCTCTCAAAGGCAAGGTAAAAATAACTGCAGAGTAATCCCATCAGAACTGCGGGATGTCATCTGTGTCTCCAGGGGCAGCCCAGGCTGTTTCTAAGACTGCCCATCATTTCTCTATGATATTTTGTAAGCAATTTTAGAAATTTGGGGAATAAAATTCAGAAGTTTCCACTAAATTTAAAGTGCTGTAATCTTATAAAATTGATTATCTTTTTAATTTGATAATATGCTTTTTGACAAATTGAGGTAAATTTCTGTTTTGCTTGGTCTTGGTAATGCTTATCTTCCCTTTAAAAAGTTCATTGACCCTGATTTGAAAGGACCTTACTTTTTTCTCTAGCTAGAAAGAACTACCACTGCTTGTGGTACACAGGTCCTTACAACAATACAAGGTCAATGTTTCATTGTTGTACTGTCTGTCTTTCTCCAGTTATTACTGGGTATTTCTTGGAAACATGGTAGGTATTGAAAGTGATTCTCTATTTCTGAATAAAAGTCTTGTGTATGAACTTTACACTTTCAATCTGGAAAACTCTAACTTTTATACTTCCCATACTATATTAGACACAGGGGTGTTTTTAGTGTCACAAAGGCAGACAAGGCCTGTTGGAGCTTAGAAATTCAACAGTCTAAATACTTAAAAGACCTGTGCAGAACTAAGATATATCTATTTCTTCCAAGATTAAATCCTTCCACTTTGGAGGGATAACTGTAAAGATGCAAGGTGTTCTAGGCAGGGTTGAAACATCTCAGCCTGCACGGGGCTTCTTAAGCTTAGGAAGTAAAATCCCTGTAACTGACAGGATTCACCAAACTCCCCCACTCAATGTGTAAGCAGTACGGAGTGATGAGAACCACCATTGGACAAGCTATGTTGCCTAGAAGTTCAGAGCAGCCATGACACCTGAAAGAGACACCCTCCAAGTTGTTGAGAGGCCACCCAAGGTGAGCTGGGCTTTGGCAATGCAGCTGTCACTTCTGCCGCTGTAAGTAACCCCTCATCCATATTCTTATAAACAACCCCAATGCAGTTGGTTCACAAAGCTGGACTTTGGTGGTAATCTCATTTTGAAGTGTCAATGATGCTTTGTCTGGAGTCAGTAGACATTTGTTCATTTCTCCTCAGGAATAATTTCATAAAACAGAAAGAAATGACTATCCTAAATGCAATCTTATAGAAATGTGAGGAGTAGCTTTTAAGAACTCATGGAAGATTAAAAACAAGTTAACTTCAATGCTTTTGTTGCATTCTAAGATATTGAGTAAATTGATAGGTATTCATCAAGATTCTCAAAATGAATACTTCATTCAGTGCTTCATGGGAGTGATTCCTTATCCAAGGACTCCTGTATATGGCCTGTCACCAACACACCTGAATTCACAGGTGAAGTGATAGAAGATAAAACATTTTGGGAAGGAGCCTGCATAGAATCTTTGACTCTCTCTCTACAAGTTAGCCTTTGTGGAGGTGTATAGACATGGTGAGGGGAGAGGAGATGGCCTCTAGTCCTCAGGCATGATTTTACGGGTCAGAACCTACAGCTCAGATCACTGTGTGAGGCTGTTGCATACCTGGATGTTCTCAGCCTATTCTTATCTGATGGTCCAAAGTCAGGCTTTTACAGAACTGTGATTCTCCTTTTATCCCCTATATTCATCGAGTACTTTCTGCTTTTTAGACAACACAGACACATGGAAGAGGATACTCACCTATAGTCTCCAAACTCATAAGCTTGTCAGGGCAGGGAGAGGTTTCCCAAACAGCATCTTTAAAAAGAATGGGGGTCACTATTTTACCATGGCCAAACATGGTACCAGTCTGGAGTCATCTGGCCTGGAGGAAGCAGCAGAGAATCTTAGCATTTATCTGGAAGAATTGCTCCAGTCAGGGAAGAGAGTACAGAGTTAATACTCTGTTCTCCAGGAGAAAAAATGTAAATCATTCTGTAGCCAAAGCTGACTTCAAATTCCTGGTGACCCTCCTGCCTCAGCTTCCTGCCTGTAGAGATTATAGGCATGAGTCTCCACATGTGACTTCTACACTGTTTTTGAGAGAGAATTTCAATTAGCCTAGATAAGCAGAAGCAAGATTTTAAATTTAATTTCAAAGTGCAAATTGTGCTTTGACTCTTTACTGTCCCAGTGGAGTATGGCCAACCTAATTGTAAAATATTTTAAGTCCCTCTATGATATAGGCTTTTATTAAGGTCTGTCCTCAAAGCTAAAATAAAGTGACCATTTAATGACGTTTAAGACATTTGAAGGTCTGTTTACATATGTGGGCGACCTCAACAGAACAGAAACTTGCTGACATTAGATGTACAAGAGACCAGAGGAAATGGTCACATCATCCTTACTTCACAATACTTGCCACATGTTGTTGCTAGCTCTGTTTGATAGCAGGTTTTCACAAATATGTGAACCATCCTTTAAGACCAGGTTTACATAAATTGTTCATTGCATTTCAAGACATCAGTACAGAAACTTGTTTATTAAAAGAAGAAGAAGCTAAATTTTGGAAAGTTATCTTAAAATCAGCGATTTGACCCTCTACATGCACACTGAAGTAATATTTACTATATTTTGTTCTGATTGAGAATATCATATGGCATTTTTTAAATTTCCTTCTGTTTTGTTTACAATGTTGTTAAGTTTATACCCCGTGCCACTGTAGCCTGATCAAAGCCTTGGCTGGAAAGCCAATGGAGTCTTACTGATGTTGTGTTGGTAAATGAGTATGTAGTCAAACTGTCTCTTAAACATGGCTCTCTGCCTTTGCTGGAGAAGCTTCCTCTTGAGGGAACAGAATACAGAAACCCTTGGCTGTCCATGATGCTGAGAAGGAATGACTGCATAGTGTCTGTAGGGCAAATGAGTCAAAGATGGCGCTGAGGGGAAGTCAAGAGGGTGAATCCTAATTTGTTTACAGAAAAAGATGACTCATGTTCACTAGGTAAAGCATAGGCACCTAGGCATATGATAGGTGGACCTGTAAAACCATTGGCTGGCTGTTTTTCCAGCTCTGCAGATTTTTCCTTTAAAAGACACTTGCTGTGGGACAATAAATGAGTTCCTGCTTGACTAGACTCCCTGCTGTGTCTGATTGTCTCCAGGATTCTGGGAGGCTGGGAAACGGGCGAGCAATGATCTTACCTTTCCTTGGACCCAGCTAAGCCTTCTGTGGTTGGGCTAAGACCCTGCATCATACACCCAAACCTGGTGTATGAAGGACCTAAATCTCTTAGGGTAAGTGAGACCCTCAGTATGGGTAACTCATTTTCAGTAAGAAGGGAGCAAAGGGATTGGAGAACTCCAGCAAAGATGAAACCATCCACCCCAGATAACTCCAGACCCCTGCCTTATGCTCCAAAGTTGGGTCCCCCAATACTTCCCTCAGGGAAAATCCATGGGACCTGGACCCCTATGATTGACTGGACAATGGCAGGTCGAGATCTAGGGGCCCAGTTTATGTGGAGGCCTACCCAATCAAGGAGGGATGGGAGGATGCAACTAGGGCCCTCAAGCCTACTTGGTAAAATTGGCCCCTGGGCCAGACAGGACTGGGATACTTGTGAGGCCAAGGATCTTAAAGAGCTCCACAAGGCCATGACAGAAGATGGCCCTAATTCCCCTTGGGGACAAACCCTGTTGCAGGACATCGCCTATCATCTGTTTGTCCCCAAGGACTGACTGTATGTGGCTAAGACAGTTCTCCCTAGCTCTCAGTTTATCAAATGGTGTGCCTTTTATAAGGAGGAATGTAGGGTATGAGCTGAAGAAATTAGACAAGCTAACCCCATCATCCCTACTACCCATGCAATGCTGTCAGAAACAGGAGATGGTTACTTCACTGGGGTTCAGAAAGCAGGGATCCCTGAGCTATATCAGGATCAGGTGAAGCAGGCTGTTTTAAACACCTGAGAAAAACTGGATGATGGGCCTACTGAGTCTACTGAGTATCCCATTGCTGGGGTGAGGCAGAAGTCCAGCGAGCCTTTGCCAGAGTTTATTGACCAGGTCAAACAGAAGGTTTGGCACAAGCTGCCACCAAGAGACCTCAGAGAATAATTTATCAAGCTGCTGGTATGGGAAGGGATGAATAGGGACCATAGAGTGTGGCCTGCGTGGGATTAAAAGACAGTTCCCTGAGCAGATGGGTGGTACCCTCTCAAGATGTAGATACCCAAGAATATCAATCCCAGTCTCTGGCCCTGGCCTTACAGGCACAGATGACTACCATGACAGAGGCCATCACCTAGTCCCTGGAAATCCAAGGGTCCTTGAGGCCACTGGAAAAAGGGACATGCTTTAGATGTGGGCAGGAAGGACATTTTAAAGGAGACTGTCCTCAACACCCCCT
This sequence comes from Mesocricetus auratus, assembly GCF_017639785.1. Taxonomy (NCBI): domain Eukaryota; kingdom Metazoa; phylum Chordata; class Mammalia; order Rodentia; family Cricetidae; genus Mesocricetus; species Mesocricetus auratus. The sequence continues at coordinate 33,213,570 of NW_024429201.1, forward strand.
CCCACCGCTAAAAAGCCAGGAAGGGCTAAGCCCCTATCCACCCCATGCCCTCAGTGCAGGAAGGGATACCACTGGAAGAAGGATTGTAGGTCAAAATTTGACCTGGAGGGTAAGCCTTTAAACTAGAGAAGGGACAGCCTTTAAACTAGAGGAGGGACAGCCTTTAAACTAGAGGAGAGGCAGCCTCCAGCCCTGTTAAAAAAGGAAGGAAGCCCTTCTAAATGTAGGATTTGAAAGTCTCATACCTTGACAACACAAGCCTACTGGACTGTCTCCTTGATTGAAGAACTTAATCTAAAAATGACCATTTCCATAGGCAGTAAGAAGTTTCATTGTTTGGTAGACACAGGTACAGACATGACAGTAGTCCAGGAAGAGGAAGCACCTTCCACCTGGGAACATGTACCTGGGCCCTTGGTTTTGAGGATGGGAGGTAACTCCCAATCAAGAGAAACAGTGACCTTAATGCACTGAACCAGCCCAGACATGTACCAAGGACAGATACGCCTTAGTGGTCAAAGGTCTTACTGCCAGTTTGCTAGGACAGGACATGATAGGCCAAATGGATGCTGTTGTGAACACAGATTATCAGGCATTTTATGAGGATATCCTGGAAAAGGAAGAGGCACAAAGGGTGGGAAAGGACCTAAAGGGGGTCACAGAGAATTTTTTTCAACCTCTGCAACTACAGGGGAGAGCCTCAATCATAAGGGTCACTGCCCTCTGAGTGCTTCCTATCAGATGAGACCCTGGGTGTCAATCCCTACAGAAGACATGATGCCCCTTGTGCCCTGCTAAAGGACAAGATGCCTCATGATAGTATAACTATGACAAAGAAACACTGTGAGATGCTCCTTGTCTTTCAAAAGGCCTTGGGCGAATGCTATCTAAGGAGGTATTCAGTGACTAGGCCCTTGTCCCTCTGGCATTTTCTGGAGCCTCCCTGATTACAGTGTATAACGATACTCGATGCTATATAGGGAAAGCAATATATTTATTTACCAGAGAGAGAGAGAGAGAGTCGCACAGACCAGGAGTTAGAAGTGTGGCTGGCTTCCAGGAGAAAAAGGGAAGGCCCTTTTCCTTTCACTTCCTTTTATCTCTACCTTGACCCCGCCCTGATGGGCGGATAGCTTTGTGGGGTTCACTCCTACAACAGTGGTTCTAACCCAGGACAGGGAGCCATTGGAATGGATCCATACGTCTTTAGAAGGAATACACCAGGTCTACTCTCAGGCAGATCAGCTTGCTGATGCCATCATAAAGAGCAGGACCCAGGCCCAGGGACACTATGGGCTAGACCCCCATACCATTGTCTTCCCCTTCTGGGTGGAAGATGTTGAATGACTTACTCAGACTAATGCCCACCTTGCTCTTGCCTTAGAAGGATTTATTGTGAGTATTGATTGCCAATAAGGGCCATCTAAATGGGCTCCTCTTTTACAGAGACTCCTCCTTAAGATGCCATCCTTGTTTGAATCAGAGTCCATTTATGTATTCACTGATGGGTACGCAGCTGGCTCTGCCTATGTTGCCTTTAGGGGATACACCTCCAGCCTCCCAATGTTCCTGACTAAGGCCAATGAATGGGCTGATAGATAGACTGGAGACAGTCCCAGAGGCACTAACCCTACAGGAAGCCATTCAATTGCATGATATGACCCATGTCAATTAGAGGGGACTACATAATAGATCAATAATGATTCCTATAAAAGAACTAAAAAAGATAGCTCACACCTACAAATCTTGTCAACCATATCTAAGAGTTCTTCCTCTATAGCCACCAGGAGTTAACCCCAGAGGCCTACAGCCCAAAACCCTCTGGCAAACTGATGTTACACATTTTCCAGCTTTTGGCAACAGAAGTATGTTTTTGTCTCCATAGACACTTACTCAGGTGGCTGTTGAACCACTGCACATACAGGAGAAAAAAAAAAAAACAAGCTCAAGCACATTTTCTCCATTGTTTCACAACCCTAGGATTACCCACATAGGTCAAGACTGATAATGTCCCTTGCTTTACCAGTAATTCCATGGCAAATTTTTTCAGTTTATGGCACATCAACCATACTACAAGAATCCCTTACAACCCTCAGGGACAAGAAATTATAGAAAGAAATCATCAATATCTTAAAGAACAACTTTTAAAACAAAGAGGGGGAATCAACCCCCATTCACAACTAGGAATGGCTTTATTTACGATTAGTATTTTAAATTTTTCTAAGGGAGCAACTGAATATAAGTTCTAAAAACAATGGGGCCACCTAAACCCCAAACCCCAAGTTAAGGACAAATGGAACATCCCATTGGAGGGCCCAGACCTGTTAATTACAATGTGAAGAGGATTTGGATGTGTCTTCCCCATAGGGGAGGAAGCACAAATCTGGCTTACAGTCAGAAATCTAAAATTCCTGCCTGCTCCTGCAATGCAGGAGGATGACCAAGAACAGGTTGAGCAACAAGGAAAGGAAACAGCAATGGTGGTCAAATCTCATCTTCCGAAATACACTGATACCTGATCATGTTCAAGGGCCTCAAACCTTTGAGAAGCTCTTGTGCTCTTTAAAAATTAGATGATGTCCTGCTTCCTGACCAAGCTGATGTTCCTGCTGCTGATGCTAACTGCTCCAGTGACCACCCAGCAAAGCCCTCATCATCTCCAAGAGATAATGTGGATGGCAATTGATGTCGCCAATGGAAATGTCTGCAACAGCACCACGAATGAGTCAGTTCCCCAGACCTCCTGATGGTCCACACTCTTCTTCTACCTCTGTGACCTGACGTGAGGATCTTGGGATATGGAAGACTGGACCTCTCTTCATCAAGGATGGTCTGAATGTGGAGGGTTGTGAGGGTGCCACCTGACTCACGTATGGGACCCCTAATCCCTGGGATGCTCACATGTTCCAAATAGGGCAGCCTTAAGGGACACTGACTTTTACATATGCCTGGAGAGCAACCGAACAGCAAGGGACATATCCAAATGTGATGTTGTAGCTGCCTTTTACTATGCACAAAGGGAGTGTGAGAAAATAGGAACAGATTCCTAGATAAGGCAATCTCCACCATGTTGGGTTACTTTATAGTAATAACCTTAATTTGCTATTTGGGCCTTGCCTTTTCAATAGGTTGGTCCGACTAATCAGAACAAAGACTCAAGAGACCCAACTGATGACCCCCTCATGTATGTTGTGATAGGCTCAACCCTGAGGATATCTCCCTTTTGAGTGAACCTTGACAATAGGTACTATTAGAGGTGAATCTCTGCAGAGGTGACAAGAGGCCCGTACTTCGAAATGAGATGGGTCATAGCCTAAAACAAAAAGGGGAATCTGTAGGGCACATGAGCCAGTCAAATGTGGCACTGAGGGGAAGTCAAGAGGGTGAATTCTGAGTCGTTTACAAAAAAAGATGACTGGTTGCCTAGATCGAACCAGATGAGGTCACTGCATGAACAGCTCCTGTTCACTAGGTAAAGCATAGGGCACCTAGGCATGTGACAGGCTGACCTTTAAAACCATTGGCTGGCTCTTCTCCCATTCTGCAGTCTTTTCCTTTGAAAGACACTTGCTATGGGACAATAAATGAGTTCCTGCTTGACTAGACTCCCTGCTTCGTCTGGGATCTGCAAACGGGTGAGCAGTGGACTTACCTTTCCTCGGACCCAGCTCTGCCTTCCCTGGTTGGGCTAAGACCCTGCAGTGTTCAGACCTAAACTAAACAGCCACACACCCCTCCAAGGTCTGGAGACCATTGCAGAAAATGGTGAGAAAGAAATATAAGGGCCAAATGTTGTTGTCTGGACAAGTGGTGGCTTTTCTACTCTGGAAATCAGAGCTGCTGTGAATTCCTACACTGGCCTAAGCAGACTGGGCCTGACGAAGGCCAGTCATGTTTGGGGGAAGGTTCTACCCCTCCCTGAGGAACCTTTTTGCTATGGGTAACTGTTTGGGAAGCAGAATCATTGTCTTCAATGGTGTGGCTACTGGTGAGTCCCTTCTAACCCCACTCCACTGTAGATGATTCTGGGTATTAAACAAATGCGATGTCGTGGGAATGGGAAGAGGATCTGTATGCAGGAAGGGAAGATGCATGAAGGAGGGAGGGGGTAAGAAAGTAGGGATGTATGATCAAAGTGCATTTTATACATGCATGAAATCATCAAAGAATAAGTTTATTTCAAAGATATCAAAAAAGTATCTTGTCGGGTTAGTAGGTATTAACATTTGGTATTTCCAAGCATGCATGCAATGGGCACTGGTCAGATCCAACCTATGTTTATCTGTTTTTACCTGCATACACATACTTTCCCATCTGTTAATTAGTACTCAACATTCAGGTCAAGTTTTGTTTTAAATTTTCCAGAAATATGACTGGACATACAATTCTTTAGTATTTGTGCCTGATTTATTTCAGTTAATGTAATCTTGTCTACTTTCACCTATATCTCTGAAATTCCAGGAGTCTGTTCTTCTTCATGGCTGTATAATATTCCAGTGTCTATATAATGCATATTATTTATCAATACATCTGCCATTTAGCACCCAGCATTGTTCTATATCTTAGTTATTCTGAATTATTTTACAATAAAGATGGGTGTGCAGGTATCTCATTGGTATGATTTTATTTCCTTTGGATACATAAACAGAAGTAGAATCCCTGAACTTTATGACCCATCTAAATTTTGTTTTATAAGAAACTTTCATATCCTTCTCTTTAACTGCTGTAGTAACGTGCTGTTCTCATCCACAGTGGGTAGTAATTATTTCTCCTCTGTGACCTCATCAGCATTTATGCTTTGTGTGTCTTCAAAGCCAGTTTTGCTGTTTTTCAGTGGTTTCCATTTCACTGAGGTGGGATAGTATCTCCTTGTAGCTTTTACTTGCATCTCCCTGATAGTCAATAAAACCCAGCATTTTTCTGCGTATTCATTGGCTGTGGTGTCTGGACACATCATTTGCCTATTTTTAAATTTAGCTTAGATTTTAGCTTTTGAGTTTTTTGAGTTTTCCACCTAATCTGGTTATAAAGTTTTGTCTAGTGGACAGTTTGCACATTTTCTCTAGCCTGTGGGCTGTCCCTTTCAGTGAGGAAGAGTTTTAGTTTGGTATTATCCCTTCTGTTAAATTTAGCTTTGGTTTCTTTTGCTTTCTGGTGTCACAATGGAAACTTCTAATATCCTAGATTTTTGCTGCTATATTCTTTCCCACTGTTTTAGAGTTTTTGGTCTTTTATAGAGATTACTCATCTGCTTTTAGTTTATTGTTAAGTATAATAAAAGATAGTGGTCAAGTTTCAATCGTCTGCATATGGATGTCAATTTTCTAAGCACTAGTCATTGAAGATACTATCATTTCTCCAGTATATGTTGTGCCTTTGTTGAAAAGCAAGTAGCTATAAAGGCATAGCTTTATTTCTGAGTGTAAGTTTGATTCTATTAGCCTGTGTTAATTTTTATGACAAGGAGCAGGCTGTTTCAGTTACTGTAGCTATGTAATATGTTTTAAATTCTGGCTCTGTGGTGTTTCCAGCTTCATTGTTGCTGCTTAAAATTGCTTTGAGATTTGTGATCTTTTGTGCGTGCTTTTATATGAATGTTAGGACTATGTTTTAAATTTCTATAAAAATATTAAGGACAGGTTTTTTTTATTTTTCTAGTAGGAAAAAGAAGAATATAAATGATAATTGATAAACTCAAGTTGCCAACATCGTCTGTAAGTAAAAGGAGGGGGCCTCAACTCTGCCTCAGAAATCTTACACAGCAGCAAGCCAAATTTAACCCAAACCTCTCAGATGAACTCTGAATCCTATCATGAGCACCAGCTGAGAAAGCTGAGATTCAAAAGCAAACCAGCCCCCAATTGTACCCTCAAAAAGCCAACAACTGAATGATAGATCAACATTAGTTGGAAACATAATTTGAAGTTAAGGCCCCAAACTAGATTACTTTGAAATTGAAATATTAGTAGTGAGTAATAATGACTATTATATAGAGATGGAACTCAAATTTGGCTCAGTTATATGGCTAGAGGCAGCAAACAACAGAAATGTGTTCGTGAGTCATTAAAATTCTTTTCCATAAAAAATAGGAATATTGCCATTTAAATTCTTTCCATGACATTCATCTATTAGTGCAAATTTAGGAATGGTTTTGAAAACTAACTCAAAATGATCTTGACCTAAGAATGGATGGCTCTCACTGGCTTCCTGGCATGTCTGATGGCATCTGGCTCATAGCGCTTATGAAAAATGAACTTCTCTTGAAGTGTGGGTCAAACTTCACCTGCTCCTTGTCCACCATAAATCAAGAGGTTTATTTGATTCTATCATCATTTTGTTGCCTGAGTACACTGGAAGCCTAAACTTGCACCAATACCTACAGAAGGAAGAATTATTAGCTAATGCTCTACAGAGTTCTGTGGGCAAAAATAGCCTGAGAAAGGTACTGTCCCATTCTTCAACATTTAACGGTTCAATGAAGCTAAAATTCAGGACTCTGGTTTTAATAAAGAAAAACATCAGTATTATACACAAAAGGAAATATTTGTTTTAAGCATCCCTCAAGTATATTTTGCAATATTCTCCCTTCTGTACTGAATTCTAATATATAATTAAGTGGCTGGTTTTCAGACTTATAAGATTGTGTGGTTTCCACATTTGTGATTGAAGAAATGGCAAAGTTACAAATGCAGTATTATCATACTTCTTTGGATTAAAGTGGGTTCTTTGTAATCTAGAAAGGATCCCAACTATTAACCTAGTATTCACCACTGCCCAGTGTCCACTGATGAGTGTCCTAGTCATCGTTGTAGATAAAAATGTTCATCCCGACAACACCCAAATATGCCTAAAATTGCAGATGACAGTTGTGAGCATTTCTGCCTGCTTATCTGTCTGCCTTCGATGTGACCCTAAATTAGGCATCAGAAGGTATAGTGTTTAATACAGATTCCAGGCACAATATACCTTCTTGCAATTAGTTGAAAGTGCTGTTTTGTAATTAAAGGGTGAAGTGGGGCATGATGAACATATGGAAAAGGAGACCCTTAATAAGTGATGGAGCCTTCAAAAGAAATTGCTAATTAGTATGCATTTGATGTGCACTATACCAATTTTAAGACTTTGCCTTGAATAAATTGCTATGTTGGGTGTTCGAAGGAGTGGTGAGATTAGCATTTACAAAGGGGGCAATTTTCTGTCTTCTTGACTCTGTTAAATGGAGGAAATAACTTCCAAGACTGGAGCAGTAGTTAGCCCATCAATCATTCTCACAGCTGGAAACTGGGGATCCCAAATGCAGAGATCAGTTAATCCGTCAGCTAATAAGTTCATAGTGGCACCATATGGCGCGGGGCCACTCCACACTGGGAGAAGGACAGAACTGTTTACACAGGCATGCTGCTTTCTCAGGTAGCTCCCTGCTGACAAAACCCTTTGTTCTGAAGGATCAATTTACTTTGCACAGTAAATTGACTGAATTGATCAGTTCAGAGCATATAATTGTTGGCTAATCCTGTGGAATCATGTCCCATCCGTGTGAGAGGGACAAAGGGGAGCGGCCCATGGCTTGGTCTGGGCTCCATCCTGGGGCTATTCTCATCAGACAGACTGGACACTGATTAAAGGGCCAAGGAGGCTAGATATGTAGTCAGCATTGACTTCAAAGGGAAGAGAAACCTGCAACGGCCAGAAGGCCATCTCTAGCTGTCTTTACTCAATTGATATCATGGCATAACTTGAAATAAAGATGATCAGTCCAAGTGATTAAGAAGCACATTGTTTCAAAAACTCTTTTAAATGGAAAGTTACTGCTCTGTCTCCAAAGCTAAGTTACACCGAAGTAGCTTAATTCCCAAACTTACCTTCTGTTTTCACAAGGAAAGCAACTTACAAGAGACAAAGAAGCTTAAGGTGAATGCCCAGAAAAGCATGGAAACTAGAGATGAAGGAATAAAACCCTTTCTTTGACATTATACTCTAGTGGCGGAGACATCCACTGTTCTGCCTGTGTATAGGGTATGGGAAAATTCACCAGAGCCTTTCAGAGCACACTAGAGCCAAACCTTCCCACTCCAAGCACACTTGTGTGAGTCCTGGTGCTTTGTTCCATAGATGTGTTTGATCTGACTTTGTTTTTTCCTTCTCACATAGAAAATAAAAGAAGAACAAATAAGTTGAAAAAATTCCACCAATAGAGATAAATGTTGGACGTAGTTCCCTTCAACTAAAGGTTTTCTTCAAAAGCTAGTGTCAATAGAATCATTTCACATCAATGGTTTGAAAAGAGAGCTGTGTTCAATAGGAACTGAAGCCATTTGGTGTTGCCGAGCAGACATTTGCTTATTAAATGTCTGAACACTAATGAACTTATACGCCCACCCCACGAGTTTCTACCAATTAGAGGGCTATTGATTTCTTTACTTATTTTATGGAGAATAAATGTCTGAGGTTTTCTTTCATAAAGAGAAATTGCAGCAGGTTTGACAACATATGAACTCTTGGAAATTATTTCAATTTTTCTCATTTAAAGCAACACATGATTGATGATGTTCTAAACATCAGAGAGAAGCATAAGTTGTATGATAGTTGATGTTAATAATTCCAAACTATAAAATATTAATTATCTCTAAGTACTTTCAATGTATTTTTCCAAATTTCTCTGTACCTATATTCATTTTTTTATTTTTTATGGGCTTTTCTTCTATTACCACATGCACAGGTCCCAAGATTCCATGGTATTTTAAAAATTCAAAACCAAGAAATATTTGTAGAGATTTATTTTAGTAAATATTGTAATGAGAATAAGATAAAATGTAGTAGTTCTTTAAACATACTTTCATGTTAAACTTGTGAGGAGGGAATCAAAGTAGAATATTGCGTTCTGAAGAGATCACAAGCAAGAGTGTCCTGTGAATGTAGGCACTCTGCCAAAGAACTCTTCAAAGAGATAAAAGAACATTTGTGTATTCTGATAAAATTTTCTCTCTCCGTTATTACCGATTTGTAGTACACCTCGTTGTACATAACACATGAGGTGAGCTTTAACTCCTTGTGAGTCACTCACATGACATTTGTCCATTTTTTTAAACTAACCTAAATGTTCGTCCTGAAGTCAACTGGGATTGCCAGGTACTGAATCACAAACATAAAATGGATACCTAGATCTGTTTCAAATCTCACCAAATCCCTGTCTCATCCTCATCTCTGCATTTGCTTCATTGCAGAAATGTTACAAAGTTGAAATCAAAGACATAACTTCCAGTAATTGAGAGAGCTTTACCTATTCATGGCATGTTCTATATTAGTGATAAGTAAAGCTTTATAAAATAGTATTTTATTTTAATCATTTTAAAAATTAAATGATAGGTTTTGAGAGGTTGTCAACATTGTATTTTACCCAAATATTTCCCAAAATTTGTAGCTATTTCTTTACTTTATATACATTTACATCCTTTCTCAACTCTCTTGATAATTCGTAGTAGTTTTCTAGAAACCTCTGGAAATTTCTTAAGTCAGTGTGTCACAATTTTCAGCAATGTGTGCCAACTTTTAAGAGCAATTTCCAATGCATTATCTTAAAATCTTTACATGAAATCTCCAACATGTTTAGCCTTTTTATTTGTTATAATTAGCAAATAAGAAAGATCCAAGGGAAAATATAGGCTTGCTTCTCCCTTTTGTCACTGTTGACCTGATTGTCTCTGGGCCTTTCTCCAGAAGACAAAGAAAACTTCTCTCCCATCTCATTATAGATTGTCCCCTTCACACTCTATCTCTCAAACACATCATTAATGTGTTTGCTTTCATCTGTAGCCTCAGCCTAAAGGGATGCCTATTCAAGAGCTCTAGAAATGTTCTGTTTTTCAGAAGTAGTTTTGGATATGTGGTTTGGTCAGTAGACTTCTTCTTAGACTAAGACAAGGCAGAGATCAAGACTCAGGAAGCTCTTTCTTCCCTGTGGCTGCAGTGCCTCTGTCTGCTCACCTACAATGTTATTCCTACATTTATCATTTCTCCTTCATAATTTCTTCTATACCCTCAGCCGTGATCTCTATCCATCCTATTATGTACTCTGCTTGTTGTTCTCTACTCCAAACATGGACCTTGGCATGATGGACAGTTTTACCTACTTTGCTCACTTCCATGTCACAGAGTGTTAAATAATACCAAGAACACAAGAAACACTCTCTAAGTCCCTGTACAAAAATACATCTTCAGAGTAGAACACCACATAGTCATGAAAATCTCCTGAAATAATTAATTATTTTAAAATATTATGATTTCAAGTTCTTTGAGGATTTGTTTGATGACTCATTCCACAGATGTTTAGTCTAACTTTGGGGGTAATTAGTGAGTTGGAGAGAGTGCTATGAATAAGAATAGAAACAATTAGATTGTGAACTATCAGTGAATTGTAGAAACTGCTATGAAAAGTGAGACACATTCTTCCTAACTTTTTGAAAGTTTAGTTAAATATCTCATATGATAAAAAAGTGTGAATACTAATAATAGACTTAGAATATTAATGGTGTGTTGTAAAACCTGAGGATATCAAGTTCAAAGAGGAAAGATTTATTTGGGCTCATAATTTTAATGGTTTCGTTCCTAGTCAGTAAACTGCATTGCCATGGACCTAAAGTGAGGCAGGCAGAATATCATCATGGCATCAGGAATGGATGCTTGATGGAGAATTGCTCATAATGGGTAGGAGCCAGAAGGAAAGGGGGCCAGGAACCAGTCATTCCCTCTGATCAACCACCTCCATCTCGAACCAGGATCCCACTAGCCCATTCAAAGTGCACTCTTCACTCCATTAGCCTGTTGATGTAGTTAATTTCATGGCAATCCAGCTACTGTTCAGTGGTGTCACCAGCTATAGAGCAAGCTGTCAACTTACAAGCTGTTGAAGGGAGCAACTAATATCTGAATCATAACAATCCACATAATGATTGCTAGGAAAATGGTCATCATTTTTGGATGCTTCAGATATTAAGTTTCCCATTTTTACTAGATGTAGTGTACTATATGTAGTTATAACAAAAAAAAGTTGACTGGAACCAGTCCTTACCAGCTACTAAAATCTCATTTTGTTCATCTCTCCCAAACTCCGCATTTAGTGGCATCAAATTGGTACCTTGAATTCCACCCCCTGAGGAAGCATTGCATAAATTGGTAAATGCTACAAATGAGAGTTATTACAGTTTTGTCCAAATGCCACTAACCTCTTACCTTCATCTGATGAAAATTAAAAGCTCATGGGAACACAATTGAATGAAAGGGATATACAATTTCCCAATACAGCAAACCTGTCTTGAATTTGTACTAAAATTGAAAATAACACTAGGAAGAATTACAACTCTCTTCCCACTGTCTCCCTTATCATCTCTTTTCCATCAAGCCATGAAAAATAAACTCAAGTATAACCCTTCAGATGAAGAGGTTTGCCATAGCAACTACTCTGTCTTCCACATCTAATCCATACTGATGCATGGTGATGGTGTGCAAGTGATGAATCTGAACCCAAAGAAAGCGGAAAGACTGTGTTATTACCCCTATTGAAATGCAGGATGTCAGTATGTATGGGGTATTTTGTGCCACTCCCTTCTTCCTGGTACACGATTATTCATAAATGAACAGAGACAGGAAGTGGCTTCTGAGTCACTTTCAACAGTGGTCTGAGTAACCCATGTGTGTAAAAGGCACGAAAGCAAACCCTGGGAGTCTGGTGACTTTAAAAAAATGATATTTAGTAGGGCAAAGAAAGCTAACATCTTACAGATGTCATAAAGATCTTAATTTTAGTCTTTTACTTGTGGGATATATTTAAAGATATTATATTATATAATCCCTTGAATAAATGCTAAAATACACGTTAAAATTCCTTGGGTTTTACTTATTGTCTAATTTGGATTGCTAGAACAAAATACAGCTTTGGACCACATTCATCTCTCATAACTCTGAATGCTGGGAAGGTCCAGAATCTAAAACTGGAACATTTCAAGTCTGGAGAAGATGCTTCTGGCTAGCAGATGGCTGCCTTCTGCTGCATAGTGAAATGTCATCAGGCTGAGTGGGCTCTGCTCTCTTCCTTTTCTTTGAGGGTGCTGATCCTGACATGGAAGCTCTACTCTCACGAAACATCTAAGTGTAATGACCTTCCAAAGTCCCACCTCCAAACACTCACGATGCAAGGGAGCTCAGCATATGAATATGTGAGAAGATAAATATTTATGCTGTTGTGCTTACAGACAAAATCCCTTCATACATTTAGTTTTTTCTTATGCAGAAAAACAATAGTACTATTTTATTTCCTAGGCAAAAGTTAATTTTTTCACGTTTTTTGTTTACAAAAATGTAAACAGTAATCTTTGAAAAGGTAAAAATATTATACAGGAAAATCGAAGCATATTCGACATCTTTGTTTAAAAATCAATTCAATTCCAAGGACTGTTTAAAGACAGGGGCAAAGCAATATGTCAATATGTAGATGCTGTAAAGCTTATTGTATCTTCATACTTGAGAATTCCTAAGCTTGAGATAATTTAGTTTATTTTACTACTAAGTAGTCATACAGAGAATATCTCAAATAACCTTGCTACAGCATTGGAATTATGACAGTGAAGTTTCTCACATGGGATTATTTATCTGGGGAAGAACAAAGATTGTACTTGTGGAGGGAAAGAAAACATGCATTATAAAAATATAAGGCAACTAATTTCAATGTTATGAAACCCCTTCCCTCAAGGCTCAGAGATCTGCATGGAAGTAGAGGGGGGATGATTGCAAGAGCCAGAGCTCACAGAGACTGTGACAGTACACACAAGACCTGAACAATTTTAATCCTGGGAAAAATTTGTAGGTGGTGATAGTTTAACTCATATTTCCACCATGCTGTAAAATCTTCTTTTAATTTTATTTTTCATTAACTAAAAATTTTTCATATACTATATTTGGATCAGATTCTTTCCCATCTGTCAACTTCTCCCAGCTCAATCTTTCTTTCTCAAAAAGAAAAAGAAAGAAAATCAAAACAAACTGAAAAGAAAAAACAAAAAACAAAGAAAACTAAAACCACAGAAAACACAAAAAGCATGGAGTCTGCTCTGTCTTGGCTAACCACTCATGGGATTGGGAATGTGCCCTGGAGTGTGGTTGTTATAACAAGTAACACTCCACTGGAAAAATTGATTTTCTCTTTCCTAAAATGTATCTATTGTAAACTGCTTTTGGAGTGGGCATGGGGCTCTGAGTATACTTTCCCTTCTTTGCACTGCAGATCCCTCAGCCTTGAGGGGAGTTGCTTCATAAAAACATACAATTCAGGATTAAGAGACGATTAAAGGCAATGATTGCAACCAAAATTAATTTGGAATCTTAAAGGTCTACAGCACTAGAAGAAAGATAAATTGGCCACTGCAATGATTTTCTTAGGAACTGGGGCAGAAAGGACAAAACAGAGTTTTGTTCAAAGTATGAGACAATTATCTATAGCACCAGCATTGGAAGAGAGAACAACTACTCTTGAACTCTCAGTGACCAATAACAAGCTGTCTGTATTATTGACCCTCACTACTACCAGCCCACATCACCTCTTGTAACTGAAAATGACAGCAATATGTCAAAGTACCTCCCAAGGTGATTCACTTCAGCCTCAGCTTACAATGATAGCTAATTCTGGATATCCAGTCAGAAGTATGACCACTGTAGGGGAAGTGAGTATATACAGTGTATATAGCTACTTCTTGAAGAGCTGAGATGATTACTGACAATGTATATCAAAAACTAACATTGTTTACCAATCCCATGAGTCTAAATGGTCCTAATGTGTTTTTGTCTACTATTAAAAACACAATAGACCAATCTTTAATTTCAAGGAGAGTGATAAGTAAGATATTAACAAGAAAAGAAAGACACGAAATACAATTTTATAAGTAATATGTGGAAGAAATGAGTTGTAAATATTTAGAGTGACCATAGAGAAGAAAAGTTCATACCAAAAAAAGTATTTGATAAAAACAGAGATGCAAGTTATCTCCACTTATTGGAACTGAAAGTGTGTGGGACTATACACAAACTATCACTCCATGTTATTCTCTACTAATTGAAAGTTTATTGTTTTAAAATAGCTGCATGCTATTGTCATTCATAAGACAGCCACAATGGTATATATTTGTATCCACCTACTGGGATATTATACAGTTTTAGCACTGTAAAAGACTTAGATGTTACTTCACTAATAATGAATCAATGTATTAAACACACATTAACAATTACCACTCCAAAACTCTATCAAGATTCCCTACTCCACACTCCCTATTATTGCAAGATTTTCTGGTGTGTGTGTGTGTGTGTGTGTGTGTGTGTGTGTATGTGTGTGTGTGTGGTGATTAAGGATTAAACCCAAGCCCTCAGGAATGCTACACAAATACTTTGTCACTGAATTCAGCAGAAAAAAACAATTGAATCCTGAGATTTGCAGGCAAATGGATGACACTAGAAGAAACCATCCTGAGTGAGGTAACACAGTCACAAAAAGAGAAACATGCCATGTACTCTCTCATATATGGATTTTAGACATAGATCTGGGGAGTGCCAGCCTACAATCCCATGGCCAGAGAGTCTGGGAAACAGAAACTTCATTCAGTGGCTGATGGAAGAAGAGGCACACTCCCATGGCTAAAAGCACTGAGCTGAACTCAAGAAAGCCAGTAACAGAGAGGGAGGACTGATGACCAAAGGGATTAAGACTGGACTGGCTTAACCCCCAGAAACAGCTGACCTGACAAAGGTTAACTTTTGAATCCCAGGCATCAGCCTGCGAATCCAGCATGGGACTGATCAAGGTCCCCTGAATGTGGGTGCCAGTGAGGAGGCCTAGGTAATTTATTGAGCCTTGGGCAGTAGATCAGTACCCATCCTGAGTATACACATTGACTTTGGACTCCCATCCAACAATGTGAGATGCACTTTCACCTGAACTCTTGGGGGAGGGTCTAGGCCCTGCCCTCGATGAAATGATAGACTATGGATACCCCCATGGATGGCCTCACCCTCCCTGGGGAAATGAGGGGATAATGGGAAGGTTGAGGGGAGGGTATGGGAGGAGGGAATGGAAAGGGAGAGGGTCCGGGAACTGACTTGTGAAGCAACCTTGTTTCTAATCTAAATTTAAACTTAAAAAGAAATTTAAAAAAAACAAATTTCCATTTAATCTATATTGACGTAAAGCAAATAAGACTTTAAAATAAAAACAGACTTTTAAAAGGATTAAAAAAAAAAAGAATCCCCTCGCCGGGCGGTGGTGGCACACGCCTTTAATCCCAGCACTCAGGAGGCAGAGGCAGGCGGATCTCTGTGAGTTCGAGGCCGGGCTGGACCGATAGCCTCTGAAACAATATAGAGAAACCCTGTCTCGTAAAACCCAAAAAAAAAAAAAAAAAAAAAAAAAAAGAATCCCCTCTTCAAAGTTCCCCTATTTCTTACCAGGTTTCATACTGAATATAATCCAATGCACCAGACCACCACTACCAATTAACCAAGACTATTTTAACACCTGAAATGTATTTATCAATCCCAATTTTATCAAATTCTCCTTTTATGCCACAGTTTTACTTTGGCATACTGAGGTAACAAAAACCACATTCTTTTTTATTTAACTGAAATACGTTTTTTTCATACAATATATTCTAATCATGAGTTCCCCCCCAGACCAACTCCTCCACAACTCTCCCAATCTCCTCACCACCCAATGGCATGCTCTTTTTTGCTCTCTTCTTCAAAACCAAACAGGCAAATAAACAAAACATAGTTTTTGAAAACAGAAGAAACACACAGAGAGAACACACAAAGAAATTACAAAAATGAAACCTGGAAACTATAATTTGAAATCAAAAGGTTAGTAGGACAAAAAATTACCTAAAATAGCAGTGTGAGACAAAATGTCCACAAAAGTACGTTGAGTTTGTTTTGCATCTGACATCTATTGCTGGGCTTGCTTGAAGCCTGCCCTTTAGTGTGGCTAAAATACCCAGTGAGACTCCATTGAAGAAAAGTAATTATGAAAACCACATTCTAATCAAATTATAAATGCATACTTGTCAGATAAAATATATTTTTTCTTAAATGTAGTATTGAGCTCTAAAATGTAAAACAGAAATTCTTGAAAACCGGAAATGAGGATAATGTGTTAGCATGGATTTGAACCATTATCTGAGAACATGCAAGGCCAACAAGTTATTTTTATGAGCCATTGCTTGTTGAGGCCCCGTTATCAATATTCAGATTGTAGTATCATTCCAAACTGAATGTATTACACAAACCTAGCATCTAGAACTACTGCATCCTATAAGAAAGCCAAGGGTAAGCACCCACTCACAGCCTGTGCTGGCTAGTTTTGTGTCAGTTTGAAACACATTAGAGTCATCTGAAGGAGGAAACTCAATTGAGCAAATGACTGCATTAGATCTGGGTGGAAGACATTTTCTTAATTAGTGATTGATAGGGGAAGGCTTAATCCATTGTGTATGGTGCCATCCCTGGGCTAGTGGTTCTGGGTTCTATAAGGAGGCATGCTGAGCAAGCCATGAAGAACAATCCAGTAAGCACCAGTCCATTGCCTCTGCATCAGCTCGTGCCTCCAGGTTCCAGCCCTGCCTGACTTCCTGTCCTGACTTCCTTCAGTGATAAACTACTTCCTCGCAACTTGGTTTTTGGTCATGGTGTTTCATCGTAGCAATATAACCCTAACAAGGACACAGACCAACAAAGCAATATACATGAAAGTGCTTTAAGGATGAAATCCCCGATACAGAATCTTGCAATCTGCATTGTGTTGCCTGTACTACTGTGAAATGTTGGGTGTAACAAAGGAGAAACAAAGAAAAATTCCAAAATTAAGGGCACAAAAATGTCACTCCTCTCCTCTAAAAAAAATAGCTGAAGTTTACAAAGAAGACATACAAATCATAAAAATATTAAATGTAAAAATCATAAGTAGAAATTATGATAAAAGTATAAAGATTATGAAAAGGGAGCAGTGGAATTTTAAAAGACCCAACTTAACACTTCTAGAACACAAAATTGTCATATTAATTTTGAAGTTAGTGAGATGCAAACCCATTTGTTAGGTACACTTTGTGAACATGAAGGTTGGCTTGGGGAAGTAACTCAAACTAACACAAAGTCAAAGAGACAGGAAATTTTGAGGAGATTCAGAGGTATATAACATGACTGAGCTTGAACAACATGTATCTTACACCAATCCTAAGAGAACAGGAAAAATAGAATATAAAATAGAATATATAACATGCAAAGACTATAGCATATATATATATATGTGTGTGTGTGTCTGTGTGTGTGTGTGTGTGTGTGAAATCCACAAAACATAGTTATACACACACGTGAAAAATGAAGGAGACAATAGGATCAAAAGTTCCAAGTCATCTTTAGCTGCACAGGAAGCTCAGCATGAGATCTTGTCTCAACAAAACAACAACAACAAAAAGCAACCATAAATATTGCCAACAAAAGAAGCTCATTAAACTAATACAATAAATCAAAATAATTATAAAAATACATATGAAAATTAAAGCATCTAAGACAATGAGAGAGATTTTCTTGAAGCAAAAAAAAGAACAATCTACAAATATACATTATTTTGCTAAATAGTAGATATCTCACCCATTTTGATAGAGGATTAGAAAATACTAAGGCATATAATACCTTTAAAAAGAAAAAAAGCTGTCTTTCTAAAAGGTATGATTAAGGGAAGGTAAATAAACACTTTCCATTTAGGCTGGATAACAAGATATCATATACAGGTTATCTTATGAACAACAGGGTTCATTTCAAACATTTCTGGAAGCAAAGAAATTCAAGTTTAAAGTATTCACAGACACAGCATCAGACAGAAGTTAACTTTTGTTTTACAGACAGTATTCCTGTGCATCTCCATGCGAAAGAAGAGGGGGTAAATATGCTCTTTTGGGTCTTTTTTTTTTAGGAGCACAGTCCCTTTCCAAGGGGCTCCACACCTTATCTAGTCATTCATAAAGACTACCTTTTTAAAATTCTCATTGGTAAGTGGTTTCAATACATGAATTTTGGAGGAGCACACTGTTCAGACCATACCCAACCTGATTACACAACTATACACAATAGTCATATTCTGTACAATAAACAATGAATTCAGACAGAAAGCATCTTAGAAAAGAATAGTTCCCAGAATGTCACTAAGCCACAAAGATGGTATCATAATACACTTGTCAGACAAATTAGACTTTGAGTTAAAAAACAAAGAAACAGGATCTGTTATAGAAAGTTATATCATGATGAAGACATTCCCTAAAAAGATTTGCCAATCCTAAACTCACATGCACCTTATAATATAGTCATTCTAAAGAAAGCAAAACTCAAATGGTATAACAAATAAAAGTGGGCAAGCCTATAGCAATAATGAGAGAATTAAGGAACTCCTAGGAAACAGACCACTGAGAATAAGGAAAGATAAAGGAACTACATTCAGGAAAATGATACAGAGGTCAAGGCCACACTATAGTTACTAGAACATTCAGAAAGAAAATACGGATCCTTCATACTTGAATAATTCTTTACATTTTAAAATAATTATATATAGCATGATTTTGTTTTGAAATTATCTATCTACAACTTTGACTTTCTTAAAAATAACTGATCCAACAGCCTTCAGAATTTTAAGCAACCTGGAAACTGGTGAATTAGCTCAGTCAGTAAGTATTTGTCATCTAACCATGAGAACCTAAATTCAAATACCTTGTACCTGTGTAGCAGCCAGACACCACAGAACACATCTGTATCATTGGGGCTGACAGAAGTAGATAGAGTTCCTGGGGCTTTGTGCTTAGTTTATCTCATCTAGATAATTGGACAAGTTCTAGGTTCAACTAGAGATATAATTTCGGAAAAAAAATGTTGTTGGAAACAATAGAAGATATTGATGTCAACCTCTGTCATCTACACCCAGCAACCTCCACACAGAACATGTGTATGTGCAGGAGCACATGTGTGTGTGCACACACACACACACACATATGCACATATATACTCAGACACACTAAACAATCCTTGTTGAGCAAATTCCTTCACATTCTATCAGTGGGTAAAAGAAAACTTTGAAAAAAGATGACTGTAAAAGGTAACATCCACCTTTGTGCCAAATCTTCCATACTCATCCAAGCTCCCAACTATGGATAACTTTACTCTAAGTTTCCAGACAGATAATTTTCCCATGAGTAACACACCAGCAAAAGTGTTTTATTTTAGAACTAGCTGATAGCACCTTCAGATAGGGGTTTGTTATTGGAAGGGGTTTGGCTTTTTAAGATGCAATTGTTGCTTCAAGTATTAAAAACAATGGAACTATTCAGAAAGTGTTGCACAGCAGCTTTCCTGTGAAGGCCGTATTGAAAGCCATTCAACAATTCCAGCAGGCCTACTCAATGGAATTTACCATTTGCTGTAACATAACAATGACAGCTCTTGGTCTTTGGTTACTCTTCTGTTTCATCTTCTCAGAAAATTTGACTCCCTGTGTATCCTTTCTCTACACCACAAATAATTTTCTTTCACTGTGGCTCCAGTTCACACATGACTTTGGCTCAGTTGGGACTCTCTCTTGACTCTTAAGATCAGTTACCAATTGTCCAGAAGTCTTCATAGTTCCAGATAAACCTTGTAGCCAGTTGTGGTTAAAAAGGAAGTGTTAACACAATCTAAAATATGTCCAATCAAGTATACTTTCTCCAGTGAATAAATGATTAATCTGCAATATATTAGTCTATCTATTCAAGAGCATTTGTCTGTTTGTATAACACACACACCAAGAAGGAAGAGAATGAAGGTGAGAGGAAGAGGGAGAAAAGAAAAAGAAAGTGGGATATGGGTGGGCGAAAGAGGGAGAAGTGACAGAAAGCTAACTTTTTCTTATTTCTACTAATACTGGAACCAATTTTTTAATGTATTTATTTCTGCTGGTTATGGGTATTGCCTGATTTTCTCTATGGAAAGCCTGCTATTCACATGATGATTCCAGGGTTTCAAGGAAGGGTGACTCAAAATTATAGTATGTTTCTTTATCTTTGAAAATTACAGAATTAAATAGAGAACTATTCAAGACAATGAAGTAGTAGTATTCAGAACCTTGCTAGGATTTGAGAGAGTAGTTCTGATTACATTTTGAATTAATCTCACTCGGGTGGCAGAAATGATGAATACATGTAAAGAAGCCAATATCACCTTTGAGTGACTGATGGGAAGAAAAGCCAGTGGCTACTGAATCTCTGCAAATGACTGCCTCTTGTGTTCCTTTGCATGCCGAGTCCCTAGAGGGCAACACACACACAGAAAAGGAGTGGCTGCTGGTTGTGTCGCCATCTTGAGGGGCATCCATAATGATGAAGCTGTGGAGGAGCCATGGATTAGAAGACTCCAAACCGAAAGACTCCTAGGAGCATTTCCAATATTTTATTTACTGCAATTTTTCATGTTTAAACGTGAGATTTTTCTAGGCTAACATAAAACCCACACAATGGGAATCAGTTCTGTATCTTTCAAATTTCACATTGCTGTACACCTTGTCAACTTCCCTCAAAAAAAATCTGCCACTGGTGATTGCAAGGAAAAAGTCCCCTGCTTCATGTATTTCCTTCTAGATTTTTGTTTTGTTTTTGTTTTCCTCTTTTGCCCAGCCTTCAAAGCACAGCTCTTTTCCTAAACAAAGAAGGTCCTTAGCTGGTTGAGTATAGCTGGACTGACACATGCTGATAGCCTGAAAAGCTCCAAATCTGCAGTGAGCCAACAATAGGGTCTGTGACCTTTAGCAAGACTCCGAGTTGTCTGACCCATGCCTTTGTGCCCATCACTTTTAGTTTTGGCTATGGTGCCTATAGTTCCTTCAAAGACCCAATGCCATTTTATTAGGTTTTTGCAAAAGTGACATTTCCATTCTCAGATCCTCTTGGTGAAAGTTAACTTTTAAAAAATATTCTTTCATCTGTATGAAGACTCACACATATATACAGTTCAAATGCAATCTTTGATTTCTGAGAATGCGGCTCTAGGTGAATATTCTCAATTCCTTCCAGCTGAAATAGAAAAAAAAGAAATAATATTACTAAGCCATTCTGACAAGCTCACTAAAAAATTCTCAGTTTGCATAGTACATAGCAACAAGTGACCTGTTAAATGATGACAAATCCTTCAGATTATGGCTTTAGACCTTTAACCTTTTGACTTTGGGCTGTATCCAGGGAGCAGTCAGAGAGGAAGAATGCAATAAACTGCTTGTAATCTAGTGGCCTCAAAAGAAATAACATCAAAACCAGCTGTTACACCACTAGTCATTAAAGACTGACAACATGTTAACTAAAATAGGGCCATTATATTGAAAACGACTTTTTCCCCCACCCACTGCCAAACTGCTAGAGGTCTCTTGTGTCTCCGAACATCAGGAAACACGGATGCCACAAAGCAAGTGGGTAGTTAAACCAGGAGAAAGTGAGTTACATTAGATTGAGACGTGACCCTTCGTTTTTAACATGTTTGAGGGATCTGGCCAATTTTGAACATTGTGTCTTACACTTCTTGGCAGCTAGAATAACTTCTCTTTGGGTTGCTTGTTTTTTAAAAAAAGTGTGTATTCGTGTAAGATTGCAGCTGTCTTTTTCCCTCCCTCTTTTGATATGAAGAAAGCTGATGTGGGGATTTTAATCATAAAGTACGATTCCCCAGGTATCATTTTCCTGCCTTCTTCAACTTGAAATGTTGAAGAACTGAGTTGGAAGTCACAGTGGTCTGTGCCTGAAAACCAATGACATGTCAAATCTATGGAATAAAAGCTTGAAATGTAGCACACATCTTTCCAGAGATTGTCATCCAGCCACATCAGCATTTAAAATACAGCAACCAGTGCTGGTAGGCTTCAAAGATGAAAGTCAAAATCAGCGTGGGAAGCACATAGGCTGAAAAACATGGGGTGGAAAACATGTTACTAAGTGACTGTTACAAACACAACCTGTATAAAACAGAGAAGCCAAGGGCGTCCCAGTAAGAGCAGGCACTTGTCTGTACCTGGGAAACCACACATTTGAGCGAGAAGCAAAAGCCAGTAACACAACCAGAGAGCAAACTCAGAAACCCACGGTTCCCAAGCATCCCCATGACCTCATTTTCTCTCAGGCAAGGTTCAGTACATAATCTTCTCACGAGAAAAGGCCCTTTGCTGCATTCTTAGGTAGTTTATATTTAATTATAGTTTGATCTTTTAAGTTAAATTTGTTTTAAATTCTAAAGTCAATTTAGAAAAAAGGTAGATTTTCATTTTAGACAAATGAAAAATAATAGGTGTGTGCTATTATTAAGCTTAATTACGCCATTGCAGGGTAAAGTCTGTATCCAATAAGAATATTGCCCTGCCTTCCCTTTACTCGTGAAAATAGAAGTCTGGCATCCTCCTGTCTGTTTGCTGGTGTGCTGTACAATCACCAGCCACAGTAGACCTCTGCACTAGGCTTGAGTCAACCGAGTTTGAATTTCCGTACTTTGTAGAACTAAATAAAGGGCCCAAAGTGAGTCTGCTCCACTAACCTGTTCTTTGTTTAGGCACTACTTTGCCAAAGCTTCCATTTTCCCATTTTTACAATGTAGTTTATATGGCCAATGCTCTCAAATTTCACAAAACAGTGCTTTGTTTTTTAATAAAAATACAACAAAATACCATAAAGTGTAAAAAGTCTATGAACATAAGACCTTAATATTTTCATTTATCCCTGCTGCAACCCAAGCCTTCTGTACAGTGAGTGGTGAACATGTTTATGGGATCTCTATACCGCCACTGTATGTGAGACTGTTTCCACATGGACCCTATGGCCACATGGGCCCTATGGCTGCTGGCATCTCTAATGTGGACCTTAAAATATTCACTGATAAGCAAAAACATTAGTTCCATTTAGTGGTAATATGTCTTCTAGTGGCTATAATACAATCCATGTAGCACTGTCAAATGAAAGAAATTCTCTCACCAACTATTTTTTTGTACTTATACAGTGTTGTTTAATTAGTTTTCAAGAAGTTATTCTTAATAGATTCTCACAGTGTTGTATCGTTTGTTTTCAATACATTCCACGTGTAGATTCTCTAACAGTGTTGTATCTTTAATTTTACATGAGTTACACGTGTAGATTCTCATACAGTGTTGTATCGTTAGTTTACAAGCAGTTATGCTTTTAGCTTATAACAGTATCACCAACTATTTTTAATTTACTGATTACTTTTAAAACAAGAAAAAGTCATTTGTCTTCTGTTTTCCCACTTTTAATCCACACACATCCTGAAAGAGGCTCCAGTGAGTTTTTATCTACTGAATGTCGGCTTCAAGCCATTTAACCAAGGGACACCTTTTCCAGGAAAAAAATATTCTCTCTGTTATATTTTATTTTGATGATTGTTTAAGGAGATATTACTAAAATAATGTATGAGTGGCTATAGTTCATCTTTTATTATTATACATTCTGCCCAACTCACAGGGATTCTAAGTTTGTCTTGAAATGGCTCTCTACAACTCAAAAATAAGCTTATGGTAGCCATGTTCATGGTCCATGATCATGCCTGATAGAACACATGGCCTCACACAATAAATACAGAATAAGATACTAGTAACCTAATTATTAAAATTGAATAATTTAAGAATCAAAATTTAAACACTGTCACATTGTATCTGCATATGTTTTAAACCTATGACCTATAAATTCATATATTACATTGTTCCCCTGCATCAAACTACAAATCAGAAAAGATAGAGGTCAGATTTCATATCCCCTGATTCATTTATGACATCTGTTTCTTTTATCTTTTTTTTTCTTTATTTTTTGAGACAAGGTTTCCCTGTGGCTTTGGAGGCTGTCCTGGAACTAGCTCTTGAAGACCAGCATCTTAAGGCAGGCAAAAAAAAGACTATTTAAACTGGGAACAAATTGATCAAAGTTTTAATGAATTTGTCATAATAACTAACATTCAATTGAAAATTTTCTGCAGGATTTTCTGACATAAAGTTAATTGTACTAGATATTCATATTTTAGGATAGATTTTTGCAATCGTTGGGTTGGACCAGGTGATCACCAAATGTGTGCTATACCATCACCATAGTTTATCTTTCAATTAACAACAGCAATAACAAAAAACACATGTACATTCTCACACATGCTTACCCAGTGCCTCAAGACACTGGCCCACTGAGTCAACAAAAACTTATCTCAGTCTCAGTGTCCTCAAGGGAGTAGCTTCTTCCAGGGCTAGAGCAGAGAACTTCTGATATGAACTGTAACTATTTCTCATAATGAATATTTTAAAATTATGATTATATGTCACAAAAAAGAAGTTTACATAAAAGTGGCCCAACTGACCAATTTGTAAACCAAAATAATTAAGAATAATGTGGATTTTAAAATATTGCAAAAGAAGAGAGGCAGTAATAAAGTAATTAATGAAATAATTAAAAGGGCATATAGTTAATGTTAAATGCCAATTAACAAATATCAAAGGTGGGAAGAGTGCTGAGGTATGGAAATGAGCATCTACAATCTTGATAACAAATCAGGTCAGACAAAATTTATCTAAAAATGCTCAGGCTAGGAGGAAATTAACAAAGAGAACCAATTATTTTTATCTCAAAGTTTTGCCATGCAAACTCCATTAAAAACATCTGATTTATTTATTGGGGGCAGGTGCACACATACTACAGTGTACATGAAGAAATCAAAGGACAACTTGCCCTGGTTCTTTCCTTCTACCATGAGGGGTCCAGGGATTCAATTAAGGTCAAGTCCTAGAAGCAATCTCCTTTACCTGCTGAGTCACCTCACCAGTCTCACAAATCCCTCTTTAATGGCAAGGAGACAAAACACAGCAAGTATAATGTACAGACATGAAACTCTTTGATATATGATTAAAAGTACCGCTACCAACAGGAACAAACTGACACCATGCATCCCAGATGTTGTCACCTGAGAGGACAACATAACAAAAGTATTGTTTTCACAGGGAATAAATAAATTGTATTTGAAGTTCCATGAATAAAGAGCTAGATAAACTCAAGCTGAGTATCTTAGTCAGCGTTCTATTGCCATGCAGAGATGTCATGACCAAACAGCTCTTATAAAAGAAAGCATTCAATTGAGGAATGCTTGAGGCTTAGTTTATTACCATCATGGCATGGAGCATAGTGTCACACAGGCAGACACAGTGCTGGAGAAGAAGCTGAGAGTTCTACATCCAGATAGCAGGCAGCAGGAAGAGACAGACAGTGAGAAACTGGGCCTGCCTGAGCATTTGAAACCCCAAAGCCCACCCGCAGTGGTACAATTCTTCCAACGAGGCCACACCCACTCCAGCAAGACCACACCTGTAAGTAATGACACCCCCTGATAACCAGGCCTTAAAATATATGAGGTGCTGTGGGGCCATTCTTATTCAAGCTACCACAGTCTATTCTCTGACACCCCCATAGGCTTATAATGACATTATAAGGCAAAAAAAAAATGTGTTTAGTCTGGCTTCAAACATCTATTTATTCTATGACAGTCTCAACACTGTTTAAAAGTTCCAGAATCAAAGTCTCTGATACTCATGGCAATCACTTAATTGTAAGATCAAAATCAAAAAGCATATCACATACTCCCAATGTATAATGGCAGATGATATACATTGCCATTCCAAAAGGGAGGAAAGAGAGCATAGAGAGAAAATACTGGACCAAAGCAATACCAAAAAACAAACAAACAACAACAATAACAAAAAAACAGATGGGCAAACTCCAAACTGCATCTCCATGTCTGTTATCAAAGTGCTCTTCAGATGTCCAACTCTTTCTGCTTTGTTGATTGCAGCACACTTCCCTCTCCTGAGCTAGTCCCACCCCAGTCTGCAGATCTTCTCAGCAGGTATCCCATGACTCTGGAATCTCTAACTTCTCCTGGTCTCCAAGGCAATTGAGATTTCACCTTCACAGTCACTCAGAGGTCTCTCTGGACCTCCAAGCAGAAACACCTGACACAAGCCTAGCCTCAGCAGCTTTCCTTAGCCAAGGAGCGAGATTCCACTACCCCTTTCTTGTGTCTTTGACTAAAGCCAGAGACACGTGGCCAAAACTGCCAAGTTCTGCTGAATACTGGGACTAGAACACAGTTCCTTTGTTCAAAAACATTTTCACCAGCTTATTTTTCCTGTGGTTTCCTTCACTGCCATTATTATCATTATGGCAGGGAGCATGGTGGCAGAGATGATGCTGAGAGGTCTCCATCCAGAGAGCAGGAAGCAGGAAGAGAGAGAAACTGGCCTGTGTGAACATTTGAAATCCCAAAGGCCACCCCCAGTGGGCCTCCAAGAAGGCTGCATCTACTCCAACAAGACCATACCTACTCCAACAAGGCCACACCTTTAAGTAGTGCCATCCCCTAATGACTAAACCTTCAAAAATATATGAACCTATGGGGCTCTTCTTATTCAAATTACCACATTTAGAAAAGCTCTTTCTTTCAGTGACAGCCTCAGGGTTACCAATGTTCTGAAAGCACATGCCTATAACAGCAGTTGCTAGAGAGGCTGAGGCAGAAGAATTCCAAGTTCAAGGACTGTCTCGGAAACTTAGTGACATCCTGTCTCAAAATAAAAAGTAAAATTAGGGCTGGAGATCCTTCAATTGTTGGTTGCCTGCCTGTCATACTAGAAGACACTGGGTTCTCTTTCTTATGCTAGAAAAAATTAAAAGCATTTAAAATTGAATATTAAAGGTTTAAACACACACACACACACACACACACACACACACGATGCATTATGTGACCTGGATTCTGTATTCAAGACAAAAAATTCTGTAAAGGGTTGATTTTTGAAATTAGAAAATGAACAGAGCGTTAACATACTGTACTAATAAATCTAGTAATGGATGTTGATAATGACATTGTGGACACATAAGGGAGAATCCCTAGTATGGAATATATATTGAAATAATTGTGTGACAGACTCTGAATTCCCTCATGGAAGCTCTTACCCTCCCTGGGGAGTGGAGGGAGGATGGAGTTGGGGTCGGGGTGGTGGTTGGGAGGATTGGCGAGTGGGAGAGGAGGGGAGGGAGAGGGAACTGAGAGTGACATGTGTAAAAAGTTAAATAAAAAATATGAATCAAAAAAGAAAGAATTGTGAATAAAGAGCCATGTGGCATATAATTTACCCTCCTGCAGATGCTTTAGGCAATCGTACTTCAAGTAAGTATATAGGTAGATAGATAGCTTGGTGGATGGATGGATGGATGGATGGATGGATGGATGGATGATGGATGGACAGAATGATAGATGGTAGATGTTAGATATACAGATAGACAGACATATACATAAATAGAATTATAAACCAGCTTGGACAAAATGTTCCCACAGGTGATGGTGATTGTGGGTAAAACTTTTATGAGTGCTCTTTGAATTATTACCATTTTGTATTTTTCTGTAAGTTTGAAATTATTTCCCAACAGTAAATTACTTTTTGTTTTTGTTTATAGAACAGAATACAACTTTGAAAAATGTCCACTCCTGCATATCTCAAACTATTAAAAAAGGATTAACACACATTCAGAAAATACAAGTATGTCATATTTTAACAAACTTACAATAATGGATAAATATGAAATGTTCTCTGCTGCAGATCTGGAAGCCTTGTGCCTGGATGGAGATGGCCAGTCTCTAGGAAAGGTCTGCGGCTTGATGTATTCCCATAGAGCTCTGGGAATTGAAGCCTTTTCTCTTGGTCTGGTCTCCACACTTCGTGGAATGAAGAAATGGAGTTACAGAAGCCAAGTTATCTGAGTTTGGAGCAAGGGGATATAGCGTCCTGTAAGTAAGAATACACTACTTAATTAGCATGCTTCCAACAATACTTGCTGTTTGTCAGTTTTAATGGGTTTTCACCATAATCCTATAAAGTGGAGGTTACAATTGATAGGTAGGTTTCAGAGGCCACATTACCCAACTAAATTATGTATCTTAGGAGGATGGCTGAGCCCAGCCTGCTTGGTTTTGAAGCCAAGAGCCTCTGCATCAGACTGTCAGATCAAGTTAAGGCCAAAACCTCCTAAACTAGACCTCTCCCTTGGAGGGAGTCACTAAATAAAATGACCTAATTTACTTTCTTTGTTCATTATCAGCGTCACTTAAAGAGTAGGAGAACCTGCTAATTACTGTGGTGTTCTTTTTTAGCTATCCCTCCATTTTTTTATATTTTACAATAAAATAGATTTTCATATTTCCTGATAAATACATATATAACAATTATCTCAGTGAATGCTATTTACTTCAAATAATTTTAATTTTTGCTTGTTTCCATATTGTCCCAAATTTCTAAAATAGCACATTAGCTGCCCACTCCTGAAGACTTTAGAGTGTTATTATTATTAAGTAGCATTTGTACAGCACTTTATATTGCCAAGTGTTTTGCAATCAGACGTTCCTCTCTGGGCTCTCTCCTAAAGTGGAACAAGTTGGTTAGATCCCCTGAATAAGCCAAAAATGAAAATGATTCCAAATAAGTGTAGTGGAACTCTAAGTTTGAACACCACTCTTCCAGGTGCTACAATTAGCAATGCCTGTCAAGGGTAAAACCCAAAAATCATGAACAATGAACAACGAAATCACTACTAGTTCAGAAATGTTGACAGAGCTAGGGAAGAAAGCTGCTGAGTCATGTCTATGTGCACAGAAAAACTGTGTCAGCAGCATTTCTGCTGATTAGTTTCTGAAGTTAGTTGCACATCAGCCTAATTTTCTTTCCACTTATAATTTTCAAGTATCTTACTGAGGCCGGTCTTCTAATTCATATTTTAATGGAAATTCTAAGCAGCTCCTTTCTTTGATATGTACTGCAGTAACATTCCGCAAGAAGAAGAATGTGGATCTGCTACTTTTAATGAAGAATTATGGTACAGCCAGCAATGCTTGTCTTAGCAACCACTGATGTAGAAATTGACAGCTCTCAGGCTGCAGTCTCCTCTGTCCATCTTATGGTAACTGCTTCAGTGAAATGACAGTTTTCAAGAATGCAAAGCCATGAGACATGCACAGCTAACTGCCTGCAAGAACAACACTGAGGATCTCAGTTACTGTTTATTTTAGTAGCTTATCAATCAAAATAAACCAGGGGCAGAGCATGTACAAAAGCCAGTTAGAAACCGGTAGACACAGATATCTGCTGTGTGCTCATAAAAGTAAAGAGAAGATAGTCCCTTCATATCTATATATGAGATCTCAATGTGATGGACCAAAATTATAGCTGTATCCAGTAATTAGAAAGAATTGTGCTGTACAGGGCATTAAAATCAAACTCTAGCCATGGAAGCACTTTGTTTTTCTTTAGCCTACTTATTCAGCCTCACTTTTAACTATACCAATCCCCATCAATTGTTGTCTCCAAGGTTTCGCCAAAACTTAAATGTTTCCCCATATCTTGTTCTCCATTCTTCTTCTCCCATAAATACTGCTTCCCTGCCTTCGTAGGCTTTAATCTTTGCCTATCTTGCATAAATTCTCCCAGATTTCCATCTCCTGTCCTACAGACTAAGCTTGTCAGTGTTTTTTCAATGCTCTTGTTCAATGATGTTTCCATCCATTTATTCATAATAATGATTTACAGATATGTGTCATCCACTAAACTGTGAGCACCTAGAGAGTAGGCAGATATATTAAATGCTAACTTTTATCCAGGGGCCTACCAGTGCACTGATGCAAGGTTGACCATCTATAAACACTAAATGATCTGTTAAACTTTGGGTCCATCCTGAAGGCTTAATAGAGAGCCAATAAAAATCTATAGTGTATTAAGATATCAATAAATGCTATGTCTTATTTTTTAGCATTGTCTTTTTATAGAATGATCTTTTAAAACTATTTGAAGTGTTAATTAAATAATAGAAAAACAAAGCAAAAATTTGCCATATTTTATATGTACCCAGAGATTAGGCAGGTGTAAAGTTATATGAACTTAGATGCATGAATACAAAAAAATATACAAATGATATCATTTCACATAAGCCCTTATGTGATGTTATTTTTGAAACTCAATTGTACTACATAGCTACTTTTCTGTGTTGATGCATATAATCTAAGTTTCATCACAGTGGCAGTGGAGTCATTCACAATATGAACAAAATATAATATATGCTTTCTCACCTTGTTTAGGTGCATTCAGGATTTTGCTGCCCCAGATATTCTTGCCTCTGTGATTTGTGCTCAAAACGTACAAGTTACCTTTAGAACCCTTGCAAATATAAAGTGGTGCAGCCACAGTGGTATTCTCAAAATAGAATTACTATGTTATACACATCTACTTCTGGGTACACAAATAAACGAGTTGGAAGACGAATATTAAAGAAACCTTTGTATGCCTATGTTCATAGAAGTACTAGTCATCTACTAGCTGAACGGTTAATTTGTGCACCAGCAAATAAATGCATTAACAAAATGTGGCATGCATATGTAAATGAATATTAATTTTAAAAGGAAGAAAATTTTAGCGTGTGAAACAACATGGGTGATCCTTGAGGGTATTTTTCTAAATGAACAAAGACAGACAGACAGAAAGATAGAAGCCTTGTGTTGTGCCATTTGGATTAACTCCTTAATCATAGCAGAAAATGAAGAAACAGAAAGTAGAATGAATGGTGAATTCTGGGAGCTGAGTTAAAAAAGGGTTTATTGCTTAATGAGTAGTGTTAGTTTATCATATGAAAAAAGTAAGATGGATAGTGATGATTATTGCACAAACAGATGGTTTTTATCTTTAAGTTGCATATTTTAAAATGGCAAGCATGATGTAATACATCTGACATTCATGTCTTATTTTTATTTTTTTATTGGCCAACAGTTTTATAATTTTTTATCAATTTATTTTTTAATTTAATTTAAATTAGAAACAATTCACATGTCAATCCTAGCTCCCTCTCCCTATTTTTATTTTTTAAAACTACATTTTATATAATTAGAATTGGTAGTCAGGCAGATCATCTTCCCATGTTACTGCTTGTCTGTATTCCTTTTGCTATAATTTACTAACATAACCTGTGTTTCTGGTGTTCTGACAGGTGTATCATAAAGTGTGGTCAATGCTCTTAACACAACTGTAACTAATGTGAGAACTCCCTGAAATCATTCAAGACAATGAACAAAACTCTTTTTGGGCTGAAGAGATGGCTCAGTAGTTAAGAGTACTTATTGCTTAATTGGAAGACCATGGTTCAGGTTCCAGCACTCAGAATCATGTGTAACTCCAACTTCAGGGTGTCTGGTGTCCTCTTCTGGTTCTGTAGACACCAAGTACACACATACAAGCAAAACACTCATATACATAATATAAAATAAATAAAACCAAAAGAATTTGTAAGTCTCTTTTGTGCTATTGTTTTAAACAGCACACTTTTTAGTGCCTGTCAGAGCACAAACCTACATGAGCTCTTTCCTAAATTATGATGACCCTGTGTCACAACTTAAAGCCACAGAAGCTCAGTTTATCCTTTGTTTGTGTTCCCAGTGAGATAGATTGGAAGACCAATAAAAGATCAGACCCTTTCCACCTCAAAGTTATCCCTAACCATATTCACTGAAAAATAATTTTGACTAATGTAATTTATTGTCTTTAAAGATTTTATTTATACTCTTCATATTAACTATGTGATCTGTGTTTCACATACACATTTCAAACTCATGTTTCAATAGAATTTACATCTTCAGAATTGTAATTTAAAACACCATTTAACTGAAATACTTGGCACAATTTATCCCTCAAAGCATGCTTTCTTTCTGAGGTCTGTAATTCTACAAGATAAGACAGTTTCCAGGATGAGTCTCAACCCACACTGCGCATTGTCTTGTGCTAAAACTCACTGTAGCTTTGTTGATCACAAAGGTACGAAAATAAATTTGATTTTCTTGCTATGAACACCATTATTCTGAGCTACTGAAAGATTAGTAGGTGAGAACCTGGGTAATGTTGTTTCTAAGCAAAAATGGAAAAGCAAAGTTTCAGGATCGATTTTGTCAGGTATGTGAACACCCGTTCTATAGAATTCAACTCCTGTTTTGACAGCTTATTGAATACTCTCTCAACTTTCCCCGCCTGGTAATGTCTCCCATTAATTAATACCCATTCTCTGCTCACAGTTGTGATAGAACAGCAGTGGTTGTTAACACAACACTCATAATCACAATTGTTCAGGTATTATTTGTCTGTGTTAAATATAAGCCCTGGCTTCTATGGCCTAAAGGGGAAAGAAAAATGGAATTTTAAAAAATAATTATAAAATTATGAAAAGTAAGTTTTATAATAGGGGTGAAAACTCTATTTACATTTCACTTTTTCCCTTTCCCCACAGTGGTATCAGATCTTATAAAGAATCACCCTTGTATTTACATATTTTTGCATGAATAAGACTTATCAGGATTAGATGTTTTACTTAATATGTTTACCAAGAAGTATATTGTTATTTAATGGAACTCAGGAATTTTCTTCAATTAGGCAAATAAAGAGATGTCACATATTCAAAAATGTTTTTTTTTCTTTTAGATGTTAATTGTAAAACTTTAAACATTCCTAAATCTCCAAAGATATTAGAGCAGTGTCTTCTTTGCTAACATGTAAGAAGTACTAATGCCCCAGAAATACTACAGTCAGCTTTCATGGAGGAGTTTAGATTTGGGAATAGGGTAGTTGTTTACAAATGTTTCAATAAGTTATGTACACACTAATAAAAAAACTGACAGTGTAAAAAGTTCTGTTGAGAAACACTTGTAGTAGTTGTTAAAAATATACTTAACAATTTTGTGGTTTTCTTCAAGTGTTTTTTTTTCTGCAACTATGTTTTCCTTGATTGAATAATACTGAGATCATATCTTAACCATCCATTTCATGTTATAACATCTTGTTAAAACCATTATTTATTAATCAAACAGCACGCTTTTTTATATAATAATTTTTTATTTGACTTTTTACACGTTACTCCCAGCTCCCTCTCCCTCCTCCCCTCCCCCGGGCCCCCTGTCCCCCCATTACCCATTCCATCCTCTGTCTGCTCCCCAGGAAGGTAAGGCCTTCCCTGGGGCAATTTCAAAGTCCAAACAGCATGCTTTTAAGCACACTAAACACAGAAACTTTTCTTGAACTTTTCCATAAAATCATATATTTGCTTATTGTAGTTCAATAATATGCTGCTAGGTAAAATATCTTAATGCCTATTGTCTTACTCCAAATATAACAATTAGTAAGGTAAGACGAGTTTCTAATAGTGAAAATATTTGTCCAAATATATAAATATGTGTTTACATAGCTGCATATATACATACCTGTGTTCTTACAAAGAAAAATAAGTATGGCCTTCCAGCATATATATGTGGTGGGGGAGAAACTAGAACCAACTTGCTTTCCAGAGATACGGAAACTTTCATGGAATCATGAAAGCATTGTAAACATTTTGTGTTGTTTATTCTTGCTGGTATTCATCTTGTTTGTTTATCTAAAAATGGAAAGGTATCTAAATCTTGTTTAAAAATCCTTTTGGCTTTTATATAGGGATTGTGGATTATTTCCCTTTTTGCTGCTGGTTTACCAAGAAATAAAAATAACCAAGATTCTGTGCACACAAAAGCAATAACATCAGTCATTTTAAAGAAATCCAAATAAAACTTTGAGTCTAATGGTTCAGAATTACTAAAGTAAGAAAAAAAATGAGCTTTTCTGAAGAGATTTAAAGCTTTTTTTTAGTATAATCTTTAATTCAGTGACAAGATCATTTAAAGAAAATTCACAGTAGTGGGAGGAAAGACAGTTTGTTGTTTGTTTAAAAAGAGAAAGAAAAAAGAAAGAAAGAAAGAAGGAAGGAAGGAAGGAAGGAAGGAAGGAAGGAAGAAAAGAAAGCCAAGCCACCCATGGTTGCCATGGAGCTGCAAACCTGAAATCCCTGCATCTAAGAGGTAGAAAATGGAAGATCGTGTGTTTGAAGTTAGCCTGAGCAACATAAGTGAGGGTTGGTTGGTCTTGAGAAAATAAGTTAATAAAAAGATGGTAGATTTCTCACTATATACAATGAATATGCACTGATAAGAAATTTCAAAATAAGCTATAATTTGGAAGGGACCAGGTTAGAACAGAAAGGAGAAAAATGAATGAAAGATGCAGGAGAAAAGTAGGTTATGAATAGGAGAACACGATATAGCACATGTATTCACAATTAAATTATTTTGTATGATGAATATTCTCTAAAAGATTGTACAGTAAGTTATATGTGTGTATGTATATCTCACTTTGCAATAAATTGTAAAATACAAAAATGCGCCTGGGTCCCCTGTGCAGTGTGTTGGGTCATGAACCCTGATGCTTGGCTTTTGTGACCACTGCTGTCCAAAACTGACTTGGAGTCAGAAGTCTGATGGCCTGAGGCCACAGCAAAGTTTCCACGTGCAAATTTGAGAGAAACCCTTAAACAATGGGCTAACTAATTAAGGTGAAACTTTCTGCTCAGGAATGAAGCTGAGGGAACAAAAGGAGAGTGGTTCTTGGTATTGTGTCAAATTTATTTTGGCCTTGCTACTGAAACTCCACCATAAACTTCTGGTCTACAATTGGTCCACTTTACACGGTTTTCTACACAGCTAATCCCCAGGTTAGTATCGCCTAAGGAAAAATTGTTTCTTTCTGTTTGGAGCCACAGTGAAGCACAAACTCATTTTTTTTTTGCCTTAAGAATATTTCTACAAATTGTATGTTTTCTTTGTTCAAAGGGAAATCACCAGAAAGCCCTAGTTTTTTTGTGGCATTAATGTGGCATGCCATTCTTGGCGGGGAACTGTAGGTGTTGCTGCAGCCACATAGCTGGGAAAGCTGGGCTCGTCTGTCATTTTTCTGGCTAACTGCAGTTCTATTTCAGCCCTGTCCTCTCCCTCCCACTCAAATTCTGTCCCTCATGTGTTTGGATACGCTGTGTCCTCTAGGTTTTCACACTAAATATAGTCTCATCAAGGGAAGAGCAGAACTTGCCGATGAGTCACTCACACTGAAGACTCATCTCGGGTGGACAAGCCGGTGGACTGGACTTGTTCCAGCGGGACACAGGAGTGGAGAGCAGGGGTTAGTCCATTGAGTCCTACAAAGGCAGTGCAGGCAGGGAGGGAGCGGGAGGGTTCAGAGCACACTGAGGCAGACGCACATATTATACTTAATAAATTTTGGTGAAGGAGACTGTCCTCTAGGATGACACTCTCTGCTCAGAAATTGCATTGATGGCTTGTGGAGGAGGTCAGGCTCTTTGTGATCTTTCATGTTGAAGTTGTTATCCTTTGACCGGTTCTCTGAGCGTAATTTGTTCCAGTCCTTTTGTTCTATGAGTGAAAAGGTCAAGGCCTTTTGACATGGCATGAGCATTCAGTGCACCAGGGGAAACTTCACCAGCAGTGCTGGACTTAAAACAACTTCCGAGCAAGCGAGTCAAACACAGGAAGTGTTGTTCCAACCCCCAGAGGACACTGGCTTTGTTGATGAGCCAACTTACATCTTGTTGAATTGCTAAGCACTGCTATCTTGAATGAGCAGATATAGTAACGACTCCAGACCCAGATGAGGAATTTGTAGGCATGAGATAGCAACATCATTCTCCTGAAGTGTCCCCTACAGGAATCTAAGTACAGAGTGGCTATTTTCTTAAATAGTAAAAGTCCCATCTCAGGTCCCCATAGTCCAATCCATGCTAAATGATTCTCCAAATGAACAAATACTGCTTTGATGAGACAGTAAATTTAGTGAGAGAAATAATCAACCAGAAATACAGAAAAAAATGAGGCTTTTTAATAAACAGTCTAATCATGAAGTGAATTACACATTTAATTTTGTACACACAATACTTTTTATTATTATTAAGTTAGTTTGACCTGTTCAAAATAGCATTGGAAACATTTTATTCATATAGCCTATGTAAATTTCTAAGTATACTATGAATTCTTATTTTGCTCATGTAAAATAAAGTTCGAACTTTGTTTAACAAATTGAGAGAAAAGATTAACTATTTTTTACAAGGTCATTCAGCAAATTTACTCTCCTGAATGACTGGTATTATGCATCTTTTAAATGAGTGAATCGATTTGTTGCTGAGACACAATGGTAATGTACAACTGTTCTCCATGTGAAGAGAGAGGCAATCTGAGAAAAACACACAAAATCTCTCTTTTTTTCCTTTACTTTATGGTTTTGTGTTTTTGTTTGCTTTTGCCTTATAGACCAGGTATTGCTATGCAGCCTTCCTAAATAGCCTGGAACTTACAATGTAGACCAGGCAGGCCTTTAATTGTCAGAGATCTGCTTGCCTCTGCCTCCCAGATTCTGATGTGCCACTATGCTAAACAACACCAGCCATATCTATAGCATCAAAAATTGTATTAATCAGACAAGTAAAACCAATGTATTCCAGAGGAGAGTACCAAATAAGTATGCAGAGAGCAACCTCTTTGCTCTTAGGTGGTCGGGATACCAGGATTCTGGCCCCAGCCTCCCGTGTTTGTCAGGTGATTCTTGTTCTGTGTATGACTTTCCTCAACTTTAAGTGGGTATTATAAGATCCTCCCTCACTCAGGAATGCCATGAACATCAAATGGGACTGTGAACACAAAAGAGCATATAAAGAATGGTGTAAGTTGTAATTGCTGCCAAGATCCCATTAGAGATTATAGTCATGGAACTATTGTTCACATGAAAGAAACTGGCAAGGAGCCCATGAATCTGTTGCTGTCATAAATTGAGTCGCAATTCATAATACCATCTTCACTGAAAATTCAATGAAAATCATGAATGCTGTCTTCAGAACATTTTATATTGGGAAGTTTAGCCAAATTTTCATTATAGTTTTGAGAGATTCATAGAGCACTTGAAGCCTATGTGTTCACAGAGTTCACAATAAGAACACTTGTAGAAGAAAGGAAATGTAGGTAACCTGGAAATCTTGGAAGTTGAAGAGTACAATGGGCATGTTAGTTAGCTCAGCAAGCCAGTAATAAGGAGTGAGCAAACAGTCATTCAGTAATGAGATAACAATGGACAGATTGCTGGTTAAGAAACAGTGTCAAGACAGGAAGTACCTATCTGTTCATGGTTGTTCTGAGAGGACTTTCA
This sequence comes from Mesocricetus auratus, assembly GCF_017639785.1. NCBI lineage: Eukaryota > Metazoa > Chordata > Mammalia > Rodentia > Cricetidae > Mesocricetus > Mesocricetus auratus. The sequence continues at coordinate 33,250,786 of NW_024429201.1, forward strand.
TTAATTGAGAGCAAAACCCAGAAAAGTGTGTAAAAAGGGAAGAAAGAGTAGGCACATGTTGAGCAGCGGAGGTGAGGTGCACAGAAGTCAGTCTGGACTGTGGTGTTACTAATAGTTGTTGTGTTCCACTCCTCAGATCCTTCTGTCGGCATTCCAGGAGGCAATGCCTGAAGGAAAATAGGAACGCTGGGGGGCAAAACTCATCTCTATTAATGCCATCCTGCAGCTGCCTTGGTTCTGAACTTGGTGTCTATGCTCTTTGTGAACACACTTATTACTGACTGCTGTCTGCCTACAGTTAGTCCTTCTATACCTATATTGACAACCTGAATCTGAGACTTGACTTCAGCCCTGCCCGAAGCAACTCCTGTGTCCTCTCTGTGACTGTCTGTATGTGTTTGTCTCAGTTCTACTATCTAGGCCAGTGGTTCTCAACCTGTGGGTCCCAACCCCTTTGGAACAGCATATCAGATATCCCTGTGTATCAGATATTTACATTAAAATTCATAAGAGTAGCAAAATTACAGTTATGAAATAATTATACATGAGAGACTGTATACAAGGGTCACAGCATTAGAAATGTTGATCTAGGCTCTTCTGTCCTATGATATATGGCACATCCTGGTGACTTCATTTTGATTCTGTAGCCTCCCAGATCTTATCATGAACACTTCAGGAGAGACTTGTTCTTACTTGTTATTTCTTAATGTCATTTCTGTCGAGTCCTAATTTGAAAAAATATAGATGAGAAAGGACAGAGATTTATTAGGAGATGTTTGCGTCGTGGAATTTCTAGCATACATAATAAATGTAAATCCTCCCATAGATGTCATGAGTCACCTCTGAGTAGAGAAGCCCCCTCAAAAGGTCGTATTGCAGTTTGCCAGATTTTAAATAGCTATGAATCTGTGCAAACTTTCTAAAAACAAAGTCATCAGTCACTGACAGAAATTTAATTACTTTTAAAATTTCTATTTTAAACTGTATGTATGTGTGCATATGCATATATGCACATGGGTGTGCAGGTGCCCTTGAAGACTGGAAGAAGCTATTAGACCTGGAAGCTGGAGTTACAGGCAATTGTGAGCGGTGTGAGTGCTGAGATCTGAACTCGTGTCCTCTGGAAAAGCAGTATAGAGCCATCTCTCCAGCCCAAAAATTGATTTCTCAATTGTTGAACTATCTTCTATAGGGAAGTTACAGGCTGGTGCCGTTGCTTCTAAGCACACAAATGTCCCTCACTTTTACATCACCTTGGAGTATAACTTTCATCCTAGTGCTGCCTGGATGGTGAGATTTCCTTGGTTTTGTAGCCCACATAAAATCTATAACTGTGTCCTCTATCATATAAGACAAGACTTGGTTCTATTCTGTTCTTCCAGCACTCACCCCTCATAGATTCTCAACTGGGAGGTGGGAGAATGAACCTTGAAGAGGGACTTGGAGAGGTGGAATGAATAAGTAAGGCCAGACACCTCTGACTCTACTGTAATTCTCTAAGGGTGAGAAATGGCAATCTATTTTGGGAATCATAAATTTATTATATGTGGTTCTGAAAGGACAAATTCCTTTTGAGAAGACTCACAAGTCTTTTAGCCTTAGACAAAGAACTGCAGGCAACTCCGAGTAGCAGAAATGGTTTGCTCCAGGGAGAAGACACCAGTTGGTTGCCCAATGCCGAATTGTCAGCCCTGAAAACATGTACCTGCAAGTGACATTGTCTGGACTGAGCAGGTTGTATTTGTATATTCAGGAATATGTATAAACAATTAAAGAGAGGGAGGCTGGGAATTTGAGAGAGAGCAAGGAATGGACAAGAAAGAGACAGTAGGGAGGAAAGAGGGTGAAATGGATATAACTACAATTGTAATCCCCAAATCCAAGTTCATCAGAGGTTAGAAATCATAAATGTACATCGTGGAGTGTTCATGTGAAGTAGGAGTAAGAGGTATGTTTTCAAGGGTTTTTAATTTTACACTGATTATGGCTAGTTAGCAAGTAATTCATCTTTAGTATTAATGCCTACTTACATTGCCAGACCAGAAAATGAAAAGATAATTCTTTTGGCAATAATTTCAATTATCACTTATCTATTGTGAGTGAATTTGTAAAAAAGAATACACTTGCCTCAGAGCTTCTATCTGCCACCCAAAGCACAGGTCAAATACTGTAGACAGGATGCTTCATTCCTGGTTGTCATATAGTGAGAGGGGCCTATGTGGCAGAAGTAGGTCGTTGGGGAGTACCTCTGATGTTATTACTGGTCTTTAGGCCCTGCTGCAATCTCTGCTTCATGTGTACCTTGAAGTGAAAGATCTCTGCTTCCTTATGTTTCTGTCACCATGAGGTTCTGACCAAGCAACTATGGGATGAAGTCTGAAACCATGAACATTGACTTCTTCACCTGGGGTGGCTTTAGAAATACAATGATAAACCAGAAATGGCTTCTGCTTCAGTTATCATGGAAACATAACAAGCAAAAATTAAGATAGTAATAATCTTTGATAATAAGTGCTATTACTAAAGAGTGTATTTAATGGTTAATAATGCTTAGGATATGTGGGAGGAAAATGACAAGACAACCTCAAAAGAGAAAGCTATGTAACATAACCTGGAAAGATAAGTAATTTTTACATGAGATGTTTTAATGTTCTCATTTAAATGTTACTTTAGGTGGGTATTCTGTTATTTCCATTCGAAAGCCGCCTCATATGTTCCTTGGCATACATTCAAAGGATTCTCCATCCGACTTCATAGATACTTGCTCAGCCATGATCATTGCTGTTCTATTCACAATAGCCAGAAAATGGGGGAAAAACCTAATGCTGTTCAACAGCTGAATGGATAATGAAGATGTGGTACATTTATACAATGGAATACTATTCATCTGTAAAGAAAAAATGAGAAGCAAGGACAAGGGGCAAATGACCCCAATGTTGTTTGATAAAGCCTCAAGGAATTATTTTATATTAACCTAAAATTATACACCACAATACATGGAAGTGTATGTACACACACGTCAAGCTGATCAGTCTGACAATGCTCCCCACAATATGACAAACCCCTAATACCAGTCACAAGAAACCTCCTTTCAGATGGTTCATCAGGGTAACCCATGTGACGCCCAAAACAGTGTAGATCATAGACGTAGGCCTTGATTGCCTGTCTGGGGTTGAGGATGGACCTGGACCTGTATTTCTGAAGATGCTTAGGACAGAGGTATTTCATGATTTCAGGTGGAACTGACCTGAAAATATCTACATTCCATGGTTCTGGAAAATACTATTTGAGCTGGTAAGAAAAGGAAGCAACTAAGCAGTCCTGCCCAGGTGAAATTCCTATGAACTATAGCAAATCCCAGCATGGCAAGATATGCACGAATGTGCAGTAAGTGGGCATTCACGTGTTGGTGGCAGCCAACAGCGGCCTAACTGGACGTAAGGCTCACTCAACAGGAGGGAAATTATACTTGGTACTGGAAACCTAGCCAGTTTCTTGTGGTTAGGGAGGTCATGGACCTTATAAAAGAACCCACTACTGCCACTTTGCGTGCTAGACCAGAATGATTCCTTGATACATTTTAAACTACCCCCTTATGCCCACAGATAAACATAGCTACCATCCAAGAAGTCAGTCTTTACAGGAAATGGAAACTGTCATAGAAAACCACACGTGGCCACCACACAGAGAATTCTCCCTGGTTTTTTACTCAGGACCCTAATTGTCCCTGGCAAACGCTGCCCTTTCACCTTTATGAACTCTGTTCCAACTGTCAATGGGTCCTTTGGAAACCATTCTCCATGTAACCCAGTTTTGCTGCTCAAAAACAATGATTTGATCTTGTTTTTATTTGCAGGAAAAATGGCATGTCCAAACCCACCCCATCCAGTGGAAGCAACAGTTCTTCATACTTAGACTGTCACTAGAATACCTACAACAAAGTGTGCCAAAAGAAAGCAAACTTGACTTCAATTATGCCTCCTTGTGCAAAATTTATGGTGTAACTTTTGAAGTGTTAACTATAGGAGGAGAAGATAGCTGCATCATCCCAGACTTATCTGTCCAGTGGCTTCCAGTCACAAGGTACAGAATCATCCAGTGTGCTTCACAGGGCATTAGACATTTGCCTTACCTCAATAATCCTTAGAACTAGTCTACTTGGAAAATAAATACAAAAATTCAGAGTTTGACGCTTGCTATCATTTTTTAAAGAACTCACTGTTTGTGTTAGTGAATCTGAAAGTGAGAATAGTGGATAGAAATATTAGTTTTAAGGATTAATAGAAGCAAAGTTTGTTGAATGTAGAGAATTGTACGAATGAAAATAGCATCAGCATCTGTCTGACTTTGAATATCACTGATGTATATTTACCTGGAACTGAACACATCTATTTTACTGATGTGTAATTTTGTTCTCAGATCCTTCATAAAAAGGAAAATCCTTTACTAAGATAATAAAAAGTGCATTCTATTTAATATTGTCAAACAATATTTAACATATGTTGGTTTTGTTTATTAATTCATGCTTTCTGGTGAATGATTTTCTGCAACTTGCATAAAGTATAACGGACAAATATTTATTGTTTTATTTTTCAGACTTAAACAGTCCTGCATTTTCTTTGTGCATGTGGAGGAGAAGGATGACTCTATCACCATAAAGACCTTTCAATAGTTCTCTTTATGCTTACCATTATAATTTTAACATTTTGATATAGTCTTGTCTATATTGCATATGAAACTGCAAAATTTGAAAGGTGAAATGATCTATTCAAATTATCTGCTATTATACAAACAGGTTAATAACTGTAATTAACAGAATAATTATGTAACTGCATGCCACTCAAAAGAATCATTTAAATTATGCAAATCAAACATAAGGTCATGTAATGCTAAGAGAAATGAACTAAAAAATGCAAAGTAGTTTACATTCTGCTGGTGGTGCCAATATGAGAAATATTCACATCATGGCAAGCACTAAGCATGTCTCTCATTTTGAACCTTTGTACCATAAAATCAAATTAATTTTTCTTACCTTATTGAGTACTCTGAAATTTGAGTAGTACATAATTTTACAGATGAGCTGGTTTCATCCAAAGAGAAGAGTGTTTAGTTTTGTTTTTAAAACAGAGTTTTTCTTATTACGGAAGCATATCATGTTTTTAAAAATTATTTTGAAAGTCACAAAAGTATAAATAATTAGGTATCTTTTTTTTTTTCAAGACAGAGCTCAGCCGTTAAAGGCTAAGCTCACAACCAAAAATAATTAGGTATCTTAAACTACCTATTATATAAACTTGGAGTAAACATAAATTTACTTTTGGGGCAATTATCTTCTTTTCTAGTGCTTTTCTCCTGCATATTCAAATTGTGCCCTTTGTCTTATTGCTTTTATGTTTTATTTTATATTGTCATGTGTATTTCTTGAAAACTGAATTCTTAATGGTGGCATAAAAGTTTTTACTTGTGGAGCTAATATTTAAATATTTCATTTTTATTATCTACTCATTGATCACTTTTATATTATAAATCATGATATAATTAACATTTATATTAAATTGTAATGAGAAGTGCTGAATATTGTATTTGAGTAGATTGTTAGAAGATTAGAAAATTGTTCCATAGCTATGCACAGAATTAGATTTTGATTTAGTGTAAGGATTAGGAAAATAATAAATATGAACTTAAAGTTTTAATAATACATACTAAGTTTATTTATAAATATTCCTCAAACTCTTCAGCTTGTACATATACTAGTAAGCATACCTCTATAACTTTTTAGGAACAATGAAAATCATCTCCAGTTATTTGCACCCTCTAGTCCACTAGGTCTGTCTTTGTGAGAGCAGGTTCTTAAGTTCCCCTCAGTGTTATGTAATCACATGTGATTTGTTCTTTCTCCACTGGGAAGAACTCTGTTACACTGCTGCAAATATTCCTTTTGATACAGGGAATTCTTGTCTATCTACCCCTCTTTCTTATTGAACATTTGCGTTTTTGCTGTATAACACGTTCACCAAATTTAGACTTTTAACTTATGGAGCCACATTAAATTGTGTTTCTAAAGGTTAATATAAATTTTACCAAGAGAAAATTTCCTAATTTATTAAATTATGCCTCATATTTTCTGTTAAAATGAAATGTATTTTTAGCAAATGTCTAAATTTTACCTAGTCTGTCTCATTTATCTATCTGTGGGCTTTTATATGAATACTTAGTATTTCACTGATTATATTCTATATTGTTTTTTGATGTATTTCAGAGCTCATGCAAAGCCTACTTCTTTAGATCTATGGGGTTTTTATCTTCTAAATAAACTTTGCAAAAGGATTTCAGTATTTACACTCCAGAAGAATAAACTCATGTATTTTAACACTTCAGAAAGTATATTTTCTTATGTGTGTTTGTATGTGTTTTTGTGTGTTTACATGACTGTGTGTGTGCATGTTGCGTGTGTGTGTGTGTGTATGTGCGTGTGAGTGTGAGTGTGTGTATGTGTGTGTGTTGTTGGTACCCAACTCAGGGACTTAAAACACTAGCTTACTGAACTACATGACCAGATCTCGATTTATTGACAAAGATTCTTACTGTGTAGCTTAAATTGTCTAGAACTCCTACATAGTTAATGCTGGTCATTAACTCCCGATTCTTCAGTCCCTCTGGTGCTGAAATTACTTATCTCTTCTCTCTGTCTCTGTCTCTGTCTCTGTCTGCCTCTCTCTCTCTCTCTCTCTCTCTCTCTCTCTCTCTCTCTCTCTCTCTCTCTCTCTCTCTCTCTCTCTCTCTCCTCCAATGTATCACCATGCACAAAACTTAAATCCAAATGGATCAAAGACCTCAACATAAATCCAGCCACACTGAACCTCTTAGAAGAGAAAGTAGGAAGTACCCTTGAACGAATCTGTAAAATAGAGCTTCCTGAACATAACACCAGTAGCACAGACACACTGAGGTTGACAATTAAGCAATGGGACCTCCTGAAACTAAGAAGCTTCTGTAAGGCAAAAGACTCAGTCAACAAGACAAAACGGCAGTCCATGGAATGGGAAAAGATCTTCGCCAATCCCACATCTGACAGAGGGCTGGTTTCCAAAATATACAAAGAACTCAAGAAGCAAGTCACTAAAACACACTAAGAATTCATAGTGAGGCTCTGTAGATGAGTGGGGACATATGGTACTGTCATTAGGGCCTGGGTTACTTGTCTCAGTATATTTCCCAGTTCCATTCATTTCCGTGAAAATTGTATTACTCCACTTTGCAACTGAATAAATCCCATTGTGTACATAGGCCACATTTCATTACTCATTCATCAGTTGACGGAGGTGATAATGGAGGCTGGCTCAATTATCTGACTACTATGATAGCACAACAGTAAACAGAGATATGCAAGTGTCTGTAATAAGTTATAAAGCCTTTAGGATACATGACCAGGAGTGATATAGCTGGATCTTATGGCAGTTACATTTTCAACTTCTGAGGAATCTTCACACTGACTCCCATAGTGGTTGCACAACTGTACTCAGCTGCCAATAATAAATAAATGTTCTCTTTTCTCTAAAACCTCATCAACATTTGTTTTCTTGCCATTTTCCCTGGGGTCTCGTGGGTAGTTGAAAGCTTGTTCTCTTTTAATTAGAACAGATAGTTTTGTAGATTCTATTGGACTGAGTTTGCAGTTGTGATCTATAAGAATTTGTTTTTACATTTTTTATTGAAAAGTTGAAGGTTATTCTGAGGGGTCTGCCTTTATATGTGGCTCTTGTGGCTTTCAATGTGCGTTCTTTGTTCTGTAGACTGTTTTAAGTGTAGTATGATGTGGATAATTTCTTTTCTTGTCTGCTTAGTCTTCTGTGTGCCTCTTGTATCTGGATATGTTTCTCTTTCTCTAGAATTGAGAAATATTCGTCTATGGTTTTATTAAAAATATTTTATCCTTTCACATAAAATTCTTCTTCTATGCCCATAATTCATAAATTTGCATTCTGTGGTAGTACAAAGTTCTTGCATGTTCCTCTCAAATATTTTTCAAATTTATTTTTCTCATTGCAGCTCCTTTGCCTTGTATTCTAGCACTAATATTTTCTCTTCTGCATGATCCATTTCATTGGTGAGGCTTTCCAGTGAACTTTTAGTTGACTTGACCTATTGTATTTTTCCATTAATAGCATGATCTGTAGTTCACTTTTCTTTAGTATCACTGTCTCTTAATTGATCCTATTTTTATATTATGACTTTATTTCTATATTTAATTCATCAGCCTTTTATTCTCTATTGGAAAATATTTGTCTTCTTTGAATTATATGAATACATTTATACTATTTTTTGACTTCTGAGCCTAGGATTTGTCTTTATTATGAGATGGTAATTTTTGGAGGAAACGAGCTTTATATGTTGCTTGTGTTTCTGTGCTAGGGTCTACCTATCGCATCACCTGTGTTCGTTCAGTGGAACCATCTGCTGTGTTCAGGAGGGTTCTAGTATTTTGGTGATGTTTTCCTCAGAGGAAAACTGGTGGTAAAGGAACCAGGTTCTTCCCATAGTCCACCCTTACATGTTGAGTACTGTTTGTATCAATATTCACTATCTAGCACTTAGCTCCTGCTGAAGATAAAGAACAAATTGATTATGTGCTATTTTCAGTCTCACCCTTGTTTTCTGCATGCATAGATTCTCTGTATTGTCTTCCTAGACTTGTTCTACGTTATACTAAGTGTTGATTTTTACCAGTCCTGTTCTTGTGTGGATTTTCTGATTCAATTCTCTGTGGAATTCTCTTGTGGAGCTAATTGACCCTGTTTCATTGACCAGTCACGTTCTCCCACTCCCTAGTTGCAGTGACATTCGCACCATTCCCTAGTTTCCTATGGCAGTGTTTGATGACAGTTGTGGATACAGGAGTCTGTGGCTCCCCCACGAGAAAACCCCCATCTGTGGATATTTGAATGAGAAATGCCACCTAGACTTAGGTATGTTAGCACTCAGAGCTCCCATCTGGTTATGCTGCTTCAGGAATGTGATAGCTTTTGGGAGGGGCAGTCTTGTTTCAGGAAATATGTCAACAGGAGAAGACGTTGGGAGCTTATTACTTTTCCCCATTTTTCATTATCTCCCTGGTTTGTGTGCATGGTTAAAGATGTTCTCTCCCATGGTGTTCCCACCACCATTCCAAGATGAGCTCTTATATTCTTAAACTGTAAGTCAAAATAAACTTGCCCTTCTGTAAATTTTCATGGTCATGATGTCTTAGTGAGGCAACAGAAAAGTAACCAATAAATGCACCTTCTGAGGTTTTCCTAGAAGTCTTTAAGTCTGGTTTGTAGTTGACTGACTGCAGGAGTTTTATGGTACCTACAGCTATGTACAGGTCCAGTGGTAGAGAAAGTTAACTGGGGCACTGATCAAGTGAATCCTAAGTACTGGAGAAGCAACTTTTGATGTAATGAGATATTCCTCTTTCCTTTCCTCTAACTTTAGTCATCCACTCACTTCAGTGGAGCTTCTAGGCCAGTATCTTACTTAGAAGGACCTCATGAAAACTGTTGTGAGTTAGGGATTGGAAGGGTGCATGTGGAGGCCAGAAGTCAACATCAGGTGTCTTTCTTATTCATTCCCTGCATCATCATGATTATGATTGACAAGGTTTCTTCTGAGTCATAAAAAAACTCACATATTCAGCTAGACCAGGTGGTCAACACGCCCCTCACATTCTGTCTCTGCCTTCTGAGAGTTTGGATTACAAGCATGTATCACCATACCTGACTTTTTACAAAGGTGCTGAGGATCTTACCCTGGTCCTTATACTTTACCAGCTAAGCTATCTCTTGAGCCCTCAGGATTCTTAGTGGGTAGCCGTAGAACTAAGTCATGTAATGAAGAAGTATAGTGATTTCGGCATTCATATATTGTTTGACACACTTGTCAAAAAATTGCCAAAATCTTCTTTTTTTATTTTTACGAGACAGGGTTTCTCTGTATTGTTTTGGAGGCTATCGGTCAAGCCCGGCCTCGAACTCACAGAGATCCGCCTGCTTCTGCCTCCCGAGTGCTGGGATTAAAGGTGTGCACCACCACCACCCGGCTGCCAAAAACTTCTTTACAAATCTTTATGTTTATTTATTGATCTGAAATGGAAATGCTCTGAAATTTTTACCCACATTGTGTGATAACAAGGAGATCTGACTAAGTTATATGGTTTCTCATAAAAGAAATTGGACTAGGTTATCGATTTTTTGTGACAGTTAGGTTCTCATTCTTAGTATGTCTACTCATAAGTCAATAGGGGTGATGCTGTAAATTCAAAGTGATGCCTACCCAGGTAAGAGGATATGTTACAGTAAAGGTCCTCTAACTTTATAGAATCCAAATCTTTCATGAAGTGTATAAGACATTCCTTTGTCATCCTTTGGATCTCTCCTTTTCTTTTCTCTGGACTGTATTTACAATTTAAATATACTTGAAAATGTCAACTGGAGAAAAGCAATAGTGCATTGCCTACAAGACGTACCCAGATTTAGTAGTGGTATACAAGATGTGTAGAAATGCAAGCGACCCATTGATATATATGTTATCTCCTCAATAGACCATTTTTCACTTTTTGCATTGCATTAAAGGAATCTAGTTATATGTCTTAACTTTCCCAATCAGTCTTCCCCCGAGAAATCTTGTATCTTCCTTTCTGTATGCCCTATGGGTAAAGTAAAGAACATTCCATTACAGACACACACATACACATACACACGCATTTGTGTGTATGTATGTATGTATACATGTGTGTGTGTGTGTAACTAAATTGAATTGAATTTCAGTTACTTTCATGTCTTGACTAAGAGTCATGAAAAATCACCAAGACAAATGTCCAGAAACAAGGCTTTCTCTACCTGTTTATATCACATACTGTTTTGGCCACCTTGAGCAAATCTACGAACCCCTCTGAGGATTCATTCTTTCAATTCTGAAAAGTGAAACTGTATGCTCCTCCCAACATAGTTACAGAGATAGTAACATGAGAGACCTTATGTGAAATTACTTTAGAAATGTAAACCACCTTGATAATTAATGAAGTTCATTTCCAAATAGCAAGTGAACCATTTCTGTTATATGAATTCAATGCATTCAGTATTCACAGAACAGCTGTTATAAAACAGTAAGTAGATGTGATTTGAGGAATAGTTACAATAATTCTGCAAATGCAGAAGCATACACTTCTTAGTGACTTCTAATTCCTCAATCTATATGTAATTTCTTGATCTTAAGAATTTTTACCTCTACAAATCATCATAAAGGCATAAAGTATCAACAGTATAATAAGCCATTATGCTAGTAAATTCATCATGTTGTATTAACTGCTTGATCAGCAAAGAACATTCCCAAATAATCTTTGAAAGGAAAACCACAAACTTAGGAAATAAAATCTTATCATTAGCTACCTTGAGAGGTAATTGCTTTTTAAAGAAGATACTGAGGCATTGTCATTTAAAAACTGGTTCACTCCTAGCTTTGCTAGAACTAATCTCATAGAACACATCAATTTTTAAAATCTTTTTTCCTTTTTTATTTAAATTAGAAACAAGCTTCTTTTACATGTCAATCCAAGTTGCCTCTTCCTCCCCTCATCCCCTCATTCCTGCTCCCCAGGAAGGGTAAGGCCTTCCATGAGGGATCTTAAAGTCTGTCATATCATTTGGAACAGGGCCTAGACCCTCTCAAGTATGTCTAGGCTGAGAGAATATCCCTCTATGTGGAGTGGGCTCCCAAAGTCCAGTCATGTAACAGGGAAGACTACTGATTCACTACCAGAGGCCCTATAGATAAACCAGACTTCCAAACTGACATCCTCCTTCAGGGGGTCTGGTACAGTTCTATGCTGGTTTCCCAGCTATCAGTCTGGGATCCATTAGCAACCCCTTGTTCAGGTCAGCTGTTTCTGTGGGTTTCTCAAGTCTGGTCTTGGCCCCTTTGATCATCATTCCTCTTTCTATGAAACTGGATTACAGAGTTCAGTTCAGTGTTTACATGTGGGTGTTTGCTTCTGATTCATACTGGTTGAAGGTTCTAGGATGGCATATAAGGTAGTCATCAGTCTCATTATTGAAAAGGGCATTTAAGGGAGCCTCTTGAATATTGTTAGATTATTACTTGGGTTCACTGTTGTAGATCTCTAAATATTTCCCTAGTGCCAGATTTCTCTTTAAACCTATAATTGCTCTCTCTATTATGATATCTCTTTTCTGACTCTCCTCTATTCTTTCCCTGACTTGATCTTCCTGCTCTCTCTTGCCCTCCTCTTCTCCCCTTCTTTTCTTCTAAATCCTTCTCCCCTGTCCCCAAGCTCTCAATTCTCTCAGTAGATCTTTTCCGTTCCCCTTCCCCGGGGCGGGGGGGGGGGGCAGGCCATGTATGTTTCTCTTAGGGTTCTTCTTATTTCCTAACTACTCTGGTGGTGTGGATTGTAGGCTGGTACTCCTTTACCTGTGTCGAAAATCCATATATAAGTGAGTATATACCATTTTTGTCTATTTGTGACTGTGTTACCATGCTCCGGATGGTTTCTTCTGGTGCCATCAATTTCCCTGTGAATGTCAAGATTCCATTGTTTTTTTCCTACTGAGTAGTACTCCACTGTGTAAAGGTAACACATTTTATTCATCCATTCTTCAGTTGAGGGGCATCTAGGTTGATTCCATGTTCTGGATATTACAAAAAATGCTGCTATGAACTTGGTCATACAGATGTACTTGTTGTATGCATTTTGGGAGTATTTGCCTAAGAGTGGGATTGCTAGATCTTGTGGTAGACTGATTCCCATTTTCCTGAGGAACCACTATACTGATATCCAAAGTGGCTGTATAAGTTTGCACTCCCACCAGCAGTGTAGGAGTGTTCCCCTTTCTCCACATTCTCTCCAGCATAAACTGTCATTGGTGTTTTTGATTTTAGACATTCTGACAGGAGTAAGATGGTATTTCAGAATTGTTTTAATTTGCATTTCCCTGATTGCTAGGGATGTTGAGCACTTTCTTAAGTGTCTCTCAGGCATTTTAGTCTCCTCTATTGAGAATTCTCTATTTATTTCTGTAGCCCACTTTTTAATTGGTGCTTTGGAGTCTTGCTTCTTGAGCTCTTTGTAGATTTTGGAGATCAGCCCTCTGTCAGATGTGTATTAGGGAATATCTTCTCCCAATCTGTAGGCTGTGTTTTTGTCTTGTTGACTGTGTTCTTGTCTTGCAGAAGCTTCTCAGCTTCAGCGGGTCCCATTTATTAATTGTCCATCTCAGTGTCTGTGCTACTGGTGTTATGTTCAGGAAGCAATCTTCTGTACCAATTCATTCAAGGGTACCTCCCACTTTCTCTTCTAACAGGTTCAATGTGATGACTGGATTTATGTTGAGGTCTTTAATCCATTTGGACTTAAGTTTTGTGCAAGGTGATAGACATGAATCTATCTGTAACCTTCCACATGCCAGCATCCAGTTATGCCAGCACCATTTGTTGAAGATGTCTTCTTTTTTCCATTGTATCATTTTAGCTTCTTTGTCAAAAACCAAGTGTTCATATACGTGTGAGTTAATATCCGGGTTTTCTATTTGATTACATTGTTCTACCTGTCAATGTTTGTGCCGATACCAACCCGTTTTCAAGAATATAGCTTTATAATAGAGCTTGAAGTCAGGGACGGTGATGCCTCCGAACGTTGCCTTGTTGAACAGAGTGGTTTGGGCTATCAAAGTTGGTGCTATCAAAGACTAAATTTTATGCATGAATTTCGTGGATGGGGGGATGCCATAATAGATGGTGAAGCATTGTTTCTGGGTGTTTCTGAGGGCACTTCCAGAAGATAGTGACATGAATTGGTGTGCTATGGAAGATCTACTCTCACTGAACAAGCAGGTGGAGAGGGGAGGATTCTGTCTCCCTGCTAGAGGAAGGCACCCTTTCTGTCAACCCTTGGACTTCATAACTTATGCCAACATTCCCCCAGGCTTTTCAGGCCTTCAGTCTCAATCTAATGGTGCTATTGGCATCTTTAATTCTCAACAGAGACATGCTGTTCTTTTCTTACAGTCTTCAGCTCACAAAACCTCTTGAGAGATTTTACAACCTCCATAAAAAGGCCAAGATAACTGTTCTAGCAAACCTCACCCTACACACACATACACATACACACACCCACACAAGAGTGAGAGAGATGGAGAGAGAGAGATTCCAACTTATGATGATTTAACTTTGTTTCATGGCAGGTTTATCAGATATTAAATGTGTCTTTGACTTCCATTATTTTTTATTTACAGAAGTGGTATCAGGTTATAATCTTCTCAGAAGACAAGGAGCAAAGTATTATCTGCCTCTAGATTATGTATCTATGTTTTTATTCTCACTCCACTCCATTTGCTCCTCTCTCTCCATTCATCTAGCCAAATATTGTGTTGGCCTCATTCCTCCGGAAAACTCATATATAAAGGATTTAAGTGAATCTCTGACTTCCCACTCCCACACAGTTACTGTATGTCCATAAAGTGGAGCACAAACATACAGCCATGTCTGTTGATTCCACAGGCAACCACAAACAGCTCATGGTCATCAGATTGCAAGAGACCATGAGATAGCCCCAAACCAGAAGAGGCATTTTTCAATGCACAACAATAAAAGGCAGAGGAATTGTTCTCATCCCGTCTAATAAAATTCATAATTAACTATATTTTAAAAGAAAGGGGAAATATGAATCCTTCAAAATTTAGCATTGAGAGTTTTAAAGATGTTCTACCATGTTATCCAAAATTGGAGCTACAAATCTCTGAATGAGGAGAAATTTCACCCTGATTTGGCTGTATGAATTTTCACATGTAGGGAAGTCCTTGCTTGCATGGAATGACAGCATCATTTACAACAGAGGTGGCTGGTTTCCTGGCTAGGACGATGCTTCCATAAAGAAGGCTTGTGCTTAGGAAAGGACTACCCCACTTGGTTTACATTTTCCAAAAGAGATGCTTATGTCACCACTGTGGACACAATGAGTCACGTCACTTTGCTGTTTAAATATTGTTATTGTTGTTACTGTGTGTGTACACCTGTGTGTGTGTGTGTGTGTGCTTGTGTGCCCACAAGAGTGGCGAGTAGGTAAGGGTGGGCATATACAGCCTGACTGTGGAGCTCAGAGGACAATGTTGCAAACTTTTTTCTCTCCTTCTACCATTACATGTTTCCCTGATTAAACCAGGTCACAGGGCTTCTGCTGAGTCATTCTGTCATCCCACTTTATTGTTTAAATGGCAAAAAGTAGTTGTGTCTACTCCTTGAATCTGTCTTTCACCATGTCCACAGAACAGAGGCAATCTTTGAAGCTTCATGCTAGAAACTCAAAGCCTCTAACTTGCTGAAGTCCTGTAAAAGCAGTAAGAGGTCAACTTGTCTGCACCCCACCACCACCACAAGCATGCCACCAGTTTGGAGCACCTGCATCATAGTGTTATATAAAAAGAAGAAATTTTTGCTTTGCTAAATAATTAGATTTGGGGTTTGTTCATTGTAACAGCTAGCATGATCATAACTAAAATCATTTGAAATCTATCTTGGAGCATTATAGGAGGAGACTTTAGGACTGCACCATTAGCCATACTGATGTGGTAATGATAGGGCGATGAACCACGCTGCTAACCACACCCACTTTTGGGCGTGGCTAGAGGCATGTATGGAAGTTCTGATAAAAGACTGTGCGGCAGAGCCGCACTCTCTCTTTTCAGCTTCCAGTTCAGTGGCTAAAGCTACTTGACTCATCTTGGTTGCCCATATTTCTCTTGTAAGTAATTTCTACAATAAACAGTTACCTACACCCTCAACAAGTGTGCCGTTTATCATTAAAGCTACATCTGGTGTCAAAAGTTTCAGAACCCGGATCCAGATGCCCTGGGAGCAGCTGCTCCTCCTCTGCTCGAACACTGCAGGCTCCAGGCACATGTGGGCTCTCCTACTGCTAAGTTTTCCACCACTTCACTTGGCAAGGCATGATTCCCATCACCCTTGCTGCTACTCACAACTGGGAACCAGCACCTTCTACATTCCCTGCTGGTAAGGTTACATGGTCTTCTAAGATTCCTCTTGCAGCCACCTGCTCCTTTAATGGCAGCCTGCTGAATTCGGCCTGAATAAAAAAATCCACTGGTAATAAGCTTAACTGCTCTATACACTTGACGACTAACATTACAATGCAGGATGTTAAGAATTTTCTTGGTTTTTGTATGGATGGGATGTTGGAAAGTGTTGAGGATCTACCTGGAAGGTACTTTCTACCTACAATAGTGGTTATCAGTTTGATAATCCATATAATTTTATGAAAGAAATGGTTCAAGAATAGGGTGAAAAATGACAAACTTATATGGATCATACAGTCATCGCAAGATGGTTATGAAATCCTAGTAGAAAGAATTCAGAAAATGAAAAGTCCTTGCAGGATAGTAAGGAAGGATTGGTTAAAAATATATCCAGAATATTCAAAATGATAATGAAGATCTGACAAATAGGTAAAGAGATGGAACATACAATTGAATTACTTTCAGGATAAATGTGTTCCATATCTATTGATTCAACAGACAAAATAGAAAAAGTGGAACATAATGTTGAAATGCTTGACCAACAATAATGTTCCGTGTTTGATGATTTCACTAGAAAACTACAAAGACTGAAACATAAGATTGAAATGCTAACAGAAATAATTTGTTCCATGTCTGAGAGCAATGACAAACTAGCTGATAGAACATTATTTCTGGAGGCAGTTGACATGCTATTGAGACACTTTCTAAGGATGAGAATATTAAATATTTGGAATGACATATAAATAACGAATGCAAAAAACTGAACAATACCATGACATCCTTGGAAATTTATTTGACCCAAGAACTTTAAGAGCTCAGAGAAACAATGATAAATAGATTGCAGATCTCAGAAGATGTCTAATCTGATATTTCAGAATCTGACATACAAGCTACAGGTCATGACAGAGGTTTCCCTACACCTCTCAGACACCGGGAAGACCTCCCTAAGGTTGTTTTGCCCTCTCCTATGGTCTTCCCAGTATCTGTAGCCAAAAAACGGCCACAAAGAAGCTTATCAATTGGGACCTATATAGATGAAGGACGTAAAGGGAATCAAGGAGTCATTGTTTCATATGTTCTTCATTCTCTCTAAGTCAGAGAGCTCCTGAACTCATGGGCCACTGCAAATAGAGTAACCCCTAGAGATCAAAGTCAATTGGCCTCAGCGGTGCTTGAAAATTCATGTCAAATACAATAGAGAGCTTTATGGAGGCAAGATGCAAAAGCCCTAGAGATTCAGGGATAAAAGAATGGCTATGAAGTGCCCCAAGACAAGATTCTTGGGGACGGTCCTTATGCTGAACCAAAGATTCAGGCTGCATGTGATGGTCACATGTTGTCTTTATGCCATACAGTCACTTTGAATGCTTTAGATGCAGTTTGTGAAACAGGAGAGACAATGCAACCCTATACCAAAGTAGTACAAGGTCCAAGGTAAAGGTTCAGTGAATTTTTAGAATGATTGTCCAGAGCAATAGAAGTACTAGTAACAAATTCAGAATCTAGGCGACTCCTTATAGGATATTTGGCATACAAGAATGTAAATCCACAATGCAAGCAGGTACTTTGCCCATTAAAAATAAGACCAGCATCATTGGAGGAATGGGTCCTATATACAGCTAATCTTGAGTATAAAATTCAGGATACAGGATCTTGGGTAGGTGAAGAGATTTCTACACGTTTGAAGAGGCACCTGGATGCCCAATGCCTTAACCGTGATGATATAGAGGCCTGGGTAGGAGAGGCAATCTCCAAACATTAAAACAGACATAAAAATGCTAAGTGCTTAACTGTGGTATCATAGGACATCTGAGTAGGAACTGTAGACAAAGCATTCCTAGAAATAATGCTTCTACCAAGAATGCTTCAGACAGAAGACCTTAGCCTTCTGATCTCTATAGGAGGTATGGCAAAGGCAGACACTGGACAAAGGAATGCTGGTCCACAACAGACAGACAAGGTAAACCTTTACAGCCAAGAAACAGGTACCTCTTGGAGGCCCCAAGATCCAACGTGGTCCGGTCTTTCCCAGTAACAGTGGAGGACAACCTCTCCCAGGACAATTAGAAAATCCACTGCCCATTGTGAATAATACGGAACTGGATAATATATTAGCTACAGAGAATGAATAAATTATAACAGGAGGAAATAAAAAATGTATATTTTGGCAAACTTCTATACAAGATCACAGACACAAGTTACCAGTTAAAATAAATAATACAGTGATTACTGACATTTTAGACACTGGATATGACATCACTATCATAAATCAGAAGCCTTGGCCATTGAGATGACCTCTAAAAGAGGTAGCTGTTCAATTCTTAGGGATTGGAACCCTATCTCAAGTTAAAGATAGCACTAAATGGATTGACTTTATTGGGCCAAAAGGACAGAGAGGAAGATTGAAGCCATATGTTGCAGATATTGCTACAAATCTCTGGGGTTGTGATGTATTATAGCAATGGAATACAAAGACTAACATTCCTCCTGTATCCGATATGAATCACTGACAAACTCTTGGTGGTAGAAAGAATATTTTAAGGCATTACAGAAAACAGATACCAAACATAAGGGCTATATAAAAACAGGATTTTAGTGCCAAACCTACAGAGCAACAAAAAGCTCTACTTTTAAAATGGCTAACAGATGAACCTGACAGGGTAGGTCAATGGCCTATGACCTCTGAGAAGTTAGAGGCTTTAGAGATGTTAGTTCAGGAACCGCTAGATGCTGGACATATTGAGGAATCAACTAGTGCATGGAATTCACCTGTTTTTTTTTTTACCAAGAAGAAGTCTGGGAGATGGAGAATGGTTACTGATCTTAGAGCCATCAACAAAATAATTCAATCTATGTACTCTCTATAACCTGGGATGCCTCTACATTCTCTAATATTTAAGGATTGGCCAATTATATCTATAGATTTAAAAGATTGCTTCTTCACTATATCATTACAAGAAAAAGGCAGAGAAAAGTTCTCCTTCACAGTTCCCACCTATAATAATTCCCAACCGGTATGGTGATTCCAATGGAAGGTGTTGCCTCAAGGTATGTTAAATAGCCCGACTTTGTGTCAGTATTTTGTGCATAAATCTCTGGAAATAATTTGTAAACAATTTCCACAATTGTTAATGTATCATTATATGGATGACATATTACTGCCTGATTCAAATAAAGGTACTTTGTAAAACATGTTTGAAGCAGTAAGGAAACTTTGCCTCACTGGGGATTACAAATTGCCCCAGAAAAAAATACAAAGAGGAGATTCTACAAAGAGGAGAGGAGGCTCACAGAAAATTAGACCACAGAAAGTACAGATCAGAAGAGATCGTTACCAGACTCTTAATGATCTTCAAAAGCTATTAGGAGAAATCTCTCAATAAAATAGTCTCACAGAAAATTAGACCGCAGAAAGTATAGATCAGAAGAGATCATTACCAAACTCTTAATGATCTTCTAAAACTATTAGGAGAAATCTCTCAACTACAGACAATTATCAGAGTAGAAGGGCATGATTTAAAACACCTTAAAATGCCTTTAAAAGGAGACAAAAAGCCTAAATAGCCCACGAGTACTATCATCTGAGGCTAAAAAGGAATTAGAATGGGTAGAAAAGAGAATATTAGAAGCATATTGGAACTCGTGGATCTAAAACTGGGCTGCATTCTGGTTATTTTACCATCTAGAGAATACTCCTCAGGAATTTTAATGCATAGGGAAGACATTGTACTAGAATGGGTATTTCTGCCACATAAACAAAATGAAAAACTTAAAAAGTATACAGAAAAGATCTCGGATTTGATATTAAAAGGTAAGTTAAGGCTTCGTCAACTGACTGGAAGAGACCTAGCAGTAGTTATTGTATCTTTAACTAATGAGGAAATTTCTTCCTTATGGAAGGATAATGAGTATTGGCAAATAGCTTGCAGTAACTATTTGGGAACTATTAGTAACAACCATCCCAAAACATAGAGAATCAAATTCATAAAGAAAACAATTTGGATTCTTTCACATATCATGAGACAAACACCTGTTTCTGGAGTTCTTACCTTCTACACGGATGCAAACAAGTCAGGTAAGGCAGGGTATAAATCAGGAAATATAAGTAAAGTAGTTCAAAGCCCTTACAACTCTGTAAAAAAGGCAGAGTTGTATGCCATTCTCATGGTACTTAAAGACTTTACAGAGCCTCTCAATATAGTCATGGATTCTCAGTATGCAGAGAGAGTTGTCTTTCACATTACGACTGCCGAATTTGCTCATGATGGCACTGAATTAACCTCATTATTTTTACAATTACAAGAAACCATCAGAAACAGTACTTATCACACATCAGATCCCAAGATCCCACATGGGTCTGCCAGGTCCTCTAGCACAAGGCAATGAAGACATTGATTGTTTATTAATAGGAAGTGTATTGGAAGCTTCAGGATTTATAAGAAACACCATGTTAACAGCAAAGGTTTAAAGAAGGACTTATATATCACCTGGCAACAAGCCAAGGAAATAGTAAGAAATTGCCCCACTTGCTCATTCTACAATCAAACTCCATTACCTGCAGGTAGTAATCCCAAAGGTATTCGCAGGAATTCACTTTGGCAGATGGATGTTCTTCACTTTCCAGAATTTGGCAGTTTGAAATATGTATACCATACCATAAACACGTTCTCAGGCTACAAATGGGCTACTGCCCACTGCTGTGAAAAGGCTGATTTTGTTTTTACATACCTCTTAGAGGTGATGGCTGTTATGGGTATACCTGCACAAATAAAAACTGACAATGCTGCAGCATATGTCTCCAGTAAATTGGAACAGTTTTTCAAATATTACAATATAAAACATGTAACTGGTATACCTTACATTCCCAGAGGACTAGCAGTGGTTCAAAGATCTAACTGAACCTTAAAAGAAATGCTTCATAAACAGCCAGGGGGAACAAAGGCTACATAATGTTTTACTAATGTTGAATTTTCTTAATGCTAATGAAAAAGGGTAAACTGCTGCAGAAAGACACTGGACTACAGAGAAAACTTCTGAACTGAACCAACTTGTGTATTTTAAGGAAGTTATGACCTCAGTCTGGAAACCAGGACATGTGTTACGTTGGGGAAGGGGTTTTGCCTTTGTTTCCACAGGAGAAGAAAAACTTTGGATTCCATCGAAATTAATCAAGATTCAATCCAAACAGAAGACACCTCAGGAGGAGGAAAGATGACAGCTCATCTACAAGGTCATATTCTGCCATGAGTAAGGTGACCTCATGAAAGGAAAAAGATGTGTTTTGTTTTTTGTCTTCACAGGAAAACTACTGGACATATGGATACCTGAAGAAGAATGGATAGCTACCCTGAGGACCATCAAATAAGCAATAACTCCCTGTGTGGTATCAAAGTCTAAATCTCTTTTTTATAATACCCATTTCTCTTTGTTTCTTAATATGCTTTAGTCCCCTTTCATTTAACTGAAGGTGGCTTTGTAGTTGGATTGGCTCTCCTACTCTAAATTCAAGCATATTGTTTAAATAAAATTCAGAATTTCTGTATTATATCAAAGAGCCATTGATATAAGACAGAAGAAAACAAAATTAGGGACTGTCATCTGTTGATTTCTTTTTCTGAATAGTCTAATCTCCATGTTTACTATCTTCCCTATTGTTGCCTTTCCCAGTATGCATACATATAAAAGTTAAAAATTTCTTTGTTAACATTAATGTTTGAGTTTTCCAGAGAACCAGGGATTTCCTGACAGCAATCTTCAACCGCCTCGGAAAGAGAATGGGGCTCCACTTCATAGACTCCACCTGATTCAACTTGATGCATCTGAACTGCCCCACATCATCGACTCCATCTGACAAACACCATCCTGAAACCGGCTTGGAACTACATCAGGACGCAACTCCAGGCCAAGGACCTGATACAGTGCACCTTCTACAATCTGGCCAGAGCTTCAGAAGAGAGCTTCAATCAACACTAGAACTCCAGTCAGGAACTTCAATCAAGCATCTCCTTCCATACAGAGACTGTCTAATCTACTTAAGAATTTGTTGCACTAACATTTTTCTTCTCACAGGTCCCCATGAGATTATCATCATCCCATTTCAGCAGGAAGTAGTTTTGAGAATTCCAAGCCCCTTCTCCCTACTGTTGATATTACAAGATAGTTTACACCTTTCAATGTTAGTTTTCAATTCTTTTAGAGTTGGGATTGGAAGGAGGTGTTCAGACTTGGGTATTTCTTTCAGATAAGCTTAGGTTAAGATGGAATAGATGTTTGAGACATTTTGTGCATTGACACAAGTTGGTTTTAAGTTTAAATATCTTCTTTAGACTAAAAGGAGAATTGTAGGAGGAGACTTTAAGACTGTGCCATTAACCATGTGGTGTGATAGAGGCTCATATGGATACGGTAATGATAAAGCAGTGAACTACGCTGTTAGCCAGGCCCACTTTTGGACGTGGCTAGAGGCGTGTACAGAGATTCTGATAAAAAGACTGTGCGGCAGAGCCACACTCTCTCTTTTTGGCTTCCTGTTTCGGTGGCGAAACCTACGTGACTCATCTTTGTTGCCTGTATTTCTCTTGTAAGTAATTTCTACTTATTGTTACCTATACCCTCAACAAGTGTACTGTTTATCGTTACATCTACAGAGAATACTTATAAAGAGAGTTTCATAAATGTAGAATAAATGAATCTACAAAATGGGAAGAGCATTATATTCATCTACCTTGGCTGTTTCTGTGGAAGAAATTAAATAATTCAGATGAATATATCTACAAAAAGTTTTAAGCTCAAACAAGTACCTTCAATGCTATTATCTTTATTGCCGGAAGAAAAGACAATGGAAAATCAAAATATATGTAGAAACTTGAGAGTATATTTCTCTTTATAGTGGAGGAACCACACTAAGACTGACAAGTAATAACCACCCACAAGAGTGTTATTTATTCAAATGTTTCAGTGTCCCATAGAATGTGACTGTAAATTGCAAACCGAGTTTACACAAGATCTAGGAGCTTGCTGAAGAACAGGACAGCATGAGGAAGTGGGAAAGCAGCATCATGTGCTATGCATCTGACATTTCAAAGATCTATAGGCAGACCAAAGAAAGCTGCATTCTGATGACATTTTCAGTGATGTCAAATTATACTTTAGACTTCAGTGAGAGCTTATGGAGCTTCATGCAGACGAAATTCAGACATCAAGCTGAAGAAAATTAGGCTAAGAAAGCATATTCAGCTTGGAAAATAAGGGTTACATTTCAAGAACACAAGCCACAATCCTCCACTTTGCAAAGAGAAACAAAGAAAAAACCATAAGGACAGACAAGCAGAAGCCACAGTTACAATAGAGAAGTAGCAGTTTCTACACACATAAAACGAAGTGTAAATATATTTAGTCTCTTATTCCTCGGTGTCAGAAAGCAAGGGTAAGCTGGGTTAAAAAAATAATCAAGCAGTTCTATAGGTTCTCATTGTGTAATCCTATGAGCTTTTCAGGTTGACCCTTGTCTCATGGGAATCAAGATTCACTAGACTCAGTACAAGTTAAATGTGGTTTATTCGCAGAGATTTCATTTACACAAAAGGCAGGTGGCTGCCACAGCTTCCAGCTCCAAGGATCCTCCCAGGCTTTTTCCTGTGATACGACCAGCAGCAAGAGAGCTCTGGCCCCCGAGACCCCAGATCTAGTCCTCTCCTCCATCATGTCCTCACCTGTAACCATGCCCAAATGAGTGTGGTCAGTGCTACAGGTATGGGCAAGGTATGTATTTCACTTCAGACCCTCATCTTTAATTTAGGTTTAAAACAATTCAGTTTACCTCAATTCAAAACTGAGAAGTGTGAGGTCGAATGATGAGGTATCTCTGCCAAAATATTACAGAGCCTGGTGATTTAGCTCCCAAAGCATGCCACCACACTCCTTGCAGCCATAGGCAGCATTTGTGGTACAAATAGTTTACAAAGCAAATGAAAAAATGGAACTAGAAAAAGAAATAAAATTAAAATGACTGTCAACAACAGAAAGATATGATGTCAACTCTTCTGAATTTCATAACAGGTGGGAATAGGTTTCATCTTAGAATTAATTGAGCAGAACTATGTGAATAATGAATAAAAAGCAAGTTGAGGGCAAAACCTATTCTAACTTCCTAACTTTAAAAATGACAGATAACAGTAGAAATCTACCAGAGGAAACAATGAGCAACTATAACACAAAAGACTACATGATCAAGCCGTAAAGTTGATAATTATTTTTTAAAGTAATAAATGAAAGTCTAGGTTATAAGTGGTGATAGCTTATTTTTGAAGAAGTTGTCTCTGAGACCATGCAATCAATACTTTAGGAATGGAGACAGGAGGATCTTACACTTTAGCATAAGAGAATTAACAGATTTTTTTTAGAACAGTTGTCATAATAAAGCTATATACACCTGAAAGTAAATCTCTACCACAATGTGAATGGAAAAAAACTCTATTGTGCTTGTTGGTGTTTAATGATTAAAACATTGTTTTAGGGTTAATTCATAGGGAAAAAGTCAAGGGGAACATGCCAGTTGTGATGGTTATTCTTAGTTGCCAACTTGACTACATCTGGAATTACCTATAACACAAGCAGCTAGGTATACCTATGAAGGATTTTTCTTGATTAAATCAAACAAGAAATCCAACCACGTGAGGTAGGAAGATCCACCTTAAATCTGGACCAGGCCTTCTATGGCAGCTTACATAAAGGACATGGGAAAAGGAAGCCCCACTCTCTCTACTTACTTGCCCTCACTCTCACTGTGAAATTCATTGCCTCACTAGTATTAGCATCTACTTATTCAGATTCTAGTGTACACTGAAGACTACCTGAGATATGTAGTCTTCTAGATCAAACAATAACTGCATTCTTTGGTTGGGAGACAGCCATTGTTGCAATAGTCATTTGGTCAGACCATAGCCTGTAAGTCATTCTGATAAGTCCCATCTAGATAGATAGATTGAAAGATCATGGATTCATTCTACCAGTTCTGTTTCTCTAGAGACCCCTGACTAAAGTACCAGTTTCTTCTACTCTCCCCAATTAGAAACATCCATGTGAGAGATACCCACACCCCCAGCCAATGACAGCTGCCTTTAGAAGTGGTCCGTTCATCACTTCTTGACTATAGTCTTCATCCTCATTGTAATGGTACAGAAGGGCACCACTACACCTGTTTGACTTAGAAAAAAACAAGACTCCTGGGAGAGCTTGCTCCATCATAGAGTGTGACTTGAAGTAAGTAAAAGTAGATCTGCCTCAGCGGTGACTCTAGGGGATGAGCTGTGACCATGGGATGATCATTATTATCTCAGCGTCCGTTATGTGCTAACTGTATAAAGAATAAAAAGGAAATCCAAGGAAAACTTGCAGAATCTAGGATCATGCTGTCAGAAAAGGCTAAGTGCAGCTAGAAACCTAGATTTTTTTTCTGATTATCTTTAGCTAACTTTAAAAAAAAAACCTAACTAGGTTTGTATCAGATTGCAATGTTTGAAAATGTTAACTATGAATGTTTACTGGATTCAAAAACAGAAAAAGGTAAAAAAGAATCCTTTTTCCTATATTTATCACAAAAAGGTGAACTTTTAAAATAATGTCTTCTGCTCTCAAGGATATGAGGGTGTTTCAGCTCAAACACAGTAGTTGTCTATGGTATTACCATTAAATATACATTTCTGTCATTTTAACACGCAGTTCACAAAATCGTCCTTCTATAGTGTAATAGAATAAACATCAGAATGTGTTCCCCACAATTATAACTTTTATCATTTAATCTCTCTCTCTCTCTCTCTCTCTCTCTCTCTCTCTCTCTCTCTCTCTCTCTGTGTGTGTGTGTGTGTGTTCTATTAACTCAATAACCATTGCTCTGCTTCTAAAAGAACCTTCTTAGATTTCTCATGAGTGAGGTCATGTGCTATTTATCACTCTGTGCCTGGGTTTTTCATTCAATACTGTGATTGTCATAATGTGGAATGTTATTCATTCTTTTCATTGTCAAGTGGTGCCCATTCTGTGCATGAACCATATTGTCTTTATCTATTAATCTGTGGTTGGGTATATAGGTTGGGTCCATATCTTACTTATTGGGAATGGTGCTACATTGAACATAGAAGTTCAAGTGTTGTTTTGACATACTAATTTCATTTCCATTAAATGAATTACCCAGTATCAGGTGGCTGCATTACACGATTGCTCTTATTGTTTTACCTGTTGGGACCACTCTGCTGTTTGCACAGTGCCGGTGCTTGTTCCTACTCCAACCAGCACTGCATACCCCTCTGCTCCTTTCTCTTTGTGTCCTCCCCAGCACTTCTCACTCTTTGCCTTTGCCTACACCAGCCATTCTATCTAGAGCAAGTAAAGTGACTTGCATTCCTCAGTCATTAGGGAGGCCAAGAATTTTTTTCATATACCTGTCACCAATTTATAATGTCCTCTTTGGAAAAATTCTATAAAGATTTTGCTCAATTTATTCATTGCCTAAATATTGCTATTGATGAACTACATGGCTAATGCATAGCTTGCAAATATTTTCTACCATTTTGTAGGCAACATCTGCTTATAGACAGTAATGAACTATCCTTTGAAAGCAAAGAGACCTTCATAAGGTCTACGAGTTTTCTTTGGAATTAAAACTATTTCAAAATTTTGCAATCAAAAATAGCACAGCAAACCATAGAAGCCTTTGTGCTATTGTCAGGTATGTTTATTGATGCTGCCCTGTATTTAAGGCACTGTGCATGCAAATGCAAGGCAGAACATAATTACAAAGGTAAACAGAAACATATTTTGTATCATTATGAAGAATTTTCTTCAGTATGCATTCTTTTCCAAATAAGAGCCTTTATGTTGCTGTGAATAATTGTGAAATATAACATTTTAAATATATAGCATCATAGAACTTACCTTTATATGATATCAGGATAGACACTTCAGAACCCTTCTCCAGGCCTAAGTACAGTTCTATGACAAATCACTTGCTGAACATACGCAATAAGATCTTGAGATCAACTCTCAACGTCTTAAACAAATGAGCTTTACAAGCAAAAGATGAAAGAAGTCAACTAGTGCCTAGAGAGATGACACAGCTCAGGTTGTCTTCTTTCTAAGGATCCTACTGGACATGGGAGTCTTTAAGAGGATCTCGAAGTGCTTAATCCCATTCTTACAGATGCTAGCAGTTGATTATAATGGACCAGTTCATTTGCTAAGACTTTTGTAATGTGAAAGCATATGTGAACATATTTAAAGAGAATGATGTAATTCCTTTGATTTCTTTAGCCCTGTAATTCCTGATTTCTTTCTGTAAGAGTAATATACTTCATGGAACACCATGCAATTCTACAGACTCCATCCACCTTTTCCTTTTGAGACAGAGTATCTCACTGACCTGAACTCATCAAGTAGACTGACTGCCTAGCTAGTAGGTCTAAAGGAGCTGCAGGTCTCTGTCTATCCAAGGCTGAGATAAGAATCATGCACCACCAGACTCGTGGGTTCTGAGTACAGAACTCTGGTTTTATAATAGTCTTTTCCCTCCTGATAAATAACTACACAACTGGATAAGACACACCTATAATAAAATAGCTTCTAGAAGTTGTTTTATGCAAGGCAAATCTATATGGAACTTAAGAGTGCTATGTGTATCTTTGCCACGAGAGGTTTCTATTAGGTTCTACCATCACTCTGATAATTCCCAGTTTCACAATGGGTCATAAAGCTTACCCTGTAAAGAATCTGGCAAAATGGTCACTCAGTCTGTGTTCTCAAAGTGGTATTGGAGCATGATGTCCGTATAACTCCATTATCAGTAGTTTCATGACTTCCCCAATGCTTGCATCCATAGTGAACTACCTTTACTGTCTGCTTTTTTATTAAATACATTCAAATCTTATAGCACAAAACTGGTTGATTGGTTCATTCATTCAGTAAATAAGTGTTTCCTGAGTGCTTTCCTCATACCAGACAGTGAGCCAGTTACAAGAATACATCAGTGAGCAAATAATCTGCTCCTTGTGCTCAGGGAGCTATATTGGAAGGAGGCAGAAAACTGGTCAAACAAAAAGTAGAAACAGTTACATGTATGCATACTCACTGTTTACTGTTCATACAAATCAGCAAAATGGAAGAAAAAGGAGACTTAGCAGGGAAAGGGGAAATAGAGGGAAAATTAGAATTAAAAAATTCTACCTGCCATTCTTTTATTGATAAGACATCCTGAAGTAAACATGATTCACAAAATATGAAGTCTCAGTTACCACCTGCCACTCACAATATGAGCATCTCACTACTGAATGAGTGAGTGTTTTAAATGTATGACAACTGAATACAAGCCACTGTGTTCGTCTCATCCTTACCTGAATTATTAGCAGTCTGGAAGACAAACAGTTTGTGTTGAATTTATTACAGGAAAGTAAAGTAAATATATGTTCCAATGTGACACTTTCAAAATAGAACTTCCCAAGGGTGATGTTGGCCTGTATGAATTCCCTTTACAAGAATATATAAGCTATATATCCAATGGATAATGATCTGTTAGGAAAGAAATTCAATTGTTTAGGTGTCCAAATTATGTCCTGTTTGATTTCATAGGGCACTGTACATACATAGGAAAAGTTAGTGGATTATGTCTTTCTTCTCCTATGTACTATAAAGTTAATTCCCTTTTCTTTTACTTATGGCTATTAAATACTGTTGATATCTTTAGTGCACAAAGCAGTTTGGAAAGATGAAAGTATTTTGCAATTAAGACATATACTTTCTTGCTTGGAAAGATGGTGCATTTAATATCAGCACAAATTTTGATATGCTTGAGGTAGATCCAAATGGACCCTTTGTCAATTCAGTCAGTGTCTGTACTCTTCATTTCTATTGGTAGATTATCAGGATGAGGCATTTGAGTATGTCCTTCTAGTTTGTTTTCTTGCTGAACATAGCAAGTAACTCTGTATAAATAAACTGGGTTAAAGGAAAAGAGTATTTGGATGAATGGGCTCTGATAATAAAAGAGAATATGAGCATAGAGTGAAAGCAACTGCCTGCATAATTCAAGCAAAACTCACCTTTCCCTCAATTACCTGGATCTTGGAGTAGGAGAAATGCAGCAAATTACTAAGATAATTGTATTATTTCTTCAACTCATTGCATCTTCATCCTCAGCTAGAAAGAGTCTCTTATTTTCTTTTTGCGAACAACTCAGTTTCTAAACTAAATTGAAATAAATAACAAAACTAATGAAAGCATTATCATTCAAATAAAAAATTTGATGACCCAGAGAAATATACCAGCCCAATAGCAAAATGATAGCAGTTAACTTTTGCATTGGTATTATATCACAATATCATTTAATTGATATTCAAGAGCATGAAAAGTCATGCAACTTCCCCATAAACTGAAGTGGAAAATGCTCAAGTGGAGAAGAAAAACCAGAATGCATAAATAAAATATGAAAACTTTTGTCATGTTCTATTAGGAGTTTTCATGTTAGCATCCTATTACATTAGCACTTGTTTTCACTAATATGGTATGAAAATTGCTGCAATGATTGCATGGTCATATCTTGTTAGGCAACTCAAATTCTTAAATTATGTGATTCTAATATAAAATGAAAGAAAATAGTTAAATTATAAAAAGTTTCTAATGTGAAGTGAAGGCCTGGCTGAAGAAAAGTTTAAGATGTGTTGGTGTAGTTTTTTCAAAGTTTTTTCTTTATAGAAACCAGGTGGCTACAAAGAAGGGAAACTGGGCTTGTGAACACTGCTGCTGGACTGTGTACAGAAAGGTATCACAAATACTTCTGTAGCACTCAATACTGTGAGTACTAGCCACATTGAGACAGGTAGTTGTAGTTGTTCAGATTTTTTTGTAAGAAGAGCCACTATATGCACCATTTCTCTTAATAGATTTTTCTGAAGTCAAAGTTGCTTTTAATGTGTGTTTTAAAAAACTGGAAGGCAGGCATTGGTTTACTTTGAATTTCCTTTAAACAATAGGCTTGGTGCAGACTTTGTGGATAAATGTAGAGCTTGTTTAGGTTAAGTGTTCTTGCAAAATTGCTTTTTTAACTTAAAGTACTTCTAATGTGCTAATATATCATTCAGTAATCGAATTTACTAAATACTATGCATTTGGCCAAAAGGTCATTTCCAATTTAGGGAGATTAGTGTTCTTGGCATATGAGAAGTGGTACTGTGCCAAGTGCACTTTTGAAGTCAGGTAGGTTTCTTTATCAAAATGTGTCTTATCCTATAGAACCCTGACAGAGCAATCAAGTTGAGAAATGAAGGAATCAAACTTTGCTTACAAAAGATGTGACTTACCCTTTTAAACGATCATGATTTCAAAATTCTGTATGGTTTCTTAAAATATTACATTCAAGAAAGGATTGTAACACTTTGATATGTACCTTAACATAACATCTTATACAATTTTTACCCCAAAGATAACATTATCAATGGTTTACAAGATGGTGATAATTGCTTGCAGGCCTTGGCTTAGACAATCTAGTTCTGACATCTATTACTTTCACATAAATATAATTTTATCTTAATAGGTTCTTCATAGCAGATAAAAAGGGAGATCATTTAGTATTAGCTGGCAGACATAAAAATGCTATTAGTTGAACTGGAATACACTTTTATAAAAAAACTAATAGGCTTGCTTTGGGACAGACCAATTTTTTTTAATGTAAGTATGGTACAAGTTTCCCAGAGCCAGGCCACTCCCACCTCTCATTTAACCCTCTAACTCCACAGGTCTCAAACCCATGTTTTAATTCTTTAAATAATTTTCATGGGAACCATTTTGATGTAAATATCTACACGACCACTTGGAGTTCTGTGCAAAAATCACTACAGTAAGTTTGCAAAAGTATCAGATGAACTAACCATTAGAATATTTAAAATGATACAAGTTGAATTCAGTGTCCATGGATTTAATCAGCCATATGCTATCCCACCTTGACCAGGCAGCTCTAACTTGTATCTCTTTTCTTGTCCCAAGAAGAATTAGACCATTTATAGTCGTCTGTGATCTATTTCCAGAACACAGTGTCATCAAAAATATTAGCTTTATCTTGAGGCTATAAAGTCAGTGTTTCCCCTGAATAAAGTGAAACAGCGTTGAGGACTACAGCCTAACTGTATCTTTCCTACAAAATAGACTTCCTCTTGTGTGTGTGTCGCTATTGTTCTTCATTTCTATGACATTTATACTTACCTGTGATTTAATTATCACAGGCAACATAATCCATTCTTAAGTTAAGCTCTAGCCTGTGTGATTTTTCTAATGTTTTCATTAACTTCCTTTAAATTGCCCACACAGTGAAGATATAATGAGTCACCAACACCCTTGTCTTTATTCCAACCTGATAGCAGTAGAGGCCACAAAACTCAAACTGTATTATCTCCTGCGATGAGAACACAGCCAGTCCAAACCAAATGCCTTTCTTTTCTCGAAGCCTCAGCCATGCTTCTCTCCCTTCATAAATTAGCTGTGTTTAGAAGAAGGCTTGGCTACATTCTATAGATTAGCTCAAGGAAAGGTTCCATCATCCATAATACATTTGGGCTCTTTCTAGTGGAAGATTTATATATTTTCTTATTGATGGGTTATGAATATTGACACAGGAGATATTCATTGTTTATTGAAGGCTTGTTTACATAAAAGATCTTCACAGGCTACCCCCTAAGTCTAGAGGTCCTACACCAGTGTCAGGGAGCTGTCTGGGTATTTTTTCCCACGTATTGCACTGCCATTCTACCAACAATAGAGGCCCATTAACGTTTGGCCCTTCAAGTTACTGCAGCCCAAGCCTCAGTGGCAGGACGTCTGCCCAATATGTAAAATAACGGAATGAATGGATTCCTTGGAAACAATGATAACAAGACCTGGCTGAGCTAACTGTGACAGCATGTGGTAATTTTCCAGCCCGCTGGCCCTGTAAAGGAAACTGGAACACAAAGCGTAGACTGCGGGGCGGGCCGGCCTGAATAGCTGCAAACAAGCACAGAATATCTGATGATGTCATACGCACAGTTTGACAGATGGGGCTGGACAATTTTCCCCCTTCAAACGTGTTCTTAACTGTTTGTATTCCATTGGCTCCTCACTTGAGAAGTTCAGTTCTGTAATCACCTGCTGGAAAGACTAAACAAACCTTAACCGCCATGTGCTTGATTCAAGGACTACCAGTTTTATGAAGAAAAACGATATCCATTATTAGTGGCTGAATGCTGAGGAGAGCAGTGGGGGAGAGGGTGCTGCTTTGGGTTAATGCATCACCTCTGCTTTCAGCTGTGGGCCAGGTTTTCAGTCTAGCTCCAACTGAATCCTGCCATACACTTTGAATAGCATAATGAAGTATTGTTATTGCCCCAGTCTAGTCATCACATGAGGGAAACAGACATCTAAAGTTATCAAAACTGATTACTAGCTGAGGTTTTGTGTCTATAAAGTAAGTGCGTTGAAAGAAGGGGCTTTCCCCTCAGTCTTAGGGGTACGCTATCAGAGTCAAATGTTTTAATGTTTATAGCATTATGTGTCAGTTGGTGTGAGGGTATATGGACAGACAGTACTCCCCCCAAATGTATTGATGTGTACCCCTCTCTCTCTCTCTCTCTCTCTCTCTCTCTCTCTCTCTCTCTCCGAGTGTGTGTGTGTGTGTGTGTGTGTGTGTTTAGGTTGGTACATGGGAGACAGAGAAAATGAAGATTGACAACATTTATAAAAATGAGGCACAACTCAATTAAAATTCACCTAAAATAGTAAATGAACTTGGGTGCTCAGTTTAATTGTCACGACACAGACCAACTTCTTTCCACCCTTTGAGTAGGTAGCTGCTTTGGGTCTCAAATGTCCTCACCACTTTATTCATGTAAAAGCTCTTATTTACTTTTCCAGAAATTTATGTAAATCTATGTAGGCTACAGAATAGGTCTCAGATCCAGGTCTATTCTTTAATCTTTTCATCAAATAGCTGACTAAGGAGGAATAGCCAAAGGACTCTATTGATGGAAAAGGAGTATCAGTTCCACAGGAAAGCATGGCATGCTGCAGAGCCTGAAGAAACAGGAATAGAAATAGCACAATCATAAAAATTAATGTTTAAGAGTTACAAAATACTTTTCAAACTAGGAAAGCACTTCACATAAAACTACTTTTACTGAGAATTCCAGATTGTAGAAACCTCACAGAAAAGCATCCCAGATTTAACATCTTGGTCTTAGCTGATGCAGATGCCAGGTGGGAGAAGGGAAAAGTTGTTATTAAATATAAGCAAACAAAAGTCTCACTATCAATATTGAAAATATGTTACACCCAACTTATCTCTATTCCCACAATATATTCTTATCTTTCAGGCATAAACAGGTACCCTTGACATTATTGATCAGTTCAACCAGATACAATTGTATGTATCTTAGCTGTATTCATACATTCATCCGATAATTATCACCTACTATATGCTTGATACTAGACTGTCAGTTCGTTTTATGCAGACTACAATTGTATAATTTATTTAAACTTAGTGTAATTCCTTACATAATACATGCTTGTAGCAGTAACTGTTTTTCCAGGAAGGTTCGTGATTCATAAGTACCTACCATTACAAGGCCAGGCCTATGTTTGAGGGCCTGTATGGCTGCTGTAAGCTGTAATGATTAATAAACTCATCACAGGTCATGCTGCTTATGGAGAGGAGTTCATTCCTGCCTTCCACATTCTCCTAACTAACACCAAGGGCATCCCTCTACATGTTTACACCAGATGGAAGCCCCCATCTGCTACAAAGAGCCAAATTGTTTTATTAGTAGCTGTGGAGCTTACATCTCTCCAGGAGACTAAGAAGGTGAGAGGAAGGAAACAAAAGGTGGGGACAGGAAGCAAGAGCCCTTCGCACTCACACATCATAATCTGAAGCTATCCACAAGCTGTTCCTTGACACCTACTTCTGATCTAGCTCTGTCACCAGTTTAGGTGAGACTCCCTGGGACCATAGCCAAGGAATGTAGTGGAGTAATGGTGTGATACCATCTTAAAATAAAAGAGAGGAATGCCAAGTTCGCATCATTAACACCAAGTTAAACCGTATTAACATATTATAACACATTAACTTTGTAAAAATCCTCATCTCACAAGAGAAAAGTAGAGGGAGTGGGTAGGGAAGCCTGAAGAAAAAACCTGTGAGGTTAACCAAATTGAGATTAGCTAAAACAGCAATCATGATAGTATTTCATAATAAGTACAACTTGGCAAGGTATTTGAAAGACATTACATTTCCACACTCACTTATTATGACATGGAGATATCAGTAAAGATGATGTCATAGTAAGTCAGAACAACAAGCATGCAAACAAACCAATATGAGCTCTATGAAGGAAGATGGAAGATCAAGTTTTCCTCCAAACATACCTCCTTTGTCTGTGCTTTAAATTTTAAATGCTAGGACTACCAGAGTAGAACCTAAATAGTTCTTGACTCTGTTGAGAATTTCAACTTATTGTCAATAAGATTTATAAACATACTAACCATTTCACAAAGTAGTGCTTGATATATTTCTGAAAACTACAACTCAGTTCAATTAAATATTTAATAAAATTTTTCCTACTTAGTGACACTATGTAAGTACTAAAAATATGTATTTTTTGTGCAAAGAGCCTGCAAAACTACCTACAACAATCATGGAATAAGAGTTATGTTATGTGTGCGCACATGCGCGCGCGTGTTTGTGTCTGTGTGTGTGTATGTGTGTGTGTGTGTGTGTCTTCTGTCTGTCTATCTGTGCCTGTGCGTATGTGTATGATGTGTATAAAATCTAAAAGAAACAACTATTAGAGAGAAATCTTGGATTTGGAAGATAATGTGCTGATTCTGAACTTTGTTTAAAATGTGACCCATCCTCAAACACCTTTATTTCCTATAACAAAGCCAAATTTTTTCTAGAAGTTTATCTGCCTTGGACAGTGTCCCTCAGGTCTTAAGTTTTCAGTGGCTGTTCTCTGAACACTATGAATTTCAGAAATTGCATTAGCACTTTCCTTAAGTGTGTTAAAACACACGATTTTGTACTTGGTCATTTGAAAAATAGAAAACTTTGTTAAGTCTAAATCCCAAATAGTATAAGCCAAAATACACACACTAAAATATACATAATTGATTCTAAGTAATAATGTCTATTGCTCCTGGGGAGCAGTTCACCACAAAAGAAAATCAAGGAAAGAATCTTGAAGGCAGAGGCAGAGCTTCATTCAGTTCGTACAAGCTATCATAACATCTAAGCTTCTCTTTAACTCTTTGTGTCACAGTAGTTGCTGTGGGTGCGAAGCAGCACATGTTTGCTAGAGGCATGAGAGGCTTGGAAAGCCGCAGGTCTGTTTGTGTTGTTTTCTAAGTATGTTTGAAGACTCTCTGCTGTGTTCTGCAACTTGTTTATTATTTTGCAGACTATGAATAATTCTACATCTAGTTTCTTATTTTACAGACTATGAATAATATCGATATCACAAAGTTCTTATTGCAACAACCAAAATATGCTGTTTAATTGATTCTATAGCCTTCTATTAACAACAAAGATAATAAAATTTTTCTTTTCTCGGTTTCAAAAGAAATGTCTCGGGTTTTACAATATTTCTTACCCATAAAGTGCTGTTTACAGAAAGCTGCAATATACAAACTTAGCAGTGCCATATTTTGCTTATTTATCTAAATTATCATCAATAACTTGCAAGGAAAGTTAAGGCATGGGTGTAAATGTGGGATGGCTCTCACAAACCTCTTGCTCAACCCCAGCGCTCTTCCTTGCTTATTTAGTGACCTCAGGTAAGGCAAAGAGCTTTGTTGAAGCTGCCCACAGAAAGGGATGGTTAAGGTTTTCCTCAGTGTGAAAGCCCTCTGTGGAGATCACAGTGTTATAACACTGTTGGTCATTGTGATCTTAGAAGACTTTATTTTAGCTTTCAGTGTCACACCACAACCTTAAGTTTCAATAGAAATATTGTAGTATTTTATGGCTGGCCATTAATAAACAAAATCAAAAGCTGTCAATAATCGACTTCTAAAGTATTTTATTCAAATCAGACCAAAATTTACAAAACTATCCAACATCTTTTAGAATTTCCTTTTTGAAGAATTTATCTATAGTTTTTAATTTGCTCATTTTATTAATCCTTGTGATCTGTAACATCTGCAGTTTGAGGACACTCATCAGTGTCACTGCATATTCATACATGCTTCTCAGATAAATTAGAAGAACTAGAGAGTCATTCTACCTCAGTTTACAATGCATATTTTAAAAAAGTCTTGAAATCAATTCACCAATATTCATTGTGTCATTTCCAGAAGAATAACACTGAGACAATGCTGCATGATCACAAAATGAAAAAGATTAATTCATCAGCCTCAAGAGACTGCACAGCAGTACCCTGTAAGCCAGGTGCACAAATGACTTTTATGAGGGACGGGATAGACACTGCTTGAGAAACAAAAGCAAAGTTTCACGAGAGAAAAGGAAAAAGATGTATTTCACCTGGAGAATAACTCCATTTCCAATTAGAAAAAA
The DNA here is from genome assembly GCF_017639785.1 of Mesocricetus auratus. Taxonomy (NCBI): domain Eukaryota; kingdom Metazoa; phylum Chordata; class Mammalia; order Rodentia; family Cricetidae; genus Mesocricetus; species Mesocricetus auratus. The sequence continues at coordinate 33,287,452 of NW_024429201.1, forward strand.
TTCTCTTCAGAATGAGTCTGTCAATAACCTGAAAATTAAAGACTTGAACCGCTTATAATTGTAATGCAGTGTGGCCCACTTAAAGAACTTTCATTTCATATGCTGTGTCTTCAATAGTAATACAATGACAAATGTGTAATGTAAGTGCGTATGAATGCTTTTTTTCAAAGGTTACAGAAGATTTTTTTGCTACTGTATGTTTTTTATTAGTCGCAATGATAGACTTATGGTCATTTTTTAAAATGTAAGATATAAGAAGAATATGGAATACATTTGTAATAGCTGGACACAATGTAATACCGCTGCAACATTTCAGCAGGTGTGTTAACTCAACCATCAGTGCCCCTCAGGTTCATGCAGACCTCCAGGGAAGGATGTAACTCCTAAAGAGGCCCCCTCTTCCCAGGATACCATTCTTTGGAGTCTTAGTGGTCCTCTTTAAAGGACGGGGTCCCTCACCCTTACCCCTGTGCCCTCCCTAGTCTGGGTCTGGGCACCATTAGTGCACTGGAGCAGTAATTTCTCTAAATTGTACCTTACTGGCCCCCTATTACGAAAGGAAGTGTGAACGCTGCCAACGCCCTTTCCTAACTGGCAATGGAATCACAGGTCAGAAAACATCTTTAGCAAGCATAAATTATTAGGCTCGCTATAAAAGAGAGCTGACAGATGAAACAGGCATTTCCATGAGTGAACAATGCAGCTTCAATTCAAAGACTGCTGATTGGGTGTTCAGCCTTCCAGCATAAACAGCTATTCAAATTTTAAACTGTAACCAAGTGAATAAAGAGAAGGAATGCCCCGGCCACCTCGGGTTCTTCAGAACGACTCAACAAGAGATGTGATATAAATAAAATGTCAACCCATAGGTTGAGTATTTCTTCTTCCCAAGGGTGCTTCATAGCCCATGAAACAGAAGGCCAGTGTTTCAGGCCATAGGCCGCCCCAGGATCATGGAGAGACTAGTTCCCCTAACAGTTGCCTCAGTTTTGCTAGGAGATGGTCACTGAGCACATCAGCCTCTCTCTCCTCCACCCTGTCTGTCTCAGTCCTCCCCAGACTCCCCTTTTGTGAGACATTATCTGTATTCATGGGGTGAGGCTGGTGGGGATGAAGTCACAAACATGTAATTATAAACCCCAGAACAATGCAGAGCGTTCTACTCCCAAGAAAAGTAGACACTGACAGCGTCTTGTGGAGACACCACAAAGGGATATCGTCCCCTGAGATAATACGCAGTGCGGCCCACAGAATGGCACCGCATTTCTCTGCTTTACTGAAAGACTCCAGTTCTGGAGGGTTTAAGCCCCCTAGCATTTGTTGAGAAACGGTGACGAGACCCGAAGACCATGTACAATCCTTGGTTGTTTGTGAATCTCTAATTCAATTGCGGGCATTGGATGTCTGTATAATGACAGGAGATGCGAGAGTATCTAGTACGTGCTTAGAGAAAAGTTTCACTCTCTCACAAGCAGCACAGATGATTTAATACAGCCGAATTAGTAAATGTGCTTACTTGAATCGAGACTCCCTGAGTGCGAGATCAGAAAAGTAATTTTAGGTACAAATAACAAAAACTTATCTACCATTGCTGGCTTAAAGGGCCTTGGGTCTGTGCCTTCTCAAAGAGCTACTAGTTAATGGCAAGCACCACACACAACCCTGTCCTCTGGGCATCCGTTTGGGCCTCAGTTTCTACACGAAAGAGAACACGTTCCCACAGAACTTTTGCTCTTCGGTGGTTGCTTCTGGGTTAATTTCCCACTGTTTTGTATTGAGAAGTTTTCCAACACTAGTGATGTCCATCCCCATAGCTTCCAGGCCTGCAGAACTGATGATCTTTCACCTATGAAGTACACAAACAGCTCATTTACCCTGAAGACATCACCAGAGAAAGTTAAAATTGTAAGATGCTTTCTTCCCATCTTGATGTGTTCGCTTCATGTAATTGTGGAAAAACATTATCAGTGAAAAGCTTACTTTTTGAAAATTCTGCTTTCAAACATGTCTCCACATTGGTTCACATTACAAAAGCAAGTGAGCCTCTTTGCTATGAAGTACAGCTTTCAAACTTCCGTGCCTCCTCAAGTATGCTGGTTACACTGATTTTATGTGCTAAGAATAAAATCAGCTATGTATTAATAAGCAAAGAGTCCTGCTGCTGAGAACTACTGTGAAATATGACACTAAAAGAGGAGTGGTTTTATGGAGGAGAAAACTGAATGCGTGTGCAATTAGATATGCTTTTGATGACCTGTGATCTCAGGGTGAGCTGTCTTCATTCAGTCTCTTTCCCATAACTACAGTCGAAATAAGGGTCTATATGGCTTAAGGAGTAACCCACACCACCACTGAGCTCTATTGGAGGGAAGTCACAATGTGTCTGAGTCCCTTGTTATTAAAAGTACTTCAGGCATTGTTCAGTGACGATGCAGCCTAAAATCCAACCTGCAACTGGTTAGAACAGGCTGGGTCTAACGATAATTTCAATAAGTTACTGACATATGATCATTTATAAGAGAAATCAATTTTGCAATGACTCCCCATTAGGCAAGTAGCCAAATTTTTCTAATCCAGTGATTTTTGTTTTTAATACAAAAGCATGGGAGGGAAAGGTTCGTCCATTACACTGGCCAAGTTTGATATATTAAACTTCTTTCTGAGAAAGTAAATCAAATACATGCATATCCTTATCTAGAATATTTTCCAGGAAAAAAACGTATATACAGTATCACCCACTGACTGTCTCAACACTGATCAGGCAAGGCAATTATACGATAACTTTTATAACAAATGTAATTTTAACTTCTTACTAAAATAACTTTTAATCAGCTACATTTTATCTGTCCTAAAATATATGTATCTAGTCTACATAGAAGCTTGTCTATGATGCTCCAAACTTTCATTGTACTGTGTATACTATGTTGGCATAATGGTCATCATCTTTGGATTATAGGCATTCAGTATTTTTCTTTTCTCTTCCTCAATAGTTCTTAATAATCAAGCCAAATTTGTCTTCAGAGCACAGCAGTATGTACACATAACCCATGTGCTTGGGAAGCTGAAGAAGGAGGAGAGCAAGGTTGAGGGAGGCCTGAGATCCCTGGCCGGGCCCTGATCAAAATACTCTTTTCTGAAATTGAAAAACACCTGCACCCAGGCAGTAAGCCTAATGCTCACCGCTCTCCATGTTGGCAGGTGTGCTAGGGTGGGAAAGAAAAGCATTACATTGTTGTGGCTTTTTTTAGGCTTCCAACGTTTAACGGGCAGCTAGATAATGACAGTTTCCCAGTGCTTTGTTCTTCTGTAGACAAGACTTCTCCTCTCTGCTGTTACATGGAAAATAACAGTAGCTCAAGCTCACGGTTAATAAAAAGGTGATCACCTTACTGTTACCATGTAAGACCACATACATGGGTATCTATAGTGAGTATTAGTTCAATTGCAGATCTGGTTGTAGTAGAAACATCCAGGGAGATGCTATGGAGAGCAATACCCGCCCGTCTTAATATCACAATTAAAGATCCACATGTGAATATAGCTTAACTTTAACAACCCACTTACATTTTAATGATAATCACGTTGGTTTATTGTGGTATCTGCATATCTTCTTCCATCTTTATCCAGACCGCAAAGCAAGTTTCTTTCAATTGGGCACAGGATTCTCAGCACATGTTGGTACTTCCTCAATAGGAACTATTGATAATACTGCCATTTTCAATCTTGTGCCTTTTCTTCATCCTATCCAGGAAGGAGCCAAGATGTCTAACCTGCTCTAAAAGACCAGAAAACCCAAGTCTTCTGAGACCCTTAATGCATTTCTCTAAAAGTCTACTTGGTTAGGGAGTATAACTTGTAGATAGCCTAAGTGGTTTCTTCCTACTTTCCACTTCTTCATCATACCTTTTCCTCCTAATAAAGCTTTGGTGGTAAGTACAAAGGTGTTTCAGTAGCCTCTGCTCCATTCTTCTCAGCCTCTTTGTTTCTCCTTGAATCGCATCAATTTGACATATCATTGGCATCCACACCTTCATGGGGAGGCTTTTGCCCATTTTTCTAAGTTATTCTAGTTTAGGTACTCTCTCTCTCATTCTCTCTCTCTCTCTCTCTCTCTCTCTCTCTCTCTCTCTCTCTCTCTCTCTCCCTCTCCCTCTCTCTTTCTAAATCCTTTTATACCTCCCTTCTTTCCCCTCTTGGTAAATATCTTCCAAAACTACCCCTATCACTGCTTCCTGAAGGAATTAATAAATATCTATCCACTCCGTTTGCTGGCCCTCCATCATCTCAGTGCCTATTCCTCACCCCAGCTATGGTCACACATTTCCTGAAGTAAATTGGATTACTCACTGCATCCAATTGTCATTGACAGACATTCAAGTTCTTATCCCCTCAAGCCTGTTTTAATATATTAGCTTGAATTTCAACTTCCAGAATTTTATTTGACAAGCTACTATTTAAATCCTTATGGATGATAATAATCCTAGAAATAACTTCTATTTAAACTATATCTCATTTTTGAAGTACTTATATTGTCTAAATTAAAAAGTGAATTAATTTTTCTAAATCTTTTTATGGATCACACAAAAACATAATTATTCCCATTTTGCATATGAAGTCATTGAGGTAAGACAATGAGTACTACTTTTCTTGTGGCAAAATAGAGCAGAAAAGAAATAATTGCCAAACTCCCAGTTTTTTGCTGAACCACTATAAAAGAGAAAATATCTTAAATTCAAGAAGTTCAGTAACCCTTTATGCCACTGACTAACCATTGCCTTCCTTGAAATTATTATAGTGAATATTTATTCAGGAAATTCTAAGATAGCTTATGCCATGCTACCCAGAGGAGGAAATGTCAAATGACAGAGAATAAGAGAAATTTCATGAAGAACATGACCCACAGAGGTGATTAAAATGGAGTTTATCCAGCCATCATGTGCCCATAGCACAAAGAGGGATGCTGTCTCAGCCTGGACTCTTAGGGGAGTGCCTGGACCTTACACAGAGTGAAATGACAGACTCTAGATATCCCCTATGTGGAAGGATTTGGCAATAGGGTGGGAGGCTGGGGGGGGGGAAGAGGAGTGTGGGAGGAGGGGAGGGAGAGGGGGCTGGGATTGACTTGTAAAACAAGCTATTTAAAATTAAAATAAAAAATGATAAAAGAAAAAAAAGATACAGATAGACATTCACCACATACTCTCTCTCATACACAGAACTAAAATTATATTCAGCCTAAATATTTAGTGATAACTAAAAAATTGCAAAGAGTATGGATAAAATGATGTTAGATTTAGCCACTATACCTTGTATACTTTTATTTACATTAAATATACATATATATGAATGCCATTAAGATGTCTAATTAATAAAAATTAACAAAACACAAAAAGATCCCTTGCCTTTGTAGACAAAAAGAGTTAAGTTCCATGGCTAGTTCTGACTCTTACTGGTTGATGACCATAAAATATTCTCAGACTCAATTTATTATTTGTAACATAGAGATGCTGTTTAATTCCATTATTCATCATTAAAAGGACCAACATCATAGAAAACTTGTTATATAAAATTTTACATTCAGAGACAGAAATTAATGTATCTCATCAGCATTATTACTATTATTATTATTATTCCATTTTTCAAATTTTGCCAGTTTTTATTATCATGAGACAATGCTGAATAATCTTTAGATGTTCATTGTATAAGTACTGATAGGATGATGGTAACTAGGCTTGGAATCCAGAAGTTCTCTTCACAAGCTTGTATGTTGAAGATTTGGTCTAGCTTATAAAAAAAATGGAGTTTATCCATTTAGATACAAAATTTAAATGGAATTTTTTGCTTTATGCAACATGATGAAGAAGACACCCTGGAGATGGTTCTATCATCTGAACCTGTGCCTTTCCAAAGAGTGGAGACCTTAATGGACTTTCTTTCACCCCCTAGTCCTACCTGGAGAGGTTGCATCATAAAAGGAGAAAAGGGAAAAACAGAATAAGAAACAAAGTCTCATGTTTCATCTGGGAACTTAAGGGTAGAGGGCTTGGTTAGATATGTGGCATCACAAGTAAAGTAAATGTGTAGTCAATAAACAAGAAATAGTTCTTGGCCTTTATAATACTTAGCACTTAGGCAAGAAGCCTGTAGAAACATCTCTTGATTTGCAATAATTGATATGTACCTTTGTTTCATGCTTGCTTGGCCAATTTAAAGACATTAAATGATTTTGTTTGTGTTTTCATACCTTTCCCCTGATAAGGTGCCAGGCCCCTCCCCTCCCAACTAGGATTTCTTCATTTCCAGACACTGGTTTCTGATCCACCCATAGTTCACACACACACACACACACACACACACACACACACACACACACACACACACACACTAAATTAAGTTTAAAAGTAAAATCCAAATTGTCATAAAAATAGTTTTTCTGAATATGTCCAACAAACTTTGCTTCTTTTAATGAATTTAAGGAAGAGCAGTTAGATGACAGAATTTCATACAGAAAGAAAAATGCCCTGGTGTGGCAGTAATGGTGTAGTAGTCAGAAAAATCTCTTCAAAACATCTCAAGATCCAAGCACATTAAATAGTCTAAACTGATTCAGGACTGTCTGAGATTTCATTTCTAAACTCCTTATTTCATTCTCAGAATGCTCTAGAAAATTATTTGGTCCTAATAACTACTCTGATACTATTCTCGTGGAATTGGGTTAGGTGAGAAGGAAAAAGAAAAGAGATCCCAGCTAACTATATTTATATGCACACTGTGCAAACATATGTACATTCTTCTTGCAAAGCAAGACCAAAAGATAAAGCAGAAGAGGGTTTTTATGTCTGAATGACAAGATACCATTTCATTAGTTTTGTGTTGAGATATCATCTAAATTCCACCCCGCGTGTAGTCACTCATAGCTTTTTGCTATGAACATAGAAAACCATTAGTGCTGTCAGGCTGATCACATCCTCAAAAGGTCACGCTCCACTGTGATAGGGGTTTTTCTGCATCATTTGTCACTTCTTAGGGTCTTTCTCACTCCATCATCAGCATACGTGTTTCTCACATTGGGCTTGACATCAGATCCAAAAGCATGCTCACCTTGTCACTCCAAATGTATTTCATAACATAACTTCCTTTGAATAATTAAAAAATAGTCCTAGGAAAAGAAATATCTGTAATGTTAAATTGCATCAATATTTGTTTTTCCTTTATATCATTTGCAATTTCTCTCCAAATTTGTCTACACAAAAATGAACCGATGCCATTAATCTTTGATGAGGTAAAAACTGAAAGTTCTTGGTGTCCTCCTTTGAAAGGAAAGAGAGTTAGAAGACTCACATGAAAGAGTTATTTGAAAATGAAATCCAATGCCACTCAGTCTCACGAAGTGTCATCTTAATTGCAATCAGTGCTTGGATAATGCAGTTATAGGGCCCTTCTATGAACAGCTTCAGGTTATGATATGACCCTCCCTCCACTGTGATTCAAGAATGCTGATTTAAAGAAAAAGAATGGAGGAGAATTGGTGACTGATTGAAAGCAATTATTTCCTCTTTACCTCTGTTGTTTTGGGATTTCCTTACTTCCTACCCCAAATAAGTTCTCACCAATTCTCAGTAATGTTTCTGTTTCTTCTATTTCCAGCTCTCAAATTTACTACCTCAATCATTGCAAATTTTCAGGGTGTAATTCAAAAATCTATTTTTATAGAACGTTTTCATTCATGCAATTCTCTCTACAAAAATAAAAAACATTCTATAACTTTCCGAATCTTCTCATGTGCAGATACATGGCAAAACTAAAAAGAATCTTGTCCAGGTCTGTTCTTTTGTTTATTTTGCTGCTGCTGCTGCTGTTGTTATTTTGATAGAGGAACAAGAGACTTAGAGAGATGAAATTGTTTTTTTTCCAGTTTTATATAACTTCAGGATATTTCCTTTGACCCTATCCTTAATGATTTGTCCTAATGTTCTTGTTGGGTTTTTGGAGGAAATTGTTATCTACTGATATTTTGTTAATGGAAATGTCGGAACTGCTGCCCTCACCCTGTCCCCAGCCTTATGTCAAAGGCTTCCCGGTGATCTCAACACTCAGGAACAAGGTTAGAACAGATGCCACCAGACCCTGAAGACTTTGCCCACTTCCGGTTCTATGTACCCTGGAGAATCATCTAAACCTACTTTGAAGGTTCCTGAAACACAGGAGACACGGAAGACTCTATCTGTATTTTAGAAACATGTCTGTCTACCTTGAGCCTTTTAGATGGTTTGTCAGGGAAAGGCATGTGCTACTAAGCCTGACAGTTTGCCTGTGAGGTGGGATGACAATGCTACCTGATGTGACTTTTAAATATTAAAGGAGGTCATGAATGGGACATGTTTAGTGTAGTACCTGAAACCAATATGTGGCAGAGAGTATTACTTGGTGCTTGGAGAGTTCAGTCCGCAGAACCCACACTGTAGAATGAAAGAACATAGCCCTGTAAGATGTCCTCTGACCTCCACACATGCGTTGTGGCATACATACCTTCACTTGAGCATTTTCACACACACACACACACACACACACACACACACACACACACACACACACTCCCTGTTTGAACAAAGCAAAGGATGGACTGTGGCTATTCCCCAGTGATAGAGCATGTGTCTGGAATGTATGAGCTTCAGGCTCAAGCACTAAAACTGCCACAAAAAAAAAAGATTAAAAACCTAATTGGTAGCAGAAATGGGCTTCCCTTTCCCAAACTATTTCTAGCACCTGTATTGTCTAAAAATTTTGAACAATGACTTTTCTGTCATTGCTTGTGAAATAAATACAAGAAAGGATTTTTGAATTGTATCCCAAGATTACTCCCAGCTTCATGGAACAATAGCTTCCATCCCCCCACTGTGCTAAAGCATGCTATTTTAACAAGCTGACATTTCAGAATGTATCAGCTTAATGACTTTAGCCCATCAAAAGTCCAGCTTCCTCATCAAGACACCCTTTACACAGTTATGTTTTCCAGCTGGAAATGAGAATGTCAAAGCCAAAGCCAATGGCACTGACATTCCCCTGGGAGATTCTAGAACAAAGCTGTTCTTAAAACAAAGAGTGCTTAGACGCCCCCTAGATCTGTTGACCAGGCAAGAAGGGATAACCCAGATCTTTCAGAATGAAGAATTGCTACTGCTTTGTAAAATCAGAGTGTCTCTTGTGTAACAGTGATAACTGACTTGCCTGGACAGTCCTATAGAGCTCCAGACTCACATTCGGTGTGACTGTCAGTCGCCCACTCAAGTGTTTGTTTGTCAGCTCTGTGTGCTTCCCCAGTACCAGAAAACACTATCTGCATCACATTCTGCTTCAAGCACTCCAGTAAACATCCCACATTCATTTTCCTATTTGTCTTCCTTTCTATCACATTCAATAACTAACAGCTTAAGCTCCTCAACTTTAAATGTGAACTTCCAGGTGAACAGGACATGCAGGGTCACAGTTTAAGAATGTTCACTGCTTAGTAAACAGTAGGTACTCAATAATCAAATACTTCCTTGTCTTTCTCCTACTATTTAGGCACCTTCTTTTTTCTTTAAGAAGCAGTGGTATTCTTTTGGGGTTTTTTGTTTTCTTTTGGTTGTTGTCTCATTATTTTTACAGGACAGCATTTCTTTGTGTAGCCTTGCCTGGATCTAGCTCTGTAGACCCGCATGGCCTCAAACTCACAGAGATCCACCTGCCTCTGGCTCCCAAGTGCTGGGATTAAAAGTGTGTGCCACTATTGCCTGGCTAGGCACTTTTAAAGTATAGGTGAATTTGCCTATCTTCATCAAGTAAGTCAGCATTCAAAGAGGGCCAAAACTTTGTATTCTCATGATCTAACATCATTGGTGCTCACCAGCAGAACAAATAAATGAATAACTATATTCTATTATAATGCGTGATGAGGGAGTGTATTAGTTCGCTCAAGCCCGCCATTATAAAGCACCACAGACTGAGTGGTTTAACCAGTAAATTTATCAACTCACAGTTCTGTAGATATGATGACATTCTAACTTCTGAGAGCTTAAAACAAAAAATCCGCATGTCCTCTTACTTTAGTCATTTTTGTCTGTTTCATTGTCTTTCCTTGATGAATGTTTACAAGCCCTTTAATAAGGATACATTTCACACTGGATTACCTCTATAAAGAACCAATCTCAAAATAAGATTACAACTTAATGTACTGGGTATTAAGACTTTCATATATACAAACTTGAGACAGATAGGAGAGAGTGTGGGGAGAGGGGCAACAGGGAAGGAGGCAGAGAGAGAGGAAGAGAGGAACAGAGAGAGACAGAGGAAGGGAGGAAGAGAAAGAGAGAGAGATCCTAACCAAGGGTAACAAATGTGCCTCTCACATGGGCATGACTGGCTAGTACTATAGTCCACCTTTGGAAGGGCGTCAAATGATGAAGGCAGTATCCAAAGACAGAAGTTCATGGATATGGTGGGAGTCCAGGAAAGTAGACAGAAGCTCTCTGTCTGATGTGTAACCTCACCTCATGAGAAACTTAAGCAATTAAACCCAGAAGATAGTGGTTCCAGTCTGTAGTCTAACTAAAGTAGGTCACCAATAGTCACTACTATATAAAAAATGTTCCAGCCTCATAACTGTTTCAATAACACACTGCTTTGTAGAAGCTGTCAAAAATATTTTCTGTCAGTCTACATTACTCTTCCCAGACTCTTATTTGCTTTGGAAAACTGGTTCCCATTCATAGGACAATTCTTAGTTCAGTGACTCCTAAATTGAGAAGGCAGAAAATTTGTCTATTCTACTTGCTCAGCTAAGACTGCCTTGGGTCTTTTTGTGTCTGGACCACTCACTGGCCCATTATTGAAGACTAATGTTATCTGCCTTTAAAACTTTTAAAACTTTTTCCTTCTCTCTTCCTTTCTTTTTAATTTTTTTGAAGCAGGATCTCACATTGTAGTCCAGGCTGGTCTGGAACTCACTGTATAGCCAAGGCTGTCCTATGATCTTCTTGTCTATACATCCCAAGTTCTGGAATAAAAATTATGTACTATCATACACTGCTAAAACACTGCTTCCTGATGGGCAGAATAAAACTCTGCCTCTATATCAGTTTCCATACTACTAGGAAGGGGGAAATGTATACACACAGGTCCCCAGGCCTCTAGGCACATCCACAAATGGCTATCACGCCAATAGAAGGGTTACTATTACCCAGGTACCCATGCTGTTTTACAGAGTCGTGGTCTCTAGTCTGCTGCTTCCCACCACGGGTGAAAGAAGACTTCTACATGTCATGTACGGAGCCCTTTCTGCAACCCTGTTCTCTCTGTCTCAGGAACTGGGCACTGTGGTGTGCAAATCTGTACTGGAGGCCCAGAGCAAGCTCGTGTTGTTTGCCATATCCACTTTCCTCCTGAGCACAGTGTCTGTCTCCTGTCTCACTTATTCTTCCATCTTGTTTGTGAAGCAGTAGCATCAAATTTTCAAGTGATTTGGATCCCATCATCTCTTCTACAAATTGGTTTCATTCCCCAGTCGATCTTACTGTTAATTTTTTCCCAATCTTTCATATGCTTCTCGTTCAAATTTAAATCCAATATTTCTATTCTTATCTGTTCTAACTAATGAGAATTGTCTCTTCGTCTTCAGAAGACTCCCTAGGTGTGTGTGGAACAGCATTCACGCTTTTGCATGTTTTCTCTGATATATTAAAATTTTATCACAGATTCTGAAGAAGACAGCCTGATTTTAATTTAAATATACACACAATTTTGTTCTGTCTAAGGAATACCTTGGATGTTTATTTTCCATATTTGTCTTCCTTGGGGAAATGTAAAAGTAATGTTTCTTGAAAACTACTTAAAAAACATGTCTGTTATCAAAACTACTATCACTAGTCTACTATGGAACGACCTGACTGTGGAAATTAAAGCCACTTAGCCAGAAAAGAGATTATTCAACTACTACAGCATTTCCCAATATGACATAGTTCCCAACTTCTAAATCCTTTAATAAATTACTACAATTTCATCTGCTTTTGTCTGTGCAGTATGAATAAAAAGAGTTCTTCCTTCATTTCTTTTTTCCATGTTGTCTATAATTGAAATAGGCAGAGGACTTAGTTTCATTGTCTGTGTGAATATAGTCAGTCAATTAGCAGATATTTATCAGGAATTTGTGGCTTACACAGTGTTAATAGACCAAAATAGAGATTCACCAAAAATAGACATTCACATTTTCCTTTTCTGCCCCAATAAATCCAGGATAATTTCAGTGGCAATATCCCCCCAGTCCTCTTCACAGTTCTTGTAGCAAACAACATGAAATTGATCCTGCATGAAGAGAATGAGCTTGGTTTCTTTGCTTCCCACACCCCTGTCTATTGTCATGGTGTAAGTTGCAAGTTACCCATAGTTTCCATATCACTCACACCAACTCACTGCTGACCGGAACAAATCTCTGTTCCCTCACCTGACCAAGAGCTACTCCAATCCCTTCAACTACAGCATAGACTTTGTTATTCTGACAGCCTACAACTCTACATCAACATGCTTCACATAAAGAATATGAAGTCTTGGGAATCAAGGGATGTACACTAAGTGCTCCTTCACATTTTCTTTCTGTCCTCATAATTCCAGGATGTCAGCAACAAACGTCCCCACAGTCCTCTTCCTGACTCTTTAAATTCATATCCTAACCCCACTCGATCAATTGGTGTATCAAAAAACACATTGAAATCCATAGGAAACTCCTTCTCCCAGGTAAAGAGAATTAACTTTCCTGGGTCCAATTCCTCGTTTTGAAATATTTTTCTTTCTTTTTTTTCTATTCTTTTTATATTTTATATTGAGCTTGCTCTTGAAATTTTCATACATATATATTATGCACTCTTATTGCTCTCTGACCCTAGCCTTCTTTTTATATCCCTCTAGTTTCTATCCCCTTCCCTTGTTCTTTCCTTCCTGTCCCTTTCTCAGGTTCATGACTTCAAATGGCTCACTTGGTTTAACCAGACCACCCATATAGCCTGGAATTACTTACTGGAGTCAGGGATGGCGGCCAGTGAGCTCACAACCGGAAGAAACAAGTGCTCCTTCCTGAAAGTAACCGGTTACAGATAGTTCATCAGTGAGAGGGAGGGACTCCTGTGCCATTCTTCACTCATGCTTGGCAACTGAAGGCCCATTCTTGTGCCAACTTAGAGCAGGCATCATGACACGAGAGTGATTGCAGTGAGGGCAATGACTGTGTTTGCCCAGTGGATGGCGTTTCTCAGCCTTTCTCCTTCCTTTGTGCTCTTACATTCTTGCCTTCTTCTGAATGTTTCATGAGCTCTCTTCTATCACCTCTTCTCAGACCCTTGTGCAGCCATGAATGAGTCTGTGAGGGCATTCACTGGAAATGTACTTTTCCGATTGTGCTCTTGTCTATGGGTACAAACATATATCCTTTGAAGGCAGTTTAACACTATGTCAGTTTAGCTAAGTAGTCATGTTCAATTCCCACTTACAACCTGTGCAACAGTGGTTTCTTTTTTAATCAGGATTGGATTATCAGACAGGGAGTCCCTCTTGTGGAAGGGGCCTAAAAATTAATTGACAAGTGGTTGGTTACCCCTATAACAATAGTGCACAATTGCTAAATGCTAACAGAAAAATGAAACATGCTTATTAGCACCAAGAAATGATAGATATATATGCATAATAATACTCACTTGGTGAGCCACAGGAAAATATTTTTTCATGCCAAGATAAAATACCGTAAGATAAAACAGCAACCATCTCATGGAGGTTAGACAAGGTAACCCGAAAAAAGTAAAAGAGCCCCAGGAACATGCACAAGAGTCAGAGACCAGCTCATTCACACATCAGGTGTTCCATACAAACAATAAGCTGAAAACTATAACATATATGCAGAGACCTGGTGTAGACCACTGTAGGCCCCGTGCTTCCTGCTTCGGTCTCTGTGAGTTCATGTGAGCCCTGGTTGGCTGATTCAGAGTGTCTTGTTCTCCTAGTATCCTCCATCACTACTGGTTCTTACGCTCTTTCTGCTTTCTCTTCTTTGGAGTTTCCTGAACTCTGAGGGGAGGAATTTGGTGGAAGCATCCCACTTAGAACTGGATATTTCGAAGAATCTTCCCTCTCTGCATAATGTTTGACTGTGGATGTCTGCATCTGCTCCTGTTTGCTGTAGGAGGAAGCTTCTTTGATAATGACTGAATAAGGTGCTAGCCTTAGGTTTGGAGACTGTCTAGTTGTTTGTTACACAAGCAGTGTCAGGTGTGGGTTACTTCTCATGGAGTGGGCCCTAAGTCTCACAAGTTCTGTGCTACCATAGCCCTAGCAATATCTTTCAGACAGGATAGGGCAAAGGCTTGTGGTTGCCTTAGTGATTACATTTCTCTTTTGGTAGCCTGTATAATAACTTCCTGAACCAATGACACTAGAATACAGGGTGAAGACTACATGCAGGCACCAGTTTTCAACAAGAGACCACTGCTGTCAGTTTAAAGAGGAGCCCATTGTTTTGACAAAAGCAAGGGTTGTTTGGGGGATTACCATGGGAACCCTTCTTGGCAGCAATAACTGAATCTATATCCAAGTGAGTATAAACCATACTCATCTTTCTGGGTCTGCTTTACCTCACTCGGGATGATTTTGTCTCTTTCCATCCATTTGCCTGCAATTTCATGATGTCACTTTTTTTAACAGTTGCGTAATATCCCTTTGTATAAATTTACAACATTTGCTTCATCCATTCTTCTGTTGAGGTCATATAGATTTCTTCCAGTTTCTGATTATTATGAGTAATAATAATTAATGTTCAATGAATATGGTTTGGCAAGTGTCCTTGTGACAGAATGAAGCATCATTCAGGTATGTGCCCAAGAATGATTTAGCTGGATCTGCTTTCTGAGGAACTGCCATATTGATGGAAAAACATTTTTGTGTGTTCAGAAAAGCTCAAACACTCAGGGGAAAAAAAAGGTTATTTTCCAAGTTCTTTTACACATCTGTTTTTCTGACCACAAAAAGAACAATGACAGGATACTATAAATAATTTTGGTGGTAGATTATTCTGGTATTTTGTTAACAATTCAAAATGAATCAAAAGATTGTGAAAGAATTCTGTTAAAAACAAAACAAAATCTTCTCCATTTCTACTGCAGGTCATTTTATGCTATGATCATAGTGATTTTATCTTATTTTCAGACAGTAAACTAGAATCTCACAAGATTATGTGATTTGTCCAAGAAACTTTGGAGAATTATACAAGAACTACTATTTTCACATGAACCCATCTGATTCCACAGCCATAACATCTTGTTCCATTCCATTGCCTCTCTAAAGTATTCTAATTTTATCGGGATATCTCAAGCATGCTCTTTAAAGAGAGATGATTTCCTACTTTGGCTTTCCTGAGCCTTGGGATCTATACCATAAATCTGAATTAATAATAGCCATTGACTTTTAAATGAGTCAATGAAGGGAAAGTGCTTAGAGCAACACTCAGTAAGTGTCCCTTTGTTGTTTTAATTTTAAACCATCAGTTCATTGATTTGTGATCTAAAGAGAAATCCAGTGTGTGATAGACAGTGTCTCAGGGGAGCATCATCCCTAATAAATGTCAATATTCTGGTAGTCCCCTTCTTCTCTCACCCATTACCATCACTCTGTAACATTCCTGAGAACTTAATCTCCAATAATATGTAGGAAAGAAATAGTAATTATATATATATATATATTAGATTTTTATTTTACTTTTTATAAAGGTTATTACAAACCTGTAGAATCATTATATATCTCAGGAAAACAAAACCAAAATAAAACCACCTGTGTTTTCTGTGGCCCAACTGCTTTCTCATCATATAAACATTTCATAGCATCTTATGTGAAAAGAGCCAACACCTTCCTGCAATTCTTAAAGTAGCTCTTATGTCTGCCAAAAGTATGAATACTTTCTATCATCTTAAGTATTAACATTTGAAATTCTACAACGCCCTACAACTTGTGGTTCCCACACTGTTACTAATATCTTTCATTTTCTGGTGAATATTTGCTGATTAGGCATATTATAAATGATAATGCTATCACTTACATTCATGGTAAGGGAGAAAGAAAAGTTCGTCTCAAAGGATGAATTAAACCATCTTTATCTCTGTGATTTGGAGGCCGAGGAGTTTCCCAAGAAGATTCAGTACCACACTGTACAAATGTATTCAGTTTACCACAGCTACATTGGACTAGCAGAGAGAACAGTGATGCCATGAGTGTGGCCCCGCTCTTTTGAACCACCACACAGAGGAAGAGGACAACAAAACCCACACATACAAGTGTGTTCACACACCTTCAACCAAAATATGCAGAGATTACATGAGGTAACTTCATGAGATGGCTGAAAATGTTCACTTTGCTGAGATGAAGTTTTTATGTTCCCAAGTGCATGATCCTTATAACTAAAGCCGAGGGCAGAATCCAAATCTACTGATAATGTAGAAAACTTTGTGTAGTCATGAGAAAGGATTTGTGGGTTAGCGTAGTTGAACTGACTGCTCAAGATATCATCCACAGAACAGCTGCAAAAGAATCTCTAAGAAAGCATTAGAAGGCAGACCGTAGACCCTGAGGATCCACACTAGACTTACTGATTCACATAAGATTCAAGTTTCTGTCTGTCTGTGGAAGCCTCTGTGTGTGTGTGTGTGTGTGTGTGTGTGTGTGTGTGTGCAGAAGTTTTAGTGTGCAGTACTTCCCCATTCTTCCTGTGCTTTAGAAATATCTGGGAGTTCTTCTCTTATCCAGTGGTGATAGAGGCAGAGGCAGACACCAACAGTTGGGAACAGAATTGAACTCCTGGAACCCAGTTGCAAAGAGGAGTGATGACCAAAGGAATCAAGATCAGGCTGCCAAAGCCCACAGAGGCAGCTGACCTAAACAAGGGGGAACACAAGGACCCCAGACTGATGACTTGACGGGCCAGCTATAGTAATAAAAATAACATAGTATTGGCACAAAAATAGACACGTTCTTCAGTGGACCCAAATTGAACACAAATCCACACACCTATGAATACTTCATGTTTATAAAGAAATGCATACTGGGAAAAAGGCATCTTCAACAAATGATGGATGCGGCTCAAAGTGATCCGATGCATGTGGGAAATCCAAATAGATTCATACATATCATTTTGCACAAAATTCAGTCAAAATGGATTAAGAGTCTCAACATAAAGCCAGATATGCTGAATCTGATAGAAGAGTAAGTATGGAAATAATTCTGAACTCACTGGCAGAGGAAAAGGCTTTCTTAACAGGAAATTAATAGCACAGGTACTTGAGAGGTGGCTCAGTGGGAAAGCATTAGCTGCTCTTCCAGAAGACCAGTGCTCAATTCCCAGCTCCCACATGGCAGCTCACAACTTTCTGCAACTCAAGTTCCAGAGGACCTGACACGTTCATACAGACATACAAGAAAAATACCAATGCACATAAACTAAGTTTATAAGATAAAAAAAAAACAGTTAACAACTGGGGCCTTCTGAAACTGGAAACCATTGTAAAGAACACCATCATTCAAAGTGGTAGACTACAGAATGAAAAGGATTTTTACCAACTACACATAGAGGGATAATATCCAAAACATATAAAGAATTCAAAAAAGCTGGACATTAAGAAGAGCTATAGTCCCAAAAACAGCTTGGCACTGGCACAAAAATAGACAGGTAGACAAATGGAATCGAATAGAAAACCCTGATATTAACACACACACATATGAACACTTGGTCTTTGACAAAGAGGAAAAAAGAAAGCATCTTCAACAAATGGTGCTGGCATAACTGGATGCTGGCATGTAGAAGAATGCAGATAGATCCGTATCTATCACCATGCACAAAACTTAAGTCTAAATGGATTAAAGACCTCAACAAAAATCCAGTCACACTGAACCTGTTAGAAGAGAAAGTGGAAGATACCCTTGAACAAATTGGTACAGGAGACTGCTTCCTGTGCATAAAGCAGTAGCACAGACACTGAGAAAAACAATTAATAAATGGGACCTGATGAAGCTGAGAAGCTTCTGCAAGGCAAAGGACACAGTCAGCAAGAGAAAAAGGCAGCCCACAGAATGGGAAAAGATATTCATTAACCCCACATCTGACAGACGGCTGATCTCCAAAATCTACAAAGAGCTCAAGAAGCAAGTTTCCAAAGCACCAAATGATCCAATTAAAAAGTGGGCTACAGAACTAAATAGAAAATTCTCAATAGAGGAGACTAAAATGCCTGAGAGACATTTAAGAAAGTGCTCAACATTCCTAGCAATCAGGGAAATGCAAATCAAAACAAGTCTGAGATACCATCTTACTCCTGTCAGAATGGCTAAAATCGAAAACACCAATGACAGTTTATGCTGGAGGGGATGTGGAGAAAGGGGAACACTCCTCCATTGCTGGTGGGAGTGCCAACTGGTACAGCCACTTTGGAAATCAGTATGGAGATTCCTCAGGAAAATGGGAATCAGTCTACCACAAGACCCAGCAATTTCATTCCTAGGCATATACCCAAAAGATGCACATTCATACAACAAGGACATCTGTTACACTATGTTTATAGCAGCATTATTTGTAATAGCCAGAACCTGGAAGCAACCTAGATGTCCTTCAACTGAAGAGTGAGTGGATAGAGAAAATGTGGTATATTTACACAATTGAATACTATTCAGCAGAAAAAAAACAATGGAATCTTGAAATTTGCAGACAAATGGATGGCACTTGAAGAAACCATTCTGAGTGAGGTAACCCAGTCACAAAAAGACAAACATGGTATGCACTCACTCGTATATGTATTTTAGATATGAGTCAGGGGAGTGGCAGCCTACAATCCCACTTCCAGAGAGGCAGGGAAACAGGAAGGACCTTAAGGGAGATATACATGGTACCCCAGAGAAGGTGGAATGAGGCAAGATCTCCTGAGAAGATTGGGAGCACAGTGTGGGGGAGGGGACAGGGAGCCAGGAAAAAGAGAGGGAGACAAGAGGAAGGGAGAGGAGGACATGGGGGAGCAGGAAAGTTGAGTTAGGGGAAGAATAGAGGAGAGGAGGATGAGAGATACTATATTAGAGGAAGCCATTCTAGGTTTGAAGAGATCTGGCACTAGTGAGATTTCCAGATATCTACAGGGATGACACCAACTGGCAAAGTAAGCAGTAGTGGAGAGACTACCTTAAATGCCCCTCCCTAATAATGATTTTGACAACGATCTTACATACCATCCTAGAACCTCCATCCAGTGACAGACGAAAGCAGAGGCAGACACCCACAGCTAAACACTGAAATGAACCCCTGGGACCCAGTGACAAAGAGGGAGGAGTAATGAGCAAAGGGGTCAAGACTGGGCTGGTGAATCCCAGAGAAACAGCTGACTTGAACAGGGGGAAGTTTTTGGACCCCAGACTGATGGCTGAGAGGCCAGCATGAGACAGATCCAGACCCCCTGAATGTGGGTGTCAGTGAGGAGACTCAGGCCATCTATGGTGTTTTGGGTGGTAGATGAGTATTTATTGCTGGCATACAAATGGACTTTGGGCACCCATCCCACAGTGAGGGAAGCTTTCTCAATCTGGACACTTTGGGGAGGGCCTGGGCCCTCCCCGGAACGAAATGACAGACTCTAGAGATCCTCCATGGAGGGCCTTACCCTCCCTGGGGAATGGAGTGGGAATTGGGTAGGAGGCTCAGGGGTTAGGAGAGGGAGTGGGCATGGAGGGGAGGGAGAGGGAGCTGGGACTGCCATGGGAAGCAAGCTTGTTTCTAATTTAAATATATAATAAAAAAGTGTAAAAAAAAGAAGGAAAACAAATAACCCAATTAAAAATGGGGTAGTGTTCTAAACAGAGAATTCTCAAGAGGGAAAACACAAAGGCTGAGAAACACCTAGAGAAATGTTCAGCCTCCTAGTCATCAAGAAATTCAAAGCAACTACTTTAAGATTTCATCTTACACCTATTCAGAATGCCTAAGACCAATGAAATAAATGTATCTCATGCTGGCAAGGATGTGGAGTAAGGCAGACTCTCATCCATTGCCAGTGGGAATGTAAACTTGTATGGTCACTATGTAAGTCACTGTGGCAGTTCCTCAGGATGCCAGGAATCAATCTACCTCAAGATCTAGCTCAGTCACACTTGGGTGCATGCTCAAACGACTCAGCATCCTACCACAGAGACACTTGACCAACCATGTTCATTGCTGCTTTATTCATAATAACCAGAAATTAAAAACAAAGTTTATGCCTATCAATGAATGAATGGATAAAGGAAATGTAATATATACAATGCAATACTATTCTGCTTTTTTAAAAAATGAAGCTCATAGGAAATGGATGGTGCTAGAAAACAAAATCATTCTGATTGAAAACACCCTGACCCAGAAAGACAAATATGGTTTGTATTCACTTACACGTGGATAGTAGCTGTTAACTCATTAATATGCAATCTACAGCCCATACAATCACAGAAGTCAGGTAATGGGTAAGGGACTAGGGTAGAGGAATGGATCTCCCTAGGAAAGGAAATAGAATAGATAGTTATGGATGGATGAGGGTGGGAGGGACTAGACTGAGAAGATCAAATAGGAAGGGCTAGGGAAGAGAGGAACTAGGGGAGGGAATATGGGGAGGTACAGCTAAGTCTAAGGGCAAGTTGAAGGGTTGTATGGATACCTAATGCATTAGAAGCCTTACATATATATATATGTGTATACACATATTAATATATATGAATATATACACATGCATATTCAATCTAAATAAAATGGCCAAATAATAGGAAAGACAGAGCCCCAACTGGACATCTCTTGTCAACATGTGATGCTTCCTGTACTAGGAATGGGTAACATCTAATCAAGTTTTTGGCTAAAGTGGTCCCATGAGAACCCCCAAACAACCCAGGCTATTGCCCAGGGTATTGGTTGCTCTCCACATACTAGTGATAAGGCCCTGTTGCTGAGGATGACACTTACAGAGCTCATCGAATATGCCATCTATCAGAGGTATAGGTGGGACTCCAGAGTAAAGAGAGAAGTAGGAAGGGATAATTGAGGTACAGAGGAGATGCCAAGGAGACACAGAGGGAGTCAAACATACAGAATGAAGCAAAGGTGAAAAGTCACATGGTAATGCATAGATTAATAAAAGCAAGTTAATTTAAGTTATAAGACTAGTTAAAAACAAGCCTAAGTTAAAGGCTGAACTTTCATAATTAATAATAAGTTCCCATGCTATTTTTTGTGAGCTGACAGGTCAAAGAAAAGTCTGTCTTCATACTACCAAAGGAGAAAAGTAAACACCAACCCAGTATAAACCTTTAGACCTACAATAGTGACCTACCTGCAAGACACACTGGTAATAACAGTGCCACAAAGCTTGTGGGAGCAACCAATGAGGTATGATTAACGTCCATTTCATGACATAACATACCAGACACTGCTTGCTTGGCCAAGTACCTGAGCCTAGATAGGTCAGGGAACTTGGCAAAAACCAAATAATGTTGTTCAGCTAAATGAGTGTAGTGATAGAATGGTTCCTAGTGAGATTCTGTAACACTCATATATCAGTGTGATAATGAAGAGCCAGAAAGGATGGAGGACACCAAAGACACAGGCCTTCTAAATTGCAACAGGGCTGGTGAGCATGCGAACTCATGCATAGAGACTGCGTGGGTCTGTACCAGATAGAGTCCGTGAGCTGAGAGAAGTGGACAGAAGCCTCCATCCCTAACCTGAAAGCAATTTCCCATTGATAACCACTTGCAAATGAAAAATGAGTTTTCTCCAAGGAAGTTTCACTGGGAAAACAAACAGATATTAAGGTTAGGCCCCCTGCCCAGTGGTGATGCCCAACACAAAGTGAATTCACACAACATCTTTGGAGGTTCCTTGTGTCACAAAGCTTTGTCAGGGCATTTTTAAAAACCTTATAGGTTCTTTGCATATGTTTTATACATTTTTTATGTGATTTCTTTGTGAAAGAACATATATGTCTCTGTGTCTATATGTGTTTCTCATACATTTTCTTTGGCTCTTTTTCTTCCATTCATTTGATTTGTCCTATTCCAAATGTTTTTTTCTTCACCTTATTTTATTTTATACTCCTTGGATAATGCCTGTTTTCTAATGAGAGGCATAAAGAATGCAGATCCAAATGAGAAGAGAGGTGGTTAGGAGTAGCTGAAAGGGTTGGGGAAGGGGAAAACATAAACAGAATATATTGTATGAAAAAATCTATTTTCAATACAAGAAAAAAAGAATGTTTCATTTAATGGATAAAAGGATTATTTTGTAAGAGAACTTCCAGGAGATTCTAAAGAATATCTCCAATGATTTAGACACTGAAACATTTAATCTGGGGTGCCTTCCCTTTAAAATATTTCTAAGCAAGTCTGGAAAGAATTTATATCTCTCAAGGAAAAGAAAAATTTTTGGATAATTAAAAAAAAGCTAAAAAGCATTTAAATGATCACTAAGTGGTGGATCAAGGAGTAGGAAGAATGGGTAGATCAGCTGATGTCTTATGTAGCTCAGGTGCCACTGTCTGTCACAGGTTCTTGAGTACCAGGCTGAGATCAGCAGAGCACACAGAAGGGCTATGTATGCATTGACAAAGATGAGTCTGATTGGAAAACTTATTCTAATTGCTTTTTAATCCCTCTGTATTTTCTGAAGGAAAATAACTATATAAAGTACAATAGTAAGAAATGCCCAAATCTTAATTAATCTCCAATAATAGAAATTCATTGAGTAAATCTTGTACATTATATAGTTCATGAAATAATTCATATATGTCGTACATTACATTATTATAATTAAATTCATTCTATTTTTGATAATTGGGTGACTCATACATATATTTTGTACATATATCACACATCACACACATATGCTTTTGTGGTATTTATAAGTACTAAATCCAGGAAATGTAGCATTCTAGGCAAGCTGTATACTACTGAGCAATGTCCCTAGCATCCTGTCTTCCCTACTAATCACTTTCTCAAATTCATTTATCTCTTGTTTAGTTGTTTCCTTCATTCCTCTAGATTTGACAAGGGCCATCTGTGAGCCATGGGATTGGAACATTTCATGGAATGTGGGTTTTTTTTCAGAACCATTCTAAGGTGGGTATTAGCCTTTAGAACATTGGCTGGGGAATGTTCCCCAGCATAGTTCACATAAAGGAAAGTAGAAAGAAGAAATGAGCAAAGAGAAAAGTTGAAGGATGATACAGCTATACTAGAAGTCTTGGCTACTCCTCCAAAATAGCTGAGATGAACATTCCCACTTGTCCTGAAGTAGGCATGGGGATGAGCCTTTGTTTCCCACACGGCCAGTCATAGAATTATGGGTTGGACAGAATGGCCACACCCCTTTGACCAGAAAACAAATTACTAGGAAGGGAGTTTATCCTTTGACTAATGTAACCAAGACTTAACAGTTGGGGAATTGTATGCTTGAGTTCTAATTAAGGGTATCAGGAATCTTCCTTGGGTGAAATCTAGGGAGCATAGCCCAATATATGTAATTTTTTTAGGTAAAATAGGCATTGGGCTACCAGTTCTCTTGGAAATTTTTTAGACTCCATTAACTTATACTCAAATGAATTTCTCTAATTACCTCAACCTTGAGAAAATTTAATTAAAAAGTCACAGGGAAAAAAGATTAGAAATTTCAAAATTAGAAAAGAATTATGGGTCAGGTTTTTAATGAAATTTCTAGTTCACTTTTTTAAAATAAAAAGAATCACATTTTAATAATAGCTCTAAAATGAAATTATTACTAGGGAGAAAAAATTAGAAAGTTGAAGCCCCACTTCCTGAAGTATCAGAGGTGGATGGCGTAGTATAAGTGTAAGAAGCACAGGGAAGTGTTTCAGTCTTGCGCTACTTACTTCCTATGTCCCCTATTAACTGCTCACAAATAAGATTTCTTCAGAAAATTATCTTTGGTTTGGTAGAACTGTCAATGTTGGATACTACCCTGAAAGGCTGTTACATCTCTGGAGTACCCCCACCCCCATGACCAGTCTTTTCTGCAACTATGTGACAATTCCATCACTCTTTTTGCTCAGTCTCGCTTCTCTTACTCTTTATGTATCCTGACAGTTTCCTTTACTGTCAGTTGACTGTGTTCCCAAAGACATGGTGAAGCTGTTTCTCATTATGTGCATCTAAAGATGCTCCAAAAAGGGGAGATTACCATTTGAGTTAGTAGTCTCTGTAAAGAAAATCTGCCCTCATCAACGCAGGAGGTCATCATTTAATCTACTGAGGACACAGGTGGAAAAAAAGAAGAAAGGAGAAATTTTCGTCATGAAGGAAGATTCATCTCCTTCCTTCAGATCATAAAATACTTGGTTCTTTCTTAGGTCTTCAAACTTAAGGATTTACCCCAGCCACTTTTCATGTCGCCCCTATTTTCAGAGCTTGGAAAAGCTAAATATCAATCCCAGAATTTACTGAATTTTTCATCTCTAGGAAGTCTTCAGTTCCAAGACCCGAGTCCTGACAGAGATGGGATGAAACAGGGCCATGATTCGGGTCCAGGTGCAGGAAATCTAAACCTCACAGAGATCCCCGACTCTTCCTGTCCACAGAATATGCTCTTTCATGCTTCGTGGGGTTTCTACCGTTATTCTGGCTTCTTAACCAACTGCTAAAGGAGAGTCATGGTGTAAACTGGTCAAGGAAGTACTTGGTCCTTTGAGGAAGTAAAGTAGCAAAACAAATTGAGGACCCAGAAAAATACAGAGCCATGGGAGCCAGGAGAGTGGAGCTAGATCCTCACAGGGTGTAAAGACACCCATTTATTTTTCCTTTTATTGAAAATAGATTTTTCTCTCACATATTATATCATTATTACAGTTTCCCCTTGTTCTACTCCTCCCAGGTCTTCCCCACCTTCCCTCCCATACACATCCACCCTTTCCTGTCTCTCACTAGAAAATAAACAGGCTTCTGTGGGATAATAAAAAAATATAAGCTAACACATCTGAATAGAACAAAACAGAGGGAAGAGAAGACACAAGAAACATATAGACACAAAGACTAACACATTCGCACGCTCAGGAGTCCCATAAAAGTACTGAACTGGAAGCCATATATATGCAAAGGACCTGAGAGGTAAATGAGAAAAAATACACACACACACACACACACACACACACACACACACACACACACACACATATATATATATATATAAAATTTAAAATAAGCTTAACTTTAAAAAAAGCACTGAGAAACCATTATGATACAAGCAACCTCCAAAGATGCACTTGAGCTTATTACCTGTTGGACATCTACTGCTGGGCAAGCAGCCTACTCTTAGTTTGTTTCCCAAGTAAGACTCCCTTGGAAGAAATGAAACTTTCATTTGTGACTGGATGTCAATAGCTTCTGTGTCTATTTCTTTCAGCTTCAGAAGCCCATCAGGTGCAGATTTCTGCAAGCCCTGTGCATGCTGCATGTCTCTGTGAATTCATGTTTTTCACAATGTGTCCAGAAAACCTTGTTTAATCCGTGTCTTCCATCCCCACTGGCTCTTGCACTCTTTCCACTTCCTCTCCTGCAGGGTTCCCTGAACCCTGAGGGGAGAGATTGGATGGAGACTCCCCTGTTTATGGTTGGATGTTCCAAAGTCTTTCACCTATTGCATATTGTCTAACTGTGAGCAACTGTGTTTGTTCCCATTTGCTGCAGGAGAAAGGTTCTCTAATGATGACTGGGCAGAGCACTGATCTATTAGTATAGCAGAATGGCATTAGAAATAATTTACTGCTATGCTTGTTTAGTAGAACAGTTGTATTTTGTTTTCCCCTAGGTCTCTGAACAATCTAATCATGAGTTCTTGGTCACTCAAGCAGTGTGGGCCTTGGGTCAAATCAGAAATTGGCTGGTTACTCCCACAGGCTTTTCTTCCAGGCAGGGCAACACCCACTTGAGTGGGGATTTGCTGCTATGAAAACATTCTACCATGATCCAGAATTTAGCATTCTTTCAAGAACTTTGGTCTAGGTGGTTCTTAGAAGAACAAAACATTTACTATTCACATTAAGGTAAGTAGAAAATGCTAGGGCCAGCATGGGAATTGGAAACAAAAAGATCATCTGAAAAATGGGGCATCACAGTGGGGAGACTACAGTGTGCTGAAAAATACACCATTGATCTATATCCCATGGGAAAGATTAAGCAACATGATGAAGAGTGTGCTAGTAAGAGAAGCTCGGTGACGACATTCTAAGAAGCCCAGGGCAGATGAGAAGGTACAATTAGAGAACTTTTCTCAGTTACATCGTTAGGGATTCCACTGAATAGAAGAAATAATGGAGACCAGGTGGTGATCCTGACGCTGGTGTTGAACCAGCAGAAGGAAGGCAAAGACTATTATCATCCAAGGGGGTTAATTACAGGAGCTACACAAAGTGTTCAAAGAATATAGTATTCCAAGACAAAGAACTAGATGTGTGAAACCTACATTTCCTAATTTATACAGCAAAAATAAATTATGGATCAAGAGGCCAAGTTCAGCTTTCAATCTCCTCAAAAGCTTAGCTTACAGACCTGTCTGTCCTCAAACCCAAAGTCGAATGAACTTAAAAGGCCCTAGTTTCCTATAAATTTATAATGTGATAGCATGTAACTATAGGTTCAGTAAATCTCTGTTGGTCATTGTTTCTGTCTTTGGATATCCAGCTGGACTTGGCCTCTGGGTGTATAATTGGAGAGATACACTTGGTAGTCTACAGAACCTCTACTTTCATCTCCTGGCATTAATGACAAAGCTAAATGAATGTCAAACTTCTGTCTCACACACTGAGTTATTCAGACTTTTACCACATGACCAAGACACCATGATAAAGTTTACCAAGTATGAACAAATATTTAAATACTGTAAACTTAGCCAGTTGCAGATGCTAAGCCAAATATGGTATTCTCAACAAAGATAAATATAACTATTTTAATACTATTTTAATTTATTTTCTTGTTGCTGTGATAAAATATACTCTAGCATGCAGGACAGTGGTGGTGAACACCTTTAATCCCAGCACTTAGGAGGCAGAGGCAAGTGGATCTCTGGGAATCTGAGGCCACCCTGATCTACAAAGAGAGTTCCAGGACAGCCAGATGTTATACAAAGAAACCCTGTCTCAAAAACAAATAAAGTAAAACTGATGAAAAATGTAATGGAGAAATTATTTATTTGGACTGACAATGACATGTGACAGTCCACCATCCTAGGAGCATCAATCTTGCAGGAACTTGAAGCTGCAAGGTACACACCATACACAATCAGAAAGCTGCGTGTGACAGATGCACACTGGTTCTCACCCAGCTTTTCCACTTTGCAAAAAAATTAATGTAATTTCTTTACTGATTCTTCGGAAATTTCACATCACACACCCCAATTCTATTCAACTCTCACCACCCCCACATCGGCCCCTCATCCCTGCAGTGTGTCTCCCCAAAAGAAAATTTAGAAATAATTCAAACGAAAATGAAACAAACAGAAATGCATCACTCCTTCATCTTTCCCACCTCTCTAAAACCTCCTTGTGCATCCTAGTGGCACTGAGAGTATACCCTTTTGTCCAGTCAGCTTCACTTGCAAATGTTCATTGCAATGAGTCATCGGTCTTGTTCAAGACCTCTGATTTCTAGTATCCTATCCTGATTGGGGGGGGGTGTCCCTCTGTACTCTGTGAATATATGCTTCTCTTATTGGTTGTTGAATAAATGCTTATTGGCCAGTATCCAGACAGGAAATACATATCGGGCTACCAAATAAGGAGAATGCTGAGAAGAGGAAGGGAGAAAATAGACACCAGAGAGATGCCATGTAGCTACTGGAAAGATAGGATTCTGGGCATTCTCCAGTAAGCCAAGACTATATGGAGATACTTAGATTAACAGAAATGGGTTAATAATTAAGAGAGAGCTAGCCAAATAAGAAGCCTGAGCCATCAGCCAGACAGTTTGCAATTAATATAAGCCTCAGTGTGTTTATTCGGGTCTAAAAGCATGTGGGACCAGGCTAGGAAAGAAATCCATCATCACCATCCTCCCTGGATCCTCTCATATATCCCATGGCCTCCCCCAAGTCATGGAGATCCTGCAGGCATCTTTCCACAGAACCAATTTCTTCATGAACTTCAACAGGTACATGTCAGTGTGGGCCAACCCAGGGCCCTGTTTTTGACCTGGGTGGTAGCTGAGCTGGTCACTTTGGGCTACTGGGACTGCCCAACCTCAGGCAAGGGGCAGAGCCAGCTCTCCTGTGCCCATGCCAGCAGGGCCAGTTCCTCCTCAACCTTAGGAAGGGGTAGGGCCATCCCTCCCAAGTGCAGGGACCAGCTCTCCAGTGAAGGTTGGAGCCTCCTCTTTTGTTGCAGTGTCCAGCATGAGGCAAGGACAGCCTTCTCAGGGTGAGTGAAAGATGGAGCCTGCTCATCAAGGCCTTCTGATTTTATCACTCATGTTTCCTATAAAGCCCTGTGGTAACAAAGGCCACAGACATCAACACAGACCCTAGTTGCAGCAGGACCACAGAACCAGACATGGCCCTTGGCAGCAGCTCAGACCCGGATGGTATTGTGGGTCTGGGTGACAGCATGGGCCACTCAGATCAGAATGGCTCTGGAATCAGCACACCACCCCCTTTAGACACAAACAAGGCCACACATTGTGGTCCAGATCCTGGGATTCTTTATGACTTTTAGTGGCAATGTGAACATTGGACTTCAACATAGACCCTGACAGTAGCTGGGTCTGATGTTACCATTGCCCCAGGAGGCAGTGCAGGCCACACATACCAGCACAGACCTAGTGTCTATGTGTCCCTCAGACACTAACATGGCCCCAGGTGGTACCCCAGACCTCAGGCATCAGCATGGTCTTCGATGGTAGCGTGGCTGTCAGCTTTAACTCTGGCCCAGACACTACCATGGCACCAGGTAAGCAATTCAGGCCACTCAAGTCTATAATGCACACAGTTACAGCATGGCCCTCAGACACCAACATGGTCTCAGGTGACTGACCAGACCCCAGAAACACACCTGGGTCCTTGATAGCGATAGAAGCCATGGATATCAACTCAGACCCTGGCTACTGTAGAACCACCAATGTGGGCCTCAGCAACCTAGGACCCAACTCAGGGAACTGATACCACCTGCAGTTAGAAGTCTTTCCATCTTAATAAACCCTATCATAGTATTTCCCTCTCAGGCATTCCCAGAGGTTAACCTAGCCAAGAAAATCCCTTCCAGCTGTGAACAGAGGTTTGTCTCCTAAATGATTGTAGCTCCTGTCTAGACAGTTCACACTAATCATCACCACAGCCTGGGGTACAGGCTGAACATCAATTAATCTGACAAATGTGACCTCTCATATCAGGACAGAGGACCAGAAGCAGTTCATATTCACATAAGAACAAACATATACCTTCATTCTTGTCCCAATTCTATCTAAACTACACCTTCATAATCCAAATTAATAAACTAAATTTACCAGCTGTTCCAAAAACATCATTTGACAACATACTATATCGAATGCCATAAAGTTCCTTATATCAGATGATCAAGAATTGGTAAATCCAGATTGTGGAAAAGAAACATCACAGAGATTAATTAAGGAACATGAGGCTGGGGAGGTATCTTGTTGTACAAACATAAAGACCTGAGTCCAAGTTCCCAGGATCCACCTAAAAAAACCAGGCATGATAGTATGCTCTTGTAATCCCAGAACTGGGGAGGCAGAAACAGGAGGATCTCTGGAACTTGCTGGTTAGCTAGTGAATCCCAGTCCAGTGAAAGACCATGCCCTAAACACAAGGTATATGGCATGTGAGGAGGAATGATACCCAAAGTCTCCCCCTGTCCAACACAGTACGTTCATATGCATGTACCTATACCCACACAGCACAAAGCATACACACATACACACATTAGAGAAATTTTAATTTAGGAATCTTATGTAAAGATAATAGTGTAAGGGGACAAGTAGTACATAGCATTCCTGAACACTGTCCTGAAAAGCAAATGATTATATATGCAACCTCCATCACTAAGAAAGAAGAATGACATATGGTGTGCCGTATCAGGTTATGGAAGCAGCATGTTCCATAGTTGAGAATCTAGTTCTGACTAGTTTACCAAATGACTGAAATGCAGCCAGATTTGAATATAGCTAAGACTCAAAAGGAACCCTGATGGACTATGCAACAACTCATAGACTCAGGGTCTTGGGACCTCACAAGCATATATACTGTGTCTGCTCAAGATTTGAAGCAGTCCTTAAACTGGCATGGCTTAATAGTAACTTAAGGTAGATCATGCAGACTGCTTTGGTTGCTTGAAGCTAACTATTTTTTGCATGTAAAATTTGTCTAGTGGAAAAAACACACCACATTCTATGTTAGGAATGAAATGATTGTTAGCACCCATCTATATGAGAATGTTGTCTAAATAATGATTACAAACAGTTGCAGATTGAGAGATTTTTCATAGTCTTCCAGACGTCAAAATCATCACTTGAAAGGTGAAGTATTTGATTAACTACACAGTTATTTCTCCTATATATGAAGCTGTAGTCTTCAACTCATAAAAATCTTCAAGGTCATCTAGTTCAAGACTTTAATTATACAAATGAAGAAACTGAGGCAAGAGAAAAAAATTAAAGAATTTGCCTAATACACTTGCAATTTAAATTTGAACAAAGCCTAATTTGCATCCAATTATATTCACATAAAACTAAGTCTCATCAATTCCATATTTAACAATTAAAAGCTAAAATCAATCAAATCTAAAATGCAATCATATAAAAGAGATTCATATATTAAATCATAAAAAATAGAACAGGTGATTAAACAAAGAGTCATTTGTTCAGCCATCTCCTTATCTGGAAACATAGTTCACATGTCATATGGTCTTGTCTTTATTTCTTCTAACAAAATCCTTTACACAAACTCATAATGATACAAAGTTGCTAAAATTTATGTTCCCATTTGCCCTGATTAATTTATAGACTGCATATTATCTCTTTTAATCATTTTATGAGAGTAGTATTTTTATGGCCAGAAAAGGCCTCAAGGTTATCTTTTGTGCAGTAGGATTTGTCTCTAAGCTCCACAAATCCAAAGCTTGATGGTCTGACAAGTCAAGGGAAAAAAATAACTTACTCCTCCCAAACCTATATAAGGCTAATGGCCACCATAAAACCCAGAAATCAGTCAAGCGAAGGTTTCTACTGGTCAGGCCCTAGACACTCTTTTAATACTAATTTTTCTCAGCCTCGTCTTTGAACTTAGACGTTCTTCCTTCCTAGCTTAATTAACACATCACTCTCCTGACTCCCTCTCTACCTTTCTCAGCACAGCCTCCCTGCAACCATTGAATCTCAGTACTTAGATGATGAAGTAAGATGTGGGCTTCCATACTTTATACTCAATGATAGGAATTCCTACCAGAGAAGGTGTGAATAAGAAAAAGTAACCCCTTGTACCCACTCATTTGAAATCAGTATTCTCTTCAATTATAAAGTCATGCAATAAATATAGTAAATTACCTGTCATTCTGTAGCTATCTTTTGTTGTTGTTGTTGTTGTTGTTAATATATGATTTATGTTTTGAGACAAGGTCTTTCCTTGTGGCTAAGATTGATTTGATACCCCAATTTTCAGCAAAACTCCTGCCTCACATTTCCTTCTGCTAGCATTACTGTTTTGAGCCAATGCCCCTGGCTGAGCATTATTCATATGAACCACATGGTTCTAAACATGAGTCAAATTGGAATGACAATAGACATGCACAAAATCTAAAATATCAAAGTACCTGTCTTATGGTTTCTGTTGCTGCAATGATCAATGACTGACCAAAAGCAATCCAGGAAGGAGAGGATTTCTTTGGGTTACACTTCCATACCATAGTTCACCATTGAAGGAAGTCAGGACAGGAACTGAAAGAGCTAGAATTTGGAGGCAGGAGCTAATGCAGAGGACAACTGAAGGATGCTACTTACTGGCTTGCTCCCCACAGCTTGCTCAGCCTGTAATTTTATAGAACAAAGGACCAAGAGCCACAATGAGCTGGGCCCTCTCCACCTTTCCACAATCTTGAAATCAATTCTGGAATAAATTTGGCTGTTCTGTGACCTGCCCTATTAGCTACTCAGGTTACAGGAGCATGGCTTGAATCCATTGATGTTATGCAAGGGTTTGGGGGTTGTAGCCCAGTGGGCAGAGATCTTGCTTGCCTAGAATCACAAACCCTGGGCAGTCATTTCAGCACTGCATGACCTGGACATGAGACATCCTGCTGTCCACAAATTCAAGACTTGAGTCATGAGGATTAGAAGTTAAAGGTCATCATTGGCTATATCAAATTGGAGGACAGATGGGTACACAAAACTGCTTCTCAAAACAATTTCAAAAGTGTCCTCAGGCAGTGGTGGCTCACGACTTTGGTAGGTAGAGGATGTAGACATATCTCTGTGAGTCCGAGGCCAGCCTGGAAGACAGACAGAGTGTAGTCATCTTTTAAAGTCACAAACTTCCTTAAAACTTCACAATGAAATTGTTTCAGAAGTCTCAGAATATCATTTATGGGATATTACCTATTTCATATGTTATCTACTAACAAAAAAAGAGCATGTAGACATATGAACACCAACTTTCAATCTGAAAAGTATATTTCATATTGGAGAATTCATCTACCTTCATGCAAAAAAAACAAAGAAGCTATCAGAGGCTAAATACAAGTAATCTTTTACTTTTCACATAAAATAAACTGTTTGAATGTGGGGGGAAGTTATGGACACTTGTTTGGAAGCCAATAATTTTTGGCTTCGCCAAGGAACAAATAGGGTTATTAAATAAGTATCCAATCTTATTAACCAGAAGACAAATGGACAATAAAAATTTGGCTGGAGGTATTACCATCCCTGACTTCAAATTATAATACAGAGCTATAGTAACCAAACCATCATGGCTCTGGCATAATAATAGCCACAGTCGTCAATGGATGCAACTGAGAACCCACATAAGTCCATACAACTATAGTTATCTGATTTTTCAAAAACTACAAAGATTATAAATTGGAGAAAAGATTGTATCATTTAAAATTTTATTTATTTTCTTAAATTTCATTTTACATTCCAACCACAGTTTTCCCTCCTACCCTTCCTCATCTCCCCCAGCCCATCTCCCATCCACTCCTCCCAAGAATAAGGGCTTCCTTAAGGAGTCAACAAAGTCTGATACATTAAGTTGGGTCAGGACTGTATTAAGCCTGAGCATAGCATCCCACTATAGGGAATGGGCTCCAACAAGCCAGTTCATACACTATGGTTAGATCCTGGTCCTACTGCCAGATACTCCAAGTTTCACAACTGTCTGCCACGTACAGAGGGCCTAGTATGATTCCCTGGAGTCTCCATAGCTGTCTGTCTAGAGTTCATGAGTTTCCACGAGCTTGGTTCAGCTGTCTTTGTGGATTTCTGCATCATGATGTTGACCTCCCTTGCTGATATATTGCCTCCTCCTTCTCTTCTACTGGGTTTCTGGAGCTCTGCCTTGGTTCTTGGTTGTGGATCTCTGCATCTGGTTCCATCAATTACTAGATGAAGGTTCTATGATGATAGTTGGGATATTCACCACAAAAAGATTGTATCTTCAACTAATGATGCAGGTCAACTGGATAGCTACATGTAGAAGAATGAAAATGTATTCTGTCCACTCATCCTGCAACTTAACTCCAAATGGACCTTAGCCTAAAGCCTACTACCCTTAATCTATTTGAGAAGAAAACATGGAATAAGCTTCAATTATAGGCATAAAAATGATTTTCTAAACACGACACTGTTGATGATAGTTTCTGCCCCACAAGCCTGATCCCACAGCCACTTCAACCCCAAATGAACACAGGGATGCTTTATTAGTTATAAAACTGTTGGCCAGTATCTAGGTCTGCTTATTGGCTAGCTCTGTCTTAATTATTAACCCATCCTATTAATCTATATATTTCTACATGGTCTTATCTTACTGGGAAAGGGTCCAGGCCTATTGCTCCTTCCTCCA
The DNA here is from genome assembly GCF_017639785.1 of Mesocricetus auratus. Classification (NCBI taxonomy): domain Eukaryota; kingdom Metazoa; phylum Chordata; class Mammalia; order Rodentia; family Cricetidae; genus Mesocricetus; species Mesocricetus auratus. The sequence goes on from NW_024429201.1 coordinate 33,321,575, forward strand.
TTACATGGCAACTGTTTCTGCCTGCATTTCCCAGAATCCTCATCATCTCCTGGTCCTGCCTATCTTCCTGTCTCATTGGCCAAACAGTGTTTTATTCATCAACCAATAAGAGAAACATATGTACAGAAGACTCCCCCTATCATCTCCTCTTTTCTGTCTAAATAAAAAGAAATATTTTAACTTTAGCACAGTAAAATTATATATAACAAAACAGTTATCAAATAAAAACTATAGTTAACAATATTTATTCCATTAACATTTGGCAAAATTTATAGAAAATATTCTATCGTCTGTGCTATTTTTGTGAGTCTAAAGTCTTATATGTAACTTATCTTTTATCGTAACTATGGAAAAACATAACTATAACTATCTACTTCAACTCCATCAAAGACCACAGAAGGACCACAATAAACTCTAGAATTGACAGAGACATCTCACTATCTGGACAGTCACCCAAAGTTCTTCTGTAATGTTGGGACATCCATCTTCAGCCTACAGGTCTAGTGTGTCTAGTAGACTTCTCAGCAAAGCAGGAAATTTGAAACTGTTCAACCTGCATTGGCAGTTTGTCAGTCTTTTTTTTTCTGTGTCCTGCAAAATGTCTCTTCCATGGAGCAGGAACCCATCTTGTTTTTGCAAGTTCAGCAATTACTTTGCTATGGGTCCTGCATGTCCAGTTTATACAGCATACAGCCAAACAGTCCAGGCAAAAGCAGTTTCTTGCCCAAATGTCTAGTTCTGCCATGATACAGAAAAACACCATAACAAGTTTCTTGGATGCCCATCTTCCTCTCTGAAGTAATTGGTGTTGCCAGGAGCAGTGGTGTTTTATAGTCATGAAAAAAACCCTAAACCATTTTAAATGCCATATTCTGAAGGTCTTTGAAAGGTTTGATGATTATCTATCCATCTCAAATATATCTTTGTATATCTAGAAAACCTAACTGACCTAACTATAAGTTTTGACTATTATAGGTGACTACAATCTTATTTAGTTTTACATTACATTTTTAAAAGAGCTGTATAAACACAATATCAAGAGGAGAAATACACTTATAACAAAACTGACCTTAAATTTGTATCAATAAGTGAAAATCCATACCAATGCAAAGTATTCATTTCTATATCAGGACCCTGGTGACACAAGTCTTAGAACCAGAAATTGGCAAATACAATCTCAGAAAACTAAGAGGCATCTATGTAACAAAGGATGCCACCGTTCAAGTGAAGAGGCAGCCTGTAGGATGCAAAAAAATTCTTCACTGGCCATACACCTGACAGAGGGCTAGTGTCTAGAACATACAGTAACATCAAAATGAAAATAAACACCGAGAAAGTAGACAAACAGATAAAAATTGTGACATAGAATCAAGCAAAATTCAAAAAATACAAAATGCAAATCTCTGAGAGACTTTTTTTAATGTTCAACATCCTAGGCCATCATGGAAATGAAAATTTTACTCCAGTCAGAATAGATAAAAACAAAAAGATAACAAATGTTTGTATGGATGTGGAAAAAGGGACACCCTTATTACTAAGAAGCCTAATCCAGTGGCCAAACAATTTATAATTAATATAAGCCCCTTTACGACCAGCAGGACAAAAATTTCCATCTACATTAACCTAGACCCTGATAAACAAATGCTAAGTTTTTTCTCATATGTGGATGCTGGGTTTGAATCTTTAGATTTGTGTGTTTAAATTTCAGTACCTATAGAACTAATGGAAGTGGAAAGGAATCATGAGGGGATATGTCAATAAAAAATGATAGAACATAGGTGTTATGAAGGGGAACATGGGAACAGGAAATGGCAAATGGGGCAGGGAGTTGGGGGCAGAAGAATGAGGAGGGGTAAGATAAAAGTTCTTTTGAAAAACTGAAATGAAAATCAACTGTTTTAGAAGCTTTCTAAATATATATACATATAAGTGTATAAATGGAATTATCCTATAATGGGAGAATGCCCCACCCAGACACCATAAGCTATAAAACAAAGGTTGCTTATTGCCATTATAGATGATTTCTTTTTAAATTATCGATCAGTGTAGTCTCATAGACATCCCAAACATTACAGACAAATGAGATTACTCTTAGTTACTTATTGCTGAGCTAACTTCATACTTGAGTCACAGAGCATGAAGAAATGGAGTGGGGGCTGAGGCAGAAGCTTCCCATTGTAGGCTAGCTCTCATTGTCCTGGAAGTTGTTATGCATGCTACCAGGGTAGAAAAACAATCAGCAGTTTTACCCACTGTGAGCACCGTGAGCAACAGTAAATATTGGCCTGGCAAGATATGCCCACTTGTGCTATAGTGGCATGAATGTATGGAAGCACTGGGCTACTTTCTGGTTGGATTTAAAGTCCATTCCAAAAGCTGTGACTAAGAACAGCTGGCCAAAACTAGTATGGCTGACTAGGTCCTAGGTCCTAGGGGAGAACTAGATACTGTTGTTCTGCTAAAAGGACATACTAATGAACTGGGGCAGGTCTTACCTTTATGCCCAATTATTCGTGCATCCTTCAACCCTAATTAGAGAAACTTCTTTCTGCAGTAATAGTTGGCAATTGATATAGAGTCACACAACTGGTCAGCATGCAGAAATTGTAGCATGCTCATCTGGAACTGGTACATGTGCCATGGAAGGAGAGGAAAGGTTGCAAAAGTGAGAGGTAGTGTACATTTCAGTGAAACAGTATTTGATGGACCATGAGGGGCCATGGGATTTATGAACTCACAGGGGCTGACTACGTGTACAAAACCAACACAAGGACAAACCAGAATTCTAGCATGGAATGAGGAGTAGCTCATGAGCTCCACACCCAACTGAGGTGTCATTGACAGGTGATGACTTCTAGAGGAACAAGAATAAGTTTTCTTTGAGGGTGTGGTTCCTGGTAGGTCCACCAAGCTCCAGTGGATAGCCCCATATCCATGAGTATATTAGCAGCACAAACTGGACAGCATATATTTTTTAAAGAGTAATACAAAGTTAAAAGGGGACAGGGATTTGGGGCAGATTAGGCAAGAGTTAGGGGGAGGAGTGTGAGGTGAATATGACCAAACACACTGCATGGGATTCTTATATAATTAATAGAAATTATTACTAATTAAAACATAGGTAAGCATTATACCTACACTAAGATCACTAAATTCAAGAACTGCCAATGCCAAATGAGATATGGAAAATGGGAATTTTCTAACACTGAGGATAGGAAAAGAGGGTGTCTACAAAGAGGCATGAGAGAAACAGAAACGTAAGGGCTGATTAATGTTACTGAATATAAATTCTTCTGCAAGGGATATGATATGAATGAATATGTGCTAGAATGCATGAGTGTTACTATTTTCAATTTCTTAAAAATTAAAATTGGTTATTTTCAATTAATTAGACTGATAATCAAAAGTAAGTATGATATGAAATAAAGTGAATTAAAGAATTAATATTAAATAGTAGTTTACTAGTCAGAAATTTTAATTCCAATGAGATATGGATTTCTTCAGACCTGTGAAAATTAATCAATGAACTTAAGGATAATTTCAATGTTTTCTCTTGATGTTGTAGTCATAAATAGATTCCCTTGGCTACAATACTTTAATTTTTCCAATGTATTCACTCTTCAACTTTTGTTACTTTGAGCAAGTTCTTTGCAATACCTTTATTATCTTTATATTTTTTCTAAATTTTCTTTAGCAACATACATTGTGTAGTATTTTACTCAATACATGTATTATTGAGTAAATTAAATAAAAGCTTTTGTAAATGTTACCACCACTTCACATATACCATATGAGGACTTTTACCTCTCTAATTATGTAAATGTTAACTTCCAAATAATGAAATCTGTAATAGTATAGCTATGGTAGGATAAATAGATGATAGGTAGGTAAGTTGGTAGGTAGGTAGATAGATAGATAGACAGATAAATGATAGGCTTACAGTTTGGAGGTAAGACTAGTTGATAAATCTTTACTATTACATTGCTAAAAATATGTAGCATCTCATCTACTTTTTTCCAAAGTTTTCCGTGCTCATTGATTATACTAATCATTCAGCATCCCTAATCATGTAAAAAGATGGTATCTACAGAAGACAATGGCTCAATTCACTACGAATTCACAAACAGCACTGACTCAAATAGAACTCCACACCAGACTTTTCCTCCCATTTTCTCATGACAGAATATCTAGCTCATGAATACAACTCCAGGACACAATAAAATGTAAGTTCAAGGACAACAGTACTGCGTTTTCTGGGTTAATAACGCTGAATCTGTGAAGCCATCTTTGCCCGAGTTCTCACCCTAAGTCTCCTGAAAGACTGGCTTGCGCTCACACCGCTGCAAACACTGTGGACTTGTTCTCAGGTTACATTTCTCTTCTATTTGTGAACGTTTTGTCACTAAGGCTTTGTCAGATTTGTCCCACACAATTATTTCTCTTCTGAGTCAGGCCCGCCTCCCCTCAGGCCTGTGGAGGACCCCAAACGGAGGTTTGCGTGAATGCACCTCGAGGCCCACTTTCTGACCTCGTCCCTACACTGTACATGACTGTTTAATTTCCTCTTTAAGACAAATTAATTGTTGCATGCTCTAATGAGACTGCAAAGCCTCCTGCTCCAATCTGCGAGCTGGGAAGAGGTTACCCAGGGGTTGTCCAGATTGATGGTTCCAGGGTGGTTGACCTAAAGATGAACTTTGACTAAACTTTGCTCTTTGTGCACTTGGCAGTCTGCACTTGGAAAGTGGTAATTACGCACAAGAGAGAGTTTAAAACTCCAAGCCAGGATTGTGCTTGGACGTTAGCCTTTGGAAAAGGGAAGGGGGAACCCTTTGCCAATGTTTTCAAAACGAATAGTACCAATTGTTTTTCTAAGTGTATTTTTTCTTCTTTATTACATACAACTTACATTCCAAAATAGAAAGCATTAGCCCAAATAGAAATGGCTTTTTCTTTTCATTTCCTTTCATCTAGGCACTATAAAAGTTAGATTAAATTGAACCCAATCTAAAATAATGCAAGTTATATAGTGTTCATCACTTAAGAATTTCAGTAAAACGCTTACAAATATTCCTTGCTTCCTGCAACCTGTGGGCCATGAACTGAACTTATTTTACTGATTACATAAAGTTCAAGTCTGGATTATATTGGTACTGAAGACAGCTAAGTTGAAAGTCACTGAATTTCAACCTTGGAGTACAAGAGTAAAACCTGAAGATTCTTTCTAAACTGGTTATTTCTTCTAAACTAATTCAGCACAAAAGGACACTTTTTCTTTATTGTCGCAAGAGAAAGGACAGTAGAAAGTAAAGTATTTGCCTTAGTGTAGTCTGACCATTGGGCTATAATGACATGGATGTGATCTTATTTAAAGTTACATGAATAAAATACCAGTTTTACTTTATATAACATGTACCACATGTTTCCATTTGTCAATTAATTGAATATCACAATATTGTCATGGGGACTCACAAACAGGAAATTGCATCTCTGTATAAGATTTAGGAAAATGACCTTAGGAAGCAGCGTGGATTGTTGTAATTAAACAGCAGGCTGGAAGCTGCTAGTAGGCAAATGCTAAAGAAGCTGAGGCAGGAGAGTCATGAATTCAAAGTCAGCCTGGTCTTTCCTAGAGCTAAGGGATAAGTCAGTAGGCAAAGTGCTTGTCTTGTAAGCATTGGGGACTTGAACTCTGTCCTCCAGGACTCATGCGGAAAAAAGAGTGGTGTGGGGGGAGGTGAGACAGGAGGCCCTGGGGTTTGGTAGACGACCAGCCTAGACTACTGGGCAAGCTCTGGGTCAATGCAAGAACCCGTCTCAACAAAGTAGATGGTGCCTAAAGAGTCACGGCTAAAGTTGCCCTCTGGCCCTTCATACACACATGCATATGTGCAAGTGCACATGTGTACATGCACACGCATGTACACACACACACACACACACACACACTTAGAACCAGAAATCAGCATTTCTTACTTTCTCGCCACTCTTCATTTTCTTTATTTCCCAGAGTGACCAATGCAGTTATAGTAGGTTTTTCTTTACTGTCTGCCCCCTCAGTCTAATGGTAATATTTGTGGAAACTGAGCACGACACCACCTTCACATGTTCCTTAGACAGGGAGACAGGAAAATAGTTCACAATTAGCTTTTATTTGACCACAGCCATGCTAATACTACAAGATGTCATTATAAAATTATGGGGCATTCTTTTTTCAGATCTATTCTTTTAGAAGTTCATATGCATGCAGAATAAAGTATGACCATGTCTTGCTCCCTCTAACTCTCCCGGATAACCTGAGATAGTCCCTCCCACCTTCATGTCCCTTTCTCTTTTAACCCAGTAAGTTCAATTCATACTGGTCATTTCCTAGAGCATTAGCAGGCTACCCGTTGCCATACTTTCAAAAAGGAATGCATGTTCTCCCTCTAGCAGCTCCCCGTTAGGGGTCAGGGCCTTATGAGCTTCCTCCCCACTCACAGCAAAGTTTTCACTGGCTTGCTCTTGTGAATGTCTAATGAGGCACCACACCTGCTATGCATTCGTGGGTACAATAATCATGTCACTTCCAGAACACAGTGTTTTAAAGCAATCCTCATTCTCCAGCCTTTATATTCTTTCCATCTACTTTACCATAATATTCACCACATTCTTGGAAACAGATCAAAGTCGGTGCGAGAGACTCTGGGTCCTCCCAGGCTCCACAGAGAAAAGCAGAATGCTTCATCTTCTTAAGCCTCCCTTGAACAGTGACATTTTAAAGAGATGCCCTTGGAAAGCATCAGCAACTCTTTTAGATTGTAGAAAATGCCACAACTTAACTGCCTTTGAAAATATTATCTTCCCTAAGGCTAAGACCAGTCTTTCCAGACACAAGATGGACTGAAATGCTGAGTCAATTCCCATCATACTTGTCTGATTTAGGGGATTTCTTTTTTCACTATCAGCTTGCACCTGTTGATGGCCAGAATTTGGCAGAGGTCATAGATGGCCTCTTTCTAAACCATGAGCCACTAGCACATGCTCATTGATGAAACAAATCCATGGAACAAAATATTACTATGTGGACCCTATCATCTCTTGAAATGAGATTACCCTTGGCAAGACAGAATTGATGAAGAGTTGATAATGGAAACTTCAATCTTCCATGCGTTCTTCATTTCCTCTAACTTGTCCATTGAAACTCTAGGACTTGGATTGGAAACGCAATCTACAGTCAAGAAGTGAGCGACCATCTGGGAGGCAGAACTCCAGTGACGGCATTTCTGAAGTGCTGCTTTCATCTGAAGGGGCTACTGAGATTACCATCCGTAGCATTTTGGCCCAGTCTCCTTTGTGAGACTAGAACCAACGGGTGAGGCTCGCATGCAAAGAGCAGGCCCCAGTCTTCTGGTGAACAGAGACTTTCTGAATTACTGCTCTCAGTGAAGGTGGCAAAACGAACTAGAGAAAAATAACCTGCTTGAATTGGAGAGGGTTTGAATTTGCTAAATAGAATGTCTTTTACAATCGTATATGAGGCATCACCAGCTCTTATAGGGTCATTTCAAGTCTCTCCGCATGGAGCTTGGCTCGGAGGCTAGGAATTGAGACAGTTGTGATCATGCGTTTATCAAGAGTTTAGGAAGCTGTGGGGAATGGTGATGTGATGGTCTCCTCTCTGCTGCTTGCTTTTGCTCATAGATTTTTCTCCTTCCTCTGTATGACTTTACTTTCGTGATTTTGTTCTCATGAATTTTTTTAAGTAACTGATTTATTTTGATAGAAATGGAAGATGCATTCCACCACACCTGCAGAACAGTGACATAGACTTAAAAGGGTGGACATTGACAGTTGGATGCCTTTGATTATTCTGACTTGAACCTCATGTCAAGACTCTCAGAGCAAGTGAGGGGGCTCCATGGGTAAGCACACCTGTGTGCAGCCAAGCCTGAAGACCTGAGTTCAAATCTCAGGACCCATATGGTAAAGCGAGAGACTTAACTCCTAGCCAAATCTGTAGACCACCACATGTGTACTCTAGAATGTGTGCATGTACCCACATACACCCGGACATGCATATACATCCAAAGTACAAATAAGCACATTTAAAAAATAAAAATAAAAAACTTCAGCCTTCTGTGTTCTCACATTTTCCACAGGGCTGTAGATTCTCTGAAACTATCTTTGCTGACCACAGACCTCCTCCTTTGCTTCTAAGAGTGTTTAGAGGGCAGAGCCACAGATAAGACTTAAACTGCAACATAACCAAAACACACAGGCAAACGCGAATTCCATTTTCCTTAATAACCAGTGTCCCCGAGCACAGGCCACCAGACGATCAGTACAGCCTGGCTCGAGTTGATTTCCTCATCACAACTAATTCTAGTAATGTACTTCTGTACTGTCAACTCTTACAGTGATTTCAGTTTATTCATTGCTAAAATAAAAAAAAACCTTTGAAAGTCCAAGGTCTCAATATAATGATTATTAGAATGAAAAATCTTTATTCCACAAAGCATGCTTTTGAATTGTTAAGTTCAGTGACTAATTTGGAGTTAGATGATATACATAATGGAAAATTTTGAAAAGTGGGGAAATTCCTTCCCTAAAATATAGTAGTCTATTAATCATGAAGACAGAGAATCTAACAGGTACAAAGAGGCTGCCTTGTGCAGCATATATGTACATACTCATTTAAAAGGAAAACTGAATACCAAATTCCAAAGTTTACGTTAATCTTTGTCTTCTTAATAAAAAGTGTAAAGGCTTTTCTCCAAAAAAAGGTTATTACTTCTTACTTCTTATTTTTCCTTTTATTCAAAATAGATTGTTTTCTCATGCAATATACCCTGATTATCATTTCCCCTCCCTCCACTAATCCCAGTTCTTCCTCATCTTTCTTCCCCTATGGATCCACTCTCTTTCTATCTCTTATTAGAAAAGAACAGTCCTGCAAGAGATAACTACCAAACATAACAAAATAAAATATAACAGTTGAAGCAAAAACATTCATATCAATGTTGGACACAGCAGCTCAACAGGGAGAAAAGAGTCCCAAGAGAAGGCACAAGAGTCGGAGACCCGCTTGTTCTCACAGTCGGGATTGAATAAAAATAATAATCTAATATTTATAATATATACACAGAAGAGCTGGTGAAGTTGTGTGGGTCCTGCACTTGCTGCTTCAGTCTCTGTGAGCTCATACGCACCTGCTTAGTTGATCCAGAGGGTCTTATTCTCCTGATAAGCTCATCCCCTCTGGCTCTTACAGACTTTCCACCTCTCCTTACACAGGGTTCCCTGAGCACTGAGGGAAGGAAATTTATGGAGATCATTAATTTTTTCTTCTCTGTCTCTGTCTCTGTCTCTCTCTATCTCCCTGTCTCTCTGTCTCTGTCCCTGTCTCTCTCTGTCTCTCTATCTCAATGTCTCTCTGTCTCTGTCTCTATGTCTCTCTCTGTCTCTGTCTCTGTCTCTGTCTCTCTCTCTCTCTCTCTCTCTCTCTCTCTCTCTCTCTGTCTGTCTCTCTCTCTCTCCCCTGGCCCAGTGTCTGTGCATCTGTTCCCATCTGCTGCCTGGGGAAGCCTCTATGATGATGACTGGACAAGGCACCCACCCATGAATAAAGTGCTGCTGGGGGGTTGTTACAACTATTAGATATCCAAGGACCTATAGGCCCCTCTATTATCATATCCATTCTACCGTCAATGCTGAATTGGATTCCTCTTTGGATTTCTTGGATTTCTCTTTGCTCATCTGTTTATGTGAGGCAACTCTCCTTTATATTATTTCCAGCACTGCAGAGGTGTAAAGTAAACATGAGACAATCATGTGCAAGCTGTTCATTAGAATTAGGAAAAAAAAACGTCAGAACTATCCAAGCAAAATTAACAAGAAGGGATGTAACAAGCCCACCTTCTTATGATTCATATGAAAGTCAGATAATATCAATTAGCATTTATCAAATGAGAATGGGCAGGTGAGGATGACAGCATTTTACTTATCTTGCAGGGATATAAGATGATGAATGACTCGTTCATGAAATATCTTGAGTCGGCATTTCCTGAGGACTCAGAGTATGTGCTTAAGCGACCCCAAACATATAGGCAAGTAGAAAGCAAGCAGTGTAGAGCCACACCTGGGTAGACTGAGGCCCCAGGCACCAAGTCAAAGTCCTAACCTTAAAACCATTCACGCCTTTGGAAAAAAAAACATTTTAAAAAAGTTAACCTGGAGTCGATTTGGTTTATCCTTAATACAAAGACTGTTTTATGGATATATATGTATCTTTTTTCTTAGGGGTCTGAAGCTAACTCCCCCTTTCAAGATGGCTGTCACTTTAAAAGAGAAAATGAATTCAAAGCTAAGATTAGGAACCCTGTTAGGCCAACATTTTGCCCACTGTGTAAAATTGACTTTTGAAGTACAAAACTGACAAGAATACTGTGTATTTCTAAGTTAGAAATGGAAATATCATGTGGTTGCTCATCAGATCTACTGAGTATCCACTTTCAAGGTAATCATGGACTTACAAAAACACCTATATAGAGAGTAGGAGTTGCGATTCGGGAAGGCACAGCCCTCTTTCCCATGCCCAGCTTCTTGCTGGCAAATCAGGTTTCTTTCCGGGGAAAGGCAATGTCTTTGACTTCGCAGTTCCCTGCATCCTCTCATTTGAAGCCACTAAGTAAGTTAGGTTGTATCAATTTTGTTTGAATATTGGACATGGCAGTATGAAAACAGAGTTATGACTACAGAATGAAATGCAGAAAGCAATTCTGAATGTTTCAGTATGAATAGTTTAGGTTATGTCCATAAATCTGAATATTTTATAGTTCTTAGCTTTCCATTATAATACATAATTATTTACATTAAATGATAACAAAACGATCTTGGTTCCGACTTCCTTCAGCTCACCCTCCTTGGAATCTCCGGGCCTGCTGGAATGCAGCCATCTCAACCCACCCCTGGAGGACCAAGCAACCAGGAGCCTGCTGAGAGAGCCAATATGCTCATGCCCCGACTCAGGGCAGAGGGCACAGGGCAGAACTCCCACCCACCAGGAAAGGGAGTATCTGAGACCTGTCTGCACCCAATGTGAGATTGCTAAGTATATTGGAGCTTCTTGCACTCAGCAGAAGAGAACCTTACCAGTACCCACCAAGAAAGGAAGAGACCCCACCTGTACCCACTGAAAGAAGGGATGGTAAAATGACAATATAAGAATAAATTCAATGACAGAAAAACCATTATGACACCACAAGAGTCTAGGGACTGTATACCAGCAAGATCTGAACATCACAAAAGAGATGAAGCAGAAGAGAATGACCTTAAAAACAACTTCACGAAGATCATAGAGACCCTAAAAGAAGAAATGAGAAAATCCTTTAAAGAAATGGAAGAAAAAACAAAGAAAAAATTTCAAGAAATGGAACAAAAGACAAACCAAAAATTGCAAGAAACAGTTCAAACAGTACAAGGTTTGAAATTTGAAATAGAAACAACAACAACAAAAAAACACAGTCTGAGTGAATGCTGGAAATAGAAAAGCTGGATAAGCGATCAGGAACTACAGATGCAAGCATAAACAACAGAATACAGGAGTTAGAAGAGAGAATCTCAGGCATTGAAGATTCACTAGGAGAAATGGATTCATCAACCAAAGAAAACCTTAAATCCAATAAATCCCTAACACAAAATATCCAGGAAATATGGGACACCATGAAAAGACCAAATCTAAGAATAACAAGGATAGAAGAAGGTGAAGAAACCCAGCTCAAAGGTGAAGAAAAAATATTCAACAAAATCAAAGAAGAAAACTTTCCCAACCTAAAGACATGCAAATGAAAGTACAAGAAGCCTACAAAACACCAAATAGAGTGGACCACAAAAAGAAGTCCCCTCGCCACATAATAATCAAGACCTCAAATATACAGAATAAAGGAAGAATATAAAGAGCAGCTAAGGAAAAAGGCCAAGTAACATATAAAGGCAAGCCTATCAGAGTTATACCTGACTTCTCCATGGAAACTCTGAAAGCCAGAAGTTCCTGGGCAGATATTCTACCAACATTAAGAGACCAGATGCCAGCCTAGACTACTATTCCCAGCAAAGCTTTCAATCACTATGAATGGAGAAAACAAGATATTCCACCACAAAACCAAATTTAAAAAATACATATCTACTAATCCAGCTCTACAGACAGTACTGGAAGGAAAGCTTCAACCTAAGGAGGGTAAGTATACTCACAAAAACATAGGCAATAGACAATCTAAACTTAACAAAAGGTAAAAGAAAAAGCAGGGCAAATCCACAAACAATAACACCAACAACAACAGATTAAAAATAAACAAGAATTAATATTCAGTGGTCCTTAATCTCCCTCAATATTAATGGTCTTAATTTACCTAGAAAAAGACACAGGCTAATAGAATGGATTTGAAGACAGAATCCATTCTTCTGCTGCATACAAGAAACACACCTCAACTTCAAAGACAGACATTACCTCAGAGTAAAAGGTTGGGATAAGATTTTCCAATCAAATGGTTCCAAGAAACAAGCTGGTGTAGCTATCCTAGTACCTAAGAAATTAGCCTTTAAACTAAAATCAATCAAAAGAGATAAAGAATGGTGCCCACATTCATAAAAGAAACATTACTAAAACTCAAACCACACATAAGACCTCACACGGTTATAGTACGTGACTTCAACACCCCACTCTCACCACTAGACAGGGCCACCGCAAAGAACTTAACAAAGAATCAATGGAACCAACAGAAGTTTTTACCCAATTTGGTTTAACAGACATCTATAGAACATTCCATCCAAACATAAAAGAATATACCTTCTTCTCAGTGCTACATGGGACCTTCTCTAAAATCGACCACATACTTGGCAACATAGCAAACCTCAATATGTACGAAAAAAATTGGAATAACCCCCTATATTTTATCAGACCAAGCACGCTTTAAAGTTAGAATTCAACAACAACACAAATTGCAGAAACCCTACAAACTCATGGAAATTGAACAATGCACAATTGCACCATCCCTGGGTCAAGGAAGAAATAAAGAAAGAAATTAAAGACTTTCTAGAGTTTAATGAAAATGAAGACACAACATACCCAAACTTGTGGGACACTTTGAAAGCAGAGCTAAGAGGAAAGTTCATAGCACTAAGTGCTAATATGAAGAAACTGGAGAATAGTCACACAAGCAGATTAACAGCGTAACTGAAAGCTCTAGAACAAAAGGAAACACACTCCAGGAGAAGTAAACAGCAGGAAATAATCAAACTGAGGGCTGAAATCAATAAAGTAGAAACAAAGAAAACAATAGAAGGAATCAAAGTAACAAACAGTTGGTTCTTCCAGAAAATCAACAAGATAGACATACCTTTATCCAAACTAACCAAAAGGCAGAGAGAGAGCATGCAAATTAACAAAATCAGGAATAAAAATGGTGCATTAACAAAGGACATTGAGGAAATCCACAAAATTGGAAAATCTAAAGGAAATGGACAATTTACTGGATATCGCTTACCAAAATTAAATCAAGAACAGATAAGCAATATAAATAGACTTATACCCCTAATGAAACAGAAGCCGTCATTAAACGTCTCCCAAACAAAAGAAGCCCAGGCCTAAAGGGCTTCAGTGCAAAATTCTACCAGAAATTCAAAGAAGAGCTAATTCCAATACTCCTCAAAGTGTTCCACACAATAAAAGCAGGAGGTTTGTTGCCAAACTATTTTTACGAGGTTATAATTACCTTGGTCACCCAATTCACACAAAGACACAACTAAGAAAGAGAACTACTGACCAATATCCCTTAAGAAGTCTTGAACCTTGATGCAAAGGTTCTCAGTAAAATACTAGCAAATTGAATCCAAAAACACATCAGAAAAATAATCCACCATAATCAAGTAGGCTTCATCCCAGGGATGCAGGGATGGTTCAACATATGAAAATCTATCAATGTAATTCACCATATAAACAAACTGAAAAAGAAAAACCATATGATCATCTCACTTGATGCTGAAAAAGCCTTTGAAAAAAATTCAACACCACTTCATGATAAAGATCCTGGAGAGAACAGGAATAACAGGAACATACCTGAACATAATGAAAGCAATATACAGTAAACCAACAGCTAACATCAAACCAAATGGAGTGAAACTCAATGCAATAACCTCTAAAATCAGGAACAAGACAAGGCTTTCCAATCTCTACTTGAAGTTCTAGCTAGAACAATAAGACAACAAAATGAGATCAAAGAGATACAAATTGGAAAGGAAGAGTCAAACTTTCACTATTTGCAGATGATATATAAGTGACCCGAAAAACTCGACACAGAAACTCCTACAGCTGATAAATACCTAAGCAAAATGACAAGATATAAGGTTAACTCAAAACAATCAGTAGCCCTACTATATACAGACGATAAATGTGCTGAGAAAGAAATCGAAGAAACATCACCCTTTACAATAGCCACAAATAACATGAAATAATTTTGGATAATGCTAACCAAATAGGTGACAAGACCTGTAGGACAAGAACTTTGAGTCTTTAAAGACAGAAATTAAAGAAGACATCAGAAAATGGAAAGATTGCCCATGCTATTTGATAGGTAGGATCAGCATAGTAAAAATGACAATCATACCAAAAGCAATCTATAGATTCAATGCAATTCATATCAAAATCCCAGCACACTTATTCACAGACCTTGAAAGGACAATTCTCAAATTTACATGGAAAAACAAAAGATCCAGGATAGCAAAAACAACTCTGTACAACAAAGGAACTTCAGGAGGCATCATCATCCCTGACTTCAAACTATGATAGAGCTATAGTCCTGTAAACAGCTTGATATTGGCACAACAATAGACAGGTAGACCAATGGAATCGAATTGAAACCTGATAATTATCCACATACATATGAACATCTGATCTTTGACAAAGAAGCTAAAAATACACAATGGAAAAAAGAAAGCATCTTCAACAAATGGTGCTGGCATAACTGAATGCTGGCATGTAGAAGACTACACATAAATCCTTATCAATCACCATGCACTAAACTTAAGTCCAAATGGATCAAAGACCTCAACATAAATCCAGCCACACCGAACCTCTTAGAAGAGAAAGTGGGAAGTATCCTTGAACAAATTTGTACAGGAGACTGCTTCCAGTAACACAGACACTGCTTCCAGTAACACAGACACTGAGATCAACAATTAATTAATGGGAATTCCTGAAACTGAAAAGCTTCTGTAAGGCAAAAGATACAGTCAACAAGATAAAACAGCAACCCAAAGAATGGGAAAAGATATTCACCAACCCCACATCTGACAGAGGTTTAATCTCCAAAACTTACAAGGAACTGAAAGTTAGTCTCCAAAACACCAAATAATCCAATAAAAAGTGGGGTACAGAACTAAATAGGAGAAGTCTCATAAGAGGAATCCAAACTGGCTAAAAGACACTTGAGAAAGTGCTCAACATTGTTAGCCATCAGGGAAATGCAAATTAGAACAACTCTAAGATGCCATCTCACTCCTGTCAGAATGCCTAAAATAAAAAACTCCAATGACAGTTTATGTTGGAGAGGATGTGGAGGGGAACACTCCTCCACTACTTGTGGGAGTGCCATCTTGCACAGCCACTTTGGAAGTCAGTATGGAGATTCCTCAGGAAAATGGGAATGAGTCGACCACAAGATCCAGCAATTTCACCCCTAGGCATATACCCAAAAGATGCACATTTATACAATAAGGACATCTGTTCAACAATGTTCTTAGTAGCATTATTTGTAATAGCCAGAACCTGGAAGGAACCTAGATGCCCCTCAACTGAAGAGTGGATAGAGAAAATGTGGTACATTTATACAGTGAAGTACTCAGAAGAAAAAAACAACGGAATCTTGAAATTCAAAAGCAAATGGATGACTTTAGAAGAAATCATCCTGAGTGAGGTAACTCAGTCACAAAAAGACAAACATGATGTGTATTCACTCTTACATGGATTTTAGATATGGAGCAGGGGATTGCCAGCCTACAATCCCACTGCCAGAAAGTCTGGGAAACAGGGAGGATCCTGAGAGAGATATGCACAGTACCCCGGTGAAGGAGAATGGGACAGGATCTCATGAGGGAATTAGGAGCATGGGGGGAGGAAAGGAGATAGGGAGCTGGGAGAAATACAGGGGGAGAAGGGGAAGGGAGAGGAAAACATGGAGGAGCAGGTAGGTTGAGTCAGGGGAAGAATGGAAGAGAGCAAGAGGAGAGATACCATAATAGAGGGAGTCATTATAAGTTTGAGGAGAGATCTGGCACTACAAAGATGACACCAACTGGCAATCTAAGCAATAGTAGAGAGGCTGCCTTAAATGTCCTTCCCTGATAATGAGATTGATGACTACCTTACATGCCATCCTAGAGCCTTCATCCAGTGGCTGATGGAAAGAGAGACAGAGACACTCACAGCTAAACACTGAACTGAACTCCTGGAACCCAGTTGCAGACAGGGAGGAATGATGAGCAAAGGGGTCAAGACCAGGCTGCTGAAGTTCACAGAAACAGCTGACCTGAATAAGGGGGAGCTCTTAAAAACCTCAGACTTATGACTGAGAGGCTAGCTTGGGTCTGATCCAGACTCCCTCAACATGGGTGTCAGTGAAGAGGCCTTGGCAATCTGTGGGGCCTCTGGTAGTAGATCATTATTTATACCTGGTGTACAAATGACATTTGGGAGCCCATTCCACATGGAGGAATGCTATCTCAGCCTGGACACATGGGAGAGGGTCCAGGCCCTGCCCAGGATGATATGACAGACTTTGGAGATGCCCCATGGAAGGCCTTACCCTCCCTGGGGAGTGTAGGGGGAATGGGTGGGGATTTGGGGGGTTGTTGGGGGCAGGGAAGGATAGGAGGGAAAGGGAGCTGGGATTGGCCTGTGGAGCAAGCTTGTTTCTAATTTAAATTTAAAAAATAAACGTTCTTAGGTATGACACCAAAGACTCAATTTATAAATAAGAAGAATGTTGGATTTCATCAAAATTTAAAATGATTATTCTTAACAAAATAAAAATAAAACCACCACAGTCACAAGAAAATAAGACAAAGGACATGTGTCTAAAAAGGACTTGTGCCCAGTATTCTGAAAACACAAACCCAGTTTTAAAACACCTTTTAATCCTTTGAGCATCCTGTATAATGTGTTTTGATCATTTTTGTCTCAGTTCTCTCCTCAAGCCTCCCAGGTCCATCCACATGTCCTTAGTCACCCATAGACTGCAGTTGGTGCTGCCCAGGCACTCCTAACTATGGACATAGTAGGAGTTTCCAGGTTCCATGGCTTCTTCCTGTGCTTCAGTAGTGGGCTCAGTTGGAAGTTTATACGCATGATCCTTGTCCACTTGCTTTTAAGATTTTCACTTGCTAGTTGGTGTTTTGCACAGTTGCTAGGAGTAGTGGTACATGGGGTCATTTTTGCTTATCACATTTCGAATTCACTCCATTATTTCTGTCCCTTCTGGAAGTAGTATTAGCCACAATTGCATCTTCTTATTCTCTTCCCACTAATTTTTTAAAAATATTACTTCCAGTTATGTTGATTTCATGGCTGCTCTCTGGGTTCATTTCCTCGAACCTGTCATGTACTCCATCAGTTATCTTTAACTATGCACCATCTATTATTTAAGACTTTTCCCAAGTCTTTTTTTTTATTTCAGTTACTTTCCGATTTCTACAATGTATTTTATTATCTTTCAAATGTGTTTGATCATTTTATTCTGAGTTTTCCACTTGATTCCTTCTGTTTTATATTTTGCCATTGGTGAACATATTTTCTAGTGTTTAGCTAGTCTATCTAAATTCTTAAAATGCACCCACAGCCTACTGTTTGCCTGTTTCTTTGGATGCATTATTTCTTAGAGTGGTATGGAGATATGGATGAAAATGCCCCCGTAGGCTCCAGTATTTAAACATTTCATCCTCAGTTGGTGGTGCTGTGTGGGTAAGTTTAAGACATATGTGAAGGGCTCTAGCAGGCCCGAGCATGGCAAACATACTGCCGGCAGCTTTTGCCTTTTTTCTTTGTCTTCTGAACTCTTAGACTACATTTCTGAAGCCTGCCACCAATGTCTGTTCCCTTATATGGTTACTTTGTTATGCCTGAGTCATTCCTGAGACTGACCACCAAGTTCCAACTATCAAAACATAAGGATCCAGGAATCAAAATTCATTGTTTTGACTAACTTAAATAAAATACCAATCAGAGCAATATAAAAGTAAGTAATAAAATGGGTTATTTTTATCTGTACCATGAGCTTCTCTTCCATAAGACTTCGTCATTAGGAATTCCAGCGTATAGTGTATGCAATATCGTTCAAACGAGGTTTATTTTCTTCTGTTAGGTGTCACTTCGAGCAGTGTAACTAGGTACTTGGTAACGTGCCATTTGGAGGTTGAGTTTTCATAGTTTTTAGAACCACAGGTCATGGTTTCTTATGCTTAGGGAAGCTCTTTTATTTTAGTCAGAGTCAAGGCCAAAGGAGAAAATGGCTAACCTTAACTTAACCCTGCTTCCACCATCAAGAACTCTGACATTATATGAAGCCCTGACTTTCACTACACCTCCCTGCACATGCCCACACCCTCACCTGCTGTCCTCAACTGAGCATTGGAAACTGAGCCGTTAGGTTATCATGACTTATTTTATCCACTATTCCACCTGTCACCCATCCTTAGCCACACTCCTGCACTCACTACACACGTATCTGCTGGTAACCGGTTTGCCCGTGAACACACCTTTAAATGGATGGTGATTGTGTTTTAATTGTCTGTGATAAAAAACATTTCTAGTTTATCCTTTGTTTTTGTTCTCGAAAAGAACACTTTCAGCCAATTTGTCATTAGGGTACACATTTAAAAACAATATTTCACTCTGAAAATTAAGCAGAAGGGACTCGACCTCATCTCACCAAGTTATTGAATCTTCCTTCCCTCTCCTGTTTACTTATTTGTAATACTCACATCTGCCCCAGAGGTTATGAGAATTAGACTAATTAATAGCTACCAAGTGCTCATAACAATATTAGCATTTAGTTCACACTGTGTAAGTATCTGTTACATGAAAATGAAAGTAAATAAGAAAACATCAGGCACCTTTGAA
Organism: Mesocricetus auratus; assembly: GCF_017639785.1. NCBI lineage: Eukaryota > Metazoa > Chordata > Mammalia > Rodentia > Cricetidae > Mesocricetus > Mesocricetus auratus. Next base: position 33,340,725 of record NW_024429201.1, read on the forward strand.
ATTAATGTTCATATTTAAAACAAGGTGATTCCTTTTGCTTTGAGTTAAGTTGAGTTGCATGAGAAAAGCTGAGTTAAAAAATGAAACTATTTTTATTTTAAGGTTTTGGGTTAGTACACCCAAAGATGGACAGCAGCACTCACTCAGTTCAGTTTTCATCATTCCATTTCTCTTTTTCTCTCGTACATATTCACCTTGTCATTCATGTCTCACAATCCTCTAAGCAAAGATTTGTACATGACAACTAAAATTACTACCACATCTCTCCATTTCCCACTCAGAGAAGCTCTCGCAGTGTTTATAGGAAACACAAATCCCTAAAGAAAATCAGCCTATTAAAGGATTAAAGAGGTTTGCTTTTATTGTTTTTCTTCTAACTTCTGTAAAACAGCCATGTTGGAATATAGTTTCTCGGCCTTTCATCAGCAAGCACCAGTCCAGGGGAAGGCAGCAGCTTCAGCATGAACATGTCCAGAGTCCAATGTTGTCACGTCTGTCTATAAATATGTTAAGCTTATACCTACACCTCTCCTTTGATTTGAATAGACTTCTAAATTTTCCATTTGAACCTTTGTTCTAGTTAAGGATTCCTCAACATCCCTCCCACCAGACTTTGAGTATCTTTTTATTTCCCAACAAAGTGTTTTTGAAACTGTTTTCCTGACTTGGAGGATGAAGAAATGGTTAGCCTCGAGGTAAGGCCTATCTGATCATTGTTTTAATGTCAAAGGAAAGAACAAAAATGAGAGAAAGGAAGTCACAAGTCACCCAGGCTTGTTTGAGGAAGCCAATACACATTGGAGTGCTTCTAGGGTAGACTGTGAGCAGTGAATAAAAACAAACATCCTTTGAACTCAGGACAAAAAGGGAGCTACTTCCTAAAATGGGAAGGTCGCTTTCAGTCCTGCTGACTTAATTATACTTTTTAACAATGCTTATTCTGGAAACTGGAGCCGTGAACTTTATCTTACAGGGAGAGCATCAAGATGTTAGACAGTTCCTGAGATATCTATCTTGCTGCTCAAGAACATGGCTGTTCATATGTGTCCTATGTCATCACAGATAGTCTAAGACAGTAACTATAACCGAGTAAAGTTTTATCTTTCATTAATACCAGTAAGGCAGACAAATTTGGAATTATTATGAGGGAATGCAAACTAATCAATACAAATTATCCCTTGCATGGGATCTCTATTTAATTACAGAAATAGCAATTTATTGGTGTTCTGATAGTACTGTAAATGCTTATAAAAATTACTCCTGAAAAAGATGCAAAGAAAATAATCTGTATTTGTTCAAAACTTCTAGAAATTGAAGAAGCCTTTCCTAAACAGTATTTATTTCTCCCAGTTATTGGAGCAATGATCTTCAATTTTACCTGCTTTGTTGGTATTGATTCTAAGACAGCATCTTTCTGTGTAGCCAAAACAGGCTTCAAACTTGCAAATCTTCCAGAATGAAGCTGACTTTGATTTTTGAGATGGTGTTTCCTCATGCATCCCAGAGTGATACTGAACTTGTAAATATTCCTGAGTAAGTTCCCCAAGGGTTTAGTGCATCCAATTATTGACCTAATACCCTGTAAGTAGTATTTTTACACCTTATGTGTGTGGCATGAATATGGACATATGTAAATCAGAAGACAACTCTGGGGTTAGTTTTTTTTTTCCACCATGCAGTGTCTGGGAATTCACCTCAGGTCATCAGCCTTGGTAGGCAGTACCTCTACCCACTAAACCATCTGGTCAGACCACAGAAATAAGCTTTAGTATGGCCTGCAATGTGTAGATGTTTTTTAACTAACCATATTTGTGAGGTTTGTTGGGTATTGTGGTTGTTGTTTTGAAACAGGGTCTCATACATACCATAATGGTCACGAATGCTTGATCCTCCTGCTGCTACCTCATAAATTCTGTGATCATATGTGTGTACCACCACAATCAGCTTATTCATATTTATTTATGTATATATAATTTTATTACTAATTATATTATTATGTCCTTCTGTACTAACTGTATTATTTCTAGCGTTTTGAGCCAGGGTCTTTTCACAGCTCTGGTTAGTCTGGAACTCACTGTGTAGACCAGGCTTGACTCAAACAAATATAGATTCACCTGTCTCTGCCTCCCAAGTGCTGGGTGTGATTAAAGGCGTGCAGCACAAAATACACTTGGAAGTTCCGCTGTGACAGAAATAGTCACTAACAATCTCAATACTTCCAAATCTATTGTGTCTGACTTCTTTTTTTTAATTTTAAAACAGTCTTCCTTTACAAACCAATCTCAGTTCCCTCTCCCTACTGTCCCCCTCTCCCTGCTGTCCTCCTGTTCCCTCCTGTCATCCGGCTCCCTCCAATTTGTCTCTATCTTCTTACCATTGCTAAAGTTTGTTAAGCGGCAGGTGGTGAAAACTAAGAAACAGAGAAATGGTAAACTGAAAACTGTTTCCTTGCCTGTGATTCATCAATACAGTCTTGGCTTTCTGTAGGCTTGCTTCCTGGATTACTATATGCAAGAAACGTTGAGTCTTCCCATGCATTTGGCGAACCATCTCCTCAACAGAAACAATGCTCTCCTCATTTGAAGGTTAGCTACTATGGGCTTCTCAGTCTGTTCTGACTGCTCTACCAGAATGCTTTATACTACATCATTTATAAACAATAGAAACTTATCTTTTACAGTTCTGGAAGCTGAGAATTCTCTTCAGAATTACGGTTCCAGTAGGATTAATGTTCCAGCAGCAGGAGCTTTCCTCTCGACTGGAGATACCCACGCAAGTCACTATGAAGATTATTTGTCGAACATGAGCCTGAGTACTTAGAGACTTTCCAGTTACCCACAAAATGAGGTTGTCCCCTATTTATACCCTGTCCACTAGTGCAAGTCACTCAGGAGTTAAGTTTTAGGAAGAAAAATGATAAAGCCAAAGTATCAATGCTCTCACAACTAGACTGTCGTTTTCATGGCTAAGAAGTGTTAGTTTTTGGTATTTTCCACTATTCCCTCACCAACCTTTAGCTTAATGTTTACCTTAATGTCTAGATTTACTATGAGACCTCTCTAAACATTTGCTGCAATTATTTTCAATGAAATACTTTCAAAGTAGCAGAAATTAGAAATAAATGTTTAGTAGCATTGTGATAAAAAGAAGCTTATCCCAAAAGACCTCTTGAAGGATCCTTTGAAAAAGAGCCATGTATGCTATGTATAAAACATGGGAAGCAATTCTTCTGATGCCCCAGTAGCCGGCGAGGTTTTTACAAAGGGCCAGATAGTAAATATTTTAGGCTTTGCTGGCCAGATGGTCTCTGTCACAACTACTCAGTCTAGCCATTGTGGCATGAATGCAGACACAGACACCACATAAATAAATTGGCATGGCTGTGCTCCTTTACTTACAAAGGCAGGTGTGAGCACATTTGACCTACAGAATGTAATTTGCCAGCTCTGATCTTTATTGTAGTGCAGCAGATACTATACAATATCAAAAAAAAACATAATTAAGCCACACGTTTTTCATAGTCAAGTCATCTAAGAATATTTTTAAAACATAAGTAAATTCATTGACATGTGATTAATTTTCATTTGTGTGGGAATTAAGCAACAAACTTCTGTAGAAGAGTCAGAAATTCTAAAGAAATGTAACAGATGTTTCCAAGGATTTTCTTCTGTTTGATCTTTCTCCAGTACAGACTCTGGTTGTATTTAAGCTACATAATGCTCATATAAATTTGTATTAATTAAAAAATTTAGGCTCTGACCTTATTATTTAGTATTCCAAGGAACTAATTTCTGTTGACATATACTGTTGCAGTAAAGGAAAGAGGAGATTTCAATACAGAAAATAAATTCTTCACAGCCTGCATGAAATACAGAGCGCCCACAAATGTTAAATATTATTTTCCTACCTAACAAACCCTTTATTAAAACAAAGCAGACCTGAGACCTGTAAGGTAACTTTTTACTGCTGGTGAACATCACCAAAATAAATATGTGGGTCAAGTCACAGAAATTTAGGTAAATCATTGAGGGTGGCAGTAAGTTCTAGGTCCCTTCTCTAACCATTGCCTCTTGAGGTGAAAATTAAACCTACTGATATTACCTACATTTTCTTTTATCCCTCAGGCAGCCCAAACCACCATGTGCTGCATGAACCAACCTCATCAAATCTTTTGAAAAAAGTCCTACTTCCCCATCCATACGAAAAGACTACAGAAGCTGAGACCTCTATCATCAAGGAACCACTGGAAGTCAGAAAATAAGTCATGGAACAGGCTTAATGAGGACAGACATGCACAGACAGGCAGACAGAAGGATCAGTAGTATGCTTTTCTCTGGCATTTCATTCTTCTTCGAGTTTGTGTTAAAATACCTTCTTAAGAAATTATGATGTCTCTGTCCTAAATACCCTCAAAAGAGATAAACTGAACATTTGAACAACCTAATAATACACTCTTATGATCTCAGAATTTGCAAGCTTTTAAAAGATTAACTTATTTTTTATTATTTTTGTACATATGAGTGTGCTGCATGAGTTTATGTGTATCACATGCATTCAGGAGTCCATAGACATCAGAGGAAGGCACCATATCCCCTGAACTGGATTTATAGTTGGTTATGAGTCACCTTACAGGTGCTGGAAACCAAAGGTGGATCTTCTGAAAGAGCAGTAAACACTCTTAACCACTGAGCCATCTCACCAGCCCCATATTTTAACTTGTACTAGACAAAAATTCAACTCACATCCTGAGAAATATCATTTAGTAACTATGTAGATATAGGATTCTCAAACTGCTTTTATATAAAAGAATGACTGATTCAAGAAAATTGCTAAGTATTTAACATGATTCTGAGATATTTAGTGTCACATTCACTATTGCCTGCTTTATTTTTTTTAAATCCTTAAACTGGGGCCATTGGATCTGTATTGACTTCCTTTCATGGGAAAGAGTAAGAAACAATGCAGATGTAAGCACATACCTGTCCATGTTGTGGTTTGTATTTGATCTCTTTCTGTGTTTCTGACTTTACAATCACAATAATGGAATAATTAAAAAAATAGTGAAATGCCTTTTACAGTGTGATCCCTTCTCTCTCCCCTCCCTCTAGCCCTGACTCCCTCCCTCTCTCCCTTTCTCTTCCTCAGCATTACAGAGTAGTAGTTTAGTCTTTGTTTAAAACTCTGTAATATTTCTAAAATGTACATTTAATTATAGCCCACCTCAGAGATCAGTTGTGGTATATAGTAAACAGGCATGATGAGAGCCAAGTAGAATCTCATGATTTCCAAATGAGAGTTTCTGAGAGGACCCCAACTAATCCCTTGAGCCCAGACAAAAAACAAAAGAACCTTTACCAGTAGAGTCGGCTACCATATTACCTCAATTGTTTTCCCCATTCTTTCCCTGAAGGTGCAATTCCTGAGTGGTTTTATCATCAGAATTATCTTTTTAGCAAAAGTGTAAGAGATTTTTAAGTGTAAGGTATTTTTGTTTTTATTCCCAAATGCTCAGTCATTTTAATATCATTTGCCTCTAAACTAACACTATTAAATGCAGTTAAGGAGGTTTGACAGACACAGGATTTATTAGAATAATTCATTGTTCCCTAAAGACAGTGATACATACATACTTCAATTGTTTCAAATCACCTAGCTATCATGTTTCTTGCATTCTTCCCCCTACTGGAGTCTTGTTTTGCACAATCAGAATTTAGCAACTTCATTAAATGTGTTGCCTGGTACACCTGTTTGGATTGTGGGAGTCATTTCCTTTTTCCAACACATTTTTATACAAGTCGTGCTGAATTTCCATGAGGCTGGCTAAGGACTTTGAAACATCTGTACCCAGCAGTTTTCTTAAACCAACAAAAAAGTGTTGAAGCAAAAATGAGACTTTGGGACATCAACTTAAACATGCCATTTCAAGTATCCTAGATTGACAGAATGTGTCGGGCTAGGCATGTTCTCCATCAATGCTCAGTGCTTATGATAGCCATTAAAGCAAAACTGACTACACACTATTGGAAGCTGCCACTGGGTGTGAACACAAGGAAGGGGGAGCAATGCAAAGGGAGTTATAAAAGTCTGCACTGACTGAAACAACCACCATGAAAAGGTTCAGTACTAGAAGCAACACCATACTGAGTAACTTAATCTACTCATGGAATGGTGACCGTGATTTTAGGACAAACAAAACAGCAAGCATCCAAAGAAGCAGAATACAGGGAGAAGCCTGTACATTCACAGCAGTTACCTTCATTTTAGAATCTCATTTTTCTGATAGGTTTTGTTTTATCACTTGTGACTATCCTCTCTCTCTCTCTCTCTCTCATTCTCTCTCTCTCTCTCTTTCTCTCTCTCTCTCTCTCTCTCTCTCTCTCTCTCTCTCTCTCTCTCTCTCTCTCTCTCTCTCTCTCTCTGTCATTTAGATCCAAAACATTTGATTTGAAATAAAAGTGACAAAATTAATGGACTGGCAAATGGGTGAATGGTGAATAGGAATTATTTACCCACTCTTTATGAAGTGCCCATGAGAGCCAACGGTGCTGGGATAGATTCCATGGCCTCTCATTTCAAGAAAGCAGCCTGTCACTAAGTTGTACCCACACACTAATAGTCAAATTTTGTAGGTATATTTCTTACAGTTTTTATGAACAATTTTTTAAAGATAATACTTGAATGAGGAGAAAAAGGTATGTAAAATAAACACATTAGATCATTTACAGCATAGGGGAAAGAGATTTTTCCATTTACATTTAAGTTATGAATATCCAAGTATAATTATATAACCTGTGTGGTACATTGCTCTGTCCACACTCTTCAAGACTTGACACTAAAAATCCTGCCCAAAGTAAAAAATATTATCACTGTTAACCTCAGAGATTTCTCTTTTTTTTTTTGAGTCAGGGCATTGTCATAGAAGTGTGATTGTCCTGGAAGTCACCATACAACCCAGACTAGCCTCAAGTATTCAGTGACCCGCTCTCCCTCCAAAGGCTAGAGATTTTAGGTGTGTATCACCTCACCTGCCTTGCTGTTGTATCTTCAAACAGAATTAGTTTTGCAGTTAGAACCTAAGACAGATATGCATGGTACCCCAGAGAAGAGGAACGAGGCAAGATATTCTGAACAGATTGGGAACACGGCAAGGGGTGGGAGGGAATGGGAGCTGGGAAAAAGAGAGGGGGAGAAGAGGAAGAGAGAGTAGGTCATGGGGGAACAGGAAAGTTGAGTGGGGGGTAGAATATGGAGAAGAGGGAATCATAGGTTAGAAGACAGATCTGGCAACAGTGAGACCTCTAGTGATCTAAAGGGATGACACCAACTGGCAAGCTAAGCAACAGTGGAGAGACCACCTCGAATGCCCATTCCTGATAGTGAATTTGATGTCTATAACCATCCTCGAGCCCTCATCCAGTGACTGATGGAAGCAGAGGCAAACACCCACAGTTAAACACTGAACTGAACCCATGGAACCCAGTGACAGAGAGAGAGGAGCGATGAGCAAATTGGCAAAGAATGGGCTGCCAAAACCAGCAGAGACAGCTGATCTGAACAGGGGAGAGCTCCTGGACCCCAGACCGACAGCAGGGAGGCCAGCATGGGACTGATCCAGACCCCCTGAGTGTGAGAGTCAGTGAGGAGGCCTGGGCAACCTGTGGGGCCCTGGGCAGTGGATCAGTGTTTATCCCTGGCATACAAACGGACTTCGTGTGCCCATAGCACAAAGAGGGATGCTCTCTCAGCCTGGACTCTTAGGGGAGTGCCTGGACCCTACCCTGAGTGAAATGACAGACTCTAGATATCCCCTATGTGGAAGGAAGTGGCGATAGGGTGGGAGGCTGGGGGAGATGGTGGGGGGTGCTGGAGGAGGCGAGGGAGAGGGAACTGGGATTGACATGTGAAGCAAGCTATTTAAAATTAAAATAATAAAATAAAAAAGAATACAAAAGCAATGATACTGTGCATTTCTGAGTCCTTGCACACTTTAACTCAATAACTTTCTTGGCACCCTGCCAACGTTCAACCTGACATAACCACATGAGTGAAGCCAGTCTAGATCACACCTGCCCCAGCTAACCAGCCAGCTGACCACTGGCACATGAGTAAGTCTACAGTCATTCAAACCTGGTCCAGAGTGCAAAAGCTACCCAATTGACCCATAGACTCATATACAAATGAATGCATCCTATTTTAATGCACTTTGTGACAACTGTAAATGGAAGTACCAACTCACATCATATCTGTCATTATATATCTGCCCATTGACACAATCATTTACTCATTCAATTTTTGTTTAGTCCTAATTAAATATTAACTGTTATCAAAAAGATTATTCAACAAACATTCGCTTAGTTTCTGCTTAGCACCATCAATACACAGAATACAAAACTGGGAATGGGAAGTGTGACGCTTTCTATCAGTAAAAAAAGAGATTGAGGGTGAGCACAAAGGAACAGCACACAGTAATTTGGGGGCTCTGAAACTGTAGGCAAGGAAGGAACCAATTGATGCCAAGAACACATAAGACAATGTTTTAACGAGATATACCAAATTGCTTTACGGATGTACAACCTTGAAGATGCCAATCTTTTCTTCTCATATATGCATTTCATATTTTAATTATATTCACATGTGATTCTTCCCCCTAACTTTTCTCAGGCCCACCCCTACCTTCTACCAGTAACCATCCCCCGCCCCCAAAAAGCTTCATGCTTTATTCTTTTTTTTCAGTATTTATTATTTATTTACCTTTTATAATTTTTTTATTTTTTTAGGTTAGAAACAATCTTGTTTCACATGTCAATCCCAGTTCCCTCTCCCTCCCCTCCTCTCCCGCCCTCCCCACCAGGTCCCCCAGTCCCCCACCCAATCTCTGATCCTCAGGAAGGGTGACACACTCCATGGTGGATCTCCAATGACTATCATTTCATCCAGGGCAGGGCCTAGGCCCTCCCCCAAGAGTCCTGGATGACAGAGCATCCTGTATTGTGGCATGGGCACTCAAAGTCTATTTGTACGCCAGGGATAAATACTACTCAAGGCCCCATAGATTACCTAGGCCTCCTCACTGACACCCACATTCAGGGGTTCTGGGTCAGGCCCATGCTTTCCACACAGCCATCAATCTGGGGTCCAAGAACTCCCCCTTGTTTGTGTCAACTGTTTCTGTGGGTTAAACCAGCCCAGTCTTAACTACTTTGCCCATCAGTTCTCTCTTTCTGGCACTGGATTCCAGGAGTTTAGTTCAGTGTTTGTTTGTGGGTATCTGCCTCTGCTTTCATCAGTCCCTGGATAAAGGTTCTGTTTCCCAGACTCTCTAACAGTGGGATTGTAGGCTGGCATCCCCTTGATTCATGTCTAAAATCCATAAATGACTGAGTACATACCATGTTTCTCTTTTTGTGACTGAGTTACCTCACTCAGTACGGTTTCTTCTAGTGCCATCCATTTGCCTGCAAATTTCAAGATTCCATTATTTTTTTCTGCTGAGTAGTACTCCATTGTGTAAATGTACCACATTTTCTCTATCCACTCTTCAGTTGAGGGGCATCTAGGTTGCTTTCAGGTTCTGGTCATTACAAATAATGCTGCTATGAACATAGTGAAACAGATATCCTTGTTGTATGAATGGACATCTTTAGGTATATGCATAAGAGTGGAATTGCCGGGTTTTGTGGTAGACTTATTCCCATTTTCCTGAGGAATCTCCATACTGATTTCCAAAGTGGTTGTACAAGTTGGCACTCCCACCAGTAGTGGAGGAATGTTCCCCTTTCTCCATATCCTCTCCAGTGTAAACTGTCATTGGTGTTTTTGATTTTAGCCATTCTGAGAGGAGTGAGATGGTATCTCAAAGTTGTTTTTATTTGCATTTCCCGATGGCTAGGGATGTTGAGCACTTTCTCAAGTGCCTCTAAAATGGCTCTTTTAGACACCTCTACTGAGAATTCTCTATTTAATTCTGTACCCCATTTTTTGATTGGATCCTTTGGTGTTTTAGAAACTTGCTTCGTGAGTTCTTTGTAAATTTTGGAGATCAGCCCTCTGTCAGATGTGGGGTTAGTGAATATCTTTTCCCAATCTGTGGGTTGCCTTTTTGTCTTGCTGACTGTGTATTTGCCTTACAGAAGCTTCTTAGTTTCAGGAGGTCCTATTTATTCATTGTCGATCTTAGTGTCTGTGCTAGTGGAGTTATGTTCAGGAAGCAGTCTCCTGTACCAATTCATTCAAGGGTGCCTCCCACTTTCTCTTCTAACAGGTTCAGTGTAGCTGGATTTATGTTGAGGTCTTTGATCCATTTGAACTTAAGTTTTGTGCATGGTAATAGACATGGATCTGTCTGCATTCTTCTACATGCCAGCATCCAGTTATGCCAGCACCATTTGTTGAAGATGCTTTCTTTTTTCCATTATATATTTTTAGCTTCTTTGTCAAAAATCAGATGTTCATACATGTATGGGTTAATATCAGGAATTCAATTCAATTCCATTGGTCTACCTGTCTATTTTTGTGCTAATAACAAGCTATTTTCAGGACTACAGCTCTATAATAGAGCTTGAAGTCAGGGATGGTGATGCCCCAGATGTTGCTTTGTTGAATAAGGTTGTTTTGGTTATCCTGGGTCTTTTGTTTTTCCATACAAAGTTAATTATTATTCTTTTAAGGTCTGTGAAGAATTGTGCTGGGATTTTAATGGGGATTGCGTTAAATCTGTATATTGGTTTCAGTAAGATTGCAATTTTTACTATGTTGATCCTACCTATACAAGAGCATGGGAGATCTTTCTACCTTCTGGTGTTTCCTTTCATTTCTTTCTTTAAAGACTCAAAGTTCTTGCTATACAGGTCTTTCACTTATTTGGTTAGCATTACCCCAAGGTATTTTATGTTGTTTGTGGCTATTACACAGGACGATATTTCTCTTATTTCTTTCTCAGCCCTTTTATCATCTGTATATAGTAGGGCTATTGATTTTCTTGAGTTGGTCTTGTATCCTGCCACTTTTCTGAAAGTATTAATCAGCTGCAGGAGTTCTTTAGTAGAGTTTTTTTTTTGGTCACTTATGTAAACTATTATATCATCTGCAAATAGTGAAAGTTTGACCTCTTTCCAATTTGTATCCCCTTGATCTCTTTTTGTTGTCAAATTGTTCTAGCTAGAACTTCAAGTGCAATATTGAAGAGGTGTGGAGAGAGTGGACAGTCTTGTCTTGTTCCTAATCTTAGAGGAATTGCGTTGAGTCTCTGTCCATTTAGTTTGATGTTGGCTGTTGGTTTGCTGTATATAGCTTTTATTATGTTGAGGTAAGTTCCTCTTATCCCATATCTCTCCAAGACATTTATCATGAAGGGGTGTTGGATTTTGTCAAAGGCTTTTTCAGCATCCAGTGAGATGATCATGTGATTTTTGTTTCTCAGTTTGTTTATATGGTGGATTACACTGATGGATTTTCGTATGTTGAACCAAGCCTGCATGCCTGAGATGAAACCTACTTGATCTTGGTGGATGAGTTTTCTGATGTGTTCTTGAATCCAATTTGCCAGTATTTTATTGAGTATGTTTGCATCAATGTTCATGAGGGATATTGGTCTGAAGTTCTCTTTCTTAGTTGTGTTTTTTTGTGGAAGACACCAATCTTATGAAATATACTAAACTGAAGACACTGTATCTAGTGTGCTTTGGCAGCATGGATGTGAGTGTCTTTGTCTCCTAAATTTCAATCCTGAAATGACCATATATGCAGGGCAGGGATAAACAAGTGCGGGCCATGGGTATTCAGAGCTAGCTTTCATACTGTAGAAAGGAAATTTAAATAAAGAGAAAAGAATTGAAAGTCAAATTTATTATGTTGAACTGTGTGTCCATATGAAGCCCTGCTTCTTTCTTTGATATAGATAGATAGATAGATAGATAGATAGATAGATAGATAGATAGATAGTTGGGCTGTGGTGGCATACACCTTTAATCTCAAGACTAAGGAGGCAGAGACAGTCAGATCTCTGAGATTGAGGCCAGCCTGATCTACAGAGAGAGTTTCGGTACAGATGGGGCTATACAGAAAAACCCAGTCTTGAAAGGCCAAAAGTAAATAAATAAAATATATGAAGAAAGATAAATAAAAATAAGACAGTGCATTATCATGGGCAAATGTGCATTTTTTTCAGATCTCAGTTTGCTGATAGGAATGCAGACAATGATGACTGACATCTTAGTTTCTAAGTCTCATTATATAATTAAAAAATGGTCTAGACTCTAATGTGCAGGATCTCTAGGGATGAAGAGGTTGGATGTGGCATGGAAGGAGCCTGTGTGTCACAGGCTGGTAGGGTTGTTCCTGACAGAAGTCTAGGCATTGATTGAAGCATAGGTATAAGTGGCCCTACTTAACCAGGCATGGGTGGGATCCAGGCAAGATAGAATGAGTTAAACAGAGAGATGTCAGAATTAAATGACATTGTGCATCAAATAGTCTGAACTATTCTTCCCAAACTCCAAATAAAACATATCCTACTCACCAACACACAAAAGTTTCTCTAAAACAGACCACATCTTGAGACAAAAATCAAATTCTCACAAATTGAAAAAGAATGTAATAACTCCATGTATCCTATCTGACCTCAATGAAATAAAAAGTTAAATTGACAACAAGCAGATCCATGGAAATTAAACAGCTCATTACTGAATGATGAATGGGCCAAAAAAGAAATCAAGATAGAAATAAAATTTCCTGGAGTTAAATGAAAATGAAAACACAATGAAACAAAACCTTTGGGACACATTGAAAGCAGTTCTATGAGAAACATTTACAGCTCTATATACCTACATTTTTAAAGAGTACAAAAATAACTAAATGATAAAACTCAAAGATTTGGTAAAACAAGAACAAATTCTAGCCCAGTCAACAGCAAGAATAAATAAAAATCACTACAGAAATCAGTGAAATAAAAACAAACAAAACAAAACAAAGAATCAACAAGACAAAACCTGATTATTTGAGAAGATAAACAAAATTTACAAGCATTCATCTCAACTAACCAAAAGAAAGAAAGAGAGTAGCCAAATTAACATAATCAGAAATAAACAGGGAACCATTACCATAGAGACCAAAGATATTCAGAATGTTATAAAGAAATATTTTTTAAAAATTAGTACTCTATGAACACACAAATATAAAGGATGAATCTCTGTATTAAGTCAAACCACCAAAATTAAACCAACAAGATGTAAAGAATATAAACAGACCATAAAATGACTCAAATTTAAAAAAATCCCAGGACCAATTAATTCACAGTAGAATTTTACTAGACTTTCAAAGATCTGCAGTGGCATATTAGTTGAAAATGTGTTACGTTCATTTATGTTATGGGATATTTTTAATGATGCAAAGATGCATTACATTCTTTTATGTTGCATGTGTTTATCTTTGTGAAGCTGTGTTAGTTTGCCTGCCCAAGGCATCTGATTGGTCTAATTAAGAGCTGACCAGCCTGTAGCTAAGCAGGAGAGAGAATAAATAAGAAAAGAGGAAGAGGACTGAGAAAAGAAGAGAAAGATGACATCAAGGGTCAGCCACTTAGCTACACAGCAAGCAATGGAGTAAAAAATAAAGAAAGTTGTACAGAGAAAAATAAAAGCTCAGAAGTGAAAGGCAGGAAGGATAATTTAAGTTAAGAAAAGCTGTCTAGAAACAAACCATACTAAAGCTGGGCATTCATAAGAAAGAATAAGAAATAAGACTGTGTATTTGTTTGAGAGCTACATGGCAGGCCTCGAAAGAGTAAAGAACAAAGAGTATTAATTAATTAACTACAGCATACCATAAAAACATGAGAAGATTGAAAGAGTAATAAAAAAAGACTTCCAAATTAAAAAAATCCAGGACCAATAAATTCATGGTAGAATTCTACCAGGCTTTCAAAGATCTGCAGGCAATCCTTATTAAGCTATTTTTTAATGGAAACATAAAGAGCACCATGAAACCCCTTATATGAAGCCAGTGCCACTCTAATACCAAAACCAGGTAAAGATACAACAGTAAAAGAAGAAACTACAGGCCAATATCCCTGTTGAACATACATCCAAAAACACTCAGTAAAACACTTGCAAACAGAATGCAGACATATCTCAAAAGGATTATGCACCATAACCAAGTTGACTTTATCTCTGAGATACAGGCATGGCTCAACATTCCCTAGTCAGTAGATGTAATAAACCACATAAATAGACTTAAAGAGAAAAATCACGTGATCATCTCACTAGATGAAGAAAAAGCCTTTGAAAAATCCAGCATGGCTTCATGATAAAAGTTCTAGAGTATGTGTGGCTACTGAGAACATACCTCAACATAATAAAAAGTACATATGAGAATGCCTAACACCCCGAATGGAGAAAAGCTTGAAGCAATCCCTCTGAAGTTAGGGTTGAGGTAGGGATGCCCACTTATTCCCACTGCTTTTCAATATTGTTCTTTAAGCACTAGACAGAGCAATAGAGAACGAGAAGAAAATTAAAAGGATACAAATAGAAAAAAATAGCAAACTGTCCCTATTTGGAGATGAAATGATACTGTACATTAGATATTCCCCAAAAATCTCTAGAAATGATAAACCAATTCTGCAATGTGGGGGCAACGTGGCACAATAAGCTTGCACAAATAAAGAGATTTCCTGTACACCACCAACAAACACACAGGAAAAGAGATCGTGAACGCACTCCTATTCACAAGAGCCTCTAAGAAAATGAAATATCTATGGATAAAACTACACCAGGAAGCAAAGGGACTCAGCAATGAAAACTTTCCACCTATGAGAAAGAGATAAAGAAAGACAGTAGACAATGGAAAGACATCCCAAGCTCATGGATTGGTAGAATTAATATTGTGAAAATTACCATTTTACCAAAAGCTATTACAAATATCTGGAAGGTTCAATTTAATGCCAATTAAAATACCCACTTTAATCCTTACAGATGAAGAGAAAAACTGTCCTAAAATCCATATGGAACCACAAAATATCCCCAGATACCCAATACAATACGGAACTAAAAGACCAATGCTGGAGATGGTAGCATCCCAGTTTTAAGACATATTACAGAGCCATAATAATAAAAACCATATGGTACTGTCACAAAAACAGACATATAGATCAATTGGAGAAAATTGAAAGCCCAAACATGAGTACATGTTTTAGCAAGTTTATATTTGACAAAGATACCAAAAGCATGCATTGAAGAAAAGAAAGCATCTTGAACAAATGATGCTGGGAAAACTGCATGTCCATATGCAGAAGAATAAAACTAGACATGTATTATAAAAAATAATTTCAAATGAATCAAAAAACTAAACTTGACTCCTAAAACATTCAAACTGCTAGAAAACACAGGCAACACCCTACATGGCACGAGTGTGTGTGTGTGTGTGTGTGTGTGTGTGTGTGTTTAAAACAATTCATGAAAAAGAGACAGTGAATTTGAAAAAAAAAAGCAAAGGCATATATGGAAGGGTGAGTTCGTAAAGAGGAAAGGGAAGAAGAAAATGATATTATTTTAATTCTCTTTTTTCTGCTGAGTAATACTCCATTGTGTAAATGTACCACATTTTCTCTATCCACTCTTCAGTTGAGGGGCATCTAGGTTGCTTCCAGGTTCTGGCTATTACAAATAATGCTGCTATGAACATAGTGGAGCAGATGCCCTTGTTGTATGAACTTGCCTCATTTGGATATATGCCTAAGAGTGGAACTGCTGGGTCTTGTGGTAGATTAATTCCCATTTTCCTGAGGAATCTCCATACTGATTTCCAAAGAGGCTGTATGAGTCAGCACTCCCACCAGCAGTGGAGGAGTGTCCCTCTCTCTCCACATCCTCTCCAGCATAAATTGTCTTCAGTGTTTTTGATTTTAGCCATTCTGACAGGAGTAAGATGGTATCTCAGAGTTGTTTTGATTTGCATTTCCCTGATGGCTAAGGATGTTGAGCACTTTCTTAAGTGTCTCTTGGCCATTTTAGCCTCCTCTATTGAGAATTCTCTATTTAGATCTGTACCCCACCTTTTAATTGGATCCTTTGGTGTTTTGGAGACTTGTTTCTTGAGTTCTTTGTAAATTTTGGAGATTAGCCCTCTGTCAGATGTAGGGTTAGTGAATATCTTTTCCCATTCTGTGGCCTGCCTTTTTGTCTTTTTGACTGTGTCCTTTGCCTTACAGAAGCTTTTTAGTTTCAGAAGGTCCCATTTGTTAATTGTCGATCTCAGTGCCTGTGCCACTGGTGTTACGTTTAGGAAGTGGTCTCCTGTACCAACTCGTTGAAGAGTATCTCCCACTTTCTCTTCTAAAAGTTTCAGTGTGGCTGGATTTATGTTGAGATCTTTGATCCATTTGGACTTAAGTTTTGTACAAGGCGATAAACATGGATCTATCTGCAGTCTTCTGCATACCAGTACCCAGTTATGCCAGCACCATTTGTTGAAGATGCTTTCTTTTTTCCATTGTACAGTTTTAGCTTCTTTGTCAAAAATCAAGTGTTCATAGGTGTGTGGGTTAAAATTAGAGCTTTCAATTCGGTTCCATTGGTCTACCTGCCTATTTTTGTGCCAATACCAAGCTGTTTTCAGGACTATAGCTCTATAATAGAGCTTGAAGTCAGGTATGGTGATGCCTCCTGAAGTTCCTTTATTGTACAGGGATGTTTTAGCTATCCTGGGCCTTTTGTTTTTCCATATAAAGTTGATTAATGTTCTTTCCAGGTCCTTGAAGAATTGTGATGGAATTTTGATAGGGATTGCATTGAATCTGTAGACTGCTTTTGGCAAGATTGCCATTTTTATTATGTTGATCCTACCAATAAAAGAGCATGGGAGATCTTTCCATTTTCTGGTATCTTCTTTGATTTCTTTCTTTAAAGACACAAAGTTCTTGATATACAGGTCTTTAATTTCCTTGGTTAACATTATCCCCAGATATTTGATGCTGTTTTTGGCTATTGTAAAGGGTGAGGTTTCTCTGATTTCTTTCTCAGTCACTTCATCATCTGTATATAATAGGGCCACTGATTTTTTTGAGTTTACCTTGTATCCTGCCACATTGCTGAAGGTGTTTATCAGCTGCAAGAGTTCCCTGGTAGAGTTTTTTGGGTCAGTTATGTAAACTATCATATCATCTGCAAATAGTGAAAGTTTGACTTCTTCTTTTCCTATTTGTATCCCCTTTATCTCCTTTTGTTGTCTTATTGCTGTAGCTAGAACTTCAAGTACAATATTGAAGAGATATGGAGAGAGTGGACAGCCTTGTCTTGTTCCTGATTTTAGAGGAATTGCTTTGAGTTTCTCTCCATTTAGTTTGATGTTAGCTGTTGGTTTACTGTATATTGCTTTTATTATATTCAGGTACATTCCTGTTATCCCTGATCTCTCTAGGACCTTTATCATAAAGGGGTGCTGGATTTTGTCAAAGGCTTTTTCAGCATCTAGTGAGATGATCATGTGGTTTTTCTTTCGCAGATTGTTAATATGGTGGATTACATTGATAGATTTTCTAATGTTGAACCATCGCTACATTCCTGGGATGAAGCCTACTTGATCATGGTGGATGATTTTTCTGATGTGTTCTTGAATCCGGTTTGCGAGTATTTTATTAAGTATTTTTGCATCAATGTTCATGAGGGAAATTGGTCTATAGTTCTCTTTCTTAGTTGTGTCTTTGTGTGGCTTGGGTATCAAGGTAATTGTAGCCTCATAGAAAGAGTTTGGCAGTGGGCCTCCTGCTTCTATTGTGTGGAATACTTTGAGGAGTATTGGAATTAGCTCTTCTTTGAATTTCTGGTAGAATTCTGCACTGAAGCCATCTGGGCCTGGGCTTTTTTTTTATTATTTGGGAGACTTTTGATGACTGCTTCTATTTCATTAGGGGTTATAGGTCTGTTTAGATTGTTTATCTGTTCTTGATTTAGTTTTGGCAAGTGATATCTATTAATTCTCAAAAAAAGAGCAATTTTTTAAAAACGTATATAGACTCTAAGAAAACCACAAAGGAAAAAGCACCAATGGTAAAAAATATATATTCAATATCACTGATCATAACAGAAATGAAAATTAAATTCACAATGAGTTACCATCTCACATCTATAGGGAGGACTAACTTCCAAAGACTGCTTTTTGAAAAACAAATATTTTAGTAGTTTCAGACTGTAGCAAATTTCTAGAGTAGGCCACCCAGTCTATATCCCCTTGTTAACTTGAAGACCAGCTGCAGCACCCTCACATACAAATGACTCATTAACAAACCTACTTCTTCTCAGAATTAATGGAAGATTGCCTCCATCCTTTGGTAACTGCAATTCTCATTTATTGATAAACACTACTGGGTAAGGAAGTGTACAAACTGGTTCATCTATTAGTATAACTGATATCTACAAGTTAAACACAAGAAGAAATTGAAAACTCAGTTCTGTTATTAACACTATTTCTGAGTCAGTTTCAGTCATCATCAAACCTTTCCTCTTGTTACATCCAAGAGTGGTGTTATTTGCTAACTTGTATCATTTGAAGTTCTGTGAAACATGCATGAACCTGTCAGTTAATAAGCATGAAGAAAACCCAAATAAATCAGGACCTTGGAGAACCATTAAAATGATCAGAGGTGAGAGCTCTTTTCTTACAGGAACTGTTAAAGTATCAGCTGTATTTCGTTTATAGACATAAGGAAGACAAGACAAAAAGTCTTTGGTGTTATGTTTATTATGTGAACATGGAATCATACTTGTCTAATGTAATTTGGAAGAGCAAATAAAAGACGTAGGAGTAAAATTTTATAGTTATTTTCTTCCTGTGTCTACACAGGGCTTTTATTCTTTGTGTTAATGTCCAGCGTCTCTTATTGCAGGACCCCAGTCACATTGGATTACATTTCCAAGGCCTCATCTGACCTGAAATACAATCACATTTTATGATACTTGATTCAAGTTTAACATAGGAGTTGGGAGGTAAAATCAGTCCACTGTACACTTCATTCATCTCTTTCTGCTTTGTTGACAAAATGTCACTGGGCCCTGAAATCAACAGAAGGAAATGAGAATGTAAGAATTTCCATAGTTACTGGCTAATCAAGACCTAACTAATTGAGGGAGATCATATGACAAACAACAGGAAAATTCACCAAAAAATATTTATTAATAGTGGTTGGAAGAAACAGTATGAGACAAATATTATCTGACCTCATTTGCATCATCTGTTTCCATAAGTATTTATCTGTTTCTGCAGCTACTTCTAAAAAATAACGATAAAAGTGATGAATATGTATTGCTGGCGATAATATAAGAATATTCACTATTACCTGTTACATATGTTTTAATAGCATATATTAGCTAAGAAAACAAAGAGATTATAACAAAATTATACACAAGAGGTTTTAAATCTTAAAAGGTATTTCACAAAAACTTTCAAATTTCACAAATCTGACCTTTGCAACAATGAGCTGAGATTATCTGTTCAATTTCTATGTATAAACTTCCTTAATTGGGGCATATCTACAGCCATCATGTACAGAGTTTATGGGTTCCTTCATTTGATAATTATTTAGTGGGTGACATCTGCCAACAACTGTGGCTGCAACAGTGAATGACATCTTCCAGCCCCTGACAGTCTTGTCTCTTGAAATCCATGCTCTCTAGAGAGGTGTGCAGACAAGAAGGCAATCCATTACCACAGTGGGTGGTAAGCACTCCACTAGGACAGGCATGTGGGTGTCTGCCTCTGTCTGAGACAACAGGGAAAGATTCCTGGATAAGGAGTGTTTAGCCAGCAAACAAATGCAGATTGCTCAATTTATACATTTTTCTTCCAGCTTGTTTTATTTTGAAAATGTTCAAAACTATACATTTTTATTTGATTTATTTTTCTAAGTGTGTGTGTGTGTGTGTGTGTGTGTGTGTGTGTGTGTGTGTGTGTGTATGGGTGTGTGTGTGAAGGTCAGAGGACAACTTGGAGCAGTCAGTTATCTTTTCCATCCTAAGGATTCAAAAGATTGAATCTGGATTGCCATGCTTGGTGGTAAGTGCCATTACTTGTTGAGTCATCTTGCTGACCTCTGAAATTTTGATTTTAGAAAAGTGTAATAACGAATACTATATACATTACATAGATTTGTACATATACATGTATATATAATAAAATTTTAATCTAGGTCACAAATTTACCTGTTTGCTGTATTTTTTCAATATCTATCAACATAAACACACACACACGTTTTTATTTAAATTAGAAGCAATCTTATTTTACATATCAATCCCAGTTCCCTCTCCCTCCTATCCTCCCATGCCCCCCAGTGACTCCCCATCCCATCCCTTTTCTGCTCCCCAGGGAGGGTAAGGCATTCCCTGGAGGATCACCAAGTCTGTCACATCATTTATGAAAGGGCCTAGGCCCTCCCCTGTGTGTCTACACTGAGAGAGTATCCTTATACTGGGATAGGGCTCCCAAAGTCCATTTGTACACTACAGATAAATACTGATCTACTGCCAGAGGCCCCATAGATTCACAGTCCTCATAAATGACACCCACATTCAGGGGGTCTGGATCGGTCCTATGCTGGTTTCTCAGCTATCAGTCTGGGGACCTTGTTCAGGTCAGCTGTTTCTGTGGGTCTTGACCTCTTTGCTCTTCACACCTCCCTCTCTGCAACTGGATTCCAGAGTTCAACACAGTGTTTAGCTGTGGGTGTCCACTTCTGCTTCCAACAGCTACTGGATGTAGGCTCTAGGATGGCATATAAGGTAGTCTTCAATCTTATTATATGGGAAGGCCATTTAAGGGAGCCTCTTGACTATTGCTAAGATTATTATTTGGGGTCAATCTTGCAGATCTCTGGACATTTTCCTAGTGCTAGATTATATTTAAACCTATAATGGCTTCCTCTATTATGGTATCTCTTTTCTTACTCTCCTTGATTCTACCCCTGACTCACTCTTCCTGCTCCCTCATGTCCTCCTCTCCCCTCATCTTCTCCCCTTTTCATTCTTCTAACTCCCTCTCCCATGCCCCATGGTCCTGATTAGCTCAGGAGATCTTGTCTTTTATTCCTCTTCTCCATGTCTGTCTCTCTTAGGGTCCTCCTTGTTTCCTAACTTCTCTGGTGGTGTGGATTGCAGGCTGGTACTCCTTTACTCTATGTCTAAAATCTATATATGACTGAGTATATACCATGTTTGTCTTTTTGTCACTCAGGATGGTTTCTTCTAGTTCCATCCATTTGCCTGCAAATTTCAAGATTCCATTGGTTTTTTTTTTCCACTCAGTAGTACTCCATTGGCACAGACACATTTTTTCTTTTTTTTTTTTCTTTTTTTTTTCGAGACAGGGTTTCTCTGTAGCTTTGGAGGCTGTCCTGGAACTCACTTTGTAGACCAGGCTGGCCTCCAACTCACAGAGATCCGCCTGCCTCTGCCTCCCGAGTGCTGGGATTAAAGGCGTGCGCCACCAACGCCCGGCACATTTTTTAAATCACCTTGATAATCAGTATCATGGCAACTTACCCCTAAATATTTAACACTCTAGAAATACAATAGACAGTTATTACATCCAAGAAGTTTAAAATTAAGCCAACAGAGTCAAATAGTATGAGCCAGTAGTCATATATCTCAAATAATCCTCATAGTCCTTTATAGCTTGTTTGGTTTATTTTACCCAAGGATCTACATGAGGACTGCCAGTGAACAAACAGGTAGTAGGTCCCACCCTAAACAGCATTTCAACCTAGTTAGTCCAGGAAGCAGAGGTCTGGGTCTTCAAGTATAAGAAGGCATTTCCCGCCACTCTTTAAGTAGTACTGATGCCTAGACCACTGACACCTGATCTAAAAAATCTTTACTTTTCCAGTCCCCCAAACCTTGAGGTCGTGTGCTCCATTGTAGACGATGGCCCCAGAAGGGCTGGGTCTGCCTCACACTGTCAGGCTTGCCTAGCCGATATTCATGAGGCAATGTATGAGACCACTGCTGCACTTGGTGGCCCTGCCTGTGACCCCCAGTCCTCCCTGCATCTCCCCAGCACTCACCCAGAACTATTTGCAGACACCCCCCACACTGAGCACAATTCATCCACAGGTGTCATTAGGGGTTTCCTCTGTTCAGTTTTGCACTGTGTCTAGTACAGTGTCTGGCGTTCGTTGAATGAGTACATTACAAATGAAAGTATATCCATTTATCACTTCCAAATGCCTTCCTGAAGTAGTGTCGCCTGCCAATAACCACAGTACACACTCACAGGTATTTATGAATTTGCATCATATTACAAGCATGCAGTTTTAACACCAGTGAATTTCCTTCATCCTGGCTTGTAGGGAATAAAGTGGCAATGTGTTTTCATGGTCTCCCTGCATATGTTGGTAGTAAAATATTCACGACTTAGAGAATTATGCAGTGTATTTCAACAGCAGCTTTTGGAAGCCACTTTTTTCATTAAAACTGTCAGTTTGCTAATACAGCCATGATTTCAAAGCAAAGGAGTATTATGCTGAAAATCAAAGATGGATTTCATATTTTATGTTTACATACTCTAGGGCCTTCATGGTGTTGGGTTTTTTTCAGACCTGATGTAAGTCTTATCCATTAGAACGTACCATCTTCATTATGAACCCAAAAACCCTGGTGTATAATCTATGTGGTATCACCAGGTACTGTACCTGCTCTATTCACTAGCAGCTGCAAGGAGAAAGGATATCGCTGAGAAATGTGTTCCCAGTGACTTTACTCTTGTAGTAGATGAACCTCTATTTCTTCTAGGCCACAAGCATTGTTGGGAAATGTGCCCCTATCTCCAAAGTTCTATAGTGGCCCATCAAATAACAAGATGAATTAACAAATTTATTACCAAAAGTCCTCAAATATAGTAAGAAACTGGATTTTTTTTAGCCAGGAAAAGTTTATTAAGATCTTAGTAAATTAGTTGTAACTTAAATCCCTCAGCGGATTTGCGGTGAAGAGAAAGTCCTTGGCAACATGACAGAGTCTGCTCTTGATTATAGGTTACAAAACACACTTAGGCATACTCAGTGGCAAGGGGGGGAGGAGCATAAAGGGAATTAAAACTCTTAAAATAACAGTATTTGTCCATAAGTGCTGAGATTCTTCCATGACGCATGGAAGTGACAAGATGATTGCCTGTTTAAATACTGTGAGATAATATGGCTCGGAGATTCCTGTCCTTCGCAATATGGTGGCAGGAGAGGACTGTATAAATTATACTAACGCTGGGACCGTCCTCCAGACCTAGATTCAAATTAGATGAATATGGGCTATTTAAGCATTCCTTCTGGTCAATAAGTCTCTGTAAATGGGGAAAATGAGCTAAAGGAGTATATAAAACAACCATGACTAAAAATGTTGGCTCTGGCCTCAAACAACCTGAGTTCAAATTCTGGCACTATCACTCCTATCACTAACTCCTCTGCACACCACTTTCTCTGTCTCTAAACTGGGGTAGCTGATCCTTGATTTGACCAATCCAAGGCCATTCCTTATATCTCTCTCCTTTTCCCCAAGTTGGTAGAGGACATCCCTACCTGCATTTCATGTTCTTGCAGCTGCAGCAGAGGCAGTATGTTGAGACTCTGCAGGGAGACTTGCTCAGAAGTCTCTGGCAGCCATTGGAGAAAAGCAGCTGGCTCAACCTCTTTGTCTTCATACTGGAATGAAAGGTCTCCTAAATTGTGGAAGGTCTGAAGATACCCAAAGACGTGGCCCCTGACATCACAGATCCACAAGATAGTCACCCGCAGTTCTCTATCTCCAAACTTCTTTCCATATAAGAAAAATAAGCATCTATTTTAAGGTTCTTAGCCACTTACACCTTCATTGTTCTAATGAATGCAATCAGACAACAGCGTAGAATTCATAGAAGTGTGTGGTATTTAAATGAGAATGGCCTTGATGCGCTCATATGATATTTATGGGTACTCGATCCCCAGTTGGTGGAACCATTTCGGGAGGAGTAGAAGATGTGGCCTTGTTACAGGAGGTGTGTCTGGGAGCAGGCTTTGGGGTTTCAAAAGGCTAACACCACTCCCAGTATCCGTCTTGTGATTACACAGCTGCTGCGCCACTGCCATGACTGCCTGCCTGCCAGCATGCTTCCTGCCGTGATGGTGGTGGACTCTAACCCTCTGCAACTGTAAGCTTGATAGCCTGCTCTGGTCATGGTGTTTTATCACAGCAGTAGAAAAGTAACTGAGACAAGCTGCTAAGTGCAATGATTCATCAAGTACCCAGAATACTGCGTGATGAGTATGAATAAATGACTAGCTGTGGTGCTAACGGCAGCAGTGTCGGCAGCATCACTACTGTATCTTTAAACCCGCCAGGAAAAAGATTATTCTACCCACAAGATACACCCTTGTGTACTGCCTTTAATGCCATGAGTTTGGAGCAGAGGCTAGCCAATGATTTAAGGATCCTCAGGTTTAATTTCCTATGAAGGGGACCAAGCACTTGAAAACTCTAATGTGACTTTGAGATATCATTGACTAAAACCCATTATCACTTCAAGCATTAAGTAATCTGGGTCAATACAAATCCACTGCAAAAGAAAAAAGGTAGAGAATAGTCTATGTGGATCTACCATAAATTTAAACACAGGAATAATGAACGCAAAATACATATATTAACATAAACATGTATGAGTGTTTTGTCTGCATGTATGTCTGTATACTATGTGTTTGGTACTCAAGGAGCCCAGAAGAGGTCACCATATCACCTAGAACCAGACTTAGAAATAGTGGTGAGCCACCATGCCAGTGCTGGAAATCAATCCTGGGTCTTCTGGAAGAAAGACCAATCTTCCAAACCTCTAGCCATCTCTCCACACCCAGAAAATTACCTCTTCAAGAATTCCTCATTAAGCCAGGCGTTGGTGGCACACACCTTTAATCCCAGCACTCGGGAGGCAGAGGCTGGCGGATCTCTGTGAGTTCGAGGCCAGCCTGGCTTACAGAACAAGTTCCAGGACAGCCTCCAAAACAATAGAGAGAAATACTGTCTTGGAAAAAAAAAAAGAATTCCTCATTAAAGAAAATCTACTTTTCTTTCATCTTGTTCCTTAGAAAAAGGCAAACATCTTCCTTCCCTCCATCAGATAATGAACCCTTACCCATCAAAAGTACATAGCCAGCTTCAATCTGGCAAAGGCAGAGAAACATTCTTATACCCTAATATAGTCACTAAATGACTGAATGACAAACTCCAGTGTATTAAAGAAAATATGGGGACTTAAACCACGGCACTTTGATTTAGAACGGGGGTCTGTGTACAAACAGCATAGAAGCTGCAGCCTGGTCTCCTTTCTGCGGGGTTTCCAAGCCTGTTCCCACTTCCTCTCACTTTTGCCAGTGGGAGAAGCAGGAAGTGTCAGCGGCCAAGCTACAGGTTAGTAGGAATGGCTGAAGAAAATCTGTGTTGGTCCTGGCAGGCAGTGGCACAGTACCGGCCTCTACTCTGAACACCCGACACTGGGCTGACAGTGACTGGCAAAACACTAGATATGGGTTTATTCCAAATGCTTACAGCTACTCAAGCTGATACTGTGTGGTGTGAAGTAAACATTATTCTGTAATTCCCTGGCTTTTGAAGCTGGCCTTTCTGGAGCACAATAGGCCTACTTCCTGTCTTCTGGGTAAACAGTGTGTGATTCAAAGCTCTGTGCCACGCTGGCCCATTAGACAGAACTCCCCAAGTCTCCTGGCAGCATAGCTTTAACCAACACAGTACCCCTTTCTCCTTCCTTCTTATTCATAGTGATGTGAGGGTGAATTGTGAGCTTTCACTCTGAGCTTCCTGGCATTGGCCCATTTGTATCACCACCCCTGCATTATTCAAACCGTGTGCTTCATATTTATGAGCTTACAAAATTTCTGGTCTCCTGCTTCTGCTATTCTTAAGAACCATCAAGGGGAAAGGGTGTGACCATAAAAGCTAGTGTGTGACAAACCTCATCCAAATGCAGGCAGTGTATTGGGAATCTTAATTCTATTAGAGCATGGACAATGAATGTATTTGTGTTAGTTACTTTCCCACTTTGAGGTTAAACAAACCAGTGAATGGGACTCCGGGTGGCAACAGAATGAGATACTGCGCTGGATGACGCAGGCCCACAAATGTCGGGAACATTTTAAAAACAAGTCTCTTTGCTGCCTTCCCATGACTCTTTAGCAATTTGGATGCTGTAAATGGAAATGAATAGCCTCAGTCCACCAATATCTTCATTCAGCAGTTTGGTTCTGAGATTCACGTGATACATTTATCTCTATGGCTCCTTCTAAGAAAATGTGTCCCCATTCAAAGAAGGTTTGAATTAGCCATCGTTAATGTGTTCCATCTACTCCCAAATTGATATCCTTTCCTGAATAAGGTTCTAATTTGCAATAATTGCTACACTGAATAACTTGCTGCAAGCCTTCTCCCAACGCTTCCACAAGATGTTTCCCACCAGTGTGATGAACTGAATACAATTGTGTTTAAACACCACACACACCACACACACACATACACACCACACACACCACACACACACACCACACACACATACACACCACACACCACACACACCACACACACCACACACACACACCACACATACCACACACACATACCACACACCACACACACATACATACACATACCACACACACACATACACACCACACACCACACCACACACACATACCACACACACCACACACACACATACCACACACACCACACACACACCACACCACACACACCACACACATACCACACACACATACACACACCACACACACATACCACACACACACCACACACACACATACCACACACACCACACACACACCACACACACATACATACACATACCACACACACACATACACACCACACACCACACCACACACACATACCACACACACCACACACACACATACCACACACACACACCACACACCACACCACACACACCACACACATACCACACACACATACACACACCACACACACATACCACACACATACCACACACACACACACAACACCACACACACACACACATACACACACCACACACACACATACCACACACCACACACGCACACACACACTACACCACACACACCACACACACACCACACACACACACACACACACACACACACACACCACACATACCACACACACATACCACACACCACACACACATACATACACATACCACACACACACATACACACCACACACCACACCACACACACATACCACACACACCACACACACACATACCACACACCACACACACACACACACACACACACACACACACACACACACACCACACACACCACACACACACCACACACACACACCACACACCACACCACACACACCACACACACACACCACACACCACACCACACACACCACACACACATACCACACACACATACCACACACCACACCACACACACACCACACACACATACCACACACACACCACACACACATACCACACACACACCACACACACCACACACACATACCACACACACCACACCACACACACACACCACACACACACCACACACACACACCACACACACATACCACACACACCACACCACACACTCACACACACACATACCACACACACACACCACACACTACACCACACCACACACCACACACATACCACACACACTACACACACACACCACACACACATACCACACACTCACACACACACCACACACACCACACACACCACACCACACACACCACACACACATACCACACACACACCACACACACCACACACACATACCACACACACACCACACATACACCACACACACATACCACACACACACCACACACACACCACACATACACCACACACACATACCACACACACACCACACACACACCACACATACCACACATACACCACACACACACACCACACACAGCACACACATGACACACACACACCACACACACCACACACCACACACCACACACACCACACACACACATGACACACACACACCACATACACAAACCACACACACACACACCACACACACACTGCTTTCTCTCACACACCCACATGTGAATACAGTTATACACACACACCACAGGCACACTGCTTTCTCTCACACACCCATACGTGGATACAGTTACACACACACACCAAACCTTTGACAGTGGTGTTGGCCCCACACTGGTCCTCTTTCATTGCTGTGCACACAGAAGATAAATCAGCAGAGTGTATTGAAGGGGTGGAGTGCAGCTGCTCCTACCATCTGCCCAAAATACCCACTTCATGAGCAATTACTTAACAACATTGTATTCACCATGGTTTGTAATAAAAACTGGAGGAACATGGCTTCACCTTTCTTCTTCTGAAGATTAATGTTCTAGGTAAAGCATATTGTGCAGGATGTGAATACTAAAATTTCTAGGTGATAGATATTTTGGACAGCACTTATTAACATGATGTTTAGCCTCAGGCCCCTGCATTGTGGTTCAGAAGCTATGTTGATTCGATAAAAATCATTTTATATTTAATTCTCCAAAATACATAAGAATCAGACCATCCCAAATCAAACAGGTGCTAATTGTTCAGCCTGGATATGGACAGCAAGAATAAGAGGAGCTGGACACAGCATGATATAGTGCTCTGTGGGGAAGGTTTTGACATATTCTCCAACTCCAGTCCAAATCCCTAAAGATAAAACAATCTACCTTTGTGTTAAATCTCCCACTGCAAAGGTGCAGCTATTCTGGTTTATTTTTTTAAAAACTTTTAAGCATGTGTGTGTGTGCTTACCCATGTGGAGGTGTGTGCATGTGTAAACACATTACAATCAGTGTGAGCTGTTCCACATGGTGCTGGGAACTAAATTTGTGTTAAAGCAATACAAACTCTTTACTTCTGAGTTATCTTTTCAGTCCCAGTTATTCTACTTTTACATTCTCACAAAAGAAGTGTAATATAATAGAAATAAGCTTTATTACAGTTAGAGTGAAATATGTTGTATTTTCCTAAGAAATGAGAAAATAGTTCTCACTTATTTTCTTATTTTTAATTTTTATCTTTTTTATTTTAAAACAATCTTTCTCATTTTACATACCAATACCAGAAAGATGAACACAGCATGTACTCCCTCATAAGTTGTTATTAGACGTAAAACAAAGGATACCCAAGCCTATATATAGTCCATGACCCCAGGGAAGCTTGGCCCTACCTATTTTCTTATTATTGACATTCATTATTTATATTATTGCTGATGCTCCATAAACTTATTATATATTTATTCAAATAAAACTTATCTTCTTACAAAAAAATTAACCAAATGATTATTGCCAAACTTCGAGTCTAGTGTTCAGCCTACAAATTTACTAAGCACTTTCTATTTCATGAGAACCTAATGGAAACACCAACTCATGTTTGTCTATAGATGGTTGTACTACCAAAAGATCTATGCCCTTGTATAATTTTCTCACTGTGTCCAAAAGAAACAAATAAGATAAAATCTACATATGAAAAGGCATGAAAACGTTTTACTTCAAGGGTCCTGGTGTTTGTTTGTTTCTAAAAATAAACAATTATTGAATGTTTGCTACCAGATCTATGAGAAAAATAATAGTGTGGTAAAGTACCTAAGTTGTTTGTTATTTTTTTATTAGAGTTGGGGCTGTAAAATGAGTAAGAAGGAAAACAGTGATTAAGTCTGAATCAAAGGTTTTCACTAAATCCGGTCTCTTTTTCAAAAGAGTTACTTGTGTACCTAGCAATAAGCTTCACCAGAACAGAAAATTTTCTAAAATAGTGTCTTTCCTAAGTGAGTGGAGACCAGCCCACAGAAGCAGGTGAGGAAGAACTTGCTAATTCCTTCAGAAAAAGATCTTTGAGATCCTCAGCTGGTTTGTACATGCAACGGCATCACATGTCCATAACGGAAGACTTAATCCAAAGCCCAGAGTTTGCGGCATCTCAATCCCAACCTCTGGCCCGCACCAGTTAGTTGCTGGAAGGCACAAGCTATTCCAGAAATGCTAACTGTAGAATGCATCAACTATAGAAACAAAATTTGCTAACTTTAAATAAAGCAGTTATCTCCCCTCTCTAAGTCCCAGACAACATTAACTCGAACATTCCTATATGCCTTCTATTGCCCGCCTCACAGAGAGCTACTCTTTAAGGCAAAAGTACCATGCATACCCATTGGCTCTCTTCTGACAGGGTTCTCACTGAAGATTCAGGCCTGGATCACAATTCTCTGTGTCAATGAATTAAAGGCAGATGCAAAAGCTTTCTCAGTATGATACATCCTCTTGAAGCCAGCCAATAAATTTAAATTTTAATGTCCTTTGAGGCAGAGGGTGTATTTACATATCTCTTTTGTGGTATGTTACAATAAAAACACATACATTTGAGGACCTAATAATTTCTCATTATGATTGAAGCAATAAACAATAAAGTCTTCTTTTATAGAAACAGGCAGAGCATGAACAGTGACTATGGTGGGTTTTGCTTTTCAACCAAGTCAACCAACAAAGAAAGCCTGTACTCATCAGAATGAGAAAGTATTTCAGCCCCAGTTGCTATTTAGTCCTTGACCTCAAATGTGACTGACAAGTGAAGTGGTGATTTGGGAATGTGAGCAGACACCTGTCCACTGAGGAATGGACTGGAGCCAACAGCTCATTACACAGAAAACTACTAAACAGCCATTGTCCTGCAACGACTTTTCATCACCTGGGTCAGATACAAACCAATAACCTAGAGGTGAAAGGCTGTCCATCAAATTCCAGTTCCCACTTCCCAGGTCCATTCAATTCCATCTATTCAATTCTGAGGACCCTCTTCTATAGGTTTGTGCATGCGATTCAATAGAGTTCAGACTGTTATTATTTATGGGATGAACTGAAAGGATTATAGATTCGATCACAATTAAGTCCTCTCCTAATGAACCTGCAGGCTTTAAATAATCTTCTCAAAGTGCACATCACTTTCCTTTTCTCCTTACGTACTCTTGAGAGAGGGCACACTGGGTGATTTCAATGGTAGATACTCTCAGCTGTGAAGTGGATTTCACATGTAGACGCGGCGGTTTTAAGCCCAAGACTGTGAAGTTCACACTGGTTTCAGTGTTCCTGATGTCTGAGCACGCATTCACGCATTAGCAGCCAAAGTGTTTAGTTTTCATGCAAGTGCTTATGTGTTTACTAAAGATTAGCATTTTAATTAATCTATATTTTTCCTCTGAGACAATTGCCAGGAATGGTATTTGCTGATACCTGACTAAGAGGGTTCAGTGTGGAAGGAAGGACACACAATTTTCTCACAGACAGTCAGTCACTTCCTTGGCATGAGACAAGAATGATGTAAGTATATGTTAGTTAGTCAGTGAACTTCTGTATGGCTGGTTAGACTGAGCTTTCGGTTTTAACTTTATTTATTAAAGGGTTTTCTTCTCGATTATTGCTCTTTATGGAATTTGAGGAAAGCCTTTTCTCTCACGTGGCATTGCATTGTGCATCTGGGTCACACTTGGAATGTTAAGTATTTCATCTCCTCCGTTTTCAGTTTGATAGTGTAACATTATGAAGTGGCTTTAATTTAGCTAATTTCTGGAAAAAGCAGAGGTCTCGAGCTTTGCCTCTGGCTTCTGATTTATCTGGGTGACATCTTTAGCATGAAGATATTTTTCACGCAACATGTGAATAAAGGTAAAAGTGATTTAAGAAATAGCAGAAGAATCCAAAAGGAATCAAAAGATTTCACCCAGAGACGCCAATAGAATACTCATTGCATGGAATTTACTTTAATTTCACAGATCGAAACACAGCAATTCAGAGGCTGTGAGTGTTTATTTTGGCATCTGAGCAAATCGCATTACACAGGGTTTCACCATCTCCAGTTACCAGGACATTAATGTGGAAAATCAGTTAAAGTTCTCCAACTTGTTCATTATCCCCAGGTATATTTTCCTTCTATTTGCTACTTCAGTTCTTTTTGCATTTTGTTCAATATTTCCTACTCTGACATACAAATTCCTGTTGTATACCTTCATATATTATGAGAGTGTGCAATTTGTGTATGTTTTGTGAATTTTCTAAAATAAAATATTTGGAGACATTATTTTGTGCTTATGCATAATTTGTTTCAGATGGTCTACTCTTCATTCACTAACAGTGATTAACAGAAAAACTTTCAAATTCATGAAAAGAATGTAATGTAATGTTAGGTCATCAAACATGTTTTTTTTTGGGTTTCCTTTTTCTTCGTGCAATGACTATTTTGAAATAAAGGGGTGAAAATGAGTGATGAATTTTTTTTCAAATTACAATCACAAAGATGAGTGTAGAGGTAGCTGTGATGTAAGTGTCATATGGACGTTTAAATGTATAATGGAATCTGATCATCATCACTGACACGGTTATGACTAGCTGTCACATGTGTGTATTTATGGCATTGTATATAACCATGTGGTGTTATTAGAACATGCAACATGACATCTGACAGGCATTAAATGGTTCTCTGAAGAAAGAGGGCAAGGAGACAAGAGACATCAAAATTTCCATGAAAACTAAAATAAAGCGAAACAAATGAAAAGTCAAATGATTAAAAATAGAATAGTCATTATGCCTTTTATCACTCAGAAAATAATTCCTCCAGACTTCAGTTCTTTTAGATATTTTTATTGGTTTTTTTACACAGTGTATTTTGATCATATTTTAAAAACATTTTTCTTCAAGAATTTCCTACAATATATTTTATCATGTTTTCCCCTCTCCAAATCCTCTCAGATCCTCTGCACACAAACTGAGCTTACTTTGGGTTGGCCAACTACTCCCTGGTTTGATGCCTACCTGGAGGGTGGTTGATACACCCAATGAAACTCCATTGGAGAAAACCGCTTTTTCTCTGCCACAAGATGTTATTTCCGTACAGTGTATTAGTTAGTGAAGTGACCCCATGCCCACCTCGCCGCTCAGTGCTGAGACCCTGTTGTGTTTGAACTTGTGCGGGTCTTATGCACCCTGCCACATCCTTTGTGATTTCATATCTTCATTAGTCCTGTTGGGTCTGGAACACTGCTTCCTTGGAGCCATCTGTCCTATCTGGCTTTTAAAATATGTCTACCTCATCTTGCAAAAAGACCTCTGAGCACTGAAAGAAGTGACTTGCTGAAGGCATACCATTTAGGAATGAGTTCTCCAAAGTTTCTCACTCTCTACATATCTGTGTTAATTCCTTTCTACTGCTGGAAGAAGCTTCTCTCGTGTAGGTTAAGTGAGGCACTTATATACGGGTCAGGCAGTATGTATTAGGAATCATTTTATTGCTATGTTCATTTAGCAGAATAATTGTAGCGCACTTTCCCCTAGGCCTGTGACCTATCTATTCACAAGTCCTCAGCCACTTAATAATACAGGTATGAACCCATTTTATGAAGTAGGCCTTAGTGCAATAAAGGGTAGCAAGACATTACTCCCATAACATCTGTGCCAGAATTGGTCAAGTATATCATGAGACAGGTCACTGTTATAGGTCACAGTGTTGGTAGTAGGAAAATATTGATGATTACCTTTTTCCTCTAGTAGGATGCAGAGTACCTCCCAGCACCATTGAATGCTAATGAGTAAAGGTAAATTTCTAGTCAGGCACCAGCTCAACTTCTCCATGTTCAATGACATCCATAAGTTGTGTCTTCAACAATAGGACTTTAACATTAGGTTGTGTAGAGCAACCAAAAGCCTTAACAATAGTCTATAAAGGTTGGGGGCTTCCACGGGGGCTTTGGCAATGATGCAACAAGATACAACTCATTCTAGACACTGGAGGCTTTATTTGTTCGCATAAAATGTCTAGTTGGAACATTGCCTCATATATAATTTGCATGATTCCATGTGTGTGTATATGAACATATATAATATATATACAAACACACACATACATATATATGTATGTGAAGTTTCTGCAGTCGTAAGATTCTACGTGGTTTTTCAAATGCCCTTTCATGTTAGTTCACCCTCCCCTTATTTCTTCTTTTACCTTTCTCTCCCATCCCTCTGCCCACTTAAGCCTCCTACTTCGTTTTTCTGCTTGTTTCTCTATGACAGTATATTCTATTTCCCTTCCATGGCAGAGTATCTTCTCCCCTTAGCCCTTTCCTAGATAACTAAGGACTGTGATTATTCAGATTGTAATATGCATTGAAAGCTAAAAATCTAGCATCCATGTATAAGAGAAAGCATGCAATGTGTGTATTTTGGCTGTGGGTAAACCCACTATTTACGTAAAAATGTCATCATTTCACTTTGCTTAACATCTGAATAATATTCCACTGTATAACTGTACCATATATGCACTATCTATTCATCTGCTCTTGGGCACCCATTTCACTATTATGAATAGAGCTGCAATGCACAGTGATGAGCAAGTATCTCTGTAGTAGGATGCATAATCCTTTGGGTATATGCCCAAGAGTGATATAGTTGGATCTTGAAATAGATTGATTCCTAGCTTCCTGAGGAAGCACTATACTGATTTCCATCGTGACTGTACAATTTCCTACTTCCACCAGCCATGAGTAAGTGTTACCATTTCCCCACATCCTAGCCAGCATCTGCTGTCATTTGTTTTATTAATCTTGGCCATTATGACTGGAGTGAGATGAAATCTCAAAGCAATTTTAATTTTCATTATCCTGATGACTAAGGATGTTGAACATTTCATCATGTTCCCCAGTCACTTGTGTTTTATCTTTTCAGAACTCTTTGTTTGATTCAGTATACCACCTTTTAATTGGGTTATTCACTTTCTTGATATTGTTTTAGTTC
Organism: Mesocricetus auratus; assembly: GCF_017639785.1. Lineage (NCBI taxonomy): Eukaryota > Metazoa > Chordata > Mammalia > Rodentia > Cricetidae > Mesocricetus > Mesocricetus auratus. The sequence continues at coordinate 33,375,590 of NW_024429201.1, forward strand.
TTTACATACTTCAGATATTAACCATCTGTCATCTACATAATTGGTAAATGTCTTTTGCCATGTTCTTTGTTAAAATGATGCTGTCCTGCACTATACATAAGCTTTACAACTTGATGAGGTTCCATTTATTATGTGATGGTCTGATGCTCTTAGGGCCTGTGCTATTGGTATCTTCCTGTTCAGAGTCCTCTTCTGTGCCGCTGAGTTCAAGCTTATTCCACACAATGTCTTCTATCATATTCATGGTATCTGGTCTTATGTTGAAATCCTTGGTCCACTGCAGTTAAGTTTTATGTGATGTGGTAGATATGGGTCTGTTCTAATTCTTCTACAGACAGCTATTCAGTTTGACCAGCAGCATTTATTGAAGATGCTGTATTTCTCTAATATGTATTTTTGGCTTCTTTGTCAAAAATCGAGTGGCCATGGGTATATGGACTTGTGTGTGGGTCTTCAACTTGCTTTTATTGATCAGTGTATCTATTTTTATCACAATGCCCTGCTGTTTTTATTACTTTAGCCTTGTCACGCAACTTGAAATCTGGGGTAGTGATACTTCCAACAGTTCTTTTATTACTTGTGATTGCTTTAGCTGTACTGGTATTTTTGTGTTCCCATGTGAAATAAATTCTCCTTTCAATTTCTGTGGAGAATTGCCCTGGAATTTTAATAGGGATTATATTCAGTCTGTAGATTGATTTTGGTAGGATGGCTATTTTCATCCTACCAAATGAGAATGGGAGATTTTTGCATTTTTTGATATCTTCTTCAATTTCTTTCTTAAAATTCTTGAAGTATTTATCATACAAGTTTTTCACTTGCTTGTCCAGGGTTATCCCAAGATATTTTTGAGGCTATTGTGAAAGTTGTGAAAGGTAGTAATTCCCTGATTTGTTTCTCAGTCTGGTTTCATTTGTATATAGAAAGGTTACTAATTTTTATGTGTTAATTTTCTATCTTGTTACTTCGCTGAAAGTGTCTATTAGCTGTAGAAATTTCCTAGTGGAGTCTTTACAACATTACATATATATATATGTATATATATATATATGTTCTTATAAGCTGTAAATATAAGTACTTTGACCTCTTCCTGTTTGTACCCCCTTGATCTCCTTCAGTTGTCTTATTCTCTAGCTAAGACATCGGGTATTGTACTGAATAGATAGAGAGAGAGTAGGCATCTTTATCTTTATTCCTGATTTCAGCAGAAATGCTTTTTCTCTCTGTTTAGGTTGATGTTGGCTATGGCTTTCTGTACATTGCCTTTATGTTGAGACATATTCATTGCTTCCCTAGTTTCTCTGAATAAGAAAAGTAGTGTATAGGTTATATTTATTTAAGCATAAAACCTTTCTCATATTAAATAACCAAGAATGATTCACAAAGCTCTATACAAAAGTACATATCTAATAGATTAAAAACTGCCAGATTTACATAGCAACATGATGGGTAAATGTTTCATAATCCCATATTGCCTAGTTGCCTATATAATACTACTTTGTGACTAACTGACTCTGCATTGTCCTCTCCTGGGATTCTTCTCCATCTGGAGAGTTGAAGGTTCATGAAGGCAGATGAGGCTGGTACTGTGTGCTTTACATGGATTCAGAGAATTAATTACTGGACTTTGTGAAATGTGAGTTTATCATGTAAAACAAAACATTATATGTACAAGTGGCCTTGATTATTGTTGAGCATTATAGTAATAATTAAAGTAAATAAGAAATACTTTTCCTATCTATAAAATATCCTTTGATACAAACATATGTCAGATGTAAATATTTCATTGAACTCTTTACATCAATGACTTTTTCCACTGTAAATGTTATGAAATACATTTTACACAGGAAATGCTAAAATATAATGTTCCTAAAAATTGTTAAATGAATTCTAATCATAACAATGGGAAAAAGAGTGTTTTTTAAAAAGTACAAAAATGAATCTTTTACAGGTTTCCAAACATTTCATTAACTTCAAATTGCAAAAGGTATCCTATTTTCCTCCAGACATACATTAATTTTTCTGCCATAAGTATACCTTTTAGCCCATTTCCTCTAGTTCTTGCTCATTTCCATTTCTGAAATTTGGTGTTTTTAAACCAAATTTAAAGGACCAGTGAACCTTTACCAGGAGGGTAAGCTTCAAATCGTCACTGTTGTTTGCACTGTGGTGTTTCACAGGACTCAGGAAAACTGAAATTCTTTAGTCTTTACTTATCTTGAATCTCGTGCCCACACTATGAGATAAAAATGCCGTCAGCTAGCATGCTCCATTACCTTAAGGAACTCACAGTTCAGAAAAAGGATAATATGAAAGACAGACAGACAGACAGACAGACAGACAGACAGACAGAGACAGAGGAGGGAAAAGGAAAGGGGAAATGAAAGAAAAGAAACTCCACAGTCTACTCTGATCACCATGGCAATATCAAACATGGGAATATCCTGTTGCATGCAGATTAATATTACAGGAATTCCAGCAACATATGTGAAAGGGGAAGGAAGTCATCTCATTTCTGCACTGCAAATTAATTCTCTTTCTTTTGTCAAAGATCTGGATACAGTCCTGCCTAGATCCCCATCAAATGCCAATCAGTCAATGTCAAATCATCATATTCTTGTAAATTCATTGGATGGCCTTGGAGTTACCTTACCCTCAAAACAGCTTTTTCTTTTTATTGAAAAATATTTTCCACAATATATTTCACTCATGTTTTTCCTTCGCCCAATTCCTTCCACATCATCTTCAGTTCCCTACCCATTCTACGTTCTCTTTCTCTCTCTCTCTCTCTCTCTCTCTCTCTCTCTCTCTCTCTCTCTCTCTCTCTCTCTCTCTCTCTCTCTCTCCTCTCAAAAATAAATAATAGATTAAATAAAAATATACACACAAAAATGCCAAAAGTGAAATGAGACAAAAAAACAACAAAACTACTATTGAGTTTGTGTTGGCCAACTACTCTTAAGCATTAGGCTTGACCTGAAATGAGGTTAATATAACCATGAGACTCCACTGGAGAAACCTAATTTTTCCTTTGCTATATGACATCAGTTGTAGATAGACTCTTGATTAGAGATGGGACCCTGTGTTCATGTTTCCCTGTCAGTGCTGGAACCCCATCTGGTTTGAATCTGTGTATGCCTTTTATATGCTGCCATAAGTCTCTGTGAGGTCAAATGTGTGTCAAACTTGTTGTGTCTGGAAGACAGTGTTTCCTAGGTGTCATCCACCCCTTCTCACTCTTAAAAAATCTTTCTGCCTCCTCTTCAACATTAATTCCTGAGCCTTGAAAGGATAACAAACACAAATTTCTAAAGCCATCATATAATAATGACTTCAGCTATGTACATGAATAAATAACAAAATGCAACTGTAGTGTTTTTTTCATTTCTGCAACTCTTTTTAAATTTAAATTGAATCTAGACCATCTACACTTGGTAGGATAGATTTTGGAAGAAAATGAAAATTTTTTCAGTATTTTCCATCTTAAACACTTTAATTTTAAGAAAGAAAATAGCGTAGAAGTTTTTTTTCTCCTGAATCCTCCTGCAGACAAGGAAAGGGTGATGAAGAGAAGCATCATTGTGTTTGTGGTCTGGAAGCTGCCATGAGTCGCTTGGGATTCTAGGCCACTTCACTTTTTCTTTCTTTGTTCCCCTTTTAAACACAGTGGCAATGGGATCTGTTCTATGTACATAATCATGTCTCTGGAAATCTAGGTAAATTTGTGCTGTTGCCTAGAAACTGACTGTCAGTTCTGCTACTTCCAGTTGGCCCCCAGAAGAAGGCCTCTAGGTCTCTTGAATATCAGTTAAGGTGTAAAGCAAAGGCCCGTGTTCTGGAAACAGAACACAGGGACCATCACCAGGAAAGAACCAGCCCTAAGCACCTGGATAATTTCATGAATGAAGTGAAGCATAGAAGCATCATGTTTCAGAGAGCAGCCATTTTTTAATTCTAATTTTCTAAACTTTTTTATCTATTTAAATTAAAAACAATCTTACTTTTCACACCAATCCCATTTCCCTCTCCCTCCCGGACTCCCATGCCCCCACCAACCCCTCCATCCACCCCCCATCCACTCCCCGGAGAGGGTGAGGCCTCCCATATCATCAAAGTCTGTCATATTATTTGGGGCAGGGCCCAGGTGCTCCACCATGTGTCTAGGTTGAGACATAGGGAATGGACTCCCAAAGGGATAAATACTGGTTCCTCTGAGAGATGGCTAGGCTCATAACCCAAAATATAATCTTGAAACATAATTTCTTTACTGAATCTTTGGGAATTTCACATCATGAACCCTAATTCCACTCACTTCCAAGTCCCTCCATATCCTCCTTTGCAACAGCCCCACAAATGAAAATTTTTAAAAATATCCAAAGCAAACACAAAGAGGGCGAAAAAAAAAAAAGAATGGCAACAACAGCAACAAAAAATACCGTCTATGCGCCTCCATCTTTCCTGCTTCTCCAACACTTCTTCATTCATCCTGGTGTCATTGGGGTGCAGTATGCCACACAGTATAAACTTTTATCCAGTCAACTTTACTGGCAAATGTTCATTGCAATGAGTCACTGGTCTGGTTCAAGGCCTCTGGCTTCTGGTTCACCATCATCACTGCATCCTCACTGAAACTCCTCTCTGATATCTCGAGGCTGCCCCAAGTCATGGAGATCCTGGGGGTAATATTGAGCAGGATCAATCCCTTCCTGAGCTCCAGCGGGTCCTAAATGGGGTAGATGTTAGAGTGGGCCAAGCCCAGACCCAGGCCTAACTGGTAGTTGAGTTAGTAAGACCAGGTCTTTGGGGCAGCCCCGCCTCAGGTGAGGGGTGGAGCCAGGTCCCCTCTGCCCACATCATCAGGGTCAGTTCTCCCTTGCCAGTGGTGAGGGGTAGGGCTCTCTCTTCTGAGTTCAGGGGCAGCAGCTCTCCCATGAGGATTGGGAGCTTCTCTTCTCTCTTGCTGGATACTCCGGCGAGGGGCAGGGCCAGTTATCCCAGGGTCACCAAAAGGCATAGCCACCTCAGCATGGCTTTCTGATTCCATCACTCACGGTTCCCCTGGCGCCATGAGGTGACACTGGGCCTCAGACATCAACACAGACCCCAGGTGCAGGTGAACCACGGATCCAGGTAGAAGCACAGGGTGCTGCTGGTGGTGCGGCTTCGGGACACCAACAAGTTGCAACTCCGACCCCAGGCTTCCATGTAACTTTTGGTAGCCACACAGACCCCAGCTGTGGTGGGACCACGGACCCAGACATGGTCCTCGGTAGCATCCAGGTCTGGATGTCACCATTGTCCCAAGTGGCAGGGCAAGCCACTCAGATTGGCACGGCCCCAGCGGCAGAGTGGGCCTCAGACACTAACTTGGCCACAGATCTCAGACATCCATGTGACCTTAGATGGTAACAGGAACCTCGCACAGCAACACTGACCCTGGCTGTGGTAGGACCACAAACCGAGACATGGCCCTTAGCTGCAGGGGAGCAAGCTTTTTAAAGATAACTTGCCTTAAAAATAGAACTAGAAAGGAGGAAGAATTCCGTGTCCTCTTCTGCACCGGACCCTGGTGGAGATGGTCTCGTTTAATTCTTACCGTATCTCAGAGAAATAAATGGTATTATACCCACTTCATAGGAAAAGAAACTGAGGGTTGGGGTGGGGGTTATAATAAGATACACAAATTCCTATGGCTCACAAATTTTAGGTTCAGAAGTCTGGCGCTTAATCTCAGGCCCTTGGCTTACCTATGAGAACATCCACGCCTGTGCACAGAATCTGTGAGAGAAGAACTCCTTCTGCCTGCTGGATGCCCAGCTCCAGGTACTGGCAGGGGAAGAGGAAATCTCACCCCAGAGTTGTCCTCTGGCACCCACGACATGCCTTGGCATGCACATCTTACATACATCATGCACATATACATACAGTAACAATAAAATTATTCATCAAGAAGACCAAATGAGAGGAATGAAGAACAATAAATATGCAGTAAATAAAATGAGGTAAATTAAAACAATTAAAGTATTTGAAAGCAATAAATACCACATTCCATTTTAAATTCTTCTTTTATGTCTGTGACCTGAATAGTAAGGGAACTGGATGTCTTATCAAACCGGGGAATTTTGAAAATGAAAATGGCAGTCCTAAAATTTCTTTTGGGGATTAGAATATAGATAAGTAAAGTGCTAGCACATGCAAGCCACTACAATATTTAATACTACCAAAAATAATATAAAAAAGCATTATGGCTGGGCATGTACAAGTCAGGAGCTTTAAGAACAATGAAGGTTTGGAAAATATTTCATTCTGTGGAAAAATGGTTACCATTTTGCTCAGGACAAGAATGGCAAAAATCCAAATTTATTGTGTCTTCAATGTTACTAAACTTCCCTCAATCTATAATTTTTCTTTGTGAAATTTTACTCCAGTTTCCAAAACAGAATCCCATAGGAGAAAAGATTTTAAGTAGCATAACTGGCTGAATATATTGTCTATCCAGCAGTGCTTATATTTTCATATAAGACTATGTCTGAAGTTAAAGAAATGAAATTGTTATTATAAGGTATCAGATAAATACCACTTGAGTATTTGGGGAGAAAGCAAGAGTACCCTTGGCATTAATATAAAAAGAAAGCATACTAACTGTGAGGGGGAAGGGCCAATCCAGCTGAAGTAAAGTACAATCCAGAAGAGAACTCTGAGTCTCATCTCTTTTTTTTTCTATAGACAACTCAGAAAGGCGACTATAGTACACAGGTGTCCTTCCTGTTACCTTCTCAGCTGTCTTTTTGTAAAAGAAGCTGGGTGTCCCCAGTGAATGCTCTAAAATATCTCTCCATTCAAGAACCAGGCAATCAAACTAGTCAAATATACAAGTGAGTGTATGTTTACCTAAGACTGCAGCGGCATGCAGCAGAGTCTGAGGCATTCAAACACATCAGTGATTAAGAAAAAGAGGTGTTCTATAATAGCAGAGAGGAGGCCTCTGACTGTTAAATCCCATGGCTTTCCACATTCAGGACTCAGACCTCCACCCTGAAAAGTCAGAACACTAAACAGACAGCAGTAAGCAGTAAAAGAGACCAAAACGAAGCCTGCGGCGTGTGAAGTCTCCACATGAACACACACACACACACACACACACACACACAGAGAGAGAGAGAGAGGGGGGGCGTTTATAGTAAAAACTGGAGAGTGCGGGGCTGATATTTAGAGATGGATCCCTTCTTGGTTGAGACGGGAAGAGTTACCCCTGGGAGTCAAATGATGACTGCAAAGATGAAATGTTTTACAGATGGGTGAAGAAGAGGTAGAAGGGACTGAGCAGGTAAGGGAGGGGTAGGCTAAAAGAACGGTGTTTTTTACTTAGTAACTCCAAAACAAACATTTCCATTAAAAATATATGACACAGGCAGTTAAAAAGTGAGTTATAGCTGGAGAAAGTAGCAGCATCTATACACTGGGGAATGGAAATGTCGTTGTAGACACAGGAGGCAAAGGAAGTAACAGAGGAGTAAAGGGGCCAAATCCATCAGGGCAAAAATGCAAACATGGAGTTTTCACGTTAAGCATCACTAAGAGGGAGGAAAGCAAACCATCAGAAGTGATAAAGTAATAAAAACAATCACACAAGATAGTAATAAGAAGATAAGGAAGTAGGGGCAAAGCAGAGCAAGGAAACAGCACAATTCTTTACTCAGAAAATTCTACCCTCAAACTCCCCCCATTCCCACACACGCACTCTGAAGAAGCAGCCACACAACTCTTTTCCCAGACACTGAGAATGTCTCTGGCCCCAGACGTCACCCCTGAGCCCCCCCCTTACAAAAATTCTCTGCGTGTGTGACCATCTCCTGGGAAAAGCAACTGCCCAGGCCGCAGTGCCTTGGTTGGGCCTTCATTAGAATAGTTCTCTCAGGCAAGCGGCCTCGCCAGTCATACACCACCGGAATCCCATATGGCAGGCACAGTCTGGACCTCGCAGAAGGGAAATCTGCATAAAGTAGGACGAAACCAGGGCCAGCACAAAAGGCGAGACACACATGTAGCAGCACTGGCTCCGTGCCCTCTGACCCAGCTCTGTGCCTGTTCCCACACTCGTACAAGCCCAGGCGAGTATGTCCTAGGGCTTGTTGGAAGCCGCAGCCTGTCACAGGATGAGCATGGAGCTGAAAGGAAGCTTAGAATTAGTCCCCCGACAGTGTGTGGATCAATTTTAAGATAGTGTCTTGTCATCCAAAAAGAAAACCTACATGTGGCTGTAATTAACCCAATTAGCCTGTGTCTAACATTGTCCTACGGTCAAGAAACAGCCCTGTAGAGAGATGACCAGGGCAGAACACTGCTTTGAAATTAGCAGATTGACTCAGGTCTTTCCTTTCTGGGACTGGAAGGAGCTGGCTTAACAATCTTGTGTATATGCCTGTGTGCTGTGAGTGACCCCAATCGTTTTTTATTGTTATTGCTTTCTTTCTTTTCTGTCTTCCTTTTTTTGTCATTATGATTGTTTTAAGTAAAACCACTTTAAAATAAAGGTATGCTTGTATCAGTAGTTCCAGGGGAAAATCAACTGACAGTCAGGGTTATAAATAACAATGTTGTATGGTATTGCAAGCTGTTTGTTATATGCCATATACTTTAATGCACTAAGAACCTTCTCTTAAAAGAATGCACACGCACATACACAGTGGACACCAAATTCAAGATACTCGATACGAAAACCAGGCCAGCACTGCTCCCCGGCTTCTAAGCGTGCCCACTCCCTTAAAAAAATCAAAAAGGTGTGAACTAATTCTCAGTATCAGTCAGCCACTTCATAGTTGGCAATATTAAATTACAATTATAAGTCAAAACTCATGAAAAAATTGTGACTCTGGTTCTTTATTTCAAGGTAGATAGTGTTTTTTAAGCAGAAATGTTTCTTTAATTTTCCTAATTTTCTACATAATTTTTCTACATACATTTTAAGGTGTTCACTGCACTATGACATCAACTATATCACTGAACTTAGTCTTTTCATTTAGAATGGGGGAAAGCTTTAACTCTTCTCTAGCGAGCTGTTGGTGTCCGTCCACTGCTTGTTTAGAAAGAAATCAGAACTCTGTGCAAGTAATTGGGTTCTTCAGAAACAAGGGAAGATAGTTTTCTCTCCTTTCCAGGCATGCCAGGATCTTAGAAACCTGCATCAAACATTTTGCAACTAACATGGTCTCAAAGGGCTCCTCTCTGAAGACTGTCTTCTATTGATTTGCCATGTGTCTTGACACATGATACAAAATCCAGGCAAATCGCTGTGCTGGAGTCTGCAGACTCCATTCACATGGCCCCATGAGCTGCTTCATGGTCACTAGAAATGGTCAGGATTTCTCTGTTCTGAAGATGTAGGCAATTATCATAATACCCACTATGCATGCCCCATGTCGGGAGGCACTTGGCAAATTAGCCAGCCACAGTATCCTGCAGCCCACCTGATTCTGGTCTGCTCTAGGCTTGTGTGGGATTATTGCAACAGCATTCTTGTTTTATCGGAGTGTGCTGACAGATTCAAATGCAGACAGGGGAGTGGAAAGAGGAAATGTGAAGCATGGGAGGCATCCAAAAAGAAATTAAAACCATTGTTTTCTGTTGCTGCTAAGGGATCTCTTGCTATTTGCTCATTTGTTTTCTAAGTGCAGGAGTTAGAATCCATGCATATGCTAGGCCAGTCATCTCCCACTGAGCTATGCTGCTAGCCTGGGCCATTTTTTAACCTACTTAATAATAATATCTCATTTGAAATCACAAAAACTTGTTTGTTTCTGATTTGTTTGGGGATGTTTGACAAATTGGTCCATAATCATAATTGTTAACAGGAATATTATTTAAGGCATGGCTGTAGCTCTATGATACCAAGCTGGAGCAGGAGCTTAGTACATTGAGGCCCTGGAATTTAACTCAGTCTAAAAGAAAAAAAAAAAGATTACTGCTTAAATATTGTATTATTTCCAAAAAGTCTGCTGTACTATGGTGTTGTACCACTATAAGGCATTATAATGCCTGATAATGCTTACTAAGCATATTATACTGACTTCTAATCAGTTATAATGTCATACAGTTTTATATGACATGCATTACCTATTATTTCTTTAGTAAGAATTCTGTAAGATATATTTACTTTAAATTGTTCTAATTTAATGTTATTTCTTATTAAGTTAAAATCTAAAGTATAAAAAGGTGACATCTTTAAAAAGACAAAATTATAACTTCAGGACAAAACATTCTTGCTAATAATAGCTGTGTGTTCTGATGGAAAGTTAAAGCACACTTACTGTGCATGTCCTCTGGTACTCAACTGCATGCAATGTTGATAAAGATTTGAGAGTAAGTGAAATGAGATAACTAGAGGTATGCTAAGATTATCCTCTACCATAACAAACCTTCAGGATGCCAGCATTCTAGCATTAATACTGCATTTCCTTGGATCTATTTTTAAGGAACAGATACCCAACTGAGAAGGCTCTAAGTCATACCACTAACACATTACCACCAATGGGAGCCCTGAAAGTACTGCTTGTTATAATTCAGTGGTCTATGGAAGAAAGAAGCAGGGCTTAGCTCTGAAGTGCTAGACCGACTTCACCCTTGTATGTAGGAGGCATTCCCAGCTTCTGCATGTAAAGCTTCAGTGTAGCCAGTCACCTGCACTGTGGGCTGACTGATGTCACCGGTGAGGGCATCACTTACCTAGAGCATCCTGCTTCCAGATAGTGAGGAACATTTGTAATGTGCAGCAGACAACAGAAGGATTTTATTTTTTGCAGTATTTAGCGACGTACATATTCTACAGTGTAAGTCATATTTTAAGCCACTCGTTTTTAAAGCACGTGTCCATGTGTTCACAGGTGCCTGCCGAAGAAAGCAAGGCCCCAGAGGGACACAGCCAGTGCTTTGGAAGCCCTTGGTTCTCTCTCTACAGTGCACTAAACCCACGAACATTTCGGGTAATTGGCAGCAGGATTGTTGTTCTCTTGACATTTTCCCATTTTCCATTCTGCCAACACTTTTCCGAGAGCATTTTACAGGACAGGAAAGTTAACTTCTTGTAGAACAATCTTAAAGTGTTACCAAGTGAAACAATTAACAGGCTGAGTTGGAAGGCCCTGAAGAGCATCCTTTCTGTGTGCTACTGCCCCAGCAGCCCTCTCCTGGCCTCCCATCTCCCATCACCTCAGCAACAGAAACCCTCTGGTGCACAGGTTACTCTGCTGGGTCTTTGATAAGACCACACTCCCTGTGGGTGGTCTGGCTGTTACAAGTGTTTACACACAAATACATTAATGCAGCCATTTCAAAGCAACTGATCCTTCTACTTTTTCACTGAAAAGAAAAATCATCCTAGCAAGTCTTTGCTCCCTAAAATGTTGTTTTTGTTGTTTTAATCTAGCAAATCCAAATGATGAGTAATTTTCATGCTGTCGATAATTCCTGGTTTCCTATCACCCTTCTTCCATGTCATCAGAAGCTCATGCATTGATGCATTGTAGTGGTGTTTTCAGCTTCCTGTCCTCTGACCATCTGCATGTTTTGCTGCACTGCAATGATACTTAGTATCCTGTCAGTTCCCTGGTGACAAGGAGCGCTATCAGACATTAAGCATATTCCCCATAGCACAGGTTGATCAAGGTCTCAGAAAGTGTAGGGGTATTTTCTTCATGATCAAAGGAAACATTATTTACAACAGCTGTACTCTGAAGACGAAAATCTCTGATTCACTTGTAGATTTCTAAAAAGCAGGTTGTAGTAAGAATGAAAGGGCCTTACTTCTTCGTACTCCTTCATAACTGCTAAGGAGAGAAACGGCAGGGCTTTTCCAGGACTCTTTCTGAGATCTGAGTTCTGAGAAAGTTGCAAAGGTTCTTAAAGTTCTGGTGGCTCAGGGAAGAAGCAACCAAATTAAATGGTTTGTTTTTCAAGGTTGGGGATGAGGAAAGAGTAAACAGTGAATTATTCACAGGGCCTAGTATATATAAATGTTTGTAGCTGGGCCTTGGTGGCACACACCTTTAATCCCAGCACTCAGGAGGCAGAGGTAGGTGGATCTCTGTGAGTTCGAGACTAGTCTGATCTACAGGAGTGAGTTCTAGAACAGGCTCTAAAGCTACACAGAGAAACCCTGTCTCAAAAAACAAACAAACAAACAAAAAACAAAAATTTGTGGGTGCCTATATTTTTGTGTGTATGCATGCGCGTGTCTGTGTGAGTGAGTGTGTGTGTGTGTGTGTATGCGTGCACTTCATAAGAGAGACAGAAAGAAAGAGAAGAGAGAGAGAGAGAGAGAGAGAGAGAGAGAGAGAGAGCAAAGAGGAGGAGATCTAAGGGACATTGATTGTCACTAAACAAACATAGGTGGGTCAATTTCAAAGGAAGCTAAAGAGAGAAAGAAGTGGGCTTATAATAGACATTGCAGGTGCTGGTCTACCAGTTCCCTAGCCTCATATCCAGTTCCAAGAGCCCACCCACCTCCGGCTTCCCCGGATGTGTATCTTTGGCGCTCTCCCTCCTTGTTAGCACAGCTATCCTTGTTTTGCTTTTGTTCCATCTGGCTTCTAGCTTTGCTCTCCTCTTCCCTGTAACCTCTGGCACTCTTCAGAGGCCCTGTGTCATGACCTTATGCATGTTTTGGGTTTTGTTTTGTTTTTTTCCAGGTCAGACATCCTTGAACTTCTCCCTGACCCTGAATCTTGTTCTGGCCACACTCTTATTGTAGTGCTGCTGACCAGAGGGCTGCCTGGAAGGACTATGGACAGTGCTAGCCTAGCTAAATAGCCTGAACCGTGCGTTTAAAATCCCTTATTGACACCATCTTCACAGGGATGGAGTATGAGTCAATTTTGAACCTGAAAATTTTGCATGGTTTCCAAATTCCCTGAGTATGTCCTCCTGTTTCATGTGATTATCACTGTGCGGCATGCTGCCGGCTACCTAAATCCCATGCAAATCACTTGCAAGACGCAGGCTCAGTGGAAACTCTCCCCCATGCACAATAAAAACCAGGCATTATTCCCTACAAACCTAGCTGTGAGAAATGAAAAAGGGAGGTTATTATTATTTTTAATATTAATAGCAACTATTAACTGTTAATTTGGCCTAAGTCATCTGGAAGGGAAATCCGTGCTGCTTGCTTGTTAGTCGACCGGAATACATGATAATGTTCTGTTGTGTGCTATGTGGCATACTCAGTTGCTAGGTTACCCGGAACATCAGGAATTCAGGGAACAATGTACTTATATCTTTTTCAATTTTGAAAAATAAAATAGGTATTGACATAAAATACAGTGTGGCACTGAAGTAATTTTGTAGTGGAGAGATCAGAAGAAGGGGGCCTTTCATCTCGGTGACAGCAGTTTACTCCTCGTGGTGACTTACTGAGGGCAGGGGCAGGACAGCACAACAGGAAGTCAGTCTCTGGCAGAATGCTTGTGGTCCCTGTACCCCAGCAACTCTTTCTTGAGGCAGGCTCCCCAAAGCCATCCTGCAGCTGCTGCTCTGAGCTGTGTCAACTGGTCCTACAGAAACCTATGACAGGTCCAGTGATGTATGGGCCTGCAAGGGGACAGCAAAGGCTTTCATGCTAAGAACAAATATGACAGATCATGCGAAGGTCCTCAGCTAGCCAGGGCCATGCCAGGAACTTTTTTTATGATGATGATTATTATTATTATCACCTTCCTACTCCGAGATAATGTCATAATTTACAGTCAGGCATTGTGTGACCCAAATGATTGATGCCACTTGGACATGAATTGGTGGGGTTAATAATTATCATTCAGTGTGGCCCAGCATGGGAGGAAGCACTCTCAGAAAGGCTGCCTTTGCTTTGATATTCTGCTCGGGACAGGAAGGTGGACTTCTGGGCATCAACACTCCATCACAGTCTGCTCCTGACAGCATCCCTAGGCCCTGGTGAAAACTAGGGACCGGGAAACCTCAACGCTCCCTCTGTTCTTTCCAAGAATACTTTTGATTTTGTTTAACCTTCAGCCCTAGATGCCTGCACTGAAGTTCCATTGAGAGGTGCAGCCCGAATTCTCTGATGAAACATGAGCTACATTTGCAAATACAAAGCCAAACCCCAGACAGAGAATCTGCTCCATTACTAGCAGCATTTTTTTGGTGGGAACCTAAGCTAGAATAAATTGCTCCCATATTCTCTTATTTATTCATCCTGGAATTATTCCAAATGCTAAGAAGAAATCGACTATGATTGGGGTAAGAATCTTAATTTTAAAGTGATTAAAATTAATTGGGCATACTGTAACAAAATTTAAAAAAAAAAAGGTTGGAGGAAACAGATCTGTTTTCTTTCAAGGTGGAAGATATTGAAAGGCAATTTTGTAAACCTTAAAAAATTTTAAATTGAATCCAAGCTAGAAATCCAGGCACCGTAGCACCTGTCTCAGACCCCAGAGCTCAGGAATCAGAGATCACAGGATCATGGGTTCAAAGCCAGCCTCGGATATGTAACAGTTCCAGAGAAGCCTGGGGTACATGAGCCCTGTTTCAAAAATAAAGCAATGCAAAATGAGATCATACAACAAGCTGAAAACCAGGACACTGCCCTAAAACTCTTGAGCTATTTCTGCTGCTCTCTCAGCAAATGAAGAGATAACAATGCATGTTGATGAAGTTTTTCAAATGCTAACATAAAATGCTGCAGCCATTAAGAGGATCTACCCTCTGAACATCAGAGAAGGCTTCTACAGTGCTCATGACAATATAGACCTTCAGAGGTGATCAGTGTCAAAGAAGAGAAAAGTACCTCCAGCGCCATAAAAATCATGCTGGGAGCCATTTTTTTCTGTTTGGAGAGGCACTGCTTTGTTTTCAGCAGTGCTAAAGAGGAGAACGACTCTTTAAAATGATTAAACTCGGACAGCTTGTGCCATTAAGTAGCAGCATTCATTTTTCTCATACACAGCAGTTCACCTGTCCCTCTGAAACACATTATCAAGCCATCACCATATAAGCATCATTCATCTTGAATTTTCTTTTTAACTTTATACCTATATTCAGTAATACCTTTCCTCCAAAGGCCCTAAAGCACTTTAAAAACAGATGATATTGTTACTATTTTACTGGCAATGGCAAGGAATTGTATCTACTATGTCTAACACACTGTCCCTGGAAGGATCAACATATCCTAGTGATAAAGTTAGTTCTTTGTAAACAGAAGGGGAAAAGGGCAGAGTTATTGGGTACTGAAATAAGGCAGAATTGTTTCATAAGCACACAGTTATTCAGTAATTGTGAATAAAATCAACTCTAACAACACATCAATGTCTTCAAAAAGCAACTTAGCTTAGTGTCCCACTTCTTTAATTCTGAATAAGTCTTGTCAGCTTTTAACAGACTTTCCCAGGTGCCATAAGAAATACCAGACTCATCAGTACGGCATATAGTGGCTCTCCACCATTTTACCATAAACTATGCCAAATCATCTCCTGAGCTCTTCTCTGAGTGAGCTTCCACCTGTTCCCCACAAGAGAAAGCTCTCAGTGAGTCTCTGAGAAAGCCAAAGTAAAGCTATTGTGTTCAGGAGACTAGTGAGGTTACATGATCAGCAGGTCCCCATTGCTCTCATTCCTCAACTGCTTTACTACCTACCCATACATATGTATGTATGTATGCATATATGTATGTATGTATGCATGCATGTATAAACTATAATCTCTGACCCACATATGAGAGAGAATGTGAGCTGCAAATCTTTCAGAGACTGGTTTATTTCATTTAACATAATGCCTTCCAACTCCATTTTCATGCAAATGTCAAATTGTAATCTTTTCTTTTTCCTCCTCCTATTCTTCCTTCTTCTTCCTCTTCCTCCTCTTCTTCTTCCCCCAACCCTCCTCCTCCTCCTTTTCTTTAGACATCCTCACTCTGTAGCCCTGACCAACCCTAACTTATTGCATAGACCAAACTGGTCTTGGTCTTGACCTTAGAGAGATCTGCCAACTTTTACCTCTCATGTGCTGGGATCACTGGTGTGTACCACCATGCCGAGTCTTCAATTTTCCTTATGGCTGAATAAAATTCCATTAGTTATATTACCACATTTTCTTTATCCATTTGTCTGTTGATACCCATCTAGGAAGGTCTTATTTCCTGGCTACTGCAGCAATGAATATGGATGTATATGTCTCTGTAGTGGGACTTGGAGTCCTTCCACTAGAGACGTAGGAGTGCCATAGCAGAGTCATTTAATAGTTCTACTTTTGGAAAGCCTACAGGCTGGTTTCCATAATGTCTGTACTAGTTTACACTTCCACCAATAGGGTATAAGGGCTTGATGGGGGATGTCCTTCTGTATGCTGTGAATATGTTTCTCTTATTGGTTGATAAATAAAGCAGTTTCAGTTAGTGGACAGGCAGGGTGTAGCCAGGCAGGAAGTGTAGACTAGGAGAATTCTGGGAAGAGGAAGGCAGAGAGAGACGGAAGGTAACAGCCAAAGGAGTAACATGCCAAAGCATTATGGGTAAGCCACACCATCATGGCAATACATAGTTTAGTAGAAATGGGTTAATAATTAAGAGAGAGCTAGCCAGTAAGAAGCCTGAGCTATTGGTAAACAGATTATAATTAACATAAGCCTCTGTGTGGTTATTTGGAACTAAATGTCTGCGGGACCAAGTGGGACAGAAACTTCTGTCTACCAGAGCTTCCCTTTCCCCACATCCTCTCCAGCAGGTGTTGTCATTTGAGTTATTTTATCATTATTTATATTTTAAGTGGATGAGTATTTGCCTGTATGCTATATGTGTACCACCTGCATGTCTGGTGCCTGCAGAGGCCCAGAAGAGAGTGTTGAAGCCCCAGGAACTGGAACTACAGACGACTGAAACCTACCGTGTGAGTGCTAGGAACTGAACCCAGTACTCTGCAAAAGCAGTCAGTTCTCTTGAGCTAACTGCTAAGTCGTTTCTCGGGTTCATCTTTTGCTTTCCTGATGCTAGCCATTCTGACTGAGGTGAGACAGACACTCAAAGTAGCTTCAACTTTCATTTCAAAATGAGTCATATATTCCAACACTTAGAAAACCCACAAAGTAAGAGAGTCCCAGAAATTTGATTTCTGAAGGTCAGAATTATTTCAGGGTTTTGGGTTGGGGAAGAAAACTGAAGAAAGAGGAGAAGCCAAGGGGAAAGTTCCTCTGTGGGGACAACTGGAATCTGATCCATTTCACCTCTAGTCTGTCATTGTCATAGCACGTATCAAGAAGCTTCCGCAGACGGCTACACTGGGCACGGCTTTCCCAAGATTCTGCATGTAGCATGAGTCTGTTCCTCCTGTGTCTTTTATTTGTAAGGAATGGAGATTTCTGAAGAGTCATTTGTCATCATAACTCTTGATGCTGTGTAAGCTTTTCCTCCCCTGTACATTAGAGTCTTCCTTGGGTCCCTGTTTTGCTGAGAATTCCTGTTGTGGGTTGCATTGTAGATTCTTCATCAGGCCTTATTTTTAATACAAGTTGAGCCCTTTGACACAAATTTTCTTATCCAATTTTTTGTTGAGGTATTTTTGTCTGGGGCTTTTAAAAGTCAGTATTGACCCTAATGAACTAACCTCTTGTTCTGACCTTTTGTATGTCAAGAAGCTGTATGTGAGACAGAGAAAGAGCAAGTGTCCTGTAATGTGTCTATGAGAGAAAGAGTGTGTGTGAGAGTGTGTATGTGAAATGTGTATGTGGAAGGGAGTGTGTGTGTAATGTGTGTGTCAGAGAGAGTATGTGTGTGAGAATGCATGTGTGTGAAACTGTATGTATAATTTATGTGTGAAAGAGCACTATAGTATGTGAATGAGTATAAGAGTGTGTATAATTTGTGTGAGAGAGAGTGAGTGTGAAAGAAAGAGAATGTATGTGGAATGTGTATATGAGAACATAATGTGTGTGTGTGTGTAAGGGGTGTTTTGTGTAGTGTGTGTATAATGGACATGTGGTACAGTCTGTGTGTATTTGTGGCTCATATATATATGTGATTGTGGTGTGTATGTGTGGTGTGCTTAGTATGTGGTATAGAGTAGGGAATGTGTGGTGTATGTGTGTGGTTTGTGTATGGTATGGTATTTATATGTGTGTAATTTGTATATGGTATGTGTATGTCTGTTTGTGATTTGTGTGTGTGTGAGAGCAGTATGTTATGCTGTGGTGTGTGTAGTATGGGATGGGGGATGTGGTATGTATGTGTGTATATGGTTTGTGTGTGATGTGACATGATGTCTTTGCATATGTGGTGTGGTGTTAATATTTGTGTGATGTGTTATGATGTATATACCTGTGTGGTATGGTGTATATGTGGTATGTAGGGGTGTCTCTGTTGGGGGACATGTATTTGGTATGCAAACATGCAGAAGTCTGAGGAAGGCTCTTTTTTGCCCTCTCTAATGTAACAGAATATTTGTTTAACTATGCAAAGATATGTTGCATTTTTAGCTATGTAAAGATATATTGCATTTGTTTATATTGTGGAATATTTGTTTAACTATATAAAGATATGTTGTATTTGTTTAAGTATACAAAGATGTGTTGCTGTTTTATCTTGCCTACCTAAGGCACCTGATTGGTCTAATAAAAAGCTGAAAGGCCAATAGCAAGGGAAGAGGGATAGGTGGAACTTCTGGGCAAGGAGAGAAAATAAGAGAAGGAAATTAGGCTCAGGGGAAGAAATAAAAAGAAACAACAGGGAGATGCCAGGGCTCCAACCAACAAACTTGGAAGAAGCAGGAAAGTAGGACATACAAAATGAAAGAAATGTTAAAGAAGCTCTGAGGCAAAACATAGATGAATAGAAACAGGTTAAGCTAAAAGAGCCAGTGGGGCACGCATAAGCTAAGGCTGAGCATTCCTAATTGATAATAAGTCTCTGTGTCTTTATTTGGGCGCTGATTGTTGGCCCAGAGAGAATTCTAACTCCAAACTTCAATACAGGGCCCAAATTTTACAAAGGGCCAGAGAAACCTGAGGAAAAAAATGATATGGCTTCTTTAAGGGGTGCAACAGAGCACTTGAGCAGCCAGCACACTTAGTAGAACTAGATAGCTAAGCAAAAACTCCTGCCACCATTAAATGCAGTTCTCCACCAGGCTCACTGATTGGAAGGGGGTGGAGACCCCCAGCTGAGTCTCACAGCAGAGGGTTAAGCAGACACATAGTAAACAGGTCCAGACCAAGCAAAAAAAATCTTTAAACAGGTCACAGAGTGTGGATGTGCTTAAGAAAGAAAAGAAAATTGGTATAGACAGTCATGGGAAAAATATAGCTTTAAAACAATTAAGTAAAGTCTTTAAAGAAAGAGTATAGTAATATAAAAATGAGCCACATAAAGTTGAGAAATACTCAGGGAGTCTGAATCTTGTATGATGTTTGGTTGATTTTGATTTTTTTGAATGCTGATGAGCTCATGACAGCTGCTGAGAGACATAGGTTGTAAAAGGAATTGCTTAATTAAACCAGCCTAGATAATTTAGGAATGCCTTAGCATTAAAATGGAGTTCAGAAAATGTTTTGAATTGGGAAAGAGATTATACTTTTGTTTCCATAGGAAATGAAAGTTTGTAGATTCCTTCAAAATTAATAGATAGCAGACTTGATTTGGGGAGACAGCCTGAAAATCTTGGCAATAAATATAAAGAAATAAACCTAGAAAAACTACAAGACAGACGATGTATATGCTGATCCCTCTACTATGGGAACAGCTCTGAGACTGGATGAGACAAGATATATCTTGTTAGTTACAGAGTCCTTATGACTTATTATTACATGACATCCTTTCATATGAAATGGATAGTGGTTTGGTGATATAGTCCAGACATACTTATAAATTCGACAGATGTCCCTTACCTGCTCAAGCATAAAACAAAAAATCACATTTGGATGGCTTGGGTTCAATGCACAGCCCACACTTGTGTTAATTCAGATATGTTTCTTACCTTTGAAAGTTTGTGTGTTCTCAGAGCAAGGGAATAAGACACCAATGAAAATGGGTGGTCCATGTGATCCAGCCTTTCAGAGTGTCTCTGCTGCAGTTTCCTCAGAGTTCTGCATTCAGAACAACTTCAAGACTACTATTGAAGATAATTCAGCCCTCACAGATTATCCTAACCAGGACTTCAGATAAGCCTTGTAATTTCCCATTGCACATAGACGGGACAACAAATGTTATAACTTGTTTCCTTAGGCATTGATCATTTTCAATCTTCTCCAGGTTTTCTTGGGAGTCCATCACCTCCAGACAACAGGAAATAGTACAAGAACAAAACACCTAGATTATCAATAGGTGGAGTGGGTAGATTTTGATCAATAGGTAGGTTATGGATATTTGTCATTATTTAGTGGAGATGTAAGAATATAGGATAAAAAGGAAACTATCATCTCAAATATTTTACATTTGTATATTGATACAAATTTATGGTTATTTTTGTTATGCCATATATATGTTTCTACTCTTGTTTAAGGTACTGTAACTATGAAGCTCATTAAAATGTAATACAAAGTTCTAGTGCATAAAAGCAATTATTATAAACTATTTGAAATAATTAAAAAATTCAGGTTAATAATTATCATTTGTAACAGTCAAACTAGTAGCGACATCAGGTTTGCTTTCAAGGTTAAACAGATATATTTTAGATAGGTGGTGTTCAAATGTTTCAAAGACATACAGAATATGGCATTTAAGGTATTTAAAAACCTAAGGATTTTCATGACAGTGAGAAAAATCTGCTACTGGCAGCACCAATCGACTTCATAAAAGGATGTTGGGTTTCAAAGAAACTCCATACGGAGTTCGCTTTATTGTGGAAAAGCTAAGAATTTGGGCAAGAAACTGCCTGTGCCTCAACTGCTGACAGTTTACTGTATTGGAAGACTTTTCTTCATTGATGTTGGTCCTGCTGGACTGGTTTCTTTCCACCCAGTATGTGCAAAGCTGCTCCAAAGTTGCTTATAAATAAAAATTCAGAGATTAAATATACATTTATAATTGTTTGACTATTGGCTCAGGGTTCTTACTGGCTAACTCTCTGTTAATTAACACATTACTATTAATCTGTGTATCACCACATGGGTTGACTTAGTGGCGATACTGGGCCTCTTGATTCCCTGGTGGCTACATGGCATGTGTCCTTATTTTTTCATTTTTTATTTAAATTAGAAACAAGCTTCTTTTACATGTCAATCCAAATTGCCTCTCCCTTCCCTACTCCCCTGACCCCACCGAAACCACATCCCATCCCCTTTCTGCTCCACAGGGAGGGTGAGGCCTTCCATGGGGAATCTTTAAAGTCTCTCACATCATTTGGAGCAGAGCCTAGACCCTCCCCCACGTGTCTAGGCTGAGGGAGTATCCCTCTAGGTGGAGTGGACTCCCAAAGTCCATTCCTGTAGTAGGGATAAATACTGATCCACTACCAGAGGCCCCATAGATTAACCAGAACGCCAAACTGACATACTCATTCAGGGGGTCCAGAACAGTTCTATGTTGGTTTCCCAGCTATTAGTCTAGGGTCAATGAGCTTCCCATTGCTCATATCTGCTGTTATTGTGGGATTCTCCAGCCTGGTTTTGACCCCTTTGCTCATGACTCCTCCCTCTCTGCAACTGGATTCCAGGAGTTCAGCTCAATGTTTACCTGTGGGTATCTACTTCTTCTATCAGCTACTCAATGAAGGCTTTAGGATGGCATATAAGGTAGTCATCAATATCATTATCAGTGAAAGGCATTTAAGGTAGCCTCTTAACTATTGCTTAGACAGTTGGGGACCACCTTGAGATCTTTGAACATTTCACAAGTGCCAGGTTTCTCTTTGAACCTGTAATGGCTCCTTCTATTATGGTATGTCTTTTCTTGCTCTCCTCTGTCCTTCCACTCTATTCTTCCTGCTTTCTCATGTCCTTCTCTCCCCTTCTCTTCTCCCCTTCTCTTCTCTCCTTCTCATTCTCCTAACTCCCTCTAACCTACCCCCATGTTCCCAATCAGCTCAAGAGGTCTTGTCCCATTGCCCGTCTCTTAGTGTCCTCCTTGTTTCCTAGCTTCTCTGGTGGTATAGACTATAGGCTGGTAATCCTTTGGTCTATTCTAAAATCCATGTATGTGAGTGCATACCATGTTTGTCTTTTTCAGACTGGGTTATCTCACTCAGGATGGTTTTTTTTCTAGTTCCATCCATTTGCCTGAAAATTTCAGGATCCCATTGGTTTTTTTTTCCACTGAGTAGTACTCCATTGTGTAAATGTACCAC
This sequence comes from Mesocricetus auratus, assembly GCF_017639785.1. Classification (NCBI taxonomy): domain Eukaryota; kingdom Metazoa; phylum Chordata; class Mammalia; order Rodentia; family Cricetidae; genus Mesocricetus; species Mesocricetus auratus. The sequence goes on from NW_024429201.1 coordinate 33,397,863, forward strand.
ATTTTCTCTATGCACTCTTCAGTTTAGGAGCATCTAGAAGTTTGACTTCTTCTTTTCCAATTTGTATCTCCTTAATCTCCATTTTTGTCTTACTGCTCTTGCTAGAACTTCAAGCACAATATTGAAGAGATATGGAGAAAGTCGATAGCCTTGTCTTGTTCCTGATTTTTACAGGAATCATGTTGAGTTTGTTTTGGATTTGGTGGTGGTTGGTGGTGGTGGTGGTGGTGGTGGAATTGTGTATGGATTTCCACCCTTATTTCTTTTGGCTGTTGGTAAGGTAGAATTATCTATTGCCTATGTTTTATGGTTGTACTTAACTTCCTTGGGTTAGAGATTTCCTTTCAGAGCTTTCTGCAGGGCTAGATTAGTGGATATGTATTTTTAAATCTGGTTTCATCATGGAATATCTTGTTTTCTCCATCTATAGTGATTGAAAGCTTTACTGGGTATAGTAGTCTGGGCTGGCATTCATGGTCTCTTAGTGTTGGTAGAATATCTATCCAGGACTTTCTGGTTTAAAGAGTTTCCATGGAGAAGTTGGGTGTAATTCTGATAGGTTTACGTTTAAATATTACTTGGCCATTTTCCTTATATGCTGTTAATATTGTTTCTTTATCCTGTATGTTTGATGTTTTGATTATTATGGGGCAAGGGACTATTTTTGTGCTCCACTCTATTTGGTGTTCTGTAAGCTTCTTGTACTGTCATTGGCATGTCTTTCTTTAGGCTGGGAAATTTTTCTTCTATAATTTTGTTGAATACGTTTTCTGTACCTTTGAAGTGGCTTTCTTCACCTTCTTCTATACCTATTATTCTTAGGTTTGGTCTTTTCATGGTGTCCCATGTTTCCTGGGTATTTTGTGTTAGGGATTTGTTGGACTTAAGATTTTCTTTGGTTAATGAATCTATTTCTCCTAGTGTATCTTCTATGCCTGAGATTCTCTCTTCCGTCTCTTGCATTCTGTTGGTTATGCTTGCATCTGTAGTTCCTGATTGTTTGCCCAACTTTTCTATTTCCAGCATTCCCTTAGTTTGTGTTTTCTTTATTGCCTCTATTTCAGTTTTCAGGTCTTGAACTGTTTGAATTGTTTCCTTCATCTATTTGATTGTTTTCTCTTTGTTTTTCTTTCTTTCTTTAAGAGATTTATTGATTTCTTGTATTTTGTTTGTTTGTTTGTTCTTCCACTTCTTTAAGGGATTTTCTTATATTTTTTGAGGCCCTCTATCATTTTCATGAAGTTGTTTTTAAGGTCATTCTCTTATGTTTCATCTGCAGTGGGATGTTCAGGTCTTGCTGGTGTAGAGTCCCTAGACTCTGGAGTATCATATTGTTTTTTCTGTTGCTGAATGTTTTTATGTTGTCCTCTTCCCATCCCTTCTTCCAGTGGGTGCAGAAGGAGTCTCTTCCTCTTCTGGTGGGTATGGGACCAAGGTTCTCTTCCAGTGGGTGAAAGCAGGTCCAATACTCTGAAGGTTCTCCTCTTCCATTGGATGGAGGTGGGACTAATACTGGGGCCTTGGCAGTCTCTGGGTGAGCTGGACCACCAGAATGACATCTCCAGTGTATCCCCAGGCCTCAGGAAGCTCCAGGCAGGGCTGGCATCTGTCCTTTGTCTTCCTTTTCCCTGTTTCTTTGTGCAGGAATCCCACCTAGCTAAATTCTGTCTGCCCATTGGCTGAAACAGCTTTATTCATCAAACAATAAGAGAAACACATAGGCACAGCATTCAGAGGAAATCCCCCATCAGTAGAGTGTACAAACTGAACAAGTAGGACACTAAGGAAAAAGACTGAAAACCTTTGCCAAGACAAGTTGGAACAGTCCTTCAAAATTCTGCTTCACAGAAAAGTCTGTCAGATATTCTAGGACTATAGGACAAAGATTTTGCTTGGCTTTTTTTGCCTTCCACCCAACTCCCAAATAAATCACACACAGAGAGAGGCTTATTCTTTCTTATAAATGCCCAGCCTTATGTTTGCTTGTTTCTAAACTACTTTTCTTAACTTAAACTATCCCGCCTACCTTTTGCCTCTGCATTTTTCCTTTTTCTACTTCTGTCTATCTTTCTTTCACTCTTACTCTGTGTCCTGCTGTGTGTCTCTGTGGCTGTGTGTCTGCATGTCTGTGTGGCTATGTGACTGTGTGGCTGTGTGGCTGTGTGGCTGGCCCCTAGCATCCCCCTCTCCTTGTTCTCTTGCTCCTTCTTTCCCTCCCAGACTTCCCCTCCTATTTGTTCTCTCTGTCTGCCTGCCCTGTTTATCCTTTCTCCTACCTCACTATTGGCCAGTCAGTGCTTTATTAGACCATCAGGTGTTTTAGACAGACAAAGAATCACAGCTTCACAGAGTTAAATACATGCAACATAAAATAATGCAACACATCATTTCAGCATTAAACAAATGCTACACAGGATAAACAAATGTAACACATATTAAAATAATATTCCACAAAACGAAGATGCCACAATGCACAACATAAAGATGCCCCAACGCTGAGAGGAACTTTGGGTGACTGTCCAGACAGCCAGTTGATACTGTCATTTCTATAGTTTTGGAAGTTATTTGCTCTATAATTCTTGTTTACTCAGGGAATATTACATTCTTATTGGATATTTGATGATGTTAAAGAAAAGATATGTATAATTATATTTTTACTCATTACAAAATTTAGAAAAATAGATTTACATAAGAGATATAAAGCTTATAAAACTGTGAAACATAAAAGTGTAAATTGTTTATCTAAGAAAATGCGGAGGTCTAAAAAGATAATTTTGGGTTGGTAACACAAGTTAGTACAGAAAGTAAATAGGTACAAAACTTTGTACTCACAAAAATAGGATAGATAATGAAGTATTTTCTCTGAATTTTCCAAATGCAAATGGACTACATAATGCAAATGTTATCTTACTTGATAATTATTCTTATTGTATATAGTCTTGCCATGTTAAAGTAATAAAACCTTTCTTTTTATTTAGACAAAAAGGGGAAAGGTTGCAGAGTATTTGGTTAACTATGCAAACATGTGTTGCATTTTTTAAGTATGTAAAGATGTGTTGCTGTTTTACCTTGCCTGCCTAAGGCACCTGATTGATCTAGCAAAAAGCTGAATGGTCAATAATGAGCAAGAATGTGTAGGTGGAACTTCTAGGCAGGGAGAGTAGGTAGGTGGAGGAATTTAGGTTTGAGGAAGAAACAAAAAGAGATGACAGGGAGACACCAGGGGACAGACAGACAGACAGACATGGAGGAAGTAGAAATGTAGGGCATACAGAGTGAAAGAAAGGCAAAAAGCCCGATGCAAAAATGTAGATTAATAGAAACAGGTTAAATAAGTTAAAAGAGTTAGTAGGGCAAGCCTAAGTTAAGGCTGAGCATTCACAATAATAATTACTAATTTATTATTACTATTTAATAATTATTAATAAGTCTTTGTGTCTTTATTTGGGGGCTGGTTTGTAACGTGATAAATGAAAGTACTGATATTGGGGTTCAAACATCAAGCTGATATCAGAAAAGCGAAGCAAACAGCCAAAGGGGTGATCTTCAAATTGCTCCCAACTTCAGTGCTCCTCAGATTCACTCAGACTGCTATGATCTCTGCAATGTGACTAGAGACTAATTCTCTGACCAAATGTCAGCTCTGAGACCCTGCTCCTGCCTTATGTACTTCCCTAATGCTGGGATTAAAGGCATGTGATCCCAAGTGCTGAGAACATCTTTTTGTGTGTGCTGTTTCTCTTTAGGACTGGATCAATTTTGTGTAGCTCAGTGTAACCTTGAACTAACAGAGATCCACCTCCCAAATGGTGGGGTAAAGGTGTGTATCACCACTGTCTGGCTATTATAGCTGACTTTTACTTTCTGAATCCTCAAGCAAGCTTTAGTAAATCATAAATAATATATCACCACAGTCGCTGGTGGTCCAAAGAAAATTCCAACTCCACTCTACCGTAACCCTTTTATAATAGGATTGATCACCGAAACTGAAGCTCACTGCCTCAGCTAGACTAACTGGCCTATGAGCTCCTGAGATCTGTTTCTGTCTCTCAATGTGAGGATCATAATAGATATACAAAGCTTTTATGTGGGTTCTAGGAATCCCAACTTGGGTCCTCACGTTTGTGTGGCAATCACTCTCATCTACTAAGCTATCTTCTCCCCAACCCTGCTCTGATCTTACTGGTTTTTGTGCATTTATTTGCATTTTTCCTCTACCTTCTGGAAAATTATCTCAACCTGCCAAATTTCTATTTAAATATCACTGTTGCAATACATTGTGTTCAATTCTCAAAAACTCTTCTGATTTTGTTTTCTGTGTATGTTTTGTAATTTCATCCTGTTCTTAATTCACAGATCTGGTGTGCTCACTCTACTCTCTAAGTGCATTATGTTAATAGCTTTGACTTTGATGCCCACATCTACAGACTCTACTACATTATTGGGTAGCTCTCTTCACTATCACTGTTGCTTTCTGTCTCTCAGTCTCTCGCTCTATTTGTCTGTCTCTGTCTGAATGTCTCTCTAAGTATCTACATGTCTCTATGTCTCTGTATCTCTGTCTGTCTCTCTCTATGTATCTCCATCTCTGTCTTTCTCTCTGTATCTCTGTTTCCCTTGCCTTTCTTTCCTTAAGAAAAAAAGCATTTCTGTTTAATACGTGTGATGTTTATAGTGTATTTGGTCAAACCCCATTCCCTTCCCTCATTTCTCCCTTTGTCCTTCCTACCTTTTTTCCCTCCCAGCTTCACATTCTCTGCTTTTCTGATTGGAGGCTTTCCTCTGTCAAAAGTTACGTTGATGTTCATTCACATTTTAGTATGATTTAAGTGTGTGTGTGTGTGTGTGTGTGTGTGTGTAGTGTAGTGTGTGCTTTGAACAGTAGAACTCTCTGACCATGAAATAAAACTTCTGAAACTTGGAGCCTAAATAAAACATATTCTTTTAAAATAATTTCTCTCAGGTGTTTGTGGCAGAAATGAGAAATCTAATACATGACCCAGCTATTTAGAAGCAATGTATTGAGGCAGAATTTATCAGTTGTTGAGTTTCACAGAAATTTTAGCTGATTCATTCTTGCTTTCAGTGGTAAAGGCTGTCTCCAAGTTCTGAGACCTTCTGAGTTTCTTTACCAAAAATTGACTTGTTCCTCTTGGACTCAGTTTTCAAATTATGCTAACCCATTTATATCATCAAAATCTGTTTATTCCATTCTGAATATGCTATGTCAGTTCATAACTCTCATATTTTTCACTCTAATAAGGTAAATATATGTATTCATTAAGTTTGATGTATACACCTTTTTCAACCCAATGGAGTGGGAACTCCCTGCAATCAGCAATATAATTGATTCTGCCTTCTGTCTTCTGCCTTCATCAGCTCTTGCATACAACATATTCTCAATAAATGTCTACTTTACTATAGAGTTGGGAAACCACCTGAAATTCTATCCAGAAGCTTACAAAAACTACTCCCTTCAAGGCATTTGAACAACACTTTTCTATAAGAACAACATATTTAGATTAAAAACCTGTCATCACCAATTGTTGGAACTGTATAGATCAGCCTATATATCTCTTGTCTCATTGGTCAGATTTTTTTCATTGACTCAATAAGTGGTTTTCACTTATCCTCCACTTTTTAACCAAACACCAAACATAGCATTACTTACAATGAAACAAGAATAAAAGATCTCTGTTATTTCAAAACATTGAAGACAAAGGCAGGCAGCATCTCATTGTAAATAGAATTCTACACTGTGATAGAGAAATGCAGGTCTCTCTGGGTTAGACTTCACACTCAGTGTTGAGAGCTCTTGGCACTGCTATTGCAACTTCAATGCTTCTGCCATGAGTGACATTTTGATTCGGTGACATCTTCAACTGTGATATGAGTATTGACCTTCTACACAACCAGGGATGAGGTAATGCACTCTGGGTACAAAGAGAAAAGTATAAATTCATATTTGCTTTTCATGATACAGTGAGTATTCTTAAATCCGCAATATTTTTTCTCCATGGCTTCTTCTATGAGTATATATCTTTTTAAATTGCTCTTCCTCATTGTGCCATCATTTTAAACTGAGATTGTTTTTTCAAATGTGTTATTTGAACTGCTGTGGTTTTATTTTATGTATTTTAATTGAAGTTTTAAATTTTGTGCTTGCACCCCATGGAGTAATAACTACAAAGAAGAGAATTTTATTAATTGGAAAAATAAATTTGAAAACAATGCCCTAAATAAGTTAGACAGATAGGTTATAGATGAACCTCTAAGAAATATATGGATATCGGTCCATCTATGCTTCTTTTTATTCACTAAGGACAAATAAAATGGCAAAAGAAAAATCTAAACTACTTTCAAAACCATACTATATTCATAGACCTGTTCAGTTATGTGTTGAAATGAAGTTTTCACAAATATTACAACATTATAAATTAATAACCACCAAATAGTCATGATAAAACGCATTCTGTTAGGCACTATAGAGGAAAAAAACAATCCAGTAAGAACAATCACTTCCTATCAAGAACTTTAAAATCAAGAGACAGAAATGCAAACAGTTTAAAAAACAATATAAATTCTGGGTGAATAGATACAGATACAATCTACAGAGGCAGAGGTAAAGGACTACTTCTGTGATAAATTTAGCTTGTTTTACACATCAAATTCCAGATTAGCCTAATGATTAATTAACTGAAATAAAATTAAATTTAAATATAGAAGAGGGAACCCTTTAGGCTGAGGCAAACAGTTAGGCTTTATTCAAGAAGTAAAACATTCAGTCTGCATGTTAGCAGCATTTGTCATCAATGAGAATTACTTCTGAGAAACAATTCAAAGAGAAGAGCATCCTCTTTGTCCCACAGTTTCACAGGTTTCAGTTCACGGTCATTGGCTCCATGTTTCTGAGTCAGAATTAAAAGGAACATCATAGTAGAAGAGCATGATGAAGTTGACCTCATGACAATCAGGAAGCAGGGAAGGCTGGAACAAGATACATCTGGGCAGGGTATACTCTCTGCTTCCTGCTTCCTCCAACCAGGCTAACCCCCTTGTTTTCACCATCTGTCAACAACGCCAAGACTACATCTGTGATGCCAGGGTTACATCCATGGATGTAACCATTTTTCAGTGATAATTTCAGTAGCTAGTAGCCTCTGAATCTTTCAGATCACTTCAGGTCTTAACTAAAAATTCGTCATTCTAGTTGTAGAAACAAATGTGTGAAGCACAGAGAAAGGAATCCTGAAGTTTAGCTTGCAATCAGTAAATGAAGTAGCAGGTTGAGAGAGAAGAAGGAATCAGGAAGGTATGCAAGAGCCATGCAATGAAAGACCTTTTGTTTATTGTAAGATGATTGAACCGCAGGCAGTGGGAGTTAGTTAAAGGATTTTATGTAACCAAATAACAAAATCATAGTTTAGTGGTGTCACTGTGATGTGAAGGGTGAACCACAAGAGACAGAAAAGGAGGCAGAGGGGCTGTTGCACTGAACATCCAAAAAGGATGGAGAGAAGATTCATGCTGTATTTAAGGAAAAACTTCTTCAGAATAGGTTACTGATCATATTAAGCTGTGAAGAAGAAGGAGACGTTAGGAATGATAGTAGCAGATGTGCTTCGAGTGACTGTGTAGATAACAGTTGCATCTCTTGAGGAGAGAGGACATAATAAGAAGTTAGTAGTCTTAGAAGAGAAGGTAGGTGGTACCTTTGAATGAATTGGTACAGGAGATTTCTTCCTGAACATAACACCAGTAGCACAGACACTGAGAGGATGTGGAGAGAGGGGAACTGTCCTCCACTGCTGGTGGGAGTGCCAACTCGTACAACCACTTTGAGAATCAGTATGGAGATTCCTCAAGAAAATGGGAATCAGTATACCACAACATCCAGCAATTTCACTCTTAGCCATATACCCAAAAGATGCACATTCATACAACAAGGACATCTGTTCAAGCATGTTCATAGCAGCATTAGTTGTAATAGCCAGAACCTGGAAGCAACCTAGATGCTCCTCAACTGAAGAATGGATGGAGAAAATGTGGTACATTTACACAAAGGAGTACTACTCAGAGATTTTTTAAAAAATGGAATCTTGAAATTCACAAGCAAATGGATGGAACTAGAAGAAACCATCCTCAGTGAGGTAACCCAGTCACAAAAAGACAAACATGGTATATACTCACTCATAGATGGATGTTAGACATAGAGCAAAGGATTACCAGTTACATTCCACACCTCCAGAGAAGCTAGGAAACAAGGAGGAGCCTAAGAGAGACATAAATGGTTCCCTGGAGAAGGGGAAAGGGACAAGATCTCCTGAGTTAATTGGAAGCATGGGGGGAGAGGGGAGGAGGTTAGGAGAAAGAGAAGGGGAGAAGAGGAGGGAGAGAGGACATGAGAGAGCAGGAAGATCAAGTCAGGAGAAGAATAGAGGAAAGCAAAAAAGAGATACCATAATAGAGGGAGACATTGTAGGTTTAAAGAGAAATCTGGCACTAGGTAAATGTCCAGAAATCTACAAGGATGACCACATGTCTGGAGTGAATCAGTCACTGTGACTAAAAAGATAGAAGATTCTGTTTTGTGAAGTTTTGGTCATGCATTCATCCCTGGATCTAAATGGGGAGACCAGTCTTACCCAAGTTGCAAAACTAAGATTGCAGACCACAAAGTCTCATAAAATTAAAAAAACAAAACTATCACATAACCAAGCAATCATACACACACACACACATGTATGTATGTATGTATGTATGTGTATGTATGTATGTATGTATGTATGTATGATTTTTAAAACTGAAGGAGTTGGAAAGAGAGCTCAGTAGTTAAGAGCACATACTGCTCTTGTGGAGGACTCAAGTTCAGTTCCCAACAAATATATCTGGTGACTTACAACCACTTATAACTCCAGTTTCCGGGGATTTGATAATCTGTTTTGGCCTCTAAGGGTATCTGTACTTGTGTGCATATAACCAGATTTTTATGTGTTTGTATGTATATAAAACACAAAATTAAATTAAATTAATACTTTTAAACTAATAAAAACAGGATCTTGAGCTGTAACATGTAGTCTTCCCACCAGCTGCCTGGGCTCTGCCAAGCTGTCTGAACCCCCAAATAACACACAGGAGCTATATTAATTATGAAGCTGTTGGCCATTTGCTATGATTTCTTATAGGCTAGCTCTGACTTAATTGTTAACCCATAATTACTAATCTGAATATTTCCATGTGGTCTTTGCTTAGTGGAGAACAGGGTCCAGACCTCTTACTCCTCTGGCTTCCTACATCATGACTGCCTGTGCCTCTGTTTCCCAGAATCCTTCTCAACTCCTAGTCCACCTATCTTCTTTCCTATTGGCCAACAGTGCTTTATTCAACAACCAATAAGATTAGCACATACACAGGACTTCCCCCATCATTGAGCAAAATGTGGTTGTGTATCTCTAGAATGCCAGCACTCAGGAAGTCAGGTCAGAGGGTTGTAAGGACACCCTGAGCTGCATAAGGAGCCCAGGCACCAAGAAAGAGCAAAACAATAACATAGCAGCACAGGATCCTGAAGAGATGTGTGTACACCCATATTCACGGTAGCAGTGTTCACAGCACCAAGAGGAAGATGAAATCTAAATGTCTATTGAAAGAGGATTAGTAAACAAATGTAATAGTGAACTACAATGGAATATTATTTGTCTTTAAAAGGGAAGGAAATCCTGTCTCATGCTACAGCATGGATTAGAGCTTTGAAGATGCATTAAGTTAAATAAGCCAGTCATAAGAAGGCAACCACTACCATTCTACTTGCAAGACAGAGAGATAGGAGATATATAAATGATAGATAGATAGATAGTCAGACAGATAGAAGATAGATAGATAGATAGTCAGACAGATAGAAGATAGATAGATAGATAGATAGATAGATAGATAGATAGATAGATGGGGTAGAGAGGTGATAGATAATAGTCTAAATATTTGTCTCCCTCAATTCATATCTTGAAATTCTAGTCTCCAGGGTGATAGTATTAGGAATTGATGATGAATATCACAGTCACCACGCGAGAACACCTTTTAGGTCTCCAACTATGAGCCAAGAAATGGGATCCTAACAAACAAACACCAAACCTATATACTTTTTGATATCAGATTTCCAGCCTCTACAACTGTAAGAAATAGATTTCTCTTCTTTATAGACCATGTAACTATGGGTCAAAATGTTATGGGGAGATCTTGCCTCATGGATTCCATCTAATCCCAAGTGAAGCAGCAGTCTTGGCCCCTATGCTGCTGATGGAGAGGGACTCATATCAGACTACAGGTAGACAAGCAGTCCAGGTTTATTGTTAGCAGATAAGTGAGAAAAACTAAGCTTACCCTCCAGCAAGAAAACAAACAGCCCACTGGTAACAGCAGAGCCTCCTCCATAATCTGAACAGCCATTTCTCTCCCTCTTGCCAGAACTGTGGTGTAGCAGGGTGGTCCCTTTCCTGGAATAGATGGAGGCTTTCTTAGAAGCCTTTCCTACCCACAGTGCAATCAGTTACTGTCAGATGTATTAGATACAAGAGGTGTGAAGGTGTAACTATTAATAAAAGCTGTTTGGAAGGAGAAAAGTTAACTGCCTTCTAGAGGTTCTTCAGGGAAGTTCTCCATGGGAACTGGCTGGAGACTTCCTGGGCCAACTTTGCTATTTTTCTGGATCCCTAGTCTTCTTATCTGGTTATCTGGGCTGTCTCATTCACTAGCTGCAGGCTCTCTACCCTCCTCTAGGTTCCTCGCCTTACTGTTTTAATCCTAACATTTATTTAACCCCAACAAAAAGGTTCCTCAACACATTTGTCTTGACTAAATTTCCTCATTACTGAAGCTTGTTTTTACAGCATCATTGTAATTCTCAGCATAATCGTTAAATACTTAAATTAGGAATTATCATTAAATTATCATTCCCAGAGATTGTCTGGTGAAGACCAGTAAAACATATCAATTTGTTTACGAAGCTAGCTGTTATTTAATGTGATACTAATATACTTAATAGGAGCTGTAAACACAAAAGAGAAAGTGGTACTAGGTGTGGTGACACATGTCTGTGACCATAGCACTCAGAAAACTGAGTCAAGAGGATGAGGAGCTCAAAGCCAGCTTGAGCTGCACGATGAAAACCTGTCTTAAAAATACAAGGGGGATGCGGGGATATTGGGGATGTTGGAGGGAGGGCGCGGGAGGAGGGGAGAAAAAGGGAGAGGGACCTGGAATTGACATGTGAAGCAACCCTGTTTCTAATTTAAATTTAAAAATAAAATATAAAAAAAATACTAGGGGGAAGCCAGGTGCTGTATGTAGTGTATGCCTGTAACTGCAGCACTTAGGAGGTAGAGACAGGAGAATTAAAAATTCAAGGCCAACATCAGCTCTATAGCAAGCCTGAGACCTGCAAGTTTGAGAGCAGCCAAAGGCTATGTGAAAAAGTATAAGGAAATACTTTCTAAGCCCAATAAAAAGTAATGAAAGGTTGCATGGGTATTTACCGCAAACTGAGGTCTCTTTTAAGAAAGGCATTCGATAGCATTTTCATTGGCATGTATAAAAGGAGAAGTGACTATGGCATTTGCAACATATAAGGCAAAGAGCTTTGAGAGAGACGAAACTGGAAAGGTTTTTTGGGGCCATGTCTGGAGCAGAGCTTGAATCTTAAAGAGAGTTAAAAATGTTTGGAGAAACTGCTGTGTGGGATGAGCAGTGAGTCAGCAGGAGAGGAATAAAAAAAAGTGCTGAATAGAAATGATGGCTCAGCTGGGGTGAATCTGTGGCCAGCTCAATCAGTACAGGTTTCTCTAGTGACGTGGCTCAGCCCAACAAGGAAGCCATTGGAAGTTCAAGGTCAATGGGAAATTATAGGGAACCAAAAAGACAGCTGATTGGATAACCGCAGAAAACTGCATTGGTTGAGATGAGATGGGAAGGAAATTAGCAGACAAAAGAGCAAAGTACAGGGTGGATATAGTTAATGTGGAGTAATTGGCATGAAGGAACATAGAAGAACGGGACACTCAGAATCAGCGAGACTAGATACAGATGATGAGATCCAAGTGTGAAGAGAAACGGGGGATCAGTGATGTCACTGAGGATCTACCGAGTGAGACACTCACATGGCAATGATACGCCAAATTCATTGAGTACGCTAAAAAGGACATGATAGGCCCAGTAGAATGGGGGGGGGGTAGCTGAAACATTAGGAAGAGGGACAGCTGAATTTCCCCAGCCAGAAAAGCAACTCAGAATGATTAATGGATACGGTCCGTCTGCCCTTGTCCTCTATGCTACATTAAAGAAAGGGAAGTGTGGGGCTGAAGAAGTGGCTCGGCAGTCAAGAACACTGTTCCCAGCACCAACATGGCAACCACAGCCCATCTTTAATTACAGTTCCAGGAGATCAGATGCACTCTTCTGGCCTCCAGGGTCATTGCGTGCATGCGGTGGGTGCACAGACATGCTGACTGGCAAAATACTCATACACAGCAAATAAAAATAAAGTCTTTTAAAAAGAGATGGAAGTGGAGAAGACTGTCCTGGGAAGGGGTCCTGGGAAGTAACGTTACTGGGAGGAAAGCTGAGTTCATAAGGAAAGCTTTTCTGATTAGGAAGTGGATGCTACAGGAAGTTTCCATGAAAATAACAGCACTACCATGACTTGTCAGCCCCAAAAGACAAAAACCACCTCTGGGCTCCTTAGAATCTCACATATTCTAGCTTGAAAATCAGACATAAGTGTGGAGTTACTTTATCTAATTAAATGTGATCAAGTGATTTGTGCCACTCCCAATGGGAGCTTTGTAATCTGTTGGGCAGTGCACCGCCTACCTCTTGACCCATGTTGCTCAGAGCCTGGTTTATAGAGAGCTTCAGTGATCTGGGACTTGGATGACTGAAGAACAAGACCTCCTTTCCAACTCATGACACACAGTTTTGCATGAGTGCAAACTAAATCTTTGTTGATGTGAGCAATTGAGCCTTGGAAGGTGGTACTTGTTACTGCAGCCAAATCTATCCTGACTGATAGGAACCCAAATAACTAGAAAAAAATTTGAAGACGTTACCCCAAATATGTTTACTTATAGTCTATTTAAAAAGTATCCTTAAATTATAAAAGTTTTTCTGAAACACATATCCCCCCAAAAAAATCCATGCTAGTTTAGTCAAGAACATGCCAAGATTCAGAAACCCAGTACCTATTTGTGAAGAGCCAGCAGCACCGCAGCCAGACCTAGCTGTCCCAGCAGCCACCTGGACCCACCCCAACTCAGACACCTTAGCACCCCTGAGACACATAACCCAGAGAACACAACAAATCACCCTGAGTGGGACACTAGGTCTGAGCTGAATATGGAAGCCACACCAGACAGGAACTATGTACACCTGGGTGGTATGCAGGGAACAAAGCAAAACACGGCCAGAAAATGGATCAGATGCTCACTAGGCACAGAATCTCATGGTAGGAAAGGCAACTAAGTCTCAACTAATGTTTGGCAATTTAGCAGTGATCAAAGAGGCATCAAAGCTATGGTCTTTTGAGGACTGATAGTGTCAATGAACGGCAGCATGAAAAGGGATGTCTGCTTTCTGCTGGGAATGTCTTCTGTCTTTCACATACTAGGAAATGTGTAAGGAGAATTTGATGCTGTGAGATGGCTACAGTTATGCTTGCCAGCATCCACAAAACTTTTCATCAGTTTGTGATGTTTTTATTTTTAAAATAACCTGGTAGTGATGAGCCTGAAGAAAGAATCTGCGTCCTAAATCAAAGAAGCGCGAAACATACACCTAATTTATTGTTAGTCAGTGTTCTCATTGCCAGCCCCACAGACTCTTGCTCATCCAACAATCAGGGATTTTTTTTATTATGCGTGGGCTCCTGCCTTCCATGGAATGACTCCAGCAGAATGTGGCAGACCCCACCCCCCAAGCAGGATAGCTCACTCAGAGCTGTCATTTATGGCTTATAATATATAGTACACTAATAACTTCATGACATGGCTATTCCCTTTCTTAGCTGCTCAAAGGACACCTGGCTAAATGGAATGACTAGCTTATTTTGTCACACTGTAGGTCATCCCGACCCTTAGAAACAGAATTGAAGGGAGGAGGGAGCACCATGCAATTGTCACACCATTACTCCAAGTTCCAGAAATGCAAGGAAATACCGAAGTTCAGAGATGCAAAAGAGACTGCTGGGAAGGGTGGCAGCTCTCTTAGATCTGACAAAGATAATTCCAGAGCTTATGGCTTCTAATAATAAAGTTTCAAATTGGCATCATTTTGATGTATGGACACTATTGACAGATTCCTCTTAAGGTTATATAAGGGCTCTCAGGACTTAACTCCATAGGCACAGTCTAGAAGATGAAATGAGATGCATTTATGCATTTCAGTAAGATGTGTATCAATGAGGGGGCGATGGGGTAAATAGAAGTTTTGCGCGTGTAGATCCTGAATAAGCATTGCTTACCTATTGTTGTCACCATTAGACTATTTTCCATGTATTAAGCTTATCTATTGTTGTCACCATTAGATTATTTTCTATGTATTAAGCATTTTCAAAGCCAAATACTACAATGTGGTTTCTTTTGTTGACTTTACATCTTCTTCTTTTTTTAATGAATGAGTAGGGTCTGCCACGTTAATTACATCGAATGATATTCCTTCTCCCTTGTCATTTAAATTCTGTGTAAGCCATGCATAAGGTACCACTTCCATTTAAACAAATTAGGTTAATGGAGTTTTGATAACTCTGCCACTTTTATTCAAAATAAGCCTAAATTAGACATAGGTGCTGCTAACTCAGTAGTGAGTTTTATTCGAAAAGTATGTCATTGGTTAGATAAGGCTTTTTCCAGCTCTCACGAAATACTTCTGACTTTCAATGGCTTTCATTATGCATCTTCGTGATATAAAACTTGGCTATGGCTGGGATTTTGCCAGGCGAGAAATTACAAAGAGAAATTATTTGTCAGACCTATGGCCATAGTAAGGAATTTTCCTTACTATGGGTCCAGAGTTTGTACAACCGAGGACTTGGAACTGCAACTCAAACAGTCATTGCAGCAGTAACTCTTGAACTTTCAAAAATTCCAGACTGTGATAGAATAACAGAGCTGGGGTTTACCTGTTTACATACACAAATAGAGCTGCCTGGTTCCTTTTCTTCCTCTTGCTGCATTTGAAGGATTGTATACAAACACTTGTATTATTCTCCAAGGAATATTTGAAAAAGATTGGAAGGAAGGTGAGATCATAAACAGGTGACCCTGTTTCCAAGGAATATTGAGAAAATGAAAAGAAAATAATTCTTTAGAGCAGAGGCATAGAAACTAAAACAAAGTTAGAAGGTGGGATCTAAATGGGACCCCTCATACCAAGGGCTTTGTCTTTTTTTGTTCAGGGTCTATTTCAGTTTCTCCTCCCTTCCTCCTCCCATCCCTACCTCCCCTAAATCCCACCATCCACTCTACTTCCTTTCTCTTCAGAAAAGTAAGGGCCTCCCACTTACATTAGCTAGCAATGCCATATCAAGTTGCACTAAGATTAAGCCCCTCATCTCTTACCACGGCTGGACAAGGCAACCCAGTAGGAGGAAAGGATCCAAAAATCAGGCAGCAGAGTTAAAGATAGGCCCTTCCCCCACTGTTAGAAGTCCTACAAGAAGACCAAGCTACAAAACTGTAGCATAGATGCAAAGGGCCTAGGCCAGTCCCATGCAAATTCTCTGGTTGGCGTTTCAGTCTCTCTGAGTCCCTATACGCCCATGTTAGGTGATTCTGTGGGTTTTCTTGTGGTGTACTTGATCCCTATGATTCCCACAATCCTTCCTCCTCCTCTTCCACAGGATACCTCAAGGTCTGCCTAATGGTTGGCTATACGTCTCTGCATTTGTTTCCATCAGCTGCAGTTCTACCAGTAAAGCCTCTCTGATGACAACTGAGCTAGGCAGCAATCTATGAGTACAGCAGAATATCATTAAGAATCATTTCATTGACTTTTTGCCAGTCCTGTTTGGTTCTATCCTAGATCTCTGTGCTGTCCTGCCTATGGGTCCTGGCCCTCCACCCAGTGTCAGGGGTGAGTTCCCTCTCATGGGATGGGTGTCAATCTGGACCAGTCATTTGTTGGCTACTCCCATAATTTCTGCACCACCTTTACCCCAGCATAAATTGTAGCCAGGGCAAATTGCCAGTCAAAGATTATGCAGTTGGGTTGGGGGTCCCAATCTCACCACTGGAAGTCTTTCCTGGTTACAGGAGATGGCCAGTTCAGGCTTCATATTACCCAGTGTTAGGGATTTTAACTGAGGTCATCCTCATAGATTGCTGGGCGTTCTATTGCACCAGGTAACTAGCTCATCCCAGAGATGCCCCTGATTTCAGTTTTCTCTCCCAGTACTCTCTTCTTCCATCCTTCCCCCACCTGATCCTTCCTTTTCCAAAGGCCACCCCTCCTTCAAGACCCTTTCCCAACCCGTACACCTGTGATATCTATTCCATTTTCTGATCATTGTGAGATGTATGTGTCTCCCCTTGAGCCCTCCTCATTACTTAGCTTCTTTGGATCAGTGGATTTGTAGCATGGTTATCCATTACTTTACAACAAGTGTCCATTTATAAGTAGATACGTACCATGTTTGTCTTTCTTCTGGGTTACCTCACTCAGCATGATCTTTTCTAGTTCCATCCATTTGCATGCAAATTACATGATGCAATTATTTTTAACAGTTGAGTAATACTCCATTATGTAAATGAGTCACATTTTCTTTATCCATTCTAGATTGTTTCCAGTCTCTGACTAATACAAATAAAGCTGCAATGAACATAGTTGAGCAAGTGATATGATTGAGCATCCTTTGTGTATATGCCCAGGAGTGGTATAGCTGGATCTTGAGGTAGGTCCATTCCCAATTTTCTGAGAAACTACCATATTGATTTCCAAAGTGGCTGTGCAAGTTTACAATCCCACCAGCAATGCTATACATCCTCACCAGCATGTTCTGTCACTTGTGTTTTTGGTTTTAGCCATTTCACTGATGGCTAAGGGTGTTGAACATTTAAGTGCTTCTCGGTCATTTGAGATTCCTCCATGGTGAATTCTCTGTTTAGATCTGCACACCAATTTTAATTGAATTATTTGTTTTGTTGATGTCTAGTTTCTTAATTCTTTATATATTTTGGAACTCAGTCCTCTGTCAGATGAAGAGTTGGTAAAGATTTTTTTCTCATTCTTTAGGCTGCCATCTTGTACTATTGATGGTGTCCTTTGTCTTACAGAAGCTTTTCAGTTTCACGAAGTCCTCTTTGTTAGTTGTTGGTCTTAATGCCTGTGTTATCGGTGTTCTGTTTAGTAAGTTGTCTCCTGTGCCAGTGCATTCAAGGATCTTCTCCACTTTCTCCTCTATCAGCCATAAGTGTAACTGGATTTAAGTTGAGATCTTTGATCCACTTCGATTTGAGTTATTTGTAGGGGAATAGATATAGATCTATTTACATTCTTCTACATGTTGCTATTCAGTTAGCACAATTTATGGAAAAATGCTTTTTTTTCCATTTTATATTTCTGGTTTCTTTATCAAAAATGAGATGTCCACATACATATGGATTTACATATGGATCTTTGATTCAGTTCCATTGATCAAACTGTCTGTTATTATGCCAATGCCATTCAGTTTTTATTACTATTACTCTGTAGCACAGATTGAAATCAGGAATGATGATATCTCCAGAAGTCCCCTTATTGTACAGGGTTGTTCTAGCTATCTTAAGCTTTTTGTTTTTTTGTATGAAGTTAAGTATTGTTCTTTCGAGGTCTGTAAAAAAATATTGTGCTGGAGTTTTGGTGAAAATTGTATTGAATCTGTGGATTGTTTTTGGTAAAATGGCTATTCTTACTATGTTGATCCTACCAACCCATGATCATGGGAGATCTTTTCATCTTTGATCTTTCCATCAAGAACCCATATGTAAAACCACATACATATGGACACCTCTCTCTGATAATTTCTCTACCTTCTTTCTTCAAAGACTTCAAGTTCCTGAGATACAGGTCTTTCATTTGCTTGTCAGAACTATAACAAGATGTTTTTTATTATTTGTGGCTATTGTGAAGGATATTGTTTCCCTAATTTCTTTCTAAACCCATTTATGTAAGGAGGGCACTGATTTTTTTTAGTTTATTTTATATTCAGCCACTTCTCAATGTATTTATCAGCTGTAGGAGTTTCCTGGTAAAATTTGGGTGGGGGGTCACATAAATACACTATCATCTGCAATTTGTATCCCTTTGATCTCCTTTGGTTTTCTTATTGCTGCTGTAACTAAAACTTCAAGTACTCTATTGAATAGATATGGAGAAAGTGAACAGTTTTATCTCGTACCTAATTTTAGTGGAATTACCTTAAGTTTCTTGTCATTTAATTTGATGTTGACTATGACTTGCTGCATATTGTCTTTATTATGTTTATGCATATCCCTTTGTATCCCTGACTGCTCCAAGACTTCTGTCCTGAAGTGGTATTTGATTTTGTCAATGTTTTTTCACCATTTAGTGAGATAATTATGTGGGTTTTTTCTTTCTGTTTATACGGTAGATTATATTGCTAAGTTTTCATATGTTGAACCATCCTGCATTTCTGTGATGGAACCTACTTGGTAATGGTGGATGATCTTTTTTATTTTCTTGGATTTGGTTTGAAAGTATTTTATTGAGTATTTTCACCAATATTCATGAGGGAAATTGACTTGTAATTCTTTCTTTGTTGAGTCTTTGTATAGTTTGGTTATCAAGGTGACTGTGGCCTCATAAAAGGAATTCAGCAATGTTCCTTCTGTTTCTATTTTGTGGAACAATTTGAGGAATGATGCTGCAACGATAAACGGTACACTTGTTGAGGGTATAGGTAACTGTTTATTGTAGAAATTACTCACAAGAGAAAATAAGCAACCCAGATGAGTCAAGTAGTTTTCCGTCACTGAACTGGATTCCAAAAAAAGAGCGAGCACTCTGCTGTTCAGTCTTTTATTCCTTCCTCCAAACATGCCCCTAGCCATGCCCAAAAGTGGGCCTGGCTAGTGGCATAGTTCTGCCGCCCTGTCTCTAGTCATGCCCAAAGTGGGTGTGGTTAATGGTATGGCAAACCACCTCTTTTATTACTTCATCTGTATGCTCCTCTAATACGCCATGTGGCTAATGGTGGAGTCCTAAGTTTCCCCCTACAGAGGAGTATTGATATTAACTCTTCTTTGGTGAGCTGGTATTAATCTGTTCTGAAGCCATCTGGCCCAGGGCCTTGTCTTAAAGTTAGCCTGTGGGGAGATGGTCTGCTGCTTGAGACCAGGGAGGAGGACTGAAAATGTCCTTGCTAAGATGCCCTGATACTGAAAGAGACAAACTCCTGCTACCAGAACTCATTTCACATTATGCAGATGCACCAATGTTTGCTACAAAATGATCATGATCCTTGTGGCTTAAACAGGAGGATTTAAGATGGTTCTTTGTCTATCAGATGGTTATCTGTTTATTATATGGTTCCCTGCCTATAGGATGATTCTCTCCCTATCAGATGGTTCTCTGTCTATCAGATGCTCTCTGCCTAGTGTATAGTTCTCTGCCTACAGGATGATTTTCTGCCTATAGGATGGTTCTCTGTTCTTGCTCACTGTAAAGATTTGTCACTATATTGTTTTAATAAAATGCTCATTGGCCAGTAGCCAGGCAGGAAGTATAGGTGGGGCTACCAGACTAGGAGAATTCTGGGAAGAGAAAAGGCAGAAAAGAATTGCCAGCTGAACACAGAGGAAGCAAGATGAAAATGCCATACTAAGAAAAGATACCAAGCCACGTGGCTAAACAGAGATAAGAATTGTGGGTTGATTTAACTTGTAAGAGTTTGTTAGTAATAAACCTGAGCAATAGGCCAAACAGTTAATAATTAATATAAACCTCTGTGTGTGTATTAGGGACTGAATGACTGCAGGAGGAACAGAAACTTTCAACAATATGTGGCACCCAAATGTTTGACAAGAATGTCCTTGTAAATCCTAACAAAAGCTTAAAACAGGATTCTAAACACAAAAGAACAAAATCAAGCATGGCTTCTTGGTAGCAGAATTTTCTCAGGTGGGCTCTGCTTACTAGAGGCAAGCAGAGGCATGGCTACTTTAAGAGAGGCTTCCTGACTCAGTGTTAGCAGCAAAAACTACATAACTCTTTAAAGAGGTCAAAGACCTGTATGATGCTTAAAAGCAGCCAGCAGCAAGCTCCCTGGTGGTAACCTAGAAACTCAGTAGAGTTGTGGCAATAAACATGGCTCCCACCAGTACCTCTGTCATGAAGCTAGAACTCTCAGGAAGCCAAGGAATGGGGTAGAGCCAGCCACCAAAGCCTCAGCTGTAACTCTAGCCATGTTGTTTAGCAGATTGAAGACTCATGTGGTCAGAAAATGAAAGAAATTAGCAATAAAGACCTCTAAATGGTTTACATTGTGCTTAAAAATATGTGTAGGCTTGAGAGAGAAAAGAAAAAGGATAGAGAAAGTCCTTTAAAAAGTAATAGAGTAGCTGGGCATGGTGGCACAGGCCATTAACCCCAGCACTCCGGAGCCAGAGGCAGGTGGATCTCTGTGAGTTCAAGGCCAACCTGGCCTACAGAGTTCCAGGAGATCCAAAGATACACAGAGAAACCCTGTCTCAACAAAAACAAAAAAATTAAAACAAAAATAAAAGAAATGGAATGGAATAATAAAAAAGTCCACATAAACATGGAAAATACACAGTGTCTTGATGCTGTGTGTTATTGTGTTGTCTTTAAATTGTTGGATTGCTGGCCGGGCAGTGGTGGCACATGCCGTTAATCCCAGCACTCGGGAGGCAGAGGCAGGCGGATCTCTGTGAGTTCAAGGCCGGGCTGGACCGATAGCCTCCGAAACAATACAGAGAAACCCTGCCTCGTAAAAACCAAAAAAAAAATTTGTTGGATTGGTAAGGAATGAGCAACAGCTGCTAAAAAGCATTTGATTATTATGTCGCTGGATTGATCCAACCTATATATTTTGAAAATACCTTGACTTGAAAACTTAAGTCTTAAGGACATATTACTTTGAAAGAGATTCTGCTTTTATTTCCACAGAAAATGAAAAGCTGTGAATTCCTTCCAGACTAATATGGTTTGATCAAGCAAGACCCCTTGAAGCAGTGGCCCCAGTGATTCAACATCCAAACAGATGAAACAATGCAGCCTCACAGACTACTACAGCCAGGATATGGCCATGGTTCCGGGTTTCCTCAGGATTCCCAAACAGCAGGAAGCAGTTTGGAAAGAACTACACCCAAATTCCCAAATATTGTTTATGTTTTTTTATTTAAATGGGGTTGGTTATAAATTGTTAGTGATCACAGTCAATCTCTTTCTAAAGAAAAAACAGAATATGATATAGAAATAAATCCTTTGCATTGTTATGGATATTGGTTTTTTGATACAAGTTTAAGGTCAATTTTGTTATGTGTATATTTCTACTCTTGTTTAGGTATTGTGCTTATACAGCTCATTTAAAAATGTAATGTTTAATTAAATACAGACTATAGATAGTCGCCTAAGATAGTCAAAACATAGTTATGTTAGTTAGGTTTTCTAGATATACAAAGATATATTTCAGTGGATAGGTATTCTTCAAAACCTTTTAAAGACCTACAGAATATGTCATTTAGAATGGTTTATTAGGTATTTTCTTGACAATGAGACACAACTCCTGGCAATAACAATTACATCAGAGAGGAAGATTAGCATCGAAGAAAGTCATTATGGAGCATGCTTTCAACACGGCAAGGATAGCCATTTAGACAAGAAACTGCTCTTGCCTGGACTGGTTGACAGCATGCTGTCCAAAATGAACAAGCAAGTTACAAAGAAAAGTGACTATTGAACTTGCCAAGGGACAGGATGGTCCTTCAAGGTTCCTGCTTCATCAAAAAGTCTGCCAGACATTCTGGGCCTATGGATGGAGAGGGATGCCTCAATGTTACAGAAGAACTTTAGGTGACTGTCCAGCAGAGAGATGTCTCTGTCAATTATAGAGTTTATATATTATACTTCTGTGGTCTTTGATGAAGTTGAAGACAGATAGTTATGGTTATGATTTTCCTTAGTTATGATCAAAGATAGGTTACCTATGAAACTTTAGACTCACAAAGATAGGATAGATGGTAAAATATTTTCTTTAAATTTTACCAAATGTAAATCAACTAAATATTGTTAGCTATAGTTCTTGCTTTATAACTGTTTTATTATATATAATTTTACTATGTTAAAGTTAAAACCTTCCTTTTTATTTAGACAGAAAAAAGAAGATGATGGGGTATGTCCTTCTGTATGCTGTGAATATATGTTTCTCTTACTGATTGGTGAATAAATGCTGAATGGCCAATAGCCAGGAAGGAAGTATAGGTGCCGCTACCAGACTAAGAGAAAGCAATCTTGAGTGAGACGCTATGTAGCTGCCGAGGGAGCAAGAAATCTAGGCATCACCTGTAAGCCAAGATCATGTGGAGATACACAGATTAATAGAAATGGGTTCATAATTGAGAGAGAGCTACCCAATAAGAAGCCTGAGCTATCGGCCAAAAAGTTTATAATTAATATAAGCTTGTGTGTGTTTGTTTGGAACTAAATGGCTGTGGGACCAGGCAGGACAGAGACTTCTGTCTATAGAAAGGAAGTTAAGCAATAGGATTCATTAATTTCTTCTGATTGTGTATGTGATGTGACCAGTTGCTTTAGACACCTGTGGCCCATAAGAGATTGTACCCTTGAGCTATGAGCCAGAGTAAACTCTTTCCCCCCTAAATTGCATTTGTCCGCATGTTTTATCACAGCAACAAGAAAAGAACATTCATTTTCTCTTATAGACACCCTTACCAAGTCATAGCCCAGCTGAAGTAATGGCAGTTTCCTCATGTATTCACAATGTCATTAAAACTGTCTTCAACACACCAACTAGAGGGAACTGGGAAAGCAGAGTAGTAAAGAGAAAGTCACTTGTCAGCTAAAGAGAAAACACGGAGTAGGACAAGTTTAAGATTCCTGAGCATAGATAATAGGTAGTGATCTCACTAACCTAACATCATTGACTATTGACTGTGTGCAAGAGAAACAAAGAAAACTTGGGACTGTAAAGATAGCCTAGTGTTTAAGAGTAATTCCTATTCTTACAGAGGACATGAGTTTGGTTCTTAGCACCCACATAAGGATATTTACAGCTCCCTGCTACTCTATTCCCAGAGGACCTGACTCTCTCTTCTGGCCTTGGCAGGCTCCTGTATGAATGTGGTGAAGAGACGGACAAGCAGGCAGGCAGAAATGCAAGCACACACGTGCACACAGATACACACACACACACACACACACACACACAAGCACGAAATTTAAAATGTGAGTCAAACTAACAAATAAAAAAACTCTAAGAATAATCAATGATTAAGGCAATTTATGAGAAAGATCTTGGTGGGCAGCTGAAGTATATAAATAACTAATTTCAATACCTGCAAATCATTTAATTGGGAAAATGCTTGCTGTTCACACAAAAAAAAGAGAATTTTATTTTACTGTAGTTGACCTTGGAAGAAACCACACAATGATGTCTATTTATGGCATTACTACACTTTAGCTTTGGTTGCCCCACCACAGTGTCAAAATATTTATGAATTCCCATGGTGGTCCTGTACTCCTTTACCATGGAGAGATACAAACCTAACATTGTGTCTGAATTCCGATAACAGCAGACCCTTTAGAAAGCTCAACACTCAAGAAAGACAAGCAAAGCATTGTTAGATGACAAGATACAGTATGGCATCTTATCATAAACTTTAATAGGCTTTTAAAGAAAATTATAGATGATAATGGATCCGTGATATAATAGACAATCCCAGAGGAACTACAAATGGAGATACACATGAAGGGGTCTACCAGGACCGTAAACAGTGACCATGCAGTGCCAGTAGTTTATGAACAGACAATGTATTTACAGACGACATTCAGCTTTGTATTAAAGTCAATATCATCTACTGATATTTAATTCTTAGCAACGATTTTTATTGATCTCCATGTTGCAGTAGCATATGCAAATAAATGCCTTTAAACTTCAGAGACACACTTATGGAAAGAAAAACTTTTTCCAACAAAGTATGCTATTAGAATAGCTCTGCACTCATTCATTTCTTCGCTCATTAAATAAATCTTAACTGAGTCTCTTCTCTCATAATAAATGCCGTAGGGATATAAATAATGCTAATCACTCGGTCATCCACAGTGTAACAGCTTACATGACACTGTCCCACGTAACATTCTATTTAATAGTTCCACAAAGCCTGTGAGATGGGCATTTTCATTCTGACTTCACAGCCAAAAAAAAAAAAAACAAGAGGCCCACATTATCAAGAATCTTCCGACAATTTCATCCTCTTGGGAACAGATAGAAGAGTTGCTCCATCTCAATTCCCTGTCTCTAAAGCAGTACCATGAAATATGATGTCTTTCCTAGTTTCTGGAATCTTATTATCTTCAAATCATTGTGCATAAATAATTGTAAAACATGAATAATTATAATAAGTATAATGCCATTAACTAGTATCTTTCCAAGTACCTGAATATCTAACAAATCACATTTTCTGGAGAATTACCTCTCTCCACCCACTGCTGTTTCTCAAACCAAATTCCAATC
The DNA here is from genome assembly GCF_017639785.1 of Mesocricetus auratus. Classification (NCBI taxonomy): domain Eukaryota; kingdom Metazoa; phylum Chordata; class Mammalia; order Rodentia; family Cricetidae; genus Mesocricetus; species Mesocricetus auratus. Next base: position 33,422,617 of record NW_024429201.1, read on the forward strand.
TTAATCTTGAGTTTTATCTCTCAATTTACAGCCATTTTCACAATGAAACACAGCTTTTAATGAGACCACAAAAGTTACTGCCTATGTTACACAGAAGAACAGTTAAGCCCCACTGAAGACTAAATCCTAAGTAGACCATGACTCACTCAGCAGTGAGAAAATTCACTGTTTGGCCTGCCAGCTTTTTGGCAGACAAGATTTGGATTGCACCTCAGAAATGTTGAAGATGCCTTTGAATTGCACATCTGTGCCTTATGAGTAATCAGACTTCAAATGGCTTAGCCATAAATGGTAAGCCTCTATAGTGTACTGAAAGTCCTGTGGAAAGAAAAAAATCATAAAAGTAAACTGTAGCTGATGGCGGGCAACGAAGAAGGCCTAACAGACACAGCAGCTCTAGAACTGAGCGCTGATGTTCCTGCTGACATTGGGAGAATTGTGGGGAAGAGAGGGCATTTCCTCCTCCTTGTGCAGAGGCAGGGATATAAGGGGCATCTACATCTGCTGTGGATTGATTAAGTAGTTCACAGAGAGCAGGCTGGGAGGTGGGAGTAATGACATTAACCTCATTTACTACCCATGGGTGTCACTCATCGTTTAAGGCCACGGCTGTGTGAGAGTGCATTTGGCAAAAAAAAAAAAGTTTCTGAGAATTTTCTATCTTCCTCTTTTTCACTAAACAAGTACACAGACTAGAAATAGCAGCTATTCACGATCCTGACTGTTCTTATACCAGGACTTAAGTGACCCAGACATGGTCAATAAGGTAAAAAGTAAAGTCTTGGCACTTACCTGGGAAAGCCCCTCTTCTGTGATGAAGAAAGAAGCCTAATATATTTGTCCAGTCTTTCTGCTGTGCGTTGAAGACCTTAGAGATGTTACTACTACATTGTGTCCAAGAGGAAAGGTCCACACAGGAAGTTCAGTACAATGACATCGCAGAACTTTTCAAATAACCTCTGAAGCCTCTCCTCATGAGCTCCTTGAGATGGAAAGAAAACTAACTTCCTGTCTCTTGAGCTCCTCTTGATCTATTTTTCTTTTACTCCCATCCATAAGAAGCTGGTGTCAGAATAATGCAGTAACACTGATGAGAGGTGGCAAATTTCAGCATGATGTCATGCATGTACACAGGACAAATCATCAGAAGGCCTTGGACAGATTGGCATCATTATTCATGAAAGTTCTCTCATACTACAGAATCATCAACTTGTAACAGGTAATTTTCTCTTTTAATCTTAGCACATAAAATTAATTTATTCAAGTGTGTGGATGAAAAGACCTGGGAGCTTCTCCAAGTCTAGCCCAGAATGACTCCCCAGCTCAGAATTATAGTCTAGGCCTCAATGCTAACCCAGAAGGCAAGCCCAGGATAGAATTATTTTAAAAAGATAGAGAGGGGGGGGGGAAGAGGGAGGGACAGTGGGAGGAAGAAAGTCTTAACTTGATAATTAGATTTTACCTGTCTATATTATAAAACTTTGCTTTTATTTGAAGTGAAGAGTGAGGCTGTGTTCCTGAGCACTCTGGATCAGGTCTCAGACATGAGCTCTATGACCAGATCTAATGCCTCCCACTTTTATTTGAAGTGAAGAGTGAGGCTGTGTTCCTGAGCACTCTGGAACAGGTCTCAGACCTGAGCTCTATGATTAGGTCTAATGCATCCCACTGCATTTTTCATGCTTTAAGCAGGTTTGGAGCTGGTCAGGACAGCCTTTGTTCTGCTTTCATCTACAAGTCACCTCTCCAAAATATCAACAAAATAAAAGCAGAGCACATGAGAGGGAAAAACATAATCAGCACTTGGTAGGTTGAGGCAAGAGGACCAGGAGTTCAAGGCAGGTCTCTGCTATGTAGAGAATTCAGGGCCAGCCTGGGCTACATGAGCCCCTGTCTCAGAACAAAACTAAAAGGTAACAAAAACTCATCCTATACTCTTTGGGCTAATTACTTCAGAATGGTGGTGATTTTAGTAACAAACAGATTTCTGAATCAGTGGGGATGTTGGGAGCTAAGAAGTTAAACTTGTGTTGGGACACGCCAAATGTTAAGGGCAAGAGAGAGTACCAAGTGTGTAAATCTTCAGAATGTACCAAAAAAAGAGGCCTAAAGCTCACTGAGAAATATTGATTAAATACGTGTTTTATTGGGGTCTGTAAAAAAAGTGCATGTTGCCACAAGAGCTGGATGAAAACCAAGGTGTGCTGGAAGCTCGAATTTGTATCCACCATGTTTTGGTCATTGTCTTGGGAACTGATTGTTAAATTCAACATCAACACAATACTAGGAAGAAAAGTCTACAAATTTCATTTGTATGAGAGCAAAAAGAATAGGGAAGTGGGTTTCCCATGAGTCTTAAGGTCCAAAGGATAGGCATAACCAGTATTGAAATATCAGTGCATAACTACAAGCCTTCATGAGTGAAACTTTCAAATTTGGAATTTAAAATTTACTTTTAAGCCAGGCAGTGGTGCCGCATACCCGTAATCCCAGCACTCAAGAGACAGAGGCAGTTGGAGTTCTGTGAGCTCAAGGCTAGCCTGGTCTACAAAGAAAGTTCCAAGACAGCCAGAGCTATTGAATAGAGAAGACCTGTCTTGAAAAACAAAAAAGGAAAAACAAAAGATTTAGTTTTAAAATTTGTAAGATATATTTCTTAGTTTTTAGTATAACAGAAAAAAGTAAGAATCAAAGCATAAATATATACTTTAGTAATGATCACAGAAAAGCTATCATTTTAGATTTTTTTGAAACCTGCACAAGGTTAAAAAAACACAACGTAAGCCATGAACCAACAATAACTCAGTGTTACTGGATCCTTATTGTGTGTGGGGAAGGAAAGCTTGAAAAGCCCAGAGAAGATGACTTCCCAAAATACAGACACACAGAGAGATACAGGGCATAGATTTTAAAATCTAACAATACTTGGCAGTACATGATAAGTTATTAGAACTAGACATTTGTAGTTTTTTAAATAACTACCTTCCAGCATATCCCTTTGGCTTTTAGATTGTCATCCACAATAAATCATTGAAGGCAGATTGTTAGGAGTAAATTTCTCCCAGCAAGTATACTCAAATCTGTATTGGTTTCCCATGCAGTATGAGAATTGTCTAAAATATGGAGAAATCTCTATATTTTCATGGAGTGTTTGCTTTCACCGTGCTGTATTTATCTACTCAATCATGCTTATTTACTCTTACTTCCTCACCACTAAGTTATTGATCCAACTATCACAGAGTGGGAGGTGCAATTGAAGTACACTAAGCATCAGTTCAGATTTGGACATAAGCAGGAGAGTAAATGTCCTTCCTCTATAGGGGCTCTTGAGTCACAGGGGAACATAGTCCCAGCAATGACAATGTTCAAGTCTATATTTAAAAAGCACATTTCTACTAAATGTTTTGACATGCAAAAAACATAGACTTCACCCTGGAAATGAGAGACTTCTGATTGAGACCAACAGTAATGAGGTGGTAAACTAAATTCTTCTCTGTGTAGAAAACTAAAATCTGGCATTAAGGAAGTTTGAATGAAAATGGCTCCCATAGACTCATAGGGAGTGTCATTATTAGGAGGTGTGGCCTTGATGGAAATGGTATGACCTTGTTAAAGGATGTGGGTCAGTGAGGGTAGGCTTTGAGGTTTCAAATGCTCAAGCCAGGCTGAGTGTCAACCTCTTCTTTCTGCCAGCCTATCCAGATGTAAAATGATCAATACTTCTCCTGCATCGTGTTGTATATGTATTATCATGCCTCCTTCCATAATGACAATGAACAAACCTTTAAACTGTAAGTCAGACCCAATTAAATGTTTTCCTTTATAAGAGCTGCCATGAGTAGCATGGTGGTGGCAAATGCTTTTAATCCCAGCACTCAGGAGGCAGGGGCAATAGATATCTAGATCTCTGTGAATTTGAGACTAGCCTGGTCTACAAGAGCTAGTTCCAGGATAGCCTCTGAAGCCACAGAAAAACCCTGTCTCAGAAGAAAAAAAAAGGTTTGCCATAGTCATTCTTAGTATCTATTTACAACAATAGAAACCTGGCCTAAGACAGATGTTGGTACCAGGAGTGATGTATTGCCATGATGAACTGGTCACACTTTTGTTTGGACAAGCATGATCTTTGGGTCTTTGGGCAGGTATAATGGACCTAGCAGGAACATGGAAAACAGTGGTGCTAATCATGATTTGCACTGTGGGGGCTGGCTCAAGAGGTTTCAGAGGAGAAGAAAATTATTTATTGGACTTAGGGACTGTTCTTGTGATATATTGGCAAAGAATGTGGCTGCTTTCTACTCTTGTCCCCTAAAGAATCTGCCTAAGACTAAACTGAAGAGTTATGGATTAGCAGCTTCAGCAGAGGAGATTTGCAGATAGCCCAGTATTGACTGTGTTACTTGGTTATTAGAGGCCATGTTTATGCAGGCCTGTAATAAAAAAAGGAGCAAGCTGAACAAGGAAAAATACAAAATGTGCAGTTTGATGAGAAAAGGGACAGTAGAAAGTTTAATGGAGCTAAGTCCTATGTTCAAAGAGAGGAACAGATTAAAGAAAATCCTGATTCTAAATGCAGTAAAAGGGAGTGGTGACCCCAGAGCAAGACCCCACCCAACTAAACTTCCTACTTGTAAAAAATGGAATTAAAGGCCGGGCGTTGGTGGTGCATGCCTTTAATCCCAGCACTCGGGAGGCAGAGGCAGGTGGATCTCTGTGAGGTCGAGGGCAGCCTGGTCTACAGAGTGAGTTCCAGGACAGCCTCCAAAACAATACAGAGAAACCCTGTCTCAAAAAACCAAAAAAAAATGGAATTAAAGAAAAGCTTAGGTCCACATGTGATGGCGCATGCCTTTAATTCCAGTTCTTGTGAGGCAGAGGTGAGATCTCTAAGTTTGAAGCCAGACTAGCCTACAGATTGAGTTTCAGGACAGCCAAATTTAAGCAGTGAAAGAAACCATCAAACACAGAAAGCTGGTGAATATGTGTTTAAATGTGGGAGCTGAGTTCCAGTCCCAGGAAGCAGCAGAAATTGGAAGCTTCAGCCATGTGGCTTTGGCTTTAGTGTCAATGATACAAGAAAGGGGCTGTGGAATCTCCTCTGAGGCTAATGAAAGCTACTGAAACCAGGCATGTGGCAGAGGTATGGCTGCATGGAGACTTAAAGAGGCCATAAAGTTGGGGAAGCTATAAAGTTGAAGCCTGTATTGCTTTGGAAAACCCAAGATGTTAGAGATGTCAGAGTCCTGGGATACCTGCTGTAGAAATCTGCCAACAGGGAATGGAACCAGCCCAAGAGAAAGAAGTGTGCTGCAGCCAAACAAGCTGAAATGAGCCGGAGATCTAAAGAGTACTTTGACATCAGACATGGAGATGCAGAGTTTAGAGTTTACTCAGCAGGGTTTCAGTCTAGCTTTGGTCTGGTATTCCCTCACTATGCTCCATTTCTTACCTTTGGGAATGGTAATGTATATTCAGCACCATTGTATGTTGGAAGTGTGTGAACTGCTTTTCAATTTTGATTTTACAGAGGATTATGGTAAAGGAATTGCTTAATTCTCAGAAGAGACTTTGAACTTTGGACTTTTAAACATTGTTGAGATGTTGACGGACTGAGAACTTTTGGACTGAATGTAGTTTTGCATTGTGATACGAGCCAGTGGGGACCAGAGAGTGGAATGCAGTGGTTTGGATAAAGAATGGTCACATAAGCTCATATTAGGAGGTATGGCCCTGTTGGAGGAAGTGGGTCACTGGGGGGTAGAACTTGAGGTTTCAAATGCTCAAGCCAGGCCTAGTGTCATTCTCTCTTCTGGCTGCCTTCAGATCTGGATCTAGAACTATAAGCTTCATTTCCGAGCCTCTCCAGTGTCTTCTCTGCCTGAATGCACCCATGCTTCCCACCGTAAAGACAATGGACTAAACCTCTGAAACTATAAACCAGCCCCAATTAAATACTTTCCTTTTCAATAGTTGCCATGGTCATGGTGTCTCTTCACAGAAACTGAAACACTAAGACAAGGGTATGTCCCACCAGAAAAATATTTTTTAAAACAGGGAAAACATGGTTTCTTTCTGTAATATTACAAATTACTCTTTAACAAATGTGATAGTAGCTGCTCATTAGATTACACAAATTTGAAAGATAAAAATAAGCGTTTGTGACTGCAGTTCCCATCCCAGAAGGAGCCAACCCACCCAGAGACTGCCAGCATCCTAGTCCCTTCCTCTACCCACGAGACTAGGTAAGTATGGGTCTATTATAGGCCCATCTTCTAGTGCCCTGCTTGGAGCCAGCTGAGGCCTGGGGACTGTGCACTGCTGATCCCATCCCAACAGGTTCCAGCCCACCCTAAGACTGCCAAGGTCCTGGTACTAGGAACACTTCCATCCACAAGAAGAAGAGAGTTAAACGAAAAAGTCAAGAAATAGAGGAAAAGACAAAGGAAAATTGCAATAAACAATTAAAACAGGGAAAGAGTTGAAAGCTGAAATAGAGACAATAAAAAATACACAGTTTGAGGGAATGCTGGAAATAGAAAAACTGGGTAAACAGGTACTACAGATACAAGCATACCAACAAACAGAATACAATAGATTGAAGAGAGAATCTCAGGCATTGAAGATACACAAGGAGAAATAGATTCATGGACCAAGGAAAATATTAAGTTCAACAGATCCATAACTCAAAATATCCAGGAAATATGGGACACCACAAAAAGACCAAACCTAATAGTAATAGGTATAGAAGAAGGTGAAGAAACACAAATTAAAGGGACAGAAAACATATTCAACAAAATCATAGGAGAAAACTTTCCCAACCTAAAGAAAGACATGCCAATGACAGTATAATAAGCTTACACAACACCAAATAGAGTGGACTACAAAAAAGTCCGCTTTGCACATAATAATCAACACCTCAAACATACAGAATAAAGAAAGAATGTTAAGAGCAGTTAAGGAAAAATGTCAAGTAACATATAAAGGAAAACCTATAAGAATTACACCTTACTTCTCCATAGAAACTCTGAAAGCCAAAAGATCCTGGATAGATATTCTACAAACACTAAGAGACCAAGGATGCCAGTCCAAACTACTATACCCAGCAAATCACTATAGATGAAGAAAACAAGATATTCATGCAAAATTGGATTTAAACGATACATACCTACTAATCCATCCCTATAGAACATTCTGGGAGGACAACTCCAACCCAAGGAAGTTAACTATAACCAGAAAAACATAGACAGTAGATAATCCTATTTTACCAACAGCCAAAAAAAGGGGTGGAAATACACACATAATTCCACCAACAAAAACAAATCCAAAGCAAAGAAGAATGAACAATCAATGGTCATTAATATCCCTCAATATCAATGTTATTAACTCGCTTATAAAAAGACACAGGCTAACAGAATGGATTCAAAGACAGAATCCATCCTCCTGCTGCATACAAGAAACACACCTCAGCTTCAAAAAAATGTGACCTCAGAGTTAAGGGTTGGGAAAAGATTTTCCAATCAAATGAACCCAAGAAACAAGCAAGGGGAACAATCTTAATATCTAACCAATTAGACTTTAAACTAAAATCACTCAAAAGAGATGAAGAAGGTCATTTCATACTCATCACAGGAGAAATCCACCAAGATGAAATCTCAATTTCTGAACACCTACGCCCCAAATTCAAAGGCATCCACATTCATAAAATAAACATTACTAAAACTCAAATCACACATGAAACCTCACACATTTATAGTGGGAGACTTCAACACCCCACTCTTACCACCAGACAGAAACTTAACAAAGAAACAAAGGAATGAATAGAAGTTATGACCCAATTGACTTAAACAGACATCTTTAAAACATTCCATCCAAAAAGAAAAGAATATGCCTTCTTCTCAGCATGACATGGAACCTTCTTAAAAATCAACCACATACTTGGCAACATAGCAATCATCAATGGATACAGAAAAAATTGGAATAACTCAGTGTATCTTATCAGACCACAAGGCCTTAAACTTGGAATTCAACAAAAACACTAATTTCAGAAAACCTACAAACTCATGGAAATTGAATAATGTGCAATTGCACCATTCCTGGGTCAAGGAAGAAATTAAAGACTTTCTAGAATTCAGTGAGAATGAAGACACCACATACCCAAATTTATGAGACATTTGAAAGCAGTGCTAAGAGGAAAGTTCATCACACTAAGTGCCTACATGAAGAAACTGGAGAGTAGTCCCACTAGAGAATCAACAGCACAACTGAAAGCTCTAGAACAAAAAGAAGCAAACTCACCCAGGAGTAGACACCAGAAAATAATCTAATTGAGGGCTGAAATCAATAAAATAGAAACTAGGAAAACAATAGAAAGAATCAATGTAACTAAGAATTGGTTCTTCGAGAAAATCAACAAGATAGACAAACCTTTATCCAAATTAACCAAAAGACAGGGAGGGAACATGCAAAGTAACAAAATCAGAAATGAAAAGGTGGACATAACAATGGACACTGAGGAAATCCAGAGAATCATCAGGTCATATTTTGAAAACCTTTACTCCTCAAAATTAGAAAACCTAAAGGAAGTAGACAACTTTCTGGATAGATGTCACCTGCCAAAATTAAATCAAGAACAGATCAGCAATTTAAATAGACCTGTGACCCCTAAGGAAATAGAAGCAGTCATCAAAACTCTCCCAACCAAAAAAAAAAAAGCCCAGAGTAAGAAGATGGTTTCAGTGCAGAATTCTACCAGAAATTCAAAGAAGAGCTAATACCAGTACTCCTCAAACTGTTCCACACAATAGAAGCAGAAGGTTCACTGTCAAACTCTTTTTATGGGGCTTCAATAACCTTGATATCCAAGCCACAAAAAAAACTAATAAAGAACAGGTCAGACATGATGAACATTGATGCAAAAACACTAATTAAAATGCTGACAGCTTGAATGCAAGAACACTTCAGAAAAATCATCCGCCATAATCAAGTAGGTTTCATCCTAGGGATGCAGGGATGATTCAACATGAAAATCCATCAATGTAATCCACCATATAAACATGCTGAGAAACAAAAATCACAGGATCATCTCACTGGATGCAGAGAAAGCCTTTGAAATAATCCAACACCCCTTCATGATAAAGGTCTTGGAGAGATCAGGGATGACAGGAATATACCTAAACATAATAAAAGCTATAAACAGCAAACCAACAGCCAACATCAAATTAAATGGAGAGATACTCCACTAAAATCAGGAACAAGACAAGGCTACCCCCTCTCTCTATATCTTTCCAATACTGTACTTGAAATCCTAGCTAGAGCCATATGACAACAAAAGGAGATCAAGGGAATACAAATCATATCATTTACAGATGATATGATTGTTTACAAAAGGGAATTCCTACAGCTGATAAATACCTTCAGCAATGTAGCAGATTTCAAGATCAACTCAAGAAAATCATTAGTAGCCCTACTATATACAGATGAATAAAGAGCTGAGAAAGAAATCAGAGAAACATCACCCTTTACAATAGCCACAAACAACATAAAATACCTTGGGATAATGGTAGCCAAGCAAGTGAAAGACCTGTATTACAAGAACTTTGAGTCTTTAAAGAAAGAAATTAAAGAAGATACTAGAAAATGAAAAAATCTCCCATGCTTTTGGATAGGTAGGATCAATGTAGTAAAAATGGCAATCTTGCCAAAAGGAATCTACAGATTAATTGCAATCCCCATTAAAATCCCAGAACAATTCTTCACAGACGTTGAAAGAACAATTCTCAACTTTATATGGAAAAACAAACCTATACAATAAAGGAACTTCCAGAGGCATCACCATCCCTGACTTCAAGCTCTATTATAGAGTCATACTCCTGAAAACAGCTTGGTCTTGGCACAAAAATAAACAGGTAAAGCAATGGAATAAAATTAAAAACCCTGATATTAACCCACACACCTATGACCACCTGATTTTTGACAAAGAAGCTAAAATTATACAATGGAAAAAAGAAAGCATCTTCAACAAACGGTGTTGGCATAACTGGATGTTGGCAAGTAGAAGACTGCAGATAGATCCATATCTACTGCCATGCACAAAACTTAAATCCAAATCAAACACCTCAACATAAATCCAGCCACACTGAACTTCTTAGAAGAGAAGGTAGGTAGTACCCTCGAACGAATTGGTACAGGAACATGACACCAATAGCACAGATACTGAGATTGACAACTTCTAAATCGGACCTCCTGAAACTGGGAAGCTTTTGTAAAGCAAAGGATACAATCAACAAACAAAATGGCAGCCCACAGAATGGGAAAAGATATTCACCAACTCCACATCTGACAGAGAGCTGATCTCCAAAATTTACAAAAAACTCAAAAACCAAGTCTCCAAAACACCAAAGGATCCAATTAAAAAGTGGGGTGTGGAGGAAGTCCTGTGATTATGTCAATAAAGCACTGTTGAGCCAATAGGAATCTAGATAGGTGGGACTAGGAGTCCAGGAGGACTCTGGGAAGGAGAAACACAAGGGAGTCAAGATGTAACGCCATGGGGTAGGAAGCCCGGAAACTTCTCCAGTAAGAGACATACTTAGATTAACAATTATAGGGCAATTACTTAAGTCAGAGCTAGCCAGTAAGAAACAAGCAAGGCCAACAGCTTCATAATTAATATAGCCTCCTGTGTGTTTATTTGGGACTGATGCGGCTCTAGAACCAGGCTGGCGGGAAGGCTTCTCACAAGGAAAAAGCTTCTCTTTACAGTGGGGCATAGAACTAAATAAAGAATTCTCAATAGAAGAATCTAAAATGGCTGAGACACATATAGGAAAGTGCTCAACAGCCTTAGTGATCAGGGAAATGCAAATCAAAACAATTCTGAGATACCATCTTACTCTTGTCAGAATGGCTAACATCAAAACCACCAAAGACAGTTTGTGCTGCAGAGGATATGGAGAAACCGGAACACTCCTCCACTGCTAGTTGGAGTGCAAACTGGTACAACCACTTTGGAAATCAGTATGGAGATTCCTCAGGAAAATGGGAATCAGTCTACCACAAGATCCAGCAATCCCACTCTTAGGCATATACCCAAAAGATGCACATTCATACAACAAGGACATCTGTTCAGCCATGTTCACAGCAGCACTATTTGTAATAGCGAGATCCTAGAAGCAACCTAGATGCTCCTCAACTGAAGAATGGATGGAAAAAATGTGGTACACTAACACAATGGCATACTACTCAGAAGAAAAAAACAATGGAATCTTTAAATTTGCAGGCAAATGCATGGAACTAGAAGAAATCATCCTGAGTGAGGTAACCCAAGCACAAAAAGAGAAACATGGTATGTACTCACCCATATATGGATTTTAGACATAGAACAAAGGATTACCGGTCTACAATCAAAACCACCAGAGAAGCTAAGAAACAAGGAGGACCTTGGTCTCCAGGAGAAGGGGATTTGGACAAGATCTCCTGAGCTAATTGGGAGCATAGGAGTAGGGGAGAGGGAGTTAGGAGAAAGAGAAGGGGAAAAGAGGAGGGGAAAGGAGAACAGGATAGAGTAGGGAGATCGAGTCAGGGGAGAAATAGAGGAGAGCAAGAAAATAGATACAATAATATGGGGTCCATTATAGGTTTAAAGAGAAATCTGGCACTAGGTAAATGTACAGAGATCTACAAGGTTGACCCCAAATAATAATCTAAGCAATCTTCAAGGAGCTACCTTAAATGCCCTTCTCTGATAGTCGGTTTGATGTCTACATTATATGCCATCCTAGAACCTTCATCCAGTAGCTGATGGAAATAGAAGCAGACACCCACAGCTAAACACTGAGCTGAACTCTGGAATCCAGTTGCAGAGATAGAGGAATGATGAGCAAACAGGTCAAGACCAGGCTGGAGAAACCCACAGAAACAGCTGACCTGAACAAGGGGTTGCTCATGGACCCCAGACTAATAGCTGGGAAACCAGCATAGAACTCTTCCAGACTCCCTAAATGAGGATGCCAGTTTGGAGTCTGGTTAATCTATGGGGCCTCTGGTAGTGGGTTATTATTTATCCCTAATACAGGAATGAACTTTGGGAGCCCACTCCACATAAAGGCATACTTTCTCAGCCTAGACACATGGGGGAGGGTCTAGGTCCTGCTCCAAATGATATGTCAGGCTTTGAAGATCCCCAATGGAAGGCCTCATCCTCCCTGGGGAGCAGCAAAAGAAGATGGGATAAGGGGTCAGTAGGGGACAGAGGAGGGGAGGGAGAGGAAACTGAGATTTGACATGTAAAAGAACCTTGTTTCTAATTTAAATTAAAAAATGAAAAAAGAATACAAGAAAAAATAAGCATTTGCCTGTGTACAGCTTTAAGGCTAGGAAATTTGAAACAGACATTTGAAAGTAGTTAAATAAACAACAATGATATTTTGGAGGATTTGGGTAATATAAGAGCAAGATTCTGTAAATAAATCCATCATACCAATGCTGGAAGAAGTACCTAAGTCAGAGAAGCTTCCTAGATATTTCACATCAACTGTGGTTCATTTCTCACATCAAAGAAAAACTCTTTGAGCGCTAGTAAAAGGAATTTGGGGGCAAGGTGGGTAGCTCCATTGGTAGAGTGTTAGGAATTCATGAAGTCTTGGGATCAGTCCCCAACACTGCCAAGCAATGTACCACCTACCTGTAGCACTATAGTGGTAGAGACAGGAGGATCAGGAACTCAAGGACATCCTCTCCTCCCCAGGGAATTTGGCAGCAGGCTACACTATATAAAAATCCTTATTTTAAAATAATTGAATAAAGACTTCGCATAATAACTGAAAATAACATGAACTCATGCTTCACTTCTAACATAGCTTTCCAGTTCTTTTCCTTGAAACGAGTGCACAGTTAAATGACCTGGTATATATCCCTGCCTCGTCTTTAGACTCTGTTCCCCTCTTTCTTTCGACTGATTTCTTTCAGTGCCTTTGACACTGGTAAAATGTCATACAAATTGGAATAAAAATATCTCATAAAAAGTATTCATAATCAATTGTTGAAAGAACAATATAGAGGAAAACTATATTTAACTTATGGGAACGAATAATTTGTAGGACAATTTAAGGAAACAGTGAGATATTTCTTTTGCAGAAAATTCAGTTCCCTCATAAATCACGCACATATATGTAACCACCTTTTACGTCAATAAACAGATTGCTCCTCCAAAAATCTACAAAATTTTTGGAAGATGGAGATAGGGGTCAGAGTAAGTTTTGTCTATACAGCACATCCAGAGAGTCAGAATAATCAAATCAGTACCATTATGGTAGCCATATTTCCTGGGTTTCCTAGAATGCTCAACAATAAATAGTCTACATGGTTTTTTAAAGTTAAGATGTCCAGAAATATCACTGTATTGGCCAAGTTCCCAAACTATTTCTCATACCTGAAACAAAAATTGTATGATTTGCCATCCTAGATACTCCAGTAGGGATTTAAGAAAACTGTCCATCGTATACAGCTCCTCACAGTAGAGAAAGTATAGTAAGGGGCTGAGATATGTATGGTTTAATAATAAAATACTGTGTGACCCTCTCTGGCTTTGGTCCCTGGCAGAAGAAGGAAGAAATGGAAGAAGGGTGGAAGAAGGGAGGGAGGGGAGGAAACCAACGAACTTAGCTACATCATGGCCCTGTTTTCACTGGTGCTCTTAGAACATGAGCAGGAGCTAGCTGTCCCAGAATTTTATATAAAGATAAGTCAAAACACCTTCATAAATGTAACTTTAGTTTTTATTAAATCATTTTAGAACTCTTATAAGTGTAATAAATTCATTTTCCATTACCAAAGTTCAAAACAAAAGAATGAAACATAATTTCAAAGATCCCAACATGGAGGCATGGTATGACCAAACAACATACATCAACACTCAAAATTTATCCATTTTAGCATTCCTTAATGATCTGAAGGCCAAATAAGATAGATTGATAACTCAACTTAAAAATATTAATTTTTTAAATAAATTGATACCTGAAGCAAAAAAAAGGATAAGAAATGAGAGCAAAGGAAAACCTTTATGTCAATAGCATATTAAAACCACCTCATCAGGGAATAAAAGGTTGAGCACTAAAGCCTGTCTACAAATGAAAAGCATAGTGGAGTGAGTCTGTGTACCTCAGGGGTTGATGAAACATAATCACATCTTTACTCTTCTGTCGTTCACTTGATCCTTTGGTTGGCTCCTTGCGTACTCAGCATTTGTCAACTGGAAGTACATGTTCACCTCCTTTTTACTCTACACTTTTTAGTGAGGAAGAGGAGAATGAGACATTGTAATTAACATCATGTAATCCACAGCTTGGAAAAGCACATGAAACATAGGTACCATTTGTGTCTCCATGAAACAAAGTAACCAAAAGGGAAGTAAAAGGCCTACTCTGTTGTTCTGAGTTATAACAAATTTAGATCAAAATTATGAATTCCTCTGGCATTTGTAGGTAATCGTGCATGTATGTATGCATGTATGTATGTAATAATATTAATTGTCTCTACCTACACCTGTTAACATTAAGGAAAGTTCAGGTAAAATCATAATTGGACCTTCCTGGAGTCATCAGAGCACAGAAATCTGAGAGAGACCACCCCTCTAGTATGTCAATGATCTCAAGGCTCACACTCCCTCCTTAAAGTGACTCAAAAGCAGTGACTTTACAGTCTACAAGACTTCAGGTCCTTCTCTGACCACAGCCTGAGAGATGTTCTGTCTCTTAGCAGAAAGGCGGCCTTACTCTGTTCATTCACATATCATGCCAGCCATGTTCTTTCTGTCTGTCCTGGGGAAGTCCTCTAGGGTCATAAAAACCTACTCTTCCCTTAGATTTAACTCACTACTTCCAAAATCTGTCCCTCTTCCCCACGAGCATTATTGAATTTATCTTAATGAGGAAAACTGGAGTAGGAAAAAGCTAATAAGAGCATAGGGTATCTTTAGAATGCTATAGATATTTAGAATAACCATAGAGTTGCTTGGGGAAAACTGCCATGAAGTAAACATAAACAGGAAACAAGAGATAAAGAGAGCAGTTTTATTGTTAAAATAGTCATTTTCTACATTCTGTAAATCTTTTTAGGTCTTGTTCAACCTAATATATTTTTAAATGTTTTCTGTTATATGTGTTTGAAAAATGAACAATGCTCACTAAATTGATTTTTTTAACTGATCAGTTACCTTTTCCAACCACTTCAACCCAAACCAACTGTTTCCCAGAAGCAATCACTGTCTGGAGTAACTCTCCTTAACATTTCAATATACGCTCTTTGCCTCATGGATTCTGCTCCATATGTGGTATCTTCCTGTACTTAGGCTGTCATCTTAGCCACATTGTCACGACAGGCCAGGAGAAAATCAAAGAACAATGAATCCAGCTACTCCTGAAACTTACTTTGTAGACCAGGTTGGTCTTGAGCTGTATGTTTAACTCCAATAGAGCAAGTGATGTCCTTTTGAGTTATGGGTCAGGGCTGTCCAAGGGACTCCCAAAACATGCAGGCTATTGCTGTTTCCCTTGGTTACATCTCAGAGGTGGAAGTTAAGCCCCTATTGCTCAAGACATACGCACTTCAGAAACAGTGCAAGAGACCCACAAGCTGGAACTGACCAGAAAGCCCCATCCCTGAGAACTATTTTTCGTGATACTAGACGGTGCCATGCAAACTTCCAAAGGAGGGAACAACCAGTCCTATCCAGCTATAATAACTATGAGCCTCAGCAACAATCAGCACAGAAGGGTAGCTCTAAGAGCGAAATAATAGCACATACTTTGGTAGTAGCCAGCAGCTCTTTAATTGGACTTAAGATCTGCTCAACAAGAAGGAAACCATGCCTAGTCCTAGAAACCTATCTAGCTACTCAATGCTAGTGAAGTCATGGTTATTAGAAAACAATGGACAACTACTAATCTAACAAGCCAGCACAATCCTGAAGAACAATCTGTAAACATTTGCCCTCATATCCACAGACAAGTGTGTCTTCACCCCTTATAACAGAAATGTCTCTGCAACAGATGGAAACCCACACAGAAAATCACAACCAATCAAAATGCACTTTCAGAACACAATCTCAATGGATTCATCTACAAAACACCCCCTCACCTAAATAAAGCTTAGGGAACTTTACAGAAGAGGGGTAGGGGAAACGATGGCAAGAGTCAGAGGATCAGGGAGTTTGCTGTGCTGTTGAGTCTCCTAAAAATGCAACAGTTGTATCCATAAAGTCTCACCAACTTGGCCACCCAAACATGAGGTGAACAGGGATGAGAGGAATGAATGTGCCCAACCGGACAGAGAAAAGCTCCTGCGGCCAAAACCCTTCACAGAAAGCTACAGGCAACCGAGGAAAACTGGGAACAGGTGAGGTGGGCCTCCTTAGGCAAGAACACACCAGTTCATTGTACAGGGCCAAATAGTTGTGAAAACATACATCCAAGTAATGTTACACAGAACAGGTAATATTCAGAAATATGTGTACATAAATATACTTACATGCATGCAATAAGAATAAGTAAAAAGCAGAGAATGATGCCTCATTAACCCCAGCACTTGGGATTCAGAGGCAGTTGAATCTCTGAGCTCAAGACCAACCTGGTCTACAAAGTGAGTTTCAGGACAGCCAACGCTATGCAGAGAAGCCTTGTCTTGAAAGAAAAGAAGAGGAGGAGGAGAATGAGCCATAGATTTGAAGGAGAGTGGGGAGGGGTATAGGGACAAATTTGGGGGAAGAGAAGTGAGAATTGTAAATAAATTATAATCTCAAATACAGAATAAAAAAAATAAATTGCTTTCTTAAAAAGGCAGTATATAAGCTAATATATGTGACTGTATTATATAATCAAGTGAAATGCTATTTACAAGAACAAGTAGTAGGTCTGTTTATGCATGTGGGCTATAATTTGCTAAAGTGCTCTAGACTGTTATTCCATATTCTAGAGTTTAAAGAAATTGTAGATTTACATATACTAATATTCAAGGTCCATTATTAAAAGACTATGGAGGGACTGGAGAGATGGCTCTATAGTTAAGGGCTTGTCTTCCAGTTAACCACATTTCATTCCTGGCACCAGCATCCAGATGATCATAACTGCCTGTAACTCTAAATCCAGGTGGTCTCATGCTTTCTTCTGTCCTCTGTGGATACCCACACCACCACCACTGCCGACACACACACCCATGCTAGGCATAGAAATATACACACGCTTACACACAAATAAAAATAAATATTTTTAAAAAGAGAGCCTATGAAGGGACCTACAAGGATAGATGTAAGTACTCATAAAATATGCATTCTTTAAAAATAGAATTTCAGGAGCTGGAGAGATGGCTCAACAGCTAGAATCTCTTGTCACTTTGCAGAGAACTGGAGTTCAGTTCCCAGCACCCACTCAATCTCCTGTAACTCTAGCTTCAGAAGATTCAAAGCCGATCCAAAGGCACCTTCTGCCCTCCAGGGGCACCCACACATACACATGCGCAGACACACACAAAGATGCATACACAGACAAACACATGTTCATACACACACATATATATATACACATACACTCTTATTCATACATACACACACACATATATATACATGCATACACATATACACACACATAAACATGTTCATATATATAGACACACATACACTTATATACAGACACAGACACACGTGTGTATATACACATACACACATACACATGTACTTATCCACAAATACGAATGTACATATACACAGGCACACATACATACACATAAATACATTTTTTTAAATCAAATTTCTAAGTAGCAAGAAAACTTCCAAAATTTGTAGTTCCTGTACCTTATTTTATAGGTGAGCAAATGTTTAACAGGCTTTAGCAGCCAGTTCCCCTAACCTCCTACCCCAAATTATCACAATCCAAAAATGTGATTACATAACTCAAAAAGAAAAGCACAATGTGTGCATTAGTAACTCTGGAGATGTAACACTGTCAATCACATCATAAAGAATAGTGGGCCGACTCGTCTTCTTTAATTCCTTACTGCAGTAAAAAGAGGTTTACAACATTAATCAAAAGCCTAGTCCATAGGAAATCCCCATTCTCTATTCAAGACACAAGTTTACTTGAACATGTGCATATACACACACAGAGTCATAGACAATTATGGACTTCCAAAATTGAGGCCAGGCCAACAGAGCCTTTAAGAAAAGGAAACACTGTAAGCTGTGAATAATGGCCCACACCTACCTGTTCCCTAGTGCTCAGGAGGCTACAGCAAGAGAAGCCCTGGGGGGGGCAAAGTGAGCTAGTTCTACATAAGTGAGTTCAAGGCTAGCTGCACAGAGACACTCTGCCTCAACTCTCCCCCCTCTGACTCCCCAAAGTCAACTAAACATCTCAGTGAGCAGGAGCTATTCCTATAGTTTGGAAAGTGTACCAAAATTCCGCCGGGCGGTGGTGGCGCACGCCTTTAATCCCAGCACTCGGGAGGCAGAGGCAGGCGGATCTCTGTGAGTTCGAGGCCAGGCTGGACCGACAGCCTCGAAAACAATACAGAGAAACCCTGTCTCGAAAACAAACAAACAAAAAAAATGTACCAAAATTCCTAAGGTGGTAGGAGTCAGAATTAATGCCGTGTAAATGTAAACATACACCTGAAAACATTAGCAGTGGTGATATTTTTGAGTCTTTAATTTTTCAGCAGTTTTCCAATTTGCATGTACTAATTTCCAATCAGAAAATAATTCACTCAAAAAAATTTCATCTGAAGGCGCCAGTGAGATGAAGACATGGCTTGGCAACTAAAGGCTCTTGATGCCAGCCTAGTGGCCTGATGCCCTGGTGGAGGGAGAGAACTGAGTCTTGAAGCTGTCTTCTGACCTCCACCTTTGTGTGTGCACTCACAGGTACACAAACACACACACACACACACACACACACACACACAAATAAATTAAAATGCAATCAATGTCTCTAAAATTTACCTCGCCTATGTGACTTTTCATAATCTCCTTAGATTAACTTAACAGCACAGTTGTGTCTGTCCCAACATTTTATGTCAAGATAATCATAGTAGTCATTCAATAAATGTGTATGTGGCAAACAGCAGAAAAAAAATTCTCAGATAGAAGGTAAACTTAATGAAGGCATTTAGACACTTAAAAAGTCTAGCAAAATCTTTCTCATCTTTATTTGTAATATCCGCCATTAGCATGCAAAGCTATTTGGCTTTATTACACTCCAAAGTTATGTTTCACAGCTGTGTTTTTGTAGCTGTGAAATTTAGTTCTCTGATTACATCTTAGCTGTTTACATTTTAGCTGTGAAATAGGATTTTGTTTTTAGCTAGCTAACAAGAGAACTTCTGCTACATCAATTTCAAAAATTGTCACATCAGAAATAACATCCTTAAACACCTCAAAATGCCCTTTACTCTTTTTCTTGTGATATCGTCCATGTAATAATTAGTCATATTAAACATTTAAATTAGTTTATCATTTTCTCCTTAGCAATCTCAGTTATATTCTGAACAACATCAGAAAACACCCAATGTAAGGAAATGGCGTGTAGTTTTGTTCCTTATTCATCCATGAAGATCCTTCTTCTAAAGTGAAGCTCATATACACATAAGCAGGAGTAACCTAGCACACTATCACACAGAGCTCACTGTGCAAACCAAACACACAAGCGTGGGTAACCTAACATACCCACACAGAGCTCAGTGTGCAAACCAAACTAACTTGCTTGGCAAGCTGGTTCAGAGTCCAGAGCCTTGGTACTCACAGAGGGTTCTGGTTCATCACCTGGGACCGCTGTAACATGCTAATTCTCAAGGACTACAATGGTATTCTCAAATCGGGTTTTAACAAATTTAGGGGATTTTGCTGGTAGCACATTTGAGAATCATTAGTCCACCACTAGATATTTTCTGCAAGATTCTTGAGTACACTATGCAAGCTATACCTTCACAGATTAGGAGCAAGACTGGCTGGTCACAGATAGACTCCAATATCTGTGCTCAATTTTGTGCCATTCTTAATGTAATCACACTTCGGAGAGATGCATTTACTCCCTAATACTCATTCACTGACACTGTATTTGGAAATCCCTTTTTAGACTCAGTACAACTCCCAAAATCAATGTCATTACTTGATAGTGTCACCTCTCTTGGACCAAACCCAGCTTTTACACTGATTTTACTCAGAACACTAAGCCAAATAGAATTGGGCTCTTTCCAAAATCAAATCTATTTTCAAGTATAAATATTTGCTCTCTTTGGGAATAGTATAAAGACTGGGCTGAAGGCTCTGAAAAAATGAATTCAATAACATTTAAATGATGGCAGCACTATGATATTATAGGGAGTGACTAGTTTAAAGAGAAAAACTCTCACTTATGTACACAATTAAGTTATGCTTGGGTGTTTTTGAAGCAGGATGTGTCACTGAAGAGCTACCCAGCAGAAGGGCCTGCTGGAAACTAAGTGGCATTTTGTTACTGCCACTTTAACTGAAAGACACCAAGATGTTTCTTATTCTGTCCTTTGGAGAAGAAATCTTCATGAAGGAAGGGAGATGCTTCTTCTGCCAGACCCTGAAAGGAAGCAGACATCACTTGTTTGTGGTCCTGGCCCTTCGATAACAAGCTCTATTTCCAGAGCAGAAAAAAGAATAGATCTTTTGTTTGGGGCAAGGGAAAGAGAGGGTGCCTGGCCCCTGCAGGGAATCCCCAGGGGTCAAATGCAGGACAGTGGATTCTGGGAGGAGAGGATGTTCTCCAGCCCAATATGCAGGGAGAGGATGGTGTGTAAAATCCAAGGATGAGGACCAAGATAGGAGTTATGGGAAAACCATTATTACCTTAAGGATCATCCCAGACATGGTGACGGATAACAGTCCCAGAGCACAGAGAATATGAGGCGAAGGGGTCCTTGAAGGAAAGGAAACTTCCTCCAAAGGGACTTTCTACAAAGGACTTCTGTGGAGCTTTGGAGTTCTGTAAGGGGAAGGAAGCATTCCGAGAGTGTGATGTTGAAGTTCAAGCCCATTGAAAAGATCAAATTTCAGCCAGTTCTGAAGCAACTCAGAAACTGAAAACAAATGATGGGCCTGCATCCCAAGCATTGTGGAACACATCGTGACTGACACTTTCCAGTCATGGGTGCCAAGTAAAGACTTTTACAGTCAGCAATTGTCAAGGTGATCAGTTTCACAATTAACAACTCTAGAAGTCAATAAAGTGTGAGGATAGAGTAAAGTGACACATCATTGATCTGTGGTGTAGAATCCAACAGTCTTAAGAGGTGTGTGAAGTCCAAGGACTATACAGTGTATGGTACCCATCACTCATTTTACTGAATTCACATTTGTTTTTTTTTTTCATTTCACATACTGTGCTACATATTAAGAACGCAAAATCCCTTCATCGGTATCTATCAGCTTCATAGCATTGAAGAGAAAGAGATTTTTGAAAACATGTAAACTCTGTAGACCAGCTGATGAAGTTCAAGTGAAGTGGGTAAATTCATGGATTTGCAAGTCAAGTCCATCTAGAATTGTAATACCCTGTATTCTTGGAAGAATCTTATAAAAAGCTTTTGAATCTTGTTTTTATCAGTGATAGCTGAATTGTGGTATATAAACACTCAGTAGGTGTTAGTTGTTGCTGCTGTTAAAAAATAAAGTATATATTCATGAGGTGATTAAGTCTATCAATGTGGTTACAGAAAGCTTCAGGAAGAAACGCATTTGGGTTTTATTGTGTGGGATGAATATGATTGCCCAGGTAGAACGGAGAGAACTGGGATTCCAAGCAATGAACAACATGGGTAAAGAAATTCACAAAGACACTAAGGTATTAGGAAGGAGGCCGAAATGATAAAATGTAAAACTGGCTTTAGTGTAGAAGACCACTCAACCTATAAACAATTGAGCAGCTGCTGAATGTTAGAATAAGAAGGGTGTATCAGTTTTTATTTGTTACTATCAAGAAACACTTTTGTCAGATTACTTCATGAAGAAATACATTTATTCTAGCTTACAGTCCTAAAGGTGTGGGGTTAAGGGACTGCATCTGGTAATATTTTATTGTTGGAGGAATCCTGCCAAGATGCAGAATATTACAAGTCAAGAGATGGGAGGAGTGGGCATGTTTTCTGGTCTCTTTCCTAAGCCACTAGTGGAGATTCCATCCTGACATCTAGTCTAAACACCTTTGAAAGGAAACATCTTCGATCACTGCAGTCAAATTATGTTTCCTCCTTCTCAGCATGTTAAGTCTCAACATATGAATACTTGGGGAACACTCAAGACATCCAAGCCATAGCAGATGAATGGCTGAGAGAGATCTTCATGGCAGCATGCAGATATCACTTTAGGGAGAAGACAGTTAGGGATGGTGGGGCATGAAGAAAGAACAAGAAGATACCTGAAAAGAGTCATAACGTAAACTAGAAAAACAGCAGTCTCTGGGCTGGAGTTGACATGGCAGCACATGTCACTTCCTTTCCTCCCCTCCACATACACTAAACCTACATATGTATTATTCAGTTGGTCATATAAACCCCAGTTTACATGACTGCTCCATCTCCCCAATCATTAAATGACGTTAATGACTGCGTGCTGTAAAGACAAAGTGGGTTGATCCATGAGCAGTATCTGGCAGGTGGGAGATCTGTAGAAGTACTGTTGATCTTGTCTTGCTCTTCTCCATATGAGGAACCCTTCCTTTCCCTGTTTTCTTTTTTTTTTTTATCTAGTCTCTCCTTCCCAAACTAATTCTTTATTAACAAAATTCTAATTATACATTTTTAGGCTTGTAATGTGCGAGGAGTTTACAAATTTGATTCAACTCAATCCATTTTAACTAGTTCCTCTTAGGTTTGAAAATTCTTGAGACATAGTATAGTCTATGCATATAAAGAATTGCCTTCTCTTGGCTAACCTACGAAAATCCAGATTACATTATGGGGAAGGTGATGTATACACAACACTGTAAAATACAATATGAAACAAAACAAAAGCTATGAGAGACAAAATGCAAAACGGAAAAGCTTTGCGGGGTGCTAGGAAACCCATGTTCTAGCACTTTCTTCCCAAACTTCTTGGGACAAGCTGATGAGCCATTTGATCAGCAGGAAGGTGTGGAGGCTAGGCAGGGGCGTTCTTGTCTGAGTCTATCACTTACTGTGAACTTGGTGCAGACTAATTTACTGCTCAGTAGCTTCACCTACCAAACAAAGATCACGATAACATCTGTTTCCTGTAGATGCTGTATTGATTACATGAATCATACCATGTGAAGTGCCTAGAGCACACACTGTTTAGCTTGAAGGAAGCACTTGATAAGATGTTTGCCACGTAAAATGTGTCTAATCCTAAGTATCCTTCAGAATAAATAAAATAAAGACAGTAATTGTCACACTGACTTGAGTGAGAAGATTATGGTGAGGACTTACATAGAAAAGTGTTTTGAATTATCGATTCTATAATATCCAAGTGTGCAGTGTTATTTAAACCTGTTTTTTGTTTGTTTGTTTGTTTTTGCTTGCTTGCTTGTTTTCATGAGCTCTAAGTCAGCAGGTAGCAGGTACCTCCTCGCTGCATCATTTAGACACGGTGTAGATGGAAGTTCCATTTGGAGCCCACCCCACCGGCATAAATTGTCGGCTGTGCTTTGCTGGAATCCTAGCCAGCGAAAAAGTGAGACAAAGAGAGGAGCGGCAGACAAGACCGCTCACTGCTTTGAATAATCATTTGACTGAGCTATCTTAACCGATGAACCTGTAGGCCTTGATGACCACATTTTTTTACATGATATTAGAGTAAATACAGGAAATTCAATCTCTTTTAAATGTTATCCACTTGGGATGTCTGTTGACATTTTGCAAAGCAAACCATAAATGTACTTAAACCAATGAGTAAAACATTAAAATTAAAAAGCAGCCTCTCTTTTCTCCAAGTACCTTTTTCAAATGGCACAGAGAACTTTACACAAGCTCTGGGCACCTCTACATGTAATTCCTAGGGGCGATGGCATTCATCGGTACATTAAGCAGCCTGGTCGTGTAGTGCTGAGTCAACCCCATTCTGGATGTTCCTCCCGTGGATGCAGTCCTGGTCCAGAGATGTCATTACTCCACTGTGATGATGAGGCTCTCTCTTACTGCCTTACAGAGTTTAAAAAGCCAGAGCCACCAATTTATATCAGGCTATTGTAACACGCTGGAAGGGAATCTCACTTTAAAGGATGCTGCCTAGAAGAAAAACACCTAATCCACGATCGTGGGATTGGTAGGCCTCTAAAAGATGTCTCCTCTTCTTTTGTAAATCTTCTTTTTACTTTTCATTGGGGATCAAGTGTTGGTGCTAAGATTGCACAAGCTTATTCATAGCATAAAGCAGATCTCTTAAAGAGAGAGCTACTGCTAAGTCACTGGTATATAGCTTAGCTTGGGCAAGCTTATGAAAGACAGTTGCAACATTAAGTACAATAGTGGTGGTAGTTCTAAATTATCCATTTGAATGAAGGGTTGTAAATTAACCTGTGGGGGGAAATTAGCACTTTCTCATCAAAGCCCTCTAGGAAACACTAGTCTGGATATGCTATAATCAGCTTAACCTGAAAGATGGTAGATGCTAAGACCAATATCTTTGGAATGATTAATGAGTGAAATTTGTGACAACCAAAAGCCTAGAGTTCATTAAGTGCTTCTTACAGGGGAAATCTTCAAAGCATAAATAGCACTGTATGTACTCTTCTGTCACTTACTAAGGGGTAAATTTATACTACAGGTGGACTCTTTTCCCAAGGTGTCCTAGAGCCTTAAAGCCAAAGTGCGACATTTACATCTCTTGATTCACAGACTGTATAACCTTTACTTAAGAATTTACCCAAAGTCAACTCTTTTCTAACTATGTCTGAGGTTGAACGGGTAGACACTTCAGTTCCCAGAGTCACCTCCTCAAGATGATGTCATTAAGAGCAAAGACTAGGGATGACATCCCCTGGATAGCAAATGGATACAACTGTTTTACTGCTATCATCAGACCACAGAACTCCCTGAATCTCAGTGTTAACCACATTTCACAACTAGGTTTGTCTTCTGGCCCACTAGGAAGCACACAGGGAAGGTCATCCACATTTGTTCTCGACTTTTCCTTTCCACCTGATATATGTTACCAAGACAAAGAGAGCTGGCAAAGAGAAGATGAGATCTCTTTTAAATAAATCCACATGAAGCTCTCAGCAGCAAGTAATTCAGCCCTACCTGACTTTGGAACTCTGAGACCAACATTACTAAGTATTTAAATAACAATGGGCAAATGCAGTACCCAGTGTATACAGCCCAACTGCCAGCTTCTCAGGGTACCTGGAGAATAAGCAAAAGGAACCCTGTAGACTAGGTGTAGATGCCATTACTGTGACACCTTTCAAGTGTCCAGGATGCCTTTGTTGGTAGATGCAGTTGTCCTGGATGGAACTTGTGGGAACCACCAGTAAAGCTCAATGAACCTCTGAGGGCAAAGGCCAGTCTTTCCACAGAGGTTTGGGAAACGTTTGGCAATGAGGCATAGACCCAGACATGTGAACCATGCTGATTTCCAACAAGTATCACTAGTCATTCTTTCTGTTCTCCCGTCTGCCCCCTTTAAAAAAAAACTGAGAACCTGTGTGTCTTCTTATACATTTGACTGCAGATTTCAACACTAAATACTGGATTTTCAACTGAGCTTCTGGGCAGAAATATCTGAACATGTTTATCACATGAAGCAATGTAATCATTTATATGAAATTCACATTACACGTGGGAAAAAATCAAGACAATATGTGCCCACCATGACAGTGACATGGGTGAGATGGCTCAGGAGAGTGAGATAGCTCAGGAGAGTGAGATAGCTCAGGAGAGTGAGATAGCTCAGGAGAGTGAGATAGCTCAGGAGAGTGAGATAGCTCAGGAGAGTGAGATAGCTCGGGTGGGTGAGATACCTCAGGAGAGTGAGATAGCTCAGGAGGGTGAGATAGCTCAGGTGGGTGAGATAGCTCAGGAGAGTGAGATAGCTCAGGAGAGTGAGATAGCTCAGGAGACTGAGATAGCTCAGGAGACTGAGATAGCTCAGGAGACTGAGATAGCTCAGGAGACTGAGATAGCTCAGGAGACTGAGATAGCTCAGGAGACTGAGATAGCTCAGGAGACTGAGATAGCTCAGGAGAGTGAGATAGCTCAGCAGACACTTGCTGCTGAAACCTTGCAGGCTGAATCCAGTCCCCAGAACCCACTTAAAGGTGGAAGAGAAAACGGATCCCACAAAGTTAAAACCTCCTCAGGAGTTCTCTGGAATGTTTGCTCCCATGCTCTGCCCCAACACACACACTTAGGACTCACCTACACACAACAACCACAACAGCTAATAAAATTTTAAAACCTGCATTCGGAACCTAAATGGCCTTGACTGGTAACAGGATAAACAGTCTGGTACATCCTAGCAATGGGAAAAAATACACGAAACAGGAGGAGCAAACTATGGTACAGCCAGCAACACAGATGACGTGAAACTCATGAGGCTGCCGGAAAGACAGCAGAGGAGAAAAGCACCATACTATAGGATTCCTTTTCCTTTACATGAGGGGAAGACGTGTAGGGATGAAGCCAAGGTCAATGGTCCAAGGCTCAAGGGCAAAAGAAGGAGCCACCACAAGGATGACTCAAAGGAACTAGGGAGCAGCTGCTTCCTGCATCCATGGCAGTTTCCTGCCCGTGAACGTATGACGCTTACGAACTGTGCACCCGAAAGAGTGGCTTTCACTGTATATAAATTGAAATTTTAATTCAAGGCTGTAAAAGCTTCTTGAGGGCTACACTTTTCCTTCCCCCATTCAGGAAAATTGTCTTCTGGGGATTCCTATTCCTTCTGCTTATCGTATTCAAGATTTTAAATTTAGCATCGGTGCCAGCTTTTCCATAAGGCCTTCCCATGAGTATGTTGCCTCGTATTCCAATTCTTTAAAAAGGAATAAGCATTACTCATAGAGCTAAAATCTTTATGACTAAAACATGTCCTCTCCCTCCTGCAGTGTGCACACCTCATTCCCCGGCAGCAAGCTTTTATACCTCCTCTCATGTGCCTTCTGGGATTTTGTAGTTTGTCACAGTGTTATGTTAATAGACATTAACCTTGCATTAATATCACATTCTCTTTCGTTTCGCTTTTTCACCCAACATCGCCTTCAAGATAGGGCATTCACTTTTAATTGCTGCAGCGTATTTCACTATAGAAATCTACCGGCACAGTTTCAGTGCCTTCTGAGCTCTCTCTGGGCTGTTTTCCTGTTGTGCTGTGAAGCATTATCGACACCTCTCCCCTCCGGCGAGCGCGTGAGCAACTCCAGGGCAGAAGCCTTTCAGAGCTGCCGTTACTTTGCCCAATTCCACGGCACCTGAGAACTGCCCAGACACGTGATATGCTTCTCATGGAAGATGGTGTGTGTGTGCCCGCTCGGCACACAACACGCCCTCCCTAA
Organism: Mesocricetus auratus; assembly: GCF_017639785.1. Classification (NCBI taxonomy): domain Eukaryota; kingdom Metazoa; phylum Chordata; class Mammalia; order Rodentia; family Cricetidae; genus Mesocricetus; species Mesocricetus auratus. Next base: position 33,450,141 of record NW_024429201.1, read on the forward strand.
AAATGCGTTCCGTAAGTAATCTTAGCTAAGTGTGCTTGTAAATTCACTGTGCCCCCACTTCTCCGCGGAGTAAGGTTCGAGGGGCAGCTGCTGCAATTCCCTCTAGAAAACTCCTGCGGTATTTTGGGGCCGAAGTAGATCTACAAGACAAGGTCACCTCTCAGTGAGGCTTCCCCTGCCTCCTTGCAGGATTTGCAAGCACTCTACATGCGCAGTTTCCGCGGTGACATTTTCCCCGACTTTTTAAAGGACTCGAGGTCAGTCCAGAGCAGTCTTCAAAACTTGAATACGTTTTAGGGTGTCTCGGAAGGGCCGGGGTCGCAGTCTAAGTGTACATAATAGTAACAAATTGCCTTTCTCACAGAATTATTTCTCCCCCTTTACGTGGGTCCCGGGTCACGAATCGGGAGCTGCCATTTAACTACCCACCTCGAGCAGGTCCCCCCGCCACTGCTCGCCCGGCTAGCCCCACGTCCCACGCTCCCTGCTCCTGAGAAGACATAGGGCCCTTTGGAGCTGCTCTCCAGCGCTTTGTGGCTTAAGGAACACTGATGTGCAGAAGCATCTATCATCAGCCTGCCTCTGGACGTGGCTGGTACTTTGTGTGTTTCAGAGGAATTAGTCTGGTGTTTAGTGGGAGAAAGCGGAGGCAAAACCAGGCTGCATGCACCACCTCCCTGCAGACCCTGCAGAGAGCATTTTCAACGCCTCTGGCTCGAGCACCGCAAGCCCCAAACTTGACCTTCGAGAGGCTTTCAGAGGTGAAGGTTTCCTCCCTCTCCCTGGCAGGCTCCTCTGGCGCGCCTGGGCATCCTTGTGGGAAGCAGCTGCCTGAACCCGTGCTGGGAACTGCACGTCTAGGCTCGGGGACCAGGCGGGGAGACACTAGTGGGCGGCGGCGGGGTGGGGGTGGGGCTGGGGAGCGGGGCCGAGCTGGGCGGGAGGAGGGGCGGGAGGAGGGGGCGGGAGGAGGGGCTGCGGGGTCGGGGGGGATGGATCTGTCTGCATATGCATGAGCACCCAGCACTGCCCCCTTCCTTCCCTAGCAGCTGCTCCGGCAGAGGCGGGAGGGGGAGGGGAAGGGGAGGACTGAGAAGGGGCGGGGCGCCAGGAGCCGCTGCCAAACTGGACTCGGGTTTGGAAGACCAAGAGGTGATTTGCATGGCGCCCGGCGATTGGCTGAGGTCCGGGGGCTGGGTCTGAGAGGCGGCCCCTGAATGGTTTACCCAGGAACGCTGCATTCCGATTTCTGAAACTCGGCGCAGCGATGTCGATGCAGCACGCAACCCGGCCGCAAGGGGGCGCGATGTCCTATCTTTGTTCTGCTTACGGGCTCCTTTTCTGTCCTCCCTCAGCCGTCCCCGCCCCCACCCCAGCACGCACACTCGCACGCAGAAAGTGCAGAGAAACCCTGTGATCCAGTCAACTGGCACTGCCCCGTCTATTAAGAAAGATGAACGCTCCTTTCTCTTCCATCTCCTTCATGGGAGACCACTTTTCATTTCAGATTATCACATCAATAAATATTCTTCCTGGAACAAAAAAGGCACTTTGCCAAAAGATAAAAGAATATATGTGAAATGTGTGGACTGTAGAGAAAGGCGATACGCGAAGGCAAGAGAATAGGCGCACCTATGTAAATAACGCACATAATCACATCAAGAACACAAAACACGAGGGCAGAAACAGACAGGACACCCGAGGAGAACATGAGCCGCTCCCAAGGTCCGCAGGGGCACACACCACTGACAGTCCCACGCTCTTCCCCACCACACACACACACACACACACACACATACACACACACACACACACACACACATACACCTCGGGAAAAGCATTCACACGAATTCACACACAGTAAAAAGACTGCAGAGGAGATACTGGAGCAGAATTATAATGGTTCATCCCCTCCCCCTCCAAAATATACTCAAGCAGAATTTTATTTGCATAATACTAATATACACAAGGCGCCGTAAGGGGGAAAATGGCTCCATTTGAGGCACGCACTAGAGAATACACACACACACTACACACTCACGCACGCGCGCGTTTGCGGCCGGGACACACCCACAGCCTGTGTCCTCCGCCCATGGGCACAGGCAGAGGACAGATGCCGTCAGCAGTGCTCAGTAGTACAATTGTCGGAAAAGAAACCCACCTTACTCAGAAGAAGCATGTTAGGGCGCCCAGGGTTCCAATATACTCGTTACAAAAGTGAGTTGGATTCAAAGGAAAAATTGATGCATCTCAGATAATTAAGTGCTGGAACATATTTGCTCAAACAATACTTTGAAATGACTTCAGCCTGAAGATAGCTTTCTGAAATGCTTGTAAAAAAAAAAAAGAAATTCCTAAGAAATAAGACTTCCATTTGTCATGCCTTTTCTCGGTTCATTATTTTTTCCTTGTTATTTTTTGAAAGGAGGGCCAACATTTTTCTCTTTCTCAAAAAGAGGGGAGCTTTTTGTTATGTTTTGTTTTGTTTTGTTTTGTTTGAACCCAGGAGCTTTCCAGTTGGTTGCCCAGTGAAGAAGGAGGCAGGGAGGGTCCTTTCCTCAGCCTCCCAGCCAGACAGCACCACAAAAGGCATTATTACACACCCCAAATTGCAAGGGCTGTCTATATATTTACGAATCTGTTCAAATATTTAACCTCTTAACTTGCTAAATACCCCCCTTCCCCTCTCCCCTTTGCTCTCTCCTCTCCCCCCCCCCTTGTTGGTCTCTCCCCATTCTTTTCTCTTTCTCTTTCTAAAAAGCGAAGGTGTAGAAAGCCCTTTCTGGAGTCCTCCGTGTTGCTGGGACACAGGCGCTACCTGATACGGTTTTACTATCGATTTCACGTCCTAACTGTGGGGATTTCTTGCCATTCCAACAATCGGTTAGACTCATCAGTTACATTTCTTTTTTGAAGTAGAAGCACTGAGGTACCCCCTTAGCTTGTTGGGCTCCTCAGAAAGGATTTGCCTAAATCCAAGGGAGTTTACTGACCTCTGTCTCCATCCCCACCCTCTCTACCAGTGTTATACCTTTCCTCGGTTCACCTCTTCCCTGTCGAGGGACGAGTAGAGGGCCAAATGCACAAGAAGAGACTTTCCAAAGATAGTCTAATAATTTTGCGAGTGTGTGGTGACCTACCAAGGCCAGGGGCGAGGCGCAAGTCTGTGACTGGAACCTATTGGGACTGGACTGCCACCACCGACAAGTTTCTTAATGACTAAATCTTCCTTTGTAGGTCAAATAATGCATTCCAAAGGGTAGAGCAAAATTCGAAGGTCTTTAGTAGTGGGCCTGTATTACAACAGAGGCGTTAGCACTCGCAGGCATGGGGGTGTCCTTATGTTGGGCACAGCATGGTCATAGCAGAGTGTAGAGCTGAGCTGGTGTCCACCTCCCAGCGGCTGCCTGCACCCAGCTGCACAGGAGGCTGTCCAGGAGAAGATTCCCTTTGACCCACCCACTGACAGGTTCCCCCAAGGTGATCTTGCTTCACCTGGGACTCTCTCCAGTGACACCATTTAAAGTGGCCTGTAGGTGCTTCCCCGTGTCATTGAAGGGAGGGAGTCTCAAAGAATTGCAAGAACCCGGAGCCCCGTAAAGTTGACACACAAAAGGAGATTGACACTCGGTGTATTTCATCTGGCCTAAAAAGAATGCCTTTATTCATGATCTGTTGCCTGCTTTATTTCATAGACATCGAAACAATAAAAGGGCAGTTTCCCAAGACAGTGAGATGAGTTCCCATCCCTTTTGTTCAATGGTTGAACATACCAGCTTCCAGTACTTCCGAGGTCCCTCAGTCTGCTAGGTGATCCAGTCAGTAAACCTCTTAGAGACAAACAGCCTTCACCGATGCTCGCACTCAGCAAACTCAAGTTGGGATCCCACCTGTCAGTGGCCCAAGAAACTCTCACCCCAGAAGCCCTCCCCCACCCCCCAGCAGCTAGTTTGAGTTACTGAAAAGCTCCATTCTACCTGGCAATGAACTTTACTGGCTGCTGATGGAGCTAGTACTCCCTTCAGTACCAAGGTCTCCCGAACGTTGAGCAAAGGGACAACACATATGTTTTTAAGTGGTTTACAAACAAACAACTAACATAAAAACGCTTCCACTTGCTGAAAAGGAACCAACCAGAACACACAAGCCTATTTTCTTTGTGTGCCACATCAGAGGTGTGAGAACACTGGTACTGTGTGTCGTGGGTGCAGCCTTTAAACTGTGTGGTTTACAGGACTGTATGACTGTCCCCCTGTCGCTCAAGCCCCTAACGTAAGAAAACTGCTTCAGTGGCTAGTGTTCTAGTTTCTTACCAGATAAGATATTCATCTGGACACGGTATCTAAATCTGCCTAAGAATGAAGGCTGCTTGTCATGCGCCCTTCGTTTTCAGTAATGTGTGCTACCCAATTAGAAGCAATTTAGGCAATCAAGACCGTAGGAGAGAAGAAGGTGTTAAAAATAGGTTTTCTAAAGCCTCAGAACTCTAATTTGGAGGAAAATCTAAAATTACATATGTAACGTTTCTTTACATAAAATAAATACATAATCTGGGTGTCTCTTGTTCTTTTTTCCCTCGGAGTCCCTCTCTCCATGCCTGACTGGTTTGGGGGTATTCATAATAGAAGGGAAATGCAAAGCTCAGTTGAAAAAAAGGCCTGGGGTCTCTGAATGACCAAGTTGGTGGGACTTGGTGAAGCTTTTCCTTGGCTTTTCACTGTGACCATGTCCTAGACATTCATTCGTTTCCTGACTCCATCCTCCCTGGGCAGAGAAGCCCTACAGGAGTGTAGGGAGACCAAGGGACTCCTTTTGGGGGACTGGGGTTTAGAGCCCTAGGCCCTAGTTGGTCAGGGGAAGAGCACTAGGGAGGTATGTTCTAGCCATTGGAGGACAGTCAAGAACACCACCAGCCCCAGAAACCATCTTGGGGTTAGAAGTGGAGGAAAAAAAGGTGAAGACGATGTACTGAGAGAAAGAGTTAGCAAATACAGGTCCAAACAGAAGGGGGAAAACAAAACTAAATGATAAGAAAAAAAGAGAAAAAATGAGTTCAAGTGATGTCCTCCAGAGGACCAGAGAATGTGAAACTTTTAGAGGTACAGCTTGGCCCTTGTGTTTTAGGCACTTTCCCAGTCTGAGCTGTCTGTGGGCAGAAAGAGGGGAACCCAGGGCACTAAAACCCACGGGTGGACTTAGGCACACTCTTCTTTGCACCTAGCCTGCGTGTCCAGCTCCCAGGCAATTTTAATTTTTCCTCCTGGATTCTCATAAGAGAGTTGGTCCAGAAAGGAACCAGAATGAAATAGGCAGACCTTCTAGGAAGTGGAGCAGTGACTGCCCAGCCTAGGAAGGGGGATGGGTAGGTAGGTGGTTATTGGAGCCATGGAACTTTAATCCCTTTGGCCTCTGGATCCAAATTCTCGGAAAGTGAATAGTACTCAGAAGTTAACATCCCTGAACCTTGAGGCTCCTGGACGAGGTTGGTGGACTTGGAGGAAGTTGTACATTGAGTGGAGCCCTTGGTCCAGAAAGTCAGACAGGCAAACAGACAGGCAGACAGGCAGTCCTCAGCCTCAGTGAGTGGGCCACAGCCCTCCAGAGAGGCGGACACCTTCTGGAACAGGATTCTACAGGGACCCCCTTCCAGAAGCCAGCCCTACATACAGAATTCAAAGTCAAAGCAATATCGTTCCCTCCTAAGGAGTGGGGGAGGAGTATAGAGGTGGGAAGGGTTTTTCAAGTGCTAGCCACTGTTGTTTCAAAACAAAAGAGTCTCCAGAGGAGGCAGCCACGCCTCCACAGGGCTGCAGAGGACCTGGTCCTCCTTCTCAGAGTGAGACACAGATGAGCTGCCCCCCAAGCACGGGCAGATGCCACAGCCTCACCCCAGGCGGCTTTGCAGCACTGTGTCTCAGATGGAGATGTGAAAAGTCCTTCCTAAGGGTACCTGATCTAGCCCCCATTTGTTCTGCCTGTTTGCGCCGGACACAGGAATGGAAACCATTAGATTGTTAACAAATTTATCAATTCAAAAATATTTCCTTTGCCAAATAATTTTCCCTGAAAATAATAAAATTTCTCCCTGAAAAGTTCTTTTAAAAAAACAAATAGACCACATTTTTTTTTTACAAAATTGAATTAGAAGTAGGGGATATTTAAATATATGTATACATATATAATATTTACGGTAATGAAATGTTCTGATTCAGTAGAGATAAGCAATTCTGAATATAATTTAATTCCTGTTTCTTCATAATGCCCACTATGTTGGTATGCAAACCAGAGTGGATATTACTGATGAGCTACACAATCTTTTATCTTCCAGGGACCCCAGTTTTGAAAGTTATGAAGTTTTAAAAAGTTTACTTCATTGAATTTTTCAATTACATAAAATGTAATAACACTAAAAAGTTAACATTTTCTTATATCTTTATGGAATTAGCACCAATCATTCTCTGTGTGTTATCTCCCCAACAGTGCTTCCTAACTAGACCTGTCACTCCATCACTCTGTAAGTCTACGGACACACGAGATAGACAAGGACGACTTCAGCATCCATACACATACCTCCTTGCATATAAAGGGAGTATCTAAGAATCATTCCACAGCACTTGGGATATTCCTAAACCAAAACATAGCAAGGGCCACAGCACTCTTTCATTGACTATTTAGATACAAGGAATCACTTTTCTAGATACCTTGGAAAGCACATGGTCTTACAATCAATTGCGGTCACTACAATCATTAGAGGATTTGAATCCGGAATCGCAAGTCCTCTTCTAAACATCTAGCGACCTTGAGAGACACCTTATCCCTATGAGCCCTGTTTCATCAAGGAACAAATCAGACAAGGTCCACATGCCATCTAGTGCAAACAGTCCATGGGTTTGTGCTTTGTGAGGAGTCACTAAGGTCTGCAGCCAGTCAGTTGTTTTCAGAGCAACTCTCATAGGCCCCTAACGTAGGCACGAAGTCCATGCTGCGGGCCTCACCTCTTCATGATTGGTGTTGCTCATTGATACAGCTTTTCCTTTGCACAGATAAAAAGGGTGCCTCTTAAAAGTAATTTAAGGGCACCAAATGCTATGTGAACTTCTCCAATAGTGCTACTTTTAGTTGGAGGAAATGAAGTTCTCAGGAATGGTGTTATCTATAAGAATTCCGACAGTCTAAAAAGAGCTTGAATTTTCCCTTCAGCTGTTGAAGTTGGTGAATCAGTCCCTTTGGTAATTTTGTAACTTTCTTTAGGAGACAGCTGGTTCACCTCGACAATTATAAGAATCAAGAATTATATTGAAAATATGCTCTCTGGTAATGTCCTTGGGTTGTCTTTTTCTCCAGTAACAGAATCTTTTCTGTTTCCTAGTCCCTAGCTTCCTCTGTTCCCCAGGCACAGCCCTGACCAAGGCCCATGATTGCAGGCCAGGCTTATTTACCTTAAGTAACACTTTCAGGATTCAGCGACAGATAACAAGGAACTCTTTCCCCCAATTCAGTCCCAAGTCTATGAAATTAATTTCCATTTGATAATCAAAAGGCTTCCCTTGGAAATATCAGTGACTACCCAAGTCACAGACAGATCAAGTGTAGGGAGGTGCTCCATCATGTGAATACGATCAGGTTATGGCTTCAATTGGAACAGGGTATTAAGTGATTAAACTATGCCAGCAGACATGGCACTTTTATCAAGCCCTTCTTTTTCCTTTCTTATTCAAGCAGACACAAGGATAGCGTATTTCTGGCCCTGAAACTCCAAGGAGAGGGGGGAGTGCTGCGGAAAATCACATTTGCAGCTAATACACTGCTGCTTTCCATCCCATCACAGAGTAAATGCTGAACAGTGGTTTTGAAACTTTATGCCCTCCCCACAGCATACACACATTTACTCATCACTCATGCCTCTGTTTTCCTTCAGTAAATTGCTAAAGATCCTCATCCACTCATCGACAGTTTTGGCTCATTCTACTATACCTGTCCACACCCTCAACTCAAATGTTAACATGTGACAAGAGACTTAACCTGCATAGATGGAATTCCAGGCACCAGTCTGGGTCTTACATCACCTAGTATGCACACGAGAAGCTCTGACACCAATTTGGGCACCTCGCTTTGCCTGCCTTGTATCAGCACTGGGTTGACAATGACTTACTCCTCCCAGAACACCAGACACATGACTGGGGAAGGGAGTGAATTAACAAGGGAATGAAAATACGCAAGGGCATCAAGGTCTATACATCTGCTTGTCAATTTAGACCATGATTAGCAGCATGGTTCTATGTTAGAAGTGTTCTTAAATTGGAAAAAAGAAATTGAATAACTTAACACAGCTTTCAAAACTGAACTCAGATTGCCCAGCCATTCATTATCATAAAATTCTTAGAACTTGTTCAGCTCAGCAAAACAGGAGATGTGAAAACTAAACCAGTGAAATCCAGAAAGCCTCGGCGTTGGGCAGTGTGCTCGTGCTTTGTGTGGTTTATCCAATTCTGTTTCTCAGGAGTATCTTCTGTGATGTGATGTGGCATGGACTGTGAGAAGCCAATGCCGAGAGGGTAGCCCCATGGTCAGCACCACGTGGTGCTGTGGGCTTGAATGTCAGGGTTGGTAAGACTCAATGGATGCATCCCGGCTCCAGAGACAGGACTCTATATATTAAACTGATGACTACAGGATTTGTTGAAAGAAGTGTGTGAACATTATATTCAGAGAATTAGCTAATGCTTCCAAGAATTCAAAGAGAACAGTTGTACTGCTAGTAGGGAGATAAGGGAGGGGGGACAGAAGAGGGAAGTAACATGGAACGGCATGGGGGCATGGCCGGAAGTGTGCTGAGCTGCATGGATATCTATAACTACCCCTGTATTGACAGCAAGGCCTTGGGAAACGTCTGGCTTTGCTAAGCCTCAATTCTTCAACTCTTCACTGTCAGTAAAAATGCTAACTCTACGGACTTATAATTTATATATATATACATATATATAAACATTGTTATCAGCTATTATTACATGGGATAGATGTGATGTGGGTTGATATTAATTTGAAGATTAAAGGCCAGTGTTTTGTAGGGTAGGCTGGCTTTCCCCAGGCTGCTTCCACAATGTGCCGATTCCATCTTTCATAGTCCGTTATTTTGAGAGAATTTTCTGTTACACTCAATGTGAAACCAAGCAACTAGAGCATCCTGTATTTCGGAGGTAAATCTGCATTCTTTTCACTCCTCAGAAAGTGCCTCCTTGAGCCGGGCGGTGGTGGTGCATGCTTTAATCCCAACACTTGGAGGCAGAGGCAGGTGGATCTCTGTGAGTTCGAGGCCAGGCTGGACCGACAGCCTCCAAAACAATACAGAGAAACCCTGTCTCGTAAAACCAAAAAGAAAAAAGAAAAGAAAAGCAAAGCAAGTGCCTCCTTGTGTGGTAGCCCAGCTGGAGGGGACCTGTGGTAGACCAGTTTGAGATCCAACTTGACAGACTTTCTAATCATTTGTTTTTCTGCGGAAGGAGATTTCCGTGTTCATGGTGCTTTATATGTTTAACATTTTAAATAGTATCAAGATGAAGCATGTGCATAGCTTTAAAACATAAGAATGACATAATGGGAACCTTCAGAAACCTTTAGCCACCCTCCCCTTCCCCACCCTGTTTTGTTTCTGAGACAGGGTTTCTCTGTGTGTCCCAGGCTGTCCTCTGTAGACCAGGCTGGCTCTTAGCTCAGAGATCCACCTACCTCTGCCTCCCAAGCGCTGGCATTAAAGGCATGCTTAACCACCGACCAGCTGGTATTTTAGTCTCTTGTCGTAACTCGATTCACCTCTATTACAAACCTTTGTAAGAGTAATTGAAAAAATATAAGCTACATATGGAAGTGCTGTGTTTCCTGCATGGCAGTGCTGTGTTTCCTGCATGGCAGTGCTGCACTGTTTCCTGCATCTCAGTGCTGTGTTTCCTGCATGGCAGTGCTGTGTCTCCTGCATGGCAGTGCCGCGCTGTGTCTCCTGCATGACCGTGCCGTGCTGTGTCTCCTGCATGGCAGTGCTGCACTGTTTCCTGCATGGCAGTGCTGTGTTTCCTGCATGGCAGTGCTGCACTGTTTCCTGCATCTCAGTGCTGTGTTTCCTGCATGGCAGTGCTGTGTCTCCTGTATGGCAGTGCCGCGCTGTGTCTCCTGCATGACCGTGCCGTGCTGTGTCTCCTGCATGGCAGTGCTGCACTGTTTCCTGCATGGCAGTGCTGCACTGTTTCCTGCATGGCAGTGCTGTGTTTCCTGCATGGCAGTGCTATGCTGTGTCTCCTGCATGACAGTGCTGCACTGTGTTTCCTGCATGACAGTGCTGTGCTGTGTTTCCTGCATTGCAGCACTGTGCTGTGTTTCCTGCATGGCAGCGCTGTGCTGTGTTTCCTGCATGACAGTGCTGCACTGTGTTTCCTGCATGACAGTGCTGTGCTGTGTTTCCTGCATGGCAACGCTGCGCTGTATTTCCTGCATGGCAGTACTGCACTGTTTCCTGCATCTCAGTGCTGTGTTTCCTGCATGGCAGCACTGTGCTGTGTTTCCTGCATGGCAGCGCTGTGCTGTGTTTCCTGCATGGCAGCGCTGTGCTGTGTTTCCTGCATGGCAGCGCTGTGCTGTGTTTCCTGCATGGCAGCGCTGTGCTGTATTTCCTGCATGGCAGTACTGCACTGTTTCCTGCATGGCAGTGCTGTACTGTGTCTTCTGCATGGCAGTGCTGCACTCTCCTCTGTTTCTCTTTTTCTTATACATTTTTCTTGGCCTTTCTCATGGATAGTGCAGATTTTCCTCAAATGACTAGAAAGACTTTGTTTCTCTTCATAATTGGAAATAACGAAAAGGCTAGGTGTGGTAGTACACACCTTTAAGCCCGGCACTGACAAGGCAAAGGCAGAGGGTTTCTTTGAGGCCAGCTAGACTACACATGAGACACTGTTATAGTAAAACAATAAACACATAGATAATAATAATATAATAACCCTGACTAATAGTTCTCTGAGTGTTCTTGGGGATTCATTGGCACTTCAGGCAGTGAGCTGTGACTGGGAAGTTGGCTATGTATGAAACACCTGTACGTGCCATAAGTCTTTTCTCTGGATTAGCCTACCTGTGCTAGCTTCCCTGGACTCACTTTGTCAAGTTACAGAAGACCTTCCTATTTGCACAGGAAATTGTCATACACAGCAGGGGACACTGACACTTCACATACAATCAGTCTTCAAAGCCTGACTTTCCTCACAACTTGCTCTGGCCTGAGCTGTGAGCCTTGGCATGCTCCACGGGGCACACCTCACCCTCTGTGGCCATCTCTGGCCGAGCTCTACAGAGCAGCTGCCTCAGCCCGTGCTCATCGGTGGCCACTTTCGCATCCGTTTTTAAAGAAGACTTACTTCATTTTGCTTTATTATTGTTTGTGGGAGGGGTATTGTTAGTGAAGAGCTCTTGGCAGCAAGAAATGGTTGTTTGAATCCTGGAAGGAGAGCTGGAGTTGCAGGTGTTGGTGAGTGGTCTCCTGTGGATGCTGGGAACTGAACTCAGTCCCTCTGCAAAGCGGAGCCCTTTCCTGCTGAGCTCTGCCTCAAGCCCCGCATACACTGTCTTTTTAACTCTTCAGTCTCTCTCTTGCTCTTATCAGTTTTTTTTCAGTGTTGAGTGTTTTATGAGTTTTTATATGGTTTCTGATAATTTATTCATGTTTTAGGAAAGTCCTATTGAACCGTATTTAAGCAGACATTTGTTTTAAAGTTTTTAAAGCATTACATGCAGTTTTCTCTTATCGAATACAGCACCTTTAATTGATTTCAATTGAAAATGCTAACCAGTCATGAGCCTGAGATTAATTTACTGTGTAACTTGGAATGTTCATTTTGTTCAAAGACAGTCTTTGATTATTTTAGTGATCTGACACACTTTTCAAATTTGTGTTTATAACATGAAATAAATGTGAAGCATTTCATTTCCTAGGGCCCTGCATTTAGTGCTGGAAGCCTAGAGGAAAAATTTTAAGCTTATTTAATGTATTTATATCTCACATCTTTTCAGAAGCAACTGAAGAAACTAGGAAATTCTGATTGAGCCACAATCACTCAGGCCAACAAGTAGCAATCTAACAGTCAGTTTGCCTACAACAAGAATGGGGTCTTCATTCTTCCTCAACAGTATCCCCAGTGCCATAAGATGTGCAAAGCACCACATTTAACACTGCGATTGGCATGTGTTCTTTGACTGACTCGTATATCCCCCTGTGATCATCATATATCCATATTGTGATCAATGGAAAACACATGTCTAGTAGGTGATGAATGAACACACATCCTTACAAGGTTCAGAAGCTGATATGAAAGAGAAATGTGATGCATGAAGAACTGAGAATAAGCATTTGTGGCACTTTAGTGTTATATGGGTCATCTAAGATGAGGTGCCTGCAATAATAGGCATTCAAAAGCCAAATGAGTGCATTAAACCAAAATTACTGACTCTCCAGTATAGAAACAAGGGATAGAATTTGGGTAAGTAGAAAGGAGCAGGGAAGAGCTTTGCAGTTTATGAAGGACTTAGTCGAAGTACCACCCAGCATGTGGAATGTCACTCACTGTATTTAATGTAACAGGAACAAGCTTCAATGAAACAGTTCCTTTACAAATCACTGACAATAGAGGTCTGTTTTTTCTTCTTAATCTATTATATGAAGACTTTAAAAGACACAAAGATATATCTACAATGTCATATAAAACCATTCTTATGGCAGAGTAGAAGAGTTTCATACTACATATGCTTGTTTTGGGCATGGATTAAAATACACAATTAGCTCAATATTAAAATTCCTTATTTGTGGTTGATTGTTCAGGAAGCAAGGGATAATACAAATACTGATTAGTTTGTGAAGTTTTCACAATTTCAGCTCATGGCTCTAGGTTTTCCTTAACTGAAAACAAAATGCTTAGATATTTTACAAACATCCATGTGACTTCAGATGAACTAGAGGGTGAATGTGGCAGGGGCAAATGAGTCTGGCTGAAATTCAATAACTGAGCTGACTTGGACAGATTGTGACTCAGGGTGTGGGTTCTTACACATACTTGCAATTGGACTGCCTTCCAAACAGGGATGGACTGATGGGGTATGTCCTTCTTTTCATATGTTTCTCTTATTGGTTGATGAATAAAACACTGACTGGCCAGCAGCCGGACAGATCGTATAGGCAGGGCTACCAGACAAGGAGAATTATGGGGAGAGGATGCAGAGAGAAGCCTCAAGAGAGATACTATGTAGCTACGGAGAAGACAGATTCTGGGCATTCTCTGGTAATATGAAGCCATGTAGAAACACATAGATTAATAGTTAAGGGTTAATAATTAAGAGAAAGTGAGCCAGCAAGAAGCCTAAGTCATTGGCCAGTTTATAATTAATATAAGCCTCTGTGTGTTTATTTGGGGCTAAAGGGAACAGAAATTCTGCTTACAATGGAAGTCACCATCATTTCCAATTTTTCTGACTTCAGAAAACAGCATCTCAACTAGAAGAGAGATAGCCATGGCTAAATAAGGAAAGGGAGAAATTACTGATGGTAATAAGGTTCAGTTGCCCTAGGTACTTCACATCATCTAAACAGACAAAGAACAAGAAGAAAACAGTCTGTGGAGGGTTGGGGGTAGTGAATTTATTTTCCTAGAGTATTATATTTCCTTAAAGTGAACTATAACCTTCCCTTTGTCATCTCTGAGGGAAGTATAATAAGTTGGTTTCTCTGCCTTATCTATTTTGGCTCTTAAGTCTTAGATATTGTGAAATAGCATCCAACTTTACAGTTTAGGACAGAGAAAGCGTATACATAGATATGGACTAGAAATGCAATTAAGACAGCTAAGTGGGAGAAAATGCTTAGGAGCCTTAAAGTTTGGGTTGTGGGTGCTTGGATAAGTTATATTAATAATCTTAATGCAAATAGTTTCTCTATAATGAATATAATCTAGGGTGGCATTTTTTAAATTAGTTATAAATGTTGTTACAACATAGGTCTTATTTTACAGTGGTACATTCTGAACTTGAAATAGAAAGAACCGGAAAACATCTTGGTAGTAAAAAGCACATAGATAAGTTTCAGAACATGTGGACTCCAGCCTCAGCTGAAAAAATACTCATCAAGTTGTGGCAGTCACACACAGAAAAGTTTCCCAGACATGTGTGACGTTGCTAGATACATCCGTACCAGAGATCTGGGAGATCCCTCCTGATAGCTATGTCTGTGAACTTCGATGTCTTTGGCTTTGTTCTGACTGAAACTAGCTAAGCCATTCTACAGAGTAGAACACCCTCTTTAGAGTTATCACACCAAAAGGTCACACAGCACTCAGGATGTTCCTCAGCTTTGTAAAACCATATGAAGAAGCAAAAATGATCAATGGAAGAAAGCTGAAATCCACATTACAAATTAACACTCAAATCAGCTGCTCATTTTAAATGTCAAAGATTATGTCTTATTTTTTCTAGCTTATAAAAATAGGGCTTATTCCTGGGCGTTGGTGGCACATGCCTTTAATCTCAGCACTCGGGAGGCAGAGGCAGGTGGATCTCTGTGAGTCTGAAGTCAGCTTGATCTACAGCGCAAGCTCCAGGACAGGCACCAAAGCAATACAGAGAAACCCTGTCTTGAAAAACAAAAAAAACAAATGAAACAAAAAAAAAATGGGGCTTATTATTGCTTAAACAATAATTCAAAGGCCAAACATTTGACAATGGCAAAACAGAAAGAAATTGTTAAGAGACACCATGATCACAGCAGCTCTTATAAAGGAAAACATTTAACTGGGACTGACTTACAGTTTCAGGGTTTTAGTTCATTATAATTGTGGTAGGAAACATGGCAGCATGCAGGCAGTAAAGGACACAGTAACAGACACCCTAAGACAGAGGAGTTTACAGCATTAGCCCAAACTAGACCTGTGTGAGAGCAGAACTTTTGCTTTACCCCAGCTCTGAGAACAGACACTCCACTAGTGCTCCTGATGGGAGTCCCTGTGCAGTCCCTTCTACGTCCCCACATATAAAGGGAGAGACACCTGTGGAGATTATGGGAGCATTTGCAAGCTGTGCGGAGACCTAAAAGCTCTGTTGAGGCTTTCTGCTGCTGTTCCCGTCTGTCATAAATTGAAGCACTTTATAAAATTTGTGGCTTTTCCATAACTTTGAATCACGTTAAAGTGCTCATGCTCCAGACTCTGAAGTCTTTTCTTAACCACTGCAAATGCACAAAAGGCACATCATCAAAATGACAGTAATCAACTATTCTCTCTCATTCTCTGTCTCTCTAGGTTTTTGCTGTTTACCAAGTGCAGAAAACAAAACAAAACCAAAAACCAAAACAAAACAACAACAAAACTGGTCATAAGGCTATATCACATAAAATCTCCATTTTTCAGCCATACTTGGTAATCAAACTCCAGAAAGTTCTGAGATGAACAAACGTATTTCTTTTCAATATCTCCAAGTAAGGTGTATCTTGCTCAATCTTTCTTTGTCTCTGTGTCTCTGCCCCACCCTTCTCTCTGGGCATGCACACCGGTGTCGCTTGAATGTGCACACATGTCTGTCTGGGATCTACAAATCTCAAAGAAGTCATCTAAAGGTCCAAAGTCTACTAGCGTAGGTCTTTAAGAATATCCTTGAAATGCACATCGTGTTGTCAGCAAGGGTAAAATTCGTGCTGGAGACGGAAGTGGAGCGCCGTTGCAGGAGTTTCCTTCCCTCCTCACCAGAGCAGCAGTGCTGTCCAGCTCACAACATCCTGTTTCTCCTTTGTCTTTAAATTACCGAGTGGATTTGCTCAGGTTAGATTCTTTTAGCTAATGCATCATGTCAACTCTTGTTCACAACCAAAAATACATACGTAAAGCCAAACACTGGTTTTTCAACGAAAGTCTCACGGACAACATGTTTAATAGCTGTTTTCCATTTCCAGGGTATCTGAAAATAAAAGCATTCTATATTCATTTTGAGCGCAATTTAAGTATAATTTATAGGGCTGGGGAGATGGCTCAGCAGTGAAGAGCACTTCCTGCTCTTGCAGAGGACCCAAGTTTGTGGGGGCTCACAGCTGTCTGTAATTCCAGTCCCAGTGTCTTTCTCCGGTCTCCATGGGTGCCAGGTACATATAAGGTACACACGCATGTGTGCAGACAAAACACTCATACACGTAAATTATTTCTAACAATTAAGCGTACTTAAAAGCGAGTATAAAAATAAAAATGGTCTTCCAAAGGTGAGGCGTAGGGACACATGTTATTTCTGTTCTCACCTCTAACTCTCACTGGTTGGCACAGTCAGTCATATTGCTCCCCATATACTTGCCGAGATGGAGGGTGCCTTCAGCCAGGGTCTGTGTTGTTGTCTGTAGCTCCTTGTCTTACTTCAGGTTCTATTGCTGTGAAGAGACACCGTGACTACAGCAACCCTTATAAAGATAACATCTAGTTGGGGAGGCTTGCTTACAGTGTCAGAGGTCCACTCCATTACCGTCATGAAGGGAAGCATGGCAATGTGTAGGCAGACATGGTGCTGGAGCTGAGAGTCCTACATCTTGCAGGCAACAGGAAGTCAGTTGACTCGCTGGGCAGTATTCTCAGCATAAGAAACCTAAAAGACTGCCCTCACAATGACACACTTCCACTAACAAGATCATACCCACACCAATGACAACAAAACCACATCTCCTAATAGTGTCACTCCTGTGAGATTATGGGGTCACATATATTCAAACTACCCCTGATGCCATAGAAGATTATACCAATGCCAGGGGTCTGGGCCAACACCTGTGCCTGTGTTGGTGTCTAAGGACTATGCTGCCTCAGGAGGCCACAGCAATCTGAGTAGCCTGCACTGCCACCTGAGACCATGGTGACAGCAGAGCCCAGTCTGCTGCCTATGACCATTCTGGGCTTGTGGTCCTACCACAGACAGAGTCTGAATTGATTTCTATGGGTCATGTTGCCATCAACGACCACACAGATGACCAGGATCTAGGCGTCAACCTGTATCAGGGATGGCTTCCATCTCAGGGTGGGCCTTAAAGCCTATCAGATAGAGCTTGGTTACTCCCATAGCATGCAGACAGAGCACCACTGTAAATTTCAGTGTTTATAGTTGAATTGGAGCTGGTGTTTACATTTTTCCTCTGGTAGCATATAGGGTACTTTCCTGAACTATGAGCATTAGTCAGTAGGGTTGAAGGCCTTAGCTAGGCATCAGCTCAACTTCTCCACATTCAATGAGATATGTAAGTGCCGTCTTCAGCAATAGGGTCTTACTATCAGTTTTTGGAGAACCAACAATAGCTTTGGCAATAGTCTAGGTTGTTTGGGCTTTTCCATTGGGGCCCCTTTGGTCAACAACTGAAATAAAATGTAACTCATTTCCAGTGGTGAAAGACATGTGGTTGGGGCATTATCTCTCCTGTTATTTCAGCTCAGAATCTTAAAACAAGAACTTGGTTTGTCTAAGCAGATATTACCTTAAATTTTCATGAAAATATAAGAGGTCAATAGAACTGGTGCCACCATTTAACACTTTCCATACATCAGCTTCAGATGATTATGTATCTGCAGGTTTATGTTTCAGTTCATTCAAGGCACATTTAGTCACAGTGAAACGCCACTTAAAAGCAGCATCTGGTTTGGAGCCTCTGAATCCCAAATAAGATCAATAGGGAACATTTACCAGGGCAATGAGGGTGTGATATTTCTTAATTCAAAAACAAAAAAAGATATCCTTTAATGATGCAAACTTAGAATGCTTATGTAGAAGGAAAGATTGGTAATAGAACAATGTGGGTCACTTTGTGAATCAATTTGAGCCTAAGAATATACTAGGCATAACTACTGTATAAACTGCAAAGAATTCCAGGGGTTCTCAACTTGGGGGATTATCTTATTAGGGATCAGTACCCCCTGGAAATATCCAGGTTATCTTTTTTTTTTCTATTTTGCCAGGATTTTGGAGAAAAGGGGTATAAAAAGAGGCAGTGAAGGGGAATTTGGGTTACAAAATAACTATCAATATCAGCGCAATCCTATCATAAAGACTTGAGGTTACGAGTAGTGCTTCATGGAGAACTACTTAGATGCATAAACAGGGTACAAGTACTTAGAGAACCCTGAAAAAGAACCAATGTTTTGGTACATTATTCTTTCAGAGAAAAACTCTCCCCATCAAAAACTCGGGCAAATGCAGATTCTTCTGGGAATAGAGACAAAACACACCTAGAAATTGAAGGAAAATTAAGCAAAATCAACAATATTTTGTTAGAATTTTTATTTAGATATTTAGGGAGTAATCTTTTGCTCCTACCTTTTCTGGAAATGTAGTCTTAAGGACATCAGATGAGCTGAGCAAAGCCAGTGTACATGTTGGGGGAGAAAGTTCCTGAACAGTTTGAAGAGATGAATCAACTTGTATTCACAGGTTGTAACCTAAGACTCTATGTGACACATTAAGGATACTAAAATGCAGATGTCAAGTTTAAGCTTCTCAGTAAATAAGAGCAGTCCCAGCTCCTTGATAAGCAGTTTAAACATTATCAATAAGACCATTAGTAATAGTAAAATTATGAAAGGTACTGTAATACCTTTGATTTTTTGAGACAGGGTTTCTCTGTAGCTTTGGCACCAGGAACTCATTCTATAGACCAGGTTGGCCTTAAACTCACAGAGATCTGCCTGCTTCTGCCTCCCAAGTTCTAGGATTAAAGGTGGGCACCACCACTGTCCAGCAATATCTTGATTTTTAAATATTTCCTTCACTCAGGGAAATTAGAATCACTTTTTACTTAAAAGTCCATTTTCTGTTGCTTTGTTTTGTTTTAGAGACAGCGTTTCTCTGTGTAGTCCTGGATGTTCTGAATCATTCTGTAAACCCAGCTGGTATCAGATACTCTACATGCCTCTGCCTCCTGAGTACTGGGACGAAAGGGGTAGGCTCTTAAATGTCCATTTTTAAGGCATCAGTGTTAAACAGAGGCTCAGAGAAAGTGCAGTTCAGCAGTACAACCCTCAGCATTGACAAATGAGGCAAAGTAGTTTCTCATAAATATTCAAGACTTGGAGAAACAGAGACAATGATACATATATATATATATGTGTGTGCGTGTGTGTGTGTGTGTGTACATGTATATACATATATACACATATATACTTCAATTTTCAATTTTTGTTTGTTTTTCAAGACAGGGTTTTCATGTGTGTCCTTGGCTTGTCTGGAACTAGCTTTATAGACCAGGCTGGTCTCAAACTCAATAAGATCTGAATGATGCTGCTTCCCAAGTGCTAGGGTTAAACATGTGCTCCACCCAGGATACATGATTAACTCAAAAACTCAGTAGCTCTCCTGTATACTAATGACAAATGGGCTGAGAAAGAAATCAGAGAAACATCACCCTTTACAATAGCCACAAATAACCCAAAATACCTTGGGGGTAACTCTAACCAAATAAGTGAAAGACCTGTATGACAAAACTTTAAGTCTTTGAAGAAAGAAATTGAAGAAGATATCAGAAAAATGGAAAGATCTCCCATGCTGTTGAATAGGTAGTATCAACATAGTAAAAACGGCAGTCTTACCTGAAAGCAAGCTACAGATTCAATGCAATCTCCATCAAAATCTCAATACAATTCTTCACAGATCTCAAAAAACAATATTCAACAGGATAGCCAAAACAATCCTGTACAATAAGGGAACTTCCAGAGGCATCACTATCCGTGACTTCAAGCTCTATTACAGAGCTACAGTAATAAAAGCGGATTGGTATTGGCACAAAAACATACATGTGGATTAGTGGAATCAAATTGAAAACCCTGATATTAATCCACACACCTATGAACACCTGATTGTTAACAAAGAAGACAAAATTGTACAATGGAAAAAAGAAAACATCTTCAACAAATGGTGCTGGCATAACTGGATATGGACATGTAGAAGAATACAAATAGATCCATATCTATTGCCATGCACCAAACTCAATCCAAATGAATCAAAGACCTCAACATAAGTTCAGGTACACTGAACCTGACAGAGAAGAAAGTGGGAAGTATCTTTGAACACATTGGTACAGGGGAGTACTTAGTATATATAACACCAGTAGCACAGACTGTGAGAGCAACAATCAATAAATGGGACCTCCTGAAACTGAGAAGCTTCTGTAAAGCAAAGGACACTGTCAATAAAACAAAATGACAGCCTACAGAATGGGAAAAGATCACAAACCCCACTTATGACAGAGGACTAGTCTCCAAAATATATAAAGAACTCAAGAAACTACACACCAAAATACCAATAATCCAATTTTAAAAAGGGGTACAGATCTAATCAGAGAATTCACAACAGAAGAAACTCAAATGGCTGAAAGACGTATAAGGAATTGCTCAACATCCTTAGCCATCAGGGAAATGCAACTCAAAATGACTCTGAGATACCATTTTACACCTATCAGAATGACTGATATCAAAAATACTGATGACAGCTTATGCTAGAGAGGATATGGAGAAAGGGGAACACTCCTCCACAGTTGATGGGAATGCAAACTTGTAAAGCCACTTGGAAATTGGTATGGAGGATTCTCAGGAAATTGAGAATCAATCTACCTCAAGACCCAGCAATATCGCTCTCAACTATATACCCAAAGGATACACAAATCATACCACAAGGACATTTGCTCAACTGTGTTCATTGCAGCATTATTTGTAATAGCCAGAACCTGAAATCAAACTAGATGCCTGATGGGGGAAGTCCTTCTGTGTATATGTTTGTCTTATTGGTTGATGAATAAAGCACTGTTGACCAACAGGGAAGCAAGATAGGTGGGACTAGGAGAGGTGGAGGATTCTGGGAAATGGAGGCACAGTCAGTCACCATGTAGGATGCCAGAGGAGTAAGAGGTCTGGACCCTTTCTCTGGTAAGAGAAGATTAGCATTTATGGGCTAATAATTAAGTCAGAGCTAGCCATTAAGAAACCATAGCAAATGGTCAACAGCTTCATAATCAATATAATGTCCTGTGTGTTCATTTGGGACTGATGCGGCTCTGGGACCAGGCTGGCAGGAAGAATGTTCATTACAGATGCTGCTCAACTGAAGAATAGATAAAGAAAATGTGGTACATTTACACAATGGAGTATTACTCAGTGTTAAAAAATGATGACATCTTGTCATTTGCAGGCAAATGGATGGAACTAGAAAAAAACATCCTGAGTAAGGTAATCCAGAAAGAAAAGCATGGCATGTACTCACTCATAAGTGGATATTAGATGTAAAACAAAGGATTACCAGACTACAATCCACAACCCCAGAGAAGCTAGGCAACAAGGAGGACCCTAAGAAGGACACACATGGAGGGTCCTGGGAAGGGAAAATAGTTAAGATCTCCTGAGTTAATGGAGGGGGGGGGAGGCAGAAGGGGAGACAGAAGGAGGGAATGGGGGATGGGAACATGAGGAATCAAAAAGAGTTGGGGGAGAGACAGAGGAGGAGAGCAATGAAAGAGATATCCTGATAGAGGGAGCCATTATGTGGTTATGGAGAAACCTGGTACTAGAGAAATTCACAGGAATCCACAAGGATAACCCCAACTAAGACTCCTAGCAATAATGAAGAGGGTGTCTGAACTGGTCTTCCCCTTTAATCAGATTATTGACTACCCTAATTGTCATAGAACCTACATCCAGTAACTAATGGAAGCAGATGCAGTGAACCACAGCCAAGCACTGGGCTGAGCTCCTGGAGTTCAGATGAAGAGAGGGAGGAGAGATCATATGAACAAGCTTGGGGGGGGGGCAAGACAATGATGGGGAAAACCACAGAGCCAGCTGACTCAAGCTAGTGGGAGCTAATAGGCTATGAACTGACAGCTGGGGAACCAGAATGGGACCAAACTAGACCCTATGAATGTGGGTGACAGTAATGTGACTTGGTATATCGGAGAGACCCCAGGCAGTGGCACTAAGGCCTATCCCAGGGGCATGAACTGACTTTTTGGAGCCCATTGTCTATGGTGGGATACCTTGCTCAGCCTTGACACAGTAGGGTGGGTTGTGGTTCTACTTCACCTTGGTATGTCAGACTTTGTTGACTCTCCAAGGAAGGCCTTACCCCCTACAAGAACTGGATCAGGGGTGGGAAAGGGAAAAGTGGGGTGTGGGGGAGGGGGAGGAAGGGGAACTGGGGTTGGTATGAAAATGAAAAATAATTTTTTTAAATTAAAAAAAGTGTACACCACCACCCTGTGGCTTAAATTTTCAACTCTTACATCAAAGGTTTTTATTTTTAATTACGTGTATTGATAATGTATTAGTTATATCTGTGGACTCATGACATTAAACGGGAAATATTTAATATTTCTTTCTGTGTTAACATAGAAGCAGATCAATAGAATGAGAAGGGAACTGAGAAGCAAGGACCGTATGCAGTGCTGGAGTGCTTGCCCAGAATGCATGAGATCCAGTGTTTTGATCTCTAGCAAAAGAATAGCAGTCAGTACAAATACAGTGTGATTTCATCTGTGCACCATTGTTTGTCTTCTTTGGGAGCCGTTTAAAAAAGATTCAGTTAGTTTATTTTATGTGCATGAGTGCTTTCCTGCGAGTATATATGTGAATACCATGCATATGGCTGGTGCGGTAGAGGTCAGAAGAGGGCATCAGAGTCCCTGGAACTAGGTTTACAAGGAAGGGTTTGTGAGCCATCTGATGTGGGTGCTGGAGAACAAACCTGGGCCCCCCTTAAGCTCCTGCTCTTAAACTCTGAGCCATCGCCCCAGCCTCCCACCAGATTTTTAAAATGTGATGTTTAAAAGACGACCATGAAACAACTGTGTTTTTATTCTCCCTGGCAGAAGTACCCACTTCTGAAAGTTGTTGAGGACTGCTGCTATGGAATGTGAATAACCCACTTCCTGTTTCCAGGGACCACTAGTCAACCTTTCATAGGAGCATCAAAACTGCCATTAGCAGCATTCAAAGAAACAGTCACTTTATGGGGCTGGAGCTGCCCCAGGAGTAGAGTGACACCCAGTAAGCATGTGTGAGGCTTAGCACTGGGGGAAAACACGTCTTAGCATCAAAACTCTAATCTCAGAACAAAGAATGCCCCTCTAGGTCACACCCATATAGCCTCATGAAAATTGTATTAAATTGTCCTATAATCCTTATCTTGATCCAAAAGAACAAATGTCATTACACTAAAAAAACTGACTGAGAACTTGTTCTGGCATTGCCTGTGTTCCTGGAGTCTAATTGTTACAGAAAAGCTGAATAAACTTTTAGATGACTTATTTTAGAAGTTTCTTAGATACACAGAAAAACGTAAAAATAGTCGAGAACTACATGTGCCTGGAACCTAGGTCCCCTTACTTTGGAGTAGGTGTGGCCTTGTTGGAGGCAGTGTGTCACTGTGGAGATGGACTTTGAGTTCTCATACACGCCCAAGCCACTCCTAGTACCACAATCCACTTCCTATTGCCTTCTAACCAAGATGAGGACAGCACCATGTCTTCCTGTGCACTGCCATGCTCCCCACCATGATAAAGGACTAAACCTCTGAAACTGCAACTGAGCCACCCCAATTAAATGTTTTCTCTATAAGAGTTGTGGTGATCATGGTGTCTCTTCACAGTAATAAAAATTCTAAGATACCCTCCTACTAAGTGTGCGTGCGTGTGTGTGTGTGTGTGCGTGTGTGTGTGTGTGTGTGTGTGTGTGTGTGCGCGCGCGTGTGTGTGTATGCCTGCACATGAAGGCAAAGGTCAAAATCAGGTATCTTTTCCTATTCATTTATTAATCTATTTTACATCTGGATGGAAGTTTCCCCTCCCTCCTCTCCTCTCATTTCCTTCCCTCTCTCTCCCCAGCCCTGCAGGCCTCCCCTGGGTATCAACAAAGCACAGCATATCAAGTTGCAGTAAGACCAAGTGCCTCTCCTTGTATTTAGGATGGGTAAGGCAACCCAGTATGATGAGTCAGTCCCCAAGAGCCAGACAAGGCATTAGGGACAACCCCTGCTTCATTGTTAGGTGTCCCACAAATAGAGAAAGCTACACAACTGTCACACGTATGCAGAAGGCGTAGGTCAGTCCCATGCAGGCTCCTTGGTTGTTGAGTCAGACTTGGTGAGTCCTATGGTCCAGGTTAGTTATTTCTGTGGATTTTCTTGTGATGTCCTTGACCCCTCTGGTTCCTATGATCCTTCCTCCTTCTCTTCAGCAGCATTCCCAGTGTGAAGCGTAATTTTTGGCTGTGGATCTCTTCATCTTTTTCCATTAGTTACTCAATGATGGCTGTAACAAGTCTTTTTCTGTACTGCCAGCTCCCAAATAATCACATAGATACTTATTAATTATGAAAGCTCAGCCTTAGCTTAGGCTTGTCCTACTAGCTCTTCTAACTTAAC
Source organism: Mesocricetus auratus (assembly GCF_017639785.1). NCBI lineage: Eukaryota > Metazoa > Chordata > Mammalia > Rodentia > Cricetidae > Mesocricetus > Mesocricetus auratus. The sequence continues at coordinate 33,474,579 of NW_024429201.1, forward strand.
CCACTTATATTAATCTATGTTTTTCCCAGAATGGCATTTTACCTTTCTTTCATTGTATATGTCTGACTTCCTCCATGTCTCATTGGCTTCTCCCTGCCCCTCAATTATCTCCTCCTACTTCCTCTCTCTGTGTTCAGAAGTCACCCTTATACCTCCTACCTCACTACTGGCTATTCAGCTCTTTAATTACACAAATCACATCAATACCTTTTCACACAGTGTTCAAATGTCCCTCAACAAAGGCTCTCTGATGATAACTGGGGTTGTCACCAATCTGCTGTCAGATATCTTTTTCTATTGCTTTCCACCCTCGCTTTTTCTTTGCTCAGTTTTTCACATGATTGCTGGGGATCTAAATTCAAGTCTGGTGTTCATGCAACAAGAACCTTACCCACTGGCCATCTCTACAGCCACCAAACTCTTTATATTTTAGCCAATATCCCGCAGTTTTGTCATTCTACACTCTGTTTTCTAGTCTGTGCTTAACTCTGTGTCTTTCTCCTTCCCGTTTTTATTGTCGACATGATTTTTTTTTTTGGTTTTTCCAGACAAGGTTTCTCTGTGACTTTGGAGGCTGTCCTGGAACTACTAGCTCTTATAGACCAGGCTGGTCTTGAACTCACAGAGATCTGAGTTCTGGCTCCTGAGTGCTGGGATTAAAGGCGTGCACCATCACTGCCCGACTCAAATGTGGACAGGCTGCATTGGCCAGGGAACGAATCCATAATTTCTATATGGATTGATCAAATTTTTTTTGAAAAGTCCCTCATATGGGATTTTAATGGCTTATTTTTATTTATGTGTACATGTGTATGTTTGTATGTGGGCATGTGCACATGAGCGAGAGGTGCCTGTGGGTTCCAGAAGAAGGCAATGGATTCAAAATTGGAGTTATAGGAAGCTGTGAGCTACTCAATGTGGATTCTAGTATAAAAACTCAGGTCCTCTCCAAGAGTAGAACATGCCATTAATTGCTAACTCTTGAGCCACTGAGTGGGATGAAGAAGAACCCAGACCTCTTCTTCATGATGAAGCTGGTGTTATGGGGCTTAGGAGGATGACCCAAGAGGTAAATCTCTGCTCCCATCACATAAAGGGTACATGCTATTACTAAAGTGGCATTTTTTCAGGCACTGCCACCAGTTACTCCTTTATTCTGTATGTTTTGTAAGGAAGTTAGGATTCATGTCCCACTTTTGGGGCCCCCACCTTGAGGATGAAAAATCTCTGCAAACAATTTGGATTTGCTGTAGTTGAATCTTAACCGACCCTAAGACTAAGGCATTTGGAGCTTGGTCCCCAGGGTGGTGCTATTGGGAGACAATGCAGCCTACATGTTGCTAGGAGGTGTGAACCACAAAGGGGTTATGGAATCTTGGTCCTTTCTCCTTTTCCTTTCCTTTCTAGTCATGAGGTGAACAGTTTTGTTCTTCTGTGTGTATCCATCATGATACACACTGCCTCATGTTGCTTTAGGTTTATGACATGAAGAAGCTGAAAAAGAGTCTATGTAAGCAACCAACCAATTAAGAGGTTAAAATAATTATTCATCTTTGTTCCTACAGTGTCATCTCTTAAAAACAAAGTCATTAACCACACCACATTCAGGAGTAATCAATGTGCTTTAAAACTTTAAACTGATGGATTTAACAGCTCAGAAAAAGGAAAGTCTCAACAGTTTGAAACATTTGTGTGCATTTGCAACCACATTGCTCCTCCCTTACAGCAAGGGAGGTACTCACCCTCTGTTGCTCTCAAAGACTGTGATTAGAACTGTTATTTCTTCTTCAACTCTTAGATTAAGTTTACTGCTGAAGCAATTTAGGCCAGAAGTTTTCTTTCTGGGAAAGTACTTAAATAATGAATTTATCTTCTATAATAGTTATTCAAGTCTTTTATTTCTTCTTCTGCTGCTGCTTTGGAAGGCTACTTTTCTTCAGTAATTTGTTCATTTTATCTAAGTTGTCAAATTTACTGAGTTAGGGCTATTCATGTTACATTTTTCTTCACCATTTTTTATTGTGGATACTTGAAGCAATTTTACATTAAACACATATGTATTTTCCTACTGGATTGTACCATTAGAATCTCATGTCAAATACATATCTGTCAACTTATCATGCATGGTACTAAACACCTATCCTAATGTTTGGTGCACTTTAAAGTAGATAACACATACAGTAAACTTCCCCTTATATATTCTATGTATACCACTAATTAGAGTGGAATAAATATGAGCTCTTTCCCCATTATTGTTTGATGTTTTCCTTTAAGTAATATTTTTAATGAAATAAACAAGTGAATTACCACTGAGTGCTAATGGATACACACATTCACTTAATCTAAATTATATCAAGTGTCTTAGTTAAGTTTCTATTGCTGTGGAGGGATACCATGACCATAGCAACTCTTACCTGTTTGTTTGCTTGTATATTTATTTATTTATTTTACACCCAGACTCCCTCTGTTCCCCTCACTCCTCTCCTCTCAGCCCCTTTCCCTCCCCACTCTGTTCCCACCCCTCCCCCAGTTTATTTCATGGCAATACCTATGAAGAAAATATTTAACTGGGGTGGCTCACTTACAGTTTCAGAGGGTCAGGCAGACCTGGTGTTGAATACAACTGGCATGCAGGCAACAGGAAGTTGACTGACACACTGGATGGTATCCTGAGCATAGGAAACCTCAAAGCTTGACCTCACCGTGACACACTTCCTCCTACAAGACCAAACCCACTCCAACAAAGCTATATCCCCTAATAGTGCCACTCCCTGTGAGATTATGGGAGCCAGTTACATTCAAGCTATCACATTCCACTCCCTGGTTCCCATAAGCTTGTACAAATATGATGCAGAATGCATTTAGTTCAACTTCAAAAGTACCCATAGTCTATCACAGTCTCAATAACGTTTAAAAATCCAAAGTTCAAAGTCTCTTCTGAGATTTATGCAATTTCTTAACTATAATCACCAATAAAAATCAAAATAAAAAAGCAGATCACATACTTCTAACATATAATGGCACAGGATATATATTACCATTCCAAAACTTAGGGAAGGGAGCATAGTGAGGAAATACTGGACTGCATGTTCAGAAACCACCTGAGCAAACTCCAAACTCTACATCTTCATGTCTGATGTCAAAACACTCTTCAGATCTTCAACTCTGTTCAGCTTTGTTGACTGCAACATACTTTCTCTTGGTTCCACTCCCTGTTAGGTCTCCTTGGAAAGTACCCCATGACTCTGGCATCTCTTGGCAGGTGTCCCATGACTCTGGCATCTCTTGGCAGGTATTCCATGACTCTGACATCCCTTGGCAGGTATCCCATGACTCTGGCATCTCTTGGCAGGTATCCCATGACTCTGGCATCTGTAACATCTTGGGTTCTCCAAGGCAATCCAGGTTTCAATTTCACAGCTTCACACACACACAATGGCCTCTCTAGGCCTCCATTCAGGGACATTCCTGACACATGCCTGGGCTCAACGGCTTTATTCCATCACTCCTTTTATCTATCCTTAATTCTAAAGCCCAAACCACATGACTGGAGCTGCCAAATCCTACTGATTCCTGGGAATGGAATCATCATCAAGGCAGGGAGCAAGGCAGTGTGCAGGCAGACATGGCGCTGGCCACATCTTGGCTTGAAGCCAACAGGAAGTCCACTGACATACATACTGAATGGTATTCTGAGCATAGGAAACCTCAAAGCCCTTCTCCAATTGATATACTTCCTCCAACAGGGCTACACCCACTCCATAAAGCTACACCTCCTAAAGTACCACTCCCTATGAGATTATGGAGTACAATTACAGTCAAACTACCACAATAAGGAACATTCTTTTCTTCCCTGGCAATCCCTAATGACAACATTCTCCAGAGGCAACCATTCTTTTGATAGTTTTTTTTATTGTAGATTAGGTTAAATATTCTAGAAATTTATATAAGTGGAATATTCAGTATGCTATGCTGTAAAGGCTTTATCTTTCAGTGCATTGTTTTAAAGATTAATCCAGGCTTTGTGTGAATCAGTATTATGTTTTCATTGCTGAATACATTCTACTATAGACATATATCAGTGTCTTTACATACTGTATTACTACTGGATTCCAGGATTGCTTCATGAGGCTACTATGAATACAGTTCTACGAACATCATTCAAACTTTTAAAGGTGTTTTCTCTTAGGTAAGCAAGCACATGCTGGCATAATTGCTGGATTATGAGGTAGGTGGACATTTTAAGAGAAATCTTTAACTTCTTTCCAGTGTAGTTATCATTGTTCTGTGGGAAAACTACTCATTTTTTTTTAAAGATTGATTCATATTTTCAGGGAAGTGTTTACAATATCTAGAGTTTCCTGTTAAGGGCTTCAGGGTCTCTTAGGTTTAGTCTCCTAAGATGAGCACATAGTGATGACCTGACTTCTTCCTTTGCTGCTTCTCTGTTTCTCTTGCCTTATTGCTCAGTGCAGACTCTAAGCACCATATTGAATAAAAATGGACAGAATAATCAACCTTGTCTCACATCTGATTTTTGAGAAATTACTTGAATTTTCCAGCATTCAGGAAAAAAAAATGTTGGTTATCAGTTTATTTATCAAGTTGAGGTTTGCTGTTTCTGTCGTGAGCTTCTTTGAGGGCTTTTATCATGAAAGGATGCTAAATTTTGTCAAGTGTCTTTTCTGCCTATTTGACACAGGAGGAGAAGCGGAGGGGGAGGATGGGGAAAGTAGTGGGGTGAATAGAGTCAAAGTACACGGTATACTTGAGCTATGACACTGACACTGCGTATAATGAATACACTGCAATGGAAACCAAAACCACCGGTACCTTTTCTAGAGCAGGGATGCCACTTCCTAAACAACTATACCAGAGCATAAAGTCTCTGTTGCTTTGACTGCTTTTCTACATCTAGGGATGACAGGCTTCTTACTTTTCATCAATTTGTTGGTTATCCCAGGTAGTTTTAATTAGCATTTCTCTGATGACTAATGATTTCAATTGGTATATCTTTTAAAATAACATGCGAACTGGAAGCCTGTCTGTAAGCAGTGATGGAAAACAAATATTCTTCAGCTCGGAATTAAAACCAGAAGCTAGTTAGAATCTTGTACCTCCATCCAAAAGGAAATTAGTGGAAACCAAATATACTCCTTTACTTTTAAAAACTAAAACCCACAAACATATGTTAAATAAAAAATTATAGAATTGAATAAGTCGGGTACTGGAAAGGAAAATAATGAGATAAACACTTGATTGTGCTACTACTAACAGTAGTATCAAGCAAGCCACAGCCCAGCAGAGCCTAAGCAGCCCAGTGTCTCCTGAGGTAAGAGGTTTGTTATGCAAAAGGGAACTGGAGTTCACACAACACAGAGCCATTCAAGACCAAAGCCAGAGCTCTAGAATGGCAGGGGCTACCTCATGCTTTCAGCTGAATTCTGAATTTTCATTGTATTAATTCCTTATAGACAGTATGTTAGACAAAGACATTTCATTCCTGTATATACTATGCACTGAGAATCTTTCCCCTCATAATCCCCTTCCTATGCCTTCTCACCTGATTCCAGGTTTCTTTGTTACTCTGGGAAGTTTTGCTGCTACTCTCCTGCCTTATGTCATAAAATCTTGAAACCACAAATGAGAGAAATGTAGAGAAATATAGAGTATATGTGTGTCCATAGCTCAATTACTTAACATCACCAAGTACGTATTTTTTTTTGGTGTGTTTTGTGTGTGTGTGTGTGTGTGTGTGTGTGTGTGTGTGTGTGTGTGTGGTGTGTTCTTTCTGCTACTGAACTGTGGTAGAGTTATTGTGGACTTCTCTATCTTCAACTTCTATCATTAAAGCATAATTTTGTATTTTTCTTTTCATTAAGCAATCTTAATATACTTCCTTTTAGATCATGTGGTTCACGTACACTTATCCACTACTGGTATAACTGTATGCATTTCATTGTTCATGGTTTCACACTGTTCTGTTCACACTAGCTTTTCTTTCATTCTGTGAATGAACACTATTCTCCTCTACCCTTCCATTTGTTGTAAATTCTTAAACTGATTATTTTAGAATTCTAATGTGTATTTGTTTTTAAAGAAATAATAAACACTGACTCCTTTCACAAACTGAAACATTCTTTTAACTTTTCTTTCCCACTGTTGCTATGAACTCTGGGCCTGTTGAATTAAAAAAAAATAACTTTATGTGTACGTCTGTGCGCTCAAATATATGTATGTGTGCCATGTGCATGGGGTGCGTGTGAAGCCCAGAAAAGGCACCGCATCCTGCAGAACTGGAGTTACAAGTGGCTGGGAGCTAACATGTGGGTGCCGGGAACGGAACCTGAGTCCTCTGCAAGAGCAGTAAATGTAAGCGAATGTGCGTGCCGGGTTTTGGCACCAAAATGTAAGCGAGTATGACTGTGACAGCTCTGGGGTTGCAAAGGTGTCCTGACTTACCGGGAAGCCAGACTACCTAGAGCTGCAACAGGACAGCTCAGACCCGGAGAGAAAGGTGTCCTGACTTGTCGGGAAGTCAGGCTACCAGAAACTGGGGCGCGGTGTGGTGTGGTCTTCCTACAGGATATAGCAATCCTGCTCCTAAGCAGAGCCTTTACAGCTGAGCTCTGCTCTGTTCTCCTGAGAAAGTCCTAGCAGAGGTAACTTCTTCTTCCGCCCTTCTTTCTCCAGTTGGCAGAAGGGGAAGCCCCTGCAGAAATGCAGCAATCTCATCCGGCTCTGGCAAAAGTTGTTCTTTTTCTGCTTCAGCCTCGCTCAGCTCTCTAAGGGAACGTCCCAGAAAGTTTCTTTGGTTCTTCCCAGCCTTGCTCAGCTCCCCCCCATAAGGGAACGTTTCAGCATGCTCTTCTATTGTGCTGGTCAATAAAGATCTTCGCCCAAGACTCTTTGGATAAAGTGTTTCTCTTACTGGCTCAGGTTTCAAATCCCAAGTCTTGCTTTCACTGGCTCTGGGTTCAGAGTCAAGGTACTCAGGGATTGGTTGGTTTCATGTTTCAATTGGTTAGGGGCAGAGTTGGTTCTGGTGTCAGGGCCAAAGTGGATTTCTTTGGCCGGCCCTTGTACAATCAGTGCTCTTAACCTGAGCCATTCTCCAACTTCAAAGTGTGTGTGTGTGTGTGTGTGTGTGTGTGTGTGTGTGTGTGTGTGTGTGTGTGTGTGTGTTCTCTCTGTGTGTGTTGCCTCCATGTATGTATCCATGTGTGCAGTGCCAACAGAGTTCAGAAGAGGGAATCAGATCACTTAGAGCTTAGGTTACAGGTGGTTGTGAGCCAGATATCTTTAAAGCACCATCAGATAGTCTGGCAGTGGGTACTGAAAGCAGGAGACACTGCCCCAAGCAGTTCCCTGTAGCAACCTTAGTTCTTTTCAGAGACTCCTCTCAGGTGAAACTGGGCTTCTTGACAGCTGCCCTAAAAGGATGTCAGGATAAGTCACTATTAGCCTGTGTTAACTTAAGTTAGTGCCACAAGGTTTTTAATAGATTTCAGCACATTAGTAGAAACAGACACCAGAAAGGATAATATGCACTCAAGAGTCACACAATATATATTCTGGATGACTTCAGAGGATACACCTTGTAGCACAGCCAAGGGACAGTCCACCCTTTCCTGAGGTGTCCCTGAGAGGATCACACCCTCACAAGTGACAACATGGTCATAAAGACTGCACATGGGGTTAAGGCATGTTAAGGTGGAGTTTATAGTCCTGCCCATGAGCTTTCTACAAGTTCAAGACTAAGGCTGAGAGAAGAGCAAGGCCATGCTTGCCCAGAAGCTCAGGCCTTAAGCATGGCTCCCTGCTATTACCATTTCTATTTGAAATATCTAATATAAAAGAAATATTATCTCTATATAATCAACCTACAAAGTGAATTTTGTTAATTGTGCAGAATTCTTGATTTTCACATGGTGAAAGACTTAACCAGATTAGGTGTTTGTCCTTCCCATGTCCCCCCAGTTTCCCAGATTTCCCCATCTTCCTCTCCTACCTCAGTCACCTTCTCCCCCTTTAGCAAGGATTCATCCTACAGAATTTCTATGTTATGTTATTTTTAGCATGGTCCTGTCGACCACAGATTATCTTTCTAAAAACAAAACAAAACACTTACCCTATCTAGAGGGCACATATATCAGCATTATTTTCTACTAACACACTGAAGTAGTAATTCCAAAATGGAGTGACAGCATCTAAACAGCATAGCGTCAGTTCCCAAATTCTTCTTCCTAAACCCAAAGGTACATGAGGTCATCAGTATACAACCAACTTTTTCATGAGAAATACAGAAACCAGTTGCTCTCTTGTAACCATACACTGAAGCTGGGATTAAATCCTGCCGCATGCATTTCCCAGTCTCTCCAGAGTCCAGTGAACTGCCTCAGTGGAAACTAGCCCACAGACTCTTCTTGGACAGACAGAGAATGAAATGCACAGCCCACATCAGACTTTGGGGCTACAGGCAGCAGCTGCCTTGCTTCTTTGCATGTGCTTGTCTTTTGAACCATGCTTCACTTATCCAAAAATGAAAGCATGAAATAAAAACATCAAACCTTAACATTGAAACTGAGGTGGGAGAACCCATTTTAACTTAACTTATAACTAAAGTCCCCAAATACACACCATGAATATATTATCATTTTAAGGAATACACACACATTTATTGTTTTCTTGTGCATATTAGTACTATAATTTTAAAGTTTACTTTAAAAAAAAGATTTGTTATGTATACAGTGTTCTATCTGCATGTATGCCACACACCAGAAGAGGACACCAGACGTCATTACAGATGGTTGTGGGCCACCATGTGGTTGCTGGGAATTGAACTCAGGTAATCTGAGCAGTCAGTGTTCTTAACCTCTGAGCCATTTCTCCAGTCCTGGTACTATAATTTTAATGAACTTATTTAAACTACTGGTAGAGAAAGCTCATATTTACAGCCTGAAGGAAATTTGAACTGCTGAATATTGTTGAGTAGTCCAAAGGCCACAGTTTATTTTGCTATATTTAAATCTAAAATACTTCTTTGTTAAAGATTTATTTATAAATTTTATTTATTTATAAATATGTAGTGATATGTAAGCCACTTCACTGTAGTTTAATCTAGGGTCTCTGGACCTGAAGCAACTAGTCTGGAAAAAGAAGACCTATCAGGATTATGTTCCAGAACTTAAATCCTTTGACCATTCTTAAATGTACTTTTATGCACTGGTCCAGCTATTCCAATTCATATAAATAAAATAGCTTTTTTTAAGTAAATCTAAGTGTCCAGGTGTGCTTAGTTATATTCTAAACTGACTTCTAGTTTAATATTTTGAGGGGGTGATGATCATGAAACAATACTTGCAGGAATTAATGAACACTGAAAACTTTCTTGATGGAAATGTTCTAAGGTGTCCGGTAGTTTCAGTAACTAGTTTCTATATTACAACAACAGTGCTGCTAGTATTCTTGTAAAGAAATGTTGAAGCATAAGTGACTAAAGAGATATTCCAATTATCTTATGTTTCTTTATTGACTGGTGTTTCCTACTTTTTCTTGGATGGTCCTTCACTGCCCTTAGCAGTGGAGTCCAGCGCTCAATCTAGTTCCACCTCTAAGAAGAAAAGCAGATTCTCTTTGGCCTCTGGGAAACAAAGTGATCACAGCAACTACAGTGAACACAGGAACAGTGTCTGAGAAATGCACTGGGCAGGGAAGCCAATCCTTGCTGCCAATCCATCACCACAGTACAACAGGAATATACGCTGACTCGCTTTGGACCTTTCAGCTCAGCTGAATAACACAAAATAACCTCAATATGTGCCATGTGGAGGAGGGATCATGGGATTGCTTGAAATGAGGCCACAACATCAGGACAGGTAATAAAGCACCTGACTGAAGACGAAAGTTTGTTGTCATAATTCTGGGGCAATAGATAGTGGAACAAATGGTTATCAATAGCAGCTTGCAAGATTCTCCTTGCTCCATCAAATGTTTTAGTTCATTTACAAACTATTCAAGTACAATCTTTTCTTTTAGCCTTACCCACTGATTTGCTGTAGAGACATAATAGAACCTTACCTTTCCAATCTGACTTGTGATAAATCTAGGTGATCAAATAATTTAATTTTCAATGTTTCATTTAATTTTGATTAATACCATTAAATAAGTAGCTTTGGCACATCAAATGCTTGATTGAGGTAAACATGTGCTACATCTGTATACATTCTACCTATGGCTAGCCAGATATTTATTTGAAAATTATCCAACGTTATAAGAAAATTATAAAGACAAAAGCTTCAGCATAATATATGTGCATTCTATTAAAAGTATATTATAGCAAAAAACATACAAAATAGCGCTAAATCCATATTCTAAAAACACCATGTGAAATCTTTCCACTTGATCTTTGAAATGGACCTGGAAAGGATTGACTAGCTGAATTTGCCTTATGGTGACCCTAGAGGACAAACTACTGAAAACCTCTTCAGTGACCCCGGATGCCTCACACTTGCACTCTAGCAGGAGGTTATAAAACACAAGGAAGAAGTCCAACTTTCACTATTTGCAGATGATATGATAGTCTACATAAATAACCTGAAGAATTCTACCAGGGAACTACTAAAGCTGATAAACACCTTCATTAAAGTGGCAGGATACAAGATTAACTAAAAAAAAATCAGTAGTCCTCTATACATAGACAATAAATGTGTTGAGAAAGAAATCAGAGAAACATCACCTTTTACAATAGCCACAAACAACATTAAATATCTTGGGGGTAATTCTATCCAAACAGGAGAAAGACCTGTATGACAAGAACTTTGAGTCATTAAAAAAAAAGAAATTAAAGAAGATATCAGAAAATGGAAAGATCTCCCATGTTCTTGGATTGGTAGGATCAACAGTAAAAATGGCAATCTTACCAAAAGCAATGTACAGATTCAATGCAATCCCCAACACAATCCCAGAGCAATTCTTCACAGACCTTGAAAAGGGACAGTTCTCAACTTTATATGGAAAACAAACGACCCAGAATAGCCAAAACAACCCTGTAAAATAAAGGAACTTCTGGAGGCATCCCCATCCCTGATTTCAAGCTCTATTATAGAACTATAGTCCTGAAAACAGCTTGTTATTGGCACAAAAATAGACAGGTAGACAAATGAAATTGAATTGAAGACGCTGATATTAACCCACACACCTATGAACAGCTGATCTTTGACAAAGAAACTAAAACTATACAATGGAAAAAGAAAGCATCTTCAACAAATGGTGCTGGCATAACTGGATGCTGGCATGTACAAGACTGCAGATAGATCCATATCTATCGCCATGCACAAAACTTAAGTCCACATGGATCAAAGACCTCAACATAAAGCCAGCCACACCTAACCTCTTAGAAGAGAAATTGGTTGGTTCCCTTGAACAAATTGGTATAGGAGACTGTTTCCTGGACATAACACCAATAGCACAGACACTAAGATCGACAATTAATAAATAGGGCCTCCTGAAACTGAGAAACTTCTGTAAGGCAAAAGACAGTCAAAAAGACAAAACAGCAGCCCACAGAATGGGAAAAGATAGTCATCAACCACACATCTGACAGAGGGCTAATCTCCAAAATTTACAAAGAACCCAAGAAGCAAATCTCCAAAATATCAAATAATCCAATTAAAAAGTGGGGTACAGAACTAAATAGGGAATTCTCAATAGAAGAGTCTAAGATGACTGACAGACACATAAGTGCTCACAACATCCTTAGCCATCAGGGAAATGCAAATAAAAAAAACCTCTTACTCCTGTCAGAACAGATAAAATAAAAAACACCAATGACAGTTTATGCTGGAGAGGATGTGGAGAAAGGGGAACACTAATCCACTGCTGGTGGGAGTGCAAACTTGTACAGCCACTTTGGAAATCAGTATGGAGATTCCTCAGGAAAATGGGAATCAGTCTACTAATCCAACAATTCCACTCTTAGGCATATACCCAAAAGGTGCACATTCATACAACAAGGACATCTGCTCAGTTTGTTCATGGCAGCATTATTTATAATAGCCAGAATCTGGAAGCAACCTAGATGCCCCTCAACTGAAGAGTGGATAGAGAAAATGTGGTACATTTACACAATGAAATACTACTAAGTGAAAGAAAAACAAAACAAAACAAAAACAAAAAAAATGGAATCTTGACATTTTCAGGCAAATGGATGGAACTAGAAGAAACCATCCTGAATGAGGTAACACAGTCACAAAAAGACAAACATGGTATGTACTCACTCATATAAGGATTTTATATATGGAACAGGGGATTGTGAGTCTACAATCCAACTGCCAAAGATTTTGAGAAACAGGGAAGACCTTAAGAGAGGTATGAATGGTAACCCGGAGAAGGGGAGTGGGACAGAATCTCCTGAGTGGATTGGGAGCATGGGGGGAGTGGAGAGGGAGTGGGGAGAAAGAGAGGGGGAGAAGAGGAGAAGAGAGAACACCACAGGACAGGGGAGCAGAAAGGTTGAGTCAGGGGAAGAACAGAGGAGAGCAGGATGAGAGATATCATAATAGAGGGAGTTATTACAGGTTTGAGATTTGTACTAGTGAGATTTCCAGAGACCTATAAGGATGACACCAACCGACAAACTAAGCAATAGTGGAGAGGCTACCTTAAACGTCCTTCCCTGATAATGAGATTGACAACTACTTTATATATGCTGTCCTAGAGCCTTCATCCAGTGGCTGATGGAAGCAGAAGCAGACACCCACAGCTACACAGTGAACGGAACTCCTGGAACCCAGTTGCAGAGAGGGAGGAGCGATGAGAAAGGCATCACAGAGACAGCAGACCTGAACAAGGGACCCCAGACTGATGGCTGAGAGGCCAGTGTGGGACTGATCCAGACCCCCTGAATGTGGGTGTCAGTGAGGAGACCTCGGCAGTCTATGGAGCCTCGGATCAGTATTTATCCCTGGAGTACGAATAAACTTGGGGAGCCCATTCCACATGGAGGGATGCTCTCTCATCCTGAACACATGGGGGAGGGCCTAGACCCTGCCCTGGATGATAGGACAGACTTTTGAGACTCTCCATGGAAGATCTCACCCTCCCTGGAGAGAGGAGGTGGGATGGGGTGGGTAACTGGTGGGATCAGGGGAGCAGGGGAGGGAAGAGAGAGCTGGGATTGACATGTGAAGTAAGCTTGTTCAAAAAAAAAAAAAAGACACCATCTTCAGATTTACAGGTAACACATGGCTTTTTACTTGCAAATATCCATGTAACTTCAGGCTAAAACTTACTTCATGTGCTTTATATATTAAAAATCCACAAAAGAAAGTGTCAGTGTGAAAACTAGTAATTTTGTAAATACATGCAAAGTAAGAATGATTTCTAAGACACTGATACTCTTTCCCATGGTCCAGGGATCGCGAGGAGAAAAGGATAGAATGATTGTTAAGAGCCAGTGATGGTGTATGACAGTGTTTCCCAGCCACAGTAGAACAGCTACACATATGAACTCAGAGCAATGGGATAGCAATCACAGGGTCTGCACAAGCAGGACAAAAATCCAGCATAGAGAGGAAACAATTGGGCATGAGGTCCCACCCACAGCCAAGGAACTGCTGGCAAATGATTGATGCTGGGAGAGGGAAGAATCAGTTGTTTTTAAAAATATAGCCCCTGAAAGGTCAACCATGTTTCAGTGGACGACCACACTCCAAGAGTGTGTGAGGAGTACTAATTGAACTTGATGGATTGAACAAAAGGTAAGATACAAGTTGTATTGGGGAGGGGATCTGAGAAATAAGGAAGAGGAGGTAAATATGACTAAAATACATTGTATAAAATTCTCAAAGAACTAATTAAAAAAATCATAGAAGATAACATTTAAGAACATTATTGACATAGTCAAGAGGGGTTACACCCTAGTGCTTATTCCTCGTACATGTGAGCTCATGTGGTACACTAGCATGTAAGTACTAATAAAATGACCTTTAATCATGGGATTCCATTTAAGCCATGAGTCTTATTTAGAAATTCACTTATCTTGTGAAGATTAGTGTAAAAGTTAAGTTGCCTCAGGAACTCTGAAGTTCCTAGGAAAACGACAAAGCATCTACATTACAACTCTCTTATTTACTTTGACACGGAAGCACAGCTCCTCAGTCAGTTTCCCTGCAGATTTTAAAATTTCATTTTTCTTCATAGCTGAATACTATTTATTTTTATGTATACAAGATTTCTCATTATTCATCTGTTGATGGATAGCTAGGCTGATTCTAGTTCTGTGCTGTAGTGAATAAAGTAGTGATAAATGTGGGGTGTGAATATCTCCACTGTAAGGTATGGAGTTCTCTGGGTGTGTACCAAGGAGAAAAACAGCAGGGTTATGTGCTAGTTCTGTTTTTAGCTTTTTTTGAGAAACCTCCAAACTGATTTCCATAGTGTATTAATTTGTACCCCCACTAACTGTGAATAAGGGTTCCACTCTTTCCGCATTCTCTCCAACATTTGCAGTCAGATTTCGAGAGTCAAAGTCTCCTATGGCATATCTGACTACAGACACTAACTTAATTCACTGGCCTCAAAGTGCCAGCCAGTCTGCAGGCACTGTGGATGTTGGCTTTGCTTGTTGACTCTTCTTAGTGCAGTGTCTTTCTCCCACTCTTCCTGGTTCTTCTGAGAATGCGTTTCATGTAGCCCAGGCTTGCCTTGAATTCAGAATGCAGCTGAGGATGATCTTCAACTCCTGACTCCACCTCCCAAGTGCTGGGACTTCAGCAAAGTGCTACCATGCTAATAGAGATTGTTCAGTAGAATTTTAGTTCGGATCTTTCATGCACTGGGTTCAATGGAAGTCCTTGAGTCCATTTGAGTTTTTTCCCCCTTCAATTCTGGAACACATAGTTGAGATATGTGTGCTATGTATGTATATATGTATGCATCGACATGTATTTAGCAGCTGGCTGAATCCTCAAGGTGAGGATTCAAAATATGAATTCAAGAATATGAATATAGAAAAACTTAACTGTTCAAATTAATTTTTCCTTTTACTCCACAATGCTATTACTTTTCAAATTGTATGACTGACTTTTAAATTAACTAACATTTTAACATAATTTTTCTTTTATATAACCTAGCCCACTGATGTCTAACAGAATAGAACATTAACTTTAACTATAAGCCACTTATTCAAAATAGCTGTAAGGACTTCTTATCATAATAATAGAAATCTGAACATTTGATAAATACTTTATTCCTTGCTTGAAGAAACTATTAAAATTGGGGAGGAAATAGTAAGCACAAACACACTGACATAATAACAATTGTAATAATTCTTTTCACTGCTAACTTGTGGTTTCATATTTCTAATCTTGGAATTTTTTTACTCAAAATTAGGAATTACTTCATTGTACAATTACAGAATGAAAAATCTATTACAAGTAAAAAATGTGTGCTAAAGCTAATTCTTTTTTTTTTAATAAAGCACCGGTTACCAATATCAATATTGATTGAACCGTCCATTTATTATGTGTACAGTGTTCTGCTGCATGTATGGCTGCAAGAAAGAAAAGGGCAGCAGATGTCACCATGTGGTTGCTGGGAATTGAACTCAGGACCTTTGGAAGAGCAGACAGTGCTCTTAACCCCGAGCCATCTCTCCGGCTCCTAAAGCTAATTCTTTTAGACAACATTAAAAATAAAATTTCTATCTCTTAAAAAAAAATAGTGTTGGAGATGCTCCCTATCAGAGCTGTCTACCACCCCATTTTTATTGTACTTAATACACTTCGTGTATAAATTAAAATAAGATATATAAGTGTTTATTTTATTAGTTTCAGAGCAAGCAAAGTCCCGGCACTCAGGTTGTTTGTCGTGTAGTGAGTGTGCCACAGCAATAATGATAATAACAATCATGTTCCTCTCTGCCCTCATGTCCTTCAAGTACTGAGAAACCATTCTCAGTGATGCTTTATGTACTCCTCTTGCTTAAGATGTAAACTTAAGATGTTAACTCCACATTCTCCTCCATGATTTATCCTCCAACCTTGAACTCTCCAGATTTCATTCATATTTAACACACCCTGTAAGAGACATATGCATCTTTTTTTATTTTCTGCCTCCCTCACTAGATTCCCTCTAAGACAATTTAGCTGTATTTAATTAGTAGAAATTGAGGGCCCAGTTCATGAAAAAAAAAAAAAAGGTTAATCACAGACAAAAATGGAATGAGTTATTTTTCATATTAGATTTGTATTTGTGCAAAATCATGCTAGTTCACTCAAGGAAATAAACTGTCTTTTGCCAAATGGGAGTTATATGGAAGAAATACAAAATGCAGAAACTATCTACTCTACTAAAAATAGAAACAGAAGGCAGTTGTAAGGATGTGCCCTGGTTTTCTTCTGCAGGAAGAAACACAAGTGAGTGAGAGCATTCGCTGCTCTAATGAAAGGCCGCCATCCGCTTTCTAGGCATCTGTGCCTATGTTGCCTGGAAGCAGCACTAGGCACAATGAGAAGAGTAGAGGGTGAGACTGTATGGGCTACAGGTCTTCCAAACTCAGGCTTCAAGCTACTGCAAGTTCTGTGAAGATGCAGAATGAACCACATTAAAAAAAAATCACATAGCTTATTTTGCTGAATAAAGTCATATACCACAAGAGTATTTTCAATTATGTGCTGGTTCAGAAAAAGTGTACAAATTCAGAGAATGTTGAGATTTTATGCTTCCAGATACTGAGAATTTAAAGTTTCCACTGAAAAGAAGGAACTATCCAGTGATATTCCAATTATGTATTTTATAATGGATTCAACTCCCTGCTTCCTGGATCTAATAATTCCATCAATAGATGATTGTCTCTTCTGAATCACGACTCTAGGAAGAAATGGATTTTTACCAATGATATTTATTTAAGAAACAATAAGACAATGTGTCCATTATGCATGCATGCATTGGTCACTCCACGAATAACAACTGGGATTTGAAGGAAAGGTAATAAAATTCATATAAATAATAAGATAAAATTATGTGCTTTTCATGTCAGAAATATGGTAACAGAAGGAGCATACAGCTGTGAATTTTACAGTGCATTAGGGCCAAAAATCATCAAATTAATTCTATAAATCATATAAGGCAGTGTTATAAGTGTTTCTACTTATAAGTGTCAAACATGGATTAAAAAAACACTTGGCTTTTGAAACATTCTTTTGAAAATATTCTGAGGATTAGTCTAATGCAAAAAGCACAAAGAACAGTACTGGTCTAATTGGTGGATGCAAACATTATTTGGTAAGAAGGTGTGTCTTTAATTCTAGCACTTGGGAGGCAGAGGTACGTGGATCTCTGAGTTTGAGCCCACCCTCCTCTATAAAGTGAGTTTCAGCACAGCCAGTACTACACAGAAAAACCCTGTCTCGAAAAATAGTAATTGAAAATAAGAAAAAAATTATTTGGTTTATATAAACTACACGAAATTTCAATTAAAGAACATATTTCTTTGCATATAGGTAAGCTAGTTAAATATACTAGTTCAAATTAAGATCAAAATAAATAATTAACTTTTAAAAAGAGCTTCTTTTGCCCAAGTCAATAGTATACTTAGGGAGAGTTCTATAAATAAAAGAACCAACAAAGCATTAAGTACATGTTATTCTATACAGAACTTTAGTGCGTGTCTTTCATCTGACATGCTACCGTGCAATCTGTGAAACACCAAACAATAACTTTTATAGTTCTGATCTTTAGCAGGAGATATAAACACCAGGTGCAATTCTTTCCAAGATTAGCATCTCAGAACCTATACATCCAACATAAATCAAACTCTGGTATAATCTTGTTGTAAGCTACATACTTATTTCGGTGATGCCGGTACAGCTGGAAATACATTTGAAACGTTTTAGAAATACATATAAAGTCTCATTACACTGCAGTCAAAATTCATTTCAATCAGTTTTAGACTTAAAAAGGAACTCATTAGTCTTAAAATATCAACTGCTTCCAAAATATTTAGATGTATATTAAAGACAAGAATTTGCTGCCCTGAGACTATTCAAATGACTGTGAACCATAAGCCATGAAAATTAACTGCAAAAAGTGCTTCAAAACACTACCTGCTTTCAGGAGTGGTAACAGTACTAGAGCTCAATACATAGTTTCCTAGGACAACTGTATGAACATTTATTTACTCATTAAAAAACAAAAAACCCAAACAAAACTCAAACCTATTAATTTCTTATAGTCACTCCTGTTATAACTTTAATCTTCTATTTTGAGTTTCACTTCATTTATTATTTTAAAAATATTTTAAATTTCAGACACTAAAAATTCAAAAGAAGTACTATTAAACAAAGCTTAAACAATGCAAGTAAATTTGGTCAGGAAGCGAATATAACTTTGGAAAATCCTACAGGCCCCACCTGCCAGAAAACCAAGACCACAGACCTCTTACCCCACTGCTCTCTAGTCTCATCCCCAGCTCTGAAGCAAAACACCTGCGGCAGCCTTCCCTGTCCCCATCCCACTCACTGTCCCCCTCTTCTGTGACTCTCATACTTCCCCTTCTAACCTCCCTTCCCCACTCATTGCTTTGTCCAGCTCCCAGCCCCAGCAGGCACGCCATCCTAATCCAAGGGTCCCTCCACCAGAGAAACAAGTAGACTGAGGTACATCCACACACACCTCTTCTGCTCCAATTCCACAGCTCTGGAGCAGCGAACCTGCTGTGCTCTCCCTTCCTTCTCTGACCCCATCCACCAAGGAGCACAAGGAACATCTCCCCCAACCTTCCTTCCCACAGACCTAGACATCGGCATAAAAACATAATTATTAACAGCCAGGAGAGTATTTCACCACTAGAGCCCAGCAACCCTACCAGAGCAGGCACTGAATATTATAACACTGCCGAAGTACACACACACACACACACACAAAGACCATAAGCCAGCCTGAAAGAAGATGACAGAGGCCATAAAAAGAGAAAATGATTAAATCCCTTAGTGAAAACAGGAAAGCAAAGAGTTGTAGGAAATGAATAAAACTGTTCCAAGATCTGACAATGGATACAGAATCTATAAAAAAGCACAAACTAAGGGAATTCTGAAAATGAAAATTTGGGGAAATTGAACAGGAACCAAAGAGGCAAGCTTAACCAATAGAATGCAAGAAATGGAAGCGAGAATCCCAGGCGTTGAAGATATGACAGAAAAAAATGGACACACCAGTCAAAGGAAATATTAAATTTAAAAATCTCCTGATACAAAACATCCAGGAAATTTAGAACACTATGAAAAAACCAAATCTAAGCACAAGAATAGAGGAAGGAGAAGAAACCCAGTTCATAAGCCCAGGAAATATTTTCAACAGAATCATAGAAGAAAAGTTTCCTAACATAAGGAGATGCCTAAAAAGGTACAACCTTGCAGAACTTCACCAAATACAATGGACCAGAAAAGAAAGTTTCCATGATACATAATAGTCAACACATTAATTTTACAGAACAAGAAAGAATATTAAACGCTTCAAGGGAGAAAGTTTAAACAACATATAAAGGCAGGTCTTTCAGAATCACACGTGGCCTCTCAATGGAGAGTCGACTAGCCAGAGGGTGGTGAAGAAAGACGTACTGCAGACTCTGTAGCAAAGGGTCACAACATTAGGAAAGCTGAGAACCACAGAGAAAGAACATTCAAATTAACAAAGTCAGAAATGAAAAGGGAGACATAACAACAGGTATCAATGAAATCCAGAGAATCTTAAGTACATACTTTAAAACTATACTCTACCAAAATGGAAAATCTTAAAGAAATGATACCACTTGCCAAAGTTAAATCAAGACCAGAGAAGCAATTTAGGCATACCTGTAATGCCTAGTGAAATAGAAGCAGTAACTAAGTCTATCAACCAGTATAAGCTCAGGGACAGATGTAAGTTTAGCACAAAATTCTAGCAGACTTTCAAAGAGTTAAGACCAATACTCACAAAATCACTCCACAAAAGAGAAACAGAAGAACCACTGTCCAATTTATTTTATGAGGCCACAGGTACCCTGATATGAAAACTACATAAAGGTCTAATAAAGAATTACAGACCAATTTCCCTTACGAATATAGATGCAAAAATATCCAGTAATAACTTGCAAACCTAATCCAAGAACACATCAAAATGATAACCCACCATGATCAAGAGGGCTTCATCACATCAGTCCAGGGATGGTTCAATGTATGAAAAGCAATAAATATAATCTACCATGTGAACAAACTGAAAGAAAAAAAAAACACGATCATCTCATTAGATGCAGAAAAAGCCTTTAACAAAATCCAACACCCCTCCATGATAAGAGTCTTGGAGAGATCAGGAATACAAGGAACATACCTAAATGTAATAACAGCAATATACAGCAAGCTGGCATCCAACATCAACCTAAAAGGAGAGAAACTCAAAGCAATTCCACTAAAATCAAGACAAGGCAAGGCTGTCATCCACTCTCTCCATATCTATTTAACATAGTACTCAAAGCGCTAGCTAGAGCAGGAAGACAACAAAATGAGGGTATGGGGATACAAATTGAAAAGGAAGAAGTCAACCTTGCCCTATTTGCAGATGATGTGATAGTACACATAAGTGACCCTAAAAAATGCATCGGGGAACTCCTATAGCTTTTCAGTGAGATGTGGCTGGATACAAGATTGACTCAGAAAAATGGGTAGCCTCCATATATACAAACAACAAATGGACTTAGAAAGAAATCAGGAAACAACACCTTTCACAATAGCCTCAAACAATGAAAAATATCTTGGGGTAACTCTAACCAGATACACTGAACCTGACAGAAAAGTGGGGAATAGCCTTGAATGTATTAGCACAGGAGACAACTTCCTGAACAAAATACCAATAGCACAGGCACTAAGGTCAACAATTAGTAAAGGGGACCTCATAACACTAAAAAGCTTGTGTAAGGAAAAGGACACCATTAGTAGGGACAAAGCAGAAGCCTACAAATGGATAAAGATCTTCACCAACTCCACACCTGATAGAGGACTAAGAAATCAAGATATTAAAGAAACCAAATAACCCAATTAAAGAATGGGGTACAGATCTAAACAGAATTTTCAATATAGGAAACTCAAACGGCTAAAAAACACTTAAAGAATGTTCAACATCTGCCGGGCGGTGGTGGCGCACTCCTTTAATCCCAGCACTCGGGAGGCAGAGGCAGGCGGATCTCTGTCAGTTCAAGGCCGGGCTGGACCAACAGTCTCCAAAACAATACAGAGAAACCTTGTCTCGTAAAACCAAAAAAAAAAAAAAAAAAAAAAAAGAAAAAGAATGTTCAACATCCTTAAACATGAGGTCAATGTAGACCAAAATGACTCTGAGATTTCATCTTACACCGTCAGAATGGCTAAGATCAATAATACAAGTCACAGGTCATGCTGGCGATAATATGTAGCAAGGGGGCACTCTTCCATTGCTGGTGGGAGTACAAACTTGGACAGTCACTTTTGAAATCAGTATGGTGAGTCTTTAAAAAGTTGGGAATTGGTCTACCTCAAGATTGAGCTATATATCCAAAGGATGCTTCCCCCTACCATGGATACACTTGTTCAACCTTGTTCACTGGTGCTGTACTCAGAAACTGGAAAAAGCCTAGGTATCCATCAATAGATGAATGGCTAAAAAAATGTTACATTTATACAATGGAGTATTGCTCAACTATTTACAAAAAAAAAAAAACCATGCAATCTGCAGGCAAATGGATAGAATTAGAAAAAAGTCATCCTGAGTGAAGTAAGCCAAACCTAGAAAGAGAAATATGGTATGCATTTGATCATACATGGATATTAGTTGTTCAGGCATCATCAGAGTTTTCTTCTACAACAGATGGGAATGAATATAGGGACCCACAGCCACATATTATGCAGAGAGGAGACAAGAGAAGACAAGGAGAGGGAGAGAGAGAAAGAGAGAGAGAGACAGAGACAGAGAGACAGAGATGCACCTTGGAACACATAGATTAAAACAAGATGTCTCCGTCAAATTCCTCTCCTTGAAGAGTCAGTGTTGGGGAGACAAAGGGGACAAAGGAGACCAGAAGAACAACGTCCTTCCTGAGCAAGGCTCATGTGAAATCACAGAGCCTGAAGCAGCAAGCCCAGGGCCTAAAAGGGTCTGTTCCAGGTCCCCGGCACACACTACAGCTTTCAGTTGAGCACTTTTATGGAACTCCTGAACGTGTGAGTGAGTGCGTCTCTGATTCTTGTCTGCTTTTGGTGTTCTTTCTATTTTTCTGTTGGCTTGCCTTGTCCAACTTCAACGTGATAGTTTATTTTATCTTATTGTATCTTATTTTGTTATGTTTAAGTTGTTGTCTCCTAGAAGCCTGTTCTTTTCTAATGAGAGACAGAAACAGGGTGGATCTGGATGGGAGCAGAGGTGAGAAAGAATTTGTTTAATAAAAGGCAACAACCCCCCCAAAAAAAGAAAAAGAAATTTAATTTGGGAGAAATTACCTAAGCATCCATAACATTTTAAGTACTATCATATATGCACATCAAGTAAATCACACTGTTGAGCTTTTAAAAATGTATTTTAATCTCATTCCAAACAAAATTTCTAGATACAAATACATCTTATTCAAATCACTTTTTAACATTCTGCAACTTAAAATATTATAAGGATTCAATATTTTCATCTTTTATAATCTCAATATATTATATATTTGATATATAATATAAACACAATACATACACGTAGTCAGCAGGATTATAAAGTAATTTTTAAATTTGATCAGTATCGATAAATATTTTTAGGTTAAACGTAACTACGTAGAATCAAAGTAATAAAATACAGCAGACCCAAAACTAACAGTGAGACTGCAAATGTTCAAATAGCCAATCATTGGAAAAGAACTTTCAAGCTTGGTGGCATACACTTTAAACAATACTTTTGCTACTCTCAAGTAGCAGTACTTGTAGACATTAGGCATTTATATTTCCACTCAATTTAAAATGACTATGCAGCTTGTCTTACTGTAATATACAGTAGCGTTCTCTTCCTTTCTGTTGGATTTTTTTGTTTGTTTGTTTAAAGACTAATAGATTACCAACAGAAGTGAGTTTAGTTCCTTTCCCTCCCCTAGAGCATGGCTCAGTTTGAAGATTGTTCTATAGGCAGCAACTTAGTAATAACAGTACCACAACACCATGAAGAGTAACCAGTAACTGGAGTCTTAGGAGTCCGTTGGAGGTTTGCACTGTAAACCAAGGTAATCAGAAGGATCACTCCTGCAGATAGCCCTCTCCCACTAGTTAATACAGTGAGTTAAAATTCCAATGCCACAGTGTAACAGTGTAACAACCTATCCTGGGATTTTTAAATATCACAACATGGATTCACCCTGAGAGTACAGAGGAAGCACTGAAAACAAGACACTCCAATAATTCTTTTTCTCCTTCGTATTTGCATTCTTCTTTTGTCAACCCTTCAAGGGCACAACCATTTGAATTTGAAGTGTGACTTGGACATCTGTTTTTGACTGAAATTCATGCCACTGTCAGATACTGATGATAGAAAAGCCCAAAAAGGCTTGTGGAAAAGAGGCAAGCTGCAATCCACCATGTCAAAAACGACAGAAGTCCCCGGAAAAGGAGGGGGGTGAAGATGGTTTTTAAGCTGCTCAGTGCCACGGTGATTTGTGTAACAGTCACCTTCATCTTCCCATCAGCTGACGGTAGTTCAGAGTTGGAAGGGAGGTTATTCACTGGCAAGGGAGAGACAGCTTCTGGATAAATCCCCCAGGAATGATTGCCTAGAATATTCAAGACACAAACTTGATAAAACAACTAAACAAGCAGAAGAAAATCTTACATCCCCAACCCATATTAGAAACAAAGTGATACTGTGATACGGTAAATCATTTTATGTTGAAAATAAAGTAATAGTTTTCTATTTGTTAAGAGGACACAATTAATTGAACCACATTACAATTTAATAAAATTATTAAAAACCAAGTCTGACAAGACTCTCAATTCATTGCAGTAAAATCTGGAAATCCCTAAGCTATGAATCAACCGCCTTTACTGACAACAGACTTGTTCACTTCCTAGAATCCTTTCTACCTCTACCGCATCACAACAAATGTCTTTCTGAGAAACTATGGATGACGTCAATGTGAACAACTACTAGTGGCTTTCGAACTGGTTTCATCTACCTTGTACAGGATATGACTCACACAATGTAACTGAGCTACCTGCTTGGAATGGGACACAGGTTCTAGGGCACATGTATATTTATCATCAGCTCTATGATATGAGTTAGCCTACTCAGATCATACTTGGTGCTTCTAAGCCTACACAATAGCAGGCTACCCAATCTAAGAGATGAGAAACAGGGTAACAATGGACAGTTCCTGGGCATTGCCACACAAGGCAAGTTGATAGTAAAGACCTCCCTTATTCCCTGAAAATCCTTTACCTTTTCTGTGTAAGTTGCCTAAAGTCAATCTCTCTACATAATCCTGAAGTCTAGTCAAGCTTACCAAGACTTTGTAATAATTAAATGTTAGGCACTGACAAACCTTTAATTCACTTCTATACTAACGTCTAAACAAGTGCTTACCTACATTATTTGAGAAATCTGGACATTAACATTAAAATAATAACCTCTACAATAAAAAATAAGAAAACCATATACTCCTGGGTTTCTAAAATCAAAACCAATCAACTTCTACACATAAAACTTTCCCGGTTCCTCCTAAAGCTATAACAACCACAGCACAAACATCATGACATGCATTTCTGTGCCAGTAACAGAAAGGGAATTAACAACAAATAGAAAGCAAGGGTATTTTCCAGTTGCCATGGCATGCCTACCTAGTGTTTTCAAAAGCAGAGTTGTGTGAAGCAGCATTACCAGAGGGGCCACATACTGCAGGGCAATGACACAAAGGTAATAAAAGACTCGAGCCACCTGCAACCAACAACATGCTTAAGTATCTAATACAGCCAACATGTTATGAGTGAATTAAACTTTCATAAAATCACCCAGCTGAAATGCTTATAAATAATCCTTTCATGAGAAGAAAGCTAAATATTATTCATTTATATTTCACTATACATGTACCCTGATTTCAGAAAGGCTCAAGCCAGAGATAAGCTTTTAGAATTTGAAAATACTACAAAATTTTTAAAGCAACATTTCTAAGGTAAAACAAAACGCTAAAATCTCTATGGAGAGCTACTTAAAATTAAGGTAAATAACTGTGACAAGAAGGCATGTGTGAACAATAAAAACACTAAATATTCATTCTGTATCAACACATTTGCGGTCAAGTTTTGAATGACATGATAATATATGAAACATAACAACAAAACACAGGGGCCCAAAATTATAGTAAGTTTAAAAAGAAAGAGGACTAGATTACAGGTCAACTATAATGGTGATAGATCATTCACATTTTTCTTCTCTAAAACTCTCTGCTAAGTACGGAAAATACACATGGAAGCACATGGAGGAAGGTTAAAAGAACAATCCGAGGCACTGAACTTCCCACCCTTCTAGTCATGGGGTCTGGACAACTGAACCCAGTTGCCACAGCGCTGCAGCACACATACTGACACTTACAGCACCAAAGGTAGGAAAACAAGCCAGACCCTTGCTCGGCACCAAAATCAGGTAAGATCTCTGACAAATCAGCTTACAGCTTCAATACCTGTTTACTGTAAGGATATGAGATGCCTTGTGCCAATTTTGTTTTCAGTTTGACTGTTGCATAACTTACCATTTTCTGTAGCTCAACTGTACTTATTCGGCCTGCTTCTTTCTTCATTTGATCTACGCATTTCTGGGCCAAGTTTAAATATGCTTGCAGGTGACTTCGCATCATGGCCAACCGCAAAGCACATAACAGGATTATTAACCAGATTCGCAGAGTATCGAATGTGGCTTCTGTCATTCTATAGATCAAAAAGTCGATACAGTGCTCTCAGGGACCACAATATACTAGCATAGCAGTTCACAATGTAGAGAATACAGAAAACTTCTACTTCCCTAGTAAACTAGTAGACCCAAACATGAGTTTCATTCTGCCAATAACTTATCTGATGGTTCTTAGTATGTGCAAAATAATTAAGCAGATAAATGTATAATGAAAGCACAAGTCACAACAGAGCCCTCTTTATATCTACCTGTATCTATGGAAGAAATGGCAGCTATAACCCAGGTAGTGATTCTCAATGCTTAGAGATCGGAGAGTCCCTAGAGGACCATAGGTGATCAAGCTGGAACTAATCAAGTAAATGACTCACCTATAATTTGCTGTAAGTTTTGTCTGCTGATATACTTATTTGGTTGGGGGGATTTCAGTCTATTCAGTTTCTAATTAGGACCACTGAAAACTAAAAAAATCTTCACATATTACAAAGATATTAGATACCTCAAATTTCTCTAAAAGCCGTGCCTCAAACTGAGTTTACGATTTTAGCACATCTTTTAGCTAAAGATTAGACGGGACTGGGGGGAAGCAAAGACAGATGCATCCCTGAAGCTCACTGGCCAGACAGTCCAACCAAATCAATCAGCTTCTATGATTCTCTGCCCAAGAAAAATACCAGTAGATTATGCCTAGGAAAAACACCTGACTTTGACAATGGCACTTCATCCGCATGCACACACATGCACCCAATACCGAGCACATACACACGCACACACTCTCACTTCCACATACAACTTTTCCCTTTTGTGTGCTTCTATCCATATATCACCTATTTCAGGACGCTTCTTCTTAGTTCCAACTCCTATTTGGGCCATCAGTGTGTGCTCAACAACAGTCATGCTACATACATTGGGATTTGTTCTACAGATTAGAGTAGTAGCAAGTTCTGCCCAGTTACTAGCTGAATTTACTCACAAGGTAGTCCCTTTCAAGCAGAAATCACAGTTCTTACAAAACAACAAAACCCTTAAACATGGAAGGACATCAGGCTGTATTCAATATGAAAATATTTTACGCTTTTCCTAGTAGTCTAATTTCTGGAGAGATGTCCTAAGAGTATGGTTGTCAGGCCTGGTTTTTTATGTGGGTTCCAGGGACCTGAACTCGGGTCTTGTGCTTACACAGCTGTCAGCTTTACCAACTGGACCATCTCTCCAGGCTGTAAAGATGAGAATAATAACACCCTACAATGATTCACAATGGTTCTCCCCTAAGCATGCCCCATTAGCACACTATCCCTTCGTCCAGCACCTGGGAAGTGAATGAGAGGCCCAGAACAGGTGCTATGGAACGTCACGCTGTTGAATTTCAAAGGACAAGAAAAGGCAGGGAAGATATCAAAGTGTGATTCTGTTTAACTGTCAGAAATGGGAGTGAGAAAAAACTTTCTAATCTATAATCTTCTGTTTCCTTTTTCAAGGTTAAGAATGCACATGGATATAAAGCTCCAATGTGAAGGCACCGCTGCCTAGAAAACATAAACACATAATATTTAACAACACATTTTGACTACAATAAGAGACAAATGAGCCAGTCACATAGACGTAACAGTATACAGGATGGAAGGGTATCTGCAGCTTTGAGGCTTTCCAAGGGACATCTGAAAATCTGTTCCCTGGAGTGTACAACAAGAGCGGACTGGTAACACAATGAAGACAGCTATTTCACAGTCATCAAGGAGAACAAACATGAAGTTACTAGAATAAAAACAAAAATGAGTGACTCACTTTATAAGTTCAGGATTTGGTATAACAGCTATTAAGTATCTTCTAATTCATATTAATGTGCCTTAGTATGTGATCAGATGGGGTATGCCAAGAAGAAATCTGAGCTGGGATAAAACAACAGGTTGAGAATAGGCAGAGGCCAAGTGTGGGAGCTTACATCTTACACAGTAGTCCCTGGGAACCCTGAGCTACATCTGAGACTCTATCAAAAAGAGAAAAAAGAAGTCCAGGCATGTGATGTGGGGGAGGCAGAGGCAGGTCATCTCTGTGAGTTCCAAGCCAGTTGGGGCTGCAGTAAGATCTTGCCTCAATCAATCAATCAATCAATCAATCAATCAATCAATCAATCAATCAAAGAGACTGGGAAGAAGGAATTCTCCCCAGATCCCAAGGTAATAGCGGGCTTTATGGTAACTACTGACTTTTCTTCTCGGGCTGTAACACTAAAAGGATGCACACCCACACTTTACTTTCCAGTACTTTATCAGAGTATATGCATGAGTTAACACACACTTCCAGATTGTACAGCACCACATCTCTGCTTCTGACTACAGATACTTTTCCATATACTAATGTGTTAATACAGAAACAGCCATCATTTCCTTTTTGACTGACAGACAGTCATTATTTCATCATCTACCACAAGGACACTGGAATTTAACAGAAATTTTAAACTAAATTATTAACTCACAACTAAACAAGCGTGAGACAGTGCATACTTAGTGTTATACTTCTGACTGACTATTTATCAAACAGGGCAGAAGCCACGATGACACAAGGGAGAAAAAAGTTTCAGCAAGAAGACCCTAGGCTGCTGTATATAAGCAAAATGGAAAACAAATTTTGGCACTGCTACCATCTGGGGAAGGGATGGCTGGGAAAAGATAAGAATCTCACTCTGTAGCCCAGCATGGCCTTAAACTCCTGATCTTCCTGCCTCAGGCACACACAACTGGGATTATTAAGTGTGCACCACCATGTCTGGCTTCCTCCAAAATGGCTGAACAACTATTTGCCAAGCTAACTTCCGAGACTGCTGCTTAATACAAACAATTAAGACCAGTAACTGCACTGGGTGGTGGTGGTGCACACCTTTAATGCCAGCACTCAGCAGGCAGAGACAGGTGGGTCCCTGTGAGTTCAAAGGCAGCCTGTCTACAGTGCAAGTTCCAGGCCAGGCTCCAAAACTACAGAGAAACCTGTCTGGAAAGTGCCCTCTCCCCTCCCCAGAAAAGATTAATAACTACAAACAATTACTATACAGAGTACCAAGAAAAAATGTCGAGATTGTTGATACATAACATAACTGGTTTATGACAAATGCTAGTTTCCTTGTTTTTCCTAATTTCATTTGTAATCTGTCAAGTTAAAACTATTGTTAAGGTCTCGTTGGTTTACGTATATGGAGAATAAACATTACTTCTTCAGTGGGTACTTTCCTAGTTCAAGAAGATTAAGTAAGAAAAAAAATCATTATGGCCTCACTGGTTCTATTCAAAACAAACAAGCATTTAAAAGAAGTGCATACTATATAATACAATGACTAGTCAGGCTTTTCTATTTTAATTCTGATGAGATAATAGGGAAAAGAATATTACTAAGCATATAATTATTTATTTGTTTGTTTGTTTGTTTTACGGGACAGGCAGGGTTTCTCTGTATTGTTTGGAGGCTGTCGGTCCAGCCAGCCTCCAACTCACAGAGATCCGCCTGCCTCTCCCTCCCAAGTGCTGGGATTAAAGGCGTATGCCACCACCACCCGGCTACTAAGCATATTATTAAACACTCATTTTCAAAGACTGCATTCCATTCCATGTGTTCTTTCACTAATTCTAGCAATAACCCTGTGAGGCATACTACTTCATTTTGCAGATGGGGAAGCAGAGGCATAGTCCAGTTAAATAATCTACTGAGTGACAATTTCCATGAGGGGCAAAGCTGTGTGGACCTGTTCAGAACTGTAGCTTAATTCCACAATACTGTACCTAACACACAAAGTGGCTATTAATGTCTTTCAATAAGTTGCTTTTATATCCTTGACAACTAATTCTGCTAAAACAAAGTTGTCAACCTGGGGATATCTGAACAAGTATTAATCATAATCTTAAGACATTATTTTTAATTTTCCTAAGTATGTCGTAGACAAAACTTATCATTTGTTAGAGAAGGAAATTGCAGTACTTATTGCCTAAAATATGTCTCTAATTTATTTGAAAAATATTTTATTCAAAAAAACGGTCATGAAGCAAAAGGAAATGTTAAAAATTTTCATGGATAAGGAAATGATTACCACTTATATTTCCATTGACTATTTTGCCCTCCATAAAGTTCACAATAGAATAGTAAAAGCACTATACAAAGCTCTAAGTAGGCAAAACAACAAGAAAAATGAAACATGACAATTGGTATGTACAGGCTAATATTAAACTAGTAATCATTAGCATTCATCTAAAAAAAGATAAAAAATGGGTTACATGATGGCGTGCAGCTTTAACTTCAAAAACTTTTCAGCATTTTCACTAATATTAAGTAATAAAGTACCCCATGCTGGACGGTGGTGGCATATGCCTTTAATCCCAGCACTTGGGAAGCAGAGGCAGGAGGATTTTTTTGAGTTTGAAGCCAACCTGGCTTACAAAGTGATTTTTCAGGACAGCCTGGACAACATAGAGAAAGTCTATCTCAAATAACCAAAAAGTAAATATATAAACAAAGTAACTCAATTTATCAAAAAAACCCAAACAAACCCTGAAACAAACAAACAAACAAACACTTAGATATAAGCCAGGCATAGTAGTGGCGTATGTCTTTAGTTCTAGTACTCAAGAGACAGAGTGAGGCAGATCTCTCAGTGAGCTCAAGATCAGACTGGTCTACATAGTATAGGGCTATACACTAAGACCCTGCCTCAAAAAGCAAACAATCAACAAACCTATCTAAAATATAGTTAAGTAAAGCAGCTTTGATTTATAACGAAACTCAGCTCAGTGCTCAAGTCTCAATACTCACAAAGGGACACTTTCTTTCCCCAGTGGTGGGTTCATGATGTAGTCTTTGGTAATTGGCTTTACCCAGAGCAGAACCATAAATAAAGGTGCTAAGAAGTTGATATGAAGTAATGTTCTGAAAGAATACAAGAAATAAACATAAAGATCCAGAAACAAAATGTGCTAGTACAGTGCAACTTGCATATTTCATTTTTAGTCATTTACTGTTAATCTGAGTCCTTAAGAAATGAGGTTATATCTTAGTTTTTCAGATGATAACATGTAGGTGTAGAAAGTTATATAAATGGCTAGAAGGATATCTTAAGACTAAAACTGAAGTTTGTTCACTTCTACTCTAGATGCACTCGGTAATTCCCTATTAAATCTGTGATTCAACAAACAGGTATTTTAATGATTCTCTAACTTCCCATAGTAAGTAATTCCAATGGCAGATATACAAATCATCTGATAATTTTCAGCCCAGCCAAGTAAAATGCTTGCTCATTATTCATAAATAAATGACAGTGATTAGCAAATGTGATAGGTACATGGCAAACGAAACATAACAACTTATAACTGAGGGATCTTGCAATATGAAATCATCATTTACAATGTTAAAATTACATCATCAAAATTATATGTGACTCAAATTTGTATTTCTTTTTGGACTGTTACAAACATAGCTGAAATTAATTTCTTTATCATATTCGAATACAGATAATTTACTTTTGTTTTCTATTTTTAATTTTGTGGAACAGCTCATGTTACCCAGCCTAGCTTGGCCTCCAGTCCATGATACTCTCAGTCTCACAGGGTTGGAAATATAGACATGAGCCACCACAGCCAGCCTTACTTTACACATGACAAGTCTACACTCCTAATGCACCAAAGGGTATTTCAGAATCGAGCTACAACCTCACTGTTAACTAGAATCTAAATTTGTATCGTACAGATACACATGGCTGCTAAAAATTTTGTTTCAGGGAGAAAAAGGCAAACTTGACAGTTTTGTTACAACATACTGTTTTCAATATCAAGAAATGATAGTTAATTTCAATAATTAATTAATTTCATTATCAAGAAATACAATTAAGCACCAGACCGGGTTTAACTACAGGCTTTAACATACATACAAACACACACATTTTAACACATTACTACATAGAGGACACAGGGCTGAGTTGGGAACAGTGAGGTGACAAGAAAAGGTGGCTACAAGCCCTATTACTGTACAAGTCCCAGTGCCTTGCCACAGCGGTAGACAATGCTGTTCCTGTGCCACTCAAGTTACCGCAACAGAACTAGCTGGCCCCAACTGCCAGAACACAGCAGAGTGCTGTATTACAGCACGAGGATGTAGTAACCTGGAAATAAACAAAATCCCAAATCCCCAAAGGAGAAAAACCTTAAGAAACAGCCACATTTTACTGAAGATAGATGTACCACCGCTGTCTCCAGCCATCACTAAATGCTTTATGTTTTATAAAGTGCTTCTTTCATCCCACAGCCTTGGTAAACCATCGAGGGCAGGGAAGAAAGAGCAGTATTAGGTATGCAGTGTTGCTAGGGAACACTCCAGTATCAAGGAGCAGCCCACTGCGGTTTCAGTAGCTTGAGAAGGGCTCCCCTCCACCCATCCTTTTCAGCTTATTTAAATAATAACACTGGGGGTAGTGGACTGCAGTGTGTGTGTAGAGAGGAGGGGGGAACCAGATTTAGTCTTAAAAGGAGCCTTTAGAGAGATGGGTGGTGGGAAAAAAGGCTGGACACAGTAAAGAGCATGCTGAGGGGAAAAGGAGATGAAGTAGTGTGTAACGGGCGTGGGGGACTCAGACAAGCAAACACACACTAAACATGTAGAAAAATGGCATCAAGGAGAAAGAGTAAACATTAAATAACATAGGTAAAAAGCAAGAATGCAAGGGCAGGAGAATCAGCATCATTAAATAGAGTGTTTGAAAGAACAGTAAGTTTAGAAAATATGATTGCCTGGAGAAGCTTCATGCCTGCACTCGTGGATATACAAATGGAGTATTTGAAGCAGGGCTTGCAGTGCAGGTTAAGATTAAGAACCCGGATCTAAACAAAAGTATACACAAGCCTACCTTTCTGTTCATAAACAAACAAACAATCCTCCAAAAACAAAACTAAAAATCAAACCCTGAAATAACTACAAAGAAAACAGCAAAAGGCTTGGAATGATAGGCAAAAGTTTCATGTTTCCTCATTCCAGAATCAAAACAGAATGTGATGGTTGGAACTGATTTGCTGTAGGGTGTGGCTCATTATTTGCAATGTCAAAATAAAATAGTGAGTTAGCCTAACCAACAACTTTATGAAAACAGTTCTTACAAATACAACTCAGTTTTAACATATTTAATAACTTAATTAAAAATAAAATATTTGAACAAACACAAATATTATTAAGTATTTTAAAATAAAATGCAAAAAGATTTCCACAGATCTTGAGTTCCAATACAGACTGAAATATCAAAACTCTCTGAATTAAAAAGGATATAAACAGTGATATTTTCAAGTAGAAACACATTTAACAACAAATGTATTTTTAACACAGGCTTAAAATTTCAAAGCAAACTACTTATAGCTGAGAGGAAGTGGTTGATATAAAATATTTATTAATATTAATTTTTAATAAGATAACTTATTATTTTGTCACAATAATATACCTTAATTAAGATGGAAAACATATATTTATCTGCATGTGTTTATGTACATTTTCCGCTTACTGTGTAATTTTTTCTGTTGCCAAATTCAGGGCATCCAGATGCATTTGAGCCAGCCGTAATCCAGGAAATGTCAAAAAAGCCCCAATGAGTGAACAGAAAATAGCCAGGAAAAATTTGAAAGTAAGTTTTGAAACAGGACCCCTAAAAATAAAATAAAAAAAAAGCTGATAAATTTTTAGTTAACAAGAAGCCATTTTTCCCCCAGTTAATTTACAAATCACAATAATATCAGTACATCAAAAAATGTATCTACAAGAATATTGATCTTATAATAGATCTTGGTGAATGATGAGCTAAATAAAGCAGGTATTTCTTAAATGACAGCTAACAATCCATGCTACATATTCAAATGACAAATGGCTTGAATATATGTTGGTTTCCTCTTTGGAGACAGTGGGATTGTAAGAGCAAATACAGCTAAGAACTTAATGGAAGCTTCTAATGTCACAACTGTAAGGAGTATGAGTAAGCTGTCCCTAGAAGTGATGACAGGGCTGGAGAGGCAGATTTGGGGAAGCCCTAGCTTATGTGCATGCATTAGCCCCTGTGCTTGATCCCAAAACTGCAATGAGGGAGGGAGAGAAGTGAGTATTACTAAGAATTGTTTTATGGATTAAAAGCAACTAATTATAATATATATATATTTACTATAAGTAAAAACTATTTTAAGAATGGAAAATGGAAACTTAAGTCCAAATGGACCAAAGACCTCAACATAAATCCAGCCACACTGAAGCTCTTAGAAGAGAAAGTGGCAGGTATCCTTGAATGAATTGGTACAGGAGACCACTTCCTGAACATAACACCAGTAGCACAGACAGAGGTCAACAATTAATAAATGGGACCTCCTGAAACTGAGAAGCTTCTGTAAGGCAAAGGACACAGTCAACAAGATAAAAAGGCAGCCCACAGAATGGGAAAAGATATTCACTATCTCCACATCTGACAGAGGGCTGATCTCGAAAATTTACAAAAAACTCTAGAAGCAAGTCTCCAAAACACCAAAGGATCTAATTAAAAAGTTGGGTACAGAACTAAATAGAGAATTCTCAATAGAGGAGTCTAAAATGGGTGAGAGACACTTAAGGAAGGGTTCAACATCCTTAGCCATCAGGGAAATGCAAATCAAAACAATTCTGAGATACCATCTCACTCCTATCAGAATGACTAAAAAAAAAAAAAAAACAGTGACAGTTTATATTGGAGAGGATGTGGAGAAACAGGATCACTCCTCCAATGTTCATGGGAGTGCAGTCACTTTCAAAGTCAGTATGGAGAATCCTCAGGAAAGTGGGAATCAGTCTACCACAACATCCAGCAATTCCACTCTTAGGCATATACACAAAGAATGCACATTCATACAACAAGAACGTCTGTTCAACTGTGTTCTAGCAGCATTATTTGTAATGCCAGAACCTGGAAGCAACCTAGATGTCCCCCAACTGAAGAGTGGATAGAGAAAATGTGGTACATTTACACAATGGAGTATTACTCAGCAGAAAAAACAAATAATGGAATCTTCAAATTTGCAGGCAAATGGATGGCACTAGAAGAAACCATCCTGAGTGAGGCAACCCAGTCACAAAAAGACAAACACGAGTCTTCATCCAGTGGCTGAAGGAAGCAGAGGCAGACGACACCCACAGCTAAACATTGAACTGAACTCCTGGAAACCAGTTGCAGAAAGGGAGGAGTGATGAGCAAAGGGGTCAAGACCAGGCTGGTGAAACCCAAACCCCCAGAAACAGCTAACCTGAACAAGGGGGAGCTCATGAATCCTAGACTGATGGCTGAGAGGCCAGTATGGGACTGATGAGACCCCCTGAACGAGGCTGTTGTAAGGACACATCGGCAATCTTTGTGGCCTCAGATACTAGATTAGTATTTATCCCTGGCATTCTAATGGACTTTGGGAGCCCATTCCACATGGAGGGATGCTCTCAGCCTGGACACATGGAAGAGAGCCTAGGCCCTGCCCTGGATGATATGACAGACTTTGGAGATCCCTCATGAAGGGCCTCACCCTCCCTGGAGAGTAGAGTGGAGATTGGGTGGGGGGTTGGGAGGCTGGTGAGAGGCTGGGGAGGAGAGGAGGGAGGGGAGCTGCGATTGACATGTAAAGCAAGCTTGTTTCTAATTTAAATTAAAAAATCAGGAAATTTAAAAAAAGAATGGAAAATTTAAGTAATGCTCAACTTTTCAAAAACTTACTGAGATTCTAAACCCTGCTTTTCAAGAAACTGCATCGCACTGTCTGAAAAATTTGTAAACCCTGTAGGAAAAAAGAGATTACTCATATCATGAGGGTGAAATACAGACTCTCCTACAACAGAGCATCATGTAGGTTAGTGACTAGCTTGGTGTTTGTGTTAACTAGTATGCTATAATGCAATAAAATTAGTTATTAGCAAGAACAATCTCTAAAATATCCCTTTGATACGTACATTCCGTGAGTGCATAAAAAAGTTGAATTAATTCTTTAGTATTACATAAATTGACTTAACTTTAAGAAAAAAAAACTAAAGTGGAAGTATTTCGGGGAAAAGGATAATAAAAACCTTAGCTAAAACAGCAACAATAAAGATCTCATTGAAGATTAATAAAGATATCTAGAACAAAAAACAACCACAATTTTAAGTATTTCTTAGACATAAAACAACTAAGTACTGAAATCAAAATTATACCATGCAAATAAAATTGATTTTTAAGATTATATAAAACTATTACCTGTTTCAAGTCCGAACTCCAGGTAATTCTCCGTTACAATCAAAACTGCCATTGCTTTAACGAAGAAAAAAAATCCAAAGGTGACACAAACTGACCTTTCACCACCGTCTTCTACTTTAAAATAGTGTGTAGTTAATGAAAATAGAACTTTGCTGCAGAAGAAAAAGTTCAGGAAAAACCACCAACAACTTGTGGGAGCTATGCGTAACATCTTTACATGATGCAAATGCCAAAGAAGTAAGATCATCCACTTCCATTCTATTGGTTTGTCTGTCAGCTGTATTTTGGAAGTAAGGAAAACTTTAAAGGAAATAGGACAGAAACAAAGCGGACATCTAATATGAGTTTATATTTTTACACTAAGGAAGAGTACATTAAAATTCAATTGCAATTACAGAATGTATTTCTTATATATATGACCCAAATTTAATGTGGGTAACTACAGAATTTTATGCTAATAGGTTTGTGATAATAGTAGCACGAAAAGAAGGGGTAGAGATTTTAGGCAGTTAATCTTATTGGGAATCTTTATCAAACATTCTATTTATATTTATTGATTATAATTAAATACATAATACAACACCACAGGATTCATTTGTAGCCACTTAATAATCCAAAATTTGAAAATTACTAATAGCTGCTGGTTATATGAAAACTGTTATATGAAACTGTTTAGGACCATCATTCATAGGGTTAAACAAAGACAAGTTCCAACTGAGGATTCCAAACCAGTCAAAGTTTCAACATGCTCAACTTGAAAATCAAGCTAAAAGATCATGTAACCTGAGCCCCACATAACACACTCACTCATTTATAATTAGGATCAAATCAAATATAACCCAAAGATAGAACTTGGACCTTACGTATACACTCATGTTTCTTGAAAGGATAAGAAAACCCCACACAAAATAATGCAGCAAGTAAACAAATCTAGACACAAGCAACTTTGATATGAATGTTATGTTATGCACTAGAAATAATGTCACTTAGTGTGAGTCATGTACAAAACAAAACACATTTAAAGAAACCCGTGCTGGGAGTTAAGTAAGACCTGAAAGTTATGCAGATTAGAGATGGCCGAGATTTAAACCTAGGGAGTCATAATGCAGAGCCTGGGTGCTTGGCACTCACTTCTCTGCCTCCATAAATTACACAAAGCACCTAATACCTATGTGCGGCAGCAAAGACATAAAAGATGCAATCTTTTCAAACTAGGTAAGCATTCTTGTTGCAGTTTTCAAAGGCAGCAAGCTCTATTTTTTTGCATTTTAATTAATCCATCAATTAAAGGATAGATGATGATGGGTTCCAACATAGGTTCTGCTTTCTAGGCAGGTGCTGAGCCACAGAGACACAGGCACATCCTGCTACATTATTTTTATAGCACAGAATAAATCTTCAAGTCTTCTGAGTTTGGAGAGCTGACAATTTCTTCAAAGTACAGAAAGGCTTTAAAGAGCAGTACTGACACGTGTATGTCGCAATGCAGTACTTTGTGGCGCTTCTGTTTCATTACTCCTAAAATCCCTACTACTACTGTATAAATCTTACCTGAACACAGCAGTCAATCTTCTACTTTCACTAACATCTACTCAATCATTTATAAATAGCAAAGAGCATACAGCGGCATTCCTAACTTTGGCATGATTTTGTGCTATCAAGATTAACCAAATTATCATACTTCAATGATTGATAGGTTTGATCAGATGCAGATTTCCATGTTATTTTAAGAAAGATGATCTTTTTAGTTTCTCTTCCACAAAATCAATGCATATAACCCAATATTATTCTTGTCAACTTTTATGCATAAGGAGAATTTACCAATTATGCTTTTACTTATAGCTATAGAAAAGGCTCTTCAATACCAAGATTTTTGATAAAGGTTCAAAGAACCAATGATGGGGATGCACTTCTGTAAATATGTTTCTCTTATTGGTTGATGAATAAAAAACACTGATTGACTGGTTGGCCAGGCAGGAAGTACAGGCAGGGATAAAAGATGAGGAGAATTCTGAGAAACGTAGGCAGATGAACTCGTCATGTAGAGCCTGGGAAGAGAGGATGAACAAGGCATTCTCTGGTAAGCCAAGACCACGTGCAAACGCATAGATTAATAGAAATGGGTTAATAATTAAGACAGAGCTAGCCAGTAAGAAGTTCAAGCCACCTGCCAACAGTTTTATAATAAGTACTGTGTGTTTATTTGGGGTTCTCCGGGGCAGTGGACTATGGGGGAGAAGGACTGTAATGCCCAGAGGACCAGAAACTCTGCTGTGTCCCCACAAATGGCTGTCTATATAACAACTGAACAATGACAATGCTAATATGGAAGGGGAAAAAATATCATGGGGTCGAAATCCTAGATAAAGAACTACAGGCAATATGACTACTGAGAAAGGGAGAATCAACCTCTCCAAAGAATGAGCCCTCTGATTATCTAATACAAAATGGTCAGCCCTGAAATCATACACATACAAAGAAAAGAGACTCAGAAGGCTGTATTTACATATCTCTGCATCTCCCCCCGACTTCTCTCTCCTCTCCTCTTTCTCTCTCTCTCTCTCTCTCTCTCTCTCTCTCTCTCTCTCTCTCTCTCTCTTTCTCTCTCTCTCTCTCTCTCTCTCTCTCTCTCTCTCTCTCTCTCTCTCTCTCTCCACATAAACACACACACCCCAATAATAAAGGAAAATAGGCTACCAGTTGAGAGGAAGTGAGATAGGACATGGAATAGGTTGAAGGAAAAAAAATGGGGAAGCAATGTAAGCAATGTAATTATATGTTAACTGAAAGTATATTAAAACTATCATATACATTGAGAGACTATGACCCTGACAATGATAGTCTCCAATTTTAGCAATACACAGATAAAGGTAATTCATCAAGTAGTTAAGATCAAAACACAGAAATATCATAATTACCTAAACAGAAAACCTTTGACAAACTCCCGCATTCCTTCATGATAAAGTCATGGAGGGAACATACATCAACATAATAAAAGTTATATTAAAAACCTATTGCTACCATCATATGAAATGTAGAAAAAAACCTCATTCACACTAAGATCTGGAATAAAGTAAGGATGTCCCCTCTTTCCACTTTTATACAATACAGTTTGAAGTCTTAGCAAGACAAAAGGAATAAAAAGGAATACAAATAGGAAAAGGACAAAGCATCCCTCTTTTGCAGATGACATAAGAGACCCTAAAAATTCAGACAAAAAAACTTTTAGAAGTGATACTTTCAATAAAATAGGATACAAAACACACAAAAACTAACAGCCCACCTATATACCAATGACAAGCACATTGGAAAAAGAAAACCCCATTTACAATAGCCATGATAAAATAAAATGAAAATTAAACCAAGGAAATAAAAGAACTCTTCATTGAAAACTTTACAACAGAGAAGAAAGAAATTAAGGAAAATATTAGGACTGAAAAATTTTCCATGCTCATGAACAGGAGCAACTAGCTCATCCTACAAACAGCAACCTAGAGACTGGGGTCAACTAGCTGTGTGTCGGGAGAAAAGTAAGGTTAAATGTATTCATGTAAATTTTAAGCCATCTTACATGGTCTAAGATCTTAGAGTTGCTTCATAGTTAAACAAATTACAAATATACTATGATTTACATTTATTTTGCTAGGTTAATAATGGAAAACTGTAAAGTAAGCCTTCTCTACTTAAGACTTTCTAGCTTCTCAAGGAGAAGGCAATGTAATATATATGAAACTCTCATACACAACTAGTTTAAACCATACATCTTAAGGCATTATTAACCACTTAGTAATAGAATTGAAAGCCAACTTATGGTAGAAAAAATGGAAGCAAACAGAAGAGAACAAAATAATCTTCAGGACTTAAGATTACTGAAACTTTTATCCATAGGAATTATAATTCACCCTTGAAAAGTTAAGAGTTTGACTCTCAAGTTAAAGAGAAAACAGCAACAAATTAGGAAACATTTTAAGTCTTAAGAGAAACACATTAAGTAGTCTTCATCTAATTAACACATTAGCTAGAAGCCATATAGTTAAAAACACTTTTCTGAGAGCAATGGTAGGATTCCAGAACACAGACGGTCAAACTATCCCCTATTCCTTCCACTTTACTTTAAACCATGGTTCACTTATTTATCTTTTCCAAAACTAGAGAAGCAAACACATTGGTTTCTTATATTTTTGGTTGTGAGCCTAGCCTTTAACGGCTGAGCCATCTCTCCAGCCCTGATTTCTTTTACTAGAACCAAACACTATGACTCCATCTCTTTGACATTCTATTGGAATACCCAAGAAAAGAGAATAAAGGTAAAAACAGAGAATATGCAATCTCCAAAACCACTCCCGAACTACTTCCAAGATCCAGTTTTGCCATCTTTCAATGCCTCAGGGCCCTAACTCCTGGTTTGAAAAACACATGCATTTTATTGAAAATAGAAACTGTAATTTCCAAAGGGACAATTTCCAACTCCTCCGTTGACATGGAGAAAAAAAAGTCTTTGGCTAAAGTGATGTCAAATGACCGGAATGACATTTCCAAAGATTGCATCTAACGATAAACTATAAATCTGAAGCTGGGCGTTGGTGGCACACATTTTTAATCCCAGTGCTTGGTAGGCAGATCTCTGTGAGTTCCAGACCAGCTTGGTCTACAAGAGCTAGTTCCAGGACAGCCTCTAAAGCCATAGAGAAATCCTGTCTTGAAAATCCACTCCCCCACACACACATAAAACCAAAACAACAAAATAAAGAAACTATAGATCTGAATAAATTACAAATCTACCAACACTGAAAGCCAACAATACTAGATATATAACATGACCCAGGCATTAAGTATGACCTTGCCTTCATAATTATCTATTAATATAATCTCATACCATAGATGTCTAAAACATAACAATCCCTGACTCAATTTATACTACATATTAGATAAACCAAATCACTCCAAAAGACCAAAGTCAATGACATGATGGGGCTTTTTACAAGACGAGCTTCAATATTACAAAATTGTTCTTCAGTGAAACTACCAAACCCTACCTAGGTATATTCCTCTTTCAAGTTTAAGTCTCTCACTTTTAAATATGAAAGGGATCCTTAGACATTAAGGCATGGATCAAAAATGTTCAAATAGTAAATGTTTTGGGCTTTGTGAGAAACATATACAGTCTAATTCTGTACATAAATTTTGCATGCTATTCCCTACCCTGAATTCTTCAAAAAATGTTAATAAACTATTCTTAGCCCCAGAGCTATACAAAACAAGCTGTGAATGTAGGCCTAGTTTACTTGCATAATACTATAGTACACTAAATCAAAGATACAATTATCAATGAGGGAAAATTAACTTGGTAAAAAAGATGCAGTTAGCAACAAGCAACATTTCAAATATGTAAATTATGCATGTTTTTGTACACACATATATATATGTATTTCATATTAGCTACATAAAGATAGATGGTTAGCTAGTAAAACTAAACATATGATAAACAAAACAAAAAATTAGACAAATGACAGTTTCATCAAGGAAAACAAGAGTATCAATGTATGAGGTGCACTATCTGTCTAACAAGAGACTCTGTGTGTGTGTGTCTTAATGATTTTAAAGACACAGTAAAAGAAACTTTCCAAACTTGAAGTTTCCAAAGTCAAGGAGTATTAAAGAAGCTAGACCAAGGAAGCAAGATCCCAATCAAGGTATGTGGCAACTAGCTCACAGAAGTGGGACAAATCATACAACCATTGTTTCCTGGGAGGGGTAAACCATATGTATATCAAAATGAGAATGTTATATTTTTTTATTCATTTTTTTTTACATTAGGTTAGAAACAATCTTGTTTCACATATCAATCCCAGCTCCCTCTCCCTCCCCTCCTTCCGTGCCCTCCCCACCAGGTCTCCCAGTTTCCCACCCAATCTCCACTCTGATCCCCAGGGAGGGTGAGGCCCTCCATGGTGGATCTCTAGTAACTGTCATTTCATCCAGGGCAGGGCCTAGGCCCTCCCCCAAGAGTCCCGGTTGAGAGAGGATCTATTTGTATGCCAGGGATAAGTACTATCCATGGCCCCATAGACTACCTAGGGCTCTTCATTGACACCTACATTCAGGGGGTCTGGGTAAGTCCCATGCTTTCCACACAGCCATCAATCTGGGGTTCAAGAGCTCCCCCTTGTTCACGCCAACTGTTTCTATGGTTTAAACCAGCCTAGTCTTAACTCCTTTGCCCATCAGTTCTCTCTTTCTGACACTGGATTCCACGAGTTCAGTTCAGTGTTTGTCTGTGGGTATCTGCCTCTGCTTTCATCAGTCCCTGGATGAAGGTTCTGTTTCCCAGACTCTCTGGCAATGGGATTGTAGTCTGGCACCCCCTTGATTCATGTCTAAAATCCATAAATGAGTGAGTACATGCCATGTTTCTCTTTTTGTGACTGGGTTACCTCATTCAGTATGGTTTCTTCTAGTGCCATCCATTTGCCTGAAATTTGCAGGCAATTTTTTTTTTTTTTTTTGGTTTTTCGAGACAGGGTTTCTCTGTGGCTTTGGAGGCTGTCCTGGAACTCGCTCGGTAGACCAGGCTGGTCTTGAACTCACAGTGATCCACCTGCCTCTGCCTCCCGAGTGCTGGGATTAAAGGCATGCGCCACCAACGCCCGGCTCACATGTCTATTTTTAATTGGTGGAAAGGCAACTAAAATACTTGAAACATATTACATTTTTCATTCTATACTACAAAACAAATAGACAAACAAAAGTCTAAAAATAATATTAAAATTCTATTACATTTAAAGCTAAAAATAAGCACATTCATTCCTATGACTTATCCAATAAAATCCTTTTAAAGACAATCGTTCCAATGGTACAAAAAGTTTGTAACATTACCTTAAAATTTATTTGCAGTTTTTGATTGCAAGCTTAATTATTACTCAGAAACAAGGAATATAAAATTCTCCCAGATAGGTAATCTATTGAGCCTTAGACAGTAGATCAGTACTCATCCTGAGTATACACACGGACTTTGGACTCCCATCCAACAATGTGAGATGCACTCTCACCCTGAACTCTTGGGGGAGGGTCTAGGCCCTACCCTAGATGAAATGACAGACT
This sequence comes from Mesocricetus auratus, assembly GCF_017639785.1. Lineage (NCBI taxonomy): Eukaryota > Metazoa > Chordata > Mammalia > Rodentia > Cricetidae > Mesocricetus > Mesocricetus auratus. The sequence goes on from NW_024429201.1 coordinate 33,517,855, forward strand.
ATGGACACCCCCATGGAGGGCCTCACCCTTCCTGGGGAAATGAGGGGTTTTGGGAGGGGTTGGGGGGAGGGCACGGGAGGAGGGGTGGGAAAGGGAGAGGGACCTGGAACTGACTTGTGAAGCAACCTTGTTTCTAATCTAAATTTAAACTGAAAAATAAATAAATTCTCCCAGATGTTAGTAAAATTATCATGCATGTTCTAAACTATGTCACAAACAAACTTACAGTCAGCCAGATTCAATCTAACCAGATTGTAGAAGAAAATACTAATTAAAGATATCTGAAAGCAATAAATATGAGCTTTATTTTAAAAACAAAATGACCAAGGTTCTAGATTAAAATAAAACAAAGAAGGCCACCCTTGCTTTAGTTTCAGAAAGAAAATGAGCACTTCCCAGCTAATAGGAGAAAGTCATACTAATTAGACATCAATAGACAGAAAGAAGGTCCTATTATTCAGATTTAGCTCCCTATTTCTGACCAGAAACCTTAGTGCCCTGAAAGGACTAATGTCACAAGGCCTGTAAATGTTTAACAAACAAGTCTGGAGTTACCAAGCAGGCTTAGTCTATAAAGGCTACTTCAGAAGAGAAACATTTGTACAGAGGAAGAATAAGTAATTTACAACATTTTAAGGGATTTAGAAATGGCAAGTGAGCTGTACTGTTTTGCTATAGCTATGTATTTCCTACACCAAATAGGTAGTGTTTGTTTAATTCATATACTTTTGCACGTCTATAAATAAAACTAACTCAATTGGAAAACCTTAGAACTCATTTCCACTTAAACTATTTACAACTTTTGGTTTTTAAAAGTTTGTATGTCCACAATAATGGCAAATTAACAACCAGGTATAAAAACATGCATAACGCCTTTTGTAGCTTATACCTTTGACACTGTATAATACAAACACTGGAAATGTGACTAATGATTTAGTTCTTTAGCCAAGCACAAAAGGTCTGAGAAACCTTAGCATTCTTTGCAGCATACTTTTCTTCTTGAAATTAATATAATTAACACAGCCATGCAGTACTATGGTTTATTCTAAAGAAAGTTTCTACCTGTATGTTGTAAACTATTTTAACATTTAAACATTTTATTTGTATCACAGGAGCACCGGTTATTTCTTATGCCAATTTTACATTTTTACTTTCCATTTATTCATAAATGAGAATGCTATGTTTCATAATCATAAGATTAATAGACATTTCCCCATAATTCTAAGACATAAACACAAAGCAAAGACGGTTACTACAGCTGCTACCCTGTGCTGCAAGGCTTCACAGCTGTCTTCCTGACACTGTAACAGGTGGCATAAATGGAACTGAGACATGAAGGACTGGGTGGGTCACCAGTGATGATCAGGGTTACAAAGCAAAGAAAAAAGGAGCTAAGTCTTACTGTGAGTTTAAAGTACACTGACAGGTGTGGTGCACCTTTAATCACAACCCTTGGGAGGCAAAGACAGATGGACCTCTGAGTCTGAAGCCAGCTTGATCTACAGAATAATTTCCAGGACAAGAGAAACCCTGTATGGGGGTGGGGGTGGGGGTGGGGGTGGGGAGAAGACTCATGACAAGAGGTGGCACATTTCCAGGTTCCAACACTGAAGCTTTAGTATCATGCATTCGAAATCTTATTCTCATATTTTTAGGACTCTCAAGATACTACAGAAGTCAATTCTGCTGTCCTATGAAATTTGTCAGTATACTGAAGGAAGAAAGGAAACAAATGATTATGGAAATAAAGCAATTGGTTCATGACTATTCACTGAGCTGATTAAGTTACATGTATCTCATTTCATTAGTAACAACTGCAGAGACTTTCTGAATCAATTAATGTATATGTGTTTGGAATTCAGCAGCTCTACTGCCCATGAAGTCAATGGAGACCTGAGTTCGATTCCTAAGTAGAGACATAGAATAATGAAATAAAGTCCCAGACACAGTCACTTCTAGTAGGCTGAGTTTATACAGTTAAAGCTGAAAACAGTTGGTATAGCTAGAACAGGCACAGGTTGTCAAGACTCTCTTCTTTGTAGTGAATCCAGATACCTGGCATTTAATTCTGGTCTCTTGAATGTACATAACTACGATAGGTTATTATTCTCACACCCAGTGTTAAACAAAAAACTCACATACTCAGTCACATATGCAATTCTACTTCCTTCTTCTTCCCTAACCTTTTCAGAGAGTCAAAGTTAAAAAAAAAAAAAAAAAGACCTGAATTGTACACTCTACCACTTTCTATACTATCTACAGAAACCTTGATATTCCTGTGGGAAGACAGTATTGTTTGGTGCCTTTCATAAGAACATTAGTTAAGTGGAGTAGAGCTAGTGCACTGCTAAAGATTGTGTATGATTGCTGCCATCATACTAAGCAATATGAAATAAAATGAAAAATGACAGAAAATATGTGAGTAACTAGTTAAACATGTGCTTGTTTCTGGTAGTAATATACTAATGGCTACACCACATAAAATAATCTGCATAAGAAGCATGTATATCATCACAGAAGCATCAACTGTAACTAAAGCTGAGAAAGAAACATTCAATAAAGAATATTTATCATTAATACCTTAAGACACAAATAATGTAAGTCATAAAAGAAGCAGAGTTTCACAGAAGGGGCAAAAAAAAAATCACGAAGAACTCATGAACATTTTAAAATAGTAGAAAAGTCTAAACAAGAAACATAATAAAACAGTTAAGAATATCTCCCAGGAAACCTAAAATTATAATGACCATACATATGAAATACAGATGACAATTCCAGATGCTAACATAGGATCCTCTACTTCCTCCACAATAAGCATCCCCACAATGTTCAAAATGAAGAAAAACTCATGAAATAATTAAAAAATAATAAAAAAGTTTCCTAGAACTCATGAACATGTATTCCCAAACTGGCAGCTTTACCAGAATAACATCAAGGGTATCTAAGGGTAAATTGGACTCAAGGGCAAAATTTCAGAATACAAAACAAAGAAAACAAGTTCCAGGAGTGCTGTATTTAGGTGGGAGGAAAAAGGACAATATGAGTTCTTCAACACTTCAGAATTCTGAAGAAAAACTATTTTTGAATTTTCTACTAAGTCAAATTATCAATCAATAATTATTAGTACACAAAACTTCAAAAACCACCCTTTCTAAAGATACCAAAGAAGAGTTCGTGCTTACAAAAAGAAAGTTAGTAAAGGAAGAGATCAAAAGGGAAACGGAATTTCTTAGGAAGATAGCAACATTGAATAATGTTCCAGGATAAGAGCTATGCAAAGTTTTATGAAAACAGAACTAGGGATGGCCAAGCAGAAGGTGCTCCACACCCTGCCTGAGGAACAGAGTTTGGTTTGAGAGCAACATGGTGGGCAAAACTGGCTCCTGCCAAGCTGTCCTCTGCTCCCTGCCCACCATTACCTTAAATGCACTAACACAACTGTGTAGTTTATAAACAAACGAGGGCTCCAGAAGGATAGTTCTACAGGAAACAAGACAGAAATGATGTACTGATCTATGATGCACCATTGCTCACTCTGGAAAAGCTGCTTCTATAAATCAAAAAGAAATTATTCAGGAAAGGTAATAAAATATGTTTTGCTACAAACAATATCTTCATAGGTAGCACTGTGAAACTGACTGAAAATTAATAAAATGCTATCTCTATTGGGGGGAATAGAAGAGGGAAAGGAAATATCATAACAGTATCTAATGTCCCAATATCAAAATTAGCACCTGGACGGAAAGCTGTCCTGAATCACAGGCACAGAAGGCCCCTTAAAGAACGTCTGCTGGCTTTTCTGCCTCTACTTGGATAAAAAGGGAATGAAAAGAGCTGGCACTTTTCTCTACACTGAACTTTTAAAACTATCCAACTATGCTGACATTTTAAGAAGTTACATAAAAAATTTCCATTGAATACGATCAAGTTACACTGTATATGTAAAGAAATTGCTGAAGAATAAATTTGATATACCCTAAAAATTCTGTCAAGAATTCAACAAAGGAAAATTTTCTAACAACTGACAAAATCTTTTAAAATTAAATACAAGGTCTAATGGTGTAAGTACAAAAAACAAGTAAGTTCACAATGTTAATGATGTTTTGAAGGATACATTGCAAATGACAAAACCAGGAGGCACCAGACTAGGCTGATATTCATTTCCTGTGTAGGCTTCATGAAACTGTAATAGACTTCAGTTACCAAGTACACGACGGTAGCAGCCACTGTGAAATCAACCAGCCACTGGTATTCTGGAAAATAATGCAATGCTGGAAAACAAAGGGCAACAAAAGTCTCAGTTAAATGTTAAGCTCATGAGGGTCTACCCATAGAACTCCAAGTATGAGACTTTACTTGAACTATAAAATTTGCAGATACAAACATGTAGAAGACAGTCAAATTTTAGCATTTAACGTTAAATTTTGATAGTTCATAAATTAAGTAGTGAAAACCCTGGACTGATTACCACAAATTATTTAAATTGCTGTTAAAACACAAATGTAAATATATTGGCGTTTCCTTAACCAATTTTATAAAATTTATGTGAATAATTTTCTTTGTTAACCTTAACTTCAATGAATACAACTTGGCTTAAAATACAAAAGGTTTACATATCATTTCAGAGTTAAACTTTTCTCTTAACCATTGATGGAGGACTAATGATTTGTGAGTTACTGCACACAACGGTAAATGAACAAACACACTTCTTATTTTTCTCTTAGAAAAAAAAAAACCTGATATAGTGCTGATTTTACATAAAACCACAGCTCTTCATTAAATGGTTCTATCATTCAGCACTTATATTCAAAATAAAATTTTCTGATAGTACATATAATTCTATTATTCTATGTATTTCATTTGATTTAAACTTTACAAAATATAGTGTTTTATATCCTCCAGAGTGTGATAGTTATCAATTATGTACATAGGCAACCAAAGGACTATATTCTCAGCCATATATTAACCCATATGATCACGTCTTTTATTTCTATTTAATAATATAACCATATACATTTCTTCAATAGAAAACTGGGAATCAAAAGAAGCTCATAGAGGGCAGAGAGCTCAGTTGTAAAGTGCTTGCTTGTATGACACATTTGGAAGGAGTACCACAAAAAGGAAACGAGGTTGAGACAAACCCATCTGCATACCTGTGCATGCGCACATACATTTGCAAAAACACACAAACAACATCTCTGCTACTGTGCTAAACAAGAATGTTCTTGATATTAAATAACCAGTTGTTAAACTAGTACCATTTGCAAGTGCTTCTCACAACTGTCTATGTGAAATCATATGTTAAATTACATGAGAAAGTCACATCACCTAAGTGTGTTAAGTTAAAATAGCCAAGTTATCAATGGTTTTGTAACACACAGAATATAACTGTCCTGTTATTTAATTTTATATAAACGAGTTTTGGGTAGGGGACTGGGGAACCTGGTGGGGAGGGCGGGGGAAGAGGAGAGGAAGAGGGAGCTGGGATTGACATGTGAAGCAAGCTTGTTTCTAACTTAAAAAAAATTTAATAAAAAAAGAGGCTTGGTACTGATACCTACCCCCAAGACCTCTGACTATAATACTGATACAGTGTTTGGCGAAGTAGCTGGTAACTTTTCAATAAATATTAGTTGATAATAAGACAGCAGCAATATATAAAAATAAGTGAGCAAACACACATACAGAACTCATAAAAACAAATGTTACAACTGCTAATCAAAATAACCAGGTGTTTAGAAGATAAAGTAATAAGAAAAAGGATGGTTGTCAATCTTAAATGTTTAAGGGAGTTTAAGGGATTGGTTCACAAAGTTCTTCACTGGTAATGTCTGACGTTACTTTATATCATAAAATAATTTTATATAAGATGCTAGATAAACCTGCTATGGTTTTGTTGAAGTTGGTATGACTTAATCCAAGGAAAAATCAAATTACAAAATAATACTTTATCTATTACCTGAAGTATTATTTAACCTAATATAACCATTTTAATATATGGCAAAATAGATCTCAAACCAAAACTTATCAGAAGAGACAGGGAATGACACTACAAACTCATCAAAGGAAAATCTACCAAAAGGACACTGAAATTCTTAATATCTATGCATGGAATACAAGTTCATAAAATAACTACAACAACAACAACAAAACACATTCTGACCCTCAAAAGTGTTAGTAGGTGACTTCAATACCCCACTCTCGCCAGCAGACATCCAAACAAAAACTAAACAGAAATGCTGGAACTAACAGTGGTTATAAACCAAGTGGTCCTAACAGATATTTTCAGAACATTTCACCCAAACACGAAAGAATATACCTTCTTCTCAACACCTCAAGAAACTTTCTCAAAAACTTGACCATATACTGGTCACAAAACAAGTTTCAACAGATAAATCTAAAATGAGACAGCATGAAAGCAGTTCTAAGCGTCAAGTCCACAGAGCAGAGTACCTACATAAAAAACTGGAGAGATCTCATATGAGCAACTTAACAGCACACCTGAGAGTTCTAAAACAAAAAGAAATAACACCCCAAAAGAGTAGACAGGAAAAAAAAATAATCAAATGAAGAGCTGAAATCAATAAAATAGAAACTAATAACCAAGAAGAGCCAAAGAAACAAAGGGTTGTTTGTTTGAGAAAACCAGTAAAATTATTTAAGCCTTTAGTAAAATTAAATAAAAGGGAGAGAAAGATTATCCAAATTATTAAAATCAGATGAAAAGAGGGATATCACAACAGACACCTAGGAAATCCAGAGAATCATAAGGATAGATTTTTAAAATCTGTACTTTATCTAACAGGACACTCCCTCCAAGGGATAAATTTCTTGATCTATACACCCTAACAAAGTTAAACCAAGATCAGATAAACAATCTAAATATACCTATAACCCCTAGTGAAACAGAAGCAGTAATCAAATGTCTACCTACCAACAAAAGTCCAGGGCCAGATAAATTTAGCACAGAATACTAACAGATCTTCAAAGAATTAACATTGGTACTCCTCAAATGATTCCCCAAAATAGTAACTGAAGAAACAAACACAGACACAAAAATATTTAATAAAATACTTGCAAATTGAATCCAAGAACACATCAAAAAGATCACCTACTATGATCAAGTAGACTTCAACCCGCAGATGCAGGAATGATTCAACATATGTAAAGAGAAAAACATAATCCACTAAATAAGCATCATTTAGTACAAAATCCCACATGATCATCTCATTAGTTGCAGAAAAGGCTTTTGACAAGATCCAACACTCCTTCATGATAAAAGTCCTAGAGAGACTAAGGATCCAAAGGTCATCTCAACATCATAAAGGTCACTTGCAGTAAAACCACCGCTGACATTGATCTAAATTAAGAGAAACTCAAAGACTTTCTAGTAAAACCAACAAAAAGACAAAGGTGTCTATTCTCTTTATACCTATTCAACATAAAGTACTTGCAATCTTACCTTGCACAATAAGACAACTGAAGACCAACAACATTAATAGAAAAAGAAGAAGTCCAAGTATCATTATTGGCAGATGATATGATTTTATACATAGAGGACCCTAAAAACTCTACCAGGAAACTTCTATAGCTAATAAACACTTGAAGCAAAACAGCAGGATACAAAACTAACAAAGATTAGTATACAAACGACAAACTGGCTGAGAGAGAAATCAAGGAAAGAATACCTTTCACAATAGACTGAAGAAAAAACAGAATACAAACACTTAGGATAACTCTTACCAAGTAAGCAAAAGACTTGTATAATAAAAATTTTAAGATATTGAAAAAAGAAATTAAAGAAGAAAAGCTATCCCATGCTCGCTGATTGGCAGGAATAGAGTGAAAATGGCCATCCTACCAAAATTAATCTATAGATTCAATGCAATCTCCATTAAAATTCCAAAGCAATTCTTCATAGAAATTGAAAGGTTAATGTAACGTGCATGCTTCAGTTACAAATGAACACACAGGATGCTATATTAATTATGAAGCTGTTGGCCATTTGCCATGTTTCTTAATGGCTAGCTCTGACTTAATTATTAACCTGTAATTACTAATACATATTTTTGTAAGGTCTCATCTTACTGAAAATGCCAGACTTGCGCCCTCTTCTCCCAGGATCACATGGCAACCCTCTATTCTTGTCTACATTTCCCAGAATCCTCCTCGACTCCTAGTCCCACCTATCTTGCTTCCCTATAGGCCAAGAGTGCTTTATTTATCAACCAATCAGACTTGCTTCCCTATTGGCCAACAGTGCTTTATTTATCAACCAATCAGACAAGCATATACACAGAAGGGCTTCCCCCACCAGGGAAAATTTTAGTTTCATATGAAAACTAGAGGAACTGCTAGAGATATCATCATACCCTATGCCAAGGAGTACTACAGAGCTGAAGTAATGGAAACATCATGTTATTGTTATAAAATAAGACATACTGATGAATGGAACCAAACTGAAGACCCACACATAAGTTCACACACCTATGCACACCTGATTTTTTACACAGAAGCCAGTAATATACAGTGGTAAAATAGATAGCATCTTCAACAAATGATGCTGGTCAAAATGGATGGATGCATATACAAGAATTAAAACAGATTCCTATTTATCACCCTTCACAACACAACTTTAAATGCATTAAGACATTCAACTTAAAGTCAGATACACTGAATTTGATAGAAAAGAAAGTGGAGAATAGTCCTGAACTTGTTGACAAAGGAAAAGGCATTCTGAACACAACAATGATAGTACTTATACAAAGAACAATTAATAAATGGAACTTCATGAAACTGAAAAGCTTCTGTATGGCAAAGGACACCATCATTCAGACCAAGTGGCAGACTACAGAATGGGAAAAGGTATTTACCAACTACACATCCAATAGAGGGCTATTATATAAATTATATAAAGAAAAAACACTGGACATCAAGAAACAAATAGCTCAATTTAAAAATGTAGTAGAGATTTAAAATGAAAATTCTCAAAAGTGGAACCACAACGAAATGTTCAACATTCTTAATCATCAGGGAAATGCAAACAAAAATAACTTGGAGATTTCATCTTATACTAGTAAGAATGTCCAAGATCAATAGAACAAGTAACAGGTGATGCTGTCAAATATGTGGGGTAAGGGGAACACCATTCATAGCTGTTGGAAGTGCAAACTTGCACAGTCACTACTGAAGTGTGGCAGTTATTCAGGAAGCTGAGAATTAATGTACCTTAAGATCCAGTTATATCACTCTTAAACATATACCCAAAGGATTCTACATCTTACTACAGAGATACTTGCTCAACCATGTTCATTGCTAGTCTATTCACAATAGCCAAAAACAGGAAACAACCTAAGTATCCAGCAACTGATGGACAATGAAAATGTACATTTCACAATGAAATATTACCCAGTTGTTAAAGAAAGACCCTGAAATTATGAAATGTGCAGGTAACTGGACAGAGCTAGGAAAAATCATCTAGAGGGAGGTAATTTTGACCCAGAAAGACAAATATGGTATATTTGCTAGCTTCAACCGGTATGCTATAATCCATATAACAACAGAGATTAGGTACAGAATAAGGGACTAGCAGGGTGGGGAGGATCTCCTAAGGAAGCTGAAATAAAATATACAGCATGAAGACACAGGGGAGGAAGATGGAATAGAGGGGTAAGGGGAATGTCAGGAGGGACACCTAACACGAAAGGCCAGTTGAGGGTTCATAGGGATGCCTACAACTATAGAAGCTTCCTAACATGAATGAAATATAATTGGTGTCACTAATAACAATGCCCCAACTAGTCATCTTTTGCCACCAAGTGAAAACTTCAGTGACAGGAATGGGTTACATCTAGATGTGTTGTTGGTCAAAGAGGTTCCATGGAGACCCCTAAACATCTCAGGCTATTGGTTGCTCTCTATCAAATCCTTCCCTACAGGGTTCAGGAAGACAAGTGGTAGAGGAAGAGGAAAGATTGTAAAAGTCAGATATGATGGATGACTTCAAGGAAACAGTGTCGCCCAGACACACAAGACTAACACTGACGCACATAGGAGCTCACAAAGATTATGGCAGCATGCACAGGACCTGGAAAGGTTTAAGTCAGATGGGGTCCCAATGTTGAAAAAGAGTAGTGGACATGGGAATCCATTCCTAATGAAGAAGCTATCTCCAAACGACACTGGCTTACAAAGGAAAAATTAGTTTTCGCCAATTGAGTCTCATTGGGTATATTAACTACACTAAAGGATAAGTCTCCTGCAAAGATGGCTAACACAAAATAAATTCTATGGTATTATTGTAAACTTTTTGTCTCAAAGTAGTTTGGGCATTTTTGTCTTAACTATCTTTTGCTTGTTGATTATGGTTTCCGACTTTGTATTTTTATGGTTTTTGTTGATGGAGTGTATGTGTGTTTCTTGTGACTTTTCTCTTTTTAATTCTGGTTTATTTTTTGCTGTTGTTTTGTTTTATATTTTTTTTTTTCCCTTTGGATTTCTTTGTGGCTTTGAAGGCTGTCCTGGAAATCACTTTGTAGACCAGGCTGCTCTCAAACTCACAGATCCACCTGCCTCTGCCCCCCCCCCCCGTGCTGGGATTAAAGGCATACGCCACCACCTCAGCTTGTTTTATTTTCTAAAGAAGGGGGGGAAGAGCATGGAATTGAGAGGGTAGAGAAGTGGGAGGACCTAGAGGACTTACAGGAAGGAAATCCTGATTAGAATATAAAGTATGACATTTCTTTAAATAAAAAGTATTGATTAATGTGTTACTTCCTCACTTTTTATGTATCTGATGGGAGATGTCATTCTGTAAATATGTCTCTCTCTCTCTCTCTTTTTTTTTTTTTTTTTTTTTTTTTTTTGGTTTTTTTTCGAGACAGGGTTTATCTGTATTGTTTTGAAGCCTGTCCTGGAACTCGCTCAGTAGACCAGGTTTGGTCTCGAACTCACATGATCCACCTGCCTCTGCCTCCCGAGTGCTGGGATTAAAGGCTTGTGGCTACCACCGCCAGGCAAATATGTCTCTCTTATTGGTTGATGAATAAAGCATTGTTGGCCAATAGGGAAACAAGATAGGTGGGACTAGGAGTTGAGGAGAATTCTGAGAAATGTAGTCAAGATTGGAGAGTCATCATGTGACCTCAGGAAGAAAGGACACATGAGGCTGTGTCCTCGGTAAGATAAGTACTTGTAAAACTATACAGATTAGTAATTACGGGTTAATGATTAAGTCAGAGGTAGGCAATGAGAAACTATAGCAAACGGCCAACAGCTTCATAATTAATACAGTGCTCTGTGTGTTCATTCGGGACCAGGCTGGCAGGGAGAATGTACGCTGCATAACACAGTGGTTCTCTCATCTGATTATAAATTAAAATCACTTGTTCCACTTTTGAAGTCAAATTCCCAGAACCTATTCTAGAGCCAATGGATTTTTAAAGAGGGTAAGGAATCTTTATTTTTAAAGATTTCTTCAAGTAATATGAATGTATAAGGTCTGAAAACCAGCGTTAGGTGCAACATCAGATGCCTTTCCCCTCTAGGATTCAATTAGCTTCATATAAAATTCATTTTAAAGTTAAAATCATTATAGTCTTATTACAGAAACTGAGGAGGAAAAGGAAATTATTTATTTTGATGCATTCAATGGATAAAGATCATCTGTGAATAATTTCTTCAACTTCTTAATACCTAACACTATTAGATAGTTTATTAAAATTCAGATACCTCAATATGCAAAATATAGTTTAAAGTGCATTATTAAAGTATATTATAGAAAATAAGTTTTGGAAGTTATGATCATAAGACTGATTGCAGCCTAAAAACCAGAAGATGTAAGAAGGTTGAGTAAGCATGCTGGTTTCCTGAACTGGGGAAAATAATACGATATAAAGAGAAAAGAAAAATGTCACTTAGTAAAGTCATTTGGAGCTGTTCAGTTCACTTGGACAAACACATGTGTTAGACTCCATGCTCTGTAGAATGAACTTATAACTAGGAAAACACATAGATTTTACCCCATAAACAAATAAAAGCATAGCCACAACAAGCAAAGGGTATTTGCTGCCACGGACTGGCGTAAGCAGAACACTTACAGGACTCCCTTACCTAGAGTATCCACTTCTGTAACAGACTTGGTTTCTAGATGAAGGTCAATATCTTTTGGAATGGTTAGTGGTTTACTTTCAATGTGACCATTGTATTTTCTGCAAAAATTAGACAAGTGACACAAAAAACAATTAGTTATCCAAGTGCTCATATCCTACTAAATGCAAAAGAGATTTTAAGTTTCACTCTAATGTCATCCTAAAGGAGGTCAGATACTCAAAAACAGTTTTTCAGAGGAGACAACAAAATGCTGAAGTAAATTATGTTACTGTGTAATTGACCAGAAAGAGTAACTAAACTAGAAAAGAGTAACAAAATCTTGCTTGCTAGTATAATGTTTTACACCCATTTTTCCTACTTTCTATTGCAAACTTGAAAGCAATCTAGTATCTCTTACATAGGCACAAGATTAAAGGAGAGGAAGAGAAAATAAAATTCTGTGAAATGATGTGCTCACATATACATACAAACAGCTGTAATAATATGTAGGTCAGATGAATGAGTATATTAAAATTAATGTTTGTAAGAAATTCAGAAACACGAAAGGCAAATGTTGGAGGTGCCTACAAAGATTTTCAGAGGGGACCAGCAACGATCTTTAAGTGTACTTGCATCACTCCTAAGTTTAAGTTTTAAGGACAATCACATGAATATAGAAAGTAATAAGCCCAGTTTTAATAAGATTATTTTCAACATTATATCCACTCTTGAATAAGTAAAAATGCAGGGATCTCAGTGATAAACTTTATGTAAGTAAATCAAACCATGATTATTGCTGTTAGTAAGATGAGAATATCTTCACTGCATCTTTCTGAAATTACAACACTGAGACAAGCCTGCCTGCCTAGCATAAAGCCCTGGGTTTGATCCCAGGATACCATAATCAGGAGTGGTGATACATGGCTGCTATTGGAAATTGGAAGCAGGAGGATCAAAAGTTCAAGGTCCTCCTCTGTTACCAGACTGGGCTACATGAAACCCACTCTAAAAGAAGGAAAATAGCAGATTATAAGACATGTAAAAAGAATCCAAATATTTACAAAATGAAAAGTATACTGCATAATTAAACTCCACAATTGTTTAAAAAGGTAACAATGACTGAAGAGTTTTAGTGTTGAAAACAAAAAAGTAACTAAAACTAATCTGGACTAAAATCCTGGTCCTTAAGTATACAAGCTTGGGAAATTCATTTGATACTTTTAAGATTGTTTTTTATTGTGTTTCTGCCAGAATCTGTGTTCTATATGCATGCAGTGCTCTTGGAGGTAAGAAGAGGGCATCATACCCAATCAACCTGGAGTCACAGTTTGTGATCTGCCCTGTGGTTGCCAGGGATTGAACCCTGGACCTCAGGAAGAACAGCCAGTGTCCTTCATCACTAAGCCATTACTTCAGCCCTCATTCAACACTTCTAATCAACAGGTTTACAGTGAAATGAAAATTAAGTTATTTAGGGTGGCTATATTAAGTTGCATAAAGTATTTTGTTAACTATAACATTGGTTAGGAATACTTTATTAAAGAACTACTGAAAATTAAAAAGTGGAAGGATCATGATTAATAAGCCAACGAACTTCAATGTATATTGCAATAAGTGAAAAAAAAGAAGCCTGAGTTGACCCCAGTTGAGGAAACTAAAGCTAATGTGGAGAAGACATCAATGTGGATTTTCTCAGGGTTAAATACAGGTTCGCAACTTAAGTCAGAGGAGACCTTCAGTATGACTATGTTCAATTGTTTCAACTCACTGAAGTCACTGTGGTCATTCAGATAGCAGATAGTTAAAACATTAAACAGACAAATAAAGAGCTGGGGGCAGGGCTAAAGCTCAGTGAGGAGCTCTTGCTTAGTAGCACCTTGAGGAAAAGCAATGTCTAAGTCTAAGTCCATAGGCCAGTCTATCCAGAAACACAATGTAAGGCAGTGGCATGATAGAGTAGAGATTCCCAAACATCTTTGAAAGACTTGTAGACATCACTGCAGCTTTTCTCTTAATGAACCCAAGTAAATATCTATAAAATATTGTTTTCATAATTTAAGTAAAATGTTAACAATTTTTAAGTAAAATAACAACTGACTTGCATTTAAATATTGTTTTCACTTACTGAGATTTATGGGTTCTGATGCTAAATTAAATATATTAACCACTCAAGAATGGTTAATCTTTAAGTACAACAATTACTATTTTTTGCTTATATTTAAATTGCTATTTTACTGGAATCTGCATGGATTCTGATCTGAAATTGCTTTAATCAAAGCATAAACTGTATCTGCACATATGATGTTACATTTTAACCTCAGAAGCTCATCAGGTAACTAACTCACCTGTCCTTCTTGTTCTTTCCTTTCTGCTGCTTCCCTGCAAGGATTCTTAGTTCTTCTTCTGAAGGATGCTGATACCATCTCAAACTAAGGGAGAAAAAAAAGTCCTTTTAAGTAAGTCATTTAAACTTACCAGATTATTTATTCTACAAATATTTACTGAGTTTCCAATTTATGAAGACACTGTAGGGAAATAATCAGGTGACACTATAATACAAACAGACATCGCTGCTTAAGCCTTTCAAAGCTTCTTAGATGCATACCAGCCAACACTTAGATGCACTTACTACATGCCAGCCCTCCTATGTTGTATAGGCTTCTAACACTGTACTGTTCCATAAATGAAACTGACATGAACTCTGCAGGTGACTGGGCACATTAATTCACTACCATCCTTCATTTAAATAAAGTGATAGCTTTCAAAGAGCTGACTGAGTTACTCCTCACATTTGTAAGTCATCTTTTTCTTCTTTCTACCACACAAAATATCATCTTCATTTAATCTTCCCAAGCACCAATCACTTCACTATGACTTTTCTGTTTTACGGAGTGGTCTCACCATATTTACCAATCACTTAAATTTAATAATCATATCTTACCCTGAGTGTATCCAAAT
The DNA here is from genome assembly GCF_017639785.1 of Mesocricetus auratus. NCBI lineage: Eukaryota > Metazoa > Chordata > Mammalia > Rodentia > Cricetidae > Mesocricetus > Mesocricetus auratus. Next base: position 33,532,903 of record NW_024429201.1, read on the forward strand.
GTTACCACCAGTTTGTCTAACACTTTAAACCCTCCCACCTTTACTGCCAACAGTTTACTTCAAACCTAAGCTCCACTCATAGTCTTCTGCGGCCATGGCTATCATCAAACTCTCTCCCACATCCTTCTGCCCTCCCTTGGACATCCTTCTCATCCACCCACTCAGAGTCCACTTAGTTCTTTTTCCATAGTGGATATCTTTCCAAAGTATATTAGCACATTTAAATCCTTCCCAAGGCTACTCAAGCAACACGATGGACAGGGTATGCCAGGACTTTCATCAAGCGCCGGGACTTGCCACTACACTGCTAAAAAGGATGAATACAAACCTTCTGCTCCTACACTACTTTTTAAATCACAAAACTCTAGATTAAAGTATGACATGTCTAAACTTAATATCAGAAACTAATGCACTCTTTTTAGAAAACGCTATAGACTTGACAATTTGAGCAATGATTGAATATCTGATATAAAAGAACATGATAAAAATTCTGAGATGACACTGGAATTATGTTCATTTTAAGTTTACATTTAGAAAGATAAGAAAATATTTACGGCTAAAATTCTACAATGCTTAAAATCTGCAACAAAATATGCTGGGGTAAGGGTAGATGAAGCCAAGAACAGAATTAATATGTCCCAGGACACAGGAATTCATGACATTCGTCTGTCTACTCTGTGTCTGAAACTGCCTACTAAGATGTGTCCCAAGGCCTTAATGTGAACAGAACTTGGGACTTCCTGCTCCCACAACCCTGCCCAGAGCTCCCATCTCCAGATTCCTTTCCAATCATTTCCTATTTCAAAAGGACAAATTCCCTTAACTAAAATGACATTTTATTCTCACAAATTCTTTCATCTTTTGGGGCTTTTACATACATTCTTCTCTCTGGCTAAAAACACCTACACTCCAATTTATTTCCTGTTTTACAAGTAGGTGATAGAGAATTTATTGATTGTTCTTTGCTCATTCTGGGCAATGCATCAAAAGCTCAAAGTGACAGATAGTTTGTTATGCTAATGAGGTAATGCTAGTTCCAGGATATAATCTGATCACAGGAAACCCCAAACACATGATGAAAGGGTTGGAACTTTCAGTTACTTAAGTTCCAGTTATGGGAAAGGTACTAAAGTTTGAGTTAAATCAATGATATAAAGTCTCATACATAAAATTCTATCTAAAAACTCTGGATGCCAAAGTTAACACACAGATAGGCCCAGAAGAGGAAACCTTCAGGGTGAGAACCGAAAACTGATCAGATGGGACAGGGAGCCCAAAGCACCATGTCCTGAAATGTCCTTGTGCAAGCAGCAGAGGGCTGGCCACAAAGGACAATGTATGTTTAGATAACATGGCATTGCTACAAACACTATGGATATCCAGCACAGTTAATACTAGACATGCAAGGGCTGTGATGTAAGCGCTGCATGGTGGAGGAGTCCTCAAGTGGACAGTGATGTCATCTTTTATATTACTATTTTTGGCAAAATGCAACATTCACATGGGCTTTGTATAAATGTGGTCTTGGGGACAGAGGATTTTGCCCACATGTATCTGTCTACATGCTTGTCTTCCTATGCATGGCTTTGTGTGTGCCTTGAGGCCTTTGCCTGGAGTGAACAGCCTATGTCCTATCTGCCTGAGACTCTTGACATCTTCTTAAACTTCCTGGCCTCTCATGACCTGTGTTCTTTCCTGGCATGGAACTTGAATCTCACACCTCAATTCTCTGGCCAGGACACTTGGGAGTTCTGCTTTCCTGCCCCTACAAACCCCCTGCCTTGATGCTCTACAGGAAGACGGAAGGTGGGGAACTAAAGCTACATTAGTCCCTTCTTGGGAGCAGTTTTGGAACTGTGTGTACAAATTTCTATCATCAGTGTGTTGTTATATTTTCCCCAATCTCAACCCAACTCCTAATAGATTATAGGGTCACCTCTTTAGAGAAGAACTGTCAAGGTGGCAGGAAAATGTTCTTTAAGCAAAAGCTAACCTTCTAGCCATGGAAATGGAATCTACCTTTGGGTGAAACAAGCCACTGTTTCCTCCTTAAGGAGTTTATCCAGTTGAGCAAGTCAATTGCCTGGTTAAGGGGACACCCTTAGGAAAGCAAATTCACCTAGTATCATGTTAAAAATGAGGGGAGGAAGGCCGGATGTTGGTGGCATACTCCTTTAATACCAGCACTCGGGAGGTAGAGGCAGGCGGATCTCTGTGAGTTCGAGGCCAGCCTGGTCTACAGAGCAAGTTTCAGGACAGCCTCCAAAACAATATAGAGAAACCCTGTCTCAAAAAACCAAACAAAAACAAAAACAACAACAAAAAAAAGAGGGGAGGATTATTTAGTCTTTAATGAGATAATACCTTTCCTTCCCAGAATTCCTACCCTCTGTACATTTGCTCACAGAGCAGCTGGCCTCTTTTCTTTTCCCTTATCTTCATCTCCTTTGGGTTACTTCACTTGTTGTGTCAAGTTTTCCAACCAGTTTTTGGCAGTGACTTCCTGTTTTTGAATCAATGCTTAACTGTAAGAGGCACTTTCTCTTCTCTGTTTCTCTAGGCAACTGCTGAGATTTATAGCCTGCCTGCCCTGGAGTTTTTCTTTTTAAGGCTCAATAAAACTGCCCTAAAGATTTCTTTGAGTCTGTTCTTAAATTTTTTATTACTGAGACTAAGAACCCAAGAGGGGACGGGGCCTGCATGTGGGACTCTAGTGGGTCTTCCCAAATTTTCTGGTAATACTCTGATTCTACATGCAAAGGACACAGAAACTGTGCCTTTCCCCAGGTCTTTTAATGTGCATCTTGCACAGAATGATCAGTACAGAAGTTTTTGAATTTTATGAATTACTGAACTGTAGCACAGCCAGCTGCCAGTTGGCTTGATAACAACAACAGTAATCTAATTTTCCTGAAGCCAACTTACTATTTTTTGTTTTTGTATACTTCAAAGCTAGTATAGTTACTGGCATATAGTAAGTGCTCAGAAAGGATCACTGAACCAAAATAATTCAGTTTTCCTCCTAGCTTAATGGACACACACACACACACACACACACACACACACACACACACACACACACACCAATCAAGTCCCTACATTACAATTAAGAGGTGAGAAGGAGCTTCCTGCTATTTCCATTCAAGTCCAGAACTTTAACTTAGTTGATTCTTGTTATTCGAAGTAGTTATGTTCTGTAAAGTCACCGTGAATCCCTGAACCATTGCTCCTAGGGGAAATACAGGGTTAAGTTCCTGCGAGCCTCTGGTCACAACAGTTTTCATCAACTGATCAAGACATAACCTTGTTATATGAGTTTCTATTATAAAATGCTTTATTTAAGATTGCTGATTGATTAACATTGAATTCACAGCAAGTAGCACTATCTCCTGCCTGAATGTAGCCTAACGGCTATAGTCATAAACATGACATTTTCCCATGTTCTGCTAATCATTCCAACATAATTTCCACGAGCTACATCACAGCTTTCCTGTGCTTATAAATATTAGACTATGGCTCAGTCTTATGTTTGGAGGTCATTCTATTTTGTTTTTTTCCAACAGGATTTCTCTATGTAGTTCTGGCTGCCCAGGAGCACACTTTGTAGATCAGGCTGGCCTCAAACTGCTTCCTGAGCACTGGGATTAAAGGCTTGCACTACTGCACTTGGCCTGGAGGTCATCTTTTTAAAAAGCAAAACTATCAATAAAAAAGTCAAAGTGAAATGAAAGTAGCCTTGACTAGACAAACAGGATGCCTACTTATGAGAGTTAAAGCAGCCAAAATGTCCTTGTTAGGCCCCAACTGGGAAAACACGTGTAGGTCTACACAAACTTTTTACCACTTTGTAGAAGTCCATGACTGACTAGGAAGGCTCTGTCCACACACTAGCTCTGGTGTTAAAAATATTTTAGTCTGTGGGAAAATTTCAAGTGTAGAATGAAGAAATATTCAGAAGAACATATAAGCAATGACACATTTACAAGACTGCATTTAGTTGTTTGGTTTTGAGAAATAAAACATAATGAGTGAAAATCACAGAATTGATGAACTTAAACTTTTATCATAAAAGACTGTTTCTTTTGAAATTGATTCAGGGTGGTCACACTTATTTGTGTGAGATGTAGTGTATGCACATATGGGCATGCTCACATGCACACATGAACTACAGGAGGAATGCGGTATAAGCGTGTGTGCACATGCTCACATGCACACATGAACTAGACGAGGATGTGGTGTAAGCGTGTGTGTCCATGCTCAGATGCACACATGAACTAGAGATGTAGTGTAAGCGTGTGTGTGTCCATGCTCACATGCACACGTGAACTACAGAAGGAATGCAGTGTAAGCGTGTGTGTCCATGCTCAGATGCACACATGAACTAGAGATGTGGTGTAAGCATGTGCGTGTACATACTCACATGCACACATGAACTACAGCAGGAATGCGGTGTAAGCGTGTGTGTCCATGCTCACATGCACACATGAACTAGAGATGTGGTGTAAGCATGTGCGTGTACATGCTCACATGCACACAAGAACTAGACGAGGATGTGGTGTAAGTGTGTGTGTCCATGCTCACATGCACACATGAACTACAGCAGGAATGCGGTGTAAGCGTGTGTGTCCATGCTCACATGCACACATGAACTAGAGATGTGGTGTAAGCATGTGCGTGTACATGCTCACATGCACACAAGAACTAGACGAGGATGTGGTGTAAGCGTGTGTGTCCATGCTCACATGCACACATGAACTACAGGAGGAATGCGGTGTAAGCGTGTGTGTACATGCTCAGATGTACACATGAACTACAGGAGGAATGTGGTGTAAGCATGTGTGTCCATGGTCACATGCACACATGAACCAGAGGGGGCAGTACACTGGGTGTCCTCTATCACTCTTCTGCCCTGCTCCTTTGAGGCCATAGTCTCTCCTGGAACACGGATGAAGTGTGTTTGTTTTCTGTTAGGCAGGCAGGAAGCCTCGGAGCTGCCCCTGTCTCTGCCCACTACCATAATAGGGTGACAGGTACATTATGGGACCACATTTGGTTTATTTTATGGGTACACAGCAAGTGTTTCACTCACTTGAGCCATCTCTCAGCCCCTAACTTATATTTATAAGTCATGTTTTCTAAAATAAAATAGATACTATAGTTCTTATTAGATAATTTAAATTAACTTCATTAGGATTATTTTTACAGATGAACTCCAGTGATACAGGAGCCTTTTAGGAATATCTATTTCTAATCTACCTCTCATTCATTCATTCATTCATTCCTCAACCATTTATGGAGAGCCCATCATGTTCCAGATACTTTGACATGGTTACATACTTGATTCAAAATCAAGTTAAATAAAGCCAAAATCCCTGCTTTTTTGATGCTTCTATTCCTGTTAGGGTAGAATTTAACCATTTCCTAATGAAAAATAAATTGCAAGCTGTGATACGACATAAAAAAACCAAAATGGTGAAAATATGAGATTTCACTTATTAGATATATGATTAGATATATGGGGAAAAAACAAAAAAACAACAAACTTTTCTGAATCAGTACTTAAGCAGTATCCTAATGGGTAGGAAATGGAGAAGGCCATTTCAAGCAAGAAGCAGCATGTCCAAAAAAACAGAAGCATAAAGAAATATAAAACACTGTAGTAACTAAAAACCCAACAAGGCAACAATACCAACAAAAATTCAAGAGGTAAATTCAAGAGGTAAGAAAGGATCAGATCGTGCCAAGCCTTATAGGTGACAGTATGAAGTAAAGACTTTATACTAAAATCATAGTCTCAAACTGGGAAGAATGTCATTCAATTTACACCTTAAGATTTATTTTGTTGCTCTGTACATCAGTGGGAGGTGAGATACAGTAAAAGGAAGATGTACTTTGGACAGCAAACCAGCAGGCAAAACTCAGATGGCTGCTGGCCTGATCCCTTTAAGCCATCAGTACTCTGCAGTTTCATTCTATACCACATGGTCCCACTTTCTACATTTGTCTTAGGAAAATGACTGCATGTTTACAACACTCGTACTGTACCTGCCTAACACAGCTACAAGAATGTATGAAGAGGAAAAGTTGTTACCTATGCTAAGAAAAAAGTATAATGTAATTTGTTTATATAGTATGGCATGACTAATGGGGGAAGTTAAATAACAAGATTAGGAGGAAATATAATATTTATATTATTATTACCTTTATGTCATGGGCATTTAATCTATTACATTTTTTATCAATTTGCCATATTTGTTTTTCACACAGTAGATGAGCTTTTGAAGTGGAAAACAAAAAAAGATACAAATTAAAAAAGGCTTTCACTAAGACCTGAACCTCTCACATTTATTATATTAATTTCAGTGCATTTGTTAGTAGTTAGTTTGGTTGACTATTCCAGGCTTTTTTTCATCTATAACAGCAATATTTCAGATGATAATAAAGTTAAGCTGCTGTTGTACTTTACTAAATTATTGAATCAAGTTTATAATGGTCATTCTCATATCAGCCACTTACATAAAAAATCTGACCACTATAACTATACAGCAACACTGAAAATCAAGAAGCAAAAACTATAGAATTATTGGTCTGGACATGGCTGTAAAAATTTAAGTAGCAGGGTTATTTACACCAAACCTCTTTAGAAATTTTAAATGGAAATTACCATGAACAAGTATACAAAAGCAGTATTAACAGAGTAAGCTATGATAGTTTCATTATATAATTATGTAAAACTTTATTTCAGGGCATAATACAGGTCACTGCTAAAAAATAGAATGTTTTGTGTGTCTCCAAACTCTTCTGCTGAAGTCTAGTAACCAGTGTGATAATATCTGGATATGGGGTTTTGGAGGAAATTAGGTCATAAACATGGAGTCTTAACGAACTGGATCCAAGATCTTTTCAAACAGGTCAGAAAATTGGCTTTCTCTTATTGCCATGTTGAAGATACCCAGAGAAGTCAGCAGTATGCAAACTGGTGAAGACTCAGCAGAACCAGGTCATGAATTCCAGGCTCCAGAACTGTGGGAGACCGGCTTCTATTTGTACAAGCCACTCAGTCGATGGTACTTTGTTAGAGCAGTCCAAACTGACAAAGGCAGTAACTAATGGCAAGTTCAGTCTTCATTCTAAATGTCCATAATCATATTAGGTGGGGATAAATAATCCTTTGCTATTAGCTGAAAGATTTCAAAGAATAATATCCTAGCCCTGGAAGTTATTAAGGAGGAGAGTAAGGACTCCATAAAGGCAGTATAACTGAAAATTTAAATCTTTCCCTTAGTCTTAGGTCCCACCTACTGTGCACTGGAATAGCAGGTTACTCCCACGAAAAGGAACTTCCAGATTGTTGACTCAGACAACATGCAACCAACAACAGGCAAAAACAAATCAAACAACTGAATATTGAGGTGTTACAACACCCTAATTACTCAATATGGAATGAGACAATATCAGAATACATTTGAGCAAATTACAACTGAATGTTAAGCTATTACTAATGTGTGTGTGAGCGAGAAAGCAAGATAGCATAAGAGCATGCACGCCTGGGCACAAATGTGCCATAGGCTCTTGTGAAAGAGCCCTCAGGGTTATGTGGAAGCACTTTTACCCACTGAGCCATCTCACAAGGGACACATGAAGGAAGGTAGCAAATCAAAACGAGAGATTAGAAAAATGAAAATGTAAAGAGAAATGCACGCATGAGGGTTAAACTGAGCAACAAGCAAGGTGGCAAAGAAACTATCATGAGTCAGCAGTACTCTGTGTTCATGCAAACCCACTATTCAAATGTATGAACACTGTAACCTATCACTTACCTCTGTGCAAAGAGGGCCAAGCAAACTTTAAAACAAAAAGTAACTTTCATTACAATAGAAAGCAGAGAATTCTTCGGCTCAAGTGAGTGGTTAGAGAAAGCTGTCCACTCTAACTATATAAAACGGGCAACTTCTTAGGACTGTCCTTAGGGTAAGTAAGGACTGGAAGTCTAAGAGACAGCATCAGAAAACTGCCTCTGAGGAGTTGGTTCGTTCTCAGGGTCAGCAGTACACTTACTTCATGGCATACCAGCCCAAGAGATGCTACTACTAAACGACACAGCTTCTCATAAAGGAGAAATTCCTTCAATCGAGTTGTAATCTTAAAAAGGTACAACTAACACTTCAGATAACAGTGGCCAAAGAACCTGCAACCGAACCAGATGGGTTTTAGGGTTCAGATTTTGGAATATTTGCATATGCGTGGTATCCTGGAGTTGGGATACAAATCTAATTACAGATTTTGTTTAACATACAAACAATGTAAAAGCAATTTTAAACTGTTTTCAATGTACATACACGTTCACTAATTCTTGGAACATGAGATGTTGAACTGTCTACTTGTGGTATTACACAGATGCTTTAAAAAGTTTCAGACTTTAAATAATTTTAGATTCTAAATGGTCACTATGTATTCTCCTATTAAAAATAGGAAGGATGGAACATAAAAGATATGAAATAAATTTAATTTCAAACGACAAAGTAAGAGGTATAGAATGAGGAGTAAGATAGTAATTAAACTTTACTTCATAGTTAGTATGCTTCTGTAATCAAAATCAGTGTTGATGTGCCTTCTGATTTAGAATATAACATGGCTAGGTGCCAAAGAATAACAACACTAGGAGCACAGTAAGTGAAGAGAAATCACATACTAGCAGTAACTACCGGTGAGTATATACTACATATATAGAACATTCTAAAAGAAAAAGCACTGCATGGAAAGAAGGCAACAAAGAAAATCCTAAATTATTCAACTGCCAACAGAAATCACAGTTCCACTTGTGGTTTGAGAAACATATCACATTTAAAACTCTGTTTACATATGACAGCTCCAAGACAAGAGATGGAGAAAGAGAGAAGCTATCATTCAATCAAACACAGGAGTTCACCCCTTATACTTGATGTATGTACCAGAAGCCCTTAGTGGGTACCTTGAAACTACAGACATTACCAAACCCTTCATATTCTACGTTTTTTCTTATATATACTTATTGGTAAAGTTTAATTTATATATTAGAGTAACAATGAATAATAAGCAGCAAAATTATAGCAAGATACTATAATAAGACTTGTTAATACTGTCTCTCATAATGTCACTGTACTCTCCTGACCCTTATGTAATGGAGCGAGGTAATACAACACCTGGGTGATCAGATGAAGTGAGGGGTAAGTGATGTAGGCAACCTGATCTACGATGTAAAGATACGCAGGACTCTGATAGCACAAAGTAAGCCTCTTCCCTTGACATGGGTCTTAAGTGACTATCAGGCAGGTAGCTGTAGTGTGGTCAGTTAGGAACAGCGTGCAGTTTCATTATGCTACTCAGAATGGTGGATGTGCCAGTTAAGAGATAAGCTCTTTCTTTATTCTGAAGCCTTTTCCAGTCAGTGTTTTCAAAATGAGATGAATCACAGGTTTGGGGGAAACCACTGCCTAGACTATGACCTGGGCTTCTAAGGAAGGTCTGGAGCTGTTTGTTTCTCGGTATATGGACCGGAGAAAATGACTTACTTGTTGGCCCACATGTAACTAATACCATCTATTCCAAAAAAGAAATAGGTGCTCAATAATCTTGTTTTTATTACTGAGGTACAATGAAAACAGCACTGCCTCTTCCCTCTGTCCTTTGGCTAGCTGTAGTCTAAAGGCCGGAGCCTATAAAATGAATGAGTCTAGTAAGCTTGATACCTCAGAATCTCTTGATCCACAATCCACTCTCTTTGCATTTGCCAGCCAGCACAGTATTTTACGGTAGACTCTAAGGTCGTTGAAGAACACGAAAAGCACCACAAGCAAGACAACTAGAATCCCCATCTTTTATCACTTAAAAGATAACTGAATTCTTTAATCACCATTTTGTGAAGAGCTCATCTGAAGAGCTGCCCTACCACAATGCTTCCCCATCTGATCCCATTCCTGTTTAGCAGTAATTCACATGCACTGGGATTTTGCAGTTTATAACATGCCCCAATTTTATGAGGCACTAGATTTTTAAAAAAATTTGTCAGTATGCCTTCCATAAATACAAAGGTAATATCAATGGAATTAAACCACATTAAAGGCTTTACAGTTTTTTTAACAGACAAAAACTATTGTTAAAAAATGGCAGTAATGTTATTTAGTGAGAACTAAAAAATAGTGAACTTTTAATATGAAAGGTCTTGTTAATTTTAAAAACGGCTTGTTCAGTTGCTTATTCCTTGAAAGTATTGACTCCTTTGGAAATGGGCTGAACTGTTAACCTCTGTACTGCAAAGACACAGTCAAAGAGATACAGGACATAAGTTGGACCGAAGTCCTAAGTTTCAAGAAAGTCGTGATTTATTTCTATTATCAAGGAATAAATGAATAGTAAGATGATATACACAAAAACTAAGAAAAAATAGATCCAAATTATTATTATTGTTATTTTGGTTTTTCGAGAAGGGTTTCTCTGTATTGTTTTGGAGGCTGTCCTGGAACTTGGTCTGTAGAGGAGGCTGGCCTCGAACTTACAGAGATCCACCTGTTTCTGTCTCCCGATACTGTTGATTAATGATATCTATACATGTTTTCATCCACATAAATCATCTCTCTAAACAGTTCTATTAAACATAGTAATTCCCAAGTCATCCAATAATAGCTTTCAATTGCTCAAATAGCTTCCAATGAAAACTATCATTTATAATTAACAGTACATAAGGCACCAAGAAGCTATCTACGTATTTTTCAATTTTAACACGGTATGGTTTCATATCCCCAAAGGTTGACAAAACAGTAATCATTCTAAATGTCATAAAATCAATGATATTATTCTACTGAATTAGTTGACAGAGCTGATGTGAGTCCAAAATGTCAGGATCGAACTTTACAAATATAGTTAACATTAAAACACAAAACAAAACAGAAAAGATATGAAGTAACAGAAAAGTAACCTTACTAGAATATACGTCTATTAATAGAACTTTCCTTAGCATTAAAGGCAGTCTTTAACAATACAAGATACAATCTGTTTACATAACAAGTTAATAGGAAATATGACACATTCTTGTAAAGGACCAAACTTTGAGTAATGGGATATAGCTCCGTGAGAGCCCTTAGCATAAATAATACCCTGGGTTCAATTCCCAGCACCACAAAAAAGGAAACTTTAGAATGCATTATTCTGATATAACAACTTTATTTTATATATTTTAAGGTTTTATATGTTTAGTTTTAAGTCATTTACTTAGAACTAATGATACTTTGCACAGATGTTATTTATTTTGTATCTATGGAATACAAAATAAGTATACAAGATTAAACCTACATAACAAAATTTCAGTCACAGATGACATATCTGTACATGGGCTTCTCAATTTTATCAAAAAATTCATCATTATTTATTTAAGATACATTTAAACAGTTTATTTCAAATCATCATTATATATATAAATATACAGTATTTAAAACTTTTAAGTCTGAATATTTTTCTATATTTGACAATCACACAAGTATGAAACATAGCAAAAACAAATAAAACAAAGTAAATTAGATGAAGGAAACTAAATTAAAGGCTCATTTGCCTTGCTGCATAAGAAATTATTAGAAATTATTAGTAAGAAATCCATCCATTGTGCTCAAGTTTCATATGATCTAAGAACATGATCAACATTCGGTCATCTATTGAAATAATTGTGGTACCAAATTTATCACTGACCTTTCATTAACCACACAGGAAATACATATGACTTATAGTTCTGTTTTTAAATTTTTCTGTAAGTCTATCATCTAATTTCTTCTGATTTTACTATATTATACAAATTCTAGCATGCCAACCTAGGTCTTTTTTGGAAGCAGTGAAAATAAATAGTATCAAGGTTACAGCACAATAGATAAATTTAAATAATAAAGCATAATTCCACTCCATCCTTACTGAATTAAGGAGATTAAAATTATTTGCAAACAAGGGGTTAAGACTGGGCTGGATTAACCCCCAGAAACAGCTGACCTGACAAGGGTTAGCTCTTGAATCCTAGACTGATGCCTGGGAATCCAGCATGGGACTGATCACCACCCCCTGAATGTGGGTGTCAGTGAGGAGGCCTAGGCAATCTATGGGGCCTTGAGTAGTAGATCAGTATTTATCCCTGGCATACAAATGGACTTTGGGTGCCCATCCAACAATGAGAGATGCACTCTCAGCCTGGACTTTTGGGGGAGGGTCTAGGCCCTGCCCTGGATGAAATGACAGGCTATGGACACCCCCATGGAGGGCCTCACCCTCCCTGGGGAAATGAGAGGGTATTGGGGGGGCTGGTGGGAGGGTGTGGGAGGAGGGGAGGGAAAGGAAGAGGGACCAGGAATTGACATGTGAAGCAACCTTGTTTCTAATTTAAATTTAAAAATAATTAAAATATTTAAAAAAATCCATCAATGGCAAAAAAAATTATTTGCAAACAAAGAACATCTAGTTCTTATACTAATTTTTTAAAGTAAACCACCAAAAGCAGGACATTTCTCTAATTTCTAATATTTAATTAAGCACTTGGATTTCTAAGTTTTCACTCTCTTGCTGATCAGCTTTTAAACATAACTAGAAAAAGAAAGTTCCTATTCTCATTGGCCAGAGAAGAGATGGAAAAAAGAAAAGGGAGAATGGGAGAGGAACTGAATTCTTTTCCCTTGCCCTGTTGCCTTTGCGCGATACAAATAAAACTACCATGGCCAGAGAAAGCAAGATTTTCTCACATTAGACCATAAACAAAATATCACAATTCTCAGCTGTTATTTTAGAAACAAATTTGTATTAGTACTTCGGGTGTATAAGCTGAATGGAGATTGCAGGTGCCAGGCATTGTCCAGGTGAGGTGGTATATGCTTACAATTCTAGTATTTTGGAGGCAGATGGAGGCAGAAAGAGAAAGATGGTGAACTGAAGGTACCTTAATTACACAGCAAATTCTAGGCCAACCTGGGTTACAAGAAGCCTCGTCTCAAAACAACCAAAGGAGTGCCCATTACAATCAGCCTATCCCTTACTTACCTGCCATTACAGAGTAGCCAACGAGCAAGAGAATAGTGAGGTATAATCTTCTGCATGACACTGGCCATCACCATGGTAACAACCAGCTGTATACCTATCACACCCTGTGTGAAAAAGGAAACAAATAAATTTAACAATAAAATAATTAATGTGTAGGGAGCTGGAAAACTATACATTTTGAAAATTATATTTTAAGGAAACTGACTTTAACAATAAAATATCTCATTCTTGTGGCATTTAGGTATTCAAGTCCACATACTTAGTTTAAACCTAAAGCACAGAATGAGATGTCTCTCATATAGTCCTCTCTTCAAATTACCAAAGTATCACAAGCATGTGAAGACAAGTAAAATAAACTAAACATCAAAAATGTATTCCGAATAAATACTCTATATAAATTGAGGGTATCTGGTCAATTTTGGTGAAAATTCTCTGAGGTGCTGAGAAGGGATACGCTCTTGTGTTTGCAAAAAATGTTCTGTAAATATGTCAGGTTCATTTGTTTTTTAATGTCTGTTAACTCCAGCATGTTAGTTTGGATGATCTAACTGTTGAGAATGAGGTAGTGAAATCTCCCACCTCAGTGGGAATCAATCAGTGTGTGAGGGTTAATATGTGATTTAAGCTGCAGTAGGGTTTCTTTTACTAACTTGGGTACCCTTGTGTTTGGTGCATACATGTTACAATTTTAAATGTCATCTTGGTGGATTTTTCCTTGATGAATATGTACTGTCTGTCCTGCCCTGTATCTGCTGATTGGTTTTGTTTGAAGTCTATTTTGTCAAATATTAAAATGGCTATACCAGCTTGCTTCTTATATGCATATGCTTATAATATTTTTTTCCTATCCTTTTAACCTGAGGTGATATCTATCCTTGATGTTAAGGTGTGTTTCTTGGATGAAGTAGAAGGGTGAATTCTGTTTTTGCTTTCATTTTGTTCGTCTGTCTCTTTTTACTCAGAAATCAAGACAACTGGTGTTGAAAGATATCAATGAGCAGTGTCTGTTGATTCCTGTTCATTTGTGTGTGTGTGTGAGAGAGAGTGTAAGCTTGTATGTGAGTGTGTAAGCTTATGTGTGTGAGAATGTGTAAGCTTGTATGTGTGAGAGTGTGTAGGCTTGTGTGTGTGAGAATGTGTAAGGTTGTGTGTGAGAGTGTGTAAGGTTGTGTGTGAGAGTGCATAAGCTTGTGTGTATGTAAGCGTGTGTGTGAGTGTAAGCTTGTACGTGTGTAAGCATGTGTATGTGTGCACATGCATGTACTCGTGCACACATGCTTCCCCTCTCTTGATTTGTTGGTCTAGGATTATTATTTCTTGTGTTTTGTTGGGTGTGTTTAACCTTTTCAGGTTGGAATTTTCCTTCTAGTACTTTCTGTTGAGCTTGATGCATAGATAGACAGTGCTTAAATTTGGTTTTATTGTGTAATGTCTTATTTTCTCCATCCATTGTGATTGAAAACAACCGAGGCTATTGCCAAGACTATAGGTTGACCTCTGCAAGCTGATGGCAAAGCCCTATTACTGAAGATAACACATACAAAACTCACTGAACACAGAGAATCAAGCTGCTGCCTACGTAATGGTTTCTACATGCTAGCTAGTATCTTTGGTGAAAGAAGATACTATTCATGCTACTAAAGGGGAAATGAAAACACCAACCCAACTACAAACCTTTTGATCTACAAAGGTGTCCTGACTACATGATATGTTAGTGCAGTGGGGGCAGCCAACCAATAGACTTGACATAAGCAAACGGAAACAAATACAGAGACCACAGCCAGATATTACGCTTGGAACACTCAGTCCTAAACAGTGTATCTCCATGAAGTCGCTCCTCTCAGGGCTCAGGAAACCTTGCAGAAGAGGTAGGCATAAAGAGTGCAAGAGCCAGGGGAATGGAGGACACCACAGAAACAAGTCCCTGTACATCAACAGGATGAAGCACATAGGAACTCACAAAGAATGAGGCAGCATGCAGTGAGCCTGCACAGGTCTGCCCCAGACAGGGTCCTAGAGATGAAAGGCGAGTGGACACAGGTCCTATCCTTTACCCAGAAGCAATGTCTAAATGATAACCACTTGCAAAGAAAATTTAGTTTTCTCTAAGGGATTCTCAGGGGGACACAAACTACTCTTAAGGGTAGGCAGTAGATAGCCAGCACAAAATGAACTCAAGAGTATCTTTGGAGGTTCCCTGTCTCATAATGTTATGTCAGGGCTTTATATAATTGGTAATAACAAAGTAAAAATAAAATAAGATAAAACAAAAACTAACACACTAGAATAGGAAAGTGAGTTTCTGTATCTGTTTCTTGTGACTTTTCCTGGGCTCTTTTCCTTCAATTTGTTTTTTTTTTTCTATTCCAATAGTTTTTTGTTTTATTTTATTTCATTTTACTTTTAATTATCCCTTAGAAGCCTGTTTATTTTACAATTTGAGATAGAAAGAAGTGGTGGGGAGGAACTGGGAGGAGTAGAGGGAGGAGAAACTGTAATCAGGATATATCATGTAAGAAAAAAACCCTCCACTTTCAAGAAAAACAACAAATTAAGGACATCAAAACGGTGAAATTGATTTTTTTATCTTTCTCTAATTCACTTACCAATGAAAACACCAAACTTTAAAACCAGCAGGCTGGGAAAGGTGGCACATACCTTTAATCTCATTACTCAGGAGGCAGAGGCAAAAGGCTACACACATAGTGAGACCCTGTCTCAAAAGACAGAAGAATAGTAACCACAGTAGTGAATGCTTAAGGAAACTGAGGTAGGAACAATGAATCAGAAGCCAAGCTTGACTATCCTATCTCTAAAAAGAGAGAAACAAACAAAAACCAAAAAACAAACAAACAAAAAAACAGCTTTTACTTCAAGACTGATCAAAGAGAATGGTTAAAGAACACCTTGCTGTAGGCAGAACTTTGATTTTCTCTCTTCAAGTCCTCGATCTAACAACTGTGTACCTGGGTCTCCTTGTCCATAAACACAGTAATTCAATTTACTTCACTGACATGTTCATGCTCATTTGTTATAGTGATTAGACCATTAGAAGACAACTTTTCAAGTAAGGAGTTGAGAGGTGGTTCTTGAACAGGACTATTTTTAAATGTGTACCAAATCTATTTCAACTCTACTTTATTTCTAGATATTTAATGTCTTAAATTCTGACAACTGGATTACAGATAGAGCATCTTTTATTTCAGTTCACATCCAAGGTTACATTATTTAACTTCACATTCTCCACTCTTTTTCCTATAGGTTGTAACAGTTCTACAATTTCTATACCCTGAATACCATCACAAAAAACTCCTTAACAGTCTGCCAGAAGGTTGCTTTATTTGAAATTATAGATTTAAAAGGCAAAGCACTTTTAGTTAAGAAAGTGTTGGAGACAAAGTGAGCCTCACTGGACCTGGCCTTGAAATAGTGACAGTAGTCCAGCATCACCAAGATTAGCGGTACAGCCTCTCACAGACACAAAGACAATTTAACAGTTCAGCATTCCTGCCCTCAATTGTAAAATCATATTTTAGTCGCATTTAATAAAGTCACCACCATAAAACGCTATTCCAGCAAGATATATCTAGAAGATGTATATGATAGAATGTGACAAACTGGGGAAGGATATTGCTCCTCTTGCTTCAAACCACAAACTATAGTGAGATACTGCTAAAAGCTTTACTGTTAAAGATGTAGACCATGCAAGTAAGGCACAAACAATCCAACAAGATTCAGAGAAACATATGCAATGATCACAATTTGGAGATAATGATGTTGTATCTTTGGTATCCAGAGAAGAAAAGCATCCTAGAGATAATGTTGAAAAATTCAGAACCTGATCAAATATGGAGTCAAGAGAGAATCAAGAAACTCACCTTGAGAAAGGCAAATGCTATAGGAAAGTTGGTATATTCTCAGTATTCTAATTTATGTATGACTAAAACCTGAACAAGGCAAAAGCATAACTCTAATATGTTCAATTTACTATGTCACTTGCCTCTTCTGAAATGAAGCTGAAAATAGCTTTCCAAAACCTCATCTACCTGCTGTGCTAAACACATTATTCCATAACAGGAATCTTTCAGCTCTCTAAGACAAATCACCAAGTCTTTCCTAGAATGCGTCACTGTTAGATGACTACACATGTCACACTAAATGGAAACATAACTTTTACCGAAAAACAGGAATCTACATAAACAGGTCATTTGAAAATTATGTGGAAAATATTTGAATACAGTTACTACTTTCCATACACACACACAGGAAGAGTACCTTGAGTATGCTGTCAAAATTGTAATTTTTGGAGAACTGTTTCATTAATTTTCTATTTTACTAGTACTAACTTAGACATTAGCAACTGTAATAATCTTCTCTGATGTGGATATCTTAAAGTGTCTTAAATGTCCTGAATATTTTTCATTATTTAACAGAGCATACTTAAATAAATTTAACTCTGGAGTTAAACAAATTTCACAACATTAAACTTTTAAACTGATGCACTGAAGCTACAAAGACCATCACAGTTGAACCTCAAACATGCCACCACAAAGCCTTCATGGTTTTATTAATGCTTCAAAACAATAACTTAGCCAAACAGTTTCTATCTGGATTAATTGACTCTAGGTTCAACTTCCCTTGACAATTGGAACTGGAAAAATGAACTTAAAAAACAGTTTAGTAGACTTGGGTGAACCTTCCCAAGTCTACTAACCTGAGTTCATGAAGAGCAAGAAAAGTTACATTTTAAGTATTTAGAAGGACGATCATTTCAATTTTTGTCATTAATAATAGGTTTTAAAAATCCTACCAATGAAAATTAAGTAATTCTCAAATAAATAAAATATATACCAAATACTAGTAGTTTCTTCTGCTTGTCAACAGTGGAAACAAAGCTTCAATAGTGAAATACAACCATGTTGTAATTTTAAATTTTAAGCTTTGAAAATCATGTCGCCCTCAGTGAAGTTGACACTTTGTTATGTTTCATTAAACTAGCTCTCCTGCTGACAAACAAATTGAAAGGAAACACGCATTGTTTACTATTAGAGGACATATTTGCATATAAAGTTGGGACTCAGATCACCCCAAATGGTTTCAATTATCATCTCCCTTACAAAAAAAGAGAACGGCTACTACCCATCGCCCCCCCCTTTTTCTCAACGTTTTAGTGACTGATACCAAGACATATTGAGGTAGATTTCTTAAACATGCAGAAATCATTTTTACTCAAAAAGAACAGGAAATTTATCATTTCAACTTATATTAAAAAAAACTTACGAACGGACACTTGAGGCATTTAAACAAACCTTCTCTAGACAATTAACAAAGGCAAGCAGAATGTAAATGACCAAAATCATACAACTACCTGGTTATAGACTCAAATAGAACCCAGGCACCTAATTTCAAATGTAATGATTTTTCTACTAAAGTCTATTGAGTTCACTTAATTAACATGTATTAGGGAACCAGCTATTGCATTGTGCTTTACAACACTAGAAGCAAGGAAATGTGCATGGTGCTGACCTTTAATGAGCAGTTAGCACATACTCAGATGAGATACATAGTATATTCAAAAGTGAACAGATAGGAAGTTCACACAACAAAAGGAGAGAGAAATTGAGAACAAAACTATGGAAGGTCAAGCATTATTCAAGAGGCAGTGGTTTGGTCAATCAACATTGCTAACTGCTTTAAGAGAAAGATAGAGGGCAAAACCAGATATTGAAAGGTGAGACTATCAGATTTAAAATTTAACCTTAAGGCTATAATACCATGAAACATGGCACAATATGATGAGCGGTTAAGAAAAGTTCGTCTGGATACCAAGAATGAACAAGGACTAGCCCAGCATCACTAAGACAACTGGCCCAAGTGACAAGAACTATGTATATCTGAGTATCTGTACTGTCACAGAGAGAAAAACTTAGAGCACATAGTACAGCACATGAGAGCAAAAACCCAGGCACATATCATTTGTGCCCAAATGTAGTCTTATGCGATGTTCCCTTATATGCTAATCTTGCAGTCTAAGTTTCGATCATATATTCTTTACAGCCATTTCATTCATTCAGCTACCACATGCTATACCATGTGCTCCAAACTGCTCTGAATGCTAGGGAGTTGACAGTAATGTGCTGAGTGTAGAATGCATCTCCAGGCGGATAATGAAGGCTGAAACTCAATTCAGTGGTCAGTGCACTGATGGAGTCATGCTTTGAGAGCATACTGGGAAGTCACAGGAACTAAGAGGTGGGTGGGCACTGATTAGAGGAAGTAAGTCCCTTGAGGGTGTGTGTGCCTTTAATGTTACAACTTGTTCCTTGCCCCTTCCCATCTGCCTTTCTATCTTCCTTCTGAAACAATGGAGCAGCTGATGTGGACTGACACTTCTAACACTCTAAACCAAAATAAACCTTTCTTTCTTAAATTGTTTTTGTCAGGAATTCTGTCATGGCAAAACAAAAAAAACATCTTGTGTGGGTGGTGGGTACAAGTGGTGTCAAGAAGCAGGTGATAGGTCTCAGAGAGGCTTCCCAAGAAAAACACTTGGCTACAACCCCGATTTTAGAAAACACACCTTTACTGGGGTGGTATGGATAATCAATCTGCTTGAGACAGACTGACAGAAATCAGGCTTAGAAGAGTGCTATGACTTAATTTACAGGAAAATAGAAGATAGAATGAATCAATTTTACTAAGGATCCATTCCATTACTGTATTTGTCCCCTTTATTTTAATTTAAATTAGAAACAAGCTTGTTTTACATATCAATCCCAGTTCCCTCTACCTCACCTCCTCACCTGCCCCCCACCAACCCCCTATTTCATCCCCTTTCTGCTCCCCAGGGAGGGTGAATCCTTCCTTCCATGGGGAATCTTAGGTTTGTCACATCATTTGGAGCAGGGCCTATACCCTACCCCCTGTGTCTAGACTGAGAGAGTATCCCTCTATGTAGAATGGGCTCCCAAAGTCCACTTGTGTACTAGGGATGAATACTGACCCACTACCAGAGGCCCCATAGATGAACCAAACCGCAAAACTGACATGCACGTTCAGGGGGTTTGGAACAGTCCTATACTGGTTTCCCAGCTATCATTCTAGGGTCCATGAGCTCCCCCTTGTTCAGGTCAGCTGTTTCTGTGGGTGTCACTAGCCTGGTCTTGACCCCTTTGCTCATCACTCCTCCCTCCCTGCCACTGGATTCCAGAGTTCGTCTCAGTGCTTAGCTGTGGGTTTCTGCTTCTGCTTCCATCAGCTACTGGATGAAGGCTCTAGGATGGCATATAAGGTAGTCATCAATCTCATTACTGGAGAAGAGCCTTTTAAGGTAGCTTCTCAACTACTGCTTAGATTATTAGTTGGGGTCAATCTTGCAGAGCTCTGGACATGTCCCCAGCGCCAGATTTCTCTTTAAACCTATAATGGCTCCCTCTATTATGATATCTCTTTTCTTGCTCTCCTCTATTCTTCCCCTAACTCGATCTTCCTGCTCTCTCCTGTCTTCCTCTCCCCTTCTCTTTCTCCTAACTCCCTTTCCCCTCCCCCCATGCTCCCAATTAGCTAAGGAGATCTTGTCCCTTTCCCCTTCTCCTGAGGACCATGTATGTCTGTCTCTGTTAGGGTCCTCATTGTTTCCCAGCTTCTCTGGTAGTGTGGATTGTAGGCTGCTACTCCTTTGTTCTATGTCTAATATCCATACATGAGTGAGTACATACCATGTTTGTCTTTTTGTCACTGGGTTACCTAATTGAGGATGGTTTCTTCTAGTTCCATCCAATTGCCTGTGAATTTCAAGATTCCATTGTTTTTTTCACTGAGTAGTACTCCACTGTATAAATGTACCACATTTTCTCTATCCATTCTTCAGTTGAGGGGCACCTAGGTTGCTTCCAGGTTCTGGCTATTACAAATAATGCTGCCAAGAACATGGTTGAACAGGTGTCCTTATTGCATGATTGTGCACCTTTTGGGTATATGCCTAAGAGTGGAATTGCTGGGTCTTGTGGCAGACTGATTCCCATTTTCCTGAGGAATCTCCATACTGATTTCCAAAGTGGCTATACGAGTTTGCACTCCCACCAGCAGTGGAGGAGTGTTCCCCTTCCTCCACATCCTCTCCAGCATAAGCTGTCATTGGTGTTTTTGATCTTAGCCATTCTGACAGGAGTAAGATGGTATCTCAGAGTTGTTTTGATTTGCATTTCCCAGATGGCTAAGGATATAGAGCACTTCCTTAAGTGTCTCTTGGCCATTTTAGATTCCTCTATTGAGAATTCTCTATTTTGTTCTGTACCCCACTTTTTAATTGGAATAGCTGGTGTTTTGGTGACTAGCTTCTTGAATTCTTTTTATATTTTGGAAATCAGCCTTCTGTCAGATGTGGGGCTGGTGAATATCTTTTCCCATTCTGTGGGCTGCCGTTTTGTCCTGTTGACTGTGTCCTTTGACTTACAGAAGCCTCTCAGTTTCAGAGGTCCCATTTATTAATTGTTGATCTCAGTGTCTGTGCTACTGGTGTTATGTTCAGGCCGTGGTCTCCTGTACCAATTCATTTGAGGGTACCACCTACTCTATCAGGGAACTCCTACAGCTGATAAACAACTTCAGCAAAGTGGCAGGATACAAGATCAACTCGAAAATCAGTAGCCCTACTATATACAGATAATAAAAGGGCTGAGAAAGAAATCAGAGAAACATCAGCCTTTATAATTGCCACAAACAACATAAAATACCTTGGGGTAACCCTAACCAAACAAGTGAAAGACCTGTATAACAAGAACTTTGAGTCTTTAAAGAAAGAAATTAAAGAAGATACCAGAAAATGGAAAGATCTCCCATGCTCGTGGATAGGCAGGATCAACATAGTAAAAATGGCAATCCTGCCAAATGCAATCTACAGATTCAATGCAAACCCCATCAAAATTCTTCACAGACCTCGAAAGAATAATTCTCAACTTTATATGGAAAAACCAAAGACCAAGGATAGCCAAAACAACCTTGTACTATAAAGGAACTTCTGTTGGCATCACCATCCCTGACTTCAAGCTCTATTATAGAGCTATAGTCCTGAAAACAGCTTGGTATTAGCACAAAAACAGACGGGTAGACCAATGGAATAGAATTGAACACCCTGGTATTAAGCCACACACCTACAAACACCTGATTTTTGACAAAAAAAAAAAAGCTAAAATTATACAATTGAAAATAGAAACCATCTTCAACAAATGGTGCTGGCATAACTGGATACTGACATGTAGAAGACTGCAGATAGATCCATATCTACTGCCATGCACAAAACTTAAATCCAAATGGATCAAAGACCTCAATATAAATCCAGCCACACTGAATCTCTCAATTACTGTCTTAATGTATGAGTTATACAAGTAAGCAGAAGTACAGTCTGCTTGGTGAATACTGTCTTAATGTATGAGTTATACAAGTAAGCAGAAGTACAGTCTGCTTGGTGAATACTGTCTTAATGTATGAGTTATACAAGTAAGCAGAAGTACAGTCTGCTTGGTGAATGTAGCACAGAAAACAGCAAATAACACTGAAGGGCATTTCACTCATGCAATGTTTAAGACTGATGAAAATGCAAACACAATATAACTTTGTAGTGTATAAAATATATTCAACGCTAAATAGTTCTGAATAAGTATGTTTTATTTGACTTAAGACTTCCAACTAATAACACAAACCTGTCTGCTCTTTAATAGATAAAAACAAATGAAACACTACCCCTTTGGACATGTAAATACAACTGATATGACTACACTACTCTAGAACAAGCAAGCCAAGGAACCAAACCATATCTAAGTTCAATATGAAAGGACATTTTATTTCTTTCATTGTACATTGATTTCATCTAATTCTAGAAATGCTAACCACCCCAGCACCACCTACAAGTGTGGTAAATAGCAAGATAAATGTCATTGTCTAAGTGTTATGCTAACCCTACAAATTTAGGGAATAATTAAGCCTACAATGGTAGTACAGGAAAGCCTGTTTCAAGGAATGACATTTGACCTAGTCTGACAACTTTAAAAATGGACCCCTCTCGAAGGTTGCTCAAGTCAGGGCAATATGTAGGCTGACATTATTTCCATACCTATCCTTCTCCCCAGCTCCAATCCCCCAGTCTCATCCCCATCTCTGTAGTAGAACACTTGCTGAGGTCTACCTTTTCTTTCTGACTCCATTCCCAATGGATCACAAAGATGTTCTCCTCAACCTTTCCTCTTCCAACTCATCTCAGTATCCCAGCCTCCAACACCATTTCAATGGGAAGAAGACACCGGCTGAGCGGGGCCAGGGAAACAGATAAGCAAAGTTAAGACCTTAACCACTCACTCCTCCCCTCAAAATCCAATCCCCCAGTCTCATCCCCAACTCTGCAGCAGACATCTGTGGCAACCCTGCTTGTCCCCTGTTCCTATGTCCTATGATCCCACAAATCTTCCCCCTCCAACCGCTCTTCCTCAACTGTATCCCAGCCCCAAACTCAAACAGGCTCAGACCACTCATGCCAGAAAACTAGGTAGGATGCCTGTGGATTCTCTCTTCTCCCTGGGTCCCACAGATCCAATTCCCAGCCTTGTCCCCAGCTCTGTAACAGACCACCTCCGGCAGCCTTCTTCTCCTCTGCCCACACCTCCAATGGATTACACAGACCTTCCTCTCCCCACTTGCTGCTTTATCCCAGGCCCCAACTCCAGGAGGCACTCTCTGCTAACACACAGACCACTCCTGCCAAGAAAGCTGGGAAGCTGTAGATCTTTCCCTCTCCCTCTGTACCTCTAGATCTAATCCCCAGTTCTCATCCCCAGAGCTACAGTAGACCACCTGTGGTGACCATGCTTCACTCTCTCCCCCAGTTCCAAGGAGACACAATGAGTATATCCTTGTTGAACACTCTGCCCTCCTCCCTCCTGTGGACTCACTCAGACCTCTAGCCCATTCCTATGTGTCAATTCCTAATACCCAGAAACAACATTTTACCTGGAACCACCAAGTGGCCACAACTATCATGTTCATAGAACATTTCCTACCAGGCAACACAAAGGCACCACATTCTCCAAAAATCCAGAGACTAAAACAGAAGCCAAGGAATAAAACACCGACCTAACACCAAGAAATGTGGAAATTAGCACCCAGATCTATAATCAACCCATCCCAGATGCCTAGACACCAGAGTAAAATCACAATCAATAACAGCCAGGGCAATATAGTCCAGCTGTACTATCACAGCAGGCCCTGGATATTCCAACATAGCTGAAGCACAAAGGGAAAACAAAAACAAAAACTTTAAAACCACCTGTACGAAGATTGCAGAGGTCCAGAAGGAGAAATAAATAAATCCCTTAAAGAAGCCCAAAAAACACAAACGGTGTAAAGAAATGAGTAAAACTGTCAAAGGCCTGAAAATGGGAAGAGAAAAAAGAAAACACACACTAAAGGAATTCTGGAAACAAAAATTTTAGGAATTGAAACAGGAACTACAGAGGCAAATTTCATGAACAGAGTACTAGAGACAAAGAGAATCTCAGGCATTAAAAATATGATAAAAGAAATGCATACATCAGAGAAAATGTTAAATCCAAAAAACTGACATAAAACATTCAGGAAATCTGGGACACTATGTAAAAAGCAAATCTAAGGATAACAGGAAGGACAGAAATCCAGTTCAAAGGTCCAAAAAATGTTTTCATCAAAATCAAACAAGAAAATTTCCTAACCTAAAGGTAATGTCTATAAAGGTACGAGAAGCATACAGAACACCAAATAGATTGAACCAGAAAAAAGTCACTTTGGCACATAATAATCAAAGCACTAAATGGACAGAAGAAAGACTAGTAAAAACTGCAATGGAAAAACACCAAATAACATAAAATGGTAAACCTATTAAAACTACACCCAACTTCTCAATGAAGACTCTAAAAGCCAGAGGCTTGGATAGATGTTTGCATCTTCTAAGATACCACAGACACCAGTCCAGACTATTATATTCAGCAAAATTTTCAATCACCATAGATGGAGAAATTAAGATATTCCATGATAAAGGCAAATGTAAACAATATCTCAGTCCTACAGAAAGTGAGAGGGAAAATTATAACCTAAGGTGGTTAATTAACTACAACCATGAAAACCCGGGGAATAAATAATCTCACACTAGCAAAATCAAAGGGGAAGTGTTTGTGTACATACACACACACCACCACCACCACAAACAAATAAACAAACAAACAAAACAGGAAATCAGCCACCAGTCACTGATATCTGTCAATATCAATGGTCTCAATTCCCCAATAAAGAGACACAAGTTAACAAAATGGATGCAAAAACAGGATCCATCCTACTGCTGCATCCAAGAAACATACCACAACATCAAGGATAGTCATTGCTTCAATGTAAAGGGTTGGAGAAAATATTCTAAACAAATGGACCCAAGAAGCAAGCTGACCTAGTCATTTTAATATCTAACAAAACAGACTTCAAACCAAAAACTAATTCAAAGAGATGGGGAAGCACACTACATACTCAAAGTAAACATGCTACCAAGATACCAAGATTACATTCAAATTCTTAACATCTATGCACCAAATACATGGGCACCCATGCTTGTAAAAGAAACTACTACAGCTTAAATCACATACTGACCCCTCACACAAAGAGATTTCAATAACCGGCTGTCCAGACAAACCTAAACAGAGAAATTCTAGAGCTAACAGATATCTACAAAAGAATATTTCTTCTTCTCTACAACTCATGGAACTTTCTCCAAAATTGACCACATATTCACATATGTTAAATATCAACACATGCAAGAAAATTGAAGTAACTCTATGTATCCTATCAGACCACCACAAATTAAAGCTGGACATCAACAACAGAGACAACAGAAAGCTTACAAACCCATGGAAACTGAACTCTCTCCACTGAATGAAAAATGGGTCAATACAAAATAAAGAATTTAAAGATTTTTCAAGAATTCAATGAAAATTAGTGCATAGCATACCCTAACTTACGGAACAATAAGACAACTAAAGGTGATCAAGGGGTTATAAACTGGAAAGGAGGAAGTCAAAGTATCATTATTTGCAGATGCTATGAAGTATACATAAGTGACCTTAAAAATTCCAACACTTTAAGGAAAGTAGCTGGGTACAAAATTAACTCACAAAATTCAATAGACCTCCTATATACAAATGTCAGACTAAGAAATCAGGGGAAAAAAAAATCTTTCACAAGAGCCCCAAAGAACAAAATAACTTGGAGCTAAATTTTAACCAAGCAAGTGAAAGACTTGTGCAATACAATATTTAGGACATTGGAGAAAGAAATTGAAGAAGGTATCAGAAGATAGGAACATCTCCTGTGTTCATGGATTAACATAGTAAAAATGGTCATTCTACCAAACGCAATCTACATATTTAATGCAATCCCCATCAAAATCCATACACAATTCTTCATAGATCTTGAAGGGACAATTGTCAACTTCATATGAAAAAAAGCAAAACAAAACAAACAAATAAACAAACTAAAAACACCCCACAGGATAGCTAAAACAATCCTGAGCAATAAAAGAATTGTGGGAAGCCTAATCATTCCTGATTAGGTTATACTACAAAGCTATAGTAACACAAACTATATTGGCATAAAACAGACACACTGATCAATGGAATCAAGTTGAAGTACCAGACATAAACCCACACATCTATGGACACCTGATTTTTGATATAGAAATCAGAAATACACACTGGCAAAAGGACAGACTCTTCAAAAAATGGTGCTGGTCAAACTGAATGGCTGCATGTTTGCCCAAATCCCTGCACAAAACTCACCTCCAAATGGATTCAACACCTCAAAAAAAAAAAAAAAAAAAAAAAAAAAACAGGTACACTGAACTTGATACAAGAGAAAATAGGGAAGAGCTTTGAATTCACCAGCACAGGAAAAGACTTTTTGAACAGAACACTGTTAACACAGGCACTAAAATCACAATTAATAAACGCGACCCCATGAAACTGAAAAGCATCTGTAAGGACACCATCATTCAGACAGAGCAGCAGTCTACAGAATGGGAAGAGATTTTTTTTAACCAATTCACTTTTATTTAAAATATACAAAGAACTGAAGAAGGTTAATTATTAAAAACAACACAATTTTAAATGGTATATAGATCTAAACAGAATTCTCATTACAGGAATCTGAAATGGCTTAGAAACACTCAAATGTCCAACACGCTTAGCCATCAGGGAAATGCAAACCAAAACTTTTGAGATTCCATCTTATACCTGTCAGAACAGCTAAGATCCAACAACACAAAATGACAGCTCAAGCTGGCAAGGATGTGGAATAAGGGGAACACTCCTTCATTGCTGGTGGGAATGCAAACTTGTAAGGTCACTATGGAAATGAATATTCTGGTTCCTCAGGAAGATGGGAATCCATTTACCTCAAGACCCAGCTATACCACTTCTGGGCATAACCCCAAAGGATATTCCATCCTATGACAAGGACACTTGCTCAACTACGTTCGTTGTTGCTCTACTCATAATTGCCAGAGATTGGGAGCAGCCTAGATGTCCCTCTATAGAACATTGAAAAAAGAAAATGCAGTACATTTACACAATGAAGTATTACTAAGCTGTTAAAAAAATTACATCAGAAAATTTGTGGGCAAATGAACAATCCAGGCTGTTGCTAAGACAAAGGGTTGCTCTCTGCAAATTGACTGAGGGACCCCTTGCTGGACCATGGAGTAATTGGGCTGGAACCTAAATAGTGTCTTCACCCCCATGTTCTAGTGCCTTTTAGTGTGGAAAGGTACTCTGCAGGCTACCAAAAGAAAAATCTAAACACCAACCACGACAAAACCTTTGTCCTATAATCTTTCCTGCCTGCAAGATATGCTAGGGCAACAGAACTTATGGGAGCAGCCAACCAATGTCTGATTTGACCTACAGACCCCTCCACAAAGGTGAAACCCATAACCAACACTTTATGAATGACCAAGAACCAGACCCTAGATAGCTCAGAGACTTAGGGTAAAACCAAGTACTACTACTGGTCTAAAAACTATTTTTTTTAAAGTAACAATAAAAAGATTCTTAATGATATTCTATTATACTCAGATCAGTGCCTTATTCAACCATTATCAGAGAAGCTTCCTTCCTTCTGCAGCAGATGGGAACAATACAAAGATGCACAGCCAGACGTGAGAGAGAGACAGAGAGACAGAGAGAGAGAGACAGAGAGGGGGGGAGCAGAGACAGAGACACAGAGACATACAGAGACAGAGAGATAGAGAGAGACAGAGACAGAGACTGGCTGGCTCTCCTCAGAAAGTATAGCTCAAATGGGAGGTGGTCTCCATCAAATCCATCTCCTCAGAGGTCAGGAAACCCTGCAGAAGAAGAGATGGAAAGAGTGTAAGAGCCAAAGGAGACGGAGGAACAGGGGAACGAGGCCTCTGAAACAGGTAGGCAAAGCTCATATGAACTCAAGAGACTAAAGCAGCAAGAACAGAGCATACACCAGGTCCTCTGTGTATACACTACAGCTTTAAGCTTAGTATTTTTATGGGACTTCTGGGTGAACAAGTTGGTCTGATTCCTGTGTCTGCCCTTTTCTTTCTGTTGGATTGCCTTGTCCAGCCTCAATGTGATGGCTTTTGTTTTATCTTATTATATTTTATTTTGTCTTGCTTAGTTCTTATCTCCTAAAAGTCAGAAGAAGGGCAAGTGGGAAGGAACTAGGAGATGTAGAGGAATGGGAAACTAATCAAGCTATATTATATGAAAAAATAATTTATCTTCAACAAACAAAAAATAGTTCAAATACTCAAACAAAAAACCTTTTACAATAATCCTAAAAAGATTCATTTTTTCCATTGTGCATATCTTCCCTAATAATTAAAAGATCTTTTATTTCATGTTGCATTAGTGATTGAACCCAGGGCCTTGTGTACACTAGGCAAATATTCTATCAAGTTACATCCTTTCAGATGTAGCTTTTTGATTGAGCCATTTTTAGTGCCTGTATATAAAAACTTGATTTGTTACATTGCAAATAAAATTAATACATCCTTTAACAAAAAGACCCCACTGCTACAAGAGGAAAAGAAAGAAAAATTGAGGCAGATGTACCTACCTATACAAAGAAAAGACATGATCCAGAAATAATGCCAAAAATATACTCTGTATGAGCTGCACAAAGGACTTTTTCTGCAAGAACTTGAACATAATTCCTAGATCTTATATAAAAAGCAGCCAAATCAATGACAGCTCAAAGGGTAGGAGGAAAAAAAACCAAAGCATGGGGCTTAGAATACAGCTAACTAGTACTGGATCTCCTAGTATGCAGAGTCTGGTGCCAATGCAAAGCAATACAACCAAAGTGGGGTTACAAGATTCTGTAAGTCTTCCTGAGTGACTACAGGCTTAGGTACACTATCAGAAAATGAAAGATCTGGGTTATAACCTTTAAATGTTATGTAAATTAGGAAACACGTGAAAGAGCTTATCAATAGCCAAATAAAGCATCAGACAGTATTTGAGACGTCGTTGAAGAACAGCCAACACCAACAGCAGGATCTCTGAAGGTGAAAAAGTCATAAAATAAACACTAGGATTATCACCAAAAATCAATGTCACTTAAAGGAGGGTTAGAAACCTAAAAGGCAAAATCTGATAAAAATCACACAGGTGAATAACTGGCAGAGCCCTAAGCGGAGGCTTTTGAGATAGTTGCCTTAAAAGGTCAATACATTAGAATAGTTGCTTTAAGAGGTCAAGAGATTAAGAACAGTTTAGAGTTAATCCAAAAGAGAAATCCTCTACATACTTCAATACTGGTAAAAGCAACCCAAAGCAACCATAAACAGCCACGTCTTTCTCATGGGCCATCCCCAGTACTCCAGAATTGATTACAGGAGCTATTTCTGATTTGAGCCAGGAACAAAACA
Organism: Mesocricetus auratus; assembly: GCF_017639785.1. Lineage (NCBI taxonomy): Eukaryota > Metazoa > Chordata > Mammalia > Rodentia > Cricetidae > Mesocricetus > Mesocricetus auratus. The sequence continues at coordinate 33,562,916 of NW_024429201.1, forward strand.
AAACAAAAACCAGTGTAAACTGTTCTTGCGGAGGACCTCCCTTAGGTTCCCAGAGCCTTTTTAGGAAGCTCACACTGGCCTGTAATCCAGCTCCAAAGGGGTTCAGTACTTTTGGCCTCTTAGGAAGTATGAACTCATGGGAACATATGCATACACAGATACCAACAAACACATAATCTTAAAAGAGTAACAAATATTTTAAAAATTAATAAAACTGATGTTTAGTAAGTATAAATTTCAAAAAAATGCCTAAATACAAGGCAAATTTCTTATAAGCTAAACCTACAATGCATCAATACATGCCTTTGGCAACTTAATAAAATTCAATTGATCTCCAGAGACCTAGAACTTAGCAAAACCTAAACTTTTGGGTTTTTTTTTTAAGTCTATCCCAGAAATTTAGTCAATTCTCTCTTTAAATGACCTGTTTTTCTGTTTGTTTGAATGATACAGCATTTTTTTTCTCTAATTAGTGGGTATTAAGAGAAAAAGAGTTGGAGATATCACTTAGCGCTGGGGAAAAATTTGAACAAAATTGCTTATTTGAGGGTTAGTAGATTTGTAACCTCAACACTTGGAGAGATTTTTATCAGGACAGTGGGAGAGACAATGAGGATAAGTACGACGACACAAACACTTCTAGTAAAAATGATTAAAGATAAACTATAAAAATAAAATGAAAGTACTCAACAAACATTAGTTGAAATTACCCTAGAAAAATAGTTTCAATATTGTAAACTAAGTGTCTTAAGATCAAGGTCATAATTTGTAGTATAGTGAAACTGTAGTGACCAGCCCCCCATTTCAGTCACCATGACAGACTACCATGTGCTTGCATGACCCATATGAAGGACCTGAGCTAATGGGTTTAGCTCATTAAATAACTTTAATAAAAAGACTCTTTGCTTTTGCATCAAAATAGGCCTCTTGGTGATTTTGGGGTTCGGAATTTGGGCACAACAAAATGTGTCGGGGGTTTTTCTGTGTCTCTAATGATCAGAAAAATATTCTGACAATTACTTCCAAAATCCAGTTGCCAAGACTTCTACTTTTTTTTGACTTAAAGATCATAAGACAATCTTTAACACAATAAATGCAAAATTTAGCTGGACATGGTAGCATACATCTGTAATGATAGTTCCTGGAAGGCTGTAGCAGAGGGATCAAGAGTTCAAGGTAGCATGAAGAACAGAGTGAGTTCTATGCTAGCCTGGGCTAATCAGCAAGAAACTGCAGTAAAAAACAAAAGCAAGGCCTATGAGATAAGAAGTCATGGTTTCCCTTAAACAAGGCTAAACAGAAAGGAATGGTTTTAGTGACAGAATAAATACACATACACAGACATCCCCACAAGCCTGAAGAAAATGAACCATTTGTAATTAATCACTTATAATCATCATAAATATGGTTGAAGTTTTTTGAATGATAAAACTCTTTAAATATAGTAAGCTAATGGAGTTTCTGCTTTGGTGGAAAAAAAAATTTGTCCAGTACGACGTCCCTTCAGAAAGTAGAAGGTGACATTGCTCTCCAGAGCAGATCACGGCATTAGAGTCAACAGCAGCAATCAGCAAGCAAAGATTACAAACACCAGTTGAGCACAGCATGGTGTGGAGGACAAGCAGATAACTCAGACAACTGAGATTACTAAGGACTCCTATTTATCACAGAGATAAAAACGTGAAGTTTGCTTTAAAAGGTAAACACAAGGTTGTAAGTTGGTAGTTGAACCCTTCCCTCAGCACTGCAAACCAAAACCTGGCAGTGCTAAGTATACACAGCAGGAGGCATGGACTGCTGGCAACCTATAATGAAATATACAGAACACAAAACATGCGAAAGGCATGACATGGTGGCCGCACTAGATAAAGGTTTCCTTTGCTTACTCCAGTGCCCATTCATACTAACCCACACCTCTTCCCAATCCACACATCTGCACCAAGAATTTGCTGCAAAGATACTATCACTGTCATCTAGTAGGTGTTTCCACCGAGTGACATGAACTGCAGAGTGAATATGAACCAACAGTTGTAAATTTACCTAAAATATGACATTGTTTTAAAATTTGATTTCTCTTGTAACTGAAATCTGTGGCTACTGAGCATAAACTTGAGATGACAATACCTCACCAAAAATCCTTTTTTACCTCTTAAGAAGAAAAAAAAATCTGTGCTAATTAACCTGTTAGTGGTCCAGAAAAAGTGGCATGGTGAGATGGCCTTTGTGTCGGCTGACTATATGGAAGGAAAGGGAAGCTTCTCTAAGCAAGTGCAGTTTTTCCAACTCCTATAGAAGCAAAGTTTCAGTTGTAAGCAGTAGTCATTACAACTGTAAGGAGGAGGAGAGAGGCAATTCTGGAGCCCCCAAGGAAAAGAAATGGGTGTGACACAGGTTTGAACAAGTATGATAAAGAAGCTTACAGTAATTAAGAAATTCCAGTTCACAGCTCCGCATCTCTAACTCCTTCTCACTCACCAGTATTACTTCAAGTCCATGCCCAGACATAAACGACTAATACAGTGGTATGGGGGCTGGAGAGATGGCTCAGAGGTTAAGAGCACTAGCTGTTCTTCCTGAGGCCCTGTGTTCAATTCCCAGCAACCACATAGTGGCTCACAACCATCTGTAATGAGACCTGGTGCCCTTTTCTGGCCTGTAGGGATACATACTGGCAGAACACTATATACATTTAAATAAATAGGCCTTTAAAAAAATACTCTGGTATGAAGGAATCTTTTAACTGGATACATTTAAGGCAAAAGAGGTACTACTGTAGTACTGACTGTCCTACTATACAATGACTTGCTGCAGTAATGGACAAAGTTTAGCACTTAGAAATGTCAATCATGTTATACCTAACAGTAATGACTAATTCCTCTAATACTATTTGTTATATTAGGTATCAGCTAGGCTTGAGAAGATTTTCCAAAAATACAAGTATATAGTAGTCATAAAAATTACTACTTATTTTTCTAAGTGGTTCTAAGGACTAAATTTAGGGTCTTATACATGCTACACTAGGCAAATACTCTACTACTGAGTTACATATCTCCAGCCTTCTTTATGCTTACTTGGAAACAGGGTCAGGGTACATTGTCCAGGCTGGCCTTAAACTCTATAGCTCAGGTTACCTTAACCTGTTATCCTCTTGCTTCAGTCTCTAGAGTAGCTAGGATTATAAGTTTGAAGCACCAGGACTAGCAAAAATAATTATTTCTTACTGTAATATTATCTTTCTAAGAAATTGGTTTTTAATTTTTAACATTGGATTAAACTTCTGAAATCTAATTCTTTTATAAGCTGAAAGTCATCAAATTAAACAATAATCAGCCTGGCCAAGTAGCACAGTGGAACAAGTCAAATCCTACCATTGCTATCTACATTTCTTTGGACATGTGAAGATTGAAAGGGGGTGTGGTCAGCTGCAGGATGTGATCTCTCCCTGCAGACATGTTACTCTAATTCTGTTGTGCCTCCATCTGTAAAATAGAAGATAAAACAAAACAAAACCCCAGAACTTAAATACATCATCAGGATATAAGTGAAGTTTACTTCTACAATATCTGATGAAGTCCAACTGCTAAACACACTTAGCTATTACAGTTACTGATGAATGTGAAAATTCAATTTGTATCCACCTATAGTGCTTTGAAAGTCTAGCTTTGAGGGACTCTCTTGCTGCTCAGATAGCTGTAACAAAAGCAACTCAGGAAAGCCAGGCTCATCTGGCTTACAGTTCTAGGTTACAGTCTATGTCTGCAGGGAAGTAAAGGGTTAGGAAGTGAAACTGTCAGTCACAAGACAGTTACAGTCAAGATGATGGAGCAGTGAACTAACACACTCATGCTAGTGACTGGCTTGCTTTCTCCTCCTTCCTATGGAGGTGGGTGGCCTGCCTATCTTAATTAAGGTTAAATTTCTTAGAAACAAATGAAATTGTTCCCCCTTTTCCCCAAATCTTACACTATATGCCAAAACATACAAAGGTATTCCATCTACTTTAGTAACAGAATTATCCTTTCTGTTTTATTTAAGTGTTATAAACTGGAATTATTGGTGCCTGAGATATATTTTCTCAGAACTCTAATGAGAAAGAGTACTAACATGGCACACTGTGGACCCAACAGCAATTAGAGCAAGGTTGTAGAATACAATCTAAGGCACAAAAATCAATGACCTCACACCAGCATAGAACAAGACCCTGCCTTTAAAATTAGCTGAAGTTGTATCACGTGGTAGAACATTTCCCTAGTATGAAAAGTCTTGTACTTATTCTTCAGCATCAACCAACAACACCATTTTTATATCAGTATCCAAAATAAAGTGAAAAAAGTAAATGTAAGTCTATGAAAATACAACCAAACAGGCTGACACACACCAGTCCCAATTTGAGAGGAAGTGGGAAGACAATCATGACAAACTATACATCAACCTGATCTCCATAACAAGCCAGCCAAGACTATGTGTGAGACCCTCCTGTCTCAAAAACAAAGAGAAAATGTGAGCAAGATCTGAGAAGGATAAAGACTGATGTCTAAAACAGAGAACAAAATAAATGGAAGACACTCCAGGTTCATGCATTGGCAAGACTCAACATTATCATGACATAGATCTCTTCAGCCTTATCTACACCAATTAGTTTATTATATTACCAAGCAAAGCCATGGGAAGAAGGGCTGGGGAAGTGGCTCTGTAGTTAAGAATATGTACTTCTCTTCTGGAGGAGAAGTCTGGTTCCCAGTATTCACTTCAGGCAGACAAGTACCTATAACTTTATACAAGGGGATCTAACCCCTCCAGTCTCCTTGGACACCTTCACTGAAGCACACATATTCACAGAAACACAAAATTGAAAATAATAAATCTCCAAAATCATGGAAAATTATTCTATAAATTAAAAACCTGATCCCCAGATGTATAAAGACAGGCAAAAAAGCTAGGATAGAAAAGAAAATACTAAAGGAAATAAAAGTTGGAAGACTGACATTAACAGATTTCAAGACTTACTATAAAGCTATAATAATCAAAACAGTACTGTATTGACAAAAAGACAAATTAATCAATACAATAGGATAGAAAGGTCAAATATAACTCCATAAAATTTAGTTAGTTAAACGTGGACAGAGAATAGTATCAGAAAAACAAAGGAAAAAAGTCAGTATTTTCAAAAAGTGAGGTTGGAACAAATAAATATTCACACTGAAAAATGAATCTAGACATATGCTTACTCTCATACATAAATTTACTTAGAACATCATAGGTGTAAAATACAAAACTTAAAAGAGTCCCTATAAAATAACACAGGAGACAACTTGGTTGGCCTTGGTTATGGTATTGACTTTCTAGATCAGGGGGCCAGAAAGATGGCAGCCCCTGAAACTAACCAGATTCACTAGGCTTCTCTCTCCCTGTCAGAGTAATCAATAAAAGCAGAGAGTCAATCCTCCTCAGACAGAATGATGCCAGGCTTCCAAGAAGACTACAAAGACTTGAGACTACAACAGCTGCCCGAAGAAGCAAAAGCCAGCTATGCTTTCTGGAAAAGGTAGAGTAACTGAGGCACCTGGAAAGGACACTCTCCATCCTGCTTGAGCTGTCTGCAGGCTGTGCAGTGTGCTCCAGGTTCCCAGCTTTGTGGGCTGTTACCTATGCTGTGGGGGAGAGTCTTGAGTCATTTCTGACCCTGTAAGTAAGTAACCTCTCACCCATATTCTATAAGTCACCCCAAGAGAACTCGCCAAGTTAGACTTTGGTGATATCCACACTGTGATCTGTCATATGTTTCCTATCTGGGATGAACAGATGTGTGTTGTGTCTCCCCAGGAAAAGTTCTGACACACACCTGAAATTCAAGTACTGATAATGACAGTACTTGCCTGGCAAGTACAAGTTCTGGGTCTGTCTCACAATAAAAGAATGAGATGGTAGGGAAGAAAAACGAAACTATCAAATCTAGAACACCTGGGAAAACCTTAAATAGTTATTACAGAGTAGAAGAAGCCAATCTACAAGGGTTATAAATCTTCATGGTTCCAATTATGTGACATTCTAGAGAGCCTTGGTTACAGTGAAAAATATCAGTGGTTGGTAGAGAAAGGGAATGAGGAAATATGAGTATGAACAGCATAGAAACGTTCATGGAAGTTAAATAATCTTACACAATAATGATGGGTACACAGAATGATGAATTCATCCAAACCCACATCCAAACCCACAAAAAGTACATTAAAAATGAGTTCTGGGCAGGTAACATAGCTCAGTAGATACAGGTGCCAGCCACTGCCACCAAACCTGTTAAACTGAGTTCCATTCCCTGAACCCATATGATGGAAGAAGAGAATCAACCCCCACAAGTTGTCTCTGACCTCCATATACATGCTAAGGTGATAAATGCATACACACTAACACACCAAATAAACATTTTTTAAAGAAATCCTAATTCAGAATATAGGTTTGGGTGATTATAATGCATCAATTGTACAAAATGGACCACTCTCAGCTGCTGGGCACAGTGACGCATGCCTACAATCACAGTGTTGTAGAGGCTGAGACAGAGGATCAGAAGTTCAAGACTAGTGTGAGTTATATAGCCAGAACCTATCCCAAAAGTAAAATAACTAATTTTTAGTTTTCTAAAAGGTGAAGACCCCCTTAGTCAGTCACACATTTCAGCAGGACCCACACCAGAGAGTAGCTAGACAAGACAAATCAGACTCCACTTGTGGGTTTAAAAAAGGAGACACAGAACATGGATGAGCAGATAAAGAGGTGAGGTGGGTCTGGAGAAGAGCTGGGGGAAAGGGATGAGTATGACCAAATCCACTGTATGAAACTCTCAATGAGCAAAAATATACTATTTTTTAAATGGTGAGGATATGTACCACTCTGGTCAAAGTTACAAGTAATGGAGAGGACATGTAGAACAACAGAAACTTATGCACACAAATCCAAAGCTAATCTAAAGCTCCTCTTTAAAAAAATACCTTCAGGGGCAAGAGAGATGGCTTAGCTGTTAAGAGCAGTTTCAGAAGGTTGTATTTACTAATTGTCGATCTCAATGTCTGTGCTACAATCCACACTGCCAGGGAAGCTAGGAAACAAAGAGGACCCTAAGAAAGACAGACATGATCCCCTGGGGAAAGGGACAAGATCTCCTGAGCTAACTGGGAGCATAGTGGGAGGGAAAAGGTAGTCAGGAGAAAGAGAAGGGGAGAAGAGGATTTTCCAGGGGACCCTCATTCAATACCCAAAAGCTATGTGACTACTAACAACCATCTGTAACTCCAGTTCTAGAGGATCTGACCCCTGCCTATGGCCTCTTCAGGCACTACACACACATACATGCAGGCAAACACACACACACACACACACACACACACACACACACAGTAATTAGATAATAAAATATTAATTGCGTTAAAAAAAAACCCTAACTTCCAAGGGGCTGGAGGTGGCTGAGAAGTTAAGAGCACCTGCTGCTCTTGCAGAGGATGGAGATTCATTAAGAACACCGACATAGGGACTCTGTCTATTACTGCAGTTCCAGAGGATCTCTGCAACTTCTAGCCTCTGCACCAGCCATACAAATTGTATATACATACGTACATGCACACACACATACATACAGGTAAGCACTAATACCCACAAAATAAAAAAATCAATCTTTAAACAATGAAAGCCTTCTTTTTTGCAGTATGTGACATAAAACTGCAGTCGAGGCCTGGCTGTGGTGGCACACGCCTTTAATCCCAACACTGGGGACACAGAGGCAGGCGGATCTATGTGAGTTCGAGGCCAGCCTGGTCTACAAAGCTACACAGAGAAACACTGTCTTGAAAAAACAAAAATTGAGGAAATAAACACCATTATCTTCATGCTTAAATATAAAAGTATCTGTAATCTAAACCTGTAATGAGTTTACTGGAAGTCTTATACAGCTAAAAACAATGTAAGTTTTGTGACTGCTCACCAGAAATATTACAACTGTCTAAAATGCCATTGGTAAATTTGTACTCACATGTGCCAGTCAAATGCTATGTTTCCTTATAGCAACCACCATCATTTTCTATCTCCTTCTGCTTTCTTTGTTTCTTTTACCAAGACTGCTTCACTACAAGATCTGCACCAGCCTCTCCTCATGAAAAGCAAGCTCCAAAAAACGCAGAGATGTTTGTTTTATAAAACTATATCCTAGTTGGGTGGTGGTGGCACACGCCTTTAATCCCAGCATTCAGGAGGCACAGGCAGGCGGATCTCTGTGTGTTTGAGGCCAGCCTGGTCTACAGAGTGAGTTCCAGGACAGCCTTCAGAGCCACAGAGAAACCCTGTCTCGAAAAACAAAGTTATATCCTTTGCCTACCAATGTTGAAAATAGTGAGTAAACGGTTATCATTTGAAATAATAGGATTTTTTTAAAAGCAGTTGCCTGGTTAAACAAAGGAAATAGTTAATTCAAGCAAACATAATTCCAGAGCAGATGGTAAAGTATAGTTTGTCCTCTCTAAAATTCACACTAGAGTTTTGCTTCCAATGCATTAAGAGGGTAGAAACTGAACATAACTCATGTTTCAGGGCATTGCCATTGGGATGTGATTACTATCAGATAAGGTCATCATAGGAGTTCCTATATTAAATCAAGAAAAGAAAGCATGCATTCACACACACCACACCAGGCACTCAACCCCCCCCCACACACACACCTCCATCTCTTGTCACCACTGCCAGCAAAGTCATCACTAGATGAGGTCCACCAACTTGGACCAAAACTGCAAACCAGAAACCCGTTTCTAAACAATGCACACAATCTGTGGTACCATATTATTGACAACGGAAGAGAGAGCAAGACAATTGCTATATAAAGAGTGAGAGTTTATGTTTGGGGTACTTTTTTTTCTACAAAGGTGCTCAGGCACAAGTTGGATTAACCAAATACTAACTGGAGTTCAGGAAGCCTCAATATAGCATCGACTAGGCCTCTTGAAGGACAAAAATAGCAAGGAAGAATCTTAGTAGAATGAAGTCAGAAAACCTCAGAAGAAACTCAACTCTCTGTCACTAAGTGGTCAATGCTAAATCCTCCTTAGAACCTGTCTTCTAAACTGTATGTCTGATTTTCATTCAAATGCAAAGGAACTTCTAATAAATACACCCAAGTATCTCAGCCTTCCATTTTCCTTTATGAACGGCTTGAAGCCCACTTGTTTCTGACTTACCTACAGAATTCATTAGACACAAAATTCTGAGTTGGAAACGATGGCCCATACAATAATCCCAGCACTTAGGAGACTGAAACAGGATAGTAGGGAATTCAAGGCCAGCCTGAACTACTGAGTAAGAACATGTTTAAAGAACAACCAAACAAGCAGGCAAAGATTCTGAAATGTTATAATAATGAGGCCCAAAAATACATTTTTACAAAGAATCATAGGTTTGTTTTTTTGTTTTTTATTCTATCTATCTGTCTATCTATCTATCTATCCCATCCATCCATCCATCCATCCATCCATCCAGGCAAATCTCACTACGTAGACCTGAATAGCATGCAATTCACTGTATACAAGGCTTGCCTCAAACTCAAGAGATCCCATGTTGGGATTAAAAAAACAGGCACCGCCGGGCGTTGGTGGCGCACGCCTTTAATCCCAGCACTCAGGAGGCAGAGGCTGGTGGATCTCTGTGAGTTCGAGACCAGCCTGGTTTACAAGAGCTAGTGCCAGGACAGCCTCCAAAGCCACAGAGAAACTCTGTCTCTAAAAAAAACAAACAAACAAAACAAAAAAAAAAAAACAAAAAAACAGGCACCACCATGCCCAGCCATTCTTAACTCAAGTATCCCAACACTGTAAGTTCATTAGAGGTCACCTATTCTAGGACTCCCCAAATTTATACTCAATGCATTGATCTGTACTTTTTAAGTATACTGTGTATTTCTCCCATAACATGTACCACCTTATCTATCCAGCACTACTGCTCACCAACTCTATAGCAAAGCTTTGCATCTCCCCACAGCTAACACCTGCTACATGGACTAAACAAGCCTGGAAACACCTACAACACTAGCTCTAATCTACACAAATCAAGCATGAATGCAAAACTTCCATCACAACAGAAAGTATAACAGAATTAGTTGGTATACCTTTAGTAAATTTTCTACATATTTTCACAAACCGAAAGCAAAATAATTCAGAGAGCACCCTATTTTCAGTCTACATCACAAGCTTATTGTCATTTGCTTACAATTGAAGAACGCAATACACACAGCACACCCCTGAAGTTTGGAGCTAGACACCGAAACAAAGACTGAGAGGGAATAAATTTATAACCAATTAAACAATTATAAAGTCAAAAATGTCCATTCTGGGGTAGCATTTAAGACAGTAGTGAAATACTTGGACAAATATAAAGACAAAGATTTTAAGACTACCCACATGATGTATAAAAATATTAAAAAAAAGAGTGAATATATTTTTAAAGGAATTACAGGGCTAAGGAAACCAAGTTAAATCTTAACCAGAAATATGTAGGTATCATGAAACAGAGTTCTAAGTCACTAAATGTGAATCAGAAGATGACTCAAAGACCAATTCTACTACTTTTGTCATAAATCTAGAACGTCTTATAGAGTTGAGTAAACAACTTCGGGTACGTAATGGGCAGATTCTGGGTCTCCAGGGTTCACATATGGTGCTCATTGTAAGATTAGCAATTTAAAAGAAACTACTAATTCAACTAAGCTGCATCCTAAATTCAGCCCATCCTAACAAAATTCAATTCTTAGACATTTTTCCCCTCAGGATTCCAAATACAAACATGATCAATTTCATAGCTGTGAACAACTTTAGTCCAGTAGCTCAAAAACAAGACCAATGTCACAATGGAGACAGTTAACTATCCAGCCTGACACTGAAAATCACCATGAGATTAGCTGGAAATATACCTATTTCGTTGGAGCTCTCAGAGTGGAACACATTCTAATTCAACTTCTCAATGACTATAATGCATTGAAGAATTTTATTGATATTCTATCTTCAACTGTCTAGATTAAGAAGCCAAAAACCTACTTTACACTTAAAACTGAGACCAAGTTCTTTAGATGTCACCTCAAGTATATCATTGGCTATTTCCAGACTCCATATTCTTCCTTCTGTAAAATTTGACTAGGTGGGACAGTTGAATAGATCTTGATTCCTTCCAGTTCTAATATTCCTTCATTAATTTCATTATGCCAAATGAAAACAGAACTCTCTTATGAATTGTAAGCCATATTATACAGAGGTTCAAACATTAAAAAAAAACTAAACTAAAAGGAACACTGGTCATCTGATAGAGCGCAAGTGGACGGAGATGAGTCAAAGCGTTTACTCTCATCACACATGTCCTTCTAACATCATCACACACAACAGCTAAAACCAGCAATATTTGACCCTAAACAACAGGTATGACCAAACTGGGGGGGGGGCATTTGCCTCTGATGCCAACACTCTGGGAAGCAGTGGCAGACAGATCTCTCAATTGGAGGACAGCCTGGTGTACATAAAAAGAAGGCAACACGACATGACCAACTGAAGACAGACGTGCTTGCAGATGACATCTGAAGTCTTTCATGCGGTTAACTGTCCAACGTTACCGGAACCCTGTGGTCTGGGAAACATCAAGTTTGTCTTTAAAATCCTTTTCTGTTCCAGAAAAGTTTCCTGCAATCGCCATCCCCTATACAACCGCTTGCCCTCCTCCCATTTCCCTGTCAAGCTAATCCTTGCCCTTCCATAAGTTAACTTCTGAGCTGTGCGATCAGTCAGCACCTGCAGCTTAATTACAAGATTAAGAGTGTCTTTCTCCAAGCCCCCGAGCTTTATTCCACTTCCAGCCTGAAACAGCACAGGAACTCTCAGGATGACTGACTTTACAGTAAACACCCTCTGCTCACTGCCCTTCATCCTGCTTTCCATCCTACCTTCCCAAACCAGGTTCTTTCTAGAATTACTCCTCTCCATGGAACCCTTCTTACCTAACCTTTCAGACACTTGCAAACACGGCCGAGGCTAGTCTCCCTCCTGCAACTGCTCTCTTCTCCACGCAATAACTTTACATATTTTCCTTTCGGATTAAATCTGTTGATTACTCAAGTTGGCTATCTCTCTTTTTTAAGTGACCATATTTCCAGTTGTAAAAGAGCTGAGTTTTAAGAGAAACCAAGTTGATGTTAAATGCCTAGCGCCGCTGGTCTCCAGGAAAGACACAGGCAGGGTTCAAAGGGTGTTTTCTACACCCTTACATTCCCGGCCGCAAGCCCGCGTCGGGAAAGGTGACAGGGACGTGGTGAGGAGCGGAGCAAGGTCACCCGGGGGCCACCCGGGGCCTCAGGCCGTGCGGGCCACTCAGTCAGTGTCCCCCGACGGACGGATGGACGGACCGCGCCTCCCTCGGCTGAGCGGGGCCCCGCGGCGGCCGCGCGCTCCGAGCATGGGGGATCCCGCTCACCCCGGGCTGCGGCGGACTCACCTCCGCGCCCCCTCCTCCCGACGGCGGCCACCCCGGCCCTCGCAGAGGGACTCACCATCACGCCAGGGAGAGGTCGGGAGACGCGCACGCTCGCGCCGCCGGGAGCGTCCTCGAGGTCCTCTCCCGGTCCTGCAGGCAGAACGGACCTCTCCAAGCCGCCGGGGGAAGAACGGGGTCTTCCGGCTCTGCCGGAAGTCCTGCCCGCGCGGGACAGGAAGTCCCTCCCCCTCCTGACCGCCGGCGACCCCGCGCCGTGCAGAGACGAGGAGACGCAAGGCGTGCTCTCTCCAGCCACTTCCGTGGGGGCCCGGCTGGGGTGGGATGGGGGCGGGGTCGACCTTGAGAGCGCGGGGGCGCAGGCGCACAGGTAGGTGGTGGGCGGGGCGGAATGCGGCGCCCGCGGGGTTGCTAGGCAGGCTGGCTAGGCGCTGCGGCCGGGGGTGAGGTGGTGTGGGGTGGATGCGGCCCGCGTCCGAGGCCGGGATCGGCGGGGATCGGCGGGGCAGGGGAGTTCACCTCACACCCTGCCGGCGCGCTGAGGACGGAGAGCCGGCGCCCCGGGCTGTGTTCGTGCTGAGCTAACTCGGAACTTGTCCCGACCAGCCAGCGTCCTTTCTGTCTTTGGTTTTCCTTCCGCGGTTCCCTGGAGTCTTGGTCAAGACCCGGGTCCTGCTTAAGTCAGTGGGACGGTTTCAGAAGTTCTTCGCTCTCCACAGATGCCACCTGGAGCCAGAATTCATCTACCAAGAACGGGAGCCAAGAAGAAAATTCAATGTGGACACCTGCTACCTACTTAATTCCAGTATGAACAGAAAAGGCACTATAACAGGAAAAGAAGTGAAATTCTCATATACATACATGATAATATGTGTATATATATACACACACACTCATACACATACATACATACATACATACATACATACATACATACATACATGGACCCACCCTCCCCCTCAAACATCTGTACGGGCAAGCTCTTTCTGCCTTTTTATTGTGATGAGAATTAACCTTGGAGGCAAGTCTGAAGTCATTACACACAGAGCATCTTGATCCAGAAATTTATCAGTTTGAGAAGCCTTACCAAAACAGTACCCATTTTACCCATATCCATGAGATATCTTTTACCATAATGTGGTTTCGTCCTGACAGAGTACCTGGAAGTGATGATGATCAACCTTCAAGTGGTCCAAGGACCCTGGGTCTCAGAAGTTGGATGGGGTGGGAAACAAAGTTCCTCAGTGGGGTGGGGGATGGGAAGCAGAGTGACAGGCAATAGAGGAAGGATAAGAAATGACAGAAGTTGCTTAAGTCCAGTGGCCCTGAGGCGTAGTTTGTGAAATAGATTGTGCTGATGATCAATCCAGAACTTCCCCCAAGGGTTCAGTTTCTGCACTTCCGAGACAAGGTTGTTAATAGACAGGTCCTGCCCAGAACAACCATAGATGGTTGAAGGCAGTAAGGAGGGATTGGGGTAGTTCGGTCTGTCTGGGGAGGAAGAAAAGGTGGAGGAGAGTGGCTAGCCACCTGTCAGTGACATCACATTCTGTGAAGTCTCACTCTTTCATTTATGACACTATGGGTCTTCTAACAGTCCTAAACCTGGGAGCCTTACTGAGGTTCACAAAACTTGTCCTCCTATACGACAGTAAGCTGGGAATCAGTAGCAGGATAGATTCCATTCCTGCCAGAGTGAAAACAAGAAATCAGTCAGGTTTTGCTATCATCACTTTTAATAGTCTGTCATATTCTATACTCCTTATCTACATGACACATTGATTAACAATCCTTGCCTGAAATTCTTTAATTTCACATGATTACCTCTGCAACATTACAAAATCCATTATACAAGTAGTATTTTTAATAATTAGTTTGTGTGTGTGTTTACATTTACAGCTGTTTCAAGTCTTTCTATCCTATAAAAACAATTTTCTATTGATTAACTCTTTTTTGTTTGTTTGTTTTTTGTTTTACGAGACAGGGTTTCTCTGTATTGTTTTGGAGGCTGTCAGTCCAGCCTGGCCTCAAACTCACAGAGATCCCCTGCCTCTGCCTCCCAAGTGCTGGGATTAAAGGCATGTGCCACCACCGCCCTGCTAACTCTTTATTTTTTTAAAAAGAATTTATCTCTCTCCATTTCTTAGATGGATAGAGGTCTTTGACAAAGATTCAAATAGAATCATAAGAGGGAGGGAGGGGAGATGTGATGATAATTTAATGATTATTTTTGGCAAAGGTATACAATCTGAGAAATGTCTTGGCTCTTACCATTTGAGATTATTGATGATTTAAAATGTCCTCTTTGAGAATTGGTCTCAAATATGTATAAATATCAACAGAAAGCTACTTATATCAACACCAACTCTGATCTGAAACTCACTTATTAAAATCTCTTTTTCAAAGTCCAATCCCTGTCATTTACAAAATGTGTTGATTCTTTTTACCTCTTTAAAAAGTTCCATTGCTTTTTCTTTACTAAATATGATTATATGTTTTTTTCTGTGATTTATATTGTTTTGCTATTTGTCTGCGGCTGTGTGGAGAGTTACGTCCTTGTTTTTGTTGGGTTTTGCTTCCAGAGTTAAATTGTACTTGAAGTAGGCAATAGTAGGAACAATTGTGGTCCAGTAACAATAAAATATTGGTCATATTCTGCTGTGTATGGTTAATGGAACATTATGTAATTGTTCTAAAAGGCCACTAGCCTAGTCTCAATAGTGGAACATGGTTGTCTTTTAAGTCACAAGAGGATCTGAGTGTGGAACCTACACAATGTGTTTAACGCCCTTATCACACACAAAAGAGTCTGTTTCCTTTATTTATTCAGCACCATCTTAAGAATGTAGTGAGAAATCTACCAGCCTTGAAGAGGGTCCTCTTTAAATCCACCTTTGATAACTATGAGAACTTATTTTGTGACTGAAACCACCCAGTTTATGGTAATTTTGTTACAGCATCCAAAGTAAAGAATGCCAAATTGTTTTCAGTGTAATTGCTTTGACCCAAAAAAAGGTCCTACACCCACAGAAACATATAATCCAGAATGTATTTATTAATGCCCAGCATTGATTTTCTAAACTCTTCTATAGTAAGGATAACAAGGAAAGTTTTGAAAAACTTATTTAAGAAAAAATTTATATTCATCAATAAAACTTTTAAAAATCCATCTTCCTAATCGACTCTTACCTTCCTTTGGAGAAAAGTTCTTCAGAAGTTAAACCAGGCATATGCCCATAACCCAGAATTTGGAGAGTAGAGACAGGAAAATCAGGAGTCCAAGACCAGTCTAGGCTTCATGAAACAGTCTCAAAAATAAAAATGTGCTGAAGTCCTTCAGTAAATCAGTAGCATTCCTATGAATCTTTATTTCTGTGGCTTCCCTTTGTTGTTTTTAGAATGTAAGGAGTGGAATGATAACTCAAATTTTGTTCAACTTGTATAGTGCATATTTTCATAGGATCTGGGGTAGGGGAAGCCAAAGACATCCTTCCTCAGGAGCTTCCCACCATGCTTTTTGAGTTGTGTTCTCTCTCTCATTGGCCAGGAACTTTATAGGTAGTTTAGGCTGGCTAGACAGAAAAAAAATCTCATCATGGAAGTTGTATTGTGACACAGTGAGTCATATAGTACACCCTTTAGTCCACACATTTTCTTTTAAATTTCAATTATTTTCTGGGGGTGGTTGCAAGAGCAGACACAAAGGGACAGGGAGATGAAAAGAATCAGGATGTGTAATGTGAAACTCCACAAAGAGTCAATCAAAAATCAAAACAATAAAAATATAAGGAACACTAAAGTGGTATGATTTAAGCCATTTCAATGACGACCCAGTTTTGCAAAAATTTGGAAAACTTATTAGAACAAGCAACAGCATGAAACATGAAACCATAATCTAACTGGGTGGGTAGCTTATGAGGAGGATGGGGGGACTTGGGGGAGGGGGGGAAGGAAAGGTTTCACACAGGACATCAAGACCCATTATGGGGAGATATCTCAGGCAGTAAAATGCTTTCTGTTTAAGTGTGAGGGCAGAGTTTCAATCCTAGAGCCCATTTTTAAATCAACAACAACAAAATTACATATATAAAAATAACCCAGAACAAAATTTGCTATTCTCTCAGAAAACAAAACAAACAAAAGAAAATTTTGAGTAGATCCAGATCCCAGATGGACGGGATTCAGCCTGCCCAGAGATTGCCAGCTTCCAAGTCCCAGTCTCCACCCACGGGTCAGACTAGGTGAGGATCCAGCCTACCCAGAGTTTGCTAAGGTCCCAATACTAGGACAGCCTCCATCCAAGCAAGAGGAATGCCACCAGGGTATTGGACCTGCTCCCACACACTGGAAAGGAACCGTGGTCATATACCTACCAGGGGAGGCAAAGACTCCTTCTGCACCCACAGGAAGAAATGATGGGAAGGACACAATACAAAAACACACCCACCAACAGAAAAAAACAATATGGCACCACCAGAAACTTGAGAATCTACACCCTCCAGACCTGAACAGTCCATTGCAGAAGAAGCAGATGAGAAAGACCTTAAAAACAACTTCATGAAAATGATAGAGGCCCTAAAAGAAGATATGAGAAAATCCCTTAAAGACATGGAAGACAAAACAAACCAGAAAATACAAGAAATGGAGGAAAAGAAACAATCCAAAAAATTCAAGAATTGTAAGAAATGGAGGAAAAAACAATCCAAAAAATGCAAAAAATGGAAGAAAAGACAAACCAAAAACTTCAACAAATGCAAGAAAGAGAGGAAACGACAAAGCAAAAATTACAAGAAACAATTCAAAAAGTACAAGGGTTGAAAGATGAAATAGAGATAATAAAATAAAACAGTCTGAAGGAATGCTGGAAATAGAAAATGTGGGCAAATGGTCAGGTACTACAGATACAAGCATAACCAACTGAATATAAGACATGGAAGACAGAATCTCAGGTGTTGAAGATACACTACAGGAAATAGATTCTTTGAACAAAGAAAATCTTAAGTCCAACAAATCCCAACACAAAATATCGAGGAAACATGGGACACTGCGAAAAGACCAAACCTAAGAATAATAGGTATAGAAGAAGGTGAAGAAATCCACCTCAAAGGGGCAGAAAACATATTCAACAAAATAATAGAAGAAAACTTTCCCAACTTAAAGGAAGACATACCAATGAAAGTACAAGAAGCCTACAGAACACCAAATAGAGTAGACCATAAAAGGAAATCCACTCACCACAAAACTGAAAAACCCTGAACATGCAGAATAAAGAAAGAATATTAAGAGCAGCAAAGGAAAAAGGCCAAGTAACATACAAAGGCAAACCTAGAAGAATCACACCCAACTTCTCCATGGAAACTCTGAAAGCCAGAAGGTTCTGGATAGATATTCTACCAACACGAAGAAACCACGGATGCCAGCCCAGACTGCTTACCCAGCAAGGCTTTCAATCACTGTAGAAGGAGAAAACAAGATATTCCACTAGCCCAGCCCTACAGAAAGTTCTAGAAGGAAAACACCAGCCCAAGGGAGTTAACTACCATCAGAAACACATAGGCAATAGATATCCCACCTTACCAACAGCCAAAAGAAAAGAGGAGGAAATCAACAAGCAATTTCACCAACATCAACTATTCCAAAACAAACAAGAATGAGCAATCAATGGTCATTAATATCCCTCAATATCAATGGTCTTAACTCGTCCATAAAGAGACACAGGCTACCAGAATGGATTCAAAAGCAGAACCCATCCTGCTGCATATAAGAAACACACCTCAACCTCAAAGATAGACATTACCTCAGAGTTAAGGGTTGGGAAAATATTTTACAATCAAATGGACCCAAGAAACAAGCGGGGGAAACAATCCTAATATCTAACAAATTAGATTTTAAAATAAAATCAATCAAAAGAGATGAAGGAGGGCATGTCACACTCATCACAGGAGAAATCCATCAGGATGAAGTTTCAATTTTGGACATCTATGCCCCAAATACAAAGGCACCCATGTTCATAAAAGAAACATTACTAAAACTCAAATCACATATAAAGCCCCACATACTTATAGTGGGAGACTTCAACACCCCACTCTCACCTCTAGACAGGACTACTAGACAGAAACATAACAAAGAATCAAAGGAAATAATAGAAGTCACAACCCAATTGGGATTAACAGACATCTATAGAACATTCCACCCAAATAAAAAAGGATATAACTTCTTCTCAGCACCACATGGAACCTTCTCAAAAATCAACCACATACTCGGCAACATATCAAATCTTAACAGGTAAAAAACAATTGGAATACCTCCATGGATCTTATCAGACCATCATGCGTTAAAATTAGAATTCAACAACAACACAAATTGCAGAAACCCTACAAACACATGGAAGTTGAATAATGCACATTTGCATCATTCCTGGGTCAATGAAGAAATAAAAAAAGAAATTAAAGACGTCCTAGAATTCAGTGAGAATGAAGACACAACATACCCAAACCTATGGGACACTTTGAAAGCAGTGCTACGAGGGAAGTTCATAGCACTAAGTACCCACATGAAGAAACTGGAGAATAGTTACACTAGAGAATTAACAGCACAACTGAGAGCTCTAGAACACAAAGAAGCAAATTCACCCAGGAGGAGTAGACACCAGGAAATAATCAAATTGAGGGCTGAAATCAATAAATCAGAGACTAGGAAAACAATACAAAAATCAATATAACCAAGAGTTGATTCTTTGAGAAAATCAGCAAGATAGACAAACCTTTGCCCAAACTTACCAAACAGCAGAGTGTGAACATGCAAATTAACAAAATCAGAAATGAAAAGGGGGACATAACAACGGACTCTCAGGAAATCCAGAGAATCATCAGGTCATACTTTGAAAACCTATACTCCACACAATTTGAAAATCTAAAGGAAATGAACAATTTTCTGGATAGATATCACTTGCCAAAATTAAATAAAGAACAGATAAGCAATTTAAATAGACCTATAACACCTAAGGAAATAGAAGCAGTCATCAAAAGTCTCCCAACCAAAAAAAAAAAAAAAGTCCAGGGCCAGATGGCCTCAGTGCAGAATTCTACCAGAAATTCAAAGAACAGCTTATACCAATTCTTTTCAAAGTATTCCGTGCAATAGAAGCGGAAGGGTCTTTGCCAAACTCTTTCTGTGAGGCTTCAATAACCTTGATCCCCAAGGCACACAAAGACACAACTAAGAAAGAGAACTTCAGACCAATATCCCTCATGAACATTGATGCAAAAATACTGGCAAATCGATCCAAGAACACATCAAAACAATCATTCACCACGATCAAGTAGGTTTCATCCCAGGGATGCAGGTTTGGTTTACTATTGGAAGAAATTAGATTTTACTTAGAAGTTAGCAAACATAGTAGAACTACGGGTGGGGGGGGTCATTGGGAGAGCACTTGGTTACCATGCATGAGATCCTGTGAGATGACCAACATAAATAAAAACATTAGCAGACATGAGATTGCCGGTGTATGTCAGCAAGAGAGCTTTTGGTTGGGATATTTGAGACCCTGTATTTGATCCTCTGCAAAAGGAAATGGCAGATATGGGATGGAGGTATGGGTCAGTGGGAGAGCACTTGGCAAGTGTGTATCAGATCCTCTGTTTAATCCCTGACATAGATAAAACCGTACGCAGTTAATATTTTGTCAACTTAACTAAGGCCTGCTTTATGATTGTAATCTTACTTTGTAGAGTTTTTGACATGTATTGTACTTCAAAAATACCATCCTCACAAAACCTCCTGCTTTCTGTCTTGAGATTACAATCAAACAGTGATATGCAAATGCCTTCAGTTTGTTAGAGTTTTATTAGATTATTAGTGAACTGTGGACTAAGAAGTGAGTATAAGAGTAGCCAGAATACACATATAGACAAGACAAAGCTTGGGGTTGATATGGAAAGTTTTATGCCTATCTGATTTCAGACATTTACTGCCAATGCTATTCTTCATAAAATAATTTATTGTTGATTCCATACAATACAGCATATGCAGTTTTTCAATACCTGTAACCATGCCATACTCAGAGAAGAAAATTCAAATAACTGGACACCTTTAAAAGTTTCCTTGAGGAAAATTATTTTAAAAAACGAAGTTTTTCACCTGCTTTTCTTATGACTTAGCATACTGGCACAGCACCTGGGGGACCTGACTCTGACCAACAAGGAGGAATCGCTTGACTAACTGAAAGTGACAGAAACCTTGGGAGAAAGCAATAGCACACCAAGGATAATTATAAAAAGTAACATGAGCACTAAAGAATGGTGTTAAGAACCTAAAGCTCCCAAATGAGGTTAGACTTGCAAAAAAAATCTAAGAGAGGACAAATAATGGACCTGTTAAAATTCTGCTCGAAACCAGCAGATAATCATGGGTAAGCCATGTGCAGCTTCTCATACTGGCTTAGTACTAACAGAGAAAGCTGAGCTCCCTGTCTTGCTCCATTTGAACAAAGGAAGCATATGCTGACATGGGGAAAGAGCCAGCTTTTGTGGTGTTAAGAACCTGGTGTTAATTCCTGTTCACACTATTAAAATGTATTGAAGCATTGTTTTGAATTGAACTTCTCCAATGAACCAGACAAAAACAGAGTCCTCTTGATAAAGCAGGACATCCCCAAACTGAAAGCATCCAACCCCCCAAATGAGCTAGTTTAGCCCACATGTTAAGGAATAGGTCTCACTGTGAACCTGCTTGGAAAGTAACTTTGAAGTGACCAGTTGGTGTCATGTTCCTTGTTTGTACTTTCTTTAGCCTTGTTCTGCTTATTGAACCTGCCCCACCATCCCAGTTCATTGTATCACCTATATTACAGAATGAGACACTACTCAATTTTAGAATCATCTATAAATGCCAGACTAGTCTTTAAGACAAATGTGTTGTGATTTTGACATTTGGCAACACTTTATTATTCTGGGTAGATGTTCCTCCCATCCTCCATAAGATGGAGGTAATATTTCTCATGTTATATAAATTTTCTAAATAATGAAAACAACACATTTAAAATGCTGAATCAGGCTCACAAATTGTCTTAGTTAAGTTGTATTGCTGTGAAGAGACACCATGACCATGGCAACTCTTATAAAGGAAAACATTTAATATCATCAGGCGTACAGTTCAGAGGTTTAGTCCATTGTCATCAAGGCAGGAAACATGGTTGCATGCAGGCAGACTTGGTGCAGGAGAAGAAGCTGAGAGTTCTACATCTTGATCTGCAGGCAGCAAAAGGAGACTGTCACTAAGCCTAGCTTGAGCATATAAGACCCAAAGCCTGCCTCCACAGTGACACACTTCCTCCAACAAGGCCACACCCACTCCAACAAAGCCACATTTCCTAATAGTGCCACTCCCTGTGGGCAAAGCTTTGAAAGACATGGGTCTATGTGGGCCATTCCTATTCAGACCACCACACAAATAGTACCTAAGAAGGAGTAACTCCAATTTGCAGGTTCTTCTCAAAAGCTAAGTTGAAACAGTTGTGAAAAGCAATACTGTTCGCAAATAGGGAGAGACATTCTGACAGTTCCTAACAATTCAAGCTCTTATTACATTATCTACTATGAGTGGTTTCCATTTCAGGCTTTGGAGTGAAAGCATATATGAGGTCTGGAAACAGTCACACACATATTTGAAGAATTGCAAGAAACAGGGCAAACTAAACTAAACCTAAGTAAATGTGCACCTTTAAGGCAAGAAAGGGACTCTTTAAAATATATTTATTAATATTTATTTGTGTGCTCGTGCATATGCCTGAGTGGTAGAGACTCTGAAGCTGGAGTTATATGCAGTTCTGGGCTGCCTGTTGTGGGCACTGGAGTCACACTCAAGTGCCCTGTAAGAACAACACATGCTCTTAACCACTGAGCCTTTCTCCAGCTCAAAAAGTGGAAATCTTAAACTCTGTATTATATTCATGCACCACATAACGATATTTTGGTCATCAACATGTCACACATATGGTCATGGTCCCACCAGATTATTATCAAGAGAAAAACATCCTCTAGCCATCCTAAAACAGTAACTCAAGTTATGTGTTTGTGGTGTTAGAAAATGCACTGTACTGTTGGTTGTATAAAAGTATAGCCCACACTTGATAACTATTTCACTGGTTTATGTATTTACTGTGTGTTTTAGTTTCTTGTCTCCTTTTGAAAAAATACCAGACAAAATCTACTGAAGGCAGATATGATTTCAGATTGTAGTTCTGGGGACAGCGTTTATCATGGAAGGGAAGGTATGGGAACAGGAACAGGAAGCAACTGCTCACATTGCTGCACAGTCAGGAAGCAGAGAGTGATGGATACTTATGTCCAGTCCGCTTTCTCTTCCTTTGGTGCAGAAACCTACACATGGGGATGGTGTGCCCACAGTTACGGTGACTGTTCACCTCAGTTAGCCTAAACTAGATAATTCTCACAGACATGTCTAGAAACTTGACTCATAGGTGACCCTAGGGCCTGTCAAGTTGGTAACATCAACCATTACAATGTGTTTTTAACTGCACATACATCCATATCTATTGTCATGCACAAAACTTAAGTCCAAATGGATAAAAAACCTCAACATAAATCCAGCCACACTGAACCTCTTAGAAGAGAAAGTGAGTGGTACCCTTGAACCAATTAGTACAGGAGACAGCTTCCTGAACATAACACCAGTAGCACAGACACTGAGATCAACAATTAATACATGGGACCTCCTGAAACTGAGAAGCTTCTGTAAGGCAGAGGACACAGACAACAAGACAAAATGGCAGCTCACAGAATGGGAGAAGATATTCACTAACCCCACATCTGACTGGGGGGCTGATCTCCAAAATTTACAAAGAACTCAAGAAGCAAGTCTCCAAAACACCAAAGGATACAATTAAAAAGTGGGCTACAGAACTACATAGAAAATCCTCAATAGAGGAATCTAAAATGGCTGAGAGGCACTTGAGAAACTGCTCGACATCCCTAGCCATCAGGGAAATGCAAATCAAAACAACTCTGAGACACCATCTCACTCCTGTCAGAATGGCTAAAATCAAAAACACCAATGACAGTTTATGCTGGAGAGGATGTGGAGAAAGGGGAACACTCCTTCACTGCTGGTGGGAGTGCCGACTTGTACAACCACTTTGGAAATCAGTATGGAGTTTCCTCAGGAAAATGGGAATCAGTCTACCACAACAACATCCAGCAATTCCACTCTTAGGCATATATCTAAAAGATACAAATTCATACAACAAGGGCATCTGCTCCACTATGTTCATAGCAGCATCATTTGTAACAGTCAGATCCTGGAAGCAACTTGGATGTCCCTCAACTGAAGAGTGGATAGAGAGAATGTGGTATATTAACACAATGGAGTACTACTCAGCAGAAAAAAAAGTGGAATCTTGAAAATTGCAGGCAACTGGATGGAACTAGAAGAAATCATTGTGAGTGAGGTAACCTAGTCACAAAAAGACAAACATGAGTCTTCATCCAGTGGCTGAAGGAAGCAGAGGCAGACAGCTAAACACTAAACTGAATTCCTGGAATCCAGTTGCAGAGAGGGAGGAGTGATGAGCAAACAGGTCAAGACAAGGCTGGTGAAACCCACAGAAACAGCTGACTGAACAAGAGGGAGTTTATGAACCCCAGACTGATGGTTGAGAGGCCAGCAGGGGGCTGATCCAGACCCCCTGAATGTGGGTGTCAGTGAGGAGACCTCGGTAATCTTTGGGGCCTCTAGTACTGGATCAATATTTATCCCTGGCATTCAAGTGAACTTTGGGAGCCCATTCCAAATGGAAGGATGCCTGGACACATGGGGGAAGGCCTAGGCCCTGACCTGGATGATATGACAGACTTTGGAGATCCCCCATGGAGGGCCTCACCCTCCCTGGAGAGTGGAGTGGGGATTGGGGAGGTTGGCAGTGGGGGGGGGATGCAGGGGAGGAGGGGAGGGAGAGGGAGCTGGGATTGACACTTGAAGCAAGCCTGTTTCTTATTCAAATAAAAAAGTAAAAAAAAATTATGCCTACTTATATTTGTTTTTTCTAGTGAATTCCTTCCCCAGTGATAGCATGTTCATTTATCCAGTGGACTGAGATTTTCAAATAAACAGAATCAAAACAATAAATTAACTGAAGAAACACCTAAGTGGAAATATAAGACCTAGAAACTAATGTGATATGGAAAGAACAGGGTTCTTGAATTTCCTTAAAGCTTTAGGAGGCAGTTTTAAAAGGAGAGAAAGCTTTTGTCCTTATGCAGGAAGTAATGGTTGATGACCATCAAAAGAAAAACCTGTATCCTAATCTTATCATCTGTGAGCATGACTTTATTGGGAAGGGATATTACTAGGAATCTTGGGATGAGATTATCCTGGATTATTTGGTGAGCTGTAAATCCAATAACATATTTCTATATGACAAACAGGAGGCAGTGTAACCATAGAAACAGGGAGTGGGGTAATATGGCCACAGATCAAAGAACACTGATGCTTGCCAGAAACTGGAGAAAACTAAGTAGATATTCTCCTCCATACTCTCAAGAGGAAAACCCAAGCCTGTTAATGTAAGACCCCCTACCCCCAGGGACTTCTAATTGCCAGGTTCCACCCACAGAATACTCTAACTGCCATAACTGCTGGACCCTGCCTACATCCTACAGAGTAAAAGGCCCAATCTCTGGACATGAAATCCCACCAATCTCCACCCTGAAAAGTTCTACCCCCTTCCCAAGAAACTCTGGATAGGTCCTGTATCCAGTTCAGTTTGCTGCTGTTTCTCACCCCAAGCAGGGGCAGCCACCCTCCTCATTTTTTCCCTCCAAAGGAATGTGTGAGGTTTCTTGTGCAGTGTGACCTTGTGGTATTCCTTGGCTCCCGGGTATCAGAATCCCTTTCCATCGGAGCTGCAATGCTTACAGCTAAGGCCATGATTTTGGAGCCTTGGTTTAGATTGCCAGGAGAGGCAATCTTACTGGTTTTAAGTGGAGAGAGGAGGAGGGAAAGAAAAACAAATGAAAAGATGAAGAAAATAAAGGGAAGGAGAAGGAAAGGAAGGAGAGAAAAAAATTGAAATGGAAACATTGCTTGAAGAATCTCTTAACCAAAAAAAAAAGGCTTCATAAAAGAATTTTGCTTGATTTTCAAACAAGTAAAATAAAAAGCCAATTCTTACAAATGCATATAATTACATACAAAAATTAACTTAAGCTTATCAAGAATCAGCCAGCAAACAGAATTTTCCAGTGTGGGATCATATGAAGCAACTGTGGCTAGTAAAATATTGCTTTGCTTTACATCTGTGTTTCCCCTACTCAAGCCTCCCTCAGTGGAAGATTTGCTCAAATAAACTCTATTTTTTGTTTTTGTTTTCTTTTTTGTTGAGACAGGATCTTACTCTATAGCACTGGCTGGCCCTGAACTCACAGAGATCCACCTGCCTCTGCCTCCAGAGTGTTGGGATTCAAAGAGTGCACAGTTGTGTGCATGTGTGTGTATGTAGGGAGTTGCCTCAGTTTACATTTTAAGATAGGTAACAGTAGAACCATATCAGAAAGATATGGTTCAAGCTGAAGAACAAATAAGGCACGTTATATGATTTAGCTGAAGTTTGAAGGCCTGAAAACCTGTGGGGTCAATGATGTCACTCCCACCCCAAGGCACAAGAATGAGGTCTGTGAGTGCTGTCATAAGCCCAGATGTTTAGAACCAGATCTAGTGTTTGACAGGTTAAAGGACAGTTGATGCTCTAACTCTAAAGAAAGCATTATGAAAACATTTGTCTTGGTGTGGCCACGATCAGCTAGATGATGCCTGCTGGTGCTGGTGAGGTCAAATCAATGATGTAAAACCAGTCTCTTAAAGAAATATAAACACTCACAGGAAAGAACCTAAAAGATAGGCATATATGCATAGTACCCAAGAGAAGAGGATGGAGACAAGATCCTCTGAATGGATGGGGAACAGGGCGAGGGGGGGGGGAGTGGGACCTGGGAAGAAGAGAGGGGGTGAAAAGGAGGAGAGTTGGTCATGGGGGAAAAGGAAGTTGAGGGGGTGGGGGTAGAATAGGGGGAAGAGGGAATCATAGGATCGAATACAGATCAGGCACCAGAGCGACCTCGAGTGATCTAAAGGGATAGCACCAATTGGCAAGCTAAGCAATAGTGGAGAGACCACCTCGAATGCCCATTCCTGATAATGAACTTGATGTCTATAACCATCCGGGAGCCTTTATCCTGTGACTGATGGAAGCAGAGGCAAACACACAATTAATCACTGAACTGAACCCAAGGAACCCAGTGACAGAGAGAGAGGAGTGATGAGCAAATTGGCAAAGAATGGGCTGGCAAAACCAGCAGAGACAGCTGATCTGAACAGGGGAGAGCTCTTGGATCCCAGACTGACAGTGAGGAGGCCAGTATGGGACTGATCTGGACCCCCCAAATGTGAGTGTCAGCAAGAAGGCCTGGGCAACCTATGGGGCCCTGAGCTGTGGATCAGTGTCTATCCCTGATATACAAACAGTCTTCGTGTGCCTATAGCACAAAGAGGGATGCTCTCTCAGCCTGGACTCTTAGGGGAGTGCCTGGACCCTACCCAGAGTAAAATGACAGACTCTGATATCCCCTATGTGGAAGGATTTGGCAATAGGGTGGGAGGGTGGGGGGAAACGGGGGTGGGGGAGGAGGGGAGGGAGAGGGAACTGGGATTGACATGTAAAACAAGCTATTTAAAATAAAAAAAATCATAAAAAAAGAAATATAAACACTCAAGTATTTCACCAGCTATCTATGCATCCTTTAACCAAATCTGAGGAACATCAAATTAGTCATCACAATCAGGTTTAGAGGAAATAAGAGCTATGACAGAGGGAGAAGGAGTTCTGGGGTACATTAGAGGGAATAACAGATGCAAGAGGGTGACAAGGGTCTGAGATGTGTTTCAGGGTGATTATTTGAACCAAAATGCAGTTATTAAATTATACAGTCTCTGTGGTGATATAGATTACCAGGATTCACAAGATACTTACAGGATTAGTATTGCCAGCAGCAGAAAGACATGTTTCAGCAAAGCAAAACCCAATGCTCCCCAAAGTCAAGCAGTCAGAGAAAGCTTGTCTGATTAACAAGTGCTTCTACCTATTCCTTTGGTCTGTAGAGGAAGTAAACCTGTGACTGTGCACATATTTAAGACAGTCATATTCAAAGTATGTATAGGATAAAATACTTTTAAAAATGTCTTCAAGCCTCAAATATACAGCCATAGACAAAGTAAAGCGATGTAAAATGGAAACCATATCACCTAGAAACTGTCCTTTCAATTTTGTTTGAGTGGAAATTGAAGCAAGAACCCACAAAAGTATAATAACCAGTTTATTAAGGGGTGCAATGAAAAGACAAACTCACAGACACAGAGCAAGGCAGATGCCACTGATGATCTCACTGCCTTCGTCCAGCTGTTCTGCTCCAGGGTCAAGAGCACCAGCTGTGAAGCCTCTCTGCTGCTTGGTCTCCAACCGTGCCAAGTTCCAACCAGAGCAAGAGATGGAGAGAGCCCTCTCCTCAGCTTATCAGTTGGCATGTAGCAGATAAGACCACACCCTACAGCTGGTACTCCAAGACTATAGGTGGAATGAATTCCCACAGCACTTCTCTCTTTTGTCTAAATAAGAAGGCTCTAAACCTAATAAAAATTATGTATAACAAGAACAGTTATCAAGTATTTTCTAGGAGAAAAAAGGGATAATAGAGACACTGAGACTACAACCATCAGGAACAACATCAAGCATGATATTCCAACTAAATGTCCAGGTTATAGGTGATTGGCAAATGACGAGATCATTCCAATATCTGTCCTATTCTGATACTTGATATGCCTTAACTAAGATACTAGAGGATAGTAACTATGACTGTCTAGTCTTCAACCCTATCAAAGA
The DNA here is from genome assembly GCF_017639785.1 of Mesocricetus auratus. NCBI lineage: Eukaryota > Metazoa > Chordata > Mammalia > Rodentia > Cricetidae > Mesocricetus > Mesocricetus auratus. Next base: position 33,591,366 of record NW_024429201.1, read on the forward strand.
CCTGAAAAGGAAAATAATATTACCAGAATAAACAGGAAGTGCAAGTAAGCAACTTCCAAACTATGCAAGAAATGACAGAAACAGCTGGCTACCTGGACAGTCACCCAAATTCTTTCTGCAACTTTGGGGCAACCAACTCTGATTGTGGGCCTAGAATATCTAACATATCATTTTCTCTCTCTCTCTCTCTTTCTTTCTTTCTTTCTTTCTTTCTTTCTTTCTTTCTTTCTTTCTTCCTTCCTTTCTTCCTTTCTTTCTGTCTGTCTGTCTGTCTTTTTTTGTGTGTGTTTTGTTTTGTTTTTCAAGACAGGGTTTTTCTGTGGCTTCAGAGGCTGTCCTGGAACTAGCTCTTGTAGACCAGGCTGGTCTTGAACTCACAGAGATCCGCCTGCCTCTGCCTCCCGAGTGCTGGGATTAAAGGCGTGCGCCACCACTGCCTGGCTCAGACCATTTTCAGAAGCAGGAAAATTCAAAAGACTGTCCGACCCTGTCTGGACAAGGTTTAGCAGTTGCGTTTCCTTGTATCCTGCTTGTCTGTAGTGCTTACTGTCAGCAGCCAGGGCAAGGGCAGTTCTTTGACCCAAAGGCCTGATTTACCAAGAAGAAAACAAGCTCCATGTGGCATGTCTCTAGTGCCCATGATTCTCTCAGGAGCAGATCCATGCTGCCAGGACCAGCTGTGTCTCATGTTAACAGAGTTCTAAATTACTGAAACATTTCAATGCCACATTCTGTAGGTCTTTGAAGTGTGTTAAGATTACCTATCTATTCAGAGTACATCTCTGCGCATCTAGAGAACCTAACTAACATCACTGTATGACAAACATGGATGACTATTAACCTGTAATTTTTAATAATCTATATAGCTTAAAGGCTAAAAATTCACATTATAAAAATAAACAATCATTAAACAGATATGCAGTGTGACCTTAGAATTGTGACAATATATAAAATATCTTGATCAGAGGTAGAAATGTATAGTACACTATGACAAAAATACCCTTAATTTGTATCAATTTACAAAATATCTTAAGCCAAAGTGGAAACATACATAGAGTATAACAAAAATAATTTTATATTTGTGTGCAAAAACATTGTAATTAGAAATAGGGACATATACAATGTGACAATTTTGAATTTGTATCAATATACAAATTGTCTTAGACAAGAACACAAAAATAACTTTACATGTACAGGAATCTATATCAACGTAAATTGTTTAAAACTAAGATTTCCTGATAACCTGTCCTGCCAAAATATGACCATGTTGATCCTTAGCAAGAATCTTAATATGTATAATTTTCCTAGCTAGGGTTGCTATCACTATGATGAAACAACACAAACAAAAAACCAGTTGCGGAAGAAACAATTTACTTGGGTTATAATTCCACATTGTAGTCCATTACTGTAGGAAGTTAGGATAGGAATTCAAGCTTGACTGAAAGCTAGAGGCAGAAGTTGCTGCTCACTGTCTTGCTCCTCATGGCTTGCTCAACCTGTTTTCTTATAGAAGGAACTGAGGACCAACAGCCCAAGGAAGTACCACCCACAATGGCCTGGACCCTCCCACATCAATCACTAATTAAGAAGATGCCCTACAGGCTTGTCCACAGCAGACAATCTTATGGAGATATTGTTTCAATGAAGGTTACTCAAGTTGACATAAAACCAGTGAACAACAGAACACAGTAATCAATGTATGACTTTACCTGTAATAATTGTTTGCAGTCTAATTTTTCTCATGATAAGGTTACTAGCCAAATAGAAAAGTAAAATGCAATAAACAGTATTTACCTGGGACCAATAGAACTCTGGCATTCATCAACATGTACTTGTAAGTTGGGACAGAGGGTGGGTGACAAGCTAGATGCTAGTACTGTCAGAAAATGGTAACAGCAAAGGACAGTGACTCTTGAATGGAAGTCATTCTCTACAGAGGACATTCACGCAGACCTGCATGTTCTCCTTGGACAGTATTGTGTTTCATTGATGAACGAAGATATAAAACCCATATTTACCCAAATTACACCTGATTCAAAGTCTGGATGGATATATTTTTAAATGGTCCTAATTAGAGTTGCCAAAACTGTTCAGAGCTAACATTTAATATCTTAAACAGAACCAAACAAACTGGCAGGAATTTTCACACTTATTCACTCATTTAAATACTACAAATTTACAGAATATCCCACATAAATGGGTTTTAGAACAATGACTAAAGGGTTAAAATATGGTAATAGAAACAGACTTGCAAAGAAGTAAAACATAATACAACATTTGAAGGTATTATACTTAGTAAAAACTTTAAGAGCTACATTCAGTTATATGGGGTGGATGAACATCAACATATGTGAAACACCACTAAGAATTTCATAGATGAACATGTGCATACCACTAGTGAAAACATAAAATGGTTGTATGTGGAGAACTGTTCTGTACAAACCAATGCTATTTGATGTAACAGTATTCTTCTACAAATCTAAAATATACACATAAAGTGATATGTATAAGTGTATGACAATTACAACAAAATAATTTAACATGAATTTTCAAAAAGATGATGGTATAACCGTGTGAAAGATACCACATTCATGAAAGTAATGTGTGTGTGTGTGTGTGTGTGTTTTTAAAGAATCATACAGAAGACATCACAGCATGTCCAACTAGAAGGCAGGGGTCATGGTGTTTTATTCCAAATCTTCTTTAATGTAGCAAATTTTTAAAAGAGTTCATGTAACATTTGAAAAATAATGGCAATTTGTGAATGGGATTTTTAGGTTAACATTTCAGAACATAGCTGGGTGGTGGTAGCACATGCCTTATTTAATTCCGGTACTCGGGAGTCAGAAACAGGTGTGTCTCTGTGAGTTTGAGGTCAGGATGGTCTACAGAGCAAGTTCCAGGACAGCCAATGCTACACAAATAAACCCTGTCTAGAAAAATTAATCAATCAGACAAACAAAAAAGAAAAAGAAGAAAGAAAAAGATAAGATTTCAGAATATTTTTACAAATGTCTTAGTGATATGAAATATATTGACAATGAAAAACAAACACATGTTATTATATTCTGATGTAGATGTGTATAGTCTGTATTGCTAGAAATGTTTTGCTTAGTGTTTTGACCATTACCAAATCTAGGACTGACTCACATGAGAATAAGCAGTGTGGTGAAGAAGTTTACTTTAGGAATGGTTGAAGGGAAAATGTGAATGTTTATCATAAAATGTATTTGAGATGTCAGGATGACTGTTTTCAAATATCTGAGTTCCTGCCATGTGGAAAGAAATCACATTTCAAACCGATGGTCTCAAAGGATTTAAACGAGATCGTTGCCAGGATCTATATAGCAAGCCATTTTAGCTCAATGTCAAAACACTTACACTGTCCACTCGTTTATAGGCAATTTCATTCAATATCAAGAAATACTTCCTAAAAGCACAGAGTAAAAAATGAGTGGGTTCCCAGACAATTTAAAGATTCAAACTTAAATTGTCACCTACCAGATAGGAAATCCTACAGGACATTGAACTATCATGAGTGTTTATTATGATTCCTGGGATGAAAAAATCATCCCAATTTCTGGCACAAACGACAATTGCCTAGTTGCAAAACAGGGACCCTTGGAATTTTACTTCACTTTTCCCATCCAGTTTACATTGTTTTGAGCCTCTATTGGTGCAGCCAGCATGTCTGGCTGCCTTTTACAAATCCAATACACGACACAAGCTCTTTATCACTTGAAGTACATTTAACCATACTTCTGAGGATGAATATAAATGTTCAAAATGTTATTTTTAAAAGTGCAAAACATAATGTAAATGTGAAATGTCATTTTACTTTAATACAGTTGGCCATTAAGCAAATACAAAGTAATAACTTAGTGAGTTGTCACTATACATCCATTAAAAGGCATAATACGATGAGGGTGAGGGAAAGATACCCTCCCCACCTTGCCCTTGCCGCATGTGGTGGACGAGAGAGCTTACCCTTCCCCTTACCAACGGCAGCTTAGGAAAAGTGGGCTCTGCACCTTGCATGGACTGCACAGCAAGACTGAGCCTATCGACAGGGGTGTGATGAATCGTCCTGAGACTGAGTTTAAGAGACCTGTCCCAGTCCCTCATCTGCCGTATGGTGGGGTTGGGGTGGGGACTTGCCTGACTGCCCACAGCCCTTCACCACCTGCAGCGTAGGGGCAAGCCTGCACTGAGGTCATAGGAGCTGGAGAGCAGTCCTTGCCCCTCACCAGTGTCTGTTCTCGGGAGAGTGGCACCTCTTTTGGGCAACACAGTAGAGCTGGTCCTGATGGTGTAGGTATGGGAGAGCTGACCCTGAGGATGTGGAAGAAGAACTGGCCCTGGCCACTCAATTCGTACTGGTCCTCAGTGCCGACAAGGAGGAAAGGACTGTACTGCAATCTGAGCTAAGGGATTAATCGTCCTGGACTGTGGAACAGCAGCTGTGGGCCCCACCAGGATCCTGTGGTCTCAGGGTGGAGAGCGCAGAGAGTGGTCAAACTCCTGGGAGAGTTCCAAGCACAAAGCCAAACCACCATTCCACACAGATACCACCAAACATTCTCTACTCTGCACAGGATCCAAGCTCTGGGCATGTGTCCCCGTTCTGGTTGTCCCTGTCTCCTTAAAGAAACCACCACACACTATATTATAGCTTCTGTTCTATCTATTCCTGACCTTTGGTATCAGAATGTTCAGGAAACAAACAAAAAAAGTCTAATACAGAAGCTGTACTTTGAGTGTGGCATTGAACAACTCACGACAACTCTTCTTTGCTGGATTTAAAATGGACTAGTTGATAACTAGTGGCTTTCTGGGGTTTCAGGTAATGTATTGTACCATCACAACTAATAAATACTTAAGTTCAGTCTCAAAAAATGAAGCATAAAATAAAAATTTTTTATGCCAAGTGCTTACAAGTTGCCGATGGAGATATAAGAGAGTGCAATGACCCTGAAAAACACTTTGGTGGTATTTAATATAGATAAATATATATTTTTCACATAATCCAGGATTCCAACAATTAGGTATGTAAAGAAATGAAAGCTTAATCTTTACATTTTACACACCACCTTTCTTTGCAGTAGCCTAAAACTGAAAACAACTCAGATGTTCTAAGTTAAAGGAATGAATGGGCTGATGTACATTCACATCATGGGATGACAGTAGTCAAAAAGAACAGTTAATTCATACAGCAATTTGAGGGTATTGCACTGACTGAAAAAAGCCAATCTGTTTTCATATTGTATGACTCTATTTACATTACATACTCAAAATAGCAAAATCATAATGATGAAGGACAGATAAGTCAGTGGTGCCCAAAGCCAGATTTGGAAAGAAAGTGTAACTGTAAAAAAAAATTAAGAAGGTTTCTTGAGAGTGATGGAATAGTTCTATGTCATAGCTGTGGTGATCCATACACTATTGCATATAATAAAGATATATAGAGAACTATGTCAAAAATAATGTGTTTATTTTTAAGATTATGAGAATTGTCCTCTGATGTCTATGTGGATTCCGTGATACATGTCTTCACACACACACACACACACACACACACACACACACACACACACACACCCGGGTGGGGGGTGGTGTATCTGGGGGGTGGTATATCACATTCACTCTTTGTTTTAGTTTGTTAGGTATTTATTCTGTAACAAAATGTGGGGAATTTTATATTGATGAAAGAGTTGTGGCTTAAAGTTCTAGGTTTCCATCCACAGTCACTTGGCTGATTGGTTTTAGGATGTAGTGAGACATCACAGCATGTTGAGAGTACATGGTGGAGCAAAGCTATATATCTCATAGTGTCATAGAAGCCAAGAGACAAGAGAGGACTGCAGACATTGCTCAGTGGTTAGAAGCACTTCTGCTTTTGCAGAGGACATGTGTTCGGTTCCCAGCACACATATCAGGGGGCTCACAAACACCTGTAACAATGGTCTCAGGGGGCTAGGCAACCCTTCTGGTTCCTGTGGGCACCCATATTTACACAGTGCACATATAGATAAGCAGACAAGCACACACATAAATAAAAATGACTGCTGAAACTTGAGCTAAAAAAGAGCAACCGGACAGGAGAAAGACCACAACACCTCAACCCTTAACAAGCAACTACAGGCAAACATATGTTGAGAATGGGAGAAACGGTCCTTTTCAGGGAAGAGTACACCAATTGGTTATCCAATACCAAATGGTCAGGCCTGAAAATATATGTACATATAACATTATACAGACTGAATGGGTTATATTTAGGAAAATATATGTATATACATATATGTACATTCATGTAACAATAATTAATGAAAAAGGAGACCATGTAGATTAGATATTAGCTGTTAAGTCAATGATAATCATGCTACAATCCACAGATCCAGAAAGGTTATGTGACAAGGAGGGATCTAAGGGGTATATATGGGTCTCCCTGGGAAGGAGAAATAGAATATATTTTTTTGGGTGGACTAGACAGGGATGGGAACAGAAGTGATGGGGTGTGGCGTGAGAGAGTACTAGAACTGGAGGACATTTGGGGTGGGAATTATGTGGAAACCTAGTGTAGTAGAAACTCTCATGATTCTACGAGGATGACCCTAGTGTTGACTCGTAGTTACTGAGGATCTGTAGCCTTAACTTGCCGTCCTGTGTAACCAGAAAAGGTTCCAGAGGTGGGACAAGGACATCAACCTAGCCACAAATTTGACCAATATTGTATCCTGCTTGCAAGGTTTATGATGTCAATGGCCACACAGAGTTTGTGGGATAGGTCAAAAAATGACGGGTCTAATTTGAGAACTACAACCATGAGAGGTAGCACTTGCCCAACACTGCTTAAATGACCAGAAATCAGAGATTGGATAACCCAGTTATCTATAATAGAAAAAAATCAATAAAATGACTTCTAATGATACTTTATATACTCATAGAGTGGTGTCTAGCCAAGCAAAGAAGGTACCAACGGCAGCTAATGGGAGCACATACATTCATCCATTGCTAATCATTTAAGAAATCAAATTGGAGATCCTCACTGGATCGCTCCCTTTGGAGCTTGGGAACCTGGGGAAGAGGGGAAGAAAAATGTAGAATCCAGATGGGTCAAGGATACTAGGAGAACAGTCTATTGACATAAACTAAGTATGGCTCCTAGGGGCTCACAGAGACTGAAGCTGCAAACACAGAGCCTGCATGGGTCTATGCTAGGTTCTCTGTGTATATAATATGGTTCTTAGCTTAGTGTTTTGTGGGACTTCTAACAATGGGAGGGTGGTGTCTTTGACTCTTTTGTCTGCTCTTGGGACCTGGCTCCTCCCACTGGGTGGCCTCACCCAGCCTTGATATGAGGGTTTGTGCCTAGTCTTACTGTATCTTGTTATGCTGTGTTAGGTGGATACTTCTGAGAGGCATGCTCTTTTCTGAAGGGGAATGGAGGAGGAGCAGATCTTGTGGAGAGAAGCGATGGGTTGGTGGGAGCGATGGGAGGAATGGAGGGAAGAGAAACTGTGCTTGGGATGTATTGAAAACAAAAGATAATTTAAGTAGAAAGAAAGGGGAAAGAAAGAAAAAAGAAAGAGAGAAAGAGAGAGAAAAAGGAAGAAACAAAGAAAGAACATGCCATGAATTTGAAAGAGACTAAGGAGGGATGTATGGGAGGGTTTGAAGGGATAAAAGGAAAGAGGAAATTACATTCTTATATTAATATCAAAAATAAAAGAAATAATAAAATCAAAGTTGAGCATAGTAGTGAATACCTTGATCCCTGTACTCTGGAAGCATAGGTAGGTGGAACTTTGCAAGTTCAAGGCCAATCTGGACTATGTAGAGACGCAAAGGCCAGTTGAGACCTTCTCTCAAAAATTAGAAAGAAAAGAAAAGAAAAGGAAAAAGACCTGGTTCCCAATACCTCTACAAGGACATGTTCTCAGTGATCTAATGTCCTTTCACTAAGCCCCACTTTCTAAAAAGTCTATCAGTTCCCAATAGCATCAAGTCTTTAACACATGAGACTTTGGAGGACATTTCAAAACCAAATCACTTTAGATGTTAAACATTTGAACTTTTCATGCTATGGACTGTCCATAATACAGAATACTTTGTACTGATACTGTTTTTCTTAGAATATGGTAGAAGTGCATACCTATAGTCCCAGCATTCAGAAATGAGGCAGGAATATCGTGAGTTTGAGATCTGTCTGGGCTATATAGTGAATTCTACAGTAGCTTAGGCTACACAGAAAGATGGTGCCCCAAAGAAAGATTGTGTTTCTATCTTAGGGCTTGTGCAATGGCTCAGTGGGTAAAGTACATGCTGCTCAACTTGGTGACCTGATTTCAATTGCCAAGTTCCACCTGGTGGGAAGAGAGAAATGACTAGCAAAAGAAGCTGTCCTCTGACCTCCACATGTATACCACGCCACACACATGTGTTCATAAAATCTCTACACATATAATAAATAAATGTAAAAGAGTTTTTGAAGAGTTTGATAGCTATAGGGATAAGGGTGTACTGGCTGGTTTTGTGTCAACTTGGCACAAGTCAGAATCATCGAGAGAAAGGAGGTTCAGTTGAAAAAAATACCTCCATCAGATACAGCTGAAAGGCATTTTCTCAATTAGTAATCAATGGGGAAGGGCCCAGCCCATTGTGAGCAGTGCTATCCCTGGACTGCTGGTCCTGGATTCTATAAGAAAGCAGGCTGAGAAAACCAGGGGAAGAAAACCAGTAAGCTGCACCCCTCCATGGTCTCTGCATCAGCTCCTGCCTCCAGGTTCCTGCACTGCTTGAGTTTCTGTCCTGACTTCCTCCAGTGGCATATGATATGGAAGTGTGCACCAAATACATCCTTCCTCCCCAACCTACTTTTTTTGTTACAGTGTTTCATTGCAGCAATGGAAACCCTAAGAAAAAGGATATGAAAAATGGGGTCCACTTCCGCAAGTACTCAGGGCAGAGGGCAGAGGTGAGCTCCGGGTCCCGATCTTAGACCCAAATTCCTCCCACCTGCCCTTTCATGGATCTCCTGGCCTGGGGACCACAGCCAGGTCGACTCCTCCCTGGACAGATGACTGAGTGACCAGGAGCCTGCAGAGAGAGCCAGCCTACACCTGCCCACACTCAGGGCAGAGGGCAGAGGACAGAGACCAGAAGAAAGAGAGTATTGGATTTGCTTGTACACACCAAAACGGAACCCTGGTCACCTACCCACCAGGAGAGGAAGAGACTCTTTCTCAACTCACTGGAAGAAGTGATGGGAAAGAGGCAATATAAGAAGACAGTTATCAACAGAAAAACAAATATGACACCACCAGCGCCTCGAGATTCTACACCAGCAAGACCTGAACACCCCAATGAGGATGAAGCAGAGGGGAATGACCTTAAAAACACCTTCATGAAAATGATAGAGGCCCTCAAAGATATGAGAAAATCCCTTAAAGAAATGGAAGAAAAAACAAACCAAAAAATCCAACAAATGCAAGAAAGGGAGGAAAACATGAAGCAAAAATTACAAGAAACAATTCAAACAGTTCAAGGGTTGAAAGCTGACATGGAGACAATAAAAAAAATACACACCCTGAAGGAATGCTGGAAATAGAAAAACTGGGTAAATGGTCAGGTACTACAGATACAAGCATAACCAACAGAATACAAGAGATGGAAGAGAGAATCTCAGGTGTTGAAGACACACTAATTGAAATAGATTCATCAAAAAAGAAAATATTAAGTCCAACAAATACCTAACACTAAATATCCAGGAATTATGGGACACCATGAAAAGATGAAACCTATGAATAATAGGTATAGAAAAAGATGAAGAAGCCCAACTCAAAGGGGCAGAAAACATATTCAACAAAATCATAGAAGAAAACTTTCCCAACCTAAAGAAAGACATGCCAATGAAGGTACAAGAAGCTTACAGAACACCAAATGGAGTAGACCACAAAAAAGTCCCCTCGCCACATAATAGTAAAGACCCCAAGCAACACAAATTGCAGAAACCCTACAAACTCATGGAAATTGAATAATGCACAATTTCACCACTGCTGGGTCAGAGAAGAATAAAAAAGAAATTAAAGACTTCCTAGAATTCAATGAGAATGAAGACACAACATACCCAAACTTATGGGACACTTTGAAAGTAGTACTAAGAGGAAAGTTCATAGCACTAAGTGTCCACATGAAGAAACTAGATAATAGTCACACTAGAGAATTAACAGCACAACTGAAAGCTCTAGAACAAAAAGAAGCAAACTTACCAGGGAGTAGACTCCAAGAAATAATTAAATTGAGGGCTGAACACAATAAAGGAGAAACCAGGAAAACAATACAAAGAATCATTGTAACCAAGAGTTGGTTCTTTGAGAAAATCAACAGGATAGACAAACCTTTATCCAAACTCACCAAACCCCAGAATGTGAACATGCAAATGAATAAAAATCAGATATGAAAAGGGGAACATAACAACAGACACTGAGGAAATACGGAGAATCATCAGGTCATACTTTGAACACCTGTACTCCATGCAATTTGAAAATCTAAAGGAAATGGACAACTTTCTGGATAGATATCACCTGCCAAAATTAAATCAAGAACAGATAAGCAATTTAAATAGACCTATAACACCTAAGGAAATAGAAGCTGTCATCAAAAGTCTCCCGACCAAAAAAAGCCCAGGGCAAGATGGCAGAATTTTACCAGAAATTCAAAGAACAGCTTATACCAATTGTCCTCAAAGTACTCCATTCAATAGAACCAGAAGGGTCTTTGCCAAACTCTTTTTACAAGGCTTCAATAACCTTGATCCCCCAAGGCACACAAAGACACAACTAAGAAAGAGAACTTCAGACCAATATCCCTCATGAACATTGATGCAAAAATACTCAATAAAATACTGGCAAATTGAATCCAAGAACACAACAGAAAACACATCCACCATGATCAAGTAGTCTTCATCCCAAGGATGCAGGCAGGGATGGTTCATCATACCAAAATCCATCAATGTAATCCACCATATGAACAGGGAAGAAACAAAAATCACACGATCATCTCACTAGATGCTGAAAAAGCCTTTGACCAAATCCAACACCCCTTCATGATAAAGATCTTGGAGAGATCTGGGATAACAGGAACATACCTAAACATAATGAAAGCTATATATAGCAAACCAACAGCTAACATCAAACTGAATGGAGAGAAACTCAAGGCAATTCCTCTAAAATCAGGAACAAGACAAGGCTGTCCCCTTTCCCCATACCTCTTCAATACTGTACTCGAGATTCTAGCTAGAGCAATAAGACAACAAAAGAAGATCAAGGGGATACACATTGAAAAGGCAGAGGCAAAACTTTCACTATTTGCAGATGATAGGATAGTTTACATAAGTGACCCAAAAAACTCTACCAGGAATCCCTTACAGCTGCTAAACACCTTCAACTATGTGGCAAGATACAAGATCAACTCAAGAAAATCAGTAGCCCTACTACATAGAGACGATAAGCGGGCTGAGAAAAATCAGAGAAACATCACCCTTTACAATTGCCACAAACAACATAAAATATCTTGGGGTAATGCTAACCAAATAAGTGAAAGACCTGTATCACAAGAACTTTGAGTCTCTAAAGAAAGAAATTAAAGAAGACACCAGAAATTGGAAAGATATTCCATGCTCTAAATGGCAATCCTGCCAAAAGCAATCTACTGACTCAATGCAATCCCCATCAAAATTCCAGCACAACTGGAAAGAAAAATTCTCAACTTTATATGGAAAAATAGAAAACCCAGGATAGCCAAGACAACCCTGCTCAACAGAGCAACATCAGGAGGCATCACTATTCCTGACTTCATGTTCTATTACAGAGCTAAAGTTCTGAAAACAGCTTGGTATTGGCACAAAAATAGACAGGTAGACAAATGGAATAGAATTTAGCACCCTGAGATTAATCCACAAACCTTTGAACAGCTGATTTTCAACAAAAAGCTAAAATTATACAACGGAAAAAAGATGGCATCTTCAACAAATGGTGCTGGCATAACTGGATACTGGCATGTAGAAGACTGCAGATAGATCTATTTCTATCGCCATGCACAAAACTTAAATCCAAATGGATCAAAGACCTTAACATAAATCCAACAACACTGAACCTGTTAGAAGAGAAAATGGGTGGTACCCATGAATGAATTGGTACATGAGACCACTTCCTGCACATATCACCAGTAGCATAAACACTGATATCAACAATTAATAAATGGGACCTCCTGAAACTGAGTAGCTTCTGTAAGGCAAAGGACACAGTTAGCAAGACAAAAAGGTAACCAATAGATTGAGTAAAGGTATTCACTAACCTCAAGTCTGACAGAGGGCTGATCTCCAAAATTTACAAAGAACTCAAGAAGCAAGTCTCCAAAACACCATATGATCCAACTAAGAATTGGGGCTCTGAACTAAATAGAGAATTCTCAATAGAGGAATCTAAAATGGCTGAGAGACACTTAAGGAAGTACTCAACATAATTTGCTGTTAGGGAAATGCAAATGAAAACAACCCTGAGATATCATCTCACTCCTGGCAGAATGGCTAAAATCAAAAGCACCAATGACAGCTTTTGTTGGAGAGGATGTGGAGGAAGGGGAACACTCTTCCATTGCTGGTAGGAGTGCAAACTTATACTGACACTTTGGAAATCAGTATGGAGATTCCTCAGAAAAATGGGAATCAGTGTACCTCAAGACCCAGAAATTCTACTCTTAGGCATATACCCAAAAGATACACATTCATATAACAAGGATGTCTGTTACACTATGTTCATAGCAGCATTATTTGTAATAGCTAGATCCTGGAAGCAACCTACATGACCCACAACTGAAGAGTGGATAGAGAAAATATGGTATGTTTACACAATAGAGTACTACGCAGTGGAAAAAAACAATGGAATCTTGAAATTTGCAGGCAGATGAATGGCACTAGAAGAAACCATTTGAGTGAGGTAACAGACACAAAAAGACAAACATGGTGTGTACTCACTCATATATGGATTTTAGAAATGGATCATGGGAATGTCAGCCAACAATCCCAGTGCCAGTGAGTCTAGGAAACATGAAGATTCCTAAGATATATGCATGATACCGCAGCGAAGTGTAATGAGGCAAGCTCTCCTGAGCAGATTCGGAACATGGGGGAGAGGAAAGGGAACCAGGAAAAAGAGAGGAGGATAAGAGGAGGGGAGAAGAAGAGATGGAGAGCAGGAAGGCTGAGTCAGGGTAAGAATATAGGAGAGCAGGATGAGAGATACCATAATAGATGGAGTCATTATAGGTTTGAGGAGAGAGTTGACAGTAGTGAGATTTCCAGAGATCTACAAGGATAACACCAACTGGCAAACTAAGCAATAGTGGAAAGACTACATTAATAGCTCTTCCCTGATGATCAGGTTGATGACTACCTTATATGCCATCCTAGAACCTTCATCCAGTGACTGATGGAAGCAGTGAGAGATACACACAGCTAAACATTTAACTGCACCCCTGGAACCCACTGATAGAGATGGAGGAGCAATAAACAAAGGGTTAATCCTGTGCTGGCAAAACCCACAAAGGCTGCTGACTGGACAAGGGGGAACTCTTGAATCCCAGACTGATGGCTGAGAAGGCAACAGGGCACTGATCCAGACTCCATGAATGTAGTGTCAGTGAGGATGCCTCAGAAATCTCTGGATCCTTGGGTAGTAGATCAGTGTTCACCATGGCGAAGGAATGAACTTTGGGAGCCCATTCCACATGGAGGGATGCTCTCTCAGTCTGGACACATGGGGAAGGCCCTAGGTCTTGCCCTGGATGAAATGACAGACTCTGGAGAGTTCCCCAAGGAAGGCCTCACCCTTCCTGGGGAATGATAGGAGGATTGGGCCAAGGGCTGAGGGGGAACTGGTGGAGGGACAAGGGGGGGATGGAAGAGGGATCTGGGATTGACATATGAAGCATGCATTTTTCTGATTTAAATAAAAACATATATTGAGAGAAAAAGATATGAAAAATGGTTGTGATGCAGAGTAGTTTTATGTCTTTTTTCCATAAAGGAATGAATTTTAAAATATGGAAGTAAATTCTTGCAAAGCTCAGCTTACCATTTTTTAAAGCTTCATAATAATCTTTTCAAGGAAATCTCTGGGGAAATTTTACCTAATTTATTTGTTCAAATATGTTCCTCTCACATCTAATTATCTTGTGAGTTAAAAGCTTTCATGGTTGTTTGTGGTTCTATAGTTCAGATGAACATGCTTCAGTTATATGTAAATCATCACCTTTTCCAAGAAGTACTAATATACAAAACAGCTCAATCAACAATTTGTGTCATTAGTCTCTAATATTAAATTCTCTAATTAAAATGAAGAATGATTTAATACTTTTCATTATATATACACTTTTTTTTCAAACTTACACTTTGGTATAGTATACTATAAAATAGACACTGGCTTAAGCAGTTTCCTAATTTCCTAATAGTATTCACATCTTACCTGTTTCCTGGGAAATAGAATCTGAGGCTGATATGTACACAAAGGAAAACTTTTGGAGATTTGTTTTTGGAGTCAACAGTGTAGAGAAATACTGTCTTGAACACAGGGAAGAGTTGAGGCAGTTACAGTAAAGCTCACTCCAACTCTGTGGGTGGCTCTGAACCTAACATAGGCCTTCAATGGTGTCCCTACTTGACACAGGATATTGGAACTTGACCTAACTACCAGGGCCAGACTACCCTGGGAAGTGGATAGCACCTTGAGCCAAAGCATTCCCAGCAGTTGAGCAAATTCATCTTTTGGACCCAAATAAGGATCTCAGTATGTCCCAGTGCTTGACACAGTGATGATCACAAAAGACATGTCTGAATGATGCTCTCCAGCACTGCTACCGTCGTCCCCAGAATGTACTAGTAATGCTGCTTTATGCTGTGCACTTTGTGTCTTAAGTGCTTTCAAATTATTAACTCATGCAAATTTCAAAATAACACTACATAATTTAAATATGCCTTGATCGGAAAATTTTAAGTGTTAATGGGTTCCCTCCCCACGAAAACATGCCCCAATACGACAAATGCTTTGTTAACAGGTGTTCAGTATTTTCACTGAAAGTTACTCTGTCCAGTGTGAGTATCCCCATTTGGTGGCATCATGGCGAGAATGGTTTTTTCATAGCTGCACTGTCTAAATCACAGATGGCTTAAGATGTCTTCAATTTACTATCAATAGCTGAGGATATACAATGTGAAGATATGTGTTGATACATACATATATGCTAATTAAGACTACATCAGAAGTGCCATTGCTCTCCAAAATTTAAAAATCATATTCTTGTGAATGGTTAACTCATAGTTAGTGAAAAGTTCACCTTGCTGCCTGGTTTTATGTCAGCTTGACACAATGCATCTGAGAGGAAGAAACCATACTGGGAAAGTGCCTCCCTAAGATCAGGCTGCAGGCAAGCCTGTAGGGGATTTTCTTAATTAGTGATTGATGGGGGAGCATTAAGCCCATCAGGATTGGTGCAGTCCCTGGGATGATGGTCCTGAATCATACAAGAGTGCAGACTGAGGAAACCACGGGGAGTCCGACAGAAAGCAACAATCCTAAATGGCTCCTGGATCCCTTCTTGACTCAAGATTCCTGGAGAGTTTGAGTTTCTGTTCCGACTTCCTTTGATGATGAACAGTGAAGTGAAAGTGTAAATAAAATGAACACCTTTCTCCCTGCGTTGCTTTTGATCATGTTCAGAAGTAACCCTAACTAATACAGTGTAATGAGAAGCTTTTTCTTTGAGAGAAGCCTTTCCGCCAGCCTGGTTCCAGATCCGCATCAGTCCCAAATAAACACACACGAGGCTATATTAATTATGAAGCTGTTGGCCTTGCTTGTTTCTTACTAGCTAGCTCTGACTTAAATAATTACCCCATAATTGTTAATCTAAGTATGTTTCTTACCGGAGAATAGTTCCAGGCTTTCTACCCCCATGGCGTTACATGTTGACTCTCTTGTGTTTCTCCTTCCCAGAGTTCTCCTCGATTCCTAGCCCCACCTATCTAGATTCCTATTGGCCAGACAGTGCTTTATTAGCATAAGACTTCCCCGACAATACAGAAATATTCTAGGGAAAGTCATGACAAGTGCATGGTCATAGACACCATAATTTTCTATTTAACAAAGTGAATATTGGTTAAAAAAAAGTTTGGTTGGTAAAGATAATGCTGTTCCAAGTACAGTGGGTAACAAATTCATTTTCCACATCCCAGCTTTTCAAAGCATAAATATCTAGCAAGCACCGTAATTATATCAGTAAGAATTGATCCTTTCTTCACAGCAAGTGCCAGCCCTACTTCCATTTTTCGGTTTTTGTATGTGACACTCTGAGTTTTATTAGTTTCTGCTCTAGCATGGCTGGGAAGTTATTTACTGGACTTAGGACTACTTATCAGTGGCCATGTCACTGAAGAAAATGATGATTTCTTTCCCCAACAGGTCCTCAGGATGGGGCCTCTCTCACATTATTGATGAGATGTTTATGGGCCGAATCAAGTGCAGGTCTCATTATAGACAGCGACAGTTGCACTGGGTTCAGGAGTACAGCAGTTATTTCGCATCCAAAAGATTCCTTTCTCCTGCACATCTACCTGTCTTCTGGTTTGTACATTTTTTGCACCTACATGAGAAAGCGCAATTAGAAAATGACTCAAATTAGTGAAAATGACTAAAATTCATTATGTCAATGATGAAACTGTCAAACAATAAAAACCTAATAAATGACAACAAAAAAGAAAAACGGAACCCAAAATTTGAGCACTAAAATGCATTCTTTCCAGCTGTTGATTCAAATGTCTGCGGGTTTCCTAAAGTCTACCTCAAAATATGCATCCACAATAAAACAACTCTGCATATGTGTGAAGGCCAGCCTTCAAACTGGCCTCCAATGACTGACTTACATTGCTTTGTGCTGCTGTAACAGAACACTGGAGAGCAGAAAGGTCTTTTAAAAAACAGAGGCTTAATTCGTTAGGGTTCCAACACTAGAAAGTCCAAAAGTATGAAACCAGCATTGGATGAGCTAGAAGGTCCAAAAGCATGACACCAGCGTTGGATGACGGCCTTGTCGCTGCATTGTGGCACAAAAGCGAGCATCATATTCAAGCTTTTTAAAATTAAGTTTTTCCATTTGTTTTACATACTAACCACAGTTTTTCCTCCCTCCCCTGTTTCTGTTACCACCCTTCTACCCCAAGCCCCAATCCACTTCTCCTTTCAGAAAGGGACAGGCCTCCCATGGGAGTCAACAAAGCCTGGCATATCAAGTTGAGGCAGGGCCAAGCTCCTCCCCCTGCATCAGAGCTGGGTGAGGCAATGCAGTGTGGGAAATAGGTTCCCAAAGGCCAGCTCAAGCGCCAGGTCCTGATCCCACTGCTGGGAACCCACAAACAGACAAACATCACCCACATGCAGAGGGCCTATGTCTGTCCACATGCAGAGGGCCTATGTCTGTCCACATGCAGAGGGCCTATGTCTGTCCACATGCAGAGGGCCTATGTCTGCCCCATGCAGGCTCTCTAGCTGTCTGTCTAGAGTCCCTGAGCTCCCCTAGTTCTGGTCAGCTATCTCTGTGGGTTTTCCCACCATGGTCTTTAACATCCTTACTCATACAATCCCTCATTCCTCTCTTCACCTGGACTCCCAGGGCTTGGACCAGTGCATGGCTGTGGATCTCTGCATCTGCTTACATCAGTTCCAGTCTGTTTACAGGAAAAGGCCAGGTCAGGCACCCTCTCCACTGTTGCTAGGAATCTTAGCTGGGGTCATGTTTGTGGATTCCTGGGAGTTTCCCTGGCACCAGGTTTCTCTTTAACCCCAAATTGGGCCCCTCTATCAAGATATCTCTTCCATCACTCCCCAACTCTGTGCCATTCCCAACTCAACCAACCCAATATCTCATGTTCCCATCCCCCCATCCCCAGTTTACTCAGGAGATCTCATCGATTTTCCTTCCCATGGAAATTCTTAGGGTGCTCCTTGTTACATAGCTTTTCCAAGGTTGTGGATTGCAGACTGCTTATGCATTGTTTTATATCTAATATATACTTATGAGTGAGTACATACCATGTTTATCTTTCTTGATCTGGGCAACCTCACTCAGCATGATTTTTTTCTAGTTCTATTCATTTGCCTGCAAACTTAATGATGTCATTGATTTTTACTGCTGAGTAATACTCCATTGTCTAAATATATCACATTTTCTTTATCCATACTTCAGCTGAGAGACACTAGGTTCTGGCTATTAAGCATAACACTGCTATGAACATAGTTGAACAAGTATCATTGTGGTATGATTAAGCATTCTTTGGGTATAGGCCCAAGATTGGTAAAGCTGAGTCTTGAGGTAGACTGAATCCCAATTTTCGAGAAACTACCATACTGATTTCCAAAGTGGCTATACATGTTTTCACTCCCACCAGCACTGACATACAACAAGGATGTCTGTTCCACTATGTTCATGTTCATAGCAGCATTATTTGTAATAGGCAGAACCTGGAAGCAACCTAGATGCCCCTCAACTGAAGAATGGATAGAGAAAATGTGATACATTTACACAATGGAGTGCTACTCCGCAGAAAAAAAAACAATGAAATCTTGAAATACACAGGCAAATGGATGGCACTAGGTGAAACCATCCTGAGTGAGGTAACCCAGTCACAAAAAGACAAACATGGTATGTACTCACTCATATATGGATTTTAGACATGGAGCAGGGGATTTTCAGCCTATAATCCACACCACCAGAGAGCCTGGGAAATAGCGAGGACCCTAAGAGAGGCATGCATTGTACCCCAGAGAAGGAGAAGTGGACAGGATCTCCTGAGCAGAATGGGAGCACGTGGGGAGGGGAGAGTGAGCTGTGAGAAAGAAAGGGGGAGAAGAGGAGGGGAGAAGAGGACATGAGGGAGCAGGAAGGTTGAGTTGGGGAAGAATAGTGAACAGGATGAAGAGATAAAATAGTAGAGGGAGCCATTTTAGGTTTGATTAGAGATTGGGCACTAGGGAGATTTCCAGAGATCTACAAGGATGACCCCAACTAACAATTTAAGCGATAATGGAGAGGCTGCCTTAAATGCCCTTCCCCAGTAATGAGATTGAAGACTACTTTCAACCAGGGGCTGATGGAAGCAGAGGCAGGCACCCACAACTAAACACTGAACTAAACTCCTGGACTCCAGTTGCATAGAGGGTGGAGCAAATGGGTGAAGACTGGGCTGGTGAAACCCACAGAAACAGCTATTGAATCCCAGACTGATGGCTGGGATTCCAGTATGGGACTGATCCAAACCCCCTGAATGTGGGTGTCAGTGAGGAGACCTCAGTAATCTATGGGGCCTCTGATAGTAGATCAGTATTTATCCCTAGTGTACGAATGGACTTTGGGAGCCCATTCCACATGGTGAGATGCTCTCTCACCCTGGACACATGGGGGAGGCTCTAGGCCCTGCCCCAGATGATTTGACAGATTTTGGGGATTCCCCCACGGAGGGCCTCACACTCCCTGGGGAGCAGAGGAGGGGTGGGGTGGGGTGTTGGTGGATGGTGGGGTAGGAGGGGAGGATCAGGGAGCTGGGATTGACATGTGAAGCAGGCTTGTTTCTAATTTAAATAAAATAAATTTAAAACAGATTTTGTTTCCAGTCACAAAATGGACCTGTGCCACACCATGTGAGTCCCTCAGGATCACACCTATTTGGGAGGGAGTCAGGCCCTTCTTGACCAGTTTGTAAATCTGTTCTTTCAGGTAGTCAGATGTCAGCTTCAGCCATGTGGGAACACTATGGCAGTAGGGCAGGCCCTTGCTGGGAGGGTGCATGAGACCATGATGGCAGAGGTCTGGCAGCAAAGACTCTCAGAGTTATTTTGATTTGAATTTCCCTGATAACTAAGGATGCTGAACAGTTCTCTAAGTGTTTTTCGGCTATTTGAAATTCTTCTGTTGAGAATTCTCCGTTTAAATCTGTACCTCTTTTTAAAATTGGGTTATTTAGTATTTTGATGTATAGTTCCTTGAGTTCATTACATATTTTGAAGATCATCCCCTTGTCAGATGTGGTGCCAGTGAAAAATCTTTTTCCATTATGTAAGATGCCATCGTGTCTTAATAGTATCCTTTGCCTTACAGAATCTATTTAGTTTCGGAAGTCCCATTTTAATTGTCTATCTCAGAAAGTTGTCTTTGATGCATTCAAAGCTACTTCCCACATTCTCTTTTGTTAGGTTCAGTGTAACTGGATTTATGTTGAGGTCTTTGGATTGTTTGGACTTGAGTTCTGTACAGGTTGATGGATATGGATCTAGTTGCATTCTTCTATGTACAGTTATACCAGCACCATTTGTTGAAGAAGCTTTCTTTTTGTACAGTTTTGGCTTCTTTGTCAAAATTTAGGGGTTCATAGGTGTGTGGGTTAATGTCAAGGTCCTCAATTTGATTCCATTGGTCCATGTGTCTGTTTTATGCCAATAACCAGCTGTTTTTATGATCATGACTCAATAGTAGAGTTTGAAGTAAGGGATGGCGATACCTACAAATGTTCCTTTATTGTAGGGTACTGCTTTAGCCATCCCAGTTGAGTACTGTTCTTTTGAGGTCTGTGAAGAATTGTGTTGGAATTTTGATAGGGATTGCATTGAATCTGTAGATTACTTTTGGTTAAGATATGGCAAGAAGTTTTACAGACAGACAGAACTCAGTTTTTTTTAGGTGTTAAGTATATTTTTATATAAATTAGAAACAATCTTATTTTGCATATCAATTTCAGTTCCCTCTTCCTCTCATCCTTGCATACACCCCACCAATCTCCCCACCCCACCCCCCATCAACTCCCCAGGGAGGGTGAGGCCTTCCACGAGGGATCATCAAAATTCTGTCAAGTCATTTGGGGCAGGGCCTAAGCCCTTCCATGTGTATCTCAGATAAGAGAGTATCCCTCCTTGGGAAACGGGATTCCGAAGTCCATTCATGCTCTAGAGATATATCCTGCTTCCACTGCCAGAGGCCCCATAGACTGCCCCATGCTCCTAGCTGACACCCACATTCAGGGGGTCTGATTTGGTCTAATGTTGATTCCCCAGCTGTCAGACTGGGCTCCATGAGTTCCCACTTGCTCAGGTCAGCTGTTTCTGTGGTTTTCTTCAGCCTGGTCTTGACCCCTTTGTTCATCACTCCTCCCTTTCTGAAACCAGATTCCAGGAGTTCAGCTCAGTGCTTAGCTGTGGATCTCTGCTTCTGCTTCCATCAGCTACTTGATAAAGTCTCATATTTGTCTCTCTGTGACTGGGTTACCTCACTTAGGATGGCTCATCTAGTTCCATCCATATGCCTGCAAATGTCAATTTGCTGTTGTTTTTTTTTCTGCTGAGTAGTACTCCATTGTGTAAATGCACCACATTTTCTGTATCCATTCTTCAGTTGATGGGCATCTAGGTCACCTCCAGGTTGTTGCTATTACAAATAATGCTACTGTGAACATAGTTGAAAAAAAGTCCTTGTTGTATGATTGTACATCATTTTGGTATATGCCTAAATGTGGATTTGCTGGATTTTGAAGTAGACTGGTTTCCATTTTCCAGAGAAACCACCATACTGATTTCCAAAGTGGCTGCACACTGCCAAACTCTTTTTATGGGTCTAGAAAGACCTTGGTCCCAAACCACACAAAGAGATAACTAACATAAAGAACCACAGATCAATCTCCCTCTTGAACATTGATGCAAAAATACTCTATAAAATACTGGCAAATCAAATCCAAGAACTCATCAGAAAAGCCATACACCATGATCAAATAGGCTTCATCCCAGGGATGCAGGGATGATTCAACATACAAAAATCCATCAATGTAATCCATCATACAAACAATCTGAAAAAGTTAAACCACATTATCATCTTACTCTAAGCTGAAAAAGCCTTCCACAAAATCCAATACCTTTTCCTTGTAAAGGTCTTGGAGAGATCAGGAATAACAGGAACACACCTGAACATAATAAAAGCAATATAAAGCAAACCAACAGCCAACACCAAAATAATTGGAGAGAAACTCAGTGTGATTCCTCTAAAGTCAGGAACAAGACAAGGTTGTACACTTTCCATACCTCTTCAATATTGTACTTGAAGTTCTAGCTAGAGTAATAAGAAGACAAAAGGAGATCAAGGGGATACAAATTGGAGAGGAAGAAGTAAAACTGTCACTATTTGCAGATGACATGATAGTTTACATAAGTGACCTGAAGAATTCTACCGTGTAACTCCTACAGCTGATAAACACCTTTAGCAAAGTGTCAGGATATACGATTAACTAAAAAAAATCAGTAGCCCCAATATATATATATATATATATATATATATATATATATATATATATATAGAAAATAAAGCGGTTGAGAAAGAAATCAGAGAAACATCACCCTTTATAAATAGCCACAAACAACATAAAATATCTTGGGGTAATGCTAACTAAACAAGTGAAAGACCTGTATGACAAGAATTTTGAGTCATTAAAGAAGATACCAGAAAATGAAAAGATCTCTCATGCTCTTGAGTAGGTATGATCAACATAGTAAAACTGGCAGTCTTACCAAAAGCAATCTACAGATTCATGATAATCCCCATCAAAATCCCAACACAATTTCTCGCAGACCCTGAAAGGACAATAATCAACTTTATATGAAAAAACAAAAGACCCAGGATAGCCAAAACAACTCTGTAAAATACAGAAACTTCAGGAGGCATCACCATCCCTGACTTCAAGCTCTACTATAGAGCTATAGTAATGAAAACAACGTGGTATCGGCACAAAAACATACAGTAGACCAATGGAATCAAATTGAAAACCCTGATATTAACCCACAAACCTATGAACATATGGTCATTGACAAGGAATTAGAAACTATACAATGGGGAAAAAAAGCATCTTCAACAAATGGTGTTGGAGTAACTGGATGCTGGCATGTAGAAGACTGCAGATAGATTCATATCATGGACAAAACTTAAGTCCTAATGGATCAAAGACCTCAACATAAATCCAGTCATACTGAACCTCTTAGAAGAGAAAGTAGGTGGTAACCTTGAATGAATTGGCACAGGAGACAGCTTCCTCAACACAACGCCCGTAGCACAGACACTGAGATTGACAATTAATAAATGGGACCTTGTGTAAGTGAGAAGTTTCTGTAAGGCAGAAGACACACTCAACAAGACAAAATGGCAGTCCATAGAATAGGAAAAGATCTTCACCAACCCCACATCTGACAGAGGGCCGATTTCCCAAATATACAAAGAACTCAAGAAGCTAGTCACCAAAACACCAAATAATTCAATTTAAAAACGGGGTACAGAACTAAACAGAGAATTCTCAATAGAGGAATCTAAAATGGCTGAAAGACCCATAAGAAAGTGTTCAATGTCTTTAGCCATTAGGGAAATGCAAATCAAAACAACTCTGAGATGCCATCTTGCTCCTGTCAGAATGGCTAAAATAAAAAACACCAATGACAGTTAATGCTGGAGAGGATGTGGAAAAAGGTGAACATTTCTCCACTGCTGGTAGGAGTGCAAACTCACTCGTACAGCCACTTTGTAAATTAGTATGGTGTTTTTTGTTTGTTTGTTTTGGTTTTTTATCATTTTTTATTTTAATTTTAAATAGCTTGTTTTACATGTCAATCCCAGTTCCCTCTCCCTCCCCTCCTCCCACACTCTCCTTGCCCCCCACCCTCCCACCCTATTGCCAAATCCTTCCACATAGGGGATATCTAGAGTCTATCATTTTACTCTGGGTAGGGTCCAGGCACTCCCCTAAGAGTCCAGGCTGAGAGAGCATCCCTCTTTGTGCTATAGGCACACGAAGACTGTTTGTATACCAGGGATAGACACTGATCCACAGCTCAGGGCCCCATAGGTTGCCCAGGCCTTCTCGCTGACACTCACATTTTGGGGGTCCAGATCAGTCCCATGCTGGCCTCCCCACTGTCGGTCTGGGGTCCAAGAGCTCTCCCCTGTTCAGATCAGCTGTCTCTGCTGGTTTTGCCAGCCCATTCTTTGCCAATTTGCTCATCACTCCTCTCTCTCTGTCACTGGGTTCCTTGGGTTCAGTTCAGTGATTAATTGTGTGCTTGCCTCTGCTTCCATCAGTCACAGGATGAAGGCTCCCGGATGGTTATAGACATCAAGTTCATTATCAGGAATGGGCATTCGAGGTGGTCTCTCCACTATTGCTTAGCTTGCCAATTGGTGTTATCCCTTTAGATCACTCGAGGTCACTCTGGTGCCTGATCTGTATTCGATCCTCTTCCCCCTATTCTACCCCCACCCCCTCAACTTCCTGTTCCCCCATGACCAACTCATAATAGTTTAATTGATTTCTCCATTAATTCTTGAGTGGGTTCATATATTAATATACTTGTAAAGGCAGATTCCAAATTACTTCCTAAAAGACCCATGTTTCCATACACAACCTATAAAGGACATTCTTTGTGACCTTACACTGGTAATTTTTAGTGTATGTCCCTTTGTATACTACTCTGTCTGATCAAATAAAGAAACCTATATAATCAATAAGATATTGACATAACATTTAGCTACTTCTAAGTCTATGTCTTAAAAGACATTGCAGAGTTCTTATTATGTGGATTATCTGTTGTAGATGAAAATAGCTCCATCTTGTGAAGATGTTGAAGCTGAGATCAGATCTACATGGGTAGGAGCTAGAGACATCTAGCTAACCATGGGAATAAGTCAAGATGGAAATATCTCACACTGTCTGGTAACACAATCTTAAATCAAGACAGATCCCTAAAACAAGCTGTTCTCAAATTCCTGAACTACAGATAGTAGAACAACAGATACTTAAAGTTGTTTTGTATCAATAAGTTTATGGTAATTTGCTACAGAGAATAGACAAACATTACATTACTACACCTAAAAGGACAGAGTTCTGAAATTTAAATTAGCTTTTGGAGAAGATTATGTGAACTATTATATGCTTCATTGTTAATAAGTATTTATTTATAAAATGTCTTTTTATTTCTCAGTGTGATAGTGTATGCCTATAACCCTATTACTCAGGAAGCTGAGGCTAGAGGATAGAGTTCACTATCCTGAACCATATAACAAAACTTTGTCAAAACAAAACAAAATATGCTAAAGACAGCATATACTTTGGCCACAGGGTTAGGAGAAATCAACTTAGTACTGACCTGGAAGTCTCCTCCCTGAAAGGTAGCTCTCACCATGTAAGAAGGTGCTGTGTAAGCTGTTGAGAAAGAAAAGTTATCAATAGTCTCACCCAGGAATTCCATGAACTTCAATAATGATCAGTCCTGCAAAGTATCTCTATCAGTAGACTAGTGGCACAAATATGTTGGAGGCAACCAACACCTATCTGATTGTACTCAAGGTCCAATCAATAGGAGAAACCCATACCTGGTCCTATGAATCTAGCAAAGTATCTGTCCACAGAACCTATAATTTCCAACTGCCAGCTACAGATTCACCCTTGTATCCATACGTAAGTGCATCTTTTGCCACTTGTTAGGCAGTGTCTTTTTGCAGCTGACAGAGGCTATTACAGAGAATAAATGAGTGGCCATCCCCAAATGGGACATCTACAACACAGCCACTGCATCTAAGACTCAGGGCACCTTGAAGAAGAAGAGGTAGAAAGATTGTAAGGGCCAAGGACCAGGAGTACTGTTGTGAGACATCTTTTGGATACTTCAGGACTGTTTCACTCATCAGCTCTAAAATGTATTGTGCCTAACATAGCAGCTGACATGCCAACAGAACAGGGGATGGTTTGCAATGCCCACCCCTTGTCAAAGAAGAACTCTAAAGCAGTCAATAACTGCTAAGGGAAGGAGAATCAGTTTTCTTCAGGCACAAGCCCCGTTACATGTTGCCCAAATTTAGTGGTTAGCTCAATGTAATTGTGTATATATGAACAACACTAACTGGGCATAGTAGAATATATATATGTATATATATGCATATTGTGTTATTGTGTGTGCATGTTTTATATATGGAAGAAGAAGCCATGAATTTGAAAGGGGACATGGGTGTATTTGGAGAAGAAAGAGGAAAGGATAAAAATGATGAAAATGTAGTGTAGTCATGTATGTAATTCTCAAAAATATAAAAATAAACACCGCCAATGAACCAATGTCTTTCTATGAAGAGTTTGTTTGCCTTGTGGCTATCCCTAAGACTTATCTGGATACTCCTTTTATCTATCTGAAAAAGCAAATAGTTGTATATGAGCAAATTGTCTTCTATCATTTTAAGTTCCAAGTTGATTTTTCTGCTTGTAATAGTTTAATTCTATGCACTTGTCTTTATTACCATCATCACTCTAATATGATCATCTCTCACTTGGACTATGACAATAAATTTCTAATTAGTTTATATCTATGGGCTCTTTTCCATTTCATCATAAGCATTGAAGTTATAATGGTGCTTTAAAAACACATAACTGTAATTCCACCACTGATCTTCTCCTGTTTAAAAATGTTTAAATGCTTGGAAGAGTTCATTAAGTAAAAGTTATGAAGGCAAAACATGTCCTGTATAACCTCTGTTGATCTGAGCCTACCAGCCATTCTCTCCTAGTCTTCCACTCTTCTTCATCGTGCTCTCTGTGATTCTTGCCATACTAACCTTCCTTCAATGGTTACTATTCTTGCTTCCTTTGACCATAAGGATGTTTTGTTTCATTTTGAGATATAGTTTCTCCATGCTTCCCATGCTGGTCTCAACCTCCTATATGTAGCTGCTTTTCCTACTTCGGCTCTGGAGTAGTTGGAACGACAGGCACATGTCACAATGCCCAGCCGTCCAATGAGAATTGAGTGCGCTTAAAATCCTTTCCTTTTCCTCCTCTTTGTCTGCTCAACGGTTTGCACCCTTCATAGTTAATGGATATGTCACATTCTTTCCAATATTTTGGCTAATATTTCTTTTTGACTTCATAGAATCATACATTTGTCCTTTGTACACCATTCATATTGAAATTTTACATTTGTTTGTGACATTATTTGATTAATACTAAGGTTCCCTTATAAATCAAACTGTGAGAACAGGCACCATATCTGCTATCATTCACTTATGTATTCCCGGGAGCCTACCACAGTGATGGGAGAATAGTACATATTTCATGAAAAAAAAAGTAACTGATTGCCTAATTTGATGAGTACATTTGACTATGACTGTTTCCTCAGAACCAGACTACCAAAGTTCAAATTATATCACTTTCTAACTCTGTAATGTTAAGGATGATTTTAATGCATTGTTCCATAGAGTTGTTCTCTGTGAATTGAAAACAATTCCCTTATTGAGTTTTAATTTTTCTTTTATTGTGACAGGGTTTCTTTGTGTAGCCCTGACTGTCCTAAAACTAGCTCTGTAGACCATGTTGGCCTAGAACTCACAGAGATCCAACTGTCTCTGCCTCCTGAGTGCTGGGGTTAAGTCATATGCCACCAACATCCCCGTCACCCAGCTAGTTTTAAAATTCTTAAATAAATTAATACACAGTGAAGCCTTAAAATGATACCTAACAAAGTAGATATTTTATAGGATGGCTGTAATCATTAGTATTAATAATACACCTGATCATTTTGACACACATATTCCTTAGGCCATAATCACTAGTTCCTTGAATAACTTCATTGTTTTTCTGTAAGTACAGCATTTCAAGTGTCTATGTAAACAAGAAGCTGTGTCAAAACCAGATCGACACAGCAGGAGCTGAGAAATCTTTTCTGAGCTGTTCCGTTTGACTTAGGGATAAGGATACTGCTGTTAACACTACTCCGTTGGTGTTTGTCTGATATTTTGTTATTTATGTAAAACATCAAGGGGGCAGGCGTTATAGTTAATGCTCATTTCAAAAACTTCTGCATTTTTAAAACTAATCATCACCAGAAAAGGGTCAGTCCACTTTCTATGCAGGTTTTGTAGATTGGTTGCTTAATTGTGAGGCTCCCTCATTAATCTTGGCTTAAGACTCAACAATGGAAACCTATTAAAATCATATAAAACGCTACCGGTCTCTTTGGACTACGGACTTCCCACACTCAGGTTTAACATTAAGATGTTAAAGCTGCTGTCCCCTTCCTGTTGGACAGTGGCGCTATTTCGCTGAGAATGAGGCGAAATTCTCTTACAGACTTGTTAGTGCAGACATTCCACCATATTCTGTTTCGGCAGACAAGAGCATCATAAGGGGCTGCTGATTCAGGGAAATAGGTCGTAGACTGTAGGTTGTCGGTTGTGCTGCTGTTAATACAATGCCCCCCACCCCCAATCAGGAAAAACCACCAAGTACTTCCTGGATATAACAGATTACCCAGCCCTCAAACTTAGGTCTTTTCAGTTTGGGTGAAAGAGGAGGAAGATTTTTCAGCTTTGTGCTAGATTCTGAGTAGGAGATGTCCGTGAGAGGGGGTACAGCAAAGTTACTTGGGACTGAGGGCATATCCCATGGCTGTACTTGTAGTAGCTGAAAACCGAATCATCTCTACTGGACAAGACTCACCTGTTGTGGCTGTAAGGGGTAGAGTAAAGGTGACAGGGAAGAAAATAATCCTAAAAATCCAAGGACCATCCTTCCAGCTTGTCCAACTTTAAAATTCTACTATTACAAATTCATTAAAAAAATTCCAAAGATCTTAAGATACAATTCTGGTTTAAACTGTAAGTTAAATTGCTTTGGTTATGTTAATATAGGGTAGCTCATTTTACTTGTGAGCAGGACCACTTGCTGGGCAGGAGGTCCTGGACTGCATAATTGGAGAAGGGAGCTGAGCAGTGTGCCTTCCTTGCTTTCTTCTCTGACACAGAAGATACCACATGACCAGTTGCTTCAGGATCCTGCTATCTTGACTCCTCACCACAGTAGACAATATCCTAAACACCAAGCTAAAGAGACCCCTTCTCTCTTAATCTACTTTGCCAGGGTATTTTATCACAGCAACAGGAGAAGAAACTAAGATATGACTTTCATTTGCATTTCCCTGAAGAATGTTTATTTTTAGTATTTGTTGGCCATTTAAGGGAGCTAAATTTATGAAGGGCCCACTCAAGTTTTATTTATTTTTAAGAACAGTGTCCTATCCTTTGATAGAAAAATTTTGTATGGTTTCTTTTTTTTTTTACACTTTTTAATTATATATTTAAATTGGAAACAAGCTTGCTTCCCATGTCAGT
Organism: Mesocricetus auratus; assembly: GCF_017639785.1. Lineage (NCBI taxonomy): Eukaryota > Metazoa > Chordata > Mammalia > Rodentia > Cricetidae > Mesocricetus > Mesocricetus auratus. The sequence continues at coordinate 33,620,643 of NW_024429201.1, forward strand.
CCCAGCTCCTTCTCCCTCCCCTCCACCCCAGTCCCTCTTCCCAGGTCCTCTAGCCCACCACCCAATCCCCACTCCATTCCCCAGGGAGGGTAAGGCCCTCCATGGGGGATCTCTAGAGTCTGTCATTTTGTTCTGGGGAGGGCCTCCCCAAAATGTCCAGATTGAAAAAGCATCCCTCATTGTGGGATGGGTCTCCAAAGTCCATTTGTATGCCAGGGATAAATATTGATCTACTACCCCATAGATTGCCAGAGTCTCCTCACTGACACCCACATTCAGTGGGTCTGGATCAGTCCCATACTGGCCTCTCAGCCATCAGTCTGGAGTCCATGAGCTCCCCCTTGTTCAGGTCATCTGTTTTTGTGGGTTTCACCAGCCCAGTCTTGACCCCTTTGCTCATTACTCCTCCCTCTTTGTCACTGGGTTCCAGGAGTTCAGTTCAGTGTTTAGCTGTGGGTGTCTGCCTCTGCTTCCTTCTGTCACTGGATGGATATTCTAGGATGGTATGTAAGATAATCATCAAAATCATTATTAGGGAGAGGCATTTAAAGTAATCTCTCCACTACTGCTTAGTTTGCAAGTTGGTGTCATCCTTGTACATCTCTGGAGTTCTCACTAGTGCCAGATCTCCCCTCAAACCTAGAATGGCTCACTCTATTATGGTATCTCTCATCCTGTTCTCCTCTATTCTTCCCCCAACTCAACTTTCCTGCTCCCCCATGTCTTCCTCTCCCTCTGCTCTCCCTCTCTTTTTCCTTGCTCCCTTTCCCCTCCCCCACAATATGCTCTCAATCTGCTCAGGAGATCTTGCCTCATTCCACCTTCTCTGGGGTTCCATGTATATCTCTCTTAGGGTCCTTCCTGTTTCCCTGCCTTTCTGGCAGTAGGATTATAGACTGGCACTCCCCTGATTCATGTCTAAAATCCATATATGAGTGAGTACGAACCATGCTTGTCTTTTTTGTGACTAGGTTACCTCCCTCAGGATGGTTTCTTCTAGTGCTATCCATTTGCAGGCAAATTTCAAGATTCCATTGTTTTTTAGTGCTGAAAATGTACCACATTTTCTCTATCCACTCTTCAGTTGAGGGGCATCTAGGTTGCTATTACAAATAGTGTTGGTATAAACATAGTGGAACAGATAGATGTCCTTGCTATATGAATGTGCATCTTTTGGGTATATGCCTAAGAGTGGAATTGCTGGGTCTTGTGGTAGACTGCTTCCCATTTTCCTGAGGAATCTCCATACTGATTTCCATAGTGGAGGAGTATTACCCTTTCTCCACATCCTCTCCAGCATAAGATGTCATTGGTGTTTTTGATTTTAGCCATTCTGACAGGAATAAGATGGTATCTCAGAGTTGTTTTGATTTGCCTTTCTCTGATTTCTAGGGATGTTGTGCACTTTGTCAAGTGTCTCTCACCCATCTTAGTCTCCTGTATTGAGAATTCTCTATTTAGTTCTGTAGCCCACTCTTTATTTACATCCTTTGGTGCTTTGGAGTCTTGCTTCTTGACTTCTTTGTAGATTTTGGAGATCAGCCCTCTGCTAGATGTGGGATTAGTGAATATCTTTTCCCATCCTGTGGGCTGCCTTTTTGTCTTGTTGACTGTGTCTTTTGCCTTGCAGAAGCTTCTCAGCTTCAGCAGGTCCCATTTATTAATTGTCGTTCTCAGTGTCTATGCTACTGGTGTTATGCTCAGGAAGCAGTCTCCTGTACCAATTAATTCCCACTTTCTCTTCTAACAGGTTCATTGTGACTGGATTTATTTTGAGGTCTTTGATCCATTTGGACTGCAGTTTTGTGCATGGTGATAGATGTGGATCTATCTGCAGTCTTCTACATGCCATCATCCAGTTACTCCAGTACCATTTGTTGAAGATGCCTTCTTTTTTCTATTGTATAATTTTAGCTTCTTTGTCAAAACCAAGTGTTCATATGTGTGTGGGTTAATATAAGGGTTTTCTATTTGATTCCATTGATCTACTTGTCTATTTTTGTGCCAACACCATGCTGTTTTCAGGACTACAGCTCTATAATAGAGCTTGAAGTCAGGGATGGTGATGCCTCCAGACGTTGTCCTGTTGAACAGGGTGATTTTGGCTATCCTGGGTCTTTTGTTTTTCCATATAAGGGTCTGTGAAGAATTGTGCTGGGATTTCAATGGGGATAGCATTGAATCTTTAGATTGCTTTTGGCAAGATTACCATTTCTACTATGTTGATCCTACCTATCCAAGAGCATGGGAGATCTCTCCAGTTTTTGAGGGCTTCTTTAATTTCTTTCTTTAAAGACTCAAAGTTCTTACAGTACAGGTCTTTCACTTGTTTGGTTAGGGTTACCCCAAGGTATTTTATGTTGTTTGTGGCAATTATAAAGGGTGATGTTTCTCTGATTTCTTTCTCAGCCCTTTTATCATCTGTATATAGTAGGGCTACTGATTTTCTTGAGTTGATCTTGCATCCTGCCACTTTGCTGAAGGTGTTTATCAGCTGTAGGAGTTCCCTGGTAGAGTTTTTTGGGTGACTTATGTAAACTATCATATCATCTGCAAATAGTGAAAGTTTGAACTCTGCCTTTCCAATTTCTATTCCCTTGATCTCCTTTTGTTGTCATATGGCCCTGGCTAGAACTTCAAGTACAATATTGAACAGGTATGGAGAGAGTGGGCAGCCTTGTCTTGTTCCTGATTTTAGAGGAATTGCTTTGATTGTCTCTCCATTTAGTTTGATGTTGGCTTTTGGTTTGCTGTATATATCTTTTATTATGTTTAGGTATGTTCCTGTTATCCCTGATCTCTCCAAGACCTTTATCATGAAGGGGGTTGGATTTTGTCAAAGGCTTTTTCAGCATCTAGTGAGATGATCATGTGATTTTGTCTTTCTCATCTTGTTTATATGGTGGATTACATTGATGGATTTTTGTATGTTGTACCATCCCTGAATCCCTGGGATGAAACCTACTTGATTATGGCGGATGAGTTTTCTGATGTGTTCTTGGATCGATTTGCCAGTATTTTATTGAATATTTTTGCATCAATGTTCAGGAGGTAAATTGGTCTGAAGTTCTCTTTCTTAGTTGTGTCTTTGTATGGCTTGGGTATCAAGGTTATTGAAGCCTAGTAAAAAGAGTTTGGCAAAGACCCTTCTGCTTCTATTGCATGGAATACTTTGAAGAGGATTGGTATAAGCTGATCTTTGAATTTCTGATAGAATTCTGCTCTGAGGTCATCTGGCCCTGGGCTTTTTTTTTGGTTGGGAGACTTTTGATGACTGTTTCTATTTCCATAGGGGTTATAGGTCTATTTAAATTGCTTATCTGTTCTTGATTTAATTTTGGCAGGTGATATCTATCCAGAAAGTTGTCCATTTCCTTTAAATTTTCAAATTTTGTGGAGTACAGGTCTTCAAAGTATGACTTGATAATCATCTGGATTTCCTCAGTGTCTGTTGTTATGTACCCCTTTTCATTTCTGATTTTGTCAATTTGCATGTTCACATTCTGGGGTTTGGTGAGTTTGGATAAGGTTTTGTCTATCCTGTTGATTTTCTAAAAACTCAACTCTTCGTTACATTGATTCTTTGTATCCTTTTCCTAGTTTCTGCTTTATTGAGTTCAGCCCTTAATTTGATTATCTCCTAGGGTTTACTCCTCCTGGGTAAGTTTGCTTATTTTTGTTCTAGAGCTTTCAGTTGTGCTGTTAATTCTCTAGTGTGACTATTCTCCAGTTTCTTCTTGTGGGCGCTTAATGCTATGAACTTTCCTCTTAGCACTGCTTTCAAAGTGTCCCATAAATTTGGGTATATTGTATCTTCATTCTCATTGAATTCTAGGAAGTCTATAATTTCTTATTTTTTTTATTTCTTCTCTGACCCAGCAGTGGTGAAATTGTGCATTATTCAATTTCCATGAGTTTGTAGGGTTTCTGCAATTTGTGTTGTTGTTGAATTATAACTTTAGAGCATGGTAGTCTGATAAGATACATCGAGTTATTCCAATTTTTTGTAACTGTTGAGGTTTGTGGTCGATTTTTGAGAAGGTTCCATATGCACTGAGAAGAAGGTATATTCTTTTGTGTTTGGATGGAATGTTCTATGGATGTCAGTCAAACCCATTTCGGTCATAACTTCTGTTAGTTCCTTTGTTTCTTTGTTAAGTTCCTGTCTGGTGGTCCTGTCTAGTCGTGAGAGTGGGGTGTTAAAGTCTCCCCCTATAAGTATGTGAGATTTTATGTGTGGTTTGAGTTTTAGTGATGTCTCTTTTACAAATGTGGATGCCTTTGTATTTGGGGCATAGATGTTCAGAATCGAGACCTCATCAGGGTGGATTTCTCCTATGATGAATATGAAATGACGTCCTTCATCTCTTTTGATTGATTTCAGTTTAAAGTCTAGTTTGTTAGATACTAGGATTGCTACCCCTGCCCCTGCTTGTTTTTTGCATCCATTTGATTGGAAAATCTTTTCCCAACCCTTAACTCTGAGGTAACATCTGTCTTTGAAGCTGAGGTGTATTTCTTGTCTGCAGTAGAAGGATGGATTCTGTCTTCGAATCCATTCTGTTAGCCTGTGCCTTTTTATGGGTGAGTTAAGACCAATAATATTGAGGGATATTAATGACCTTTGATTGCTCATTCTTGTTTTATTTTTTGGAATGGTTGATGGTGGTGGAATTGTGTATGGATTTCCACCCCTTTCCTCTTTTGGCTGTTGGTAAAGTGGGATTATCTATTACCTATGTTTGTCTGGTTGTAGCTAACTTTCTTGGATTGGGGCTTTCCTTCTAGAACTTTCTGTAAGGCTGGGTTAGTGTATATGTATTTTTTAAATCTGTGTTTTTCATGGAATATCTTGTTTTCTCAATCTATATTGATTGAATGCTTTGCTGGGTATAGTAGTCTGGGCTGGCATCTGTGGGCTCTTAGTGTTGATAGAATATCTATCCAGGACCTTCTGGCTTTCAGAGTGTCCATGGAGAAGTCAGGTCTAATTCTGATAGTTTTTTTTTGTGTATTTTTTTATTTTAATTTTAAATAGCTTGTTTTACATGTCAATCCCAGTTCCCTCTCCCTCCCCTCCTCCCGCACTCCCCTTCCACCCTCCCTCCCACCCTATTGCCAAATCCTTCCACATAGGGGATGTCTAGAGTCTATCATTTTACTCTTGGTAGGGTCAAGGTACTCCCCTAAGAGTCCAGGCTGAGAGAGCATCTCTCTTTGTGCTATAGGCACATGAAGACAGATTGTATACCAGGGATAGACACTGATCCACAGCTCAGGGCCCCATAGGTTGTCCAGGCCTTCTCACTGACACTCACATTTGGGGGGTCCAGATCAGTCCCATTCTGGCCTCCCCACTGTCGGTCTGGGGTCCAAGAGCACTCCCCTGTTCAGATCAGCTGTCTCTGCTGGTTTTGCCAGCCCATTCTTTGCCAATTTGCTCATCATTCCTCTCTCTCTGTCACTGGGTTCCTTGGGTTCAGTTCAGTGCTTAGCTGTGTGTTTGCCTCTGCTTCCATCAGTCCCAGGATGAAGGCTCCCGGATAGTTATAGACATCAAGTTCATTATCAGGAATGGGCATTCGAGGTGGTCCCTCCACTATTGCTTAGCTTGCCAATTGATGTTATACCTTTAGATCACTCGAGGTCACTCTGGTGCCTGATCTGTCTTCGATCCTATGATTCCCTCTTCCCCCTATTCTACCCCCACCCCCTCAACTTCCTGTTCCCCCATGACCAACTCCCTTCCTCTTTACCCCCTCTATTCTTCCCAGGTCCCACTACCCCCCTCGCCCTGTTCCCCATCCATTCAGAGGATCTTGTCTCCATCCTCTTCTCTTGGGTACTATGCATATATGCATATCTTTTAGGTTCTTTCCTGTTTCCCAGACTCTCTATCTGTGGGAGTGCAGACTGGCACTATCCTGATCCATATCTAAAATCCATATATGAGTGAGTACATACCATGTTTGTCTTTTTGCGACTGGGTTACCTCACTCAGGATGGTTTCTTCCAGTGCTATCCATTTCCCTGCGAATTTCAAGATTCCATTGTTTTTTTCTGCTGAGTAATACTCCATTGTGTAAATGTACCACATTTTCTCTATCCACTCTTCAGTTGAGGGGCATCTAGGTTGCTTCCAGGTTCTGGCTATTACAAACAATGCTGCTATGAACATAGTGGAGCAGATGCCCTTGTTGTATGAACCTGCCTCATTTGGATAAATGCCTAAGAGTGGAATTGCTGGGTCTAGTGGTAGATTAATTCCCATTTTCCTGAGGAATCTCCATACTGATTTCCAAAGAGGCTGTATGAGTCGGCATTCCCACCAGCAGTGGAGGAGTGTTCCTCTCTCTCCACATCCCCTCCAGCATAAATTGTCTTCGGTGTTTTTGATTCTAGCCATTCTGACAGGAGTAAGATGGTATCTCAGAGTTGTTTTGATTTGCATTTCCCTGATGGCTAAGGATGTTGAGCACTGTCTTAAGTGTCTCTTGGCCATTTTAGCCTCCTCTACTGAGAATTCTCTATTTAGCTCTGTACCCCACCTTTCAAGTGGATCCTTTGGTGTTTTGGAGACTTGTTTCTTGAGTTCTTTGTAAATTTTGGAGATTAGCCCTCTGTCAGATGTAGGGTTAGTGAATATCTTTTCCCATTCTGTGGCCTGCCTTTTTGTCTTTTTGATTGTGTCCTTTGCCTTACAGAAGCTTTTTAGTTTCAGAAGGTCCCATTTGTTAAATGTTGATCTCAGTGCCTGTGCCACTGGTGTTATGTTTAGGAAGTGGTCTCCTGTACCAACTCGTTGAAGAGTATCTCCCACTTTCTCTTCTAAAAGTTTCAGTGAGGCTGGATGTATGTTGAGATCTTTGATCCATTTGGACTTAAGTTTTGTACAAGGCGATAAACATGGATCTATCTGCAGTCTTCTGCATACCAGTACCCAGTTATGCCAGCACCATTTGTTGAAGATGCTTTCTTTTTTCCACTGTACAGTTTTAGCTTCTTTGTCAAAAATCAGGTGTTCATAGGTGTGTGGGTTAAAATTAGGGCTTTCGATTCGGTTCCATTGGTCTACCTGCCTATTTTTGTGCCAATACCAAGCTGTTTTCAGGACTATAGCTCTATAATAGAGCTTGAAGTCAGGTATGGTGATGCCTCCTGAAGTTCCTTTATTGTATAGGGATGTTTTGGCTATCCTGGGCCTTTTGTTTTTCCATATAAAGTTGATTAATGTTCTTTCCAGGTCCTTGAAGAATTGTGATGGAATTTTGAAAGGGATTGCATTGAATCTATAGACTGCTTTTGGCAAGATTGCCATTTTTATTATGTTGATCCTACCAATCCAAGAGCATGGGAGATCTTTCCATTTTCTGGTATCTTCTTTGATTTCTTTCTTCAAAGACACAAAGTTCTTGATATACAGGTCTTTCACTTCCTTGGTTAACATTATCCCCAGATATTTGGTGCTGTTTTTGGCTATTGTAAAAGGTGATGTTTCTCTGATTTCTTTCTCAGTCACTTCATCATCTGTATATACTAGGGCCACTGATTTTTTTGAGTTTACCTTGTATCCTGCCACATTGCTGAAGGTGTTTATCAGCTCTAGGAGTAACCTTGCGGAGTTTTTTGGGTCACTTATGTAAACTATCATATCATCTGCAAATAATGAAAGTTTGACTTCTTCTTTTCCTATTTGTATCCCCTTTATCTCCTTTTGTTGTCTTATTGCTGTAGCTAGAACTTCAAGTACAATATTGAAGAGATATGGAGAGAGTGGACAGCCTTGTCTTGTTCCTGATTTTAGAGGAATTGCTTTGAGTTTCTCTCCATTTAGTTTGATGTTAGCTGTTGGTTTACTGTATATTGCTTTTATTATATTCAGGTACGTTCCTGTTATCCCTGATCTCTCTAGGACCTTTATCATGAAGGGGTGCTGGATTTTTTCAAAGGCTTTTTCAGCATCTAGTGAGATGATCATGTGGTTTTTCTTTCGCAGATTGTTAATATGGTGGATTACATTGATAGATTTTCTAATGTTGAACCATCCCTGCATTCCTGGAATGAAGCCTACTTGATCATGGTGGATGATTTTTCTGATGTGTTCTTGAATCCGGTTTGCAAGTATTTTATTGAGTATTTTTGCATCAATGTTCATGAGGGAAATTGGTCTATAGTTCTCTTTCTTAGTTGTGTCTTTGTGTGGCTTGGGTATCAAGGTAATTGTAGCCTCGTAGAAAGAGTTTGGCAGTGAGCCTCCTGCTTCTATAGTGTGGAATACTTTGACGAGTATTGGAATGAGCTCTTCTTTGAATTTCTGGTAGAATTCTGCACTGAAGCCATCTGGGCCTGGGCTTTTTTTGTTTGGGAGACTTTTGATGACTGCTTCTATTTCATTAGGGGTTATAGGTCTGTTTAGATTATTTATCTGTTCTTGATTTAGTTTTGGCAAGTGATATCTATCCAGGAAATTGTCCATTTCCTTTAAATTTTCAAATTTTGTGGAGTACAGATTTTCAAAGTATGCCCTGATGATTCTCTTGATTTCCTCAGAGTCCGTTGTTATGTCCCCTTTCTCATCCCTGATTTTGTTAATTAGCATGTTCTCTCTCTGTCTTTTGGTTAGTTTGGACAGAGGTTTGTCTATTTTGTTGATTTTCTCAAAGAACCAACTCTTTGTTTCATTGATTCTTCTCAATGCTTTCCTGGTTTCTACTTGATTGATTTCAGCCCTCAATTTGATTATTTCCTGGCGTCTGCTCCTCCTGGGGGAGTTTGCTTCTTCTTGTTCTAGAACATTCAGCTGTGCTATTAATTCTCTAGTATGACTGTTCTCCAGTTTTTTCATGTGGGCACTTAGTGCTATAAACTTTCCTCTCAGCACTGCTTTCAAAGTGTCCCATAAGTTTGTGTATGTTGTGTCTTCATTCTCATTGAAATCGAGGAAGTCTTTAATTTCTTTTTTTATTTGTTCCTTTACCCAGGGATGGTGCAATTGTGCATTGTTCAATCTCCATGAGTTTGTAGGGTTTCTGCGATTTGTGTTATTGTTGAATTCTAATGTTAATGCATGGTGGTCTGATAAGATGCAGGGGGTTATTCCAATTTTTTTGTATCTGTGGAGATTTGCTATGTTTCCTATTATGTGGTCAATTTTAGAGAAGGTTCCATGTGGTGCCGAGAAGAAGGTATATCCCTTTGTATTTGGGTGGAATGTTCTATAGATGTCTGTTAAACCCAGTTGGGTCATAACTTCTATTAATTCTTTTGTTTCTTTGTTAAGTTTCTGTCTGGAGGTCCTATCTAGCGGTGAGAGCGGAGTGTTGAAGTCTCCTACTATTAGTGTGTGAGATTTTATGTGCATTTTGATCTTTAGTAATGTTTCTTTCACGAATGTAGGTGCCTTTGTATTTGGGGCGTAGATATTTAAAATCGAGACTTCGTCTTGATGTATTTTTCCTTTGATGTATATGAAGTGCCCTTCTTCATCTCTTTTGATTGATTTTAATTTGAAGCCTAATTTGTTAGATATTAGGATTGCTACGCCCGCTTGTTTCTTGGGGCCGTTTGATTGGAAGATCTTTTCCCAGCCCTTTACTCTGAGATAACGTCTGTCTTTGGTGTTGAGATGTGTTTCTTGTATGGAGCAGAAGGAAGGGTTCTGTCTTCGTATCCATTCTGCTAGTCTGTGTCTTTTTATAGGTAAGTTGAGGCCATTGACATTGAGGGATATTAATGACCATTGATTGGTGATCCTTGTTTGCGCTTGATTTATTGTTAGTGAAGTTATTTTGTGTAGTTTCTCCTCCCTTTTTCTTTTAGTGTTTTGTAAAGTATGATTCTATATTGCCTGTGTCTTTGTGAATGTAGTTATCTTCCTTGGCTCTAGGTTTTCCTTCTAGCATTTTCTGTAGAGCTGGATTCATGGATACGTATTGTTTAAATCTGGCTTTGTCATGGAATATTTTGTTTTCTCCATCTATGGTAATTGAGAGCTTTGCTGGATATAGTAGTCTGGGCTGGCATCCTTGTTCCCTTAGCGTTTGTAGGACATCTGACCAGGATCTTCTGGCTTTCATCGTTTCCATTGAGAAGTCAGGTGTAATTCGGATAGGTCTGCCTTTATATGTTACTTGGCCTTTTTCTTTAGCTGCTCTTAATATTTTCTCTTTGCTCTGTAGGTTTGATGTTTTGATTATTATATGGCGAGGTGACTTCTTTTTCTGGTCAAGGCTATTTGGTGTTCTGTAAGATTCTTGTACTTTCATAGGCATATCTTTCTTTAGGTTAGGGAAGTTTTCTTCTATGATTTTGTTGAATATGTTTTCTGTACCTTTAAGTTGAAGTTCTTCACCTTCTTCTATACCTATTATTCTCAGGTTTGGCTTCTTCACGGTGTCCCATATTTCCTGAATATTTTGTGTTAAGGATTTGTTGGTTTTGAGATTTTCTTTGGTTGACGATGCTATGGCCTCTAATGAGTCTTCAACACCTGAGATTCTCTCTTCTATCTCTTGTATTCTATTGGTGATGCTTGCATCTGTAATTCCAGACCGTTTACCGAGCTTTTCTATTTCCAGCATCCCTTCATTCTGTGTTTTCTTTATCGTTTCTATTTCAGCTTTCAATCCTTCAACTGTTTGAGCTGTTTCCTTAATTTTCTTGGTTGTTTTTTCTTGGTGCTCTTTAGATTCTTTGAGAGATTTGTTTATTTCTTGAATTTTTTCCCCCATTTCATGGATTTTTTTGTTTGTTTTTTCTTCTATTTCTTTAAGGGATTTCCTCGTTTCTTCTTTGAGGCTCTCCATCATCTTCATGAAATAATTTTTAAGGTCTGTCTCCTCTTCTTCATCTATGTAGTGCTTTTCAGGTCTTGCTGGTGTTGGATCCCTGGATTCTGGTGGGGTCATGTTGGTGTTTCTATTGCTGAGTGATCTCTTATTCTGTCTTCTTCCCATCTCTTCTTCCAGTGGGTGCTGGTGGGGGCTTTCTGTCTCCACTGGTCTCCTTCCTTACTGCAGCTGAAGCTGAAGCTGGCCTCGCTGGGGTTGGGGTCTTGGAGGGGCTGATCTCTTTCCTGAAGCTGGGCTCGCTGGGTTGGAGTCTTGGAGGGGCTGATCTCTTTCCTGTGTGGGCGGCTCTTCTGGAAGCCGGGAGCAGCCCCAAAGATGGAGGGGGATGGGTGATGGGCGGGTGGTCCCAGCCGGGGACCCAATCTCACCTGAAGCTGGGCTCGCTGGGTTGGGGTCTTGGAGGGGCCTGTGTGGGCGGTTCTTCTGGAAGCCGGGAGCGGCCCCGAAGATGGAGGGGGATGGGTGATGGGCGGGTGGTCCCAGCCAGAGACCCAATCTCACCTGAAGCTGGGCTCGCTGGGTTGGGGTCTTGCAGGGGCTGATCTCTTTCCTGTGTGGGCGGTTCTTCTGGAAGCCGGGAGCGGCCCCGAAGATGGAGGGGGATGGGTGATGGGCGGGTGGTCCCAGCCGGGGACCCAATCTCACCTGAAGCTGGGCTCGCTGGGTTGGGGTCTTGGAGGGGCCTGTGTGGGCGGTTCTTCTGGAAGCCGGGAGCGGCCCCGAAGATGGAGGGGATGGGTGATGGGCGGGTGGTCCCAGCCAGAGACCCAATCTCACCTGAAGCTGGGCTCGCTGGGTTGGGGTCTTGCAGGGGCTGATCTCTTTCCTGTGTGGGCGGCTCTTCTGGAAGCCGGGAGCGGCCCCGAAGATGGAGGGGATGGGTGATGGGCGGGTGGTCCCAGCCGGGGACCCAATCTCACCTGAAGCTGGGCTCGCTGGGTTGGGGTCTTGGAGGGGCTGATCTCTTTCCTGTGTGGGCGGTTCTTCTGGAAGCCGGGAGCGGCCCCGAAGATGGAGGGGATGGGTGATGGGCGGGTGGTCCCAGCCGGGGACCCAATCTCACCTGAAGCTGGGCTCGCTGGGTTGGGGTCTTGGAGGGGCCTGTGTGGGCGGTTCTTCTGGAAGCTGGGAGCGGCCCCGAAGATGGAGGGGGATGGGTGATGGGCGGGTGGTCCCAGCCGGGGACCCAATCTCACCTGAAGCTGGGCTCGCTGGGTTGGGGTCTTGGAGGGGCCTGTGTGGGCGGTTCTTCTGGAAGCTGGGAGCGGCCCCGAAGATGGAGGGGGATGGGTGATGGGCGGGTGGTCCCAGCCGGGGACCCAATCTCACCTGAAGCTGGGCTCGCTGGGTTGGGGTCTTGGAGGGGCCTGTGTGGGCGGTTCTTCTGGAAGCCGGGAGCGGCCCCGAAGATGGAGGGGGATGGGTGATGGGCGGGTGGTCCCAGCCAGAGACCCAATCTCACCTGAAGCTGGGCTCGCTGGGTTGGGGTCTTGGAGGGGCCTCGATAGTTTTGCCTTTATATGTTATTTGGCCTTTTTCTTAGTTGCTCTAAGTATTCTTTCTTTATTCTCTATATTTGGGGCCTTGATTATTATGTGGCAAGGGGACTTTTTTGTGGTCTACTCTATTTGCTGCTCTGTAAGCTTCTTGCACCTTCATTGGCATGTCTTTCTTTAGGTTGGGAAAGTTTTCTTCTATGATTTTGTTGAATATGTTTTCTGTCCCTTTAATTTGTGTTTCTCCACCTTCTTCTATACCTATTACTATTAGGTTTGGTCTTTTCACACTGTACCATAATTCCTAGATGTTTTGTGTTAGGGATTTGTTGGACTTAAGATTTTCTTTAGTCGACAAATGTGTTTCTCTTAATGTGTCTTCAACACCTGAGATTCTCTCTTCCATCTCTTGTATTCTGTTGGTTATGCTTGCATCTGTAGTATCTGACTGTTTACCCAGTTTTTCTATTTCCAGCATTCCTTCAGCCTGTGTTTTTTTTATTGTCTCTATGTCAGCTCTCAAACCTTTCACTGTTTGAATTTTTTCTTGTGATTTTTGCTTTGTGTTTTCCTCCCCCCTCCCTTTTTTTTGCAGTTGTTGGATTTTTTGGTTTGTTTTTTCTTCCATTTCTCTATGTGATTTTCTTATATCCTGTTTGAGGGCCTCTATCATTTTCATGAAGGTGTTTTTAAGGTCATTACCTTCTGCTTCATCTGCACTGTGGTGTTCAGGTCTTGCTGGTGTAGAATCTGTAGACTCTGGTGATATCATATTTGTTTTTCTTTTGCTGAGTGTGTTCTTATATTGCCTGTTTCTCATCACTTCTTCCAGTGGGTGTAGAAGGCGCCTCTTCCTCTCCTCTGTCCTCTGCCCTGAGTGTGGGCACAAGTGGACCAGCTCTCTCTGCAGGCTCCTGGTAGCTAGGTAGTCAGTCCGGGGGCCAGTCGACATGGCTGCAGTCCACAGGTCAGGGGATCTGAGGGTTTTGTATGGTTTTAATGTTAGTCCTTCATCAATAGTTCTTTCATGTTTTCCATCTCTGTTTGATGACTTCTTACTCTCTTCATGGTGTCCTTTGATGAGCATAAGTTACTTTAATGAAGCATATTGTGACCCACTCTTTGTATCTTCTCTCATAGCCCTGGGAACGCTGAGAATTCAGATGTGAGTCTCATGCCCAGCCTAGTAGTGTGCACATTTTTGTTTGTTTTGTGGATGAGATATCACACTCTAATGAAGGCAGGTGGAGAACTCAACATACAAATCATAGTTTGTGTTTAAGAAAAATCATTGTTTCTTTAGATCATGAACATATTCTGTTTTCTTCTAGAAGTTTCTTTGTTTGACCTTCATGTTTATCACTTTGACACATTTTCAATTAATTTTGTATATAATGAGATGAAGGAGTCATAGTTTGCTTTTTTCCATATTGTTATTTAATACATCATCATTTGTTCCAAAGGTCACCCTTTCTCCAGAGTTGCATATTGGTTTGCAAATCTTAATTATTTAAGTGTGTTCACCTCCCCCAAATGTATTCTTAAAGACACATTCAGTAGGTTGACAATTCAGAAATAAATGAGTTAATAAACTGAGGTCAAAGGATATAAACTCATGTTGTAAACAGCACAAGTCAATTATACTGTGCCACACTCAAGAGTCTCTGTTTCTTTCTCCTGAAACAACCACAAGTCTGGTGTCCCCATACTCCAGGTGGCTCAGCTTAATTTTAAACACCACAAAGAAAGCCCCTCATCCTACATACTATATTCCTTGATTTTAATAACATGTCCTTTAAGGTAATTTTTGCTGATTGATTTCTTGTGGTTCTGATACCATGTACCAGTGTAGTTTAAAACATCTATTTTCCTCCCCTCCTTCAAAAAGTATATGCTTGTTTGAGATAGTCTCCATATATAGGATAGGCTATTCTGCAACTTCTGTGGCCCAGGCTGGCCTCAATGTCTCAGTAATCCTCCTGCCTTACAGAGCCTTCAGAGTGCTCAGATTACAGGCCCCATGCCCAGTCTAGGTGTGAGTGTACAATTTTGTTTTTCAGAAAGTCTCACAGAGTATCCAAGACTGGCCTAGAACTGATTATGTAGACCACACTGGCCTCTTGCCTTAGTTTCCCATGTTCTAGGAATGTGGCCACCATGCTCTGCTTTGCAGGATTTTCTAAAAGCCCAAACTAGACAAAGGCATCATTCTATCAGCAGGATTGGATTTTTATATGGGTTGTGATGTGATTCTTCCTGATTCTCTCTCTCTCTCTCTCATTAAACAAGTCAAGATGCTTTCCTTCTTGCTGTACTAGCTTAAGTATTTTACAGCTTGTTTTATTCTGCACATAGATATCTGTTGTATTGCCCATTTTAGACTTGTTCTCATGGAAAGACAAAAGTTGGTAGTACCCTAGCCTGTCCTAGTCAACATAATCTCTTTTCTACCACTGCCTGGCATCATTCCTGATGATAACCCAAAGTTTTATCTTCTAGTTGTGAGTTTTGTTTTATGCTATTTCTTGTCATTATATACAAAATTAATTGAAAATGTAATGTGTCAAAGTTCTAAATGCAAACACAAAACAAGGAAGCTTTTAGAAGAAAACAGAAGAATATTTTCATGACCTACAATAAACATTGATTTTTTAAAAAAATCATGTATCTTAAATTCAAGTAGTTATTAATTATTATCTTAACATATAGTTTTCTGTTTGTTCATTTCTGTATTGTTTTCTACCCAGCCTCTCAAGGAAACCATCTTTTGGCATATCCTCTGTCCCTGTCATTCCTACTTCCTGCTTCCATCCCGTCCCTCTGCCCTTCCTCCCACATATCCTCTATTTGCCACATAAAAACAAGGGTAATCTGTGGTGACACATTATGTATGATTTATTAAAGCTTGCCTGAGGATTCAAAAGCAAAGTCAGCCACAAGCTATAGAAGCCAGGCACACACCTTTAATCCCAGGACTCAGGATTAAGAATTAGATGGATTTCTGTTAGTTCAAGGCCACAATGAGCTGCATGAAATTGATCTGGTCCTAGAGAGAAACAGCTCACACAAAGATGATCTCAGCACTTGGGATCACATGCCATTAATTCCAGAACTCATGAGAGGTATTAAGACAAGAACAGGAGCTCAGATCTTGCATTGATTTTCCAGCCACATGGAGTATAGGTAGACATTCAGTCTCAAGATTCTCAAGCCACACTGAAGAAAGCATAGCAGTCTGGGATTGAAGACTGGGGTGTGGTGGATCACCTTTCAGCCTGAGGTAGGGGTAAGAGCTAGTGGCCAGCTGCTTTGCTTCAACTCAGCTTGAAGCTTGAACCCCAATATCAGTCTCTGGGTCTTTTATATATTGGGCTGTCAAAATCCTTTTCAGAAATTATTAAAATCAGATCACACCAAACCACTCTTGTGTCATCTCATAGCATTTAGAACAAAACTCCAAGTCCTCTCTGCAGGCTGTCTCATCCTCTGCTCAGCTGCCACCACAGCATGATGCTGATTTTCCTTTAGTCACTGATTCCTCAGGGTTCTCATGCCACCAAGCACACTCAAGTCTCAGGGGGCTTCCCCTGTTTACTATACCTGAAATGTCTTTCCCAAGGTGGCATGGTAACATACTTCCTCAGGGTGTCCGTTTAAATGTTATCTCATCAGAGAGCTTTTCTCTGATCATTATATGGAACCTGCTTTAAACTGCACTACACACACACACACACACACACACACACACACACACACACAGTAAAAACCAGGAAAGCAAGATTTATTCAATGCAGACATACTGAGAGTAGAGACAAAGATATTCAGTGTACCTTCTTCCCAAGCCTATCTTCAAGTTCCTGATATCAGGGCAGGACTTTAAGAGGGAGTGATGTGCATAACTAAACCATTCCACAGGATCATATGAGTTAGCCAGTCTCCTGATAGGCTAATCACCAGAGACCCAACTTACAATAAGATGTTAGACTCCTGGGCTCCCCTTTAGAACCGAGAATTCATGAGCAGGTTTGAGTCTTCTTCAGTCCACATCACAGGCCCTTATGGCAGCCAGAACTAACCAGTCTGAAGGAGGAAAA
This sequence comes from Mesocricetus auratus, assembly GCF_017639785.1. Classification (NCBI taxonomy): domain Eukaryota; kingdom Metazoa; phylum Chordata; class Mammalia; order Rodentia; family Cricetidae; genus Mesocricetus; species Mesocricetus auratus. The sequence continues at coordinate 33,637,083 of NW_024429201.1, forward strand.
GCGGGTTTACTCCACACTACAGATGAGGAAACCTGGACCCTGCAGGGAGGAATGGAGGCTGACTTCAGATCTCTTCCTCTTAGGGGAATCTGGCGGCGGCGTGTTGTATGTGTACTTGTGTTTTTCATAAAACTCGGCTGTATACCAGGACTGCAGTGCTTCTTGCTTTTTAATTCTTTAGTAATGAAAACCTATCCCTACTAAAGTCACTGGTGGTAACAAGATGTGGTCCCCTGTCCACTGTCGTCTCAGTTCTCAGTCTCTTCTGCAAGGATGTCAATCTAGCAAGTGCTAAATCTTTCTCCAGGGCTAGGTGGCTCCTCTGGCTGTCCCAGGATTTCAGCCATTTCTTCTTCCAGCGGGAGATCCTTGAGGAGGTTCTGACCGCTTGGGATCCATCCTTTCAACAGTCTTCTAGACAAAGAGAAGAGCAGAGGTATCTCTTCAGAATGAATTCATTCCCCCAGGCAGGCTAGTGACATTTCCTCACTCTGTTCAATACCTCAGTCAGGAAGTGAAACATGCCTGCGTCTTGACAAATACCATAAGCAGACTACAAGTAGGAATCCAACTCAGAATGCACTCAGTTAGCATCAGGTTCCCACACATAGGAAACATTTCTCAATAATTTCTTGGCTTTTAGTTACTTTTGGAAAGACTGGCATAAGCAACTCCATCTTGTTGATGTGAAACAGGGACAACTTCCTGGTCAAAAGAATAGAATCTGAATTCAGTCTCTTGTGCTGGGTGAAGATTAACTCCTCCCCAAGAGTGTAGCATTCCTCTGCCTCCTCTCTCAATGCAGTTATCTACGGATCTTTATTGTTAGGCTTGCTCCTTTTCTGACCTTCAACTTCAAAGCAACAACCAAAACCATAAAATCTGTTAGAAACAAAGAATATAAAGAAAGAAAAATCTTGATGTTGCACAAAAAGCAAAATTAGCTCAGCAAGGCAATTGTGTATTATTATTATTATTATTATTATTATTATTATTATTATTATTATTATTTTGCAAAAGGGTGCATCAGAACCCAGGTTAAGCTAGCAAGTACTCTAGACAGAAGTTCACAGCTTTGTTCTAACACTAGTATTGAGTGAGTCTTTTTCTCATTGGATGGAGTCTGACCTCACAGTCTTTCTTGGTTGGCTAGTTTCAAAAGAATTTGTGCAATGGAAATGAAGGAAAGAGGCCTACCACTCCAGAAAAGTTCTGTAATGCAGAAGGGCCTTTGTATAAACAAACGGTTTACCAGTTGGGGGACAGTCGTGGAGTATTGGCACTTGGCACTTTGACCACTTTTGAGATAAATATATTTCTTAAACACGTAATGTTTCCTTTCCCCATGGTGCATGATACTTACCAAATGCCAAGCATGCCAACCCTGATGCTGGACATTTTTCCTCAGTCTCTGAAGACCCCCATTCTCCATGAAGCTTTATGCAAACCTCCATTCCAAAGCTTGCCTACCTTAACTTCCTCACAAACGAAATAGTCCTCAACCTTTCTTCTGAGTTATATTTCCAAATTCCCATGTTATCAAGACCAATAACCGGTAAGAGGGAACCCTGACTTTCCAGCAACATATTTACATATTAAAATACATAAGTTTATGGTGTATTTATAAAACAATGTATTATCTCTTAGCAACTATTCCAAAGCAAAGATTAGGCCATCTCAACACTGACAAATGTATGTACATTTTAAATGGACCAAGGCATGTCCCGCGCTACCGTCTCGCCAGCAAGAACGACGCAGGACACTCGGATCCTTCTGCAGTAAAGCTTTAATACATCTTGAGAGATAGATGATCAGCTTCTGAGAGGGGAGACCCCAAGCTAAGAAACCCAGCCCCTTATATAAGCCTAGGAGCTCCGAGTGAGACGTGTAGAGCCGGGATTGGTGGTTTGCTCATCACCCCAGATGACGGGTGAGGCACAGCTTAAACGGTAAACTCCAACTGACAGCAGATGTCAGCGCCATCTTCTAATGGCGATAGCGATAGTGAGGGCGGCTCCTCACATCTCCCCCTATTCATTTATTTTTGAAGCCATAGGACACCCACAACTTTGGAGTGGAGATAGAGGTCAAATCCCCATGTGCAAATTTGGAACATGTACAAAGCTCCTCTCCAGGGTCTTATCCCCAGAGGGAGCCCTGACCAGTCCCGATGTCGTTTTTTGGGGGGAAGGAGATCATGACATAGAACCTTCATGTAAGATGACTTATCTCCCAGGAGAAAGTCGTTATACCGCAGACCTCTCCTGTGCAGTGCTTAGCCTTGCAACTCCTTGGGCTGCTGAAGCCTACCCACTCTATCCCGTGCAATGAGACTAGCCTTGTGGGGTGCAAGAGCCGGGAGGCCAGCGACCTATTGCTTTAACATGGTTAACCAAATGTCAGGGGGAGGCTCCGTGTTCTAAGGCAGCAAGTGTTTGTGCCACCATCACTTTGTCTCTTTTGTTTGGGCTCTGAGCTTACACACCATCCAAAGCATCAATACTATTCCACAGCAGAGAACTAGGCTAAATGATCCCACCCCCACCCATTCCTTAAAATAAGAAAATGTAGATGAAATCCAGGAGGAGAGGCCTTCCATCAGAGAAAGATCCAGACGCGTCGAATTTACTTGTAGGATCGCCACTCTTAACTCACGGAGTGTCTGCTCAAACTTAAAAGTCCAATTTTGTAATAAATGTTGAGACAGAGCTTTTGACAGGTTAGCTGCTCTTGTAAAATTTTCATATTGTATTGAAGTGACACAAAGGCCAGGCAACTTTTGTTCACATCCCAATTGGGTCATCTGTCACAATATATCTAATTGTTTCTGAACCAAATTAATCTGTTGGTTTACCAACATCAGGCCTCCTTGTATCTGAGAATTGGCAGTGGCCTGTTTATCTAGGGCCATGGTCACAGTGGCCGATAGTTTATTAATGGTTTGAGTTGTCTGCACAGTGGTGGAAAGTGCAAGGGCCGAGGCGGTAACCGAAGCAGTAACCGCGGCGGCAGCTATCAGGCCCACAATAATAGCAGAGATTCCAAAAATCTCGCTTTTCCCTAAACAAACTTAAACTACTTGGCACCTCAACAGGAACTGGAACAAATCGAGGCATGCGCATTACTAAAGCAAAAGGGTGCTTAATAGCATCCCAGCATAATGTATAAAAACAATTTTAAGTAGAGTAATTTATTTTTTTTTGATTTTTACCTAAGGTATCATTACTCACAACCCAAATAAAGGGCAGCCAAACACAAATTGGAGCAGCTGAATAATTAGTTCTCTTAAAAGGGGTATACTTAACATTGGAGGAGGACCAATTAGATGATCCAGAGTTCTGTCCCTCACTCAGACTGTTGCCTAATGCCCCTTTCCAATCAAAAGTAATCTGTCCCTTCTCACTATATCCTCCAGCAATCATTGCCATAGGAGAAAGATCAGTACAGCTTTCATTAATTTAAAAGGATTAGCATTAGATCTTTCTGGATCCATATGAATAAAATTATCCTTTAATGAAGAAATCACAGTAAAGCACAAGCTTCCTACCAATGACAAGGTTCTCTCATCCTGAAAACTCTGTATCTGAGGATCTAAAGGCAAAAAGGCAAGCCCCAACTCTCTATTAGTTGTGAAAAATCTAGGGAACACTTGGGCATTATGCATCACTGGCATCGGTAGGGGGAAGGTAGACATGATGGCCCACCGTAACTCTCCCATCATACTAGGAACCATCATCCCGAGTAGGAGAGTCTTTATCACCCACTTGGCCTCCATCCTTCTTATTTTGGAGTTGTGAAGGAGCTCTTTGAGTGAGTCTTTTAGGGATCCACAGGGGGTTTTCTTCCTCCTGTGGAAAAACACACACAGCTCCCCTGGATCTTATTAGAATAGGATCCGGGCCTTTCCATTCATTAGTTAGCACATCTTTCCATTTTACAAATTCTTTTGGCCTATCAGGCTCTAAACTGTGGCGATCGGCCGCAGTGTGGCCTTGGGCATCAGAGTTTAAGAAATTAAGGGTAAAAAGTGCCATGGACACAGCAACTCTTGGTACCGAGGGTAGAACATCCTCAATACTCCCCTTTTGTTTAATTAGATATGATTTGAGTGTACGATGGGCACGTTTTATAATGTCCTGTCCTTGAGGGTTATAAGGTAGGCCAGTTAGATGGGTAACATTTATTTGTCGACAAAACTGTCGGAATTTTTGAGAGGTATATGTTGGTCTATTGTCTGTTTTTAAAATTTTGGTTTTTTTTTTAAGCACTTTAGGCCTTAAGGCAATGTTGAATCACATATGAGGCCTTTTTTTCTGTTAGGGGTGTGGCAAACATTACGCCAGAACAGGTGTCAACAGAAACATGAACATATTGAAGCCTTTTAAAAGTGGGAATATGAGTAACATCCATCTGTCACATCTGTAATGGTCTAATGCCACGTGGGTTTATTCCCACGTGGGGAGTAGGTAAGAATTTGTAGTAATTTTGGTATTGAGTAACAATTTTTTTAGTCTCTTTTTTGGATAGAGTAAAATGACGGCGCAAGGTCTCAGCCGTCACATGAAAGTGTTGATGGAATTTTTTTGTTGTTTGTGTGTGGGTAGACAAGGTAGTGGCCACCAGTTTTGTAGCCTTGTTTGTTAAGTCATTCCCTAAGGACATGGGACCTGGGAGTCCAGAATGTGTTTGGACATGGGTAATGAAAACAGGAACTCTCTTATTTAACAAGGCAGCTTGTATCTTTTGAAAGATGTTAGCAACTCTGTTGGAGGATTTTATTATTTTAGTTATCTCAAGGAGATTAACTGTATTAACCACATAAGAGGAATTTGATACAATATTGAGGGGTCCTGGAAAAGTCTTAAGAACCTCTAGTACTATTAGACATTTTATAACTTGAGGTGAAGTTTTATTATATTGTTTAGATATAACCCTATCCTTGACCACATAAGCTCCCATACTAGTTTTTGATCCATCAGTGTACACCACAGTCCCATCTGGGAGTGGGTCTTTAGCTGTCACTTGTGGAAACATTATAGTCTGGTTTAGGGCAAACTGTAAAATTGGATGTTTTGGAAAATGATTATCAATTTGTCCTGAAAAGGAAGTAACTAAAACTGTCCAATCACTAGATGTGGCTGCCAAGGTCTGAACTTGTGCAGCAGTATAAGGCACAATCAAGGAATCAGGATCCCTGTCAAAATGTGTAACAGTTGTTTTTATTTTGCGAAGCGCGAGCTGTGTAACAGCATCAGGGTACCAGTCAATAATCTTAGTAGGGGAAGCATTTGGATGAATCTAAAGTAATGGTCCATGTTGCCACAGGACTGTAGTTGGCAATTGAGCTGTTTTAAAAACACACAGATTAAAAGGTAGTGACTCCTCAATACGTTGTAATTGTGTTTTTTGTAAGGCCTCTTTTACCATCTGTAAGGCTCGGTGGGCAGCAGGGGTAAATTTTTTGGGTGAGGAGATATGAGGCTCACCCTCCAGGAGATCGAAGAGGGGTTTTAGATCAGTAGATGGAATTTTTAAAAAGGGCCTCAACCAATTTATATCTCCCAGAAGTTTTTGAAAATTATTTAATGTTTGTAAGTGGTCTTTGTGAATTTTTATTTTTTGAGGAACTATATTTTTGGGAGTAATCATTGAGCCCAAAAAGAGCCCTGTATCTGTAATTTGAACCTTTTTTGAGGTAATCTCTAATCCCCACTGTTTTAATTTAGCCACCAGTATGGGAAAAGCCTTTTGTAAAACATCTAACTCTTTGTGACAAATAAGAATATCGTCCATATAATGGATCATGATTAAAGATGTAAATTGTTTCCTAATTGGCTCCAAAGCCTCCTGTACATACAGCTGACATATTGTTGGGCTATTGGCCATGCCTTGTGGCAGTACCTTCCACTGAAATCTCTTGTCTGGTCCCATATGATTAAGAGAAGGGATAGTGAAGGCAAACCTTGGTCTATCCCGTGGGTAAAGTGGAATAGAGAAGAAACAATCCTTAATATCTATAATAATAAGCTTCCAATCTTGAGGGAGTGTAGAAAGCAAAGGAAGTCCTCTTTGAACAGGGCCAAAAAGATGTATCTGATTGTTAATGGCCCACAGGTCATGGAGTAATCTCCACTTTCCAGATTTTTTTTTTTAATAACAAAAATTGGTGTATTCCATGGGGAGGTAGAAGGCTCTAGATGCCCCAGCCGTTCTTGTTCTTGTACTAATCTTGTGACAGCCTCTAATTTTTCAGAGGATAGAGGCCATTGAGAGACCCATAACGGCTCCTCTGTTTTCCACGGTATGGGTCGTGAAGCCTCAACGGCCCCTAAATAAAACCCAGTCCTTTTCTACCCCGATTTCCATGTTGTGTAATGGGTTTTATTCTGCCTTGTTCTTGCCTACCCAAGCCTCTACTCTTTGTATACCCCATCTTTGCCATAATGGCTGATGCCTGGGGGGAGTATTCATTAGTTAGGGTCATGCCCATGGCTTGTAACACATCCCGTCCCCATAAATTTACAGGGAGTGGCAACACATAGGGGGTAAAACATCCCTGTTTGCCCTCAGCGTTCCGCCAGGTTAAGGCTGAGGCACTGATGGCAGGAGAGGACTGGTATCCAAGACCTTGTAGAGAATGAGATGAAACAACAGTGGGCCAAGACTTCGGCCACCAATGGAGTGAAATAATGCTTTTGTCTGTTCCCGTATCCATTATCCCTGCAAGAATGACGCAGGACACTCGGATCCTTCTGCAGTAAAGCTTTAATACATCTTGAGAGATAGATGATCAGCTTCTGAGAGGGAGACCCCAAGCTAAGAAACCCAGCCCCTTATATAAGCCTAGGAGCTCCGAGTGAGACGTGTAGAGCCGGGATTGGTGGTTTGCTCATCACCCCAGATGACGGGTGAGGCACAGCTTAAACGGTAAACTCCAACTGACAGCAGATGTCAGCGCCATCTTCTAATGGCGATAGCGATAGTGAGGGCGGCTCCTCACATCTCCCCCTATTCATTTATTTTTGAAGCCATAGGACACCCACAACTTTGGAGTGGAGATAGAGGTCAAATCCCCATGTGCAAATTTGGAACATGTACAAAGCTCCTCTCCAGGGTTTTATCCCCAGAGGGAGGGCAGTAACACCAGTTGTGTAATTTTATCTCCCTGTTTTATAGAAAATACACCCCGAGGGCTAGAACAGAGAACTTGAATCTCCTCTTTATGATATGGGTTAACAATCCCAGGATATATAATGAGTCCCTGTAAAGTTAAGGAGCCACGGCCCAGAATAAGCCCAATGGTGGCAGGGGGCAAAGGTCCAGGGGAATGGACTGGGACCGGTTGAACATTCATTTGGGGCATGAGTAAGAAGTCGGAAGTGGCACGCAAGTCCATTTTGGGGGTTTCTCGGAAGTCTCTACTTTCTCTTGATTGTTTTTTTGAAATTGGTTTCCATATTTTTGAGGGCCCTGGGACCATGGGCCCCGTGACCCGTTTTTTGATTGGGGTACCTTGGGTTTTTTAATAGGGGGCAGAAGCCTCCCTTTTATATCCCGGACTGACCTGTATTCACTAGCCCTATGATAACCTTTACCACAACGATGGCAAAGCTTTAGTTCTCTTGTTCTTTTAGGGGATTGACAATCTTTCTTAAGGTGCCCCATTTTTTCATAATTAAAACAAGCTTTTTGACTAGATAAATCTCTATGCCTGTGCGTTTGTAAAATGGCGGCAGCTAGTCCTGCATTGGTTAGGGGTCCCCCCCAGCTCCCTGCACACTCTGAGCCAATCTTGTAAACCTTTGTTTTTGCGAGGGGCGATAGCCGCTCGACATTTTTGGGTTGTTTGTTTATAGACAAGTTGTTTAATCAGGGGCATAGCTTGTTCTGAATCACCAAAGATGTGACCGGCGGCCTCGGTCATTTTGGCCACAAAGTTTGAAAATGGCTCTTGGGGTCCTTGGACAATCTTTGTAAGGTGTCCACTGGATTTTCCCCCTTTTTGTGAGGGCCTTCCATGTTTTAATAGCGGCGGCCGACACCTGACCATAGACGCCCCAGATGTAGTTGGTTTGATTAAGGGCATGTTGACCCTGACCTGTCAGCATTTCAAATGTCTACTGCCTCTGATTTTTATCTTCAGCTGTGGCATTAATTCTAGCTTGTGCCTGGGCTGCATCATACCAGAGAGCCTTCCATTTCATGTATTGTCCCATGTTGGGAAGCACTGCTTTCACTGTCGTCTGCCAGTCAGTGGGAGTCATGGCAAAATTAGCAAGCCTTTCTACCTGTATTGTGGTAAAGTTAGCATTGACCCCATAATTACGAATGGATTCGGCCAATTTTTTGATTTGATTGTAATCTACGGGAGTATGTACTCTTTTGCCTTCCACATTCTCGAATACTGGAAAAGCCATTTGTATTTTTCTCCGTTCCTCTAAAGGTAAAAAGGAGTCAGTACCAGTATTCAGCCGAAGCTCATACTGCGGAGGCGCCGAGGGGCGTGAGCCCGCCGGATTTATAGGCGGTGGCCTCACATTCATTTTTGTTTTCAGCGGCCGGTGTCTATTAGGGTGATATCTTTTTTCCTCATACCGTGCCACCTCCTCCTCTAGACCACCTTCTTCGCTAGAATCCAGAGTGTCAGAATCGGAATTATCTAGCTCCAAGGCTTCTAGCTCTACCGTAGGGTATAGGCTAGATTCTGGCTTTTTCTTTTTCTTAGATTTGTTAGGGGGTGAATGATCACTCCCTTCTTTCTCTCCCCCCTTTCTTAACTTCTTGGGGAGGGCCTTTTTTTCTTAGACATGTCTTTCCTTTTGTGAGCTCCCATTCTCTCACTCCGTTTAGTTTTTGACATGCTATCCTGAACTTCCTCTAAGGTTCCCTGACTTTCTATTATAGCAGGGTGACAGGCCTCATCCTTCAAGCAGTTTTTAACTAGCTTCCAAATGGCTTTGGTACCTAAGTGGAGATCTCCTTCTGCATGCTTCCTGTCTAGTTCTTTACCTAGCTTGTTCCATGAGGCCACAGTGAGGGACCCGGAACAAGCATACCATGGTGCCACTCTATCTACCTCCTTCACAAAATTTTGAAGTGTTCGTGGTGCAATTTTGAGATCTCTTTGTTTTAGCACAGTCTGTAGGGTAGTAACCACTGACTGTGACAATCCCATTGCGCTAGCGGCTTATCTAAAAAACGGCGCTCGACTTACCAGACTGACAGCACCGTTCTGTCAGTACCAGCCACGATGAAGAAGAAGGACAAACAGGACTAGCACCAAAGCCTCCACTGACCCGTCCCACGGTGATGACAAACTAAGGCCAAAGTCGAGAAAAGGGGTGTTCAGGATAAAGCATACCTCTCTGAACTTACGTCCCTGCAGTTCTGAATCCGCCCCGTCTTCCGAGGGGTCTCCCGTGGCGCCGGCGATGTTGAAGAGTTCCCGGGTTTCGGCACCAGATGTCCCACGCTACCGTCTCGCCAGCAAGAACGACGCAGGACACTCGGATCCTTCTGCAGTAAAGCTTTAATACATCTTGAGAGATAGATGATCAGCTTCTGAAAGGGAGACCCCAAGCTAAGAAACCCAGCCCCTTATATAAGCTTAGGAGCTCCGAGTGAGACGTGTAGAGCCAGGATTGGTGGTTTGCTCATCACCCCAGATGACGGATGAGGCACAGCTTAAACGGTAAACTCCAACTGACAGCAGATGTCAGCACCATCTTCTAATGGCGATAGCGATAGTGAGGGTGGCTCCTCACAAAGGCAAAAGTATCCCAACATACAGATTAATCCAAAAATTAATCTTTTTTTTTTCTTTTAACTTTTCAAGACTCTGTGTAGCCTTTGCTGTCCTGAAACTCATTGTATACCAAGCTGGCCTCATTGAGATTCGCCTGCCTCTGCTTCCCATGTGCTGGGATTAAAGGTGTGTGCCAGCACCACCTGGCCTAAAATTAATCAGTTTTCTCAGCAAAAGCAATTCTAAAAATTTATGGGCATTTGTGGCAGTTTGCGTAATACGAATGGCCCCTATGGGCTCATAGATTTGAATGTTTGATCATGAGGGAGTGGCACTACTTGAGGAGGATTAGGAGGTGTGGCCTTGTTGGAGTAGGCTCGGCCTTATTAGAGGAAGTGTGTCATTGAGGGATGGGCTTTGAGGTTTCAAATGTCCATGCCTGGCCTAGCAGCTTTCTCTTCCCGCTGCCTGTGGATGCAGTGTAGAGCTCTTAGCTGTTTCTCCTGTGGATGCAGTGTAGAGCTCTTAGCTGTTTCTCCTGTGGATGCAGTGTAGAACTCTTAGCTGTTTCTCCTGTGGATGCAGTGTAGAGCTCTTAGCTGTTTCTCCTGTGGATGCAGTGTAGAGCTCTTAGCTGTTTCTCCTGTGGATGCAGTGTAGAGCTCTTAGCTGTTTCTCCTGTGGATGCAGTGTAGAGCTCTTAGCTGTTTCTCCTGTGGATGCAGTGTAGAGCTCTTAGCTGTTTCTCCTGTGGATGCAGTGTAGAGCTCTTAGCTGTTTCTCCTGTGGATGCAGTGTAGAGCTCTTAGCTGTTTCTCCTGTGGATGCAGTGTAGAGCTCTTAGCTGTTTCTCCAGCATCTTGTTCCGCTGGGTGCCACATGCTCCCTGCCGTGAAGGTAATGGGCTAAATCTCTGAAACTGTAAGCAAGCCCCAGTTAAACGCTTTCTTTTTTGCAGCTGTGTTCATGGTGTCTCTTCACAACGATAGAAAACAACATTTAATGAAGTGTTTAAAACTATATTCAGATTCTCTCTCCTAAAATCTGTAATCAAACTTTCCCTCATTCTCAGTATGTAAAACTAACATGTGAGAGCACCAGACCTAAACTGCTAAGAAGTAAGCATAAAAAAACTTCTCATTTGGCATTTTAGATAAGTCTGCATGACAGAAAGTTCAGTAAAACCAGCACATTTCTGTTTCAAATTAAAATCATATCTAAATCTTTGTATTTTATCTAGATAAATAAAAACAGTACCAGAACCAATTGTTTCATGATAGTTCAGAAATCACAAACATGTTCACACATACGCACAAACATTTCAAAAAGGACATAGCAAAAATTATTTTAATGCGCAATTGATTTCATAAAAAAGAAATATAGAAATACACATGGACTTTGGACTCCCATCCAACAATGTGAGATGCACTCTCATCCTGAACTTTTGGGGGAGGGTCTAGGCCCTGCCCTGATGAAATGACAGACTATGGACACCCCCAAGGAGGGCCTCACCCTCCCTGGGGAAATGAGGGGATATTGGGGGGGGTTAGGAGGAGGGCATGGGAGGAGGGGAGGGAAATGGAGAAGGACCTGGAACTGACTTGTGAAGCAACCTTGTTTCTAATCTAAATTTAAATTTAAAAATAAATAATAATAAAAAAGAAATAAAGTTGCCAGAGGTTCCTTAGTTATTTTCAGGAACTCTAGGGGCAGAGATTGGTTTTTACCCTACTCCTGTCTTAGAAACCATCTATAGTCAGCCACAACTTTGCCTAGCATGCAACACGGTAACAGAGACAGCACTTTTCATGGTTACAGGAATCACTGCATCAACTTCCAAATTAACCCTGTCTCTCTATCTCAAATGGTCCCGTGGAGCCTTAAACTTTCCAAGCCACATGGTAGGTGGCCTGATTGTCTCAGCAGAGCTTTGAAGTTGCTCCTGAGAACTTCCAAACAGAAAACTGTCACTGTTTGTGGCTGTTTGATTATGGGCCTGTCCCTTTAAGGCACTACCCACTGCAGAAAGGCAGTAACCTAGAGTTAGCAGGGCCCTAGTGGAAGGATTAAAGTAAACAGGGTGGGTGGGAGGTACTCAAAAAACAAAGGAGACACAATCCTCTCTTCCTTGAAGATCCACTGTGAGAATGGCAGAGCAGCAACTATTCCTGCAGTCCCTGAATTTGAGGTGTGGTCAGGTTTCAAATGCCTTTGAGAGTTTTCTCTCTCTCCTCTGCTCCCAGTGCTATGGTGCTTCTCTACTTAATAACTGCCCAAGGAGTTCACCAGAAGAACCCCAAAACAAAACCAGTCATCAAATAGCAAATACCCAAAATGCTTCAAGAGAACCCAAATTACTCAAAGGGGCTTGAAAGCGAACAAGAAAACAGAGCTGTGTTAAGTTCCTGCTGAACCAGGGAAGCTCAGACTGTGCTTTGCCATGCAGAGATAAACAGCAGCTAATGCTGGGTGTAGTGGCAAGACAGGGAATGTCCCTGGAGTACAGGGATTCCAGCAGCTGCTGGAAGCTTCCATCTTTCCTCTCTACATGTTGACCTCTTTGCTGTGGTTGGCAAGTACCCCAAACTGCCTTTTGTCCCTTCATGGTCAAAAGACTGTTTCGGGGCTTAGGGTTGGTTCCCTGTCGGTGTTCCCAACCCCAACAAGCCAAGTTTGGCCATCCATCCTCAATATGCTAATTAAGAGTCAAATTAACAGTGGAAATCACAAAGAAACGAAGAGGAGATTCATCCGTTGTGGCCGCACTGGGAGGAGGGAAGACCTTCAGTGATGCCCCCCTATCCAAGTCCGTCTTCTGTACTCCAATCTTTTCTGTTTTTTCTTTGTCGTACTTGCCGTTATCAGGCATGTACCATTTATTCGTTTGTTTCCTGCATACTTTATCACCATATTTAAGGTTCCATGAAAATGGGACTCTGTTTTATTCACCCTTCTGCCGAGGACTGCTCAAGCCATTCCAGCTCCTAGGAAGTTGCTTCTGTGTCTTAGCTGGGTCATCACACACGGACAGGTGTGGAGGAGGGACAGGGGACTCCAGAGACGTTGGAGGCTTTTGTAGGAGCTCTTTCTGTGTGTCAATTCTTGCATCTTTCATGCATTGCTTCAAAATTTTGCTTTGCAAATAGGACCCATTCTTTTAAAGTCACGGAATTTTTTTCAGTCCCCCCACCAAAGATTTTTATCCAACAAACAATTTTTATGAAATCACCTCATCATCTTGACCTCATCTTGCTAGTATATTTAAACCATTAATTAGTATCATTTTTTTTAGCATGCTAAACTTTGAGTCTCAGGTATTTTTCAACTTGAACTTCTTTGTGTTGCTACAGTTTTTAAGAGGCAGTTTATTTTTCCCTATCATTTCTACAGAATGCACTTGTAAATTACAATTTTTTTCAACAGCAAACCAATGTGAAGTCTTGTTTGCAAAGTACATGGGAAAGTCAACAGTTGCCAGAAAGAAAGCTTGTAAATGGGAAACCGGGCCTGGGAAGTCATCTTACCTGTTAGTATTGGCTCCAAAGAGGATACCAGCAAGTTTTGAAAATTGCTTTTTAATACAAAATAATGTGTTTCATTATAATATCTTCCTACATATATGCCATGTATTTGGCTCATATTTACCCTCCTCTCTTTTGCCTCTCTGCGAAATAGCCCACACATATATGTATATATATGGATTCTGAATATAAGAGAAAACATGATATTTTACTTTCTAAAGCTGGCTTATTTTTCTTTACATGACAATTTTCATTTTCAGCTGTTTTCCTGAAAACAACTTCATTGCTCCTTATGCCTGAATCAAACACTATTATGAGGCTTAGTAAGATGGCTTAGAGGGTCAGAGTTTGCTTCTCAAGCATGAAGACATGAGTTCAGATCTCTTCCACACATGTAAAAACTGTGTATGACTGCATGCTTCTGTAACCCCGCTACTGAGGAATAGAGGCAGGAGGATGCTGGGAGCTTGCTGGTCAGCCAGCCTAATAGAAGTGGTAACTCTAGTTTTAGAGAGACCTGACTTAAGGGACTAGAGCAGAGAATGATAAAGTGAAACACCCAGTGTTCTCTTCTGGCCTCCTCATACATTTGCCCGTGTACATACACCCATAAAGATATGCATGCCACTCACCCCTCCCAAAACAAAACAAAAAAGTGCTATGGCATTTACACACTACATTTTAAAAATCCTTTTATCTGTTGGCAGACATGGCTGGTTCCATAACCTGGATGTTATGAATATATCCACAAGAAATATGAATGCACAAAAAGACCCCATCCCAAAAACAAAACCAAAGAGCCAAGGATATGTTTGTGTATTTTTAGTGCCTCATTGCTTTGTCAAACTCCCCTAGAGACAGCATGAGAGAAATGGATAAATTTTCCCAACCACAGAGCTGCCATAGGCACATTGCAATCCACTTTGAGATCTTGTAAATAACGTACCTTTAAAATTCAGAGAACATTGCGTTCTACACCTCAATGTATTTGTTTGCTAAAATATAAAAACAATACTATATTAAATTTACTTGCTTCTGAGTATAATAGACTCTCCAAAAAAAGATACATCATGTTTGTCCTATAGATCCATTCTCTCTAGTAGTTGAAAAGTATGAAATTGAGACTACAAATTAGTGTTCAATTTCCTTGTCATGACATTCAAAACATCCAAACGCCAATTCCACATTACTTCTCCAAACCCGTTTTCTGTATCCGGACCTCATGGGCTGGTTATCCTGAATTACATGCCTCAGCATATCAGTTTATCTGTATCACTTTGTATTTCACACTTCTGGCCCTTGGCTATGGTGTCATTTCTCCCCATAATTCATTCTTTTCAATACCCTATTTGACTTGTCTTTCATCACACTTTAAGTCTCAGCACAGACATTTCCTTTAGAGAGATTTCCCTGCCTCCTTTTTCTCTCGCTATTCTCTGCTTAGATTAGAGGACATCCCTGTCCTCTTTAACTTACTGCTCTTCATTTTCTTTGAAGAAAACTAGCCGTGTCTTATTAAAATTGTCATTTATAGTCCGTTCTAGTTATCTAGTTTTCTTGCTCTAAATGTAGCTTGAAACCAAGTCATTACTAATTTTCATGGTCCTGTAAATTGGTGTCCCTTGTAAGGTGTCCTATACTTACAATTAAATGCTAGCTGGGCAACCAAGAATTGTTCACCAGCGTGTCCAGGCCCTCTGATAGAACGTCAAGGTGCTTGTAAGGAATATGACTCCTGTTGTGGTCTCTCTCATGTGATTAGCTTAACCTTTTAAACATCATTTTGGACTCACTGAAGTTGGATACTTTAGAGACTTTAGAGAACATCTTTTCAGTTTTCCAAGGTAATACATAAAAAACACAAAGTTCTGAATGAAAAGAATAGAAGAGTGGTAACACTGGTGATGGTTAATTTCAGTTGCCAACTTGATGAGATCTAGCATGAAGGATTGGTCTCTGAGCATGCCTATAGAAGAAAATCTTGATTATGTTAATCGTGCATGTCACTATTCTCTCAACAGGATTCTGGAGTGTGTAAGGAGGAGAGAGTGTACTGAGAGCAAGTGTTCTTTGCTCTGCTTTCCACCGTGGATACAGTGTGACCGCCTGCCCCAAGCCCATTGTGCTGTGATATACTTTCATGGATGTTCAGTTACCTCAAGCTGTGAGTCAAAACAAACCCTTTTCCCTTAAGTTGTTTTTGTCAGGTGTAAACAGATGTTTCCTGTCCCAACAGCCTGATCCCAAATAACCAGCAGCCACTTCCCAAATAACGGATGCAAAGGTTTAATATTACATATACATGCTTGGCCAATAGCTAAGGCTTATCACTAACTAGCTTTTACGTTTTACGTTAACCCATATTCCTTATTTACCTTCTGCCACATGGCAGTACTTTGATTAGCATGGCAGGTTCGTCTGCATTTGGCTGGCGACTCCTCTGACTCTGTGCTTCCTTGTCCTATCATTCTAAGTTTGGCTTCCTTGCCTAACTGTATTCTGTTCAGCTTCTTTATTAAACCAATCACAGCAACATATATTCCCATAGTGTAATGGAATATTCCACAGCCATCAGTTTATTTACCACGCCATCATGAAAAATAAGTAAGACAATATACTCTAACAACTTACCATGAGCTGGATAGAAAGCTAGGCAGTATTATTTAAAACATATACATTCTTTAATTAAGAAAAATATTTCAGATGAATTACTAAAGTGTACATTAAGAAAAATTTATTTCTGTCATAATAATACTCATTAAAGGCTTTTCCAAGTAAGTAAGAACCCTATTTTTCTTTAATTTAGTTTTTTATTTTTTTTGAGCATTTCATATATGAGTACTGTTATATCAGTTCTACACCTCTCTCTCCTCCTGCGGCTCTTCCCATGACACTCGATGACCCCTCAAATTTACGACCACTTCCTCTGTAATTGTTGTGGTTACACACATGTACACAGAGACACAACATAGTAAGCCCATTTAATGATGCTCATATAAACCTGCATGTAGGGCTGACTACTTGGAGCTGGGTGACTGGACAGAGGGCTCATCCATGGAGAGGACTGATTTCCTCCCTAATAAGAATTTATATGTAAAATGAAGATGTAGTAATAAGTAAGGAATCTCAGTGTTCATTCAATGTCTGAGGCATTCGTTTGACCTCAGAGACTATTGTAAATGTAAACGTTTACTTTTTATATTCTCTTTGTGATTTGGTTGAGGTACTTAAAGATCTGATTCTTCTTTGCAAGAAGAATGTATGATTTCATTTAATTCTGGAGCAATGGTATGACTCATTCAACTCCATTCAATTTTCTAGCTCAATTCTTCCATTCTCTACTCTTCCAAAATGCTGAAGTGAGAACAATAAATTACAAAACTGTGTTCAGTAATTACTAAAGCAAGACAAAGTGTAGCCAACAAGTTGTACAGAATCAGAGGCCAAGCAAATGCTCAGTTCTCATTTCCTTGATAGCAAGGGAAGCTCCATGTTCTCACCCTAGGGCTCACCTTCAGTGCCTTCTAGATAAGAACCTGACTTTGTTCCCTCTCCCAATCAGGGAAAAGGTGACTGGATTGAGCCATGTTTCACCTGAAGCATTTTGGCCCTTATCTGAAACAGTCACTACATCTTGAGGCAGTTGTAACTGGAACTGCTATAATGATCTGACAAAAAGACCTGTTCCTCCAACATTACTAGTCATTAACTCTCTGTGACAAGATGTGACATGCCACAGCCCAGACAGTTCATCCTGAGGAGTCTCTTCTTGATGAATACAATCCCTCCTTACCTTTGTTCATGACAATTTTATTTCTTCTACAGTGTCAAACTACCAATTTTTCCACGTCAGCATTCCCTAGTTGGACCAAGGTCTGGATTTTTTTTTCACTTCTAAAGGAAGTGTTACTATATTTTCATTGAATGTATCCAACTTTAATCACAGAATAATTCTTAAATGCAGATACATATTTAAAGTAGAGAATGTTGCTACTAATAAATGTATTGTTTTATTACTTTTCTTGAAGTTTTATAGTTTAAAACATAAAATCTCCCTACAACCCTTCCTCTCTTTCTTCAGTAGGATTTCCTGAGCTCAGCTTGATGTTTGGCTGTGGGGCTCTGCATCTGTTTTCATCAGTTACTGAATAAAGGCTCTCTGATAGCAATTGGAATAGTCACCAATCTGATCACAGGAGATAGGTATTCAATGCTTGGAGGTCTAAACTCTGAATGCTGGTGAAACTGGACTTGATTACTACCCTTTCTCAGTTTGGAGCCCAAAGGAAACTTGTCCTCTGCAAGATTCTGTCTCCTCCTATACAAATGCAGACAAAAAGAATACTTCTTTATAGAGTTAATGAGGAATAATTGTGTAAAGTGAATAAAAATGATGCAATGTAAGTCATCTTTCTACTTTTCAGAGTATTTAGGTTTATTTACATTGAACAAGGATATATTTTTTTGTGTTTTCTTCTGTCACAGAATTTCTGTTGGGGAAGCTGGTTGTGTAAGTTGTATTCTATTTGCCCATTATTTCACCATGTAAAAAGTTCAGAACTAACTTCAATCATATTTGTGGTTATATTTACTATGGTCTGATTGAAACCAAAGATTCCAAATTGCAATAATCTTTCAGTGTGACTGGAAAGAAGATACAGAATCTGTCCATGTGTACAATTGTAGAGGTATGACATAGGCAGCAAGACTTGCTGAAAAAAAAAATAGACAAGCTATGGATTTTTAAAGGCCAGTGGTGACAAGTAGTGATTGATCTGCAATCCATTACTTCCCACCAAGGCAACTCTTTCACATGTTCTGGAGAATAAGCAACAATTTCTTTTCATAGCAGCACCTAATTATGAAGCTATGACATAGAAAGGAGAAGTTATTGTGTTAACATATGAAAATATTTAAAGGCCTCAAATAATTGCACTATAAAGCCAAGGAGAAGTAGGTTGATTACCATTACTGCTGCTATTAAGCTAGTCACTGGGCTTCTTTACCATCCCTCTGCTTTCAGAACCTCTGCAGCCCCCTCCATGGTCCTATTCCCAGCCCTCGTTAAGGTGGACCTTGATTAATATATCTGACTTGTATAATAAACAAGCAAGAGCCACCTAAGAGAAACATAGCATGATTTTTTACCCAGTGTGTTATAGAAATGCAGCATTTCTACAATAAAATGCATATGTGTTTACTGAATTGCTAATATTTTACATTTTAGAAGGTTTTTTTAGTTTTTTGAGACAGGGTCTCACCATTTCAGCTATCCTGGAACTTATAGAGCTTTGTCTGCCTCCACCTCCCAAGTGTTGCTCTTAAAGGCATGTGCCACCATGCCAGCTTATCCTGGGGCTCAAACTGGTCTTCAGCTTACTGTGTAGCAGAGAATGACTGTGTGCCCTGATTCCTCCTCCCCCACCTCTCAAGTGGTAGAATTACAAGCATGTACCATTACATCCTGCATATGTATTTATATATAACATATATAACTGTAATGTGCATAAATGTAGTCATAAGCTATCACCAGGAAGTATTAAGGTTAATTGTATGGTACCCTATAAAATCTGCCAAGTATCATATTTATTTAGTGTACCAAATGCTCTAACAATTGCTGAGTGAGAACAAGTTTATAAGCTGTACACTATCTCTAGAAAAATTGAGTGTAAGACTGTATTAGAAATATTCCAGGAGGGGGCTGGAGAGATGGCTCAGAGGTTAAGAGCACTGACTGCTCTTCCAGGGGTTCTAAGTTCAATTCCCAGCAACCACATGATGGCTCACAACCATCTAAAATTCTATCTGGTGCCCTCTTCTGGCATGTAGGCAGAACACTGTATATGTAATAAATAAATAAATCTTTAAAAATATTCCAGGAATAGAATTAAAAAGAAAACAACTAAGTCTAATTAATAATTATCAGGGTTCCTACTAAATTACAACTGAGCAAATGGATTTTAGGTTTAAGATTTAAAACGATAAACAGAATTTCTTCATTTTAAATGCATAGTGTCTCTTCTAAATTAAATCATGTAACTGATAGAGTTCAGTGTTTATCATCATCATTATCATCATTGTTTTCTACATCCTGACTGTGGTTTCCCCTCCCTCCTCTCCTTCCAGGCCCTCCCTACCACCATTTCTCCTCTGTTCCTCTCCCCATCAACTCCTCTGTTTCTCTCCAGAAAAGAGCAGGCTTCCCATGGATGCCAAGCAAACATGGTGTATCACATTGCAGGAAGAATAGGCATCTACCATCAGATTAAGGCTGGACTAGGCAACCCAGTCTGAGGAAAATGGTACCCAAAGCAGGCAAAAGAGACAGAAACAGTCCCTGTTCCTACTGTTAGGAGTTCCACAAGAAGACCACACTACAAAACTGTAACATTTATGTAGAGAGCCTAAGTCAGTTCCATGCAAGGCTCCTGGTTGTCACTTCAGTCTCTTTGGTACCTTATGAGCCCAGAATAGTTGATTCTGTGGGTTTTCTTATGGTGACTCTGACTCTTCTGGCTCCCACAATTCTTCCTCCCCCTCTTCTGCTGGTTTCCTGAGCTCCACCTGATGTTTACACATGGGTTTCTGCATCTGTTTCTACCAGTCGCTGGATGAAGTTTCTCTGATGACAGCTGGACTAGGCACCAATCTATGAGTATAGCAAAAATATTATTAGGAATCATTTTATTGACTTTTTTGCCAGTCCTGTTTGGTTCTATCCTAGGTCTCTGGGCTATCCAGCCTTGGGGTCCTTGCTCTTCAGGAAGTGTCAGTGTCTATTCCTTTTCCCATTTCCAGGGAGATTCATGCATCCTCCCTTGAGACCTCCTTATTACTTAACTTCTCTGGGTTTGTGGATTGTAGCATAGTTATCCTTTACAGCTAATATCCATTTGCAAATTATTACATACCATGTTTGTCTTACAAGCTCTGGATTATCTCATGGGTTGATTTTTTTCTAGTTTCATCCATTTGCCTTCAAATTTCATGATGTTATTTTTTTAACAGCTGAGTAATACTCCATAGTGTAAATGTACCATATTTTCTTTATCCATTCTTTGGTTGACGGATATTTAGTCTGACCCCAGTTTCTGGTTATTATGAGTAAAGCTGCTATGAACATAGGTGAGCAAGTGTCCTGGTAGGATAGAGCATCCTTTGGGTATATGCCCAGGAGTGCTACAACTGGGTCATAAGTCATATTAATTCCCAATTTTCTGAGAAACTGTCATATTAGTTTCCAAAGTTGATATACAATTTATACTCTCATCAGCAATAGAGGAGTATTCCCTATTCCACAGTATAAGTTGTCACTTGTGATTTTTGTCTTAGCCATTCTGACAGGTATAAGATGGAATCTCAGAGTCATTTTGATTTGCACTTCTTTGATGGGTAAGGGTGTTGGGCATTTCTTTAAGGGCTTCTTGGTCCATTGAAATTTCTTTGTTTAGAATTCTCTGTCTAGATATGTTCCCCATTTTTGAATTGGATTATTTGTTTTTTGATGTCTAGTTTCTTGAGTTCTTTATATATTTTGGAGATCAGCCCTCTGCTAGATGTGGGGATTATGAAGATCTTTCCCCATTCTGCAGGCTGCCATTTTGTCCTTCTGATAGTGCTCTTTGCCTTACAGAAGTCATTCAGTTTCTTGAGGTCCCATTTATTAATTGTCATTCTTAATGCCTGTGCTACTGGGATTCTATTCATGAAGTTGTCTCCTGTGCCAATGCATTCAAGGCTGTTCTTTACTTTCTCTTCTATCAGGTTCAGTGTATCTGGTTTTATGTTGAGGTCTCTGATCCACTTGGACGAGTTTTGTGAAGGGTGATAGATATGAAGCTATTTGCATTCTCCTAATGCAGACATCCAGTTAGACTAGTACCATTTGTTGAAAATGCTTTCTTTTATTTGCATTGTATATTTCTGGCTTCTTTATAAAAATCAGGTATCCATATGTGTTTGGATTTAATCTGGATCTTCAATTTGATTCCATAGATCAATGTGTCTGTTTTTATGCCAGTACTTTGAGGTTTTTATTACTGAAGCTCTGTAGTACAACTTGAAATCAGTGACAATGATTCCTCTAGAAGTCCTTCTATTGTTCAGGATTGTTTTAACAATGCAATCCTGTCTTTTTTTCCATATGAAGTTGAGAATTGTCCTTTTAAGGTCTGTGACCAATTGTTCTGGAATTTTAATGGAGATTTCAATAAATCTGTAAGTTGCCTTTAGTAGGATGACCATTTTTACTACGTTAATCTCCCTAATCCACGAACCTGGGAGATCCTTCTATCTTTTGATATCCTCTCAAATTTCTTTCTTCAAAGACTTAAAGTTCTTGTCATACAGATCTTTCACTTACTTGGTTAGAGTGAAATCAAGAGAGTTTGTATTATATATGGGTATTGTGAAATGTATTGTTTACCTGATTTTGTTCTCAACCTGTTTATCATTTGCAAATAGGAGGATACTGATTTTTTAAAGGAATATAAAACTATTTATTGACCACTGTTCACCATTATTTACAATAAAGTAAATATACAGTTGGATGACATTCTGATACTACAAAGCTACTTTTTTGGCTCACTGAACCAGAACTCAAATACTGAAAAGATTGATCCTACCAGCCAGGAATGAGTCAGGTAAAGAAAAAGCATGCAAGTCACTAATTTATATTACCAGATTTTGTTCATTTATATCTGCTTGTCTGAAATTGCCAACATCATATCTAACTGTATTCTATCCCAGCAAACAGATATTCCTCGAATCATAACCTTTTAGTAGATTTTCAACTTTTCTAAAAAGGAATCGTTCATTAGAGGAACCTTTACATGCTCACTTAGGTCTTTTTGTTTGTTTTTTTTTGACACAGGGATTCTCTGTGTAGTCTAAATCAGAGATCTGTCTGCCTTCGGAGTGCTGGGATTAAAGGCATGCTTAAGTCTTATTATTAAATCATACTACAACTTTGTCTAATTCTATTTTCTGAAGGAGCAGTTAGTAATGACAAATTTTATAAATAAAGTGCTATATGTGATAATACATAAATTCTGATATGCTTGCTGTAAAACTATCCAATAAATTATAGAATCACCACCTTATAATTGAAAGGTTATGGTTTCAGGAACATGTTCCCAATGTTGGAACCTTGTCAACACGTTTTCATCTACAGTTTTTGAGTATTAAAAAACAAGACAAAATGAAAGTTACGTGTCTTATGCAACACACAAATACAAACTTAAAACCCAGAATGGTCCTTCTGTGTCTCAGTTAAAAATGAATTCTGAAGCTGGGCATTGGTGGCACATGCCTTTAATCCCAGCACTCAGGAGACAGAGGCAGGCAGATCTCTGTGAGTTCGAGGCCATCCTGGTCTACAGAACAAGTTCCAGGAGAGCCTCCAAAACAATACCGAGAAACCCTGTCTCGAAAACGGCTCCCCCCCCAAAAAATGAGTTCTGGTAATGACTGTAATATATCCTCAGTGTTTAAGAAAAGCTGTTCTTCAAAGCCGAGAAAATACAACATGGTATCAAATATTCTATTGTGAAAGGAAGCTTTTATTTGCCCAAAGGAATCAGTGCCTTTTGAGGCAGAGCAAAAACCAAAAATATCCCAGCTACTATCAATATTTTCAAAACCAGCATATCAAACTCAATTTTCATTAGAACACTATTTTTTTTCTACACTAGTAATTCAAAACCCAAGATCCAGATTATATATATTCAAACAATTATTGGGCCTCATCTTCGGGACAAGAATGCCAAGTCAGCCTCTCCTCATAAAAGGCAATGACAATCTGAGGACACTTCATATTTGCCTCCTTTGCCAGCACCAAGTCTGCCTCATCTGAGTCCTTCCATTTCATGAGAAACATTAATTCTCCACTGCTGTGTGTGACACTGATTTTTCGTTCAGGATCAAGACCTCTGGCAAAACCCCTTGGTTTATCAGTAGCATCTCTCTTCTTCGATTTGCTATCATCAGATTCACTGTCAGATAAAGATTTCCTTTTTGTACCATCTTTTTCTTTACCAGATTTTTGAGAATTAAGAAATGCTTCAATTAATTCTGGACGATCTAAATTTTCTTCTGGTTCCCAAGTATTATTAGCATCTGTGAACTCCTTCCACTTGAGGAAATACTCCACCTTCCCATTCACTACACGCTGGTCCAGTACTTTTTCTACCACAAATTCTTCAGGCTCTGCCTTTTCAACTTTTTTACTCTTTCCATTCTGTTTCTTTCCTATTTTTTGCAATGTAGTTTTATTGGAGGCCATTTGTTTTAAATCGACAACTTGAAGAGTTCACCACTCAGATGCTCCGGGCCTTGGATCCTGCAGAGTCTCATGGGATACTGGTTTTTTAATTGATCCTCTATCCAGCCATTTCACTGAAGGTGTTTACCATTGAGTACCATGTGTTTGGGTATGTTGTACATTCATTTTCATTGAATTCTAGGAAGACTTTACTATATTTCTTTTGTTCTTCCTTGATCCAGTAGTCATTCTAAAGGGACTTGTTCAGTTTCTATGAGTTTGTAGGCTTTCTGTTATTTCTGTTGCTGTTGAAAGCCAGCTTTAATCCATGTTGGTATGATAGGACACAGAGGGTTATTTCAATTTCTTTGTATCTGTTGAAACTTGCTTTATGACTGAGAATGTGGACAATTTTAGATAATGTTCCATGAGGTACTGAGAAAAGGGTATAATTCTTTTGTTTTGAGTGAAATGATCATAGATATCTGTGAGGTCTATTTGAGCCATAACATCTGTTACTTCCATTATTTTCCTGCTTGGTTTCTGTCTGACAGACCTGTCCATTGTTGAGAGTGGAGTGTTGAAGTCTACCACTATTAATATTTAGGGTTCAAAGTGTAATTTAAGCTTTAGTAATGTTTCCTTTGCAAATGTCGGTGCCCTTGAATTTGGGGCTTAGATGTTCAGAATTGACATCATCTTGATGGATTTTTCTTTTGATGAGCATGAAAGTATCCTTCCCTATCTCTTTTAATTACTTTTTGTTGGAAGTCTATTTTGTTAGATATTAGGATAACTACAGCAGCTTGCTTCTTGGGTTCATTGCTTAGAAAATCTTTTTTACAACCCTTTACTCAAGGTAATTTCTGTCTTTGATGTTGATGTGTGTTTCTTGTATGGAGCAGAAGGACAGATCTTATTTTCACATATATTCAATTAGTCTGTGTGCTTTTATTGGGAAAATGAGTCCATTATATTGAGAGAGATCAATAACCAATGATTGTTAATTCCTATTTTTATGTTGTTGTTCGTGGTGGTAGTGTGTGTGTTTCCCTTCTTTTGGTTTTGTTGGTGTGAAGTTATGTATTTTCTGTGTTTTCTTGGGTATTTAACTTCCTTGGGTTGGTGTTTTCCTTCTTATCCCTTCTGTATGGGTGGATTTGTGGATAGATATTGTTTAAATTTGACTTTGTCATGGAATATCTTGTTTTCTCCATCTATAGTGAGTGAATGTTTTGCTTTGTATACTGGTCTGGACTGGCATCTGTGCTCTTAGAGTCTGCAGGACATCTGTCTAGGCCTTCTGACTTTTATAGTCTTTGTTGAGAAGTCAGTTGTAATTTTAATAGGTCTGTCTTTATATGTTACTTGGTCTTTTTCTTTCTTTGTTCTGTACATTTAGTGTTTTGACTATTATTTGGCAGGGGGACTTTCTTTTCTGGCCCATTCTATTTGGTGTTCTGTAAGTTTCTTGTACCTTTATAGGCCAATTTTTCTTTAGGCTAGGAAAATTTTCTTCTATGATTTTATTGAAAATATTTTCTGGGCCTTTAAGTTGTGAATCTTCTCCTTCTTCTATACCTATTATTCTTAGGGTTTTTTTCATAGTGTTCCAGGTTTCCTTGGTGCTCTGTGTCAGAAACTTTTCAGATTTAATATTTTCTTTGGCCACTGTATCTATTTCTTCTATTGCATCTTCTATGCCTGAGATTCTGTCTTCATCTCTTGTATGCTGTTGGTGATGCTTGGTTCTGTAGTTCCTGTTTGCTTACCTAATTTAAACTCCACTATTCTCTCAGTTTGTCATTTCTTTATTGCTTCTATTTACATTTCAAGTCTTGAACAGTTTTATTCACTCATTTAACTGTTTCTTTGTGTTTTCCTGGATTTCTTTC
The DNA here is from genome assembly GCF_017639785.1 of Mesocricetus auratus. NCBI lineage: Eukaryota > Metazoa > Chordata > Mammalia > Rodentia > Cricetidae > Mesocricetus > Mesocricetus auratus. The sequence goes on from NW_024429201.1 coordinate 33,662,505, forward strand.
TTTAAGGGATTTACTCATTTCTATAAGGATTCAGGCATTATGCTGGCTTGCCCCTGAGTGCAGATACACTCAGGAAATACCCTGGTTAAAAGAAAGACCTCTGTCTAATTATGCTATCTTTCAACTCTTGCTTTTCTGCGCTCTCTCTCTCTCTCTGTCTCTGTCTCTGTCTCTCTCTTTCTCCTTCTGTCTCTGGGTCTCTCTACCTCTTTTCTCTTTCCTTCCCCTTCCCTCCCCTTTCTAATAAAACTTCTCTGTCTGCCTGGGATGTTTGTCCCTCTGCTTTGGTCACCCTCTCCTGCCATGGAATCTGCCAAGTTTCCCCTCACAAATTATCATAAAAATTTCCTCTTTAAGGGCTGATATCATTTGGTATCATATGATTTAAGGTTATTTTCTTGTGCTTCAGTTGTGTTAGAATATTCAGGGCTCAGTGTAGTAGGATACCTGTCCTCTGGTGGTACCTTATTGCCCTGGCTGTTGATGATTGTGTCCCTATGCTGGACTCGAGTCACCTAAGTTTGAGGTTATTACAGGTTTAGGTGCTGATTTCTGGGTTTATCGTTGTTCAATGGATGTATTTTGGATGTTTTCCCCTTTGCTTTCAGTTTCCTTTCTAGTCTTTTGGCTTGAGTGACCTGGGGTTCTGGTGACCAGCAAGTCTTCCCTACTCCTCTCTTCCCTTCCATCCTCACCCATACCCCACACACTTCCAGCTTATTCAGGAGCTTTTGTCTTTTTTTCCCCTTCCTAGGTGGATCCATGTATATCTCTCTTAGGGTCCTCTTTGTTACCTAGGTTATCTGGGACTGTGGCCTGTAGGCTGGTTGTCCTTTGCTTTATGTCTAATATTCACTTATAAGTGAGTACATATTATATTTGTGTTTCTGCATCTGGGTTACCTCACTCAGGATGGCTTTTTCTACTTCTGTCCAATTGCCTGATAATTTCAAGATGTCATTGTTTTTACTCCATTGTGTAAATTTACCATATTTTCTTTATCCATTATTAAGGAGAATATTTTTTAACCTTTTTTATAGAATTTTTTATTTAAATTAGAAACAATCTTGTTTTATCTATCAATTCCAGTTTCCTCTCACTCCCCTCCTCCTCTGCCCCCTACCAATCCCCTATCTGAGCCCTTTCTGCTTCCCAGGGAGGGTGAGGCCTTCCATGGGGCATCTTCAAAGTCTGTCACACCATTTGAAGCAGGGTCTAGGCCCTCCTGCATTTGTCTAGGCTGAGAGACTATCCCTCTATGTGGAATGGGCTCCCAAAGTCCATCTGTACACCCAGGTTCAGGGGGTCTGAGATAGTCCTATGCTGGTTTCCCAGCTATCAGTCTGGGGTCCATGAGCTCCTCCTTGTTCAGGTCAACTTTCTCTGTGGGTTTCTCCAGCCTGGTCTTGACCCCTTTGCTCATCACTCCTCCCTCTCTGCAACTGGTTTCCAGGAGTTTCACTTAGTGTTTAGCTGTAGGTGTTTGCTTCTGCTTCCATCAGCTACTGGATGAAGGCTCTAGGATGGCATATAAGGTAGTCATCAATCTCATTATCAGAGAAGGCCTTTTAAGGTAGATTGCCAGTTGGTATCATCCTTGTAAGATCTCTGGACATTTTCCTAGTGCCAGATTTATCTTTAGACCTATAATGACTCCATTATGGTACCTCTTTTCTTTCTCTCCTCTATTCTTCTCCTGATTCAATCTTCCTGCTCCCTCATGTCCTCCTCCCCCCTTCTCTTTCTCTTAATTCCTTCTCCCCTCCCCTCATGCTCCCAATTTGCTCAGGAGATCATGTCCCTTTTCCCTTCTCTGGGTGACCATTTATGTCTTTCTTAGGGTCCTCCTTGCTTCCTAGCTTCTCTGGTGGTATGTATTGTAGGCTGGTAATCCTTTGCTGTATGCCTAATAAAGGAGAAATTTTTTAAAGAAAAAAAACACTTGATAATTTTATTTCCTCAATCAAAGATTTTAAAAAGTAAACGGGAAAGCATGACTGAGACAATGACAGAGATTTGATTGTTTGATGTTGCAGGATTTAATGTAACACACCATGCATGAAACGCTGTCCTATAAGACAATGCAGGAATGCAACCATATATCACAGATAGCTCTGCTGCCATATGAAAGAGGACCTCAAATGCCAGGGGACAGAGATTATCCATAGTTTATTAAGAAATTAACTACAATTGATGGTTGGAGAGAAAAAAGGATAGTAATGGAAAATAAATTCTAAGGAAAGAAACATAATAACTTACCTAGTATGAAGATCTGGTAGTTAAAATAATTTGAAGTAAGTACTTCAAAAGACAGTGCTTAGCTTAGATAATCATGTATAACTGGCCTTCACAAATGGGATCCTAATTGGTACAAGTGATTCTTCAGATGGAAGTGCAATCTCATATAGATACGATCTGGGGCATAGGAAACCTGGATGATGCCTTCCAAACATTTTTCTTTAATGGTAAACAATTACCTCTAAGGAATAATAAAGAATGAACCACATACAGCATTTCAGTAAGAGCAGTGAAAAGCTTCTCAAAGCAAGTGTGGATCCAGCTGGCATCAGTATGACACAAAGGCTGAGAACTCTACACAGTTTTAGGTTACTGTCCAACCCAGTTAATGTGTATAACTAGATAAGACCCCAGGACTCCTTACTTCCCCTGCCAATGAGAAGCCATCCAGGCCTTTACAAAGATGTGTCCTTAAATGTCTACAAGTCTCCAGTCAATATATTAACAATTCTCTCTCACTGTGATGTAACATGTTCTACTTTTATGATTAATTGCCCATGTGAGTGCACACCCTAGCCTAACTTGTTGCTTATAAACATTTCCCTCATATTAACCTTTAATATTGATGTAATTATTTACATTAATTAAAAAATTTTAAATAATACAGGTTAAATAAAATTACACATATTTAAGAAACATCCATACTATTTTGATGTATATATTTATTATGAAATGATCACATAATGAAGTTAATTAATGTATCTATTATTTTGTAGAACCCTCTTTTGTGATGAAAATATATTCTCAGCAAATATCAAGTGTAAAATAAATTATTATTTACAGTAGTCATTGTAGGTCAGATCTCTAGAATTTATTCATTTGATGGTGGAAAATATCCCCCTTTCAACAGCTGCTTCCCATTACTATTGCCGCCATTTGTGGAGGCATGTACATTCTCCTTTCCAGTGAGTTTGCCTTTTTAGTTCCATATATAAGAACAATCATGTAGTATCTGTTTTTCTGTGCCAGATTTATTCCATGTAGCGCAGTTTCCTCCAGGTTTGTCCATCTTTTCTCAAATGAAGTTTCCTTCCTTTTAAAGAGATCATTCCAGATCTACAAGAATGACACCAACTAGCATTAAGGCTACCTTAAATGCCCTCCCATGATAATGAGATTGATGACTACCTTATATACCATCCTAGAACTCTCATCCAGTGGCTGACAGAAGGAGAGGCAGACACCTACATCATAAAACCAAACTGAACTCCTGGAACCCAGTTGCAAACAGGAGTGGTGAGCAAAGTAATCAAGACCCAGCTGGAGAAACCCTCAGAGGCAGCTGACCTAAACAAGGGGGAACACATGGACCTCAGACTGATGACTGAGAGGTCAGCATGGGACTGATCCAAACACCCCCTCCCAACCTGGGTGTCAGAGAAGAGGCCTCTGCAATCTATGGGACCTTGGAGAGTAGACCAGTATTTGTTCCTTGTGTACAAATAGACTCTGGGAGCCCATTCCACATGGAGGGATGCTCTCTCAGCCTGGACAAATGGAGGAGAACCTAGGCCTTGCCCATGATGATATGACAGACTCTGGCAATTGTCATGGAAGCCCTTACCATCCCTGGGGAGCTGAGGGGGAATGGAGTGGGGTGGGAGTTGGGAGGTTTGGGGGGCTGGGAGAGGATGGTAGGGAGAGGGAACTGAGAGTAACATGTGTAAAAAGTTAAAAAAAAGATGGCAAAATGTTCCACATTGGATGTGTGTATGATATTTTGTATATGATAGTATATGTACCCCATTGTCTTTATCTATTCATCAGTCAACAGATGATTAAATTGATTCTTTTTATATAGACTACTATTAATGCTTCAAGGGACATGAGAGTGCAAATATTCCTTCGAAAAAGGTGGTTTTACTCCATATCAGATTTCCATGACTGAAACAAAACACTTGATGCAAAGTGCTTAAGGGAGGAAGGGTTCGATTTGGCTTATGACTTCAAAGGTTGCAGTGTCTAATCAGTTGCTTTGCAGCTTCCAACAACTCTGTGAGGCAGTGAATGGTAGAAAAAGCATGTGAAAGAAAGCGTTCTCAATCCATCATAGCAGCTCGAAGACAAAAAGAAAGAAGGAACCAGAGTCACAGTCCAAGGGCCACCCCAGTGACCTACTTTGTTCTGCTAGACCCCCCACATCCTAAAGGCTCTACCAACTTCTCATTGCACTACTGACTGGGCCTAAGAGTTTAGTATAGGCACTCCTCGAGGGGGGATATTTAAGGTGTGAATTACAGTTAATTCCTTTCTTTTCCCCCTTCCTTCTTTTTATGCAGAAGTGAAATGTATCGTATGTCTATTTTTAATTTTTGAGGAATTTCCATATCAACTTTATAATGTCTGTACCAATTACATTCCTACCAACAGTATGTAGTTGTTCACACCCCACCATCTTTGCAGGCATTTGTTACCTTTCCTTTCTTTATAATAACTATTATAATTAGAGTATGGAGATGCCTCCTTACTTACAGTTTTGTTTTGCATGCTTAGTGACATTGAACTTGTTTGTTATTTCTGTATCTTATTTTGGCAAAAGTTTAGTAAGACATTTCATCTATGTTTTTGTTTTTGTTTTTGTTTTACGAGACAGGGTTTCTCTGTATTGTTTTGGAGGCTGTCAGTCCAGCCTGGTCTCGAACTCACAGAGATCTGCCTGCCTCTGCCTCCCAAGTGCTGGTATTAAAGGCATGCGGCACCACCGCCCGGCCATCTATGCTTTATAAGTGTGTAATATCACTTGTAGCAGATCAGGGGTTTCATTATTTCATTATAACATTTTCATAGACATATATGAAGAACTAAAATCATATATTACCCATTGTCCTTTCCCTCCCATTGGTTCCCTTCCTATTCCCTAGTAATTTCCTCTCTATTTTCATTCTTTAAAGTAATTAAAAATGTATATATATATGTGTGTGTGTATATATATGTGTGTGTTTGTGTGTGTGTGTGTAAGTATGTATGTATACCATGTATACATGATGCCTGGCATCTTTAGAAGCGAGAAGGAAATATCAGAGATGCTTGAACTGAAGTTACAGATGTCTGTGAGCTGCCATATGGGTGTTGAGAATTCATGTTAAGGTCTTCTGGAAGAACACTCAGTGCTTTTAACCTCGGAATCACCTCTCTGTCCTTTTATCTATTTTAAAATATTTTAAAATTTTATTTTTAACTATATGTGAATACGTGTGTGAGTTCAGTAGAGGACATAAGACCTGGAACTGGGGTTTCAGGGCATTGTGAGCTGGGAACTGAACTGTTTAGTATGCAGTTTTTATTGTTGAGCCATCTCTAGCTTCTTGTATGTTTTAAAAAATACATTCAATATATTAAGGAAAGCATGTGATTCTTATTTTCTTATGTATGTTTATTTTACTTTGTATTATGGTCTCCAGGTCCATCATGTTCCTATAAATGACATAATTTCATTTTTCTTTATGGCTAAATAATACTCCATTGTGTATATGTAGCACATTTAATTTTTTACCCGCCAAAGGACATCTAGGCTGATTACATGGCATGGCTATTGTAAACAGTGCTTTGATTAATATGAATGTACATGTGTCTAATTTATACCAACTTTGATTCATAATACCTAGTGGAGCCGTAGCTGCATTTTATGATTTTTGCATTGATAACACGGTGGTCACGTTGATTCACGTTTCACCAGCAGTACACAGAGGTTCTTTTGCCCTGCACCTTCACTACATCTGCTGTTTTTCGTTTCTTTGGAAGCAGACATTCTGACTAGTGTGACATGGAACCTCCACATAGCTTCAGCTTGCATATCCATGATCGATATAGATTTTGAACATTTTTTTCATGCATTTGTTGACCATTTGTATTTCTCATATGAAAAGTCACTGTTTAGTTCACTTGCCCAATTATTAATTAGATTACTTGTCCTTTGAATGCTTAATTTTTTAACTTCTTACTCATTCTGGCTGTTTGCTCTCATCTGATGAATAAATGGTAACCTTTTTTCATTCTAAAGGAAATGATAAAAAATATTGAAAAGTAAGGCTAGTGTAGAGTTTCATGATTACTAACAGCTACTAGGGAGGCTGAGACAATGGGATAGAAAGTTTGTAGCCATCTGAACAACACAGCAGAGTCTATCTTAAAATGAAGTTCTAAAAGTGGGTATGGGCCAGGGTCTTGATATTAGTTCTCATAGAACATGGGCATAACATGCATGAAACTCCACATTCCAATGACTTAAGCAAAAAAGGACCCCAAAGAAAAAATACTTATAAACTATTTATCTGACAGAACATTAATTTCTAGAAAAAGGAACTAAAGAGAAAACAAAGAAACAATAATAACAATAAAAACAACCCCCAAGCCAACCAACCAACCACACAACAATAACAACTAAGCAAATAACCAAACAATCACCAAGAGCAAAACATCAACTGGACAAAAGAAAACCTGTAGTCCAGGAACATTTAAATTTAATATAATCCCTGATGTGAACCTTAATTTTTATTGCCTATGCTCTTGTGGTCATATCCAAGAAATCGTTGCTAAGGCCAATGTCATAGAGCTTTGCTCTTATGCTTTCTTCTAGATGTTTTACAATTTCAAGCCTTGTATTTAAATCTTTAGCACATTTTAATTGACTTTTGGGTACGGTGTAACATAGGGATTCTATTTCTTTTCTTGTCCTTAGTTTTCTTTTGCATGTAGATATTTAGTTTTCTCAGTGCTTATCATTGAAAAGGTTATCATGTCCCCTTTCTTTATTCTTTGAGCTTTCCCCAAAGATTAGTTGACTGCATAGCTGATAGAGTCTTTTGCATAGTCTTTTTTATAGGCTTATTTTTGCTTTATTGTTGGATTTAGTATTTTGCTCCAAAGTGTGCATAAGCATAATGGAAACTGCTCACAATCCACCATTTCATTTTCAACCTAGGAAATTGCCACATAAACATGGAGAATGTTTTTGTAAAGTTGATGTTTTCAATTCTACGTGTCCACTTAAGGTATGATGAGGTTCTTGAATCAATGAAATAATACATTTTAAGAACTTAAGGCTTTCCATGATAAAAGCACACATTCAGATATGCAAACACAACCACAAGACTTTCTCTATGGAATTCAAATGCTTTGCAGATCAGTCTTTATCATTAATGTTAATGAAGGACAGGTTATCTTCATTTTAGTGATGGCTTTAATTTTCTATCCTGCCAAATATTTTATTGACACACATTTCCCCCTACCTGCTAAATAATTTAAGCATCATGTCTTCTTTCTTCATTTGTATCACTCTTTAAAATGGGACTTAATGAATAAAAATAACAAAATTAAACAGCCTATCTAGAGAGGGCAAAAAAGAAATTGTGGATGGTCATAACCTGTATAATAAGTGGTTGACTACCCTGTTTAATCTCATAATTCTCTTGTGGACTAGAATAGGAATATGCAATTTGCTAATGAGGAAATAGGCAAAGAGAATATATTCATTATGTTAATTCTGCATGATTTATTCAATGTCACCCTGAGTTAAGGCTCAGCATAGAATTGAGTGATTATTGAGATAATCCAAATAGAGTATTGGATTACTACAGAAACACATGGATCTTCTCATGAAATTTATAAATAAGATTGGTACTCATGTCTGCTTTGTATAGACATAATTTTGTCAAAAGATATTACTACCTTTGGAAAAGATACAATAGCATTTGGTGTTCCAATTCAAATTCAAAAGCATGTTGCTTTTGCCTATTAGATTTGGGCCGTGGCACTGTGATGGAGGGGTGCCTATGGACAACAACACACAGAGATCTTACCTTCAAGAGACTTTAAATCTAGGAATGAGTGTACAAAACCTTCAAGTAACTGTACAATTCTTATGACTTCAATGCCAAGTATGCCAGCATATTTGTAATCCCAGTACTAAGGAGATAGAGACATGAAGATCAGGATTCTAACATTAACCTTGGCTACCTAGTGATTTGGGATAAACCTGGAATACTTTAGAACCTGTCTCCCAAAACAAAAAAATGCCCATCTCAATGATAGTGCTGCAAGACAATACAAAGAAAAAGGAATAAATCCAGAATAACTATATTCAACTTCAAACATGACAAAAGGAAGTTTGGGGATTGTAGAGAGAAGGTAGGGCAGGAGCTAAGCCAGGGGCTGAGGCAGGATGAAAGGTAATTACTGACATGCTCAGTTAGCTTTTCTTAAATGTAATTCACCTGCCTGTAGATGGTACACCTCTAGTTAGATGGACCCTCCTACAAAACTTAGGCTAGAGAAATGACCTAACTACTTGCCCACAGGCTAATCTGATGGAAGCAATTATTCACCTGAGGTTCCCTCTTGCCACGTTTGTCGAGTTATCCATCACAAGTTCATACTTTCCTGGCTTGATACACAAACACACCACAATCAAAATAAAAACTAGTTTGTCCCTAAGATCTTGTGTTCATATTACAATGTAAAGTATAGTCTGCTTTACAAGTGTCACAGTCTGTAAAAAGCTCAACACTTAAATTCCAAGATCTCTAAAAATCCAAAGCCTGCTAACTGTGGGGTCCTACTAAAAAAGTATATACTTCCTTATGTCAAGAGGGAAGAAGCAGGCACAGTTACAATAAAATCAAAGCAAAAGCAAAATTTAGCTGCAGAAAACTCAATGTCCAACATCTGGAACTCACTCACGATCTTTGGTATCCAATGGCTTGGTTAGTTCCACCTCTCCAGCTCTGCAATGCTCAGCAAACACAACTTTTTAGCTAGGCTCAAACTGGCTCCATTTCTCGCCCACTGCTGTCTTGGGTGGTTATCCCATGGTCCTTGCATCTTCAATATTCTGAGGTTTCCAACGCAACAGAGGCTGCACCTTCACCAACGTGCCTCCCATGGTGCAAAACATCATCTTCTCTCCATGACCTCTTTTGGTCTGGTGTCTCTATTGCAACTGAAAGCTGCACTTTCAGACAGTGTTTTCTCTTGGCCTCTCTTATTGACAAGCCTCAGCTGCTTTCCATGATTCCTCCATGCCTTCAAAACAATACTTCATGGGAGATTCTCACACATATCAGCTTCAAATGCAGCTTTGGCTGTCTGTAAATCACAGAGTCTGTGTACTGATCTTGGGAAAAATATTTCCCTGAAATTTTAATCTCACTGATGCTTCCCTCTTATTAATTGATTCTTCCAAACCAGCTAATGAGCATAAGTTGTCCCACTAAAGCAAGGATTTCATTTCCATAGATCCTTAATTCAAATATATCACACTAACAGCCTTGACAGCATCCTTGAAGAACTCTCAAACTTCACTCTATAACCTAACAAGCCATGCCTCTATTATCTGCATTTGTTTCAGCATCTCATCTTCCAAACTCTACAGAACACTTCATTAAGCTCTGAATAGTCTATGTCTTTTGCAGGTCAAGTTTCCATAATTCTTTAAAAAGAATGCACAAAAATACATTGTCAAGTTTATCACAGAACTATTCCATGCTCTGCTACCAACTTCTATGTTAATTTCCCATTGACGTGATAAAACACTGAACAAAACCCACTTATGGAGAGAAGGGTTTATTTAGTTTCTTCCAAGGCAGGAACTGAAAGCAGGAGCCTAGAGGCAGTAAAAGCAGAGACCACAACAATACACTGATTACTGACTTTCTTGCTGTGACTTGTTCAGCTATCTTTCTTTATATAGTCCATGCCTCTCTGCCTAGAATTGACACCACTCATAATGGGTGGACTATATAAATTAGCCACAAAGCAAATGACCTTATAAAAATGTCTATGTCAGGGTCTGATGGAGGAAATTCCCCAATTGAGGTTCCTTTACCCAAGCATGTCGAGTTGATAATGCAGGCTTTTCACTGAAGAAAGGTTTATGGGTCACTAAGTTCTGAAACTCCTGTGTATCCAATTACCCAAAATTCAGCCACTTTGTTCTACCAAACACAAGGCACAACTGACTGAAATCTATTTTATTATATATTTAACATATAGTTTTTATTACAGGACTCTTATGTGTTTCATATTGTACAGTTTTATGAACAGCAACAAAGTACATTGGTTAAAAAGTATGAGACCCACAGTTAAAACCTATTGGACTTGCTCTCTGGCTTCATTATTTAGTAACACTGATGCCACAACAGTTTAACAGATTTTCCTTTGTACCCTATCTGGAAAACGGTGATAAATATAATAGAATCAAATCCATATGATTATTAAGATGTCAATAACTGCTAGTTTTAAAGTTATCAAATATTAATATACATAAACAGTACATATTAAGGAGTTAATCAATGCACAATTTGTATATAAGGATTAGCCATCAGTATCATTCTCAGACTGCATACAGTTTAATGATGGAGTTGTTGTTTAACAACATGAAATATAAAAAGGCAGTGAAAGTACCTTATGAAAAATCCAATTGGTCAGTGCCCTGCTCAGAGCCTTCTGTGGCCTGGGGACTGCACACTGGGGAATAGATCCCAGCAGTCCACCCTACCCAGTGACTCCTAGCATTTCCCGCCTGCCTTCTAGTGCCCTGAGGTCTGGGGTCTGTACATGGGGAAACATGTCCCTGCTGAAAAGCCCATCCAGGGTCTGCCAACTTCCCAGTATTAGTCCTACCTCCACCCACAGGAAGAGGAGAGCCAACATAGTATTGGACCTGCTTACACCCACTGGAAGGGAACCTAGGACCCGTAAACACCAGGAGAGGAAGAAACTCCATTTTCACCCACCGGAAGAAGGGATGGGAAGAAGACAATATAAAAATACATTCAACAACAGATAAAACAATATGACACCACCAGAATCTAGAGATTCTACACCAGCGAGACCTGAACATCCCAGTGCAGATGAAGCAGAAGAGAATAACATGAAAAACAACTTTGTGACAATGATAGAGGTCCTTAAAGAGGATATGAGAAAATCCTTTAGAGAAATAAAAGAAAAAACAAACAAAAATACTAGAAATCAACAAATCTCTTAAAGAAAGCCAAGAAAAAAATCAAACAGCCTACAGAACACCAAATAGAGGTGACCACAAAAGAATGTCCTCTCACCACATAATAATCCAAACCCTAAACATACAGAATAAAGAAAGAATATTAAGAGCAGAAAAGGAAAAACATCAAGCAACATATAAAGGCAATACTATCAGAATTATGCCTGACATCTCCATGTAAATTCTGAAAGCCAGAAGGTCCTGGATAGATATTCTACCAACACTAAGAGACCACGGAAGCCAGCCCAGACTGCTATACCCAGTGAAACTTTCAATCACTATACATAGAGAAAACAAGATATTCCATGACAAAACCAGATTTAAACAATACATATTCACTAATCCAGACCTACAGAAAGTTCTGGAAGGAAAATTCCAACCCAAGGAAGTTAACTACACCCACAAAAACATAGGCAATAACTAATCTTACTTTACCAAATGCCAAAAGAAAAAAGGGGTGGAAATCCGCACACAATTCCACCACCACCACCAAATCCAAAGCAAACAAGAATGAAAAATTGATGGTTATTAATGTCCCTTATTATTAATGATCTTAACCTGCCTACAAAAAGACACAGGCTATCAGAATGGATACAAAGGCAGAATCTATCCTTCTGCTGCATACAAGAAACACATTTCAGCTTCAAAGACAGATGGCACCTCAGAGTTAAGGGTTGGGAAAAGATTTTCCAATCAAATGGACCCAATAAACAAACTGGTGTAGCAATCCTAATATCTAACAAATTAGACTTAAAAAAATCCAAAGAGATGAATGAGTTCATTTCATATTCATCACAGGAGAAATCCACCAAGATGAAGTCTCAGTTCTGAATATCTATGCCCCAAATACAAAGGCATCCATATTCATTAAATAAACATTACTAAAAGTCAAATCACACATACAACCTCACACACTTATAGTGAGAGACTTCAACACCCCACTCTCACCACTAGATAGGTCCATGAGACAGAAACTTAACAAAGCAACAAAGGAATTAATAGAAGTTATGACCCATTTGGGTTTAATAGACATCTATGGGACATTCCATCCAAATACAGAATAATATACCTTCTTCTCAGCACCACATGGAACCTTCTTTAAAATCGACCACATGCTTGGCAACATATCAAACCTCAACAGGTACAAAAAAACTGGAATAGCTCCATGCATCTTATCAAACCACCATGCTTTAAAATTAGAATTCAACAACACAAATTGCAGAAACCCTAGAAACTCATGGAAATTGAATAATGCACAATTGCACCATTCCTGGGGCAAAGAAAAAATGAAAAAAGAAATTAAAGACTTCCTAGAATTCAATGAGAATGAAGACGCAACATACTTAAACCTATGGGACACTTTGAAAGCAGTGCTATGAGGGAAGTTCATAGCACTAAGTGCCCACATGAAGAAACTGGATAATAGTTACACTAGAGAATTAACAGCACACCTGAAAGTCCTAGAAAACAAAGAAGCAAACCCACCCAGGAGGAGTAGACACCAGGAAATAATCAAACTGAGGGCTGAAATCAATAAAGTAGAAACTAGGAAAACAATACAAAGTATCAATGCAACAAAGAGTTGGTTCTTTGAACAAATAAACAAGATTTTAAAAAAAACCATTGTCCAAACTTACCAAATGCCAGAGTGTGACCATGCAAATTAACAAACTCAGAAATGAAAAGGGGGACATAACAACGGACTCTGAGGAAATTCAGAGGATCATCAGATCATACTTTGAAAACCTGTACTCCACAAATTCAAAAATTTAAAGGAAATGGACAATTTTCTGGATAGATATCACTTGCCAAAATTAAATCAAGAACAGATAAGCAATTTAAATAGACATATAATCCCTATGGAAATAGAAGCAGTCATCAAAAGTCTCCCAACCAAAAATAAAAGCCCAGGTCCAGATGGCCTCAGAGCAGAATTCTATTAGAAATTCAAAGAACAGCTTATACCGATTCTTCTCAAAGTAGTCCACACAATAGAAGCAGAAGGTTCTTTGCCAAACTCTTTCTACAAGGCTTCAATAACCTTGATACCCAAGCCACACAAAGACACAACCAAGAGAGAGAACTTCAGACCAATATCCCTCATGAACATTGATGCAAAAATACTCAATAAAATACTGGCAAATTGGATTCAAGAACACATCAAAACAATCATTCACCACGATCAAGTAGGTTCCATCCCAGGGATGCAGGGATGGTACAACATACGAAAATCCATCAATGTAAGCCATCATATAAATGAGCTGAGAAACAAAAATCACATGATCATCTCAGTAGATGCAGAAAAAGCCTTTGACAAAATCCAAAACCCCTTCATGATAAAGGTCTTGGAGAGATCTGGGATAACAGGAACATACCTAAGCACAATAAAAGCTATATACAGCAAACCAATAGCCAACATCAAACTAAAGGGACAGAAATTCAAGATGATTCCCCTAAAATCAGGAACACGACAAGGCTGTGCTCTCCATACATTTTCAGTATCATAGTTGAAGTTCTAACTATTGCAATAAGACAACAAAAAGAGATCAAGGGGATACAAATTTGAAAGGAAGAGGTCAAACTTTCACTATTTGCAGATGATATGATAGTTTACATAGGTGACACACACACACACACACACACACACAAACTCTACTAGGGAACTCCTACACTTCAGCAAAGTGGCAGGATACAAGATCAACTCAAGAAAATCAATAGCCCTATTATAGACAGATGATAAAAGGGCTGAGAGAGAAATCAGAGAAACATCACCCTTTACAATTGCCACAAACAACATAAAATACCTTGGGGTAATGCTAACTAAACAAGTGAAAGACCTGTATCACAAGAACTTTGAGTCTTTAAAGAAGGAAATTAAGGAAGACACCAGAAAATGGAAAGATCTCCCATGCTCTTGCATAAGTAGGATCAATATAGTAAAAATGGCAATCCTGCCAACAGCAATCTAGAGATTCAATGCAATCCCCATTAAAATACCAGCAAAATTCTTCACAGACCTTGAAAGAACAATAATCAATTTTGTATGAAAAAAAAACAAAGACCCAGGATAGCCAAAGCAACCTTACTCAACAAAGCAACATCTGGAGGCTTCACCATCCCGGACTTCAATCTCTGTTATAGAGCTGTAGTCCTGAAAATAGCTTGATAGTGGCACAAAAATTGACAGGTAGTCCAATGAAATCAAATTGAACACCCTGACATTAACCCACACATGTATGAATATCTGATCTTCGACAAAGAGACCAAAAATATACAAAGGTAAAAAAAGCATCTTCAACAAATGGTGTTGGCATAACTGGGTGCTGGCATGTAGAAGAATGCGGATAGATCCATGTCTATTGCCATGCATAAAACTTAAGTCCAAATGGATCAAAGACCTCAACATAAATTCAGACACACTGAACCTCTTAGAAGAGAAAGTGGGTGGTAACCTCGAACGAATTGGTACAGAAGAATGCTTCCTGAGCATAACACCAGTAGCACAGACACTGAGGTCAACAATGAATACATGGGACCTCCCGAAACTGAGAAGCTTCTGTAAGGCAAAGGACATAGTCAACAAGACAAAAGGCAGCCCACAGAATGGGAAAAGATATTCACTAATCCCACATCTGACAATGGGCTGATCTACAAAGTTTACAAACACCTGAAAAAGCAAGTCTCTAAAATACCAAAGTATCCAATTAAAAAGTGGGCTACAGAACCACATAGAGAATTCTCAATAGAGGAGACTAAAATGGCTGAGAGGCACTTGAGAAAGTACTGAACATTCCTAGCCATCTGGGAAATGCAAATTAAAACAACTCTGAGACACCATCTTACTCCTGTCAGAATGGCTAAAATCAAAAACACCAATGACAGTTTATGCTTGAGAGGTTGTGGAAAAAGGGGAATACTCCTCCACTGCTGTTGGGAGTGCCAAATTGTACAGCCACTTTGGAAATCAGTATGGCGATTGCTCAGAAAAATGGGAATAAACCTACCACAAGATCCAGCAAATCCACTCTTAGGGATTTATTCAAAAGATTCACATTCATACAACAAGGACACCTGTTCCACTATGTTCATAGCAGCGCTACTTGTAATAGCCAGAACTTGGAAGTAACCTAGATGCCCCTCAACCAAAGAGTGGAGAGAGAAAATGTGGTACATTTACACAATGTGTACTATTCAGCAGAAAAAAACAGTGGAATCCTGAAATTTTCAGGCAAATATACGGCACTAGAAGAAACCATCCTGAGTGAGGTTATCCAGTCACAAAAAGAGAAACATGATATGTACTTTCTCATTTATGGATTTTAGACATAGATCTGGGGGTGCCAGCCTACAATGTTACTTCCAGAGAGTCTGGCAAACAAAATCTTCATTCAGTGGCTGATGGAAGAAGAGGCAGACTCCCATGGCTAAGCACTGAGCTGAACTCAAGTTACCCAGTGACAGAGAGGGAGGACTGATGACCAAAGGGATTAAGACTGGGCAGGTTTAACCCCCAGAAACAGCTGACCTGACAAGGGTTAGCTTTTGAATCCCAGACTGATGGCTGGGAATCCAGCATGGGACTGATCAAGACCCCCTGAGTGTGGGTGTTAGTGAGGAGGCCTGGGCAATCTATGGGGCCTTGGGTAGTAGATCAGTATTTATTCCTGGCATACAAATGGACTTTGGGTGCCTATCCCACAATGAGAGATGCTCTCTCAATCTGCCCTGGATGAAATGACAGACTATGGACACCCCCATGGAGGGCCTCACCCTCCTTGGGGAAAGGGGTGGGAATGGGGGGGTTGGTGGCAGGGTGTGGGAGGAGGGGAGGCAAAGGGAGAAGGACCTGATATTGACATATGAAGCAACCTTGTTTTTAATTTAAAAATAAAAATTAAAAAATAAAGAAACTTGTTCTTAAGTGTGGCTGTGGCTGTGGCTTTTACATCTTTACCAACAATGTTTGAATGAATGACCTGAATTGCTTAATCTCTCTCTCTCTCTCTCTCTCTCTCTCTCTCTCTCTCTCTCTCTCTCTCTCTCTCTCTCTCTCTCTCTCTCTGTCTCTCTGTCTCTGTCTCTCTCTCTCTCCTCCATTCCTTCATTCCAGCCTTCTTCTTCATATTTTTCCTCTTAATCACATGATTAAGCCCAGTGCTGTTCACATGCCAGGCAAGTGCTGTAACTCTGAGTACTGTGCTCATAGTTTCCACAGGTCATCATTTTCTTTAAATCTGTTCTGTCCATCATTTCGTTTTTAGACACAGTCTATCTTCTATGGTGAAGGGTCTCTTCATATTTTTGCCATACTTTTGCTCTAATTGGACTCTGCTTTTTTCATCAGTGTATGCATTTTGAGAGGTCTTTATTTATTCTGAACATATCTTTTGTTAAGTATGTGGTTTTAAATATTTTTTCAATTGAAAATGAATAATTAAAGTGCTGTACATATGCACTATGGAATTCTATTTAACTATAGTTGAAGAAAAATGAAGTCATGAATTCTGCAGGTAAATAGATGGAACTAGAACATATACTTGGTGTGTTAAATCAGACCCAGAAGGAAAAATGCAGCATGTTCTTTTTTATTTATGGATTTCATCTCTGAATCTTTTGATGTGTGTATAGAAGCTGGAGTACTCACAGAAAGTGGGAACATGAAAAGGCTCCATGGGATTGTGTAGGGAAAGAAGGAGCACTGAAAGAAGAGATGGTAGGACAGCGTAGTATAAAGGAGAAAATGAAAAAATTAGTGCTATTACATCTAGGGAAGGAGAAGGGAGAACAATACATATAGGAAGGAAGGAAGGAAATTAATAAAGCTGAAGTTATTTGAAAAACCACAGAGAATATAGTGTTTTGTGTATGGTGTGTGTGTGTGTGTGTGTGTGTGTGTGTGTATGTGAATCAGAGGATTCAAAGGGATTTCCACAATAATAAAGAGTATCACCATTGTCCTTGTCTCTTCCTATAACTTGAAATTAAGAACCTATTCTGAATATATCAACCATTTTGGATTCAGGAGTAGAAGGAATTGAGTTGGGACTGACCTGGGGACCTCTTTCCTAAGGTCCAGTTATCATTGTACTTGAAGGTGCTATACAAGCAATCAATAGTCTTGTCCAGATGTAAGGCCTGAAAACTACAGCAATGACCATCTAAGCAAAATATCCCCAGAGGTTTAATAGTGACCTTTTTATTATGGGGATAGCAAATAGCTGTCTAATTATGCTTCAATCCTGCTATATAGAGATTAGTTCTTCCTTGAGACTTTAACCTAGCCAACTAACTAACCATGGCTGGAACTGTCATATACCATAGAAGAGAATCTTACTATTGTCAATTTCCTAAATCATTATAACATCTATCTTCTAAATACATGTTCTTATAACGAGAGAGAAGCATAGCTCTTATCCACTACCCAAGAATCTTTCTTCTTCTCCTCCCTTTCTCTTCCTCTCTTCCTCTTTTTCTTTCTTCTGATGCAGATGGTGGCTATTGCAGAGATCAACAACTGGTCAAAATGCACAAAAAGTTACTATGGGGGTTTTCAGCCTCACAATTCAACTAAGACACAGAGAACATCACGAGAGGTCATGGAACGATTCTAAGAGCCAGAAGACCAAAAAGTCTGTAGTGAGATAGTGTCTTCTAGACTTGATAGCGATGATGCACCCATGAAATCTCAGCAGTGTGGTTTCTGAAACAAGACTTGCACAGTGATAATATTAGTTGATATGCCAACGTGCATGTGGCTTGGGGAGAAAACTCACAGAGTCCTATGCCTGCACGAAACAGGCAATTAACGGCTGCTGAGAGGGGAAGAATCTGTCCTCTGCAGAGTTGAGTCCTCGGATAGGTCATCCCGTTCCAAGTGGTCAGCCCTAAACATATATACATAGGAACAACAATAACTGGACTCCAAAGGATACATACATATATATGTATGTGTGTGTGCTGTATCAATTATAAACACGAAGACATCATGGAATTGGAAGTGAAGGATATGGAAGAAGTTGAAGAGAAGGAGGGTGAAATGATGCAAATACAGTACCCACAAATGAAATTCTCAAACTAGTTATGCTAGTTATATAAACACATTTGAACTCTTTTAGCTATTGTCTTAGTTACTGTTCTCTTTCTGTGAGGAAAGATCATGACCAACTCAACTTATAAAAGAAATTATTTAATTGGAGGCTTGCTTAGTTTCAGAGGCAAGTCCATGTCATCCATGAAGGGAGCATGACAGCAGCAGGCAGGAATGGTGCTGGAGGAGCAGCTATTGAGAGGCTACATTTGATGAGAGAGAGAAAGAGAGAGAGAGAGAGAGAGAGAGAGAGAGAGAGAGAGAGAGAGAGAGAGAGAGAGCGAGAGAGAGAGAATGGGGCCTGGATGTCAACGTCCATCTCCAGTGAAACACCTCCTCCAATAAGTCCACATTCCTAATCCTTCCTAAACAGTTCTACCAGCTGAAGAACAAGCAATTCAAATATATGAGCTTTGGAGGTCATTCTCATTCCAACCATCCCACAGCCCCCATAGGCCTATAGGCACATCATAATGCAAAATGCATCCAATGCAGCTTCAAAAGTCCTCATAGCCCTTCATAGCCTCAACACTGTTTAAAATTCCAAAGTCTCTCCTGAGACTCAAGGCTCTCTCTTAATTGTAACCATTGTAAAATAAAAAGCAAACCAAATGCTTCCAACATACGATGGCATAAAATATGCATTACCACTCTGAAGGGGAAGGATGGGGCACAGTGGGGAAATACAAGACCAAAGCAAGACCCAAACCCAGCAGGATAGACTTGAAATCCTAATCATACGTGGGTATGATGTCTGTGAGCATAGGGGAAGCTTTTGATCCTTGGCTTCTTTCAGCTTGGTTGCCTGCATCACAATTTTCTCTCTCAGCCCAGTGCTTGTGGGTAACATGCGAATTCTCAGCAATCGCTCCAGTTCCATGTCTGCCTGCTGCCACACTCTCCTCCATGATGGACATGGACTCACCCTCTGCAACTGTGAGCAAGCCTCCAACTAAGTACTTTCTTTTATAAGTTGCCTTGATCACGATGTCCCTTCATAGCAATAGAATAGTAACTAAGACAGCAGCTAAAATACTCTTTCTATAGAAATACTTTGAGAATTTCATACATGAGTACTGAATTTGCATTATTTCAGCCCTCCTTTCTAATTCCTCCTGTGTCCCTCTCAGATTCATGACCTCTTCAAGATTATTATTGCCACATGTGTGTATGTGTTACAGGAGCATGAAGAATCGCATGGATCGTATTGCATATTCATTCAGGAAGTAGAGAGAGATACTTTTTCTCTCCTTCCCATTTTATGGGAGTATGTGGTTGAGGCAGTTTCCTGTGTAGCCCAGGTTATCCTGAAACTTGCTATGTAGCTAACAAAAATCTCGAACTCCTGGTCCTTTTGCCTTCACCTCTCAAATGGGTAGGCTTATGGGCTTCCATACCACCATTTCTTCTCTTTATTTAGCCAAAAGTCCCAGCCTATAGGATGCTACCATGTACACTTAGGGTAGAGCTTTACTCTTTGGTTAAATCTATCTAGAGTTCTACTCATATCACCTGATTAATTTTGGATGAATTGTGATAGTCTATGTTCTTCGAGGAATTGTCATATTTATGTGTGGAGAACTGTTCATAGCATTCCTTTGTTATATGTTTGTACCTGCTGGGTCTGTCTGTGGTAATACCTGTTTCTTTCCAATCTGATTTATAGCTTCTCTTTTTCTTTTTGTCAGTCTTGATAGAGATTTGTCAACTTTAGCTAATATTTCCTCAGAGCTAAAATTTGTTTTATTGATATTCTCTATTGCTTTTCTCTTTGATTTTTATTAATTTCTCCTCTTATGTTTATTTTATTTCTGATTCCCTGAGATTGATTTGCTCTTGTTTTCCTAGGCTCTTGAAGTGGGAGCTTTGCTGATTGATTTAACACTTTTTCTCTCTCCTGGGGTGTGTGTTTCTGCTATAAGCTCCCCCCTACTAGTGCTGCGTTAGCTATATCCCACACATGTGAAGTTATCATTTATTACCAAAAAAACCCACTGCCAGATATTTCTAACACCTCTGTCATCTTGGTTTTGGTGTTTATTGCCTTTCTTATTTTTGGTATGAATAATATTTAATTAAAAATTGGACATTATTGTATTGTTAAAAGACTCAACCTTTCTGTTTTAACTGTCTTTTCTTCCTTGATAGTGCCAGCTTCATTATTGTGAATGTAAGTACAAGACCAGGGTCTCAGGTCAGCATCCATTGGCATACGAGATGGGGAGACCTTTGCTACTGCTGAAAAGGGGTGAGCAATTCAACTCCATGCTTGACCTTCATTGTGGCCTGAGAATGATGGTTTCCATACCCCTGGGTGGTCGTCAAGCTTTGGCCATCCAGTTTATAACCTCATATCAAACCCTAGCCTGAAGTAGGAGCATGCCTCACTACTGGCTGGTGGTGGGACCATGCCATTGACACCATGATGGCAAGTGACATTAAAGCTGACTTCCTTTTCTGGTACCATGCAGACAGGGGTGTGTAACTTACAAGGCTTGAAATCCAGGCTCTCTATTTGGGGTATGATGGTAGAGATGGGCATTGGTCCCAGTTTTTGTTGTCGTTGGTGTGTGTGTGTATGTGTGTGTGTGTGTGTGTGAGTGTGTGTTTGTGTGTGGTGTTCAGCTAGGAATAGAACGCTTATTGTGCATAGAGGTATTAGTTTCATCAGGCCTCTGCCTTCCTCGTATTTTGGTCAGAAACAGTAGGGCTTTTCGAGGAAATTTTAGAAAAGCTATTCATAGTGGCATTTCCAAAATTTTTGCCAAAATTTTGCTTCAAGATGGCGGAAAGCAGCAGAGAAAATGGATGGCAGTTATATTGTGGTCACTTAGACACTAGTCTGTACTTTTGTTCCCTACCTCTCAGAGTCTTCTTATATTTTATGTATGTGCACTGCAGTGCCTTCTTAAGGCAGTAGGGAAGAGTGTATCTGCTCGCTTCTATCAGACCCAGAACCCTCATGACCATATTGCTGCCATTTTCACCAGCAGCAATCCCGTCTTGTCCCATATTCACAGTTTATCAAGCCTCATAGATTTGGACCAAGTTAGAAGACTGATTGTAGCTGAAGACAGCTTTGATTTTTTTACTCTCTTGCTTCCACTTCAGAAGTGTTGGGATTTCTGGTGTTCAGAAGATGCTAATATTCTAAGCCAAAGTTTCAAATGAAAACCTTAAAACAAGCACTCGATGAGAGTCAGGTATGATCAACTTGGGAAATTCTCTGTCATCCTTTCTGGATGATGAATTTGTCTATGGACAGATGATGTTGACTTTGGCAGAGTTTTGAATTAGAAGGATTTGTTGTGAGGGAGTCAGGTATTTGTGTTAAGGAAGAGTGATAGATACTCATGGCGAAGATGCCATGAGGGAAGATGTTTGCACTGAGCTTTCATGGAAACAGTAGACAGGGGCAGATCAAGGTAAGATAGCTCAGGATCTGTTAGTTTGAGCAATTTCAGTGCACTCTGGGGTATATTCCAATTTATGGTATCTAATCAAAGGTACTAGGGTAGGAGAGCCAGGTAAAGCAGGCAGTTGAAGTTTGTACTCAGAATTGTTTAGCTTACAAGTGAAAGAAGCGCTTAGGAGAGGGTTATTTACCATCTCCCGTTAGCTAAGAACTTGCTAACACTGGGAGGGGAATTGCCTCCATTGTCAGCAAGGCCTCAAGGTGTCACTGGATCTCCAAAGGCAGAAAATGAAAAGCAGAATAAAACATGTAGAAAATATAAACAGACCTTGTTTAGGCACCAGTCTCTAAGAGGAGCAGCTGTCTGCACAAGGACTGCCATCCCAGGGCACACGAGCTTTGGTGACACCTGTCAGTCAGATCTGCTAGGCTAATTGAAAACAGTTCGTACGTTCTTTTAGTTTAGATTTGGTAGTGGTCACAAACAAAGATGATTCTGCAAAAGGACTAAAATTTTATCAGGAAATTTAACTCAGGCAAGAATTATTCAAACAAACAAAATAGCAGTTCACACCTTCTTAGTAGTGTGCAGTCTCTTTACTGGGGGCATCCTAAAAGATGCAGGCCGGTGCAGCTGTGCTGGGATGCAAGCACTGATTCTGTCTGCTCTCCTGCCTTCTCCTTTTAGATAAAAGGTACAGTATGCCACACCACACAGTGTCCGAATTGTCACTATGTTCTATGTATGGGCTAATCCGTTTTTTTCATTAATTCTTAAATTATTTAACTTTTTACACATGTTACTCCCAACTCCCTCTCCCTCCCCTCCTCCCCCACTCCTAATCCCCCCAACCCCCAAATCCATTCCCCATCTACTACCCAGGGAGGGTAAGGCTTTCCATGGGGGAGTTTCAAAGTCTGTCACATCATCCTGGACAAGGGCCCAGGCCCTCCCCCATGTGTCGAGGCTGAGAGAGCCTCCTTCCATGTGGAATGGGCTCCCAAAGTCCATCCATATGCCAGGGATAAATGCTGATCCACTGTCCCAAGTCCCACGGATTGCTGAGGCCTCCTCTCTGACACCCAGGATGGGGGCGGGGGTCCTGCATCAGTCCCACGCTGGCCTCAGTCACCAGTCTTGGGTCCATGCTTTCCTCCTTGTTCAGGTCAGCTGCCTCTGTGGACTTCACCAGCCAGGTCTTGATTCCCTTGCTTGCCACTCCTCTTTGCAACTGGATTCCAGGAGTTCATCTTGGTGTCCAGCTGTGGGTGTCTGCCTCTGCTTCCATCAGCCACTGGATGAGAGCTCTAGGATGGCATATGAGGTAATCATCAATCTCATTATCAGGGGAGTTGATGTCATCCTTGTAGATCTCTGAAAATCTCACTAGTGCCAGATCTCTCCTCGAACCCACAATGGCTCCCTCTATTACAGTATCTCTCATCCTGCTCTCCTCCATTCTTACCCTGACTCAACCCTCCTGCTCTCCCATGTCCTCCTCTCCCTTCATCTTCTCCCCCTCTCTTTCTCCCATCTCCCTCTCTCCTCCCCTCCCCTAGTGCTGTGCTTCCAATCCCTTTAGGAGATCCTGTCCATTCCTCTTCTCCGGGTTACCATGCATATCTCTTAGGGTCCTCCCTGTTTCCCAGACTCTCTGGCAGTGGGATTGTAGGCTGGTAGTCCACTGCTCCATGTCTAAAAATCCATATATGAGTGAGTACATACTATGTTTGTCTTTTTGTGGCTGGATTACCTCACTCAGGATGATTCCTTCTAGTGCCATTCATTTGTCTGCAAATTTCAAGATTCCTTTGTTTTTTTCTGCTGAGTAGTACTCCATTGTGTAAATGTACCACATTTCCTCTATCCTGGGCTAATCCTTAATAAAAAGAAATGCATGTATTTTATAATAACTCAAATTCAGGGCTCAAGTACTGTCTTTTTCAAAAGTATTTTCATAGCTTTTTCCCTGATTTTTTCTTTTAAGTCTCTGTCTTTAAAATGCAAATAAGGATATATGTTGTTTCCATAGTACAGATAATAGGAATCTTAATTATAATACTTCAGACATGAAAAAGTTTGGTTTCCTAGAATTTGAAAATGTGCAGAATCCTGTAGTTCAGCTCTCAGGCTCCAAGAGATATAGAGGGTGTATTTCTATTCCTCCATGCAGAGTGCTAGAGTGTGTCCTTCTCCTTCCAAGACAAAAGACTTACAGTAACTATAGTGAAGGAAACTCCCAACACTCAGAACAAGAGGTTCATGGCAGGCAGTGGCTCTGTCCACAGCTGTTCTCATACTTTTACTTCTAGACTACAATAGAACTGGAAGATCTCAGATGCTTTTAGCACTGCAGTGTTTGCTGGCTTAGATCTGGGTCTGTAAAAAACATGACTGAGGGAATAGTAGAGCCATTAATGTAGACATGAAGATCAGTAGAACAGAATAGAGAGCACTGAAAGACTGCAAGACTGCTCTCTCTCTCTCTCTCTCTCTCTTTCTCTGTGTGTGTGTGTGTGTGTGTGTGTGTATGTGTTTGTGTGTCTGTATGTGTTTGTCTCTGTGTCTCAACCAAAAGAAATAGTGGGGAAAGGGGTAATCCATTCAATAAATAATCCTGGGAAAAACTGGAATTTCACATTTTTGAAAAGGATAAAAATGGCCAATTGAGCCTGAAAAGGTATTCAACATCAATCATTAAGCATGTGTGTATCAAAACTATGAGGAGTCTGCCTTAGTGGCACATGCATGCAACCCCCATCATTCAGAAAGCTGAACAGGATTATCACTCCAAATTCAAAATCAGCCTATGCTACTGCTGAGTCCTGCTTCACCCTGGCAGGGTGTGACTATTGCAATCTAGCCTTCCTGGGGAGGAGAAATGGAGCCTATCACAGCCGGCCGGGCCCAAAGGTTGACCTGGAAAAGGTGTCAGTGGACAGCTCATTTATTCGGAAGGGGCAAGGGACAGTTCTACCCTAGGAAGAATGCCTGGTTGGGTTCATGTGGTCTTTGGTTGGGACAAGAACATCAATGGTGCTTCATTTGCATACTCAGGGGGCAACAAATGCCAGGGGAAGGAACCTTATAAGGTCTTATACAAAAGAAAGGAGTTCCAGCCCCGGGCTATTCCCGGAGTCAGTTAAGCAGACCAGTTATTGCAGCCTTGGGGACTTGTGAGCTTATCAGTTGCTACACACAGGGGGTGTTCACATTAGGAGAAGCCTAACTGCTGGGGTCTGCGGGTATCTGAGCAAGGTGGGAGACCAACCAATTTCCTGTGGCTCTCATGTTGAGAAAGTCCTGGGTTTTAAGCAACCCTTCTTAGCTTCATGTCAGCCCTGCATCATAATGAGATGAGGTGCAGCCTTTCTCAAAAACCAAAATTACAAAAGTGAAAGCATCTCACAATGAGCTATTATGTCATCCCCATTAGGATAACTTCTATCAAGAAGATAACAGATGTGGGTGGTCCAGAGGAAAGGGGATTCTTGTACACCGTTGAAGGGAATTATGAAAAAAAAAAACAGTAAGGAGGTTTCTAAAGAACATAACAATGGAAATACCATAGAATTCAGCAATTTCTCTAAAAAGAAGCAGGCAAAGAACAAAATCTTCCTTTTTCCATGTGTTTGTATAGGTTTTCATCATTAGGTGTGGCCCAGATTGGAATGTGTTTTCCTTGATCAAAAGATCTGGATTAGGGGTGTTGTCTTCCTGTCTCAAAGATGCAGATTAGATGTGGATCCTCCCACTTTAAATTAAGGAAAAATCCCTCACAGATGTGCCACTCTACTTTTGGGTTTTAGTTAATTCCAAATATAGTCAAGTTGACAGCCAAGAATAGCCATCACCGGGTCCCAGTACTAAGAGAGGAAATTGAACTTGGGTCTCATCCTGAACCAAGAATTTATAACAGATAGCTGCTGGCGAAGGGAAATTCTCTCCAATGGAGTGTCACTGGCTATACTAACCACACTCCAGGTATGGCAGGCTCCATATCCAAGAGTAGTTGGTCAATGCAAAACTCCATGCTTTGTAGGTTTTTTATTTTGTTTTGCTTTGTTTGGGCATTGCCCCCATTTTTGGTTTTTTGTTTTGTTTTCTTTGAGAGAGAGAGAGAGAGAGAGAGAGAGAGAGAGGGAGATAACATTAAGTTGAGTGATAGGTATGTATGGAGGATCTGGGAGAAGTTGGAGGAGGGAGACATGATCAAACAATTCTGTATGAAAAAAATTTGTATTAGAAAGGAAACTGCATCTCATTAATAATAGGACATTATTCTTTTGAAAAATTATTCCTTGCAATCAATGAGATCTTTCCATTTGACACCAGACACTATGACTAAAAATACTGCACAATACCACTTATATATACAATATAAAATATGCAGATATACACAGAGAGATCAAAATAGTGGTTATTAGGTTCAGCATGGGGAAAGTAGATTAGAATATTGAAAGCATCAGATACGTAGGATGAATACATTCAATAACAATTTGGCAGAATTGACTAGATGAAAATTCTCTCTATTCATACATTCTATAAAGCAACTCATATGCGACTGAGTCAGTCAGTTCACCAGAAAAGCAGAAAGAGAGAGAGAAGAGAGAGAGAGAGAGAGAGAGAGAGAGAGAGAGAATAGAGAATTGTCAAATTAGAGCCAGTGGCATCATTTAGTCCAGTTACAAATGCCTGAAAACAGGAGAACTAAGGGCATAATTTCCAGTTCTGTCCTAACACATGGAAACCGGGGTGCAGTAGTGTATTTCTGGCATAAATCTCACTGTCTGACAGCTGTCTGATGCCCAGGAGCAGGACATGGTTCCACCATTCCTGACAAGAGAATTCACCCTTCCTCTGCCTTTTTGTTGCTTCAGTTCTGACCCTTAGGCAATGAGATGTCATCTTTCCATATTGGTGTCCATGAATCTACTTAGTTTATAGCCTAATCTTTTCCAGAAGCATGCTACGTGCCTCACTCCCAACACTGTGTCATCAGCTACAGGGGCATCCCAGTGCTGAGTCAAGATAATAAACAAAATAATCCATCAGAGAAACATGTGAGAATAATCTGCAGTGTTATATTAAAATCATAGTTATGTTATAAATGAATAGTATAATCTCAAGGAACACTAATTCTAAAACTTTTACTTTCTGTCTGTATTTTCAAAAATTTAGGAAAGGCTAGAATCTGTGTATCAGGAGCTAAACCATAAGGTAATAGAGTAGAATAGAGTAAGGTGAATTGCATTGTTTTAGAAATCAGAAAAACATTAATATGTACCTGTGGAATTGAAACGAGGATCATAAATAGTAAATTACAAATAGAAAAATGTTTTTGTCAAGGATTATGGCTCACTGGGATAAGTAGAAAAATAAAATTATGGAATAGGAGATCATAGAAAAGAAATAACATAGAGAGCCAACATTTGAAAAAAAAAGTTTCCTCATATCAATAGAAGAAAAATTCTCATTTTAAAGCCAATGCATCTCAAAACTCAAGTCTAAGTGTATCAAAGACCTCAACGTACACCTTATTCACTGAACTCAATAGAATAGGAAGTGTGGAATAGGACTTAACTCATTGGCACAGGAGAAGACTTCCTGGACAGAAGCCCATTACTATAGCCACTGATTTCAACAATTAATCGATGGAACCTCATGAAACTGAGGAGCTCCTTTGTCTCATAATGTTGTATCATGGCTTTCTTAAAACAGTTTTTTTTATCTTATCATCTATTTTTATTTTCATTTATTATGTGCTATTTTTCTTCTCTCATTTTACCAAACAGGTCCTTTGCATATTTTTTAATCTAAATTAGAAATAATCTTGTTTTTCATGGCAATCCAGTTCATGCCCCCCCAACACACTTTACGATCATATTTCTGCTCCCCAGGGAGGGTGAGACCTTCCATGGTGGATCTTCAAAGTCTGTCACAACATTTGGAGCAGAGCCTAGACCATCCCTAGACCGTGTCTAGGCTGAGAGAGTATCCCTTTATGTAGAATGGGCTCCCAAAGTCTATTCATATCCTAGGGATAAATACTGATCCTCTACTAGAGGTCCCATAGATTGCCCAGGCCTCCTAACTGACACTCACTTTCAGGGAGTCTGGATCAGTCCTATGCTGGTTTCCCAACTGTCAGGTCAGCTGTTTCTGTGGATTTCTCCAGCCTGGTCTTGATCCCTTTGCTCATCATTCCTTCCTCTCTGCAACTAGATTCCATGGTGTTAGTTCAGGGTTCAGCTATGGGTGTCTTCTTCTGGTTCCATCAGCTACTGGCTAAAAGCTCTAGGATGGCATATAAGGTAGTCACTATAGGGGGATTTCACTATAGGGGAAGGACATTTAAGGTAGCTTCTCCATTATTGCTTAGATTATGGGGTCATCCTTGTAGATTTCTGGACATTTCCCTAGTGCCAGATTTCTCTTTAAGCCTATAAAGGCTCCCTCTATTAGTACCTCTTTTCTTGCTCTCCTCTATTCTTCCACGACTGAATCCTCCTGCTCCCTCTTGTCCTCCTCTCTCTTCTTCTCCCCTTCTCTTTCTCCTAACTCCCTCTCCCTTCCCCCATGCCCCCAATTAGATCAGGAGAACTTGTCTCTTTGCCCTTCTCCTAGGGATGATGTATATCTCTCTTAGGGGTCTCCTTGTCTCTTAGCTTGTCTGGTGGTGTGGATTGTAGGGTGGTAATCCTTCCTTCTATGTCTAAAATCCATATATGAGTGAGTACACAACATGCTTGGTTTTTTGGTACTAGGTTACCTCACTCAGGATGGTTTCTTCTAGCTCCATCCATTTGCCTTGGAATTTCAAGATTCCATTGGTTTTTTTTGTTTTGTTTTGTTTTTGTTTTTGTTTTTTTTAGCTCGCTGAATAGTACTCCATTGTGTAAATGTACCACATTTTCTCTACCCACTCTTCAGTTGAGGGGTATCTAGATTGCTTCCAGGTTCTGGCTATTACAAATAATGGTGCTATGAACATAGTTGTACAGATGTCCTTGTTGTATGAATGTGCATAATCAATTTTGTATGGAAAAACAAAAGACCCAGGATAGCCAAACAACCCTGTTCAACAAGGCAACGTCCAGAGGCATCACCATCACTGACCTCAAGCTCTATTATAGAGCTATAGTCCTGAAAACAGCTTGGTATTGGCACAAAAATAGACAGGTAGACCAATGGAATCGAATTGAAAACCCGGGTATTAAGCCACACACGTACGAACATCTGATCTTTGACAAAGAAGCTAAAAATATACAATGGAATAAAGAAAGCATCTTCAACAAATGGTGCTGGCATAACTGGAGACTGGCATGTAGAAGAATACGGATCGATCCATGTTTATCGCCATGCACAAAACTTAAGTCCAAATGGATCAAAGACCTCAACATAAATCCAGCCACACTGAACCTCTTAGAAGAGAAAGTGGGTGGTACCTTTGAACGAATTGGTACAGGAGACAGCTTCCTGAACATAACACCAGTAGCACAGACAGTGAGATCAACAATGAATACATGGGACCTCCCGAAACTGAGAAGCTTCTGTAAGGCAAAGGACACAGTCAGCAAGACAAAAAGGCAGCCCACAGAATGGGAAAAAATATTCACTAATCCCACATCTGACAGAGGGTTGATCTCCAAAATTTACAAAGAACTCAAGAAGCAAGTCTCCAAAACATCAAAGGACCCAATTAAAAAGTGGGCTGCAGAACTAAATAGAGAGTTTTCAATAGAGGAGTCTAAAATGGCTGAGAGGCACTTGAGAAAGTGCTCAACATCCTTAGCCATCCAGGAAATGCAAATCAAAACAACTCTGAGATACCATCTCACTCCTGTCAGAATGGCTAAAATCAAAAACACCAATGACAATTTATGCTGGAGAGGATGTGGTGAAAGAGGGACACTCCTCCATTGCTGGTGGGAGTGCCAACTGGTTCAGCCACTTTGGAAATCAGTATGGAGATTCCTCAGAAAAATGGGAATAAACCTACCACAAGACCCAGCAACTCCACTCTTAGGCATATATCCAAAAGATGCCCATTCATACAACAAAGATGTCTGTTTCACTATGTTCATAGCAGCTTTATTTGTAATAGCCAGAACTTGGAAGCAACCTAGATGTCCCTCAACCGAAGAGTGCATAGAAAAAATGTGGTACATCTACACAATGGAGTACTATTCAGCAGAAAAAAGTAATGGAATCCTGAGATTCGCAGGCAAATGGATGACACTAGAAGAAACCATCCTGAGTGAGGTAACCAAGTCACAAAAAGAGAAACATGGCATGTACTCTCTCATATATGGATTTTAGACATAGATCTGGGGAGTGCCAGCCTACAATCCTATGGCCAGAGAGTCTGGGAAACAGAAACTTCATTTAGTGGCTGATTGAAGAAGAGGCTGACTCCCTTGGTTAAGTACTGAGCTGAACTCAAGAAAGCCAGTAACAGAGAGGGAGGACTGATGATCAAAGGGATTAAGACTGGGCTGGTTTAACCCCCAGAAACAGCTGACCAGACAAAGGTTAACTCTTGAATCCCAGGCATCAGCCTGGGAATCCAGCATGGGACTGATCAAGACCCCCTTAATCTGGGTGTCAGTGAGGAGGTCTAGGTAATCTATTGAGCCTTGGGCAGTAGATCAGTACCCATCCCAAATATACACATGGACTTTGGACTCCCATAGAACAATGTGAGGTGCACTCTCACCCTGAACTCTTGGGGAAGGGTCTAGGCCCTGCCCTATATGAAATGACAGACTATGGACACCCCCATGGAGGGCCTCACCCTCCCTGGGGGAATGAGGGGATAACGGGGGGGGGGAGTTGGGGGAGGGCACGGGAGGAGGGGAGGGAAAGGGAGAGGGACCTGGAACTGACTTGTGAAGCAACCTTGTTTCTTATCTAAATTTAAACCGGAAAATAAAATAAAAAAATTTCTTCCTTTAAAGACTCAAAGTTCTTGTTCTATGGGTTTTTCAGTTTTTTGGTTAGCATAACCCTAAGGTATTTTAAGTTGTTTGTGGCAATAGTAAAGGGTGATGCTTCTCTGATTTCTTTCTCAGGCCATTTATCATCAGTATATAGTAGGGCTACTGATTTTTTTGAGTTAACCTTGTATCCTGTCACTTTGGTGAAGGTATTTATCAGCTGTAAGAGTTCCCTGGTAGAGTTTCTCCGGTCACTTATATGAACTGTCATATCATCTGCAAATAGTGAAAGTTTGACTTCTTCTTTTCCAATTTGTATCCCCTTGACCTTCTTTTTTTTTGTCTTATTGCTCTAGCTAGAACTTCAAGTACAATATTGAAGAGGTATGGAGAGAGTGGACAGACTTGTCTTGTTCCTGATTTTAGAGCAATGGTGTTGAGGTTCTCTCCATTTAGTTTGATATTGGCTGTTGGTTTGTTGTATATTGCTTTTATTATGTTTAGGTATATTCCTGTTTTCCCTGATCTCTCCAGGACCTTTATCGTAAAGGGGTGTTGGATCTTTTGTCAAGGGCTTTTTCAGCATCCAGTGAGATGATCATGTGATTTGTCTTTTTCAGCTTGTTTACATGGTGAATTACATTGATGGATTTTCATATGTTGACCCATATCTGCATTCCTGGGATGAAGCCTACATGATCATGGTGGACTTTTCTGATGTGTTCTTGAATCCAGTTTGCTAGTATTTTATTGAGTATTTTTGCATCAATGTTCATAAGAGATATTGTTTTGTAGTTCTCTTTCTTAGTTGTTTCTTTGTGTATCTTGGGTACCAAGGTTATTGAAGCCTTGTAAAAAGAGTTTGGAAATGACCATTCTGCTTCTATTGTGTGGAATACTTTGAGGAGAATTGGTATTAGCTGTTCTTTGAATTTCTGGTAGAATTCTGCACTGAGGTCATCTGGCCATGGGCTTCTTTTGGTTGAGAAACTTTTGGTGAATGCTTGTATTTCATCAGGGGTTATAGATCTATTTAACTTGCTTATCTGTTCTTGATTTAATTTTGGTAAGTAATATCTATCCAGAAAATTGTCCATTTCATTTAGATTTTCAAATTTTGTGGAATACAGGTTTTCAAAGTATGACCTGATGATTCTCCGGATTTACTCAGTGTCTGTTGTTGTGTCCCCATTTTCATTTCTGTTTTTTTTTAATTTGCATGTTCTCTCTCTGCCTTTTGGTAAGTTTGGATAAAGGTTTGTCTATCTTGTTGATTTTCTCAAAGAACCAACTCTTTGTAACATTGATTCTTTGTATTGTGTTCCTAGTTTCTACTTTTTTTATTTCACTCCTCAATTTGATTATTTCCTGCTGTCTACTCCCCTAGGGTGAGTTTGTTTCTTTTTGTTCTAGAGATTTCAGGTTTTCTGTTAATTCTCTAGCATGACTGTTCTCCAGTTTCTTCATGGGTGCACCTAGTGCTATGAACTTTCCTCTTAGTACTGCTTTCAAAGTGTCCCATAAGTTTGAGTTTGTTGTTTCTTAATTTTCATTGAATTCTAGGAAATCTTCAATTTCTTTTTTATTTCTTCCTTGAACCAGGAATGGTGCAATTGCACATTGTTCAATTTCCATGAGTTTGTAGGTTTTCTACAATTTGTGTTGTTGTTGAGTTCTAACTTTAAAGGATGGTGATCTGGTAAGACATAGGTGGTTATTCCAACTTTTTGTAGCTGTTGAGGTTTGCTATGTTGCTGAATATATGGTCAATTTTAGAGAAGGTTCCATGTGGTACTGAGAATAACGTACATTCTTTTGTGTTTGGATGGAATGTTCTATAGATGTCTGTTAAACCCAATTGGGTCATAACTTCTACTTGTTCCTTTGTTTCTTTGTTAATTTTGTGTCCTGTGGTTCTGTGTAGTGGTGAGAGTGGGGTGTTGATGTCTCCCACTATAAGTGTGTGAGGTTGTATGTGTGATTTGAATTTAGTAATGTCTATTTAATGAATGTGGATGCCTTTGAATTTGGAGCATAGATGTTCAGAATTGAGACTTCATCTTGATTGATTTCTCCTGTGATGAATTTGAAATGACCTCCTTCATGTCTTTTGATTGTTTTTAATTTAAAGTCTAATTTGTTAGATTACTATACCCACTTGTTTCTTGGTACCATCTGCCTTTGAAGTTAAGGTGTGTTTCTTTTATGCAGCAGAAGGAAAGATTATTATCCATTCTGTTAGCCTGTTTCTTTTTATAGGCCAGTTAAGATCATTAATACTGAAGGATATTAATGACCATTGGTTGTTCATTCCTGTTTGTTTTGGATTTGTTGTTGTTGCTGGTATTGTATTTCCACTCCTTTTTGGCTTTTGGTAAACTGGGATTATCTATTACCTGTGTTTTTGTGGCTGTAGTTAAATTCCTTCTCATTAGAGGAGTATAAAACTGCCTATAGACGCTTAAGAAAGTGCTCACCATCCTTAACCATCAGGGAAATTCATATCAAAACAACTCTGAGGAGTTGTTGATTTTGTTTAATATGTTTTCTGAACCTTTGAGATGGGTTTCTTCACCTTCTTCTATACCTATTATTCTTAGGTTTGATCTTTTCACGCTGTCCCATATTTCCTGGATATTTTGTGTTAGGGATTTGTTGGACTTAAGATTTTCTTCAGTCGCTGAATCTATTTCCTTTAGTTTATCTTCAGCACCTGATATTCTCTCTTCCATCTCTTGTATTCTGTTGGTTATACTTACATCTGTAGTTCCTGGTCGTTTACTCAGCTTCTCTATTTCCAGCATTCCCTCAATTTGCATTTTCAGGTCTTGAACTGTTTGAATTGTTTACTTCATCTGTTTGACTGATTTTTCTTGCTTTCTTTAAGAGTTTTCTTTTATTTCTTGTATGTTTTGGGTTGTTTTTTTCTTCCATTTCTTTAAGGGATTTTCTCGTATTCTCTTTGAGGGGCTCTATCATTTCCAGGATGTTA
Organism: Mesocricetus auratus; assembly: GCF_017639785.1. Taxonomy (NCBI): domain Eukaryota; kingdom Metazoa; phylum Chordata; class Mammalia; order Rodentia; family Cricetidae; genus Mesocricetus; species Mesocricetus auratus. The sequence goes on from NW_024429201.1 coordinate 33,696,235, forward strand.
TTTTTTGGTAGTTCTCCTTCTGTGTTGGGACGCTCAGGTCTTGCTGGTGTAGAGTCCCTAGATTCTGGTGATGTCATATTGGTTTTTCTGTTGTTGAATGTGTTTTTATATTGTCTTCTTCCCATCCCTTCTTCCAGTGTATGTAGGTGAATATCCTTCTCTCTTGATGGATATGGGTCAAGGTTCCCTTCCAGTGGGTGCAAGCAGGTACAATATTCTGATGGCTCTCTTCTTCTCATGGGTGGAGGCGGGACTAGTGCCATAAGTTGGCAGATTCTGGATGAGCTGTTCCACCAGGATGGTTTCTCTGCCATCCACAAGCCTCAGGAGGCTCTGAGAAACGCATTAGAAGGCAAGCCGGAAAGAGTCCCACATGTATCTCCTCCCATGTGTGAAGATGGGACTAGGATGCTGGCAGACTCTGCATGGGCTGTTCCCCCGGGATGCATTCCCCAGTATGCAGGCCCTAGGCCTCCGGAGGCTCTGAGCTGGGCACTGGCATGTGGGGCCCTTTTTTTTTACGACTTCAAATTTAGCGTTTTTATGTGATTCTTGAGTGTGTGAATGAATAAGTCTGTGTTTCTTGTGCCTTTTCTGGGGCGTCTTTGCCTTCGTTTTATCTTTTATTTTAGTATTTTCCCATGGAAAGGTGTTTGTTCTCTCCTTTTTTTCTGAAAGATTTTTTTTATTATGTATACAGTGTTCTGCCTGCATTTATCCCTACAGGCCCGAAGGGGGCAACAGGTGGTTGTGAGCTACCATGGTGTTGCTGGGAATTGAACTCAGGACCTCTGGAAGACCATCCCAGGCTCTTAACCACTGAGCCATCTCTCTAGCTCCAGCTGTTTGTTTTCTAATTATAGACAGATATGGGTGGATCTGTATGGGAGGTAATATGTGGGGAAACTTGGAGGAGTAGAGGGAAGGGAAACTATAATCAGGATATAACTGTGAGTAAAATATAAGGAGCAAACCCTACTACATCTATAGCTGAAATAGGCTTGCCTCATATGTAGAAAAGTGAATGAAAAGACTTTGCTATAAAACTGATGAGTTTTTTAGATGTGCTCTCATGACTTCAGGAATTCCAAACTCAAAGATTATTTTTTTATAGAGATCAGGAAGAAAAATAGATTTTCTATTTTAGGAAAAGTATTCATCTGGCTTTAGATTACTATATAAACATACTCCCCATAAACTAAATGAAAATAGACGTGTGCCCATAACTTTGATGGGATAAAGGGTGAGTTTCAAGTCCTGCATACAAATTTGACATTTATGAGTGGACACATCTAAGTTGTGTGAATGATAAATGTTCCCTATTGTCTCTTGCATTTGAATATTGGTGCTGTTTAAGGACATGTAGGCATGCCCTTGCTGGAGGAAGTATGCCACTGGGGCAGGCTCTGAGGTTTCAAAAGACTGGCCATTTCAAGACAAGACATTTCAGCTTCCTGCTTGAAGTTAAAGTCATAACTCTCAGCTGTTTCTGTCACCATTCCTGATACCTGCTTGCCCTCTTCCCTCTGATAGTGATAGACTCTTGTCCTTCTAGAATCATAAACACAAAACAAATCCTTCCTTTTGTAAATTGCCTTGGTCATGGTATTCAGTAGGAAAAAAGTGCTGTTCAAAAAATACAACCTGTAATTTCGATTTCTGGTAGAGGGAGAGAATGTGTACTACAAAATTATCAACTGACCTTCCCATGCAAGCACACATATAAACACAGACACAGAAAGACAGACAGACAGACAGACACACACACACACACACACACACAGACACAGACACACACACACAGACACACACGCACATGCACACCACTAATAACTGGAAACCATGGTGGTTATTACTGCAAAGTTTTCCTCTGACCTCGATATGTGTGCCCCGATGTGTGCATACACACATGTGCATACAATCACTAATAATACACTTTTAAATTTTAACTATAAAAACTAAAACACATATCAGATCATTATAATAATGCAAATATTAATTCAATAATGGTATTAAAGACAATAAAATGTGGAATGAAATTAATAAAGTTTCAATACAAGAAGCCAATGTCATCCTTAAGAAAGTAATTGCAGAACAAGAATTTAGCAATAATTTGCTTGTAAGATGAATAAGAATGCTGATTTCATAAATAAAATATCACGTATCTTATTGTATTCATTATCAACCATCAATGAAATGAAATCATTTATTTAATGTGATGGTAGCTATTAGTAGATAATAAAAGAATAAGTATATAATTATAGTATTTGTAGTCATGAGTATGTACATCACATGAACCCCACACACACTACCATAATTTTAGCTTTTATTAGACAGAACTGGAAATCAATAGAAACTTCAGAGAAGCATCAAAAAATGAAATATTACTGTATTCAGTAATAACTATCAGGGTGTTGAGTCTTCAATTAAAAGATGAGTATTCTCAGTGTGAGTCAAAAACCAGTCAAATTATACACTCTTCACAAAGACTTATTTTCTGACAAAAATTTGAATACATTAGAGTAAAAAAGCTAAAATATTTCAGAATACCTGGCGGTGGAGACAGTGCAAGAGAAACGAAGTGACTATTGCATTAATGTCAGAGTACAAACAAGGTAAGGGGGAGGGCATAGAACAGGACAGAAGTGATGATTATTTCATTTTTTATAAAGGACATTTTGTCCATGTGTCATAGCACTAAAAGGAAAATAAAAAGAACTGCAAACTAATACAATTTTTAAAATATTTTTATTTTAACTTTTTACACATATTGCTCTCAGTCCCTTTCTCTCCCCTCCTCCCCTAGCCCCCCATTCCTTTCAACCCCCCCATCCCACTCCATCTTCCTTCCGCTCCCCAGGGAGGATAAGGCTTCCATGAGGGATTTTCAGAGTCTGTCATATAATCCCAGGCAGGCCCATTTGTATGCCAGGAATAAATACTGATTTACTATCCAAGGTCCCATAAATTTTCAAGGCCTCTTCTCTGACACCCAGGTTCAGAGGGTGGGTATGGATCAGACCCAAGCTGGGCTCTCAGTCATCAGTCTGGGGTCCATGTATTTCCCCTTGTTTAGGTCTGCTGCCTCTGTGGGTTTAATATATTTAATGTATTTAATACATTGATTTTATACACCATTAATTTTAATGGTAACAAATGACATAATTTTAAAATTTTGTGTATATATATATAGACACATAGAATTAACTATTTGTTTCTCATGAACAGATGACAAGTTTTTTTAGATTTTACAGATTAGTTGACAATAAATTAAAACACAAACCTTGATAATTTTAAAAAGTAAAAATAATAAATGTCATTCTTATACCATAAAAATAAAATTGTACATTGGCAGTAAAAAATTCATCAAAAATTAGGTATGTAAAATTTTATTAAAAATTATGGAATTATAACCCACATGCCTATGAACACCTGATCTTTGACAATGAAGCTAAAGTTATATAATGGATAAAAGAAAGCATCTTCAACAAATGGGGCTGGCATAACTGGATACTGGCATGTAGAAGACTGCAGATAGATCCACATCTATCACCATGCACAAAACTTAAGTCCAAATGGATCAAAGACCTCAACATAAATCCAGCCACAAGAACCTTTTAGAAGAGAAAGTGGGAAGCACCCTTGAATGAATTGGTACAGGAGACAGCTTCCTGAATATAACACCAGGAACAGACACACTGAGATTGACAATTAATAAATGGGACCTCCTGAAACTGAGAAGCTTCTGTAAGGCAAAGGACACAGTCAACAAGACAAAACGGCAGCCTACAGAATGGGAAAAGATATTCATTAACCACACATCTGACAGAGGGCTGATCTCCAAAGTTTACAAAGAATTCAAGAAGCTAGTCTCCAAAACACCAAATAATCCAATTAAAAAGTGGGGTACAGAACTAAATAGACAATTCTCAATAGAGGAGTCTAAAATGGCTTATAGACACTTAAGAAAGTGCTCAACATCCTTAACCATCAGGGAAATGTAAATCAAAACTACCCTGAGATGCCAATTTACTCCTGTCAGAATGGCTAAAGTCAAAAACACTAACGGCAGTTTATGCCGGAGAGAATGTGGAGAAAGGGGAGCACTCCTCCAATGCTGGTGGGAGTGCCAACTTGTATAGCCACTTTGGAAATCAGTATGGAGATTCCTCAGGAAAATGGGAATCAATCTACCACAAGACCCAGCAATTCCACTCTTAGGCATATACCCCAAAAGATGCACATTCACACAACAAGAACATCTGTGCAACTATGCTCATTGCAACATTATTTGTAATAGGCATAACCTGGAAGCAACCTAGATGCCCCTCAACTGAAGAATGGATATAGAAAATGTGGTACATTTGTACAATGGAGTACTACTCAGTGGAAAAAAATGGAATCTTGAAATTCACAGGCAAGTGGATGGCACTAGAAGAAACCATCCTGAATGAGGTAACCCAGTCACAAAAAGACAAACATGGTATGTACTCACTCATATATGGATTTTAGACATGAAGCAGGGGAGTGCCAGTCTACAATCCACACTGTCAGAGACAAACATGATAACCTGGAGAACGGGAAGGGGACAGGATCTCCTGAGTGGATTGGGAGCCTGGGGGGGAGGGGAGAGGGAGCTGGGAGAAGGAAAGAAGGAGAAAAGGAGGGGATAGGAGGAAATGGAAGAGCCAGAAGTTTGAGTTGGGGGAAGAATAGAGGAGAGCAGGATGAGAGATACCATAAAGAGGGAGCTATTATAGGTTTGAGTAGAGGTCGGGCACTAGGGAGATTTTCAGAGATCTAGAAAGATGACACTAACTGGCAATCTAAGCAATAGTATAGAGGCTATCTTAAATGTCCTTCCCCTATAATGAGATTGATAACTACCTTATATGCCATCCTAGCGCCGTCATCCAGTGACTGATAGAAGCAGAGGTAGACACCCACAGTTAAACACTGAACTGAACTCCTGGAACACATTTGCAGAGAGGGAAGAGGAGTGATGGGCAAGGGGGTAAAGGCCGGGCTGGTGAAGCCCACAGAAGCAGCTGACCTGAACAAGGAGGAGCTCACAGACCCCAGACAGATGGCTGAGAGGCCAGCCTAGGACTGATCCAGACCCTCGAAATATGGATGTCAGTGAGGAGACCTTGCCCATCTATGGGGCTTCTGGTAGTGGATCACTATTTATCCCTGGTGTAGTAATGGACTTTGTGAGCCCATTCCACATGGAGGGATCTGCTCTGGGCCTGGACACATGGGGTTGGGGTTACCTGGGTCCTGCCTGGTATGATATGACAGATTTTGCGGATCACCCATGCAGTGCCTCCCCCTCCCTGTGGAGCAGAAGGAAGATGGGATGGGGGTTGGTAGGGGACAGGGGAGGAGGACAGGGAGAAGGAGCTGGGATTGACATATGAAGCAGGGTTTTTTCTAATTTAAATGAAAAAACAGTGAAAAATTATGGAATTAACTCTTTTTGGTCCTAGTTCCAAGATAACCAAAAAAAAAAAAAAAAAAGAAAGAAAGAAAGAAAGAATGTGGGCTGCCAAAAAAGGTGATTGGCTGTAAGAACTCTGCCTAGTGAGTCCAAGGACAAGGCCACAGAAATTTCATTCAGAAAATAGTAGAGGCCATTATCACTAGAGACATCTGTTAAGCAAGTGTTTTTGACATTTAGGCGTGTCTCACAATCTGTGTCACATTGCGTTCCTGTGTGAGCAAGGTGCTTATGAATTCAAGTCAAGGTGTTTATAAATAGGCTGTTTCTGAAGCCCCCACCCCCACTGCAATTTACACCTGCTGTTGCTGCCCCAGAGCCTCTCCCAGGGCTGTGCAAAGAACTAGCTCCATAAGGGTGGAACAAGAACCTTCTCTAGAAATATTACATAACATGGAGATTATTCGTGAAACTGTAAAATTGAGAGGGCATTAAAAGTCTACTAATTGTACCCAATAAGGTATTATATATTGGTGATATATAATGTACTATTATATACCTAGAAAATAGAAGAAAACCTTCCTTCGAGAGGAGAGTCTGTAGGGGAAATCAGAGACGAGGTGGAGGGGCAGTGGAGGATGGTTATAATATGTGCATCCATTTATGAAATTCTTAAGGAACGAAAACATTAAAAAAAATCACAAAGGCATTTGAATGGGGGAGGAGTACATTGCTTTGTATTTTTTTCAGAAAACTACAAGTACGCTATTCTCTGAATTTTCCTCCAGATTTGGGGGCTTTGCAAACAAAGTTTTGGAAACGACAATGCAAGACCATCATCAATTAAATCCTGTCATTATGGTCATACTTAGAAAGGGAAGGTGTTTCACAGGTAACTTTGTCATTTCCCAAGATGGGAACAAATTCCATGGTGAATATTCACTGGGAGATTTGTATACTTTGAGATATTTTAAAATATCACCCTTGGTAGCCCCATGCACATTTATTTTTAAAACTAATTTGTACCCCACAAGTCTGACCTTCATGAGCATGTGGCCATTCAGGTAATTTATACACTTGAACACAACTCCATAATAGGAGATATTCATGTGGGTATTTGATGCTTGGTGGTCTAGGGGATATTCATGTGGGTATTGATGCCTGGTGGTCTAGGAGATAGTCATGTGGGTATTGATGCCTGGTGGTCTAGGAGATATTCATGTGGGTACTGATGCCTGGTGGTCTAGGAGATATTCATGTGGGTATTGATGCCTGGTGGTCTAGGAGATAGTCATGTGGGTACTGATGCCTGGTGGTCTAGGAGATAGTCATGCGGGTATTGATGCCTGGTGGTCTAGGAGATATTCATGCGGGTATTGATGCCTGGTGGTCTAGGAGATATTCATGTGGGTATTGATGCCTGGTGGTCTAGGAGATATTCATGTGGGTACTGATGCCTGGTGGTCTAGGAGATAGTCATGCGGGTATTGATGCCTGGTGGTCTAGGAGATATTCATGCGGGTATTGATGCCTGGTGGTCTAGGAGATATTCATGTGGGTATTGATGCCTGGTGGTCTAGGAGATATTCATGTGGGTATTCATGCCTGGTGGTCTAGGAAATATTCATGTGGGTACTGATGCCTGGTGGTCTAGGGGATATTCATGTGGGTATTGATGCCTGGTGGTCTAATGCCCTCATATGATGGTGTACTTTTGAAGCCAGAAGCAAACATTAAAAAGGTTCTCAGAGTTACTTTGAGTTCTGTCCAAGTTATCACTGAGATAGTCCTTGCAAACTATAGTTTGTATAGCATGATCAGGGTCTATGGGAAGAAAATGTCATAGTGCTACTTTTAGACTGAACTAAAATCTAAATCTGTAGGACTATCCTCCATAGAAAACCACATTACCCTTTACTAGGAACTCGGGATTTAAATGCTGTATCAAAGAGATCAGGGCAACTTGACTCTTGTTTTTTTAACATGTGAGACTAAATGGTAAAACTACAGGAATATGTTAGCTTTGTCTCAGTTCAAAATGATACCTTGTTCAAGGTCATCCTTAGCTTCAGCAATGGCTAAATCGAAGGAACAAGGAAAATAGTACCTTGTTACCACCCAGTGACTCAGCGGACAAATACTCTCCTGTTGAGTTTCAGTTTGTATCTTTTCTCTTGATTTGGTCAGTGTTAAAATACAGTTGTCATAGCTGGGCATGGTAGTTCATGCTAGTGATCAACTGATTCCAGTAAAGGCTGAGGTAGGAGTCACAAGTTCAAAACCTCCCTGTATTACATAGTTAGACCACCTCTCCAAATTCTTGATGATTTCTGCTTTCTGCTCCCCATGGAAGGTGCCACTCAGCTCTTATTTTTTCACTTTAGCTTTCTTTCCTACTTGAAGCCCCTTAAATAAAAAGGATACATATATATGTATATGCACATTAGCGATGGGGGAACCTCTGTGTATATGTCAATAAAGCACGGTTGGCCAATAGGGAAGCAGCATAGGTGGAACTAGAGGTCTAGGAGGATTCTGGGAAATATAGTGAAGAGACTGGTTGCCATGTGATCTCCCAGGTGCAACAGATGCTCAGGAGTAGTGCGTCCTCAAAAACACATGTCCTTACAAAATATATATTAGTAATTATGGGTTAATAATCAAGTCAGAGCTAACAGATAAGAAACCAACCAAATGGCCAACAGCTTCATAATTAATATAATGTCTCATGTGTTATTTGGGGGCTGAAAGCAACAGCAGGCAGGAAGACTAAACTGTTGAAATCCATCCATTCAGACATAGACCCAACAAATTGCATCTTTTGCAAAACTTCACTCTGGTTTTGCCCAATGCTCCATTAAAGTACTCTTGCCTCAAGGAATGAAAACTTTTACCCTAATAATTAAACTAATTTGGTAATGTAATAGTTGCATGTTCACCAACTTCATCCACCAAAATAATATGATAAAGGATACAACGTATGTGCCTTTTGTCAATGTACATATTTTAGAAAAGGAGAAATACATATTTTGTATAAGGACATTAAATACTTTATGTTGTGAGAATTAAAAAGAGATAAAGCACTGTAAATAAAATTAACATGAACATATTTCCCACATTTTCTTGAAAAATGATTTTTCTATAACATCATTTTGTGTTAATAATATAATCTTTTTAACAATACTGTTGCACATGCTAGTAAGAGTGTACCTAGGATGACTGATGAATGCTTTGATTTCATTCCTAAGGAATAAAAAACAGAACAATATTGAGTAGAATTTTTACAATAGAACATATTTCCTTAATTTTTTCCAATTAGATTTTAGCAAAAATTACAATATACTTTTTAAAATATATGTAATGCACTAAAAAATTTTGTGCATGAGTGATTTTGGTTACATGTGTTTGTGTGCCATGTTTGTTCAGTACACTCCGAGGCCAGAAGTGGGCATTGGATCCCCTGACACTGGAGTTACAGATAGTCATGGGCCACAACATGGGTGCCGGGAATCAAACCCAGGTCCTCTGAAAGAGCAACAAGTGCTCTTAACCACTGTGTCATCTCTCCAGCCCCATGCATGTTTTTATTACTACTGCATGTTATCAGCATTTTTACGCTGACTGTCTTCATGACTAATTACATACATTATACTTTCCTTCATGTTGCTTTATAACTTGATAGGTTGCTTCTTTATAGCCCTGAATGATTGCCTATTGCCTGTATGGAGCATAGTTTACCCATTCACCTACTGAAGGAAATCCCGATTAGTTCCAAGTTTTGGCGATTATTAATAAACCTGCTGTAAACACTCATGTGGAGGTTTTGTGTTGAGTTAGGATTTATTTCCTTGGAGTAAATACCAAAGAATGTAGCAGCAGGATTGCGGGGGCAGTTTTGTTTTTGTGTGATAGTGCTTAACTGTTTCCCAGTGCTTCCCCCTTCGCCTCGACACTGTAAGGTGTGAATGGGAAGTCCTGCTGCCCAACCTTTCCAGTGTTTTTTCCTTCACCTCGACACTGTAAGGTGTGAATGGGATGTCCTGCTGCCCTGCATCCTAACTAGCATCCTATGTGGTCAGAGTTCTGGGGTTCGGGCATTCTGATAGATCTGTGATGCCCACTCTGGCTTCTGCTTGAGTATTGCTGATGCTGCTCTGTGGCATGGTGTATCTTTTCATATGCTTATATTTCATATGTGTATCCCTTTTGGTGAGTGAAGTGACTGTTAAGACCTTTAGGCTGTTTTAAATTAGATGGCCTTCTATTTCCAGAATGTATCGACTGGACAAAGTAATGTGTCTCATTGTGGCATTTCCATGCACACGTGTGACACTGTGATTGGGTCATGTCCAACACTTATAGGGATCTCTCTTTTTCCCTTCCACATCCTCCATATTCCCAGTGTTACTTGCATGCCATTTTTTTATTTTTTAAATTCCACATATTGGAGAAAAGATGGGCTACTTTGTGTGAGTCTGGCTTATTTTGTTGAGCATGAAGATCTCCAGTTCCATATTTCCCTGCAAATGGTGTATTTCTGTTTTTCATGACTGAATAAAAGTCCATTGTGTATATGTGCCACATTTTTTTATCCACTCATTACTTGACAAGCACCATTTAATCGATTGGTTCTATAACAGCTCTTGTGACTGTTGCCACCATAAATAGAGATATCTAAATATTTCAAGTGTGGCTGACTTATGTTTGTAGGTAAAACGACCTACAGTGGAGCAGAGGGAGCACTCAACTGTTCAGTTTTAGTATTTTTGTGAAAAAAATTAAGACTGATTTCCCTGTTTGCTAGACATTACAGGAGGGCAAATGGGGTCTTTTCGTAACCCCCCAAATCATTACCCTAACCTTCTGCTGTTTATTCTTTTCATTTATTTACTTATTGATTGATTGGTTGGCTTTTCAAGATAGGGTTTCTTTGTGTGATTTTGGAGCCTTTTCTGGAACTCACTCATTACACCGACTGACCTCGAACTCACAGGCCTGCCTCTGCCTTCCAAGTGATGGGATTAAAGGTGTGTGCCACTACCACTGGGCTGCTGTCTGTTTTCTTAATAATAATTGTCACAAGCAGGCACAGAATCTCAGTGTAGTCTTGATTTGCATTTCCCAGATGGCTAAAGTTACTGAACCTTTTTTCATGTACTTCTTCGTCACGTCTACTTCTTTTGAGGAGTTTATTTGCCCACTTATTCTTGGATTATTTGCTTTTAAGCTTCTGCAGTATTCTGAATATTAATCTCTGGTCAAATGAAGATGTTGCAAAGACTTTTTTTCTATTCTGTAGGCTTTCACCATGGCAATAATTTATTTTGCTGTGAGAAATTTAAGTAGATAAATCCAGTTTATTAACTAAAAGGATTTGTTTTATTTCTTAATGCATGTGTCTGCTTGTGTTTCTGTGCATGCGTGTGGGTGTCTTTGGAGGACAGTAGTATAAGTCGGGCCTCTAATGAACTTTCAGGTGGTTGTGAGCTGCCTCGCATGGGAGCTAGGAACCTAAGCTCCAGTCATTTTCAAGAAAAACAAGCATCCTTAACTGCCGAGTTATCCTTCCAGCCTCCCTCCCCCCACATTATGGCCTCTGGTCTAAGTTGAGCTGATGTCTGTACAAGGTGAAAACTGAAAATCTAGATTCTGTTTTCTTTCAGTGAATATACTGGTTCTTTTTCAGCAGCACTTATTAAAGAGATCGCCAATATTTTTTATTTGTTTTTGTTATTGTTGTTTTTTTAGAGAGAGAGAGAGAGACAGAGAGAGAGAGTGTGTGTGTGTGTGTGTGTGTGTGTGTGTCAGTGAACATATGCTACATGTATGTAGGTGTGAGCAGAGGCCACAAAAAAGGCATCTACTCTCTTGGAGCTGTAGTTACATGCTGTTGTGGCCAATCTAACATGAGTATTCAAAACCAAACTTGGGTCCATTGGAAAAACAGGGAAGACTCTTTTGACTGCTAAGCCATTTGTCTAGCTCCTATGTTCTATTTTACTGTCTACATACAGTATTGTGGAAATATATATGGTTTTTGTTATAATATACTTATATAGTTTTGTAGTGTACTTGGAAATTCTTATACCAGCACTGCTATTTTTGTTCAGTATTGTTTTGGCTACATGGAGAACATTAAAGTCCATGTGAATTTTAGGGTTTTTGCATGTTTTGTTTTTTGTTTAAAAACTCATTGAATTTACGGATGGCTTTTGACTTTTCCTTTTCTTCCTCCATCTCTTCCCCTCCCCTCCTTTCCTTCCTGCCTTGCTGCTTGCTTGACTATGTTTTTTTTTCCTGGTTTGTTTTTCAGCATGTTTGTTATTGCTATATGAAAGCTATTGTTTTTTGTATGATTATTCTGTATTCTGCTACTTTAAAGTGGTAATCAAATCTAAGAATTATGTGTTGAAAATTTTGATTGCTGTTTTGTTACTTTGCTTTTCACCCCAGTCTAAAGCCATATCATCTGTGATCAGGGAGAACTTGATTTCATTTATATTCAAATTCCTTCTAGATCTTTTTCATATCATATTACTCTTGCTATAATTTCAAAGATATGAAAGGAGAGAGTGAATATTCTTATTTAAATTCATAATTTTAGAGGAATTTTCTCAGTGTTTCCACATTAAGTATAGAGCCTTTTTATGTTAAGTTGTGGTCTTTTTGTTCCAAGTTTCCTTTCTCCGGTCTTCCATTCCTTCTTTGTTTCTTTCTTTTTCCTTCTGACAGAAATGAGGATTGAACCCAGGGACCCTGCATACTAGGTGAGTGCTCTATCCCTGAGCTACAGTGACAGCCCCTGTTCTAGTCTGTTCTGCTCTTTATTAGGAAGGGATGTTAAATTTGTCAAAGGTGTTTTGTGCATTATTGACATAATATTGTGATTTTCGCTCTTGGCTCCATTTATATGCATATATTCCTTTAAGCTGCATATATTACTATCTTGCATATATTGATTTATATGTTTGACTGTAGGAATTTTAGAATCTTACCCTGATTGTTTTAGTGCCCTGTTTACTAATCATTCAAAAAACACATTGTTCAGCCAGATGGTCGTGATGCATATCTTTAATCCCAGCAGTCAAGAAGCAGAGGCAGAGGAACCTTTGTGAGTTTGAGGCTAGTCTGGTCTACAGAGCAACTTCCAGGACAAGCTCCAAAGCTACACAGAGAAATCATGTCTCAAAAAAAAAACAGTAATAAAAATAATCAAAAATGTAAAACAAAACAAACAAATGAAACACTACATTGCTCAATCTCCATGTGCCTATAAAGTTGCTTTACTGTCTTTTTGTCTGGACTTCTTTTGTGTAAAATGTAAGATATATATTTTGCCTTACCCTCTTTGAGGATTAGAGGGGTAGTGGGTGGAGAGAAGGTGGGAGGAGCAGGAGAAGGGGAAAGAGTGGAAACTGGGATTGGTATGTAAAATTAGAAAACATTGTTTTAAAGTAAAAATGATTAAAACATAAAAAGTAAATAGAAGGTAAAAATATATATGCTGTTTTTAAAAGTTTTTTATATCTATTTTTTCCATTTTTAATGTAAATTAGAAAGAAGATCATTTTACATGTCAATCCCAGTTCCCTTTCTCTCCCCTCCTCCCCTGGCCACCATCAATCCACTATCCCATTCCCTTTCTCCTCCCCAGTGAGGGTGACACCTTCCAAAGTCTGTCACATCATTTGGAACAGGGCCTAGAACCTCCCCGATATGTCTAGACTGAGAGAGAGTATCTCTCCATGTGGAGTGGGCTCCCAAAATCCATTCATGTACTAGGGAAAAATACTGATACACTGCCAGAGGCTCCATAAATTGCCCAGGCCTCCAAACTGACACCCATGTTCAGGGGGTCTGAAACAGTCCTATGCTGGTTTCCCAGATGTCAGTCTGGGTTCTGTGAGCTCTCCCTTGTACAAGTCATCTGTTTCTGTGGGTTTCATCAGCCTGGCCTTGACCCCTTTGTTCATCCCTCCTACCACTATGCAACTGGATTCCAAAGTTAAGCTCAGTGTTTAGCTGTGGGTGTCTGCTTCTGCCTCTATCAGCTACTGGATAAAGGTTCTAGGATGGCATATAAGGTAGTCATCAATCTCATTATAGAAGTAACCTCTCAGCTGTTGCCCAGATTGTTAGTTGGGGTCAACCTTGTAGATCTCTGGACATTTCCCTAGTGTCAGACTTCTCTTTAAACCTATAATGGCTCACTCCTTTTTGCTCTCCTCTATTCTTCCCCTGACTCAATCTTCCTGCTCCTTCATGTCCTCCTCTCTCCTCCTCTCCCCTTCTCTTTCTCCTAACTCTCTGTCCCCTTCTTCCATTCTCCCAATTAGTTCAGGAGATCTTGTTCCTTTCCCTTTCTCCGGGAGACCATGTATGTCCATCTTAGGGTCTTCCTTGTTTCCTAGCTTCTCTGGTGGTGTAGACTGTAGGATTGTACTCTTTTGCTCTATGTCTAGAATTCATATATGAGTGAGTACATACCATGTTTGTCTTTTTGTGCCTGGGTAACCTCAATCAGGATGGTTTCTTCTAGTTCCATTCATTTGTCTGTGAATTTCAAGATTCCATTTTTTTTTTGTCCACTGAGTAGCACTCCATTGTGTAAATGCACCACATCTTCCTTATCCATTCTTCAGTTGAGGGGCATCTAGGTTGATTTCATGTTCTGGCTATTACAAATAATGCTGCAATGAACATAGTGGAAGAGATGTCCTTGTTGTATGAATGTGAATCTTTTGGGTATATGCCTAAGAGTAGAATTGTTGGATCTTGTGGCAGACGGATTCCCATTTTCCTGAGGAATCTCCATACTGATTTCCAGAGTGACTTTACCAGTTTGTCTTCCTACCAGCAGTGGAAGAGTGTTCCCCTTTCTCCACATCCTCTCCAGCATAAACTGTGCTTGGTGTTACTGATTTTTTAGTATTCCAGAGTTGTTTTGATTTGCAATTCCCTGATGGTCAAGGATGTTGAACACTTTCTTATGTGTCTTTCAGCTATTTTTGGCCATTTTAGATTCCTCTATTGAGAATTCTCTATTTAGTTCTGTACCCTACTTTTTAATGGATTGTTTGGTGTTTTGGTGACTAGTTTCTTTAGTTCTTTGTATATTTTGGAGATCAGCCCTCTGTTAGATGTGGGGTTGGTGAAGATCTTTTTCCTTTCTGTCAGTTGCTGTTTTGTCTTGTTGAGTGTTACGAACTAAAATTTGCTCTACTTTGAAGAGAATTCCACGGGCTTCTGAGAGAAATACATATTTTGCAGTTGTTAGATGTAATGGTCTATCTATAATGTGCTTTAACTCTGACATTTCTTTGTTCACTCTTTTCTGCATGGCTAGGGATGAAATTGGGATATTGAAATTGCACACTATTGTATACAAATCTGTCTTTTTTTTTAACTTTTTTTTCTTTAAAGATAGAGTATCACTATGTGTATCTCTGGCTGGCCTGGAACTCACTATGATTCCTGACTTTGAGGTTTCAATCCTTCTATCCTGGCATCCCAAATGCTGGGATTACAGGTGTATACCATTGCACTCAGCTTTCCCATTTGTCCTCTTACATTAAATAAAACTTGTTTGACTAAATTGCAGCACTCATGCTCAGTGGATATGTACTTATAACTGCCTATCAGTGCATATGTATTTATAATTGTTCGTCTTCATGACATGTTTGCTCCATTTTTTAGTATATTGTAGGCTTCTTAATCTCTTTTACTTCTTTTTGCTTGAATACAGCTTTGTAATGTATGAATTAATGCTGACATTTAAGCCAATCATCATGGTCAGTAATGTTAACTTATTATTAAAGAATTGATCTTTTGTAGTCAATACTAGTGATATGTACCTGTAATCCCAGCAGTTGGAAGACAGAGACAGTTGAAGTTAGCCTGAGATGAACAGTAAGATCCTGCCTGAAAACAACAAATAAGGAGTAAACGTCAATGAATGTAGTGCAGCCTAAGTGCACCTTACTTATAGAGTCCACACAAGTATAGTAGTGTCCTAGGCTTTCATGCTTATTCTCACTTATCAAAAGTGGAACCTTCATTTACACTACATGCCTTATGCAGTTGTGCTATAATTTATTTTTTACACTGCAAAGGTTAACACTGTATCACAGTAGAATAAATATCAGTCATCTGTGCTTCTAAAATGGAGCATTAGGATATATCAATCAGCTCCATGTGTGTCCACAGAACAATGAAATTATCTAAACCTACATTGCTAAGCAGTATATGATTATAAGTACATGTGTTACTTTGATTAAATTTTGAGTTAATGATAGTATGATGGAGAAGCTAGCTGTTACATTTATGAACTAGGCAGTATTTTCACGGAACTCAAAATGAAGCATGCAAACCTATAAGACAAACCAAGAAGAGCCATGTGAGCTTAATGGGAATATAGTCTAGGAAAGTCAAACCAACATTTGTGTTGGGGAAGTCCTGTGTATATGTCAATAAAGCACTGATGGCCAATAGGGAAGCAAGATAGGTGGGACTAGGAGTCCAGGAGGATTCTGGGTAGGAGAAACACAGAGAGTCAAGATGTAACTGCCATAGCGGTAAGAAGCCTGGAAACTTCTCCGGTAAGAGAAATACTTAGATTAACAATTTTGGGATAAATACTTAAGTCAGAGCTAGCCAGTAAGAAACAAGCAATGCCAACAGCTTCATAATTAATACAGTGTCTTGTGTGTTATTTGGGGACTACAATTCTGCAGAGCCCAGGCAACTGGTGGGGAAAAACCAAGCAGCAGACAAGAAAAATGCATCACCCTACAGTTTGTATGACAGGATGGGCTTGAATAAAACCATGACCAAAGTCAAGAAAATCTATGGATTCGAGATGTAGAGACAGCTGAGAAACTCATGAATAGTAAATAGCTCATAAAGCACAAGTTTGCATGTTTCATCAAAGCATGAGGTACATCCTAGAATGTAGTAGTACTACTTTCTTGTTGGGACAGCCAACCCGCAAATAATGACAAGGGCACTTATCATTAATTACAAAAGTTTGGCCTTTAGCTAAGGCTTTGTTCCCAAATAGCTCTTATAACTCAAATTAACCTGTTTTTATTAATCTATGTTATGCAGTGTGGCTTTTAGTTCTCCTCCATTTTGTATGTTTGAGATGTTTCAAGTCTCACTGGCATCTCTGCTTCTCTTCTTCCTAGAGTCCTCTCTTTCCACGGAAGTCCTGCCTATTCTTTCTTGCCTAGCTATTGGTCATTCATCTCTTTATTAAACAAATCAGAAGGTGCCTTAAGCAAAGACACATCTTTATGGTACAAAAAGATTATTCCCCAACACTGTAACTTCTAAGCTAGTGGTTTGCATATAAGGAAGTCGGTGATACATCTGGGTAAGTAAGTTGGTAATTAAATTAGACTGAGGGGCTAGACAAAGAATCTAAAGGACAGAAACAGAGTACCCTTGAGGAAAACAAGCAAACAAAACAAGACATGGAGAAGGACTATTTATGAACTTAGGGACCAATATCTTGCATGTATTATCTACACAGAGGTGTTGGAGGGAGGCCTGGAGGCTAGGCTGCCTCCTCAACTAGAGTGGGAACAGAGATAGCTGCATTTCTGATGGAGAATAAATCATATCCCGCTGATGTATGTCATAAAGGTTCAGTAAAATGGCGCAGTTAACATTTTATGTGTTTGATAAATTGAATCTGGTATTCTTTCTCTCTCCAGAAGTGCATAAGCCACTATTTTGAGCCAGAGGGAATAAAAAACCCCATTTCTCTGCTAGGATATTTTTCTAGAACTGATGGCTTCTACAGCAATAATCAAGATTGCTTTCCCACATAGTTTTATAAGGTACATAGAGGGGTGACAGTGCTTGCTGGCAGACCTTTGTCTAATCAAAATTGCTCCCTTCTGGGCTCAAATGTCATTCCTATGCAGAGGGAGAGAAATAATCTCCACGTGACCTCTCCTCCTCACCCCCTCTCCACTTCATACTGTCATGGAAGTTCCTGGTCATAATTTGTTCTTACAGGCCCAGGCACAGCTCCATTGTAGAGCATTTACCTGTCGGAGGTTTTCAAATGCTTGGGTTTGATCCCGGAACCACCAAAGAGGAGAAAAAGGGAAAGGAAGAATTACTATCAAACCAATTTTCACATCTTTACAGGAAGAAAAACTGTTACTTATACTTAACAATTAAGTAGTTGTGCTTTTTCTTTTTCATTAATTAAGTTTGAATTGAACCTCTCATCTCACCTAGAAGTCCATCAGGGACCACAAATGTAAGGCAAAGAGAATGTAGAGCCTGCACTCAGAAGCTTCAATTTGAGTAAAAATTGAAGCAAAGAGATAACCTTTTCTCCAGTGTGGTTAGTCATCTTAGCCCCAAGAGCTGACAGTGGGAAAGCCTGTTGGATAATCTCACTGAGAAAAGAAAGTAAAGCTGCAATTTGTCAAGGAGAGATTTTACTCAAAAGTGTTTTTGAAATTTTGGAATGGTACTATAGCAAGATTCAAACACTCCAACTGTAAGATATATAGACACCTGAAAGGTCATACAGACACACACACACACACACACACACACACACACACACACACACACAGGACTGGAAGTAGTTGGGTTCTAGAAGGTGGAGTTAGCCAATGCCATGATTATGCAATTGGATTATACAACTGATCTGCTAGCTATTTAGAGAGATTGTGAGCTACAAAATGTTGTGGTTTCAATATCTGAGAGTTGTGTAAAATTCACAGGGCTTCAGGAATTGAGACAGGTCTGACTAAGATTTAGTATTGCTCCATAATTTTCCCACATTGGTTAACAGGCACAAAGATTTCAGCTACTTATATATTATATAAACAAAGAATGCCAATTGCAGCATGCATTTGATCTTGTCATTAGGAACCAAGAAGTGTCTTATATAAGTCCTAAGCCTTGGTTCTTGGCACTAAGCCCTTTTCTGGAATGCAAAATGATGCTCAGATATGTAGGACATTATTAATTGTAGTTATTCTCCTGGAACATGGGACTCAGAGAAAGTTTAATCTTATCAATATCTAAAATGATGCTATTAAGCAAATAAAGGGGCCTTTGAATCAAGAGAAGAGCCATGGAGTAGAATAAACATGGCAAATTCAAGAAGCATGATAAGTTGGTGCAATTGATCCTAGGACTAGGAGCCTGTCAGAGGCCAATGCAGCAATTCAGAAAGCCGTGCTCACTTGGGTCAAGACGCGATAGTCAGGTGCACTGATAAATGTTGCCTTGTGAGATAAAGCTGAGTTGTTTTATAGGGAAATCTGGGCAATGCAGATTATCAAATTACAAAAGAAGCTTACTAGAAAAAAAGTTAACTCTGCTGAGGAGGCAGTCAAAGAAATAATGAGAAAACAGAGTAGACACTTGGTTTGATATGAAAGAAGATATCATATCTTTATATCCAGAAAGTCAAGGGCCAGAGTGACATAAGTGGCAATATTTCATGACAATAAGGGAGTTATAAGGACACTGAATACTTCATCACTGTGTTTACAATCATTCAGACAATCAACTACATTTAAAGATTTAACTAAGTATGGCTAGTGCTAACCCAGAGCCTTAGTACTTCATTCATTTTGGAGATCAAATATCACCCCAACAAGTTTCTCCTTAGAGGAGAACCTCACAGTTTTCTCAAAGGTATACTTCCTTCCAATTCCTGAACATGGACTACAGAAAGACCCTCCTGAATACCGCATCCAAGAAACGAGCTTCCTAGCTGACAATATGACTCAGTAGTAGAGGGCTGGCTTAGCATGCACAAGGCCCTGGATTTTCTTCCTAGCATGGACAAGCAAAAAGATACCTAAAAGTCAAAACCAAGATCACATTTCTTCCAAACAAGTATCAATAAAATGGATTTTGAAGGAAGTTTAGCATATTGTTGACAACTATACACAGTATGTTTTTTACTTCGCATTGGTGACATTAACGATGACACGGCCATATAACTTAGCATCAAATAGAGTTTGCAGATAGCACGGCTTTTACTTATCTTGGTTTGAATGTGAAATATCTCTTATCGGCTTGCATTTGGACACCAGGACCCCAGCTAGTGGTGTTATTTGGGAAGGTTGTACAGCTTACGGGAAGTGGATCCTCACTGGGAGGCAGTAAGCCATTGTAAGCAAGCGTTAAAGTTTTATAGCCTTGGCCCACTTCTTTTTCATGCCCTGCTTTCTACCTATGGGTACCAGATGACCAGCCAGCTTCCTGCTCTTGACACCACAGCTTCCTTGTCTTCTGCCATGTCCTCTCTGCCATGATGGACTGCATCCTTTTGGAACTGTGAGTCAAAATCAACCTTTCTTTCCTTTTTAAAAATTTATTTGTTTTTATCTTATGAGCATTACTATTTTGTCTGCATGTATGTCTGTGTAAGTGTGTCAGTTCCTCTGGAACTGGAGTTACAGACAGATGTGAGCTGCCATGTGGGTGCTGTGAATTGAACCCAGGCCCTCTGGAAGAGCAGCCAGTGCTCTTAACTGTTGAGGCATCTCTGCAACCCTGAACCTTTCTTTCTTAAGATGTATTATTATAAGAAGAAGAAAGTAGCTAAGAACCCCCTAATATTAGTCTTTCTCATTTGGACCTTTTAATAGTATATTTATTTGTTAGAATATCCAAGACTAGATAAGTTGTGAAGGAAACAGGTATATTTTGATTTATGGTTCTAGAAGTCCAAAAGCATGGTGTCAGCACTTTCTTGGTGCCAGATGAGGGCAGAAATGAAAGAGCAAACAGAAACATCGAGAAAGGGGCAAAATGGGCAATCTGGCATCCTAACAGCTCAGCCTATGAGTAACTAATCAAGTTTCAAGAGAAAGACATTAACCCCCTTTGAAGACTCCATCATCCAGTACAATTACAGGGGCAGTCAAATTTCAACATGACATTTTATGGGACAACACACATCATAAACCATATGTATTTAGCAGTTATTAAGGTGACTGTAATATGCCAGGAGATATACTTAGTGCCAGGAAGACAAAAAAAATCGTAAGACTAGACTCTGTGGTCAAAGACTTCATACTAAAGGAAAGCCAAACCTAATAATAATAATGATAATGATGATGATGATGATGATGATGATGATGATGATGATGATGATACAAATGATATGAGGTGGCTTAGTGGGTAAAATTACCTGCAGACAAGCCTGGTGATAAAAGTTCAATCCCGAAAACCCATGTGGTAGAAGGAGGTCCTCTGACCTCCACAAACACACTGTGGTGCATAAGCACACACCCACCAGCATATGTGTAGCTATATTACACATGTATCATGTACTAACTTATGAACAGTGATACAATTTCCCATTATCTAAATTTGCATTCTATCCATGGTTTTTGCACAGGTAGTAGAGCGAAATTTTTCTCTGCATTCCTGACAGGTTGTTTAGAAGCACAGGAGAATAGGGATGTTAAGGTCAGCATGTCTCTTGGCCTACAGAAGCAAAAATGGTTCCTAGCTAATGCTCAATGGAAAGAACATAGTCTGTACCTCTCTAGACCAGTCAGTCTTATTGGTTGGGGGCATTCCCCTAACTTGCTATTTAAAATACTGCTTTAATATTGAAATCTTTACATTGGAACTGGTATTGGTATTTTTAACAGATTTGGTGATTCTCATGTTTACAGTGGCAGAGAAGCTGAGCAAGCTTTCCTTGAGTAGCAGAATTGTCTGGATTCAGGGAGATTTAAACAAGACTTTCTTCATTCACACAGCCTAAACTTTTATCCTAGAATATCCTCTTCATTTTTCTGGTGAGAACAGTCCCTTACCTCATTTTAAATGAATGTAGTTAGTGCTGAAAAGCATAAACATATTCATATCTATTGTATAATTTGATCCTTGTAACAGGAGAGCCTATGAGTTACTACTTGACAGCTAAAGAAACTGAAGTTTCAGAGACGACAAGTGACTATGGGTCATACAGGACTTCTAACTCCTTCATTGTTCTTCCTCAACACTGTCTCCTACTGAAAGTTTTTCTGATTCTCCACTGAAATAGACTATGCAGTCTATTCTTACAACCCGGTAGCAAAATTTCATTACATTCCATAAATCTGTTAGCTAAAGAATGTAATTCCTGTTTAACTTGAGAGCCTGTATGTCTTAAGGCAGACTTGTACTACAATAATTCCTCTAATTTGTGAGCATGATTTCACATATATTATGCACTTGAAATAAACTAGACACTAACTCCTACTCCGGCATAAACGGAGAAAAAAGTATCTCTCTAGAGCATTATTCAACATGGAGCTCATGAAATAATTCGCAGAGGCCCAAGGTTCATCCTGCCTAAGCAAATTAAACAGTTTTGTTAGCTCTGATGTCTTTTGTTAGAAGTGAAATGTATAACTGTATTGGCTCTGTACTACACAGCATCCAGAAGCCATTGTTTGCACTCAGCCAGGACTATTTATACCACAGGATATTGATATTCTCCTACTTAATAAAAAAAAGTACGAATGAAAATAAACATAAAACCCACATTCTTTCTGTATGCAAAGCAAAACAAATAAAAATATGATAAAGAATTGTTAATAAACATTTTGGATGTATTCCTTATTCTTCTTTCATTCTTTTTGTGTCTTTAATTTTTGACCAATTACAGCCAGAACATGTCAGAAGATATATAATTCAACGTAACATTATTGTATCACATGTATTTGTCCAAATTCATTGAAAAGTAAAATTGAATAATATTGATATAGGAATGAAGCGGTAATAAATATACTTTATCCTGTATGGAAATGTCTTAGAAGGCTAGTCAGTGTGGTGTGCCATGATATTTATACTGCAATACCCTCATTCCTATTAAAGGGAGAATGAAGAGATCACCTAAGAAATTCATGCTTTAGATGAGATGATGATAAATGCAATTCTGGAATGTTACTGTAAACAAAACCTCAGTTGTCCCAGGATTCTGATTAGACTTAAGATGATAGACTTTATTCATAAGATTAGATAAATCCTAAAAAGTAGACTTTAGATTTAAGAACTATTTAAGTTTTCTAGCAAAATCTCAAAGAAATTATCCTTCCTCCTCCATCTTTTTTTCTCCCCACTCTGCCTTCTTATTGTTAGCGTCTTGCATTGGGATGATAAATATAACTGATGAACAAAGTTTGACATATTACTGAGTATACTTTTTATGGAAAAGTTTCAGAGTTATATAAGCCAAATGAGGAGCTACTTGTAGATAACACATAATTCATAGCAGCATTTTATAGAGAACTATGGAGGAAGTAAAGTGTTATTGGGAGATTTTACTAATTAAAACTGACATATTAGGGTGAATTTTAAGAAACAGGTTCCCATAGGTCTCAGGGTACCTTTTAAAGTCCATGCATGTCCTTCTACCTCTTTCTCTCCCTCCCTCTCTTCCATCTCCCTTCCTGTCCTTCCATGTCTTTCTTTCTCTAGCCTTCTTCTACCACTCTTTTCTCTTCCTTTTGAGTCAGGGTCTTGTTGTTTAGCACAGGCTGGCCTTGATCTTATCTCCCAAGTGGTGAGATTACAGGTGTGAGCCTTGATGCCTGACTCTAGTTTTCTCTTTTTACTCTCATGTTGCCAGGACAGGAACTATCACCTGTGGCATTTAGATCATTTAGAACAGAGATCATGGAAAGGAATTAACTTTGTTTTGATATCGTCAACTCATTAAAACATTCCATTCCAGCTGGGCGTTGGTGGCACACACCTTTAATCCCAGCACTTGGGAGGCAGAGGCAGGTGGATCTCTGTGAGCTCGAGGCCAGCATGATCTACAGAGTGAGTTCCAGGACAGCCTCCAAAACAATACAGAGAAACCCTGTCTCGAAAACCTGGAAAAAAAAACCAAAACGAAACAAAAAACACATTCTATTCCTTGAAGTCTTTAGGTTAGTTGAGAATCTACTGGACCAGTAAGTCATTTTTATTACTTTAGCTGTTTCAGTTGATTGCCATTGGTTAAAACATAGTGATATGATATGATATCAGTTTTAAAATAGCTACATTTTCTTGCTATGAATGGGCATCAAGATCAACTGCTACAATCAAGATTCTATGCATGTGGAGAGATGGTTCAGTGGTTAAGAACACTGTATGCTCTTTCAGAGGGCCCAGTTTCAATTCCCAGGGCCCACATGGGAGCTCACAGCTGTCTGCTTGTCCAGTACCAGGAGATCCTACACCTTTTTCTGACCTCTGCTGGCAGGAGCATGTGATACATGTACAAACATACAGACAAAATAGCATACCCACAAAATTTGTTTTCAAAAGCGATTCTGTAAGCCATTGGCAAATGAGACAATTTTCATGTGACACATTTCCTCCTTAGATGTGTTCATCTGGGTATCATATGGTGGCATCATGTTGCACATGATTGCAGAATACACTAGGAAATGCTATGCCTGAAGAAATAGTACATCCTGAAACCTGAGATAAAAAATTTGAGTGCGTTTATCAGAACACTGAACTTCTCAAAAAGGCCTAGCAATGGAGGGTTCATTACAAATAAAGAGTATAAGAAGTAGAGAAGGTCTATAATGTAATACTATGTTATATATATTTACAAACAAAATTAAAGGATTCTTTAATATTTATAACTGCACAAAGACTATCTTAATAAGAAAGTAAACAAATTATGAAATTGTTGTATATATTTGGACATGATACCATCTCAAGTTAGTTGTTGATTTATATAATGGTATTAATTTCTGTTTTAACTCTTTGTTTTTATAGAAGCTCACCACACTGTATTAAAAGCAACATTAAAAATCTTCTTTAATCTAGAGGATAAATTTGTGTAAAATATATTAACAATTTTAGTTTTTCTTTGGAATTAGGTATTACTAAAAGTGGCTTAAGTAGGAGAGGTGTTTAAAAGAAATGTCTAAAAATGCCTTGTATTCTCAAACAACTGCCTTATTTGCTGACAGTATATTGACTCCATTGCTTTCCCTACTTGGTTACATTTGAATGTGACAGACTGTAGCCAATAACATTACATTATCCCAGTTAGACCCTCCTGTTTCTTCCTGCTTTACTGTTTCTTGGGGGGGGGGGGGGGGTTGGCAATTTATTTTCAGTGATCAGTTCTTTGAATTTCTCTCTCACTCTGGTGGTTTGAATGAAAAGTATCCCCCGTAGATTCGTGTGCTTGAACAATTGGTCCCTGCTTGGTGGGTACATTTGGGGAGGCTGTGAAACCTTTAGGAGGCAGAGCCTTGCTGGAGGAAGTTCCTCACTGCTGGTAGACTTGGAGAGGTCAGAGCCTAGCCTCACCTCTCATTCACCTTCTCCACCTCATGTTTGTAGTTAGAGATTTGATCTCTTAGCTTCCTGCTTAGGCTCCCTCCTGCCCTTCCCCCCTCACCCTTGTGGACTCTCACTCTGTAAAGTGAAGCCCGAGTAGACTCTTTCCTCCACAAGCTGCTTTGGTCATGGTGTTTTATCATAGCAACAGAGAAATTGAGACACAAGCCCCTTAGTGAAAGTAATTTATCGTCTTAGCCCTTTAATTTATAAATTGAATAACTTCTCCATGTCTACACTGTCAGAAAGCATTACAACAACACTTTTGATCAAATCAGATGAGCTTAGTGTACCTGTCTGAGTCAAAATGAGGAATATATTTGGGTCTCTGCCGGTCTGGTCACCCTGGGGTTCTGGTTTAAGTGATTGGGACACTTCTGTGTGGTAGACAGAGGCTTAAAGAGCAATGTGCTTCTAAAAATGGTCTTAACCACAACCAAAGCATTCATCTGGTATTGATTTCCAAGTAGCCTGTCAATCACCCTGGCATGTAATGATAATAGTCAATGTCTACTACATTTTGTTCAAATTCCAGGTAATAACTTATTAACATTCACATATACACATGCAAAATTTCTTTCTAGAATAATCCCCATCTTCTATTAATCTTTTTTATTTTAGGTACCCAACTAGCAAAAACTTTCTGCTTGGTTCTTAGTATCAAATAACTTGGTATTTTTTCTAATCTTGGAGGTAAAGAATTCAGCAGAATTTTAGTGATCCTGGGAAAGATTACTACATACATCATCATAAAATAACTTTACATTTTAAGTAAGGAAATTGCTAGACTTGAGACTTTCAACACCCAAGTATGAATTTTTTCTTCATTTCATTTATGAAATGGTTATTGTTCCTTTAGAGCTAACTTTTAATTTACTTATCAGTGGTAAAGACAGGTATTTCTTCTGAGAATTAAGAATAAAATTTTGGAACAAAAAGTGAATTCTTACTGAATAATGTTGCTGTAGAATATATAGAAAGACCTACAGTATAGTATGACTTAGTTTAATGACCAAACACTAATTTAGATTAGAAGAATTTTTAAAAATCCTTAATTTTTACTATTTCTTTTATTTTTGATATTATAATATAGTTACATCACTCCCATCTTACCCTTTCCTCCCTCTAAGTCCTTCAGTACACCTCTTCTTGATCTCTTTCAAATTTATAGTCTCTTTTTTCATTAATTGTTGTTACATTCATATATGTATATGTATTTACATATCTATTTCTAAATACATATCAAAGCCTGCTCAGTCTGTATAATGTCACTTGTATATTTGTTCCCAGGGCTGACTATATTGTATTTGATAACTATTCCTGTACTCTTATTTTTTCAAAATATAAATTAGATATTTGTGAATTTTATTCATTTATCACTCAAGTTGGTTATCTTATTTCAAACACATTCAAATCTTTTAAGATTGGCATTTGAGAATGACAGAAAGAGTTTAACTATATAGTCTCTTTATAGCAGTCTATTTTCACACTTATGGATTGCATATATAAAAGCCTGAGCATGGAAAGAAGAATTGGACATAGAGAAATCCTTGGAACACGTGTGGAGAAAATGTTACTTCCTTCGCATGTGTCTCATTAGTATATGTGAGCAATAGACTAGTGCCTGCAGTGGACAAAGGCAGTAGTTTATGCTGGGTCTGAGCACAGAATCACAAAGGCCTCTTGGTTCAGAAATGGAATTTAAAGCTATCTCAGTGCTTCCCAAAGAACTCACATAAACAATAAAGCAAATGCAGTGTGGCTCAATGGCTAGTTAACCCTGGTAGTTGTTGACTTGAAGACCTGTGAGAAGCTCTCTCCAGGCTGGAGCCCTGCTTCCCCTTTGCTGGCTCTCACAGTACTTTGCTGGCCCTAAAACTGGTTTCTCTTAAGGGTCCTCAGGTAAAGTTAAAGCATCTCTAAGACTAAGTATCAAAAACCAAAGGCTGGGGTCTCATAAGTCAGCATTGTGGCAGACTACCAAAGGCTGTCTCTAATTATGTTTTTGTTTTGTTTTGTTTCGAGACAGGATCTTGCTTTGTAGCCCTGACTGGCCTGAAACTCACTTTGTTGAACTTACAGAGCTCCATCTGCCTCTTCTTCCCAAATGTTGTGATTAAAGGCAAGTACCATCATACCTCACTAGTTCTAGATTCTTAAGCTACCTAGGACTTCAAGCAGCTTTAGTCGATGGAAATGTGCTAACCTCACCTCACAATGACATTATGGAATATATATCAAAATGTATTAAAATGGAACAGTATGAATATGTTTAAGGGGGTGAACTTATTTTGTGAGGCATCTTTGTTCTTAATCAGTAGATTAGTAATTACCAATGCAAAAATATTTAGGAAGACTCTCCTTTACTATCACCAACATTTTTCTACTGATATCCAAGGGTCTACAGATGTTCAGGGAACGTTCCCCTGCACTGGCAGCATCTGTGTACTATAGATGTCTAAGTAAGGATTTCCCTCTTCAGTAGCATCTGTGATTGACAGATGTCCAGTGTGTAACTTACACCAAACTGTGAAAGACAGGGCATTTGCGTGTATTCAAATAGCAATATTGCTAAACAATTTAAAACTCAAACCACCAAGGATTTTGGTGGATTTCACGCATTTCTTGTTTTTTGGTGTTGGTAATAAATTGAAGGGAGTAAGATTCCTTTTATTTTGGAGGAAGTACTAAATTGATTTGATATAAACTGGATGAGGACAAAGTATAGTTACTTCCAAATACTGAGAAAGTGAAATTAAGAGGAATGATTTAAATTTCTTCAAAAAGGATTCACCTCGTAGTGATTATAAAATTCTTCTCAAAGCAAACATTTAAGGAAATATCACCTAGAGTGACCATTTGTTACTGGTAAAATGAATAGCAAATGTGATTTCTGGCAAAAGAGGACTCAAACATTTCATATTTTTATGTTTACAGAAAACGTAATCATTTCTGGATTACAACTGGGTTTAGAGGGACCTTTGAAAAAAACTAAAGTGCTTTGAACCATGCCTTCATGGGTTATTTTTATTTTAAAAAATAGCCCTTTTGGTAAAATTTAAGCAATTTTTAAGCCATAGTCTTCAGAAAATTACAACAATTGCTCTGAAATACTTTCATCACTGCTAGTAATTATTGGTAATAGTTTCAATTAAATATTTAAATGAAAAATGAACACAATTGTTTCCATTCAAATTTTACTTTGGCATACTCTTTACCTGATACTGAACTGTGTACTGATGAGTGAATATTTTTTTCATTTAATGTCCTCATTTATATTTTGCTTAATGATTGTTTGTCAATTTCTATTGATGTAATAGTTTGTTAGAAAAAGAGCTCATGTCTCTTCCAGAAGGTGGACTCTTCTGAATATGCAAATCGTGTTTGATGTGAGAAAGAAGTTTCTCTTTGGAATGACACAATACCTTCTTGAGTTATATTGGATATTAACCATAACATAGGACACAAGATCATAAAAACTCTCAGCTTTTGAAAGCAGAAGAATATCAGAGATAGTTACTTTCTGCTTACAAGAAGCATTATGTATTGTGGAACCCAGTCTTCTCGATTTAGGCTAATGCTTTTTTGTAAGAAATAAGCAAACAAACAATAATGGCCATTTAATTTCTGCTGTACAGAAGAGTAATGAACTACCAATATGAAAAAACTGTATGGATTGTCTGCCCTGCATATTACAGTGTACTTTTTAAAAATGCAAATTCTGAGGCACATCTTGGAACAGTTTTAATTTAACCTGCCTGGTTTAGTGTGTTCAGATGGCTTCAAAATATTTCTTTGCTGAGCTCTGGAGAATAAGCCAGTTTGTTTTTTAAATAGTATCTTGTGCTGTGAAAATATTCTACTGATGTTCAACTTCAGCTCTAGACAAAAATCTTGCACGCAAACCCCAGGAGAATATCAGGCTGGGAACCTTGCAGACTGCAACACTGGCCTTTGAAGCCATTGTCAGTATCTAGATGGATGACTGTGTTTCCCATTCAGGGTGACAGTGGCCCCAGCTGGAGAGAACTGTCTCACTTTCACCTTTCCTCCAAGTACCAACCCAGTGGTTCTTGAACCTTAGTATTATCAAAAATACCTGGGGATCTTGAGAGAAATACAAAGACCCAGGTTCCATCCTAATTTAATGAACCTGGGCCACTATGTTCTTTATCTGAGATTCTGATATAAACCAAGAGTTTGGGAATCTCACTGCTCTAAACCAAACCTTAAAAGAAAATAAATGGGAACCTAAGAAGTAGGGCAAGCAGCTCTAAGATATTTGAAGTATGGCTAAAATTAAATAGAATGATGTTGTTAAAGAAAGAAAAGGAAGAAATTCTACTTTTGGATGGATTCCAGTGAAACAACAATGAAGTTGCTATTGTATTTCTCACATTAAAAATATATGAATGAGATTTCCTTATGATATTTAAATTAATAAAAATTTACAGTTAAGGAAATCAGGCCCTTGGAAGCAATCTATGATACTGTGTATAAAGATGAGACATGCTATTGAAGGATTATGAAAATAGCCAACAGTATATAATAGGGCCAATATGTGAGTATGACTGAAAGAAGTGGAGAAAGAAAGAATCTAGCTGACACATTTCACCCTTCCTGTGAAAAGACTGTGTTAAAAAGAAATGTGCCTTACTCAAGGCTATGTATTCACATTTAAAGATTTGGAGCTAGGAGCCTTAGATGAAAGAGAATGTGTGATGTTGGGGTACAAATGATCTGGAGGAGAACTGGGAAAATAAAGGGCTTTAATTATCGAAGGAGAAGGAGATAAATACAGAAGAAGGGGAAAGGAGGATAAAATAACAGTAGGGATGTCTGAAAGGTTATAAGGAATCATATTATTAACTATCTACCTAAACATACATGTAATGTGTGTAAGTCCACACACACACAGTTTAAGTGAAAAATTTCCAATGGCCCTCCTCCAAAGTCATAAACTATAAAAAAAAGAAAGAAAATAAAAGACAAACCCCCAAGACCAGGCACGAGAAGGCCTCTTTTGAGTTGTTGGTAAGGGCTGCCCAAGAGTCTCTAAAACATTGTAAGCTATTGCTGCTGTTCTTGGTTGCTTCCCAGAAGCTGAAAATAAGTTCCCACTGCTGAAAGCACTATGCACTTCAGAGAAAGGACCCAGGTAGGTAAATTCCTCCTTCCTAAAGACTAACTTTCATGGCACCAGAAGGTACCATGCAAGCTTCTAAAGGAGGGAAGCAAACAATATCATCTATGATGACTATGAACCACAACAATGACTAGCATGGCGTGATAACACAAAGGGTAAATTAGTGGTATGCATACCGGCATGCAAGCATGGTAACCAACAGCTTTCTAATTGGACGTAGGCCTGCTTAACAAGAGGAAATTCATGCTTGGTACTAGAAAGCTGGCCAACTCCCTAGGACTAGGGAAATTATAGATCTTGGAGGAGAACCTATAACTTTACTAAGCCAGCATAACCCATAATTACATTCTAGGTAGTTATCTTTATACTCACAGATAAACATAGTTCTCAGCTCTCATCAAAGGAGCTCTTCTTAGGGTTTTTATTGCTGTGAAGAGACACCATGGCCATGGCAACTCTTGTAATGAAAACATTCAATTGGAGATACTTGCTTACAGTTTCATAGATTCAGCCCACCATCATTATGTTGGGGATCAGGCAGATGTGGTGCTGGAGCTGAGAGTACTACATTTTGTAAGCAACAGGAAGTCAACTGAGATACCACCAACTTGGTGGTATCTTGTGCACCGAAAACCTTAAAGCCTTCCCCCTCAGTGACATACTTCCTCCTACAAGGCCATACTCACTCCAACAAAGCCACATCTGCTAATAGTGCCACTCCTTATGAGATTATAGGGGTCAATTATATTTAAATACCACAGAGACTGTTACAAATACCATGACTGAACAAAATGAAGAGTTGTAGATCCCAACCGATACATTCACAGCCCAACTCCTATACCTAAGACTCAGAGATTGTTGCAGAAGAAGAGAGTAGAGCGATTTTATAAGCTATAAGACAGGAGGTTTCCCATCAGATTGTATCTTCTAGAAATGTCAGAGAAGTTCCAACCAAAAGTGTCACTAATGTGGTTTCCTAAATATTACCCGAACATGGAAGACATCAATATCCATGCTAAAAAATATGTCCCAACCCTACACAAATAATTACAAACAACTAAGGAATGCTGACAGTGGAGAAATAGTCTTCACTAGGAAAAAGCATACCAATGTTCCTATATATGTTAACTATATATGTTAACTATTTTATCATATGAAAATACAGTGATAGGTGTTATATATGAATATAAAGAATTTATTTACATACATAATTATATATTTCACATATCTGTTTACATATCCATTCATCTTCCAAAGAGAAGGTCAATTCCATACTTTAGTGATTGTGACTAGTGCTGTGATAAATACGAGAGTGTGAATATCACCTCAAACCACTGATCATTTCCTCTGGATACATATAGAGTAGTGAGATAGATGGATAATATGATAATTTATTTTCTTTTTCCCCATTTTAAATTTAAATTGGAAATAAGCTTCTTTTACATGTCAATCCTAGTTCCCTCTTTCTCACCTCCTCCCCTGCCCCCCACTGACCCCCTATCCCATTACCTTTCTGCTCCCTAGGGAGGGTGAGACCCTCCATGGGAGATTTTCAGTCTGTCATATCATTTGGAGAAGGGCCTAAACCCTTCCCCTTGTGTCTAGGCTCAGAGAGTATCCCTCCATATGGAGTGGGCTCCCAAAGTCTATTCATGTACTAGGGATGAATACTGATCCACTACCAGAGGCCCCATAGATTAACCAGACCTCCAAAGTGACACACTCATTCAGGGGGTCTGGAAGAATCCTATGCTGGTTTCCCAGGTATTAGTCTGGGATCCATGAGCAACCCCTTGTTCAGGTCAGCTGTTTCTATTGGTCTCTCCAGCGTGGTCTTGACCCCTTTGCTCATCACTGCTCCCTCTCTGCAACTGGATTCCAGACTTCAGCTCAATGTTTAGCTGTGGGTGTCTGCTTGTGCTTCCATCAGCTACTGGATGAAGGCTCTAGGATGGCATATAAGGTAGTCATCAATCTCATTACAGAGTAAGGACATTTAAGGTAGACTGTCAACTATTGCTTAGATTGTTAGTTGGGGTCAACCTTGTAACTCTCTGGACATTTCCCTGGTTCCAGATTTCTATTTAAACCTATAATGGCTCCTCCCTCTATTAAGGTATCTCTTTTCTTGCTCTCCTCTATTCTTCCCCCGACTGGATCTTCCTATTATCTCCTGTCCTCCTCTCCCCTACTCTTCTCCTCTTCTCTTTCTTCTAACTCCCTCTCCCCCCACCATGCTCGCAATTAGCTCAGGAGATCTTGTCCATTTCCCTTTCTCTGGGAGATCACGTACCTCTCTCTTAGAGTCCTCCTTGATTCCTAGCTTCTCGGGCGATGTGGATTGTAGGCTGGTACTCCTTTGCTCTATGTCTAAAATCCATATATGAGTGAGTACATACGATTTTTGTCTTTTTGTGGCTGGGTAACCTCACTCTGGATGGTTTCTTCTAGTTCCATCCATTTACTGGCAAATTTCAAGATTTCATTGTTTTTTTTTTTTCTGCTAAGTGGTACTCCATTGTGTAAATTACCACATTTTCTCCATCCATTCTTCAGTTGAGGGGCATCTAGGTTGCTTCCAGGTTCTGGCTATTACAGACAATGCTGCTATGAACATGGTTTAACAAATGTCCTTGTTGTATGAATGTGCATCTTTTGCGTGTATGTCTAAGAGTGAACTTCCTGAATCTTGTGATAGACTGACTCCCGTTGTCCTGAGGAACCATTATACTGATTTCCAAAGTGAATGAATGAGTTTTTGCCTTACAAAAGTTTCTCAGTTTCAGGAGGTCCCATTTATGAATTGTTGATTTCAGTGTCTGTGTTACTGCTATTATGTTTAGGAAGCACTCTCCTGTACCAATTCGTTTGAGGGTATCACCTGCTTTGTCTTCTAAGAGGTTCAGATTGACTGGATTTATGTTGAGGTTTTAGATCCATTTAGACTTAAGTTTTGTGCATGGCAATAAATATGCATCTATCTATCTGCAGTTTTCTACATGCCAGCATCCAGTCTTGCCAGCACTATTTGTTGAAGACACTCTTTTTTCCATTGTATAATTTTAGCTTCCTCGTCAAAAATCAGGAGTTTATATGTGTGTGGGTTAATGTCAGAGTTTTCATTTTGATTCCATTGGTCTACATGTCTATTTTTGTGCCAATACCAAGCTGTTTTCAGGATTATAGCTCTATAATAGAGCTTGAAGACAGGGATGGTGGTGCCTCCAGGAGTTACTTTATTGTACAGGGTTGTTTTGACTATCCTGGGTCTTTTGCTTTTCTATATAAAGTTGATAATTGTTCTTTCAACATCTGTGAAGAATTGCACTGGGATTTCAATGGGGATTGCATTGAATCTGTAGATTGCTTCTGGCAAGATTGCCATTTTTGCTGTGTTGATCCTACCTATCCAACAGCATGTTCTCTGGTATATTGTTTAATTTCTTTCTTTAAAGACTCAAAGTTCTTACTCTTAGCATTATCCCAAGGTATTTTATGTTGTTTGTGACAATTGTAAAGGGTGATGTTTCTCTGATTTCTTTCTCAGCCCATTTATCTATTATATAGAGTAGAGCTACTGATCTTTTTTTAGTTGATCTTGTATTTATCCTGCCACTTTGCTGAAGGTGCTTACCAGCTGTAGGATTTCTCTGGTAGAGTTTTTTGGGTCACTTATGTAAACTCTCATATCATCTGCAAATAGTGAAAGTCTGACTTCTTCTTTTCCAATTTGTATCCCCTTGATCTCCTTTTGTTGTCTTATTGCTCTAGCTAGAACTTTAAGTACAATATTGAAGAGTTAGTGAGAGAGTGGACAGCCTTGTCTTGTTCCTGATTTTAGAGGAATAGCTTTGAGTTTCATGCAGCTTCTGGCTCCACCACCTTCTATTTTCAGACCCTGTATTTAGTTTTCATGTGGAAAAGTTCCTGGTTGAAATGTGAGTTGCACAAGAGAGAGGTACATATTCCTTCCAAACATTGTTCCTTGTCTAATGTATCTGTACAATAAGATAGAAAATGTAATCTCCCTGTTGCATATGAAGTGAAAATAGTGGACATCTAGAAGTATCCTCCATACTTCAGAAATCCTCACAGACACTTACCAGTAAAGATCTTCACAGTATCCAAATTGAGTCTCTTCTTATTCTCAACTATAAGGCCTGCAAGTGCCATAAGCCACTGAGCCATTTTTCCAGCCATGGAATGATAGTTTATTGATGAAGAAATGTACCCAATCATCTTCCATAATTACCAATAGCAGTTGAATAAAAGCAGAGGTTTACTCTATATGTGTTTTATATTAAAGGAAGATGTGTCCCAGCTAAGTTAGGGTCAATCCTATTTGGAGTTAGAATAGAGAGCAAATTCACATGCAATATTATCATGCACGGGCAATATTGTCTCTTCCAGCACATTTCCCTCTTAACATCTCTCCTACAGTTATTTAATATAAGTATTATGTGCAGGCTATATATAGAATATCCTTGATGTCTCTGTGGGAACATCTTTACATGCGCATTGTGTAATTATGCTCCAAAGACAACGTGCTTTTGGAATCCTGTCCCTTTGTGTGGTCTTCTTTGCAGCTAATTCATAAACCACCCAAAAAATTGGCTGCATTTGTCATACCCCAATTTTCACCTAAAATAGTTTTATCTAGCTTGTGACTGCTCAAATAGGGTGTGTTTCCTAACAATTTCTGCTTCTTTTAAATACTAAATCCATGAATTGAGGCCTTTGAAGTTATTTAAAGAAATTTGACACAGACTTTGAAATTCTAAAGACAGCTCCAAAAATATTTCAGGTAGTTGCAACAACTTTGGCCTACATCCCTAACTTGTAAAGGAAAAACCTGTGAAAGAAAAAAAATGCTCATTTGATATTTTCTCTCTGATGAACCTAATATTAAATTATAACAAGAAATGATCATAATAATCTGATATTAGGATTTAAAAGATATATTCTTAATGTGAGATACATAATAGTCATCTGTGTAATTGCTTTAATCATCTAACTTGGGTCTTTCACATTGTGAATCAAGGTCATGTATGTGTAATTTACAAAGAAAGATAGGTGAGTAGGCTTGCTATAGAATGCTGCAGAGCACGCCAGACTCCTACATTCTTTCTACTTCCTGTTCCCCAAATTGATTTCTATCATTTTAGCTGAACTTTTGAAATTTACCTTTGTGTTTCCAACTAATATGCTTGGTCAGGTTCTTCTCTTTCTCTTTTTGTGAGTGACAGTTTGAGGCATTGTTTACAGGTCAATTGAAATAAATATTGAATATCTAGATCACTTTCTTTGTTTTCTATGACACATATGCAACCTTGATATTCCATGTGTATCTATACTCCAGATTAGTGTGTATGTGGTCATGACTGTAAACATTATCTATGTATGTTGGTGGTAAGATAGTATACATTGTTGTGCTATGTATTCATGCAAGGTTTCTTTCTGTTTTCTTCAAAATATTAAAGCAAATGTAATTCAAGTCACTGATTTTACTTGACACATTTGACTCAATACACACAGTTCTTCACAAAGTCTAGATGTTGAGGAAAACTCACTAATAATTTTATTCTTCCCTCATTATTTCTTTCTCTTTAGTATGTGTTAATTATACAAAGAGGTGTACAGTATGGTATGCTCATGGGTGCATAATATACAATGATCATATTCATTCCCTTATGCCCCCTTTTTCCACCTTCCTGCTGGTTCCCTTCTTCTTCCCAAGTAGTTTCTTGTATATTTTCAATTACTACTTTTTAATTCAGAATCCAGGTTTGTGGTAAAACACTCAGTTTTGTCTTTCTGACTCTGACATATTTAATTTAACACATGATCTCCAACTGCATCAGTTTTACTGTGATACAATTTGTTCATCAAACTATATTATATGTGTGCATATATATGCATGTTTATGCTGTTTTTCTTAATCCATTCATATGTGACTGAACACCTGGGTTAAAATAATAACTTTGCTATTGTGAACAGTACCACCATGAACTTGGGTGTGAAGGCATCTTTATTATGTGCTGGCTTTGATTGTTTGCAGTACCCAGGAGTGTGGTAGCTGGATCATATGTTACTCTATTTTTAGTTTGTTGAGGAACTTTCACGGCAATCGTCATAGTAATTGAACTTAGTTATTGAACTAACATATTACCACTGCATGCATGGCCCCTTAAACCTGCATCTCCACTATAATTTGTAATTATTCATTTTCTTGATCACCTTCATTCTGAGTATAGTGAGATGAACTCTCAATACATCTTTGCTTGCTTGTTTGTTTTGTGGTGCTGAGCACTGAGCCCAGGGACTTTACATAAAGGCATGTGCTCTACTAACGGGTAGTCTACCAGTACAGTTTGCTTTGCATTCTTTTGATAACTGAAGATGCTATATGTTTTCATGCCTTCATTAGCCATTTACACTTCTTTTTTAAAATGTTTATTAAAAAACACTATTATTTACATATCCATCTCCCCATTCCCTTGTCCACCCATCCTCCCATGCTTCCCTCCGATCCAACAACCCACCCTCATTGACTTCCCAGGGAAAATGAGGCCCTCATTGAAGTCCATCACATCATTTTTGGAAAGGCCCAGGCTCTCCTTTCTGTATTTGGGCTACAATACTATCCCTCTATAGGGAATGACTCCCAAAGTTCATTTGTGATCTAGGAATAAACACTGGCTCCACTGTTAGAGGTTCCATAGACTGCCTTGGCCTCCTAGCTGGCATCCACATTGGAGGACTTGGTTCAGTCCAAAGCTGGTTCCCTGGCTATACAACTAGGGTCTGCATACTCTCATTAGGTCAGATCAACTGTTTTTGCGGTATCTCCAGCACTATCTTGGTTCATATGCTTATCCTTCCTCCCCTTACACAACTAGATTCCAGGAGTATGGCTCAGTGTTTAGCTGTGGGTGCCTGTTTCTGCTCCGATCAGCTACTAGATCAAGGCTCTAGGAATGGTAACTAAGGTAGTCATCAATCTCATTATAAGGGAAGGGTGTCAAAGGCAGCCTCCACCACTGCCCAGATTCTTAGTTGGGGTCATCCCTGTGGATCCCTTAACATTTCTTTAGTGCCATACCTCTCTTGACGCCTGTAACTGTCTGCCTTTTTCAAGGCATCTCTTTTCTTGCCCTCCTCTATTCTTCCCCTGTCTCCATTCTCCTGTTCTCCCCCCT
Source organism: Mesocricetus auratus (assembly GCF_017639785.1). NCBI lineage: Eukaryota > Metazoa > Chordata > Mammalia > Rodentia > Cricetidae > Mesocricetus > Mesocricetus auratus. The sequence continues at coordinate 33,733,361 of NW_024429201.1, forward strand.
CCTCCCACTGTGCCCTTTCCATGAACCTGCTCTCTTTCCCCTTGCTCCCAATTTGCTCAGGGGTTCTTGTCCCCCTCCCCTTCTTTGAACCATGCATTCATCTCTTGGGGTTCTCCTTTTTCCTAGCTCCTCTGGCGGTGTAGACTGTAGGTTGGTAATCCTTTCTTCTACATCTAAAAACCATATATGAATGAGTACATACCATGTTTATATTTTTGTGACTGGGTTACCTCACTCAGAATGTTTTTTTCTAGTTATATCCATTTGCCTGCAAATTTTAAGATTTCATTATTTGTTTCCCGCTAAATAGTACTCCATTGTGTAAATGTCCCACATTTTCTCTTTCCATTCTTCTGGTGAACATCTAGGTTGCTTCCAGGTTCTGGCTATCGCAAACAATGCTGTTATGAACATAGTTGAATGTATACTCTTGTTGTATACATGGGCATTCTTTGAGTATATGCCCAGGAGAGGAATTGCTGGACTTTGAGGTAGACTCATTCCCATTTTCCTGAGAAAACCACCATACTGATTTCCAAAGTGGTCATACAAGTTTGCATTCCCACCTGCAATGGCGGATTGTTCCCCTTTCTCCACATCCACTCCAGCATAAACTGTCATTGGTGTTTTTGATTTTAGCCATTCTGACTGGTGTAAGATGGAGTCTCAGAGTTGTTTTGATTTGCATTTCCCTGATGGTTAAGGTTGTGGAGAACTTTCTTAATTGTCTTTCAGCCATTCTAGATTCCTTTATTAAGATTTCTCTATTTAGTTCTGCACCCCACTTTTTAATTAGATTGTTTGGTGTTTTGGTTGCTAGGTTCTTGAGTTGTTTGTATATTTTGGAAATCATCCCTCGGTCAGATGTGAGATTTTGCCTTACAGAAGCTTCTCAGTTTCATAAGGTCCCATTTATTAATTGTCAATCTCAATGTCTGTGCTACTGATGCTATGTTCAGGAATCAGTCTTCTGCATAAATTCATTCAAGGGTACTTCCCACTGTCTCTTCCAAGAGGTTCAATATGCCCTGATTTATGTTGAGGTCTTTGATTCAGTTGGACTTAAGTTTTGTGCATCGCGATAGATATGGATCTATCTGCAATCTCCTTTATGTCTGCATCCAGTTATGCCAGCACCATTTGTTGAAGATGATTTCCTTTTTCCGTTGTGTAACTTTAGCTTCTTTGTAAAAAATCAGGTGTTCATAGGTGTGCCGGTTAGTTTCAGGGTTTTCATTTTGATCCCATTAGTCTACCTGTCTATTTTTGTGCCAATACCAAGTTGTTTTCATGACTAGAGCTCTATAATAGAGCTTGAAGTCAGGGATGGTGATGCCTGTGGAAGTTCCTTTGTTTTACAGGGTTGTTTTGGCTATCCTGGGTCTTTTGTTTTTCCATATAAAGTTGAGGACTGTTCTTTAAAGATTTGTAAAGAATTGTGTTGGGATTTCAATGGGGATTGCATTGAATCTGTAGATTGCTTTTGACATGATTGCCATTTTTACTGTGTTGATCCTACCTATCCAAGAGCTTGGGAGCTCTTTCTATTTTCTGGCATCTTCTTTAATTTCTTTCTTTAAAGACTCAAAGTTCTTACTATACAGGTCTTTCACTTGTTTGGTTAGTATTACCCCAAGATATTTTATGTTCTTTGTGGCTATTGTAAAGGGTGATGCTTCTCTGATTTATTTATCAGCCCATTTATCATCTGTGTATGGTAGGACTACTGATTTTTTAAAGTTAATTTTGTATCCTGCCACTTTGCCCAAGGTATTTATCAGCTGTAAGAGTTCTCTGGTAGAGTCACTTATATAAACTATCATATCATCTGCAAATAGTGAAAATTTGAATTCTTCCTTTCCAATTTATATTCCCTTGATCTACTTTTGTTGTCTTATTGCTCTAGCTAGAACTTCAAGTACAATATAGAAAAGATATGGAGAGAGTGGACAACTTTTTCTGTTCCTGATTGTAGAGGAATCACATTGAGTTTCTCTCCATTTAGTTGATGTTGGCTGTTGGTTTGCTGTATATTGCTTTTATCATGTTTATGTTCGTGTTATTCCTGATCTCTCCAAGACTTTTATCATGAAATGGTGTTGGCTTTTGTCAAAGGCTTTTTCCAGCATCTAGTGAGATAGTAATGTGATTTTTTTGTTTCTCAATTTGTTTATATGGTGGATTACATTAATGGATTTTCATATGTTGAACCATCCCTGCATCCCTGGGATGAAGCCTACTTGATCATGGTGGATAATCTTTCTGATTTGTTCCTGGATTCAATTTGCCAGTATTTTGTTGAATATTTTTGTGTCAATATTCATGAGGGATATTGGCCTGAAGTTCTCTTTCTTAGTTGTGTCTTTTTGGGACTTGGGTACCAAGGTCATTGTAGTCTTGTGAAAAGAGTTTGGTAACATCCATTTTGTTTCTATTGTGTGGAACAATTTGAGGAGTACTTTCTGGTGGAATTCTGCTGTGAAACCATCTGTCCCTGGACTTTCTTTGGTTGGGAGACATTTGATGACTGCTATTTCATTAGGGGTTATAGGTTTATTTAACTTGCTTATATGTTCTTGATTTAATTTTGCTAAGTGATATCTATCCAGAAAATTGTCCATTTCCTTTAGATTTTCCACTTTTGTGGAGTACAGGTTTTCAAAGTATGTGTGCATTGTTATGTGTCCATTGTTATGCCCCCTCTTCATTTCTGATTTTGTTAATTAGTATCCCCTCTCTCTGCGTTTTGGTGAGTTTGAATAAAGGTTTGTGTATCTTGTTGATTTTCTCAAAGAACCAACTCTTTGTTTCATTGCTTCTTTGTAATGTTTTCTTAGTTTCTACTTTATTGATTTCAGCTCTCAGTTTGATCATTTCCTGGCATCTACTCCTCCTGGGTGAGTTTGCTTCTTTTTGTTGTGCTGTTAATTCTCTAGTGTGACTATTCTCCAGTTTCTCCATGTGGGCACTTAGTGCTATGAACTTCCCCCATAGTACAGCTTTCAAAGTGTCCCATAGGTTTGGGCATGTTGTGTCCTCATCCTCATTAAATTCAAGGAAGTTTTTACTTTCTTTTTTTATTTCTTCCTTGATCCAAGTATGGTGCAATTGCGTATTGTTCAATTTCCATGAATTTGTATAGTTTCTGTCATTTGTGCTGTTGTTGAATTCTAACTTTAAAGCATGATCATCTGATAAAATACAGGGTGTTATTCCATTTTTTGTATCTGTGGAGGTTTGCTATGTTGCCCAGTATGTGGTCGATTTTAGAGAAGGTTCCATTTGGATCTGAGAAGAAGATACATTGTTTTGTGTTTGGATGGAATGGTCTATAGATGTCTGTTAATCCCACTTGGGTCATAACTGCTGTTATGTTTTGTTTCTTTGTTAAGTTCCTATCTGTTGGTTCTGTCTAATGGTGAGAGTGGGGTGTTGATGTTTCCTACTATAAGTGTGTGAGTTTTTATGTGTGATTTGAGCTTTAGTAATGTTTCTTTTATAAATGTGTGTGCCTTCAGATTTGGGGCATAGATGTTCAGAATTGAGATTTCATCTTGATGGACTTTTCCTGTGATGAAATTCAAATGCCCTTCTTAATTTCTTTTGATTGATTTTAGTTTGAAGTCTAATTTGTTGGATATTAGGGTTGCTTCACAAGCTTGTTTCTAGGGTTCATTTGATTGGAAAATCATTACCCAGCCCTTTACTCTGAGGTAATGTCTGTCTTTGACATTGAGATATGTTTCTTGTATGCAGCAGAAGGAAGGATTCTGTCTTCATATCCATTCTGTTAACCTGTGTCATTTTATAGACAAGTTGACCATTGACATTGAGGGATATTAATGACCATTGGTTGTTGATTCTTGTTTGTTTTGGATTTATTGGTGGTGGTGTTATTATGTGTGGATTTCCCACCCCCTTCTTTTCTTTTGGTATTTGTTAAAGTGGGATTATCTATTGCCTATATTTTTGTGAGTCTAGTTATCTTCGTTGGGTTGGAGTTTTTCTTCCAGTACTTTCTGTAGGGCTGGATTTGTGGATATGTATTGTTTAAATCTGGTTTTGTCATGGGATATCTTGTTTTCTCCCTCTATATTGATTGAAAGCTTTGCTGGGTACAGTAGTCTGGGCTGGTATCCATGTTCCTTTAGTATTTGTAGAACATCTACCCAGAACCTTCTGGCTTTCATAGTTTCCTTTGAGAAGTTGGGTGTAATTCGGATAGGTTTGCCTTTATGTGTTACTTGACCTTTTTCTTTTGCTGCTCTTAATATTTTCTCTTTATTCTCTAGGTTTGGTGTTTTGATTATTATACTGTGAGGGGACTTCTTTTTGTGGTCCAGTCTATTTTGTATTCAGTAAGCTTCGTGTACTTTCATAGGCATATCCTTTCTTAGGTTGGGGAATTTTTTCTATGTTTTTTTGAATATGTTTTCGGTACTTTGACCTGTATTTCTTCACTTTCTTCTATATGTATTATTCTTAGGTTTGACCTTTTCATGGTGTCCTATATTTCCTGGATATTTTGTGTTATGGATTTGTTGGACTTGAGATTATCTTTGGTCAATGATTGTATATCCTCTAGTGAGCCTTCAACACATGATGTTCTCTCTTCTATCTCTTGTATTCTATTGGTTATACTTACATCTGTAGTTCCTGATCATTTACCCAGCTTTTCTATTTCCAGCATCCCCTCATTCTGTGTTTTCTTTATTTTTTCTCTTTCAGCTTTCAACTTTCAAGCCTTGAACTGTTAGATTTGTTTCTTTCACTTGCTTGGTTGTTTTTTCTTGGATCTCTTTAGATTCTTTAAGAGATTTGTTTATTTCTTGAATTTTTTCGTTTGTCTTTTCCTCCATTTCATGTATTTTTTGTTTTGTCTTTTATTTCTTTAAGGGATTTTTCTCATTTCCTCTTTGAGGGTCTCTATCATCTTCATAAAATAATTTTTAAGGTGTGTCTCTTCTGCTTCATCTGTGTTGGGCTTTTCAGGTCCTGCTGGTTTGGAGTCTCTAGATTCTGGTGGTGTTATATTGGTCTTTCTATTGATGAGTGTGTTCTTATACTGTCATCTTTCCATCCCTTCTTCAAGTGGGTGCAGGTGGGGTCTCTCCATCTCCTCTGGTCTCCTAGTGGAGTATGTGGGTGAATACTTCAGTGTCTGCAACTCTAGATGGTCTGGATTCTCCTGGTATTCTCCACACTCAAGCAGAGCTCAGTGGACAGAGGGGGAGCCAAGAGTGGTGTGCGGTATGACTCAGATCCTTCCTGTGTTCCTGGGTCTACTCAATGCAAGTAGCAGGCCCAGGAAGATCAAAACAGGAATGTCAGGAGTTGGGGCCCTGAGAAGGGCCCACACTCACCTCAATCATAGGGTGGTGGGCAGGCCATTTGTACTTCTTATAAAAGTGTTCAGTTCAGTTTCCCTTGCATTGACTGGGTTATATGTTACTTTGGTGTTGTAATTCAAGTTATGTATGTATTTGTTTTTTAATTGAAAATTCAAACGCAACCACATATGTATTTTATGTAATCTAATCTCAGATAGGGAGCTGGTCCATGTTTCCTCCAATTTTTTGAATAGTATCTTCTCTGTCTTTAATGCCTTCTCTTCCATACAGTTTTTTTTGTGTGTTCATGAAATACTTTTTCTTTTTTAAAATTAGAAACAGTCTTATTTTATATATCAACCCCAGTTCTCTCTCCCTCCCATGCACCCCACCGACCCCCATTCTGTGGAGAGCTGCACCACGCCGCGCCTTAAAGATGGCGCCAGCTTCAGCCTTCCACCATCCCACCGGTGAGCACTCTCAGTGATAAACAACTCCTTATTTGGCCTGCTCCCATCCCGCCAGGATCATGCCATGATCATCAGACTGCTTACGCATGCTACTGAGCCTATGGCTTGCGCACATGTGGCTGCTCAGGGTTGGCTGGCCTTGGCTATTTAGGGAGCAGGAGGGGTTTCTCCCGCGGCTGCCATCACATAGTTCATCAAGGTCCTGAATAAACCGCTTGTGAGAAGGATTCCTGAGTCGCATCTTCCTTGCTGGTCGAGGTGGTCGTGACAATTGGTGGCCCGTACGGGACGCTTGTACGAAGAAAGGAATTTAGAACTCACAGCGGTCAGGAGGTGCACCGGTTAGTCCCCAGGTAAGGCGGGGATCCGCGAAAAGAGCGGGATTATTGTTCTCACCAGTAGAGAAGGGGAGAACGGTCAGCAGAGCCGCGTCAAAGCGGACGGGAAAGCAAAGCAGCAGAGCCGCGTCAAAGCAGAAGGGATAAAAATGCAAAAAGACAAACATGGTTGCCCACCAAGGCCAAAAGAAGATAGCAAATCCCTCTAGAACTGGAGTTCAATACAATTGTGAGCCATCCAACTTCGGTGATGAGAAATGAGATGAACAAACTCCGTAAAAATCATTGTCTTTGTACTTATATATTTATTTTATTTTATTTTCAATACAATTTTGAAATTCAAATATAAATCTGAATATTTTTAAAAAATGGAAGTAATAGAGCTAATAGAGCCGCGTCAAAGCAGACGGAGTAAAAGTGAAACAAAGGGTTGTATGGATTATAATTTTTTTCTTGGCCCTTTGGGTGGTATTCAATTTTATTTTTTGGGTTTTCTTTTTCACTGTTTGTTGCAAGGATTGTACTAGGGCAGATCAGTCCGAAAATCAATCTTATTAAAGCATGGGTAATTCCACATCCCACCCAATTTTTCTGGCACCCAATGAGTTGCTGCAATCAAAGACTAAAACAGGGACCATGACAAGAGCAGGGTAAAAAAGGGACTGCGACAAAAGCGGTTGGTTTTCTCTTCTCTGTAGGTAAAGAGAGAGTGGGACAAACGGTTCATGGGGCAACGAACCAAAAGAAAAAACATTGTTAGTTTGGCTATGGGCACTTCTCAGTCGCACCCAATTTTTTTTTGGCTCTGAATGAGCTGCTTCATTGTAAGAATTTAAGATTTTTGGAAGTTAGGGAGAGATCTTGATTTTGCATGGGATTGAGGAACAACATGGAAAATACACAAAAAGTCTGGATACTGTATACTATTGTGTTTTTCAGTTTTTTGATTGCTCAGGAAGGAACAACTGCTAAGAAAGAAGAAAACAGAAAAGAAAGATTGTACTCAGCTCTAGAAGATCTAGAAGACTCAGAGTCTACGGACTCCAAGGAGGACGAGGAGGATGAGGAGGATTAGGAGAATGAGGAGGAACTCCAAGCTCTCATAAAACAATTAGAGATGACCAAGATCAGAAAAAAGGAAAAGAAAAGGGAAAGCCTTTTTAATTGAATTTGCCAATGAACAAGCTGCCGCTAATCAGGCTGCAGGAAATCAACATTGGGATAGGGATATGCTGCTTGGACAAGGTAGATTTGCAAACAAGCAGATAGCCATTAAGGCTTAAAAATCATTGCCAAATAAAGGAGAAGTGAGTGGCAATCTTACCAAGACTTTGTAGCAAGGCTAGTGGAAGCTGCTGGAAGGATTTTTGGGAACCCAGATGCAGCCAACAATACATCAAGGAATGCCGTCCTGTAGAAGTGCCTAGCAGTACGATTTTATTCAGACACTGTAACAGGAAAGTCTAAAGTCCTTAACTAGGACTATAGACCATTTAATAAAAATCCACTCTCTCCTAATGGGGACTGAAGGACTACAAACACACTCTTAAGACCAACACAACAGTGAACACACTAGCTGCTCCATAGTCATTCCACTGCTTTGAAATCTTGGAACCATGGGTGTCGATCGATACCCACAGAAAAGGTGGGACCTCACTGTGGATGTCCCAAAAGAAGCCACTGCTTTCCTGGGTGCTCCTTGAGTGGAAGTCTGGCTCATGGGTCCTCTGAAGTCACGACAGGAAGAGATGTGCTAGGTAGCTATGTGGGCTGGAGAAGAAATAGAAACAAATTCCCGGAGGATGTTTTTGGCCATTTCAATGTTGTTGTGGGCAATGACCAAAGCTTTCTGAATGTCCTGGTAGGAGTAGCCCTGACTCATGAGACGCTCAGTCTCACTCGAGAGCTGTGGTGAGGGGGCCGTGGAAGCAGGGTTAGCAGTGGCACCTCCACCTTGCTGACAGCTACTTGCTTTTCGTTCAGAGTTGATTCTCCGAGGGAATGGTTTAGGGGGCCGCTCAGGAACTTGGGAACTCTCATTGAAGTTTGTTGTAGGATCACCATCCAGAGATAACCAGCCAAAGGAGGAACTAACATTAGAGATGTCGGACAGAGTCCGGCGAGCCAGTACAGCCGGCACAGGTGGCTTAGGCACATCGTAGCCATCATCCTCATTTTCTGATTCCTTAGGGCCAGTGCTGGTGTGGGCTGTAGCCCAATTCCCTTCCCCTAAGGTACTGTTTTCCGTTACAGATAGTGCTGGGAACTGAACTCAAGTCTTCTGTAAAACAAACATCAATTACTCTTAACCACTGAGACATCCCGCATGCCCCCTTTAGGGGATTTCAAAACTACCCACTGTCCTTGCAAATTAGTGTTGCTGCTTCTGTTGGGCCTGAATGTGTTGCTGGAATTTTTTCTCCTCATTGGCCATTACTTTAGCTTCTTTTTCCATAGCAGCTTGGTGTTTCTTGTTAAGTTTCTCCATTTCAGCAGCACAATTGTTACGCTGAGTTTCAAGATCTTTGTCTAATCTGAGACGGTGTTCATCCATCTCTGACTTTAGTTTATTTTCTAGAGTCATCAGCTGCTTTTGATGCTGCCGCCTCATCCTCTTGTAACCAGACATCTGTTCTCTAAGTTCAGAATCCTGCTCGTGCTATTGCATCTGTCTTGTAGCCCAACTGGGATGTGAATGGAGAATGGCTGGACTATGTGTTACATCGGTACAATATAAAAATTTCACTCATGCAGCTAACCTGTCTAAAAGATTGTCTCAGCTTTTGCTACAGAATTGGACGTCTGATTTTGAAGACACCATGAGAGAACTCCAGATGGCTATTGTGCATGTGAATTCTACTCAAGTTGACAGGTCCCTTGCTGATGGCCTGATGCCCTGGTTAAACTCTGCCATGGATCACCTAAAGGAGTGGGTGGGAATAAGGTCCCTACTTGGCCTGATGGCCATAGCCTCCCTGGTATGCCTGTGGTGCTTCTGTAATGCTCAGTCGTAATGCCGTAATGCATCAGCGCCGTAATGCAATGATGGTCATGCAAGCATTCGCTGCCATTAAAGAAGGTCAGTCCCCTTTGGCCTGGCTGGCTACCTTTAAAAACTAATTTTCTCCAGTCGGGGTGCAAGGCTAAGCACTGCACGAGGGTTTGCTTGTAAGCAGTTAAGCTACCCTCGGAAGACAACCCTGATTGCATGAAGGTTGTACCCAAGATCCTTCCCCTGAGCCGGGCGGTGGTGGCGCATACCTTTAATCCCAGCACTCGGGAGGCAGAGGCAGGCAGATCTCTGTGAGTTCGAGGCCGGGCTGGACCGATAGCCTCCGAAACAATACAGAGAAACCCTGCCTCGTAAAAACAAAAAACAAACAAACAAACAAACAAACAAAAAAAGATCCTTCCCCTGGGAAAACAGGCACAGGATGGGTCAGGGTCACCACAGGCGTAGAGTCTGTAGGTGTCACCTCTACATTATCCCAGCTTTGCACACCAGGGATCGGGCCTCTATCTTCACCTGCCATATTCATATTTAAAACAAAAAAGGGGGAACTGTGGAGAGCTGCACCACGCCGCGCCTTAAAGATGGCGCCAGCTTCAGCCTTCCACCATCCCACCGGTGAGCACTCTCAGTGACAAACAACTCCTTATTTGGCCTGCTCCCATCCCGCCGGGATCATGCCATGATCATCAGACTGCTTACGCATGCTACTGAGCCTATGGCTTGCGCACATGTGGCTGCTCAGGGTTGGCTGGCCTCGGCTATTTAGGGAGCAGGAGGGGTTTCTCCCGCGGCTGCCTCCACATTGTTCATCAAGGTCCTGAATAAACCGCTTGTGAGAAGGATTCCTGAGTCGCATCTTCCTTGCTGGTTGAGGTGGTCGTGACACCATTCCATCCCTCTTCTGCTCCATAGAAAGGGTGAGGACTTCCATGGGCTATCATCAAAGTCTGTCACATCATTTAGGGCAGGGCCTAGGCCCTCCTCCCATGTATGTAGGCTGAGAGAATATCCCTCTATGTGGAATGAGCTCCCAATGTCCATTCGCACACTAGAGATAAATTCTGTTCCACTACCAGAGGCCCCATAGACTGCCCACGTCTCCTAACTGGCACCCATTTTCAGGGAGTCTGGTTTTTGTCCTATGCTGGCTCCTGAGCTATAATTCTGGGGTCCAAGGCTCCCCCTTGTTCAGATCAGCCATTTCTGTGGGTTTCCCTAACCTGGTCTTGACCCCTTTGCTCATCACTCCTCACTCTCTATAACTGTATTTCCAGGCTCAGTGCTTAGCTGTGGGTCTCTGCTTCTGCTTTCATCACCTACTGGATGAAGGCTCAGGGATGGCATATGAGGTAGTCATCAATCTCATTATAGGGGAAGGGCATCTATAATAGCCTCTCCACTATTGCTTAGGATCATATTTGGGGTCATCCTTGCATATCTCTTGACATTTACCTAGTGCCAGATTTTACTTTAAACCTATAATGACTCCTCCCTCTATTATGATATCTCTTTTCTTGCTCTCCTCTATTCTTCCCCTGACTCAGTCTGCCTGATCCCTCATGTCTTCCTCCCCTCTCCTCTTCTCCCGTTCTTTTTCTCATAACTCCATCTCCCCTCCCCCATGCTCCCAATTTGCTCAGGAGTTCTTGTTTCTTTCCCCTTCTTTGGGGGACCATGTATGTCTCTCTTAGGGTCCTCTTTGTTTCATAGCTTCTCTGATGGTGTGGATTATAGACTGGTACTTCTTTGATCTATGTCTAAAATCCATATATGAGTGAGTACATACCATGTTTGTCTTTTTGTGACTGGGTTACCTCACCTAGGATGGTTTCTTCTAGTTCCACACATTTGCCTGTGAATTTCAGGATTCCATTGTTTTTTTCTGCTGAGTAGTACTCTATTGTGTAAATGTACCACATTTTCTTTATCCATGGACTCTTAATTGGCAGTTCTTACTGGTATTTTCGCCTCAACTAGAGGAGTGTTATTCAGCAACTCACTGCATACTCCTGAACCTGGACAATTCTTTTCCTAGGGCTTATGCCTTACCTTAAGGTCTTTGATCCATTTTGAGTTGATTTGTTACACAACAAAGGAGAAAAGAATCTAGCTTCTGTCTTTGATTTGTCAATATTTGTTAAAGAAGAAAACACACGACAAGTGTAAGGGGGGGTGAAGAGCCTGTGCTTCCTACTGTTTGGATGTGAATGTGTCCAGCCACTATGGAAATCAGTACAGAGACATCTCACCAAAACTAAAACAAAACTATCGTTTAAACCAGCTGTGCTTTTCTTGAGTATATATTCTAGGATATATATGCATCCTTAGGTCAACACACCACAGAAATACTTGCACATCTCTGTTTATTGCTGTGCTATTCAAAATTGCCAGTAAATGCAACTAGGCTAAATGTCCATCAACAGAAGGATAAAGAAAATGCGGTACAGATGTACAATGGAATTTTTATGCAGCCATAAAGAAAAACGAAATCATGAAATTCAAAGGTAAACTATGGAGCTAAAATTAAATACTGTATGCTTTGTTTTATGTACAGAATCTAGACGTAAAATGTATACCTATTGGTGGGTGTGTGTAACTCTCTCTCTCTCTCTCTCTCTCTCTCTCTCTCTCTCTCTGTGTGTGTGTGTGTGTGTGTGTGTGTGTGTGTGTGTGTGTGTGTGTGTGTGTGTGTTTAGGTTAGGTAAGGACACTTGGAAAAAGGATCATGAAAGGAGAAGGAGAACTCTCTGGCCAGGGAAGTAGGTAGGCTAGCTGCAGATCTTCACTCTCCTCCCCTCTAAACCCAATTCTCCAGTTTCACATAACTCTATAGCAGACCACCTGCTGCATCTTTCCCCTCCTCTTTGCCCCTACTTCCAGTGGATCACAAATCTTCCCTTCTAACCTTCCTCCCCACTTATTCTGTTATCCAATCCCCCTACTCCAGCAGGCAATCCCTGGGAACCTACCAGTCAAGCATGCCAGATAAACTCCTCACCTTAGTATCCAGTTCGCAGCTCTGTGTCATACTAACTCCTCAGTCTCTGCCCACATCCTCAAGTGACTAACAGGGTCTGGTGGATCTCCCTGATTTCCTCCCTCCCGTGAATCTCCTTTGCCCTCCCCTATTCCTGGTGTCAGGTACTCATACCCAGGAACATACTATACACAGAAGTCTCAGAGGTCATATTTAAGAAGATCCTGGAATTTTATACCAGGCAACTCACAGCCACCACTCTCTCCTATGAATCAGAGAGGGCAGCAGAAACCAAAGAACAACACATCTTCTCAACAAAGACAAGAACAAAAATTTCAATCTTCCCAGTCTCAGAGTTCTATAAGCCGGTGTAAAAACAAAACCAATAACATCCAGGGCAATGTTACCCTACTAGAGTCCAGCAACCTTACCAGAGTAGACCCTGAGAATAGCTGAAGGATGAAATGAAGACCTCAGTATGGCCATTATGAATATAATATGGGTACTCACAGATTAAATGAGTAAATTCCTTAAAGAAATCTATCAGAACACAGACAAACAGTAGAATGGATAAGAATGGATAAATAAAACAGTTCAACACCTAAAAGTTAAAATAGAATCAATAAAGAAAACGCAAACTAAGGGAAATCTGGAAAAGAAAAATTTAGAAATTTGAACAGGAACCTCAGAGGCAAGCCTCACAACAGAATACAAGAGATGGAAGAGAGAATCTCAGGTGTTGAAGACACAATAGAAGAAATGGATATATAGGTCAAAGAAAATGGTATCTTTAAATAGCTCTTGTTACAAATATCCAGGAAATATAGGACACAGTGAAAAGACCAATTAAGAATAATAGGGATAGAGGAAGGAAAAGAAACCCCAGTCAAAGGCACAGAATGTATTTTCAAGGAAATCACAGAAGAAAATTTCCCTAACTTAAAGAAGAAGATGCCTATAAGGGTAGAAGAAGTACATAGAACATCAAATATACTGGGCCAGAAAATAAAGCTCTCTTGACATAAAATAATTAAAACAATAAATGTACTGAAGAAGAAAGAATATCGGAAGCCACATAAGAAAAAGGGTAAATACGATCTAAAGGCAGACCTATTAGAATAACACCTGACTTCTCAATGGAGACTCTAAAAGCCAATAGGGCTGGTCAGATAGATGCTCTACAGATTCTAAGGTTCCTTGTCTCACAATGTCATGCCAGGGTTTTAAAAATTTTATCTTATTCTTTATTTTAGTTTTATCTTAATTCTATGTTACATATAATTATACAATTAGTTACATAGTATATATAATTATTTATATGTTCTTTCTCTCACTCTCTTTATCCTACAAGTCCTTTGAGTCTATATTGTGGCTTCCAAGTTAGTGGGTTTTTTTTTAGTTCCTGAGGGTATGGGTTTATGCATCTGTTTCTCTCCCTCTTACCTTTTCTTAATCTTTTCCTTCTGTTTATTTTGTTCTATTTTGATGTATTTGTCTTTGCTTTTATGAGAGGCAGAAATGGGGTGGATCTAAATGGGATTGGAAGTGGGAAGTGGGGAGTAAGTGGAAGGAGTGGAGGAAAGAAAATCATGATCAGGACATGAGGAAAAAAGCCATTTTCAAGAAAAGGAAAGGAAAAAGACAGAGAGGAGGGAATCCTAAGGAAAAGAGAAAAAGTGACAAAAAATAAGAAGGGGAGATAGCCTATAAGAAGGAAGGGAATCAGTGGAGGGACAAATGACACTTAAAAATCGAGGCAACTGATTAGGAAACTCCTATATTAGAATATGAAACATCCCTGCAGCCTCTTCTGATGAGTGGCTTATTCCTAGCTGGTGGCACTGAATCAAGTTGCGGGAACTCAAGGAAATGGGACCCACAAGAGGAAAGAAGCAAATGGAAGCAAGCCCTGATGTTTATATTGTTCTCTGTCACTTCATTTCTGTGGTGGTTTGAATGACAATGCCCCCTCCCCAACCCCAACGCTCAGGTGTTTTAATACTCAGTCCCCATTTGTAGAACTGTTGGGAAGGATTAGGAAGTGGGACCTTGATGGAGGCTTCAGAAGACTCCCCAAAGCATCTCCAATGTGCTCTCTGTGTACTTAGTGGATCCTGTGGTGGGTGCTCAGCTTTCCTTTCCTCCATTCCTTCGCTCTGCCATCACAGACTGCAACATTTTGAAAATCGTAAGCCCAGCTACATCTCACCTTTTGTAAGTTGCCTTGGTCATGTGCTTTGTCACAGCAATAGAAAAGAATCTAAGACACTGTACACATTTTTAATGCTATGATGCTCTTCCTAAGTGACTAGAACCAAGTTAAGACTGAGCCCTTTGAAAGCATGAACAAATAAATCTTTTTTCTCCGTAAGCTGTCCGTTTCAGGTATTTTAGTCACAGCCAAGTAAGCTCATATAGGATCTCTAATACCTGCAAAGTCCCTTTGATATAACTGATCACACTTTAGTCACAACAGTACTAGACCATTATATTTTCTATCTTCATTTGGTTAGAAGAAAATTCAAAGGTCACCATCCAGTCTCAGAAAGACGAATACCACACTTTCTATGTCATTTGTGTGCCCCTACATGATGAATACTTAAAACCATACATGTACAGCTATCATGGAAGTAGAAGCAAAGCCAAGGAACAAATGGACAGAGAAAGGCTGAAGGGTATCGGGGTCTGGGAGAATGTGCTCAATGCATATTACATTCTTACATGAAAATAGCTTGGTGTAACTCTGGGCAATAAAAATTTATGAAGGACAATAAAATAAGCATCTAAGCCCTGCCTTCTGCATCTTTTCTAAGGACCTATCTGAAAGGGGAGCCAATTTTTTCACCCCACTTTTAACTCAGGTCCACAAGCCAATTAAACAGCTCTAGACAGTGGGTGTTTCCTCTGGAGAGTGAGGGGCATTTATTTTCCAGTAACTATATGGGCCCTGAAAGAAGTTAATTCCCTTTCATTGATTATTTATTTTCCAGGCTCATGTACAATCAGCCATTTCTGCCTGCAGATGGCTTATGCTGGAGTCCAGTTGAATAAAGTTGTGTTTTCTTCCTACTAGCACTGGCTTCGTTCCACTTTTGACAGCCACACAGAAGAACTTCTGACAGCAACAAATGACCAGCACTGTCATCTTTATTTTATTTTAAGAACTTTCAAATAGCATCTGTCCTGGACAAAGTTCAAGCTAATTTGCAAGTGTGAAAAAAACCTTACTAATATAAGAAATGATCTCCACATAATACTTTTATATGTGTTTGGCAAATTTAAGGTCGAGAACATTATAAAAATAAGGACCAAAAGTGTCATGTAACAACCTGTTACCTTAGGAGCATTTTTAAGTTCGGCAGGGTTCTCCCAGTATTTTTGTCCTTGAAAAAGATTGTCATGCAATACTTGCTTTTGTTTGAAGAACTCTGAAACCATTCGCTCCCTGAGCCAAGTATTCTAATAATGACCACAAGGGACTTTCTGTAACTCATACATTTCCTGCGTCTTAGTGTGACATCATTTTTTTTTAAAGAGGCTGCACTTCACACCTACAATTCTCTTTCAATATCTTTACAGTGCATATTGGTACCTGAAATTATATGGTCCATTGTGTCTCCCATCCCAGTAAACTGAATGAAAGCAAGAGTCTTTCTTGCCACCTTTCCCTGGACTGGCAACTTTGTGATGCGGTGGCCTTCATAACGTAGCCTGCGAGCTTCCCATCAGATGTGCATGCCGCCTGCTCCTTCACACTCTTCCTGGCCTAGCACAAGTCTCCTCCCTGAGAGACTCCTTAAACACAATACACAAAGCCATCTCCTTAAATTACTTTACATTTCCATGAAGACCTTTATTGCAAAGATGAGTTATTTCAGTTAGCTGAGTAGAAAGAGTTTACTTGGTGGAGGAACACAGAAGAATCTCGGGGTATACAGGCCAGTCTTCACTTTGTAATCTCCCTGCCTTGTTTCTTAAGTGCTGACAGGTGCATTATCAAAATGTGGGGACTTTGGGAGGAACAATCTCATACCCAGGTAGCAAGCAAAGCTGATGCAAGGATGCTGGCTGTCAGAATGAGGCTGCCCTCTGGTGCCATGCATTACCTTGTTGGCCCTGCTCCTGCTGAAGAACAGAAGGGAGGAAAACAGAGAAGAATGAGAAGAGATAGAGGGAACAAAAGCAATCACTTTGTGCCACTATCACTTGGTACAAATCTGGATACAGTTGCTATCTCATTCCTGGAACCCAAAGCAATGCCTCATCTATAGTGAAGGAGCCAGACTGATGACTCCTATGAAGAGGGCCAGTCTTTTCCTAACAACCAAACCTCTGAAAACTTCTGAAATACTTATTATGCTTTATTAACACTTATTAATAAAGGTAATAATGATTTGCTTACTATTAATTTGCACCACATTCCTTCTTAGGGCATATGAATGCCTTAGAATATGCATATACGTCCATATTTATTAAATTATTTCTTTTATAATAAAAGCATAAGGAGCAAAGAAATTATATTATTTCTGTTTGCTTCTATGGTGAATTTCCACAAACTAACTAGCTTGATATAGAAGAAAACTTGCTTTCTTATGGGTCAAAATCTGACCCTCTTCCCACTATAGTAAGATCAAGGAATTGGAAGGAATGATTCTTGACTTGTAGCCACTCTCTCATTAACCAGCAACAATGAATAGCACCCATCTACCATGTAGAATCTGATTTCTGTTGCCTCATCTTCACACCAGTCTGGGGAGTTTGGGGGTTTGAAGGATGTATGTTATTTGAACATGGCTATAACAAGATAATCTCCCCAACTTGAGATTTGTACCCGCTCTTCTGCAAAGCTCGCTTTGCTATACACGGCGACCTAGTCTTAGATTCTGGAGAAGTATTAGTTACTTTTCTCTTGCTGTGACAAAATATCATGACTAAGATAACATATATAGATGGAAGAGTTCATTTGGACTTACAGTTGCAGATAGACAGTAATAGCAAGAAAGTGTGACTGCATGCACCAGGCATGGCAGTCAGCGTAAAATGCTGAGAGGCCACACATCCCTAACCATAAGCACCAAGCAGAGAGAGTTAACTGGAAATGGAATGGGGCATTTTTGTCTAAGCCCATCCACCCCTCGTGGTGTACTTCCCCCCAGTGAGGCTGCATCACCCAAACATCCTGCAACAGTGCCGCTGGATGTAGTGTTCAAATGCCTGAGATGATGGGGTGGGGACATCTTTCATTCAAGCCCTACTGATACCTTTGGGGATTGGCATTTTACTTGTCAATGTGACCTTGTCTGTCTTCAGTCTTACATTGTCAATGTTTTAAATGATGTCTGCTTCATATTCAATAAACACTACTAGAATGAAAGAACTTATAAGGAATAGGCTTTCTTGAACCACCGGCCTCCAAATCATGACATGGAGACTTATTATTAATTATAAATGCTTGGCCTTAGCTTAGGCTTCTTTCTACCTCGGTTTTTTTTTCAACTTAAATGAGCCCATTTCTGTTCATCCACATGCTGCCCCGAGGCTCATTTACCCCATCTACATACTGTCCATCCTGATTTCCTGATTTCTCCACATCTGTCTGTCTGGTCCCTGGCAGGCTCCCCTTTTCTCTCTGCCCACCAGCCCCACCTATCCCTCCTCTGCCTAGCTATTGGCCATTCAGCTTAGGCAGGCAAAGTAAAACAGCAACACATCTTTACATAGTTAAATACAAGCAACATAAACAAAACAACACCTCTTTACATAGTTAAACAGATATTCTATTCCACAACAGTCAGATAATGTTAGGATAAGGCAGATTCTGTGTTCTTTTTTGTATTATTCTCAGCTTGGCTCATCTGGGACCCAGTTTATCTATCAAAGGGGAGTTTATATTACAATAATCTATTAATGACATATAAACAAACTGGGAGTCTTTACCCATAAATATCTCCAAGTGTAAACAGTGTATTTGGTTATGATTTTATTTGGAAAGCTGGCTCCATATATTCTACGTGCTCTGGCTATCTGAGCACTCATCACTGACTGTAACATGTATATCCAAGAATGTATATCCATTCAGAGGAATGAAGAGCAATTCTTACAAATAAATGAAGCAGCTCTCAATTTGGTTACATCACAACCGAAGTATCTTTTTATTTGTCTATGGCCAGAGATACCAATCAGGAAAACTCACAGGGATGCTAAAGCTGATAAAAACCTAGATTCTCTAATAAGATTTCTCAGTTCACAGATTCCCAGGCCAAGACATTGACACTAGACACTCTTTGCTTGGTATCTTTCTACCCACATGTCTAGAGACATCCACAACGCTAACATAATTATAAGCTTGACATTGCAGTATTGTGTCCTATAGCTTCATGTTCCCCAATTGCCCATGTGCTGATTATGTCTCAATTTTTTGCAATTCTTCTTGTGTTTTCTGCCCTGCCCCCATCATACACAATACAATTAAGCTATTGATAACTGATAGCCTTCTATAATAGCCAAGAAAATATATTTTTCACCTAAATTAATTCATACCACAATATGATTGACTGAATGTATTACTTATAGTTTTAAATTAGAACATGTATGCAAAGTGATTTTTTTTCAAGAAGTAGGAATTGCACCAGTTTTGTTCATTCTTGGACCTCTAACACAGTGCCTAAAAAGAACTGAGTACACAGTGTTTGGTAGCTGATTGGGAGACCAGAGAGAGTAGCACTCAATAAGGGGTTCATCTTGGTGTCCATGTTTTTCTTCTCCTACTTGCAGCCTTATCTTTGGTAGCTGAGGAATAAGATCAACAGCATTTGTCACATTTGCTTGCTATTCCCTCTGCACGGCAAGAGATTTCCCTAATCTATGCTGTTATGTAGTAACAAAGTCACATAAGTGTGATGGGTTTTTAAGAAGTTCTTGCTTGGGAATTGGCTCTTCTTTCCATAGCCATTGTAGAGGATGGGCTCAACTTTGACTAAAAACAAAAAGACATCTCTGCATAGGAAAGAGCAGCTCACCACAGAACATGACGAATGATCCAAAGTGCTGACTGGATTGAGTTTTAGGGATGAGGGCATGGGCAGGATACACAGCCTGAGTTCAGGCTTCTGGTTCAGATTCAGCAGTGGTGTGCAGTCACAGATATCACCTAATGGCTTTGATGGGCAGTTTCCTCTTACTGCTTCCATGCCATATCCCAAACCAATTCATTTTAAGGTCTTCAACTAAAATTGTGCTAAATTATTTCCCATGAAAAATCAAGGTGTTATTAGTCACTGTACAACTTTTGAGACAATGTTAACCACCTCCAGAAGGATTTTTTCTAATTAACCACACAAAACATCAATTGCATGGTTGCAATGAACAGTGCTAGAATTCAGTGCTGTACTTTTCAGTGAGTTCAACCACGTACCAGGTGAAAGCTAAACACAGAAAATAGCGTGGCCTCTGTTTAAGGGGAAATGTATAGTAATGCCCACTGGGGGAATGAAACCATTGGGGCCAGGGCTGTGTAGTCTCCTTTCTTCTTGGCCCTTCCTGCCCACTTCCCCCTTCCTTTTGTCACTCTCTCATTCTGGGCATAGACAAGCACTGGCAAGAAGCATAAGAAGCAATGACAAAAGACACAGGTAAAAAAATAAATCGTTCGTCCAGTGGGCAATGAAATGAGTTACATAACTCTACGACCACATGTGGAGAAGTTTGTACAGACAACACGTGAGTAGAAAGAGGTGCTGGGCCTGAGTTGGTCAGGGATGGGGAAAATCCTATCATCTCACTTTTCCCTGGTTTATTTTGCTGGATAGATTTGACAGCTCCGAATTACTCAGTGACCCCCTTTTCTTGCTTCACATCTTTTTGGCTTATTTTTCTTCTCTTCTTTACACAGTTTTCAAGCCCCTACTTGAAGCATAAAAAACCTACAGTAGGCCCAGAGCTTGCACATAACTCTGTAACTCAGAGTAGTGTCAGTGTGTGCACCAATATATATTATTTGCCTATGAGCCACACGTAACAGCAGCTGTCCACTGCATGAAACCGGACTGAGCGAGCTAGGTAGGAGGACATGTAAAAACCAAGTCCTTGGCACCACTGTCACCATCGCTCCTCTCCGGTCATCACCAAACTCCACACAACCACAAGGCTCTAGGGCTCTAGGCCTATTCATCTGTCTGAACACCCACATTTTTACCTTCTTACCATTTCAAATGCTATTGTATTTGCCTATGCTGCTGTCTTAGTTGGGGTCTCTACTGCTGTGATTAAACAATGTGACCATCAACAACTTGGGAAGGAAGTTTTAGGCTTCCAAATGATATCATTGAAGAAAGTCAGATCGCAAGACAGGAACCTGGCATCAGGAACTGAAGCAGAAGCCAGGGAGGAATGCTGCTTACTGGCTTGTGCCCTTGACTTGTTCAGCCCTCTTTCTTTTTATACTCAGGGCCGTCTGCCCAGGGATGGCACTACCCACAGTGATCTGAGCTCTCCTGATCACCGTTAATCAAAAGAATGCTCCAGAGGGTTTCCCATAGACCCATCAATTGAAATTGCCTCTTCCCAAATAACTCTAACTTGTGTCAAATTGACATTAAAATTTAGCAAGGACAGCTGTCTTTATATTTTCCTCTTTTTGTGTCTGTACAGCTTTTTCATTAAATGAATATAAGTCACATGAATTCTGCAATCTCTTTTTATATTATGATTTGGATATGAAATGCATCCTTTTCCCCATCAAAGGTTTATATATTTGTGACTTGTTTCTCAGTGTACACAGAGTTTAGTGTGTAACTACGGAGATGCAGTAGGATGGTCTGATTTTATGAATGGATTAATCCACCAATGATATTACCGCATTATTGGGAGGTGATAGGAACATCTGGACATGGGCCTTGATCAATGTAGATATGACTGTGATGTATAAATCTTGTCCCCTGCTTTTGCTTTTCTGTGACTCTCTGCTTCCTAGCCACCATGAAGTAACACTCTCTACCATAGGTTCAGACTGCCATGTCGTTACTGACTGAGACATCTTCCAAGTTCCTAATAGCCATCAGAAACATAACACAAAAATATGTAATGTTAGAGTAAGTCAAAATATGAAATATCGCATTTTATACTTATCATTATCAAAAAAGGAAAAGATAAGGTGTGGATAAAAGTGAACTCTTGAAGAGTTTACAGAAATGTACATTAGCACAATTAATATGGAAAACACTTTAAATACCTTTAAAAAGTTAAAAATAGAACTATTGTGTTATCTAGCAACCCCACTACTATGTATGTATTGAAAGAAAATTAAATAAAAATGTTGAGAAAACATATGGTTTCCCATATTAATTATAGCATTATTCACGATAGCCAAGAAACAGAAACAAATAAAAAAATCCTTTGTGTCCATGAAGTGATGAATGAAGGAAATGTGGTACATACACACAGTGAAGTATGATGAAATCATAGAAAGAAAATAATTCCATGATATACAATAACATGGATTAAAATGGAGGTCAATATGTGAAATGAAATAAGTCAAGCATAAAAAGGCAAGTCCTATATGACCTCATCCATGTGTGGAATGCACAAAGAAGATAGTCTCATAGAAATAAAAAGTTGAATGCTTGTCACCAGACAAGAGTGAAACAAGAGGTGGAATGATTGTGCACTGGGTCCTGAGTTATAGTGGGATAGCAAAAAGAAGACCTGGTGTTTTATCGCACAGCGGTGAGATCATTGTTAAGACAACAACACCATGTGTACAAAAAGATACAACCGTGAAGAAAGTAACTGTGAAGATGTGTATTTGCCTGAGTTTGAATATCATATTACATTGCATGTGTTGAAATGTCACATTGCAACAAAAAGTATACATTTTTAAATATCAGTTAAAAATAAAAGTAGAAACCCAGTTATTCATATTACAAATAATAGACCTTGATTTCAATACTAATTTTTATTGTATCTAGGTAATTCTTTATGTTTAATTGCCCTCTTTTGAAATTATCCTTAAAACTCTTTGATTACTATAGGAGATTAAGAGAAGTAGAGAAAAGCTTCACATCTCCAACATTTATATAGCAAATGTGTTTTCTGAACACTGCTCATACCAGCTCATTTTCATGAAGAACTTTTTGTCATTAATGTTGGGGCTTAAAAATTTCTAAACATTACAGAAAAATAAAAACATTTGTACCACAAGTTACTTCACAAAAATATATATTTATATATGATTCCATATTTAGCGTTACTTAGTTCTTATGTACATAATTTCTGCCCATTTCTTTGAACCATCATCACCCCACCTCTTTCAAATCCAGGGCCTCTTTTTCTTAATTATTAGTGTTACACAACACACACACACACACACACACACACCTAGATACATAATTATAATCTACTGGGTCCACTTAGGGCTGCATGTAACTATGTTTTTAGGGCTGACCACTCAGGATTAGATAACCAGTTAATGGGTTCATCCCTGTGGAAGACAGATTCTCCTTCTCAGTAGTCACTGATTGCTCATAGCTATTCATGGTGAAACTTCCCCATTCACATTGTCATATCCACTAATGCTGTCCTTGTGCTGGTCTTTTTTAGGTGACATCATAGGTGTAACTTCCTTGTCATATACAGAAGCCACAATTTCACAACAAACTTCCTGTTCCTTTGGCTATCACAGTCTTTCTGCCTCCTCTTCTGAGATGTTCCCTGAGCTGTGGGTATAGGAGTTATGCTGTAAATACATTAATTGTGGTTGGGCATTATTTCCTGCAATTTGACTAGCTGTAGAACTCCATGATGGGCTCCATCTGTCATAAAAAGGAACTTCTTTGATGGGGTGGGGGTGACAATTAACACTTACCTGACTGGAAGGAACCAGGCACAGGGTAAACTTGCTGGGTAAGGCCTCTGGGTTGATGGTCATGATGCCAAGATAGAGTTAGGTGATCTGACTATACTGGACTTGTGAATTAGATGTACAACTGGGAATATAACTGAGGGTTGTGAAATGCCCTTGTTTAGCTCTTTAGAATTATCACATTAAAAAGAAAAACTAAATGAGTGCTGGGCATTAGCTCAGTAGACTTGCCTCTCATGACCAGGATCTGGATTTCATCACAGTGGCTCCTAAACGAGTCATGGTGGTCTATGCCTATCGCCCCAGTATTTCCAAGGTGGAGGCATAGAGATCAGAAGCTTAAGGTCATCCTTACATAGTAAATTCAAGGCTAATCTTGGCTAAATGAGATCCTGTAAAAAGCAAATATAAAGCAATATAACTGAATGAAGAAAATGGTGACGTTGGACTGGAGTTCTAGACTTCAAATTTATACAACACAGACATCCTTTTTAATATACCTTATTCGGTTGCTATTTATTATCAAACAACCCAAATGTTTGTTGTGTATGAATACCTTAAAATAAACTAGTGTCTGAGAAGAAAGTTTACAAACATCTCTGTGTTTCTCTATATTCATTTAGCTACTGATACATCTTTTTCAATGAATGAAGCATATCTGAGCACATTCAATAAAGGAACGCAAAAAATACCAGGTTTGGACTTCCCTTCACAGCCAGAAGGATTCTGTTGAGTCTGCCAGCAGGGGATTTTGCGTATTAATACCCCACCTGGAAGAGCTGACATGTTGAAAATGAGATTAACACTTCCCTGTTTTACATTAACTAAGGCTAAAGTGTCATTTGCCTTATCAGAAAAAAAATATTCAATGCTGAAGTGATAAGGTTGAGAACAAGGTATGGTTTTAAGGAAATGTTAACATATGAAGTAGGATATTTGCTGTGCTGTAATGATTCTTTGAAGATAAACACCCTTCATGGATAAGAGCCAAAATAATAAGAATGACTCAAAAGCTAACTATAAACACGTGTAGCACACCAACTCATTTCCAAGCCAATGCCAACTGATACAGTAAACAATTTGTTAGTGCTTTAACTATTTTTAGAAGTAGCACGTGAATCCATCCACTGTGTCCAGGGCACTAGTTCCAAGATGTTGGTTGCCAATTCCAGAGCAGCCTAGAAACAGAAGAGTAAAGGAAATGATTTATTCACTCAAATATAAGGTAATACTTCTTAATCTCTAACTTTACAATCCATCTTGATATGGTTTTTTTACTAAGTGAGTGCTTAGGTTAATATATCAGAAATTCTAATCGAGGGAAACCTTAAGATCACTATCAGATCTAAATGAAAAACGGTGGCACGTGAGTCAATAGCAGCTTTCTCAGGCCAAGGGTTGGGACATCTACTTCACTCACTAGCCTCACTGGGTGGGACTTGGTGTTGGTGGAACAGTTGGGATAGAGGAGGTAAGTTCTTTATGTTTTAGGACTAGAGGTGTGGTTGTGCAGGAAGACAACAGCCATATGCAGAATAGAAATTCTACTCCAGTAGGTGACTGAAGAGAGGAGGAAAGAGGGAAGAGAGCTGCTCTATGAGGTTGGCTCTATCGCCCAGAGGGCACATGGGCTGGATCTTAACAGGTCAGAAAGGAGATGATGGGTGGAGCTTTCAGGTGGAATGAACACATACATTACTTTTGGATTCATGGGAAGGTGGGAAATCATGGTTAAACAGGCAGCTGGCATGTGTCAATAGCACTTTAAAAAAAAGCAGTGTACACTGAAATTATAGGTGGTGAACTAGTCAGCCTTTTTTCATTCTAACAAAGAGGTAAGTAAACACAAAAAAAGGTTTGCTTTGCTTCAAATGCTGAAGCCTCTGATCCATGATCTATAGTCTCTCCTACTTTGGCCTGGTAGACAGATGTAGTGCAAAGAAAGAGGAATCTCCTGGCCAGCATGGAAAGGGAAAGTAAGGGGTGGAAACCATGGTCCTCACAATTCCCTCCAAAGACTTAAAACCCCTCCCTCTTTACACAGCCCACCTCTAAAGGTTCTATCAGTCACAGTAGTGGCCACACCGAGGACCACTGTAGAACATTCTGAATTCCCTATTATAGCAAGTGATGTGAAAACAGAAATGGAATCTGGACTTTATTCTGCTTGCTAAGTATCTGCTATTCAAATATAAAAAATAAGACAACCAGTCTGGGTTTACATTGGACCATCTAATTGGTGCTCTCTTGCAGAGTCTCAGTGAGAAAGAAGAAAGACGGGGAGGGAGGAAAAACACATGGGATTTGTTTTTTAAGGAATGCCAGGCACGTGAAGTTGAAACCCCTCTCTCACTACTGTCATTTATTGTCGCAAGGTGACATGGGTCTGTACTATTCAAAAGGAGCGGGGAGGACGGGCGGGCGGTTAAGCTGGGGCAAAATAAGGCAACTTAGTGCCTTCCCCGGAGAGGCTGAAGAGGCCCTGCTTGTGGAAAAGATGATAATAGTCGTGACTGCAATGACAAAGGAGCACAGGCGTGGGGTGGGTGATGAATTTGGACAACTGAGGTGAGATGGGCAGAAGAGGCAGAAGTGACCTTTGTGGTGTTCCAGGGTGACTTGTGAGTGATGCCAAGTAAGGACCACTGGGCCGTGAGGCTGGATGTGCAAACACATCTTCGGAGTCCCCAAAGATGAAGGAAAATGCACATTGCATCATCAGGACCACAGAGAACAAATTCTCCCAGGAAGTCATGTCTTTTTGTTCTAGATGTTTTGAAGCAGAGTTGGGGAGGGGATTGTTGGGGAGGGTAGTGAAAGAGGAGGGGAAAATCACTAGGAAAAATTAAACAGACTGAAAGGAGGGTAAGACTCTGAAGGTAAATGTTTACCTCTCGGCTGCTTTGTGTCTCTTGAAATGAAGCCGGTTTTGAATAGTGTTGCGTGTGTACTGTGGAATGTGGGCATTGTGAGCAAATTGACTGTCTCAGATGATTTGACACATTTTGATTTCTACTTAGGAAAATATCCGTTAATCCTATTAGAAAGAGAAGGAGAAGGGTCCTGAACAGAAAGGCAAAAGATCAAACTCCTTCCCATCTTTCGAAGACTCTCCCCATCGCAGGTATTAAAATCTTTGCTATTTCCAGAAGACCTCATGCCTCACTACTGACCTGCTTGGCATGGCATCAAAATCCCTTCATCTCTTGCCTGGCACAGGCAGAAAGCAAGACAGGACTGCATGGCTGCCGTCTCTGTGGCAAATGGCAGGAGAAAATAAGTCTGATTTTATGCTTTTCTCTTGATGTAATTTCCCTTCTTCCTTCCCTCCTTTCCTTT
Source organism: Mesocricetus auratus (assembly GCF_017639785.1). Taxonomy (NCBI): domain Eukaryota; kingdom Metazoa; phylum Chordata; class Mammalia; order Rodentia; family Cricetidae; genus Mesocricetus; species Mesocricetus auratus. Next base: position 33,759,686 of record NW_024429201.1, read on the forward strand.
CTTGTTTCTATGATTCACTGTTTGCTAATATCCAACCACAGACCATTCTTTGTGTTTGGCAGAGGAAGCAGTTTTATTGTTTGGTAGCTCCAGGGGGGATATGGTGTCTATGATGTGGTCTAGGCCCAATCTCCCCCAGGAAGGTCAACTACCTCCATCCTACTCTCCAAGGGGGAAAAATGCCAACCACAGACCCCCATATCAGCCATGCTGTCTATAGAGAAAGCAGATCTGTTGCAGGCCAGAGGTACCTCTTATTCTCACAATGGTGTTTGTTATCTCCAAGGTGCAGTTCAACTTTGGGGATCAGGGGAAGTTATCTAGAATCTGAATCTACAGAGTGCAAATTACAGATGAGGAGAAAGGCAAGACCTTTTCCCTCTGTAACCCCTTTCTGGGTTCTGGAGCATCAGGTATGCCTGATCAAAGGATTGCTCATCTGTCTCAAGAGCCTGTGCTGGAGCCCAGCATGCACCTAGAAATATGCACTCACAATCCTAGGAAACTGTGTTCATTAAACTCCACCAGCAGAATCCCAGAATCTGCTCCATGCCAAAGCTGCGTGCTGCTGTTAATCCCTTTTATAGATCAGGCAGTAAAATAAAGAGGGTTGGGCTGAAGGGCAGGGGAATCTGCACACTTGTTTGGAGAAGAAGAAAAGGGAAAACACGGGGATTTTGTGTTCTCTCCTTTATGTTCTGAGTTGCCAGGACTGGCCAGACCACTGAGAGACACAGGGCTTTTAGCGTTCACAGTATTTTCCTTCCACAGGGTAAGTGCTACATGCAACATGGGAATTTCGAGCAACATCACATGAATATCTTTCAAACAGTGGTTTGAAACTGTTGTTTCCGTTTTGCACCTCTCTTTGTGAACTAAGGAGGAAATCACAAACATAACCGACATCACTGAGCATTTACTAGGTGCTAAGCAGACGGTGTGATGCTTAGGTCATGCCATTCCATTTTCTAAGGTCCCTGGGCAGTAGGTACAGGGGTATGTTATGAGGCAGTTTAGGAAGGTGAAGAAACCTAATTGAGGAAGTAGAAAGCAAGACTGGGATTTGAACCCGAAGCTTCCAAAGCCTTCCTCTTGACTTCTCCATCATGATTCCCTCTATAAATAGTTCCCTTGAAAATACGGTTTTTGGTTTGCATTTAAGATTTTTAGTGACTGCTCCTTAATAACAGTTCTGCTATTATCTGTATCATTACAGATTTCTGCAATCAAACTATAGGGCTTCTTGGAGACAGAGTCTGCTCTCTCTTACCTTCTCATAACCCTGCAGCTCTGAAAACAAAGCCTGCTCAGAAGGGGAGCCAAACAATTATTTGTTGAAACACACTTTACATTATATCTGTATCTAAATAAAGACCCTCCGAACAAGTTCACTTCTGCAACACCGGGGCTCTCTTCTTCTTTGCAGCTAGCGTCTTCTTGTTTTGTTTTCCAAAGGTTGATTTTGAACTGGAAGGACACTGCAGTTGTCTTGTCACTTAGCGTGATTTGAAAGTGAGAGTCTGTGTAGTGCTTTCTCCTGCCCTCAGCAATCAGGCCTCACACTCATGAGGCTCTGATTGTAGGAGTTGCCTTATTTGCATTGATGAGGATGAGCCAGCTGCTAGAGCATACAGAACTGCACCTGACACAATCACTGAGTTCAGGATTAGCGAGGGGAATCAGGAATCCACTGAGCTGCACAGCAATCTTAGCCCCACATTAGAGTCACTCATGCAAAATGACCCAAATTTGCAATGAGCACAATTAGTAATCCAAAGATGCATGTTAATTTGTGGCCTAATATTTTCTACATTTCTCTAAATTAAAAATAATAAACATACCCTTTTCTTGATGAGTCTGGGCATAAAGACAATTCAGAGAACTAGGGATCTGTAGGAAATGTGCAAACCCCAGAAAAATGCAGATTTCTTTAGATAACTGGCCACCCTGCTGAAGTTTGTCATTAAATAGCTTTGTAGTGTCATCATCCCTTTTGTACCAGTAGACAACAATTATATATGAGGATGACGTAATAAATACAACAATAGCTATAATATGTGGGAAAGAAAATTTAAACTTTAAAAAAAAGGATTTGAAATTTTATATTAGGTATTATTATTGTTGAAGCTATGTTTGGGTTAAAAAAAGACCATTAGTATAGTTCAGGTATTTCAGAGTTCTGAAAGTACAAGCAATTGTGCAGTGTTTTTCTTTAAAAGATTTTGTAAATCAAATGAAATGTTATCAAAGACTGGGCTGTGTTTCTGCATGTTGGCAGTCTATAGGTATTGAAATGCTCACCTATACTTCAGGGTTGGGGGGTTACATTTTATAAAAATTGAATAAATGATCATTCGAAGAAAAAGCATGCAGTTCAAAAGCTAAACCTCCCATTGGAGAACAGAAAATTTAATGAGCTTTTAATGGAATGCAATGCTCAGAGTAGTAAATTATTTGTTAGTTGACGATGCAATCAGCATGCTGATTAAGGTTGCTTGGTTTTTTACTAAACATTAACTGAATGAAAACGGTAGTCCTTGTTCTGCTTGGGGGGCTTTAAGGAAGCAAATGGACTTTCAGAACAGAGATTGTCAATAAAGGTGAGTGCACTCCAGGTGTCATTTGAATATGATGATAAAATACTAGTGATAAATATTTAAAAGCATTTTAAATCCACAATGTTCGCCTAGTGTATTGTGGACTCTGTTTAAAGAAACAGTGGGCCTTAGCGGGCCTAACAACGGTCCTTCTATCTCTCTGTCTCTGGAAAGGAATATCTAGATCTGCTTTTTTCTATTGCAAAAGAAAAAAGGGGGTGTGCTTTGAAAACGAGCATAGACTCAGGGACTAGGAACTGCTTGGAAGTTTGGAATTAAACCTAAAGGGAGAGAGAGAGAGAGAGAGAGAGAGAGAGAGAGAGAGAGAGAGAGAGAGAGAGAGAGAGAGAGAGAGAGAGATCAAAACAAAGAAAAATATTCCTGCAGGAAATAAAAGAAAACATGTGCTTGTCTGGATAGATTGAGATAAAAATTTAATTAAGTGGTTTCAATTTTCTGATGTTTTAAAATTATTGCTATTAGAATATTTATAATTTTAAATTTGCAAATGATGGTATTCTAGGGATATGAGTATTGTGAGACTGGCGTTATATTCTGATTTATTGGGTCTGAAGGTTTACAAAAGAACAAGAAAAAAACAGGAAGAAATTGTGGAATTTTTGATTATTAAGACAGAATTTGTCAGAAATACATCTTTTATGATATTTTAGTCAGTATGTTTAATTAGTCATACTTTGTTTATAGTAGAGGATTTTTTTGTTATTATATTTGTTTGAATCAGTGGGTTGATTTCTTCCCCTCAAAACAAGGGTTTTTTTTGTTTGTTTTTCTTCGTGCCAATTGAAGAATCGTGAATTTGTAGGTTAATTTTCTTCGAATAGCTACAAAGTTCTTTTTCTATAAATCCCAATTAGTTTCATCATTGGTGATACTCTGGCAATGGTCAGGTAGCCTTAAAATCCAATAAATAAGTACCTCTCACTTTTAACTGTTCCTGCTTATGACCCAAGAGGTTAAAAGCCTTTGACTGGCATTTGACTTCTGACCTCATATAAATGTTATCTTATCAGTCCCCGCTTGTTAACTTGTATTGAGTGCTTGTCCCTGATGGCTTTTAGATAAAGGCTTGTGGGTTTTTTTTTCTTTAATATATTTCCTATAGGAACTAAACCATTTACACTGCTTTGCGACTAGTGTACTCTGGTCTACACAGCTGTGAGGGAACTACTAGAAAACACCTATTATATTTTATTTATTCCCTACATTATTTTAAGTTTGGCTCTAAGGGTGGTGTTTTATGATGAAAGTACATATTTATTATAATTAACGGTAGCAATTCCTAATGATCATAATCCTTTAGTATGTTTGTCAAGAAGCTGCACAGCTTCTTATTTTCCCTTTAAAGAAAAAACAAAAAAAGGAAAACAAAAAAATTATCTTTACATTTTGTAGCAGCATGAGATGAGTAGAGAGATAATTTATGGAAATCTTGTCTCCCCAGACTTCAGAAGTCTGCTTAATGAGAGTCATCAGTAAGATACATCTTCTTTAAAAAAATCCAACAGGCTCTGAATAGGGCCTTTGTTAACCTCTGGGAAAAGGTATTCAGGCCTTCCTTTACCTTCCGTCCTGAAAATTAAAAAAGCACTGGGCCTTTGATTTTATTTGCGACTGTGTGTGGTGTTCACACATTCAAGTGTGCATGTGTGTGAGTCTAGTTACATAAACCTAATGCATTTGAATGCTTGCATTTTAATCTCTCCACACATCCATGGCACCGAGAGGATACTGCAGGCAGACGCTGGTGCCTCCGAGAGGCTGCTTCATTTGCTAATGATCTACAATGTGGCTCCCAAACAAAATACTGCATTAATTTCTATGTGGAAAACAGGCTGTTGGGAGGGGAAAGAAGGGAGAGGCAGCCATCTTGGAGTCATTCTGCTTTGTAGACTCATTCTGTCTTCTGCTAAGGCTCAGTAGTTGAAATATTATCTTTATTTTTAATTGGCCCTCAACCTAAAGAAAGAGGCATATTCAAAAGACCTTTGTATTTGTGTTTGGGGTAGAAAGAAACTTGTAACCTCTTTGGACTTAAATAATAACTACGACTATAGACAAACTATACCTATTATTCTCTACCGTCCTAAATAAATATACATATAAATGAAGCATATGCCACAGTTTGTAAGAGACCTGCACAGAACCTGTTCAGGGAAACAAATGTCTATTTGGGCCATTCATTTGCTGCTCTCTAAAGGATTAATATGTCAGCAAAGTTATCTGCCCTGCCTCCTCCCTCATCTGCCCCCCCCCGACATATTCTCACTTGCACACACAAACACACACATTCAGATGTCCCACCACAGCGACATGGCGACTTTGAAAGTTTTGTAAAAATGGGAACTCTCTTTCTCTCAGATCATAGACATTTAGATAAATGTAAACAAAAAGATGAGCTCTGTAGACTTTCTGTTTATTTCTCTGTATGGAGCGATGCTGGGGCGCCTACACTGTGTTCATCCTGCTCATTTTCCAGCAAAACACAGGCTGGATGAAATTTGTCCCAACTTTTCATTTCAACCATCGCTTTTCTTCAAGTGGCTAGAGTTTAAGGTGTGCAAAACCAAAGGATAAAGAAAAACAACCGCAGGGGGACAAACCACCCCCCAAAAGTGGAACGGGCATTCACTGTTCTCCACATTCTCAAATGCTGTCTCATCAGTTTTAACACAAAACCATGTCCTCCCTATCTTGATTTGTTAAAAGGACAGAAGGACACATGGAAGGGTGAAATAACAGTTTGGAAAGCTCAGGGTGAGTTTTTATCCTCTGAATGCCCAGTATGAGTCAACAGCAGGTAGACACTGTATAGTTTAATTTTAATAGAAGGGGAATAGAAGTTGAGTTTAAGTGCATCCACTGATCTTTTATTGATCAATATCGCCTCCCTTTTGTGTATTTGGAAGTTCATCGCTGTCTCTGAAATCAGGAGGACAAGTTTGCTATGTCCCTCTGAGAAGGGCACAAGCAGGCCAGTAACAGATTCTTGTCCAATTCTGAAATTAAACTGAAGAAACTGTGAATTTTTATCCCATCAACGTTACTAGCCTGAAGTAATTTACGTAAACAATGCTACCTACAAGCTTATAAAATTGAAATAAAAAGGATTTGAATGATGAATAATCTAAAACACTTGTACTGTAGTGACTAAATTCTCTGAATTCAATCTCAGGGTTCTTTCTAAATGGACATTGTATCCTGATTATTTTTATAAGATAACATTTAAATCTATAGCTAGACAATTTTTAAGCTGGTGAAAGATACAGAACCTTTCATATTATTTTGTAATCCATGTTTTAATATATGGTCCTAAGTCCTTTTCCTTGTAAGAGAAAAAAGTGTTTGCTTACACTAGTGTCTATAGCAATAGGAGTTAGAAATTGTTGTAGTTATAACAAGATGAGGCACACTCAAGGTCTTCGGTTTTTTTGCATGGATAGATCTTTTTATAAGCTATCTGAGAATAGGTTCAATTTATTGCTCACGTGTTCTCTTGTTTACCAACTAACTGGGAGAATATATTAGGAGATACAATTCTTTTGCCTCCCCCCCCCCCGTTTGTCACCTCAGAAATGAAGCTTGCCCTGTTTGGACAAGAAGTTGAACTAGAAGTTGAGAACATGAAATTGGCAATGCTACCCGAAATGTTAAGGGGCAGTTGTTGCCCTCACTCCTGGGTGCAGACTGATGCGGACGGGAGCTCAGCAGCCTTTGGGCTGTCCTTTCTTTTGTGCTTTTATTTCTCTAAGTGGGCTGTGTCTCTCCTCCTTGCTTGCCTGATTCGGCCACACTTTCCCCAGCACGTTTTCACCATCAGTCCCAGACCTTATTTGGGGTTTGCACTGCTGGCATTTTTCCTTACTTTCAGAGCTCTGGATTCAGACTTGAAGTGCTAAGGCATTTCTTTGGACATACTCAGATTCCCCCCAAGATCAGAGCCACACTTTTAACATTATGGGGGATATGAAAAAAAAATGTCCACGATACCAAGGGCATACACCTTGTCCTCGTCCTCTTGGCCTCATCTGCCCTGAAGAATGAATATATGCATCCTTAAGGTTGCTGCTTCAAAGTAACCAGTCAGATGCTAACAGGTCAGTGGCTGTCCTCTTGGACAGAGGGTCCATAAATCAGAGAAAGGTTGGTGTAGCTGAAAGAGGAAAGTAGTCCAGCCTGAGGGAAGCCCCCTGTAAATCTCTCCAGCATTGTTCCTAGTAGGGGTAGGGGTGGGGGTTGGAGTTGGGGTAGCCCTGGCTGTGGCTGTTATTAATGCCCTGGGCCTCCTGCAGTGGGTACTAACTTCTTGTGCGTGAGAGCAGCCTCCACCCATCCCAAACATCGGCTGCTTGGAAAAGTCAAGGACGACTGAGCCCTGATTTTCATTTAATAGTCAAAACCAAGATGCATTTGGACTATGATGATAGGACAGCTCCCTTGAAAAGATTATTTGAACTACAAAGGCATTCATTTAGGGCTAGCAATGTTGCAAAAGGGCCTGCTAAAAATTAGCAGCCTGTCCTGGTATTTGGAGAGCAAGAGTGACAACTTACTGGAAGTTCTCAAGGAATCATTTATATTTCACACTCCACTAGGCAGCTGATTTGAGATTGTCTGTTAGCATAACAAAGGCTCTGAGCCTGTGAACTTCAGAAACCTTTCGACCTCTTAGCTGCTGGCATGAATAGCCCCCAGTCCTGCCTATAGAGATCTCCCAAAGCTCCCCTGTTCGTGGCTAAATTGTTAATCAGGGTAATTTAATATAGTTTTCAATATGCCTCATCTCTTATTGGGAAAGGTATTCACAGCTTCTCTACTCCTGAAAAAAAAGTTCTTTTATTCAAGTGTGAGAGGGGCAGCTGCAGACAGACTCCCGTCTCCTGCCTCTCCCCCCACTTCTTCACAGCCACGGTGTTCTGTGCAGCAACCACAGGGAAGGGCCAGAAAGAGAAACTGGGATGACATTCTCTTTGCAAGCACCCCACCCTGAACCTGAAATTCCGTGCTATTTATGCTGGGAAACAACTAAATAAAAAACCCCAAGCTCAGTCATAGCTCAAAACTCAGAGCCAACACAACCACACACAGACACACAGACACACAGACACACAGACACACACACACACACACACACACACACACACACACACACACACACGCATACCACACCCTCCTCTTACCAGCACCCTTTTTCCCTCCCCCTATCTCTCAGCTCAGCTGCTCTTGTGGCCCTGACAAAATACACGAGACCCCAAGGCCTGCTCATTTTCATTTTTGTCGTTCGTCAGAGGCAGCCTGCACTGGCCTGCACACTGCTTCACACAGCTCCACCCAGCCTGTCGCCTGCATCCAGTCTCAGTGTGACTCCCTTGCAGCGTCAATTCACATGCACATTTGCTAACTGAAGAGTTGGAGCACAAATATATTCATTTTAATCCAGTTAAGACCTAAGAGGTCTCAGAGGATATTATTCAATAGTTTGAAAACCAAGTATAAAACTAAGATTTTGCTTCAGTGTTTCATCTCAGAGAGGCCTACAGCATTCCTTTCTTTCACTTCCTACCAGTGAAAGAAATAAAGTGAATAATAAAACAATTATAAGCAAAGAAGCAGCTGCAGGTGGATACTTTGTTAAAATATTGTGCTGTTGACTTTGTTGATTACCATGCTCCTAGTGCCCATGTGCAGATTCAGAAGAAGAATTTTATACAAAGAGGGGAAAATCCAGAGTCACTATTTGTGGGTTTTTCAATTAAAAGATGGAAAAATTAAAAGACAGAAAGATTTCTATTTTCCAAGAGAATTCTAGACCATCTCTAAATCGTATTTGGTTATGTCTGGGCTGCCGTAGCTGTGATTTTCCATGGGGTATGTGCTCTGTCTTTGTGTGTGTTGAGACGTTGTGTCTTGCACCATGTGTCAGGTTTTGGTGGGGATGTTTCTCTGTTGGCTTCCTGATGCTGGATAAATCCAGGGTCAAGATCCTGAAGTACTGTGTTGATTTTTCTCCAGGTTGGAGTGGTTCCTGATGGGTTGGCACACTTGCTTCATGTACTTGGTATCCTAATCTGAGGTCTCCAAGCTGCTAGGAAGGTTGGAGGCAACTCTGTTCATAGCACCAGGGAAGTGTTATTCAAGCCCCAAATCAGAAATGCAAATCCAGACCCTCTCTCAGAGCACAGAACACAACAGTCCAACTTCTTTCCCAAGTTTATTGTTCTGGGTATTAAATAAATAGTGTTAAGAAACAGTTTACCTAGTTACTGTAAACATCACAATAGTGTCTGTAGGTGACACATTGAAATAGAAAGCAAAATAATTGTGAATAGTTAGATTATGTGACAGTCCTCAAATCTGTATTTTCCTGGGGGTGGTGGTGGGGAATCTGACAGTTTTAATTTTAGTGTTGTGGAAGTTTTTACATTATGAACATTTTTATCAATAATCTATACATTATTCATTTTAATGATGTGAATTTTATTTTATTCTTTAATTAATGCTTTTCTTGATGTCTTAAGCTAGAATGTTTAGAAATAGTAATTGATAGCTATTACAAACAAGTAGGTAAATATTGTTGGATTCCCTTTTAAAAGTCAAAGACATGGAATCATTCATTCACAAATTAACAGAAATGTAACTTTCTTAAGATGTTTAGAGAGAAATTATTGTTACTGTGGCTTTAAACTCAAGAAAGAAAAAATATACAATTGGCATTTTTCAATGCTTTTGCTTAACCCTGTTTTCATTAGCCTTTTCCTCATTAGAATTTATGAGCCATGTCCATTTCTATACTCCTACATCTCTGATTTCTGCTAGATTTTTAACGGAGGTTAGTGAGTACAAAGGAACAGAAGGCCCGTTTGCTTTAGTCCATGATGCCCAACATTTAAGGCTGCATTACATTTTTACATGATCTCAAATTATTAAAATTCAGTGAAATTAATCGTATTGGAGCTAGCTAACACGGGGGTTAAAAAATTAAATTAAATGGCACAATTTTGCTGAATTGCAATGTTTTCTTGGGCTTAAGTCATCTAAATGCCCTCTCTGGTATTACATAGTTTGGGTTTCATATTTGTGGAAGAAGAAGTGTTGGGGGGAGAAGGATGTGTTTTTGGAATGGTGTTTGACAGGGGGAATGAACGCAGACACCAGAACAATTATATTACAATCCCACTGGGAATGCCAGCACCAAATTTAGCCAGACTGATGGGGCACTGTCTAGACGGTCCCTTTGTGCATCAGCTGTTTTTTCCCTGCTTTATTGCGTTGCCTGAATGTGTGAGTTGAGCATGCATATGGATCCCAAATGTAGCCATTCCTGCTATTAAACCTGCTATCATTTGGCTAACATTCAAGGGCTATGTGTTCCTACTTCATTCCCTTTACAGTATTTTGTAATTAAAGTGCAGCTTTCACATTAGTGGCTTAACAAAGGCCATGAGACAAAGTAGAAGGTGCCTAGGCTGTTTCTTTATATGAAAAATTAACTGGGTAAACATTTTTGTCTTCCCAAACATGTCCACCTTCATTCTACTGCAATGAAAGAAAGCCAGAAAGAGAAGACATAAAACAATGAGAAGAAAGAGGCAGACTACACATAAATTACCACCTTTCCTTTTGAAAAGGGCAAAGGAAAGAAATGATGTCTATTAAATGTTTACGGAGTAATTAACAGCAGTGTGTGTGAGGGGGATTACACTCCCACACTCTATCTGGTAAGCCAAGTGCAACCTAGTGATAGGGTTCTTATGGAGTCTCAGAAATAGATTCCCAAACTCTTCTAAATACACAGTCACACATTGCTTTCCTGTTGGAGACATTTCACATCTGGGCAGCTGTCAGGATTCTGTTCCATTTGTCAAGCTGGTGGAGGGAGGGTAAGGCTCTCTTGCACGTGAATTCAGTGTCCACACAGAATAGTCACTATTCACAGGAGTAGGGATGTACCTCTAAATAGGGTGCACACTTCATGGGTGATGGTGCTGAGAGTTTGAAATGAACACAAATTAATTATTGCAATTAGGGAGTGAGAAACAGTGAAACTCATTAAACATGGTGAAAGTAGGAATGAGATATACCTCTTTTAATAAAAGGTTTATCAGCACATTTTGCCTACAGTCACCAAGAATCAAAAAACCTGAGAAATTGGAATTCCATGAAATATAAATCACTTCAAATAAAATCTGTGCCACATGTGAGGACCCCAGAGAACTCACTGTTTTAGGGAGTGACGAGAGACAAGACAACATTTCATAACACAGATAACCTTATTAGGTACAGATGTACAAATTATAGCTGCTAAAATTATTTTCTCCTAACAACAACAAAAGTGATAAAAGTTTTTATCTCAAGAGGAGAAAAAGAGTAAAGTTAATAATAGAAAAAATGTTTAAGTCCTTACAACTAAGTCGTGGAAATCAGATTTAAAAGAGTGACACCTCCTATGGGTGATAAATACTTCATTCATCTTTTGTGAATTAGATGTGGATGAGAGAGATATATGGAAAAGTAAATTCTTTGTAATTTTATTATGGGATGCATGAGGAGTGGAGTGATCTGATTTTTGTTGTTGGTGTTGTGTTTTTTTTGTTTTGTTTTTTGCTTTGTTTAGTTTTGGGTTTGGATCAAAATATGATGCCACAGACCAACTATCCCAAAGTACACAGGAACATCAAATGTGGGGGAACTTTCAAGGCTGGAAGAGGGGATAGATTGTTCAGTTGACAATAAACATGGAGATCTTCAGTAGGTACTGAGAGACATCAGTGTTAGCAGCCTCTGAGCCAAGCATTATATAGCATGATAGGGAAAAGGCAGAAAGAGGTGGGGGATAGGCAGAGAGAGAGGGAGAGAGAGACAGAGACAGAGACAGAGACACAGAGACAGGCAAGAGAGGTGGGGAGAGAAGGAGAGGGAGGGAATCAAAACCAATGAAAAATAAAGACTACAAGAGGAAAATGGGGGTGGGTGGGTTGTTTGGGGATGGGAGGTGTGCGGGAATACTGAAAAAGAATGCAAGACCAGAGAGTGAATATTGTAAGCATTATTTTAATCTAAAACAGAGATGCTTCTAGGAGAACGAATTTCAATGGAGCTGAGCCAAAAATAATTATAGAGCTTTTCTTGTTTTGTTTTGTGAATGAAGAGCATCTCTCTTCTGAAGATGCAGAATGAGAGAGAAGCAGAGCCCAGAGGTTGAAGGGATACCCCTCGGCCCCTTTTCTACCATACCACACAGTGGCAGACCGCAGACCTTTCTTTACCCCTGCCTTCCTATAGATATTGGCACAGAATTGTGCAGGAAAGAGGCGAGTGGCAGCAGCCCCCACGCCTTAGCTGAGGTTTCTTTTCTGACAATCACTTGTTTATTCTGATAAGTATTCCATCTGAAGTATTGAGATGGAAGCAAGATTAGGGTGGGGTGACAGGAATACATATTTTAGGTTCTAGAAATAAAATGGAGCTATTTATAACTAAGAATAGTCCTCTGTTTGAGATGCTTGAGACTTCCCATGAGGTTTATTTTGCCAATTACATCTGCTCCCTTGTTTTTCGCCATCAGTAGCAGGCCACAAAGGCAAATGAAAGAGTTCTCTCAGTTTTCCTCCATTTCCTCTGTGATGTAAAATCTTTACCTTGGAACCATTAAAAAAAAGAAAAGAAAAGAAAAGAAAAACAGGAAAAACAATCATGTGTTAAAATAACTTGAGCTATGACTGAATGTTTGTGAAAGCAATAAAACACACTTCTGGCAAAGGCAGGCATGAAAAGCTTATATGCATAAGAAATGCGTGAGACTGGAGGGGAATCCAGTAGCATTGATAGGCTCTGCGACAGGGTAGTGCTAGACAACTCAGGGTTAATATCTACACACCATTGATTTTTTAGATTAGATTGACTTACATGCAAATCATAGCATACATACTTTCTGATTCAAACTTTTCACTTTAGGTGATGTCCCATGCCAAAGTGCATTGTCATATGCAGACACTGACCCTTTAAGCAGGCTGACGGTGGAACTTTGTCTTTATGATACATGGGTTTGAGGTGGCTTTTTAAAACAATATACTTCCAAATCCCCAAAACTAGTTCATTTCCTCTGTATCATATTACACAACTTAAAAAAATTAAACCTTGGTCTGCTAAGTTTAAACAATTTAGTGACATAGCAGAAGAGCAGCATGGAGCTGAAAATTTAATGGGCTAACATTAAATGACCTCAATATAAATTTAAAATAAAAGAATGTATGTTATATTCACAAGCAATGTTAACTAACAGCTCAAGTATAAACATTCTTGAAAGTAACAAGATTGAATATAATTTTCTTTAGAACTTTTATAGATTAAAATTTGTCATGTTTTCCTGTCAAAAAACTTGAAATGTAGAGTAGCTAGCAGAAAAGTCATAAAATTCTACTATGTGAATAACTTTCACTTTTTAAAGATGAAAATGTCTTCATGGATACAAGACTTTTATTTGGATATTTTCAAAACATATTTTCAATGTAAGTATGAATGAGTTCTATGAATCCATATTTAATTTAGCAAATCATATCAATTCACTTGACATTTTCTCCCTCTGAATTCCCCTTCCCCCATTTCCATCTCTGCATTAAAAGCACTTCTTTCACTGTAATAGATTAATTTTTGAAACAGGTTTTATAAAACAAGGTTGACAATTGTTTTAGAAGAACTTTTAACCAAATTTAATACTTTGCAAATGATTAAATGAATATTTAAGAGTCTAATGTACTTGACAACACTAATAAAACCTCAAGTCCCCAAGTAAACAATTCTATTCTTTAAGAACAGCAGTTAATTAATACTAATGAGAATAATGAATTTGTACACTAAACTAAAATATGTGCTTAAGACTAGTCAAAAATATTGTTTATAATAGGAAACACTCCTTCTTTAAAACCTGAATAATGCTAGGTATAGTAGCTCATATTTACAATCCCAGCATCAAATAGACTAAAGCAGGAAGAATGTGAGCTTAGGGCCAATGCTGGTTGTTCAGTGAGTTCCACACTGGTCTGATCTCTACAGTGAAATTTTGTTTCTAAAAACAAAGCAAAAGCAACAGTAAATACAGATAACTTTTATTACAGTAAAAGATTTAATGATAGCTAAGTCTGTTGAAAACACTAATAGATATGAACTCTATTGGGTTATACCAAGTCCATGAAATAATTGAGAGAAAGCATTTGTTTGCTAAAATAGTTAGGATACAATCATTTATTAACAAAAATGCTATTTATCACACCTACGTGCTCTGATGTTTCCATACTTTATAAGAACACATAGACATTTGTATAGAGAAATATTCAACATGGTTGTATTTGCCATTTCTTGACATGGTATAAAAAACAGATTTGTAGCATTTCTAAGTAGAACAATTCTTTCCTTGCCCTAAATTACTAAAGCAGTTTCAGAGTTTAGTTCTTCAAATCACCACACTGAAAAATGTTATATTTTAATTGAAATCAATCATAGGAGATGCCCCAAACACAGTCTTACTGTCATTTAGTGATGATTTAACACCTATTACAAGGCTGTGGGCTGGAAGAAACAATAGGAAGTTATTGCAAGGATTGGCATGGAATTTCCAAGACTCACAGGCTTCTTTGGTGACTACAGAAGTCATTATACCATATAGATAAGATGTGTCAAACAAGAAGACTTCGGAAAGAGCCTTCACACTCCTTGGAAAAATCCAGAAAGTTGAGCTTCTGGATTCACTGGGCACAACTCCCTGTTTTGGCACAGGACGCCAGCTGCAGATAGCTCTGCCCAACTCCATGCTCAGATTTGTCATTTTGTGTCATAACCTCCAGGTTCTTTAAATGTGGCTTTAAAATGTGTTCAATGACATTTCTGATAAAAAGCCTCAGTGTAACTGTACTAGCTGCTTTGATCTGGGTTCATTTATGGTGGTGGGGTTGGTTAAGGAGCCCAGAACAGCCATACTTTACAGTAAGGAAACAAAGCCTTCTTTGGCTTGAGTGGAGGTTGCATATGTATAAGAGCCGAATGAACATTGAATATACTGGGAAAGGTGAATTCTGTAGAGGTGTGTATATTTCATTGATGTGCTTTATAACACAGGAATTTGGGGTATGGTGGAATTAAAGTCCTGCTTGCCTTTACCCTCAATATTAAATACTATTTTCTATAGTGAGGTTATATAGAATATCCAGTAATATTTATTGTAGCAATAGATGACTCCACATAAGAACTGCTAGTGAGCTTTCATGTCTATTTAATCATAACCAAGGGCTACCTGGTAAACGCTAAGTGACAATAAAGCACATCCTTGCTAAAATATTAGGTAAATTGATGACAGAAGAAATGGCTTCAGTTAGAAAAGTCAACAGAAAACAGTAGTGATTATATGTGTCTTGCACACAAACCTACTGTATTACATTCAGTTTACAGTGTTCTGTCACATAGAATAGAAAGTGTGTCTCTCATCATGGTGACATAGCTGTGTTAGGAAGTTTTATAGGGTAGCTTGTTTTCCAGAGCACATTAAGCTTCCCTCATGGTTTGCCTGGTAATCTCTCCTCCCAGTTAAAATGTGTTTTTTGTCACACAACTTCATAATTGCTTTTCAACAAGTAGCTGTAGTTACTAGTTTTGTTTATTTCTACTAGAGGTAGGAGGTCAGCCTTTGCTCTTCTACCTCATAAAATGTATCAGTACTGGAGGCATGCTATATTGGTTGGGACTTACAAGTTTGCAAGAGGTACCATTGTCTATTACTGCTGAGTATTTCTCTTGGAACAAAATAAAAGCATAAAACTGGAGATAAACTGGAAAATAAGAAGCTTCACCCCATGGAAATTATTTAATGCACACAGAAAACCCTTTCCAGTAAATTGCAATGAGTGGATGAATGAAGAGGTTCCTGGAGGAATCATTTAATAGTGTCATCGCAGGAAACCCTGGAATCAGTATTTGTGAGGTCGGTCAGACCATCTCCAACGGATTTCAAGTCATTAGAGAACATCTAATCACTGTATGTCACTCCCAAGGCTCTCCACAAACAAACATGGAAATCAAGCAAGAGTGCCCCTGACAACCCCATTCAGCTTTCAGCAGCTCCTCTACAGTGTTCCCTTCCATTACTGTCTGCCTGGTGTCCTTTCAAGTTCTCTGTCATCCTTGCTTTCCCGTGGTCCTCTTTATTCTCTTTCTCCAGTGATACCAATAAAAATAAACAGCTTATTTAAAACAAATGAGTTTAGACCCATAATGCATGATTTGTGCATGCCTTTTTAGTATTATTGGGTTGGATATACCTGTGGTACCAGATTTTTAAATTAATTGATTCTGTAACATATTTAATAATGGATTTCACTATGACATTTTCATACCTATATATCTTTGTACTTTGCCAATATTTGCCCCCACATTAGCCCCTAATGTCCCTCACCTTCTTATAAGAATTTTAGAAACAAACCTCCAAAGAAAGAAAATGGGACTAAAATGCTGTTTAATATCACCAAATTTATTTATAAATACATGCAATGGTAAATCTAGCGAGGCTCTTGTGAGACTACTCTCATGCTTCTGATCCCAGGATACAGAAAGAATTAGCTTATTCAGGAAAACTCAAAGTCATAATTAGTCTTGTGAATTATAATAATCTAGTCTCATCCTCCATTTCTTTCTCATGTGGTATTCCCAGTGGGAGTCCTGAATGAAAAATGACAATGAAGTTGGCATTAATAATAGCAGACCTGTGAAATATGAGCATTTTCCTATAGTAAACTAGAAATCCGTCCCATCTAGGTCCTGTATTTTTCAATGAAAAGAATAACATCACCATATTTTTCCAGTTAAAAAAGTTAGTCATAATTTTTTAAAAGTAACTCAAAATAAGAAAAGAAAGTAAGTATTTTCCTTCATGTAAGTATATCTTTTCCTCCAATGGCCCTAAAGTTTAGGACTAGCTCATCAACAGACAATAAATAAATTGTGGTATATTCTAACAGTGGAATATTACTAAGCAAGACAAAATAATACGTTATTGTATCTTACCACAAAGGATTTCAGCATAATTGTGCTTTGTGAAAAATAACAGACCAGGAAAAAGATGGGGGAGTACAAACTGTTTTTGTCATGATACAGTAAATTTCAGACTAATTTATAATAACAAAACATAGGTTAGTAGTGGGTAGAGGATGTTGGCAGAAATTTCCAGGACAAAGGATTTGTGGGTGACAAGTGTTGATTGCTCTGACTGTGATAGAGTCATGGGTGTATATGCCTGTAAAACATTAGATGATACAGTTATATATGAACAATTATATAGTGTTTATCTCAGCAAATGTGTTGAACACAAAAGGAATACATAGAATGAGTGCATCAGCTAGTTAGAGCACATGTGAGCTATGAGAAAATGCAATCACACAGTGGTTTTGGGTGTTATGGGGGACACTCAGACTGTTTATAGTTTTGAAGAATTTGGGGATTCTGGCTCTCTTTTGCATTCAGTAACCAAGGTCATGATTGCTGGTTTAATTTCAAACCTTTTCCTGTTTTTTTTTATTACTGTTTAAATTAGTATAACCCTAAGAGCAATCACAAATTTTGATTCTGTCTCTTGAAATATTACAAAATATATGACTTAAGACAGCTGACTAAGTCAGTGTCCAAATTTTGCTAACTGATCATTTGAGGTAGAGGTGAGATGAAAGATAATTTTAATTTTTAAAATTAAAGCATCTTGAGAAAATAGGATCAATCTACAAAGCCTTTTACTTTAATAACAGTGCTTATCATGATACCCATGTGATGACTAATTTTGGTTGTCAGCTTGACAAACTTAAGAAGAGGGAGCCTCAGTTGAAGAATTCTCTCTGTTGGATTGGCCATAGGCATTTCTGTGGGCATTTTTGTGGTTGCTCATTAATACAGTCCACTGTGAGCAGTACCATCTCTAAGCAAGGGGACCTAGGCTGTGTAAGAAATGAAAACAAATGCAAGAGAAGAATAAGCAGCACTCCACCATGGTTTCTGTTTTAGCTTCTGTTTCAAGCTCCCACCTTGCATTCCCGCCCTAGCTTCCCTCAGTATCAGACTGCAACTTGTGAGACGAACTAGACTCTCTTCTCCCCAAGTTGCACGTGGCCAGTGTTTTTACCACAGCAAGAGAACACAAGCTAACACACCTCCAAAGATTTTTTTCCTTTCATTTCCTACCATGAGTATAATTAAAGCAAGCAAACAAACAAACAAAAACACAGTGGAAGAGTTTCCCTGAGGGATGTTTATAGATAATTAACAGTCTCTGAACATGTTTGCCTCAGAGAGATATCTTGATAGTAAACTTATTTTAATTAGTTTCACAAAATTCTGTTTGAATCCACAGCAACAGCACATAGGGCCTTTTCTGAAATAGACCATGGCTACCCAAGTCCTTGCATGGCTCAATGTGAAGAACAGAGATAACTCCAGGATGCTTCTAATTGTATTACAGAAAATACTGTGTTTGCTTATAATTAAAGTTTTAGAGGAATAACTTGAATTAGATTGATCCTCATCTCGAGTGGGGATACAGTGTAATCCCATCAACATATGGGTGTGGTGGGAAACTGAAGGCAATCATTTCAAGTCCATATGGCAATAAAACAGAATGAACATTCAGTAGGTAGACTATTCATGTGTCTGACACTGCCTGAAAGACAGACACTTTCTGTCTTGACACATTATGCTTTAAAATTTTTATCTGATTTTACAGATATATTTAAAGTTGATTAAAAGAAACATTTCTATTTGGAGTGACCTACTTATTAACTTTTTAAAAATATTCTCCCTTCATTTTGTCCAGAGTTGGTCCTCATACACCACAGAATACTGAATATGAGATCTGCAATACAGTTTGTCACCAAAGCCTTCTAGAATGTTCCTTTTCTCAGATGTGAATTTTTAGTCATCCATATGGTGCAAAAGCAGCTTCCTTGCCCTTTGTAGTCAGTGGAAACATGGGCCATGGACCCATGTCTGTAGTGTCAGCACCTGCCATAGACCTCTAGTGGTAGTACAGACCATGGACACCAATACAACCCTCTGCCACAGCATGGGCCATGGACACCATCATAACCCTCTGTGGACACCATCATAACCCTCTGTGGAAAATATTGTTTTGGAGTAGAAACGTCAGCAACAGGAAAATTTGCCAGTAAGTCTGGACATGAATCTATAGCTGATCTTATGTTGAGATGCAGTTAAAACCAACCCTGGGAGTTTTCTACACAATTGTGACCATGTTTTCCTCAACCTTGAGCTTTTTTTTTTCTTCAAAATGGACTCCCACCACTGAAAAAATAGAGAGAATCAACTTCTCTTCTGATTCCTTTGCACGTCCCCTGCTCATCCTGTTTTGCTTTTTGGTGTCTTCGTTGTTCCCTCATGTTACTTCATTATTTACCCAATAGCTTATTTTCTGCTATTTTAGACCCTAGACAGGTTCCAAGACATTGTTTTAGCTGAAGGTGCAGTCTCTGTGGGAAGACGCCTAAATAAGTTTCCCCTGTAGGATAGTGGATCAAACCCAGAACCTCACACTCAAGGGCAGCTCTATAACCATGTAACTGCATGTTCGTCTCCTCATTACTTCTTGACTCTGCTTAGTTGTTAAAGTATTTTCTCAGATATAATAGTCATTCTTTCCTGTAAAATACCTACGGTATTATTTCCTTTTTCTATCCCTTTGTTAAGGATGTTATCTTTCACTATGGCAACTTGATTGACAAAAGATTTTAAGAAGCGCTAGATCTTTCTCTACTGATTCCCACTATTGTGTTTAATCAGACAGGGTGTCCATCTCCTATACCTCACACTAAATGGAAAGGGATTCCCAATCACAATGTTTGGAAGCTGATAATTAGAACAAAACCTGCTGCATAGGTCCCTGGAACTGCCCCTTCATATGAGACTCATTCCACAGCATCTGGGATTGAGATGCAGAAATCTGACTCCCAGTTGGTCAGACATGAAGTTCACGTCTCATCCTTCTACTCCTTGTCTTAGAAGAGATATCAATTGACATAATATCCATGACATTTCTTTTAGTCAAATTCCAGATGTCTGTGATTCTTAGCAGTAGCTTGGTCAAGCTGTCTTACCCATCTTACTGGGTTTTCTTCAGGACATCTTACTGGATTTTCTTTAGAATTCAATATAATGATCTCTGTGCAATAGGTTTTTGTTTTATTACAAATGACAAAATATGATTAAAAAGGTAGTTTTATTGGAAAACTAAAGGACCAAAAACTGTTGTATCATAGTGATGTAAGTCAGGTGTGTATTGTGTTACACGGGCTCTTATTTGTTTTTACTCATGGAAAATCAGATCACTAGGTAGAGTCAGTCTTCTAAATGATCCAAAGAGTGTGGAACACTTATCAACACCAAACGTTTTGAAGAGGGAAATGAGGGGAAAGTATCTTGTCTTTTTAGAAGATACATGAAAAAGTATCACTGGCCAAGACATTCATACAGTATCAGTAAGAACTACTCACACACCTATGCTCCAAAAATATAAGAATCTTCTTGAGTGCTCACAGATTTATTAGCATAGTCACTTTTTAATTTGCTGTTATAAGTAATTGTAATGGATCTATTAATTAATGCATGATATAACCATTATTAATTACTCTTAACTTCATAACATTTCATATAATATGCTCCATGGCTCTTTATTATCCAGAAAGATAGAATTCGGAGTTACCCCTGAATGGACCCACAAAAGCAGTTATGGCCTGAAATATCACAAAGAAATTGAAGTATATAGCACTGGAAAAGGAAAAAACCAACTAGCTTCTAAAAGTTTTCATGTTTATTTTGCCTATATCGAGGGTCTCGTTTTAAATTAGAATAATAAATGCAATCTCCAATTCTGCTTTATATATTTAAATTCATTGACTAGCCAATGACTATGCTTATTTTAAAAATTGTAATGTTAGAAAAAATAAATAATTGTATCTGTTTTTATTTAAAATATTATAAAAAATAAGACTTGGTAGTTTTCAATACCTAAAAGTGATGTTGGAGTTGATGTTGACTGGAAAATGAAACAGCCCTTCAATTATTGAAAAATTTTAGAATTTGCCAATCTATGTATTTGATTTGCCTAAAATTACATCCTTTGTTAGATGCATTATTTATCCATCACTAATTATTTTTATAGGCTATTTAGTGTTCTAGCTAAAGAACATACTATGTCCATGTAAGCAGACAAACAAAGTGTATAAAATCTTGATTTGAATAAATAAAAGAGAATATAGGGAAGAGAGATGTGGCCTAAGAAAATATCAAAGCAAAGACAGATAGTTGAGTCAGATATGAGGCTATTGATGAATATAATTGATGGAGTTTTGGTGAAATGATAGAGTCCAAAGCTAGAATTCAGAGAATGTGGAACACAGCTGGAAAGGGAATAAGTGGCTTCCCCAAACAAAGAGAATAGCCATATTTTACCTTATCTCAGAATTAAGAAACACAATAGTTTATATGAATTTCAAAAAAAACATTGAATGAAATCTTTTCTTACTTATACATTTATCTTTTTTCTATTATGTCTAAGTATTTCTGTTGAAGTTGTTTGTGTTAAAGGAATTATGTATATTAGATGTTTACCACAAAATCTGAAGTTACAGTGTAATGACAAACACTTCTTCCTGTCTGAGTCTAATCCTTCCCTAAGGAAGGATTTTTTACGGGAAGCACATTTTTATAACCAACACGGGGAAAGTAGAGAACTGAGATGCTTCAGTGGCTAAAGGTTCTTTTTTCCCATTTTTAAAAAAATTTATTTAAATTAGAAACAAGCTTGCTTGACATGTCAATCCCAGCTCCCTCTCCTTCCCCTCCTCCCCCTCCTGCCCCCAACCCCCCACTAAGCCCGTTGATCTGAGTTCAACTCTCAGGACCACCTGGTGGAAGGAAAGAACCGACCCCCAAAGGCTGTCCTCTGACTATCACATGCACATTGTGGCACACGTTTGCCCCCCATTGCACAAATAAATAAATTAAATATAATAAAAACCGAAAGCAAATGTTTTAAAAAACAGAACCCCCACATTATTGATGACATAAAATCCATAGTTCTTCTAAATGTTACTAGAACACTTTTAAATAATCTACAAAAGATCTTTGCACCTTATAAAGCATATAATTTAATGAATATGTTAGTAAATGTTTACATGGATTACAGATAATACCAGACATGGACTGTATTTTCTTTCTATGATGAAATTAACATGTCTTTCAAAAAGATTTTTTATTTTATGTGTATTTGTGTGTACCTGAGTTTATATATTCATACCACACCTGTGCAGGTGCTATCAGGGGCCACAAGAAGGAACAGGAGTTACAGGTGAATGTGAGCCACCCCATGTGGGTGCTGGGAGCCCAACTCTGGGATGTGGGTGTCATGTAATAAAAACTTTAAAACCAAAGATTTTGAAAGACAGATTCCCCCATTTTTAGAAAATGCAAAATCTGCAACCAATTCCTCTAAATGATGAGGAATAAGGACAGCATGTTAAAAATAAAGGAAAGGTATTGGTGAAGTTAGCATAGAAAAATAAAATCAGCAAATGAGTCTTTAAACTAGTTAATTTCCTGAGTGAAGTTTGGTGGTGGGGACTTCACAATGCATAATATCATTATGCCCCGAAACCTACTCGGAATCTAATAGGAGGGCTCTGTATCATATTGCCCAAGGCTCTGGCAATCACATACAGATTCATGACAGCAATTGCTGATAAGAGCTACGTGCTGCCAATGTGACCCACAACTCTGGTATGAGGAGAATGTGTTAGAGTGCATCAACAAGGATGGGAACACAGTTGCAGTTATCAACTAGGAGCAGTTCTGCTCCGGCGACATCTGTGATCATTTCTAAATGTCACAAAATAGAGATCAGCAGGGTCATTAAATATCCTCTAATGGACAGGACAGATGCCCACAAACAAAAACACGAACACAAGCAAACAAATAACAATAGTTCATCCCAGAATATCAGCAATTCCAAGATCCAGGGTCCCCAGAGGCAGGTAATATTCAGAGTGGTATTCTCTGTGGACAACGGTGATCAGTACACTACGCTCTATAGAACAATCAGAGCTGATACAGGAGAAAGAAAGCATTGAGTGGCTAGATCCCTAAATATAACATGGAGATTCTTGAACACAATATGAAGAATGTAAAGTTCCCAAAGGAGCCTGGAAGTGGTGGTGTACACTTTTAATCCTAGCACTCGGGAGGCAGAGGCAAGTGGATCTCTATGACTTTGAGGCCAGCCTGGTCTTCATAGAAAGATCCTGGACAATCTGTTTCAAAATAAACAAATGAACAAGTTTCAGTGAAGCAAAGTATTATGGTATAATAAATTTGAAAATTTATTGGTCACCAGATACTAGATATGGCCAAGAGTGAGAAGCTAATATGCTTAAAAACTGTTAAGGACTGCTGGGGTGCAGGATATGCTACAGATTTATCAATGGAACATAGGAAATAAGGTGAACTCAAATTCATATTTCAGAGGAAACCTCAGTTGGGATAAGGAACACATTGACTGTTACAGACTTAGTAGCTGCAATGTGGGCTAGTGAGTTAGTAAAGATGCCTGCTGCCATGACGATGAGTGAAATCTCTGAAACCTACATGACAAAAAGAACATCCAGCTGTCTTCTGACCACCACACTTCAAGCACACACACACACACACACACACACACACACACACAATCATACACTTATACATACACACATAAATGTAATAAGCAATTTTAAATCTGAAATGCATCAACCTTATTTGCTCCAGGATCTATAAAATGAGTCTTTCAAGCAACAGTACCAATAAATATATGAAAGCAACTGCTTTGGATGATGACTATGAGAAAAGAGTTTTCTGGTTTTTAACACATTATTCTTCGAGTGAATAGTGCATATAAATACATGAGGTAATTTTAATGATTGCAAAAGTTTTCATCTAGTTCTGTTTTAAAGCATTTAGATATTCTCCAATTTTATGCTTATAATATATGGGAGGTCCAGCTCTAACACACAGGTCACATATTTCTCCCATCCAGTATCTTTCAAGGAATCACTGGAAATATTACTACTGTATTATATTGATAGGGCACATGAGGCATTACAGATTGTCATTCTGCTAAAATTCAACTCGCTGTCTTTTAAGTCCTTTTGGTTTTGTGTGTGTGTGTGTGTGTGTGTGTGTGTGTGTGTTTGTTTGTTTGTTTTTTGAGACAGGATTTCTCTGTGGCTTCAGAGGCTGTCCTGGAATTAGCTCTTATAGACTAGGCTGGTCTCGAACTCACAGAGATCCTCCTGCCTCCACATCCCGAGTGCTGGGATTAAAGATGTGTGCCACCACCGCCTGGTAAGTTCTGAGGTTTTTATAAAAATTATTTACCTCTAGTACTTATTGCAAACTTCAGCTGATTCACACTTTTCTACAACTACACACTTATTAAGTTTAATAAGTGACTTTCCCTAAATTTTGTGTATCTTTAAAATACACTATTTAATTAAAGCATGTTGGTTAAGAGAATAAAAATCTTTAATTCCACCACAGAGACATCTTTCATAAGAATAATTTTAAGTACTAATTTTATTTTTTCCATAACAATTTTTATTTTTCTTCATTTGCTTTTTTACTTAAAGTGATATTTTAAAGGAATTATGAAAAACTAGGGGAGATGAAAGAAAGGGATGGTACGCATATTAGACAATTAGCTTTCAGATGCATGGAAAAGAAACTTGTGTGGGTGATCATGAAGAAAAGGAATGTAGAGATAGATAGTAATTTCTAGAACCTCTTTTTGCCCAAGGAGCACCAGGAACTCAATAAATCATAGTTCACCTGTCATCTCTATGCTCTGCTAATGACAAGATTAAATTGGAGGCACACTTTTTTGAGTGTTTATGGTTCGTCAGGTGCAGTAATAACAGCTTTATTCACATTATCTCATTCTGTCCCTGCAGCATATTTCCAATATGCAGAAGAAAAAATAGACTTAAAGAGGTTTAAAAATTTGCCCAAGTCCAATGTCTGGTAAGGGGGGAAGGGCAGTGAGGAGTCAAAAGCAACTTGTTACTCAAACCAGGCAGTGCTATTTTTTGGTGCTTGCCATCTCCTCTCAATGAAGAACTCAGGCAAGGAAAGGGATATAATCCAGGACCGACCATGAGTCAGAGCAGAGTAGGAGGGGCTTTGGTGCTCCCTAACATGGAAGACCTTGACCTGATGATTTCTACTGTCAGTGGAGCACCTTCTCGTGATTCCTACTGTCAGTGGAAGACCTTCTCTTTTGCTTTTTGAAGAAGTGAATAACATTTGACCTTTGGAACACCATTTGCTGAATGGTGACCAAACTAAGGATTATTTTCTTGTAACCTTAACAACAAGATGAGCCACAGACTTCTGTGAAAGCTCACCAGTGGCTTATTTCAAATGAGAGAATCTAGTATCAGCTGACCAAAATTACTCTTGCCTGAAGCATTTCCCAAAGTCAGATGACTACTTTTGGAAGATACAGTATTACATTACATTCAAAACTTATCCCTTGCAGATGGTCATGTAGTGGCAGAAATTTAAAGCTATTATGTGTACACTAACAGACTTGTAAAACTATTTTTAATTTTTATTGACAACTTCACGTATATAATTTCTTTTGATCATATTCACCCCCAATATCTTCTCTCAATTCTCTCCCCTACCACTGAACCCCTTCTTCTGAAGAAGGCCTTTCTGTTCCCATGGCTTTTGTGTTTTAATGACTTGCTGAATTTAATTAGAGCTGCTGGCAAGAGGATGAGTAGAGAGTTATTCACAAGAGCACAGGCAGCTTATCCGTGGCTCTAGCACTGAAGAAAATTATTCTCCCTCGCTTAGCAATCATTAGCTGTCAATAGTTCCTCAGGGAGGGGTGGGGCCTCGTGAGCCCCCCGCCATCCATGATAACAATTTTATTTTTTCTTCCTTATATTTTTTGAAACAGGGTTTCTCTGTGTAGCTTTGGAGCCTATCCTGGCACTTGCTGTGTAGACCAGGCTGGCCTCGAACTCACAGAGATCTGCTTGCCTCTGTCTCCCGAGTGCTGGGATTAAAGTTGTGTGCCACCAATGCCCATATGTGTCTGTGTGTGTGAGAGAGAGAGAGACAGAGAGAGAGAGAGACAGAGAGAGCTAGAGAGACAAAGAGAGCTAGAGAAAGAGAGATACAGAGAAAGACACACACACATACACACACACACACACACACACACACATACAGAGAGAGAGGAGACCATGTCTTACATGTGCAGGTGCCTGAAGAAGCATTGAATCCCCCAAGGATGGAATTATAAGCAGTTATGAGTCTCCCAGTGTGAGTGCTAACTCAGCTCCTTTGGAAGAGCACTTTTAACACCCTTGGATGGAACATTGACTGAGCCAGTTGTGTGCATACCTTGCGCTGGTAACCACAGATGCTGTGAATTCATAAGTGAACTAGCATGTTATTACCAGAAGACAGCATTGTATAGGCTTTCTTTCCAATCCTCTAGCTCTTACAGTCTCTCTTCTGGAATTATTCCTGAGCCTTGGAAAAGAACACACACACACACACACACACACACACACACACACACACACACACACTTTTTATGGTTGAGCATCCATCAGTCAATTATTCTCAGCAGTTTAATCAACAGTGAGCCTCTGCCTTAACTCAATGACTGTAAACTGATGCTTCTCTGACCAAAGGTAAGAACAACACTAATTAAAGAGTATAAATATAAATATTTAGAAGACAGTTTCCATTTAGAAAAACAATGGAAATAATGTCTGCTTCCTTTGAGAGTTGATACTCTACAACCATGAATTTTTAACCTAGTTCAGTTTCGAGCATGGAATTCCTTCTTGTGGAGTGGGTATCCAATCTAGTAAGAAAGCAATTGGTCACATCCATAATAGTCACCAGCATACACATCTTATCTCTCAGGTTGCTTTGTAGCATGCAGATTCCATAGCTTGGTAAGACCACTGATGACACCTTTCAGTAGCCAGCATAGCACTTTCCATTGGTATAAAGGATAATCAACAGAGAGGAAGTTTTCAAGTCAATTTCAGCTTGATTTCCCTATCTCTCACAGCCAGTATGTATTTTAGGCAGTAGAGTTTTACCACCAATCCCTAGTTAGCAATGAAGAGCAATGACAATAATCTGAAAAACCTAGTCTTTTAGGCTGTTGTGTAGAGCTGTTATGAAAAACTAAAGGTTTTTGTAAGTCAGTCTTCTAGGTTGGAAATATTTTTGTATGTGTGTGCAATCATAGCCTCCTTTTGAAGTCTGATGTGAGTTATTGATTTTAATCAAAGACCATTACTCATCTAATCACTCACAGACATATGTATACATAATTGTTGAGTAGTAGTCTGCATTTACTCTCTGTTAACAAATGTTTCAAAGCTATTGTTCTCTGGGGTCTTCAAATAAAGAGAGTTATTAATCTCTTTGGAATTTTAGCAACACTACAATTAAAATGAAATGCAATCAATAAAGTATTCATGCATCTGTGTTTGAAGACCAACTACTTAACAGTTAGATCCATATCTGTCATTTTGTAGTTTCATCAACATGAATAAGCAGCAGAGTCAATAAGCTAACTAGCAGATTATAAACACAATATACATCTAATTGTGGGTCTGTTACTAATTCATAGAAGGTGTGGGATACCACTGACTAGTCACTAACAAAACCCTTGGCAGGCTAGTTTGCTACTGTGAAATCATTAAACACTGCCTTTACCTCTCAGACTCCAGCATTACACTCTAAGAAGTAGACAGAGTGCTAGATCAAGCAGCTCTATGCATCTGTCCTCACCTTTTCTTTACAAGCAGGACACTGGACTCCAAAACATCATACTGATCCTACATCACTCTCAGATCCTGCAGGTACAGTGCGGCTCCTGGACCTGACATTTGTTTTTTGTTTTCAGTATAAAATGATGAAGGAATTAAGTAGACTAAAGCAGGAGAGAGCAGCAGAAGCTTCAAATAAAAGTTCTATAGTAGAAAATGCCACAGGATGCCTTGAGATGAATTTGTGTAACAGTGAGATAGCACCTTCTCAGAAATGAGGCTCTAGCCGGGCGGTGGTAGTGCATGCTTTTAATCCCAGCACTCGGGAGGCAGAGGCAGGCTGATCTCTGTGAGTTCGAGGCTGGGCTGGACCGACAGCCTCCAAAACAATACAGAGAAACCCTGTCTCATAAAACCAAAAAACAAAAAAAAAAAGAAATAAGAAAAGAAAAGAAAAGAAAAAGAACTGAGGCTCTAAACCATTTAGCACCAGCTTCTGTCTCCTGGAAAGTTCTGACTCTTAGTCAGATGGATAGATTTGCTTGGAGCTCTGAGTCTTAGTTGGATGGATAGATTTACTTGGAGTTCTAGTGTGGAGCTTAAGAGTTTGTTGCCTAAGCACAAGGACCTGAACTCAAATCCCCATAACCCATGTATGTACACAGCTAGATGCAGAGTGTGTCTATATCTCCAGCATGGTGGGAGGGTGGGGATCACTAGAGCCTGCTAGCCACCAGTCCAGCCTCAGGTTCATTCAGGTGGAGAATGACAGAGCAAGACACCTCACATGCTCCCTGGGGCCCATGTGTGTGTGTATCGCCACCCCCCACACATGCATGCATCATACACATACTTAAACACTAATAAATTATAAAGGAAGTATAGAGAACACTCCCCATTAATTCTCCTCTGCTCTTTTCTAAGTAAGTCAGCTTTAATTACCCATTTTCCTGCCTGTTGGAATTTGAAAAGATTCTAAGATTTCTCTGCACAAAGGGGAAAGTAAATGAAACTTTTGACCTAAAGTTTATACAATGTTTCTAATTGTAGTAAAGCAAAAACAAAGAATAAGAAAACTGCCTGGTACTATGGAAAGGCTTTCCATTACAGTTTTTAAATTATTTTACATATTATTATTATTATTATTATTATTATTATTATTATTATTTTGGTTTTTCAAGACAGGGTTTCTCTGTATAGCTTTGGAGCCTGTCCTAACACTTGCCCTGTAGACCAGGCTGGCCTGGAATTCTGCCCTCAAGTGCAGTGTTTAGAAATTTTTTTAAAAAGTTATTTATTTTTATGTGTATGGGTGTTTCACCTGCATATATGTATGTTTACCATATGCATGCATGGTTCCTGACGGGGTCAGAGGACATCAGATCCCCTGGAGGTGGAATTACAGATGGCGGTGCTGGGAACGGAACCTGGGTCCTCTGCAAGAACAGTATGTGCTCTTAACTGCTGAATCATTGCTCAAGGCCCCCCATGCTCGTTTTCACAAACCCATTTTCACGGAGTACATGGCCACTGTTAGTGGAACCAAAGAAATACAGATGCTTGAGCAAGATTTGGATTATTTTTTAGAAATTCAAAATATCTTGGCCTTGTCAGAAGTGTGTCCAGCTTTTGCCTTCAGCCTTGATGAAAGATTTTTTTTCTAAACTCATGTAAGTATATTATTTCCAACATGATTCTTAAAGGTCTTTCTAGGATCCAAGTCAGGTTGACCATTTGGATTCTCACTCCTGCTCTTACTTGAATTTCCTTCTCACCTTTCCAGGTCTCTGCAGCTTACTCATGGAGTATGAAAAGGAGGCAGCTCTGCTGCAAGATGTGCTATAATCCGAAGCACCACACAAGAAACAGACCCTTTTCTCCTTGTGCATCTGCAAACAGAATTTCTGTGGGGAAGCAAACTTACACTGAGAGAGACCTTGGGCAGGGTGAGGGATGTATACCAGGACGCATAGATCATTCTAGAAAGAATATGGGCAAGAAATGTTACAGTTTAAAAACTGTCCTCTTTTCTAATTACATGAAGAAGAAAGTCTCAGTTGGTGTTAACAAAGAGCTTGCTAACACTTTCATTTTCCTTTTTTAAGAAACTGAAGATGAGCCTCAGGCTCATGAGTGTCTTCAGCAGAAACTACATAGAGCTAGAGCTTAATACCATTGTATGGTTTTTGTAAATTAAAAAAAATTCAAAATGCCATCATTTTAGGTGACAGTTTTTTTTAATGGTAGTGCTACAAAAATTTCTTTTAAACATATTTAAGTTAAAAAATTTTAATGATTTAAAACAAGTATCAAGTAAATGTGAATGTAACACATACAAATAGTGCATAATGACTGCACATACCGATGTGTTAAAGAAAAACAAAATCACAAGACTAATGCTGGGAGAAGAAAACCAAATCCCCTACTAGACAGATTAGACCTCAGAATCCCACAGATGCCAGGAAATCCCCAAGTCAGGACTGCTATCTACAGATTACCAGGTAGTCGAGACTTCTTTCCATAGGTCGCTGTGAAGTCAGAGTTGCTATTCACAGGCCTGTTTCCAAACAGAAGACACACTTCCACTTGACAGTACAAATTATTTTTCAAAATGGTCTTTTATTCTCCTTGTGGACAATATTCATTGTGTTCAAACTTATAAAACAATACAGCTTGATGTCTTTGCTCCCATGTTGTGCCAGGACTGCCTTGGCAAGGTTACTGAAGAGGGATCCCAGATATTAGAA
Source organism: Mesocricetus auratus (assembly GCF_017639785.1). Taxonomy (NCBI): domain Eukaryota; kingdom Metazoa; phylum Chordata; class Mammalia; order Rodentia; family Cricetidae; genus Mesocricetus; species Mesocricetus auratus. The sequence continues at coordinate 33,789,929 of NW_024429201.1, forward strand.
TTGCTGACTTAAAATGTATACAGACTAGCTAGATGGTGGTGCTGCCCACCTTTCTTTCCAGCACTCGTGAGGCAGAGGCAGGCAGATTTCTATGAGTTAGAGGCCAGCCTGGTCTGCAAAGTGAGTTCCTGGACAGCCAGAGTGGTTACACAGAGGAAACAAACCTGTCTCGAAACATACACACACACACACACACACACACACACACAAACACACACACTCATATATGTATGAATATATATATGTTCATCAAAATACAAAATTAAAGTTCTCCTAGAAATAAAAAATTTTAAATGAAGAAAAAATATGTATTGTGAAAATATTTAAAATATAATTACACTTGTGGTTTGTGATCTTAAGGGTTTGTTTTTATATTTATTTATCTATTTATTTTACTGTTGCCAAAGTGATTTCCAAGGTACTTGTGAAAACATCAATACGACTTCTTCAGTTCAAGGGATCACAGCCTCCAAAGTCACTGGCTACTCCAACTAGGTTCCAGAACACTAACCAGACTATTGATTTAAAAAATAATGAGCAGGGCAGGGAAGAGAGCTCAGTGGTCAGATCCTTGTTGTGCAAACATGAGGAACTGAGTACAGTCTAGACCCCACGAATGTATGGGAGGCAGACAGGAGAATCTCAGGGGCTTACTGAGTAGCCTGCATAGTCAATCAAAGTGCTCCAGGTTCAGCAAGAGACCATGCCTCAAAAAATAATGTTAGTCTTCATGGTTACTTGGGGATGCTCTGGAAACTAATTCTTATCAAAGATTCCCTTGAACACTTCTACAGTGTAGTGTTCTGCACTAAGGGGCTTTCAATCATATCACAAACCCCAAGGTGTGGTGTGGTGTGGTGTATGTGTTTTAGGGATTAAGCACAGGGCTTGCCACTTGCCAGAAAAACAATCTGGCATTCTCAGAGTCTGACATTCGGGCTGCAGGGAATTCAGAGGAATATCGTTCCATGCACACAGTGAACGGATTCTTTGGCTCACTGGGGAGTCTGTTCACCAGGAAAGAGATGACTCCATCCTTCCCTTTTGGGTTTTCTTCCATCAGTTTGTGAACAGACCTATTTCTGATGCTGAAAATCATTGACAATGGAAATCACCTATGTGCTAGTTCACACGGAATTCATCCTTACAGTCCCTTGCCTCACTTATAAGGTGCCCATGCATCCAGCATTGTCGTGTCATTAACTTCAAGTCATTATAGGTGACCAACGTTGGGAAATGTGTATTAATAATATTCCTGAAGAGAGAGTGGAGTAGAGTAGAAGCAAAATCTGCAGGTGAAAATGATGCAGTGCCTCTTCAACAATTCATGTAACTGTGGGCTAATTTTAAAAAAATGTGTTTTTATTTTATGTGTATGTGAGTGGCTGCATTTTTTGTATGTGTACCATGCAAGTGTCTGGTGGCCACAGAGGCTGGAAGAAACTGTCATCCCTGGAACTGGAGTTACAGGTGGTTGTGAGCTAATTGATATTGGTGCTGGGAACTGAATCCAGGTCCTATGCAAGAACAGAATATGTTCTTAACCTCCCAGCCCTAGGAGCTAATTTATTTATGTGACCCATTTGACATTTGTTTTGTTTTTTGGTGTTTTTTTTCTTTTTGGAAAACATTCTCTTATATATCGCTAGTTAGATTGTAACTTAATTTGTAGGCCAGGCTGACTTAAAATGTCTCCAGTCTTCTTCTTTTAGGCTCTTGGGTGGGAGACATGCACTATCACAGCTAGTACTGAGGCCTTTGCTTTTGCTAAGAAATTTCAGCTGCTTTGTATGCATTGCAAATCTCTCTGTTTCATTAGTGAAGGAAAAGTCAAGAAGAGTTATTTACTTCCTAGTAACCATTCACCACGCAGTTTTCTCATAGGTGGCATAGAACCTTATACCCAGTTTCCTATTTGGACATTTACCTCAGTGATTCTGAAAAGTATTTTCTGTGCCAGCTTTCCCCTTTCTAGGTGAGTTTGGGATTGTTGTCTTGGATCTGTAAATCTTGCTCTTCTTGGAGGATATTGTAATGGTTCCACTTTCTAGGTGAGCAAACACAGTAAAAGAAAGAAAATAACATTGATTCAAGTTAACAGAAAAGTCCACTAAGTTAGTTATAAACCCAGACACAGAAAGAAAAAGATGGCATGTAGTCTCTCATAAGTGAAAATTAGACATAGAGCAAAGAATAACTAGCCTACAATCTATAACCTCAGAGAAGCTAGAAAATAGGAAGGACTCTAAGAAAGACATACATGAACCCCCAGAGAGACAAAAGGGACAAAATCTCCTGAGTAAATTGGGAGGACCTGGGGCAGAGGTAGGAGAAAGGGGAAGGGGGAGGGGAAAAACAAGAGGGATCAGGAATGTCAAGTAGGGGGAAGAACAGAGAAGGAGAATAAGGAAAGAGATATGTAAATAGAGGGAGCCATTATGGGCTTAATGTGAAATCTGACACTAGCAAATCTCCAGAGATACACAAGGATGATCCCAACTAAGCATCTAAGCAATAGTGGAGAGGCTACCTTAAATGCCCTTCCCCTATAATGAGGTTGATAACCACCTTACATGCCATCCTAGAGTCTTCATCCAGTAGCTGATGGAAGCAGAAGCAGAGATTCACAGCTATACACTGAGCCAAACTCCTGGAATCCAGTTGTAGAGAGGGAGGGGTGATGAGCAAAGAGTGAAGATCATGATGGGAAAACACACAGAAACGGCTGACCTGAAGAAGTGGGAGTTCACGGCCTCAAGTCTGACAGCTGGGGAACCACCAGAAGACAGAACCAGACCCTCTGAATGTGTGTGTCAGTTGGTGGGTCTGGGCAGTCTAGGGGACCTCTAGCAGTGGAACCAGTATTTATCCCTAGGGTATGAATGGGCTTTTGGAGCCCATTCCCCATGGAGGGATACTCTCTCAGCCCAGATACAGGGGGAAGTCCTAGGTCCTGCTCCAAATGATGTGACAGAATTTCATGATTCCCCATGGGAGACCACACCCTCCCTGAGGAGTGAATGGTGGTGGGATGGGGGTGTTGGTGGGGAGAATGGGAGGCAGAGGGAACAGGGATTGGTATGTAAAATAAGGTTGTTTTTAATTTAAATAAAAACAAAGAAAAAAGATAATGATTGTTGGTTAAAAATTTCTTTGATTCCAATGACACCTTATATTTTGTTGCTTCTTCATGACTGCCCTACTCATTAATTATGTGGTATATGATTCAGCTAAGAGATACTTGTCAGTTTTTCCCCTGCTGTCCATAATGCACATACCTTTCTTCTTTAATAAGTTACAGATATAAAATTCCATTACAAATAAACAAAGAGAGCCTTAAATTATTTTCAAGAAAGTCACTATCAATTGCAACCTTAAGACTATATTTTAGTGATATGCTGTGCATTGAAAATGCTGCAGGATTCTTCAGTTTCATGATATTTCCTAGAGAAGCTGTCCAGCAGCATAAAGTCTGTTTCATTGTAGACCCCTTGAAGACGCAATCATCATGGAAGGAATTAAGAGCTTAGAATTGTTTGGACCATGGCTTTATTAAGGCAGGTGTCCATGTATGTTTTCTCTTCTTTATTAGAAGTACAAGCAGATAACTATAGTCAAATAACCTTAATACCAAGAGAATTAAATAGGCTTTAATGATAATGTGTTTGACTTTTGCTTACTCTAGAAGGACAAGGGTGCAACCTCACTGGCTAAGAGCAAAGGGGAAATTTTTCTTTCTTTCATCCTTGCTTCAAGCATGGCTCTTTTAATAATAATAATGAATATCAAATTTTAAGATGGCTAATATTTACAGTGCACTCTAGGGATATGGAGTTGAAATTTCTAAGAGATGGCAGTATTCATTATGAATCATTTACATTCAACATACAGCTATTGCACATCTAATATATCCTAGTTAGACACTCTACCATACGGTAGATGCATGAAGATGAATATGACCCAGGCCTCAGAGTTAGGCAAAAAAAACAGATGATAGAAGAGTTAATTATAAGCACATGTTTGACTATGATGCATTGGAGAGTGTACATTGGACAGTCCCAGGCACTCAACTAGTGGAAAAGACCTGAAAAATTCTACCAGGGAACTCCTACAGCTGATAAACACTTTCAGCAATGTGGCAGGATAAAAGATTAACTCAAAAAACAAATACCCCTCCTATATACAGATGATAAAAGGGCTGAGGAAGAAATCAGAGAAACATCACCCTTCAAATAGCCACAGACAACGTAAAATACCTTGGGGTAACTCTAACCAAACAAGTAAAAGACCTGTATAACAAGAACTTTAAATCTTTAAAGACAGAAAATAAAGAAGATACCAGAAAATGAAAGGATCTCCCATGCTCTTGAATAGATAGGATAAACACAGTGAAAATGGAAATCTTACCACAAGCAATCTACAGATTCAATGCAATTGTCATCAAAATTCTGGCATAATTCTTCACAAAACTTGAAAGAACAATACTCAACTCCATATGGAAAAACAAAAATCCTAGCATAGTCAAAACAATCCTGTACAATAAAGGAACTTCTGGAGGCATCACCATCCCTGATTTCAAGCTCTACTATAGAGCTAGAGTAATGAAAAAAAAATTGTGTTGGCACCAAAACAGGCAGGTAGAATCAAATTGAAGACTGATATTAATATACAAACCTTTGAACACCTGATTTTTGAGAAAAAGCTAAAATACACAATGGAAAAAAGCACCTTCAACAAATTGTTCTGGCATAATTAGATGCTAACATGTAGAAGAATGCAAATAGGTCCATATCTGTCTCCATGCACAAAACGTAAGTCCAAATGGATCAAAGACCTCAACATAAATTCAGGCACACTGAACCTCTTAGAAGAGAAAGTGGGAAGTACCTTTGAATGAATTGGCTTAGGAGACTGCTTCCTGAACATAACACCAGTAGCACAGACACTGAGATCAACAATAAATTAGTGGGACCTTCTGAAACTGAGAAGCTTCCATAAGGCAAATTATACAGTCAACAAGACAAAATGGCAGCATACAGAATGGGAAAAGACATTCACTGGCCCCGCATGTGACAGAGGGTTGGTTTCCAAAATATACAATGAGTTCAAGAAACTAGACACCAAAACAACAAATAATCCAATTAAAAATGGGGTAAAGATCTAAATAGAGAATTCTCAATAGAGGACTCTCACATGGCTGAAAGGCACATAGATAATTGCTCAACATCCTTAGCCATCAGGGAAATGCAAATCAAAACAAAGCTGAGATACCATCTCACTCCTGCCAGAATGGTTAAAATCAAAAACACCAATGAAAGCTTATGCTGGAGAGGATGTGGAGTAAGGGGAACACTCCTCCACTGCTGGTGGGAGTGAAAGCTTGTGCAGCTGCTTTGGCCATCAGTATAGCGGTTTCTCAGAAAATTGGGCTTCAGTCTACCTCAAGACCCAGCAATAACACTTTTGGGCAAAACTCTAAAGGATGCACACTCATATCACGAGGACATTTGTTCAACTATGTTCATAGCAGCATTTTTTGTAACAGACAGAACCTAAAAGCAACTTAGATGCCCCTCAACCAAAGAATGCTCCTCAACTAAAGAATGGATAAAGAAATTATTGTGCATACACACAATGAAGTACTACAATGACATTTTGAAATTTGCAGGCAAATGGATAGCACTAGAAGAAGCCATCCTGTGTGAGGTAACCCAGACACAGAAAGACTAGCATGGTATGTACTTACTCATAAGTGGATATTAGGCATAGAGCAAAGGATAACCAACTTATAGTCCACAACTCCAGAGAAGCCAGGAAGTAAGGAGGACCCTAAGAGGGACATACATGGGACCCCCCCAGAAGAGGTAGTGAGGGTAGTAGGAGAGTGGAGATGGAAGAAGGGGATTGGAGAGGAGACTATGAGGGATAGAGAAGGTTGAGTTGGAGGAAGGACAGAGAGGGAGAGCAAGGAAAGAGATACCTTGATAGAGGGAGCCATTATGGGATTAAAAATAAACCTAAAACTAGGGAAATTTCCAGGAATCCACAAGGATGACCGCAGCTGAGAATCTAAGCAATCCTGGAGAGGGTACTTTAACTGTCCTTCCCCTATAACCAGATTGATGGCTACCTTAATTGCCATCACAGAGCCTCCAGTGTTATGTTCTTTGCCATAGTGGTTATGGACTCTAACCCTAACACTGTAAGTCCCAATAAATGTTTTGCTTTATAAATTGCTTTGGTCATGGTAACTAATCACAGCTATTGAAAAATAACTAATACAAATATCTTCAGAGAAGAACACAGACATTGCAAAGTTTCCAAAGTTTTCTGCATTGTACTCACAGGAAACTGGGCCTGCAAATTGCCAATCAAGAATCAAGGAGATGGGACCTACCTCTTCCTGTTGTACCATGAGCTACTGATAGTTTTAGCATAGGGACAATAATTGTGTTTAGTTGGGTACCCAACATTGACCCCTTTAGTTTTGGTTAAAAACAATGAATCACAAAGCAAAACGCAAAGACGAGAATGTGGGAAGAGACATTTAGCAGGAGAATGATAAGGACAGGGGAGAACAAAAGAGGGTTCAAGGAAGGCATGCATTATACAGATGTATGAAATTGTCAGAGAAAATTTAATCAATAAAGAATTGATTTCTGGATGAAGAGAGGAGGAGCAGGTGGGGTGGAAGAGGAGGTGGGGGAGGAGGGAGGTGATGACAGATCTCTCACTTCTCACATTCCCATACCCATGAAAAGCCATGGGAGGGTGAGCAAGAAAGGAACATTATCTGTGCCAGGAAGACAGCCCTTAGCACAAACTGAATTATTTGTCACTTAAAACACATTTCTAGCCTCAAACTCATGAGAAAATAAAATTGTGTTGTTCAAGATTATGATATTTCGTAATGGCAGCCTAAGACTAGTGGGCCCAGAATTTTCTTTTCTTTCTAGAAGACATAGAAAGTTGTGCCTTTTGTTTTTGTCTGCAAAATTCAGCATTCCGGACATACACCAGCTTTATAAAAGATGCTAAACTCTTTTTTGTTTGTTTGTTTGTTTTGATTACTCTTCAGGAAGACTGGAATGGGTTAGATTCCTATGTCACACTGGTGAATAATATACAATAGAAGGAAAATCCATTTCATTCACAATTTCAAAAACCATACAGAGAACATAGTTTACAATTATACACTCCCTGTGCCAAAGTTTTGTCATCACGGCAAGAGACTCTGGTTCCCCCCCTCTTCTCTCTCTCTCCCTCTCCTCCTCTCCCCTCTGTCCCTTCCTTTTTTTGAAGTTTAACATTATAATTGACACTTGTTGAAATTCCTGTTGAAAATAAAACAAAGTAAATTGAGGAATCCTTATATCTTATTTCATTCAAACATCCCACACAAGAGGTATCTTGATTTGGCAACACGGTAGTGATATGGAGTAGATTTCCTATCTAGCAAGGGAACTTATAACATGATGAAGACACCAAGGAATGAACCAATAAGTCCTGTGTGTAATTACATTGGGGGGGTCTTCTATATGACCCATGAGCCATTATCCTAAATATTTGTGTAAACATGTATTAGTTCATCTTCACGTTTCCCAAGTATATTTATGCTTAGCTCCAAAGTGTGCTTTGCTTCGTTTTATGAACTAATACCAACTGAACTAGCTTAGCTTTTCAAATAAAATAATAAAATAAAATTAGTTGAAATACTGTATTTCCTATTATTCATATTTTTGAAGATTTCTATAACCATCATTACGCAGAGAAGAGAATATTCTCATCTTTTACTTCTGAAAATAAGTTTTCATATCTAATCCACTTTTAAATGAATTAGAAAAATAATATCAGTTCAACAACATCATACACCTTTTTGGGTCCGTCCTGGCCTGACCTCACTAAATACTTACAAATAAAACTATAGCTTTATTTGCCATAAAGTTTCATTCTTAAAAGACTTAAATATTTTACCTATACTAAATATGCAAGAATTGTCCCATCACCGAAGAACATGATCTTAGAAAAGACTGCTTGAGTTTAAAATCTAAGTTTGAATTGACTGCATGTTGAAAGGGATGCAGTGTCCTTCAGTGACAGGGTTGCAGTGACCTTCAGTGACAAGAACGTGGTGTCCTTCAGTGACAGGGACGTGGTGTCCTTCAGTGACTGGGATGCAGTGTCCTTCAGTGACTGGGATGCAGTGTCCTTCAGTGACAGGGATGCAGTGTCCTTCAGTGACAGGGATGCAGTGTCCTTCAGTGACAGGGATGCAGTGTCCTTCAGTGACAGGGATGCAGTGTCCTTCTGTGACATGGATGTGGTGTCCTTCAGTGACAGGGATGCAGTGTCCTTCAGTGACAGGGATGCAGTGTCCTTCAGTGACAAAGATGCAGTGTCCTTCAGTGACAAAGATGCAGTGTCCTTCAGTGACAGGGATGTAGTGTCCTCCTGTAGCACATGCAGAGAGGATGCAGTGTCCTTCAGTGACAGGGATGCAGTGTCCTTCAGCTACAGGGATGCAGTGTCCTTCAGCTACAGGGATGCGGTGTCCTTCAGTGACAAAGATGCAGTGTCCTTCAGTGACAGGGATGCAGTGTCCTTCAGTGACAGGGATGCAGTGTCCTTCTGTGACAGGGATGCAGTGACCTTCAGCTACAGGGATGCAGTGTCCTTCTGTGACAGGGATGTGGTGTTCTTCAGTGACAGGGATGCAGTGACCTTCAGCTACAGGGATGCAGTGTCCTTCTGTGACAGGGATGTGGTGTTCTTCAGTGACAGGGATGCAGTGTCCTTCAGTGACAAAGATGCAGTGTCCTTCTGTGACAGGGATGCAGTGACTTCAGCTACAGGGATGCAGTGTCCTTCAGCTACAGGGATGCGGTGTCCTTCAGTGACAAAGATGCAGTGTCCTTCTGTGACAGGGATGCAGTGACTTCAGCTACCGGGATGCAGCGTCCTTCAGTGACAAAGATGCAGTGTCCTTCAGTGACAAAGCTGCAGTGTCCTTCTGTGGCACATGCAGAGAGGATGAAGTGTCCTGTGACAGTTTTCTCAGATGTAAAGGGACACTGAGTGTTTCACAGTCATTGCTTTCACAGGTGATGTGGTTGCTTCTGGCAACAAGGCATTGCAGTGGCCAGCACTGGGAACTGTAGCTCTTCGGCACAACCAAACAGAAAGAAGTCTTCACAGCACCTTTGGTCCTATCTAGAATTGAAGATACTAATTTCATCTATAGTGAACCTCCTGATCTTCCCTGATTAACAGTAACTGGAGACAATTTTTAAGACATTTACAGATGATAAAAAGTGGGTTTATAATGCATGTGTCCCGAACTGTCTTCTGTTTTGGCCTTTGCCTTTATGACCCAGAGTTTATGTCATGATTAGCTATTAGCCCATTAGACCATGTTTTGTCTTATCTAACTTAGTCTAGACTTGTGTACCAATTTTCTTCTTTTAGTTCTTTCTGCTGTTCACCTTATTCCTTCCTGTCTCAAACTTTGGAGGGGGGAGTAGTGTTTCTGTGAATAAACTTTTTTACATCTCTATTGTGTATAGTGGGGCAACACATTCAGAGGTCTGAGGACAACTTGTGGGAGTTCATTCTCTTCTCCCACCACGTGGGTTCTGGGGACGGAACTCTGCTTGACAAGCCTGGCAGAAAATGCCTTTACCTGACGAATGATCTCAGCATCCCCAAGGACTATTTTAAGAAATATATAAAATTCCATGTCATGTGGTTGCTTATATCCTGCTGTCTTTGCTACAGCATAAGAAACGTCACCTGTCATAGGAGTAGCTGATGTTTCTGCCTTGTCAGTTCTCAGTGGCAACAATCTCAGCTGACTCCACATGAGAACCTCTGCAAGCACAGGGTGAACAGTTTTATAGGGAGACATGTCATTTAAAGACTCTGGTCTGGTCCTCCTGTGTGCAATCACAGCTTAGCAGAGGAGAAAGCCGTGTGTTTTTGCACCTGAACCTATGACCTGGACACAAGTTTAACACCTGTTAAATACCCCAGAGCAATCCTAGCACTTAGAGTTACTCTTCAATGCTCCTTTGAAAATGGACATTAAAGAGGAGAAAAAAGGAGCCCTGAAAAACCAGCACGAACTGAAGACCTTTCGAAAATCACTCTGATTCTTGTCCAAGCATGCTCAGTGAGAAGACTGGTTGAGTGAATGCATTCTTTATCAGAATGACTTCTCAGAAGACCTCTTGTTAAGAAAAGTCCTTGTTAGTAGAGTGGGATTTAGGGCAGTGATTAGATTGTAGGTTTATCCTCTTTTTTACACCCTTTATTGGAATTGGGCAAAACAACAATCCAATAGCATCTGATAGAACAGCGCAAAGACCTCTGGGGTCAAAGTGTGGACTAAGGCAGTTACTTAGGAAAGCGGATTGTCTTTCTGAATTGCATGTGGCAGGAATATCCACCCCACAGCCACATGTAAAAAAGTTGAAGGTTAGATTTCCACTTCACTATGTGTGCTGATGTGTATCTGTAATGTGGTTGTGTGCCAGTGGGTACAGCGCCACTGACACCAGAAAAGGTTTGACCCCCTTTGGCAAGAGTTAAAGGCATTGTAAGTGTACCTACCCAATGAGGGTGTCAGAAACTGACCTCATCCTCTACAAAAGCAGTGTATACTCACGCTTAACTGTTGAAGCAGCTCTCTTTTCCTGTTGTTATTTACAATAAGTAAATTTGATGTTATATATTAGGATAGTTAAAGCCACAAAGCTTTGCTTTCATTAAAATTTCCCTTTATGCTGGAAGCACCTATTTGGCATGACTTCTGGGGTGCTTGGAAGATGCTTGCTGAATACACAGCAGAGCACACCATTATGGGACAGTGAGGTTGGGGACTGCAATGCCTTCATCTCATCATCCACAGTATTGGATAGTCTCCTCACTGTGGCCTTCTAATCCAAGCATTGTACTTAATGTAAATAAGGTTGCTTCTAGAAAAACATGAATTATTTAGGTTGATAATCATTAAGTTATTATGAAAATATTTAACATATATAAAAACAGTTTTCTAGCCAAATAGCTGCAAATTATTTTGGAATTCTAGGTTCTATGAGGAAGTTAAACATCTATAAGACATAGTCACTGGCTTCAGGAGGCTTACAGCCTAGGAAGAGCTGCTGCTTTCTCTCCCAGCTGTGCCAGTCAGAAGATGGATAATCAATTACCTTTTGATTCCAATAGGACTTCTGTACAACCCCTAAATCATTTTCCTTTTCCTACTTCATATCCCGGTCACTGCAAGTCTCTGCAAAGTACAGTGTGATATTTTTGGTATCTTTATATGTTGTATGTTAAACAATGCAGAATAATGGCTTAACTGTTTCCAGAATGGAGAGGCTACCTTGTCTGAGATTACATACTGGAAATGAGATTTCCGTTACTAACAATAGAAAGGGGGAAAACACATTTAGTTTATGTAATTTAATGGCAAATCCTACATAAGTATTTGAGTATCTTACTTTTTCCATCAATATCTTATTTTCTCTCCTCAAATATACCTTCTTGTGACTGTTGGACCCCCAAACATTGCTAATTGTGGACTTGTCTAATGAGGACAAGGGCTGTAGCCATTCCTCTTGTGTACATAATAAGGAGAATGAACAGTCATTTCTAAGAGGTGAATGTGTATTACCATAGGCAGAAAATGTGCCCGACACCAATTCAGCAGTAAAAATGTAGTACAGAATATCCCAGATCAAAACAATCAATTTATTTATCCTTTTACTTAACAAATATAAGTGATTTTCTCTAATATTCCCTAATTAGTCTTAATGCTTTGCAAAACAGCCTCATCATTGTCAGCTACAAGTAGGGGGAAACTGAATTAATACGGCCTAACAAAAACATGAATCAGGAAGTATGAGTATAGATAATCCAGAATATATCAGGTAGAAGGGTAAAAAGATCTCAGGCCTGCATCTTTTGTTTTACATACCCTTGGTTTGGTTGTTGTCATTTGACCGTTTGTTTTGAAACAGGGTCTTCTTCTAGTCTTGGTTGGCTATAGCTCTAACAACTATAACTATAGCTGTAACTATATAAAACTATAACTATAACCCTTGCCATCTTCCTGCTTCGGCCTCCTAAGTACTGGAATTATAAGCATGAACTACCATACCTAACACATCTATTTTTTTTAAAGAAAAGTATTCTTGTAAGTCTGTCTAACAGCTTAGTTCTTACTGACCAGAGGATATCACATGGCCACTCCTAGCAGCAAAGATGTTTGTACCATTGTTTGGAATGTACATACGAATTCACAGCTGTTGAGATAGCACATACAGCATCTGTGGAAGTTCAGAACACATGAAATCCCAGCAAGGAGAGGGGAAAGTTGGAACGGAAGAACTGTTGGCAACTGGTAGCTGCTCAGAGAAGGACAGTCCCTTTTCTTCAAGGGTGTGGCCCTTGGTGGGTTGACTGTGTACCAGCGGAAGAGCACTCTTGCAAGATTATAAGACATCACTAACTGCAGTTGACCGGTTTTCAAAACATGACACAAAGTAGGGTGTAGGAAAGTGGTAGTAAATATGAGGAAAGGGGAAGGAAGTTTACTATGATCAAAACTCACTGTAAAAAAATAATACAAATTAAAAGAAAAATGTTAACAAAGGAAAAAAAGGAGGCCTTTCAAGAGCATGAAGAATTTCAGTTTTCCAGTCTATATTAAAACGAATCGAATAAATGTGAATGGCCTTGTGGATATTTTTAACTAGTCTATCATGCTGGACATAGGAAGCCACTAGTTCTTCCAGGTTAGTCTTGACGACACAAAAGGCCATGGGCTTCTACCAGCTATTTTCTATGACCCTATATTCACTCTTTGGGGCTTTAGGGAAAAATAATCACAGCATTTATCGGAGTTTTTTGTTCATTTTATGAACTAGTAAATGTCCTTAGCCCAATGCCTGGCACACAAGCAATTATAAGAATACACAATTATTAATACTATGAATAAACTCAACTAGAGTTGAGCCTTTATGAATTCTTGGTATATTGCTTTTAGCATTCCAAAAATGTGTGTGCTAGGGATGCCCGTCTGGAGCTCTGGATGTGTCCTCTGAGAAGGTTCCCATGACACCAAGTGCTCTGGAGGTCAGCACTGATCCTGAGTGAAGATTCCTGCAACTCAGTGTGGATGTGCTGCTCGGCAGGCTCCCGGATGTAGAGCTGTTAATTTCTCCTCCAGAGCTGGATGGAGGCCCAGGCTGCCTTGCAACACTGAGAGATGCCATGCCAATTCCAGGCAAGGTCTTTATTGCTGGAACTGCTGCATAATGACAGCTTTATTCATGTGAAAACGCAGAATGCATTTCAACTGTATGAAATTGTTTATGTTCATCAGAAATGTTATTTGTCTTCACAAACTCTGGTTTCAATGAACCAGCTATGTAACGGATATTAAATAAACATGGAATTTTACATGTTCATAACATTTGGTTTCTTGTTGTGATTTTGATGAGCAATACTTTCAAGCATTGTCAGTTCTTCTTTATTTACAAAGAAATGTTTACATGTAGCATAGTGATTCAGTGACTAGCTTTATTTTAAATAAGTCAACTTTTCTGCTCAATGTTTAATGTGAAGCCGACTCACAAATGTTCTTTTTAGGCCACATTTACATTTCTTTCTGAATAACACGTATTATATTATTTTTGACTTAGTATCATGAGTCATACAAACCAAAGATATCCTAATTCTATTTTAATGCATTTTTGCAAGATAAATAATTTACAATGCACTAATCAAACTAAGGATCTCATATTAAAAGATGTAAGACTGCTGAGGATGACCTATGGAAACTGACTCTCTTAAAAATAAGTTTTCATAATTATTGTATTTAAAAATTAACTTTCTCCTATGAAATCCTGATAACAAGTATAAAATGAAAAGTTGGAACTCCTCTATCTTTTTACACATTTAAGAAAAGTAAATGAATACTTCCTAACCTGATGAGCTTTATGTTTCTCAAAAGAAAAAAGTCAGATGGCTAGCAAACACTCTGCATGTATAGCCTGGGTTTAGTCATCTCTTTAACATAAATTCCTTTCCAATCTATATGTGTTCTTCGTGTACCTTAAAAGTTGTATGGTTTTATTTGTAGATTTATTTGTGAAATGTTTGTTTTTGGCAATTCAAAGAATGCCATCTATTGCTTTTTTGGATGGCTAAAATGAGTTAACAATGACTCCATATTCCTGTCTTCTGTTGCCTTCCCTGGCCACCCACCTGTGAGCATCCACTCATGTCTCATGAGATATGAGAAGTTAAGACAGAGCAAATGGACACTCCAGTCACAAAGCTTCCTTTGGCACTTCAGAAATTTCTTTAAATGGACCCCTCAGGTCACACGTGGCCAACCAGCATCATTGTGGAGGCATGTGTGTGCCACGAGGCTGTTATGGGAGGCACTGGAAGGTCCTGAGGAGGAGAAAGCTGACCGTGACACAACTGTCCCATTGATGGCACTTTGTGCTTGGTTTGGACATTAGGGGTGATAGTAGACAGAAAGAGAGGATGCAACAGAGGAAGCTAAAAAGCAGACAGCTGGAGTAGAGAGAAACTGTATGACCATATTTCTAAGCTCCCTAGTACCAGCTTGCAACAGCCAGTAGTATTTCTTTCAAATGCCTCTCTATGCTACCTTCTACAGTCTACAGGAGGTTACTTTGTGGATGCCCAGCCTCCCCCATTCCTAAGATTCTTTCCATTTGACTAGTTTCATTTTTCAGGCAATGACCTTTCCCTGACCTCAGCCTCACTCTGGGGTCACCTTGCTGGAGCACTGGTATAAAACTGAATAGAAGTCCTGCCAGATTGTTGGCACTGGATAAGTGGTGCTGAGTACAATTGCCCTTTTATGAGCGGGAGGGCAGTTTCCTTTCCTGGGGCACAGAGCTCTGGGCTGCCTGATATCCCCCTTTCATTTTGTTGTCCAGATCTGCAAGCCTGTGGCCCTGCAGGAAGACGACACACTCCACTGCTGCGAGAAGGGAAGAAGGACCCTTAGCAGGCAGAAATACAACTTGCAGGGGCGATCGGAACATTCATTTTGTCATGAAGCAGGTCAACTATTTGCCTCCAGATAAAAGCTCCAGTGCTTTAGCTTAGTTTACTGACTTTAAAATTTCAATGATGTTATTATACTACATTATATTCTTTTGAAAATCTTTGCTCGAACCTTAACTATGCCTTCATTGTGGTCTGTCACCAAAACACCCCCGGAGGCAACTCTTTTTATTTCAACATGGAAGAAATACAACTATGAATCTACCAGATGATGAACAGTTCTGATACCCAAGGCCGTGCTGCTGCTCCTTATTGTGGAAGCAATCTGTCTAATGGGTCCTGTGGCTGATATTCCACATCTATATTATCGTAGTTTATTCAGACTGGTATAACAAAATATCTTACACTGGCCAATGTATACATAACAGGAATTGTTTCTCATGGTTCTGGAGACAAGGAAATCCAAGACCAAGAGACTAGCAGATTCGTGCCTGCTGAGGACCTCCATTCCTGATTCATAGACAGTGTCATCGAGCTTGCCTTCACATAGCAGAAGGGTCCAAGAAACTCTTCAGACTTCTTGCAAGATAATCAATATCATCTTTCATTCTTTGTGTTCATGACTCGCTTGCCTTTTAAAAACTCTACCTGTCTTCATCTCAATATTACATTAAGAATTAGGTTTCAGCACTTGAAACAGGCCACAAGATTCAGAGTACAGATAGTGAATAGCAGGCTGTGACATGTGGCATTAAGATTAGAGTCCAGTGCCCTAACCTCTTTTGAATAGACACATAGCAAGACTGGCAATGTCTGAGGTCACCACTCTATACAATCTGTGTATGTTCCCACCTTAAAGATGTGAAGGCTAAGAAAGAGTAAAAGAGAAACTGAAGTGGCTCATGGGAGACAAAAAAGAAAAAAAATCCCTTCATCTCGCAGTTCAACGTTGTCAAGTCTTAGAAAAATAGTATTTCAAGTAATTTTCAAATGAATACAGTCATGTCCCATATTTGGGAATTTAATTAAGCCCAAGGGGCAAAAGGTATGGAAGTTTTAAATACCATTTTACTATGCAAAACATTCATGAATATTTTCAGCAACATTAGGTAATTCTATATCAAATACACTTCTGATTCCTAGCGAACTAGTTGTGCCACAGAGCACAACCATCAGTCAGTGTTAGCTCCACGCAGACACATTGTTCCCTGTGCACGCTGAAGCAATCAAACGAGTCTGCAAATGTTCTTCAAAGAATACATCTAGCATGCTACTTCGTTAAACATCTCCTTGGCATTCATTCTATTTTCCACTTTGAATTGCTGCATTTAGTTTTGTAATGACCTTCTATGGCAAAAAGGTTTTATTAACTCTTTGATCTTCTCGCTTTGGGATGAAAACAAAGAACATATAAATGAGCACTTTGTGCAGTGCCTTGTAGAGACTGGGAGGAAAAAAGGAAATATGTTTTCATCAAAAAGATTGGTTTGTGTGGATACTTTCAGCCTTACCCATTCTCTCCTTTTGAGAAAAATACTTACTAGGATCACACACGCATTTGTTATTATATTCCCCTGTATAACAAAGTCTTTAGCTTCTCTATGGCGCTGGTAGCTGAGGTTAGGGTCATGCAACTCTTTGAGGGTTTTCTTTTTAAGTCTATCATCTGTCCTTGTTTCCCTCCAAATCTGCCCATAATTCTCTAGGAATCTGTCACCGAATTTACAGGACACTGGAAGTATACTTCCAAATTCTCTTCTCTCGTGTGTGTCCACGTGAGTGAGAAGGGCAGCGCATCCCCAGGATGATAATTTCTGAGAAAAAAAGTGGCCATTGTATCAAAATGAAAATGATTCATTATCATTTTACCCACGTATTCTGGAATATGTGGACTGGCCCTCATCATTTAGTTATGTTGTTTCTGACACACATAACTAACATTATTAATAAATGAATGGCCACTTTTCAAATCTGTCTATATATTTTATACCCCTTCTCTTCATTTCCTTATACACACTCTCTTGACTTTGTTTCTGTAAGTTACCCAAAATGGTCACAGTCACTAGCCAGAACAAACTTTTTTCTTTTTCATGCTCAGAATCAGTCACTTATCAAGTAAGACATGGACTTTAGCATTTGAAATTTGAGGCTCCATTATTCAGTTGGAAGTAATCTGACGCAAGAGGATGAAATTAGTTCTGTGTTCAGAATGTGGCCTGTGAGGTTATAGTATGGTATGTTTATCAGTAACAAGAAACTATAAAATAACATTTCTCTTAGGATTTTTCAAACATCCTTAGTATTCCTTATCCATCCTCCCTCTGTCTCACTCAGTATTTCCTTCCCTCCTTGAAACCTCTTCCCTGAGGTCTTACTTTCAGTGTCTGAAGCTGCTATACAAGCTACTAAAGGAGCATATCAACCTATAAACCCTACAAACTGCAACAATGATCATTATGGCACAATATATCCAAGAGTGTAATAATGGCACTTTTATACTGGGGTAACCAACAACCACTTAACCGGACCCACGACCTATGCCATATGAGCAACATTAATGAACTCAGTAGGCTCTCTCTCCCTCTTTTTCTCTCTCTCATATATACATATGTGTGTGTGTGATGAATATAAAGTTTATTATTGTTATCATTATTATTATTATATGCTTTTTCTTTTTTATTTTATTCTTTTATTTAAATTAGAAACAAGCTTTCCTCACATGTCAATCCCAGCTCCTTCTCCCTCTCCTCTTCCCCCACCACCCAACATACTCCCTAACCCCCCACCCACTCCCCACTCCATTCCCCAGGGAGGGTAAGGCCCTCCAAGGGGGAACCTCCAGAGTCTGTCATTTTGTTCAGGGCAGGGCCTAGGCTCTCCCCTAAGAGTCCAGGCTGGGAGTATTTTTTTGAGACAGGGTTTATCTGTGTAGCTCTAACTGTACTGGAATTCACTCTGCAGATCAGGCTGACCTTGAACTCAGTGATACATTTGCCTCTGTCTTCCAAGTGCTTGAATTAAAGGCATACACCACCACTGCCCAGTTTAAATACAAAACAATAGCAACTAAAGAAGATGTCATGAAATTGAGAGGAACTTGGGGGTTATGTGAGGAGTTGAAGTAGGCAGAGAGACTTTGAGGTGGAGATGATGTAAATACAATACTCAAGTATGAAATTGTACGTGCTTCAAAATGAATTCATCCCATTTTGGCTCTGTTCTCCTTTTGCTTGACTCATTTATGACAAATCCCTATGGCACTGGTGTACTGAAAGTGTCACTTTCAGAACAGAAAAGGGGAGTCATTTGGTTGCTTTGAGCTCATGAAGCAGACCTTGCAAAGCAGACCTCACACCAGAACCCACATGTCTTCATTTCTATTCTGCTTTTATTTGCTTGTCTAAGGCAAAGGATTAGGGGAAAATGATCAACAATTGATAAGTGAAAACACAGATTCCACCTTGACAAATATAACTTTTAAGTGAAGTTCTTAATTGGTCTAAATAATAAAAACCCAGAGTCGAATACAGAGGAAAATGCTGAGAGATCAGAGAGAAGATGGAGCAAAACCACAGCCACACCTCTTACCTCCTTAGCATCTCAGCAGAGAAGAGAGTGCGCTCCTGTTCTCCCTGCCTGTATCATATCTCCTCCCAGCCATCTCACTTCCTGACTGTCTGTACAGACCTCTAGACTCCTATGGTTAGAAAATGGCAAGCTCAATTCTCTGATCTTCAGCCAGGCTTTAATTATACAGACAAGATATCACCATAGTAACTGGTCATTTCCTCTAAACAAGTGACAAATCCTCTTTTAACTGGTGTCCTTCCCAGTGGAAACATTTCTTCATAGTTAGGTTTCTGCCTTGTCATTCCTCAGACTATAGATTTTTAGCTAACAACTTGTTTAACATATTATTTTCAATACTAATAATCACAGATATTGAGATAAGTAAGACTACCCATACTAGGAATGTTGAATTTCTGTATACCTACTTTGAAATCATACCAGTGGAGTAACTGAGGTCTGAAAACTGTACAAACAGAAAAGCACATTGGGAATGTTTGCAAATATCCCACTGAAATACCCTTTATCAAAGAACTAGTAATAGAACAGTTGATATTTACATGTGTAAAATAATATGACCTTAGGTAAAAAGCAAGAAGGTAAACAAAGACTATAACTGTGAACAATTATTAAGAAAAAAGGGATTCTACCATGGGCGGTCTGCCCAGGACTCCCTATACTGCCAGTTCTGGCTCCTCAGATCTTAGATTATAGGTACAAAACACTAAATATAGCTGTAAATAGTCAATACTTCATAAAGTATAATATTTATTCAGGGGATGATAGCAAGTCAGAGGTATATTTTTATGTTTTTCTTAAAGTATAAAATCTAAGGATGCTTAATAATATTTTAGAGTTTATAAAATTTAATATAAAGTTTTTTCCTCTGTTTTTATTTATTTGTATTTTTAATCTGTTTTCATAGGTCAAAACAATAAATTCATTTTTACTTGAAAAAAATGAAGGATAAAGGGCTTTCTTTGTATGTATATGTAGGTGTTCATGAATGTGGAAGTGTGTAGTAGGTATGTGAGTGTGTGTGCCTGCATTCAAGGACAAGATGGCAGGTTTCAGTATTGACTTTCAAGCACCAACCTTATAGACTTTTGTTTTTCTCTATTTTTCTTTATTAAAATATATTTTTCATATAATATATTTTGATTATAATTTCCCCTCCCCCAACTACTCCCAGGTTCTCCACACCCCCCTCCATCCAAGTCCACACTCTTTCTTTCACACTCTCCATCTTGTGTTTTGAAGCAGGATGTCCTACTGGCATGAAACTTGCCAATTAGACTAGCTGGATTGGAAAGTGAGCCCCAGGGATCTTCCTATGTATCTGCTTCAGCAGCAGGAGAATTACATGCATGAACCACCATACCTAGCTTTTAAACATAGGTTCTAAGACCCAGACTAAGGTCCTCATGATTACAAGTCAAGCCCTTTACCAACTAAGACATCTCCACAATAATGGACAAAGGATTATTGTAAAAAAGAAAAAAATTATTTGTTTGTGTTTTTTTTGGTTTGGATTTGTTTTAGTTTTTTATTTGTAATTTTATGTGTAAAGGTATTTTGTCTGCATGTATATCTATACATGTGTGTACAGTTACCACAGAGGCTAGGAGAGGATATTGAACCCTGTGGAACTGGAGTTACAGATGGTTGTAAATTGCTCTGTGAGTGCTGGGAGTCAAATTTGCATCCTCTGGAAGAGCACCAGTGCTCATAACTTCTGAACCATCTTTCTAGTCCTTTTGAAAAGTTTTGATTTCCTTGAAGCTTATAGACAAAAAGCATGAAGAGCTTCTAATAAACTGCAAATTAATTGTGTGTGCTTGTCACTTGTACTTCCAAAAACTCTACCAAAATAATATCAAATGATATTTGTCTAGGGAATAGAAATAGTAGTCACACAATTTCAGTAACTATTTGGATGACAGGGTAGGTACAGTTGTATAGTCAGGGCAGAACGATGGGTTTGGGTTATAATAAATCAAGAACCCAGAGAGATTGAACATACACTGGAGAGTGAAGGGCATAGCTGAAAGCTAGATCAGTATGGGCAATTTTGAATGTATTCTAGACATACTACCAGACTATCTCTCTCTCTCTCTCTCTCTCTCTCTCTCTCTCTCTCTCTCTCTCTCTCTCTCTCTCTCTCTCCACTCTCCCTTCTGAGAAACTGAAGAGCTGTAGCTCAGTTGAAAGAAGGACTCTAGGCATAGCAAAGATGAAGAAACAGAACTGAAATAAATGCAAGTGTAATGCTGACCTATAAACCCGTAGAACCTCTACTCCCTTCTCTGACTGTGCTGGCAACATACTTACAGTCAGGCATTCATCTTCCTAGATGGGAGACCTCAAGACCTCTGAAGAAATTGAGTGCACCCTAAGAGAAAATATACACAAGCTGAAATTTGGGGTTCTCTAAGAAACTTCTGGTTTACCAGCCCATGCACTAACAGTGAAGTTTAAGCTCTGAATAGATATATTCAGATACTTTATGCTGCTTTATAAAGACCTACACTTAAACATAGCTGAGCATCCAAGAATCACTTAGTATACATGGAAAGTTTCTAACATGAAAAACCTGCAAAGAAAACCAAAGTCAGAAAGATCTAAAAACCAGAGGAAAAAAATCAAAATTAGGTGCTGGAGAGATGGCACATTGGTTAAGAGCACTTCCAGAGGACCCAGGTTCAATTCCCAACACCCACATGACAGCTCACAACTATCTTTAACTCCAGTCCCAGACGATCAAACACCCTCACACAGGCATACATGCAGGCAAAACCACCAATGAATGTGAAATAAAAATTTAAAAAAACTCTTAGAAAAATAGCCAAAATTACTTTCATCTTCACACATGAAAGGAAAGAGTCCACGAAATGAGGAAAATTCTATAGAAAAGAAGTAATAAAAATAAGTTTAAAATATAAAAACATGACCACAAAAATTCAAAAAAAGAAAGCATCATTTATTTTAGTTGATATCGGTCATCAGACCACCTATCAAATGCCAAAATCCATAGATTCTCAAGTGTTTATAGACTGTGTAGAGAACTGTGCAATATATTTCACACACTTCTGCTTAATTTTAGTCATCTGTGTATTACTTGTAACAGCTACTACAATGTCAATGCTAGGAAAATAGTTGTATGTATTCTTAAGAGAATTATGATAGGAAACATGTATATATTCAATAAAACACAATTTAAAAATATTCTCTGCTCCTGTAAGTTACATATGAGGACAAGAAACCATCAGATGGGGAAATTGACAGTAATTGATATGCAAAGAAAATACATTCTGCTAGTAATAATGTTCATGAGTTAATAGTGCTGTGTCATATGGACAGGGTTATGACTATAATGAATTTTTAACAGAAGAAAATGCTACAATTTATAGAGAAGGACCTTTCACAGAGCTGAAAAAATGTCAAGTTCAGTGGTCCAGAATTGAATAAACATGATTTTCCAATAATTCAAGATTTGAGGCTGGCCCACTTCTGGCCTAGATCCAGGGATTTCTAAGGACAGAAACTAGTTAAGGAGGCCACTGTAGGAACTTGTTGAGCTTTTGTAGTCCTCAAGGCACCTGGAAGACTAACGAACTACACACAACTGTAGAACCT
Source organism: Mesocricetus auratus (assembly GCF_017639785.1). NCBI lineage: Eukaryota > Metazoa > Chordata > Mammalia > Rodentia > Cricetidae > Mesocricetus > Mesocricetus auratus. Next base: position 33,812,183 of record NW_024429201.1, read on the forward strand.
CTCTTATTCATCTGTGTGTTAAATGATTATTCACATACTTAGTTACCAACATCCTCTTTCTTTCTGATGCACTCAGATGAGAGATAGACAAGGAGAAGGGTAGGGGCTATGGATGCTACACAGTCAGGCTGTCCTGGAGCTCAGGATTCTTTTCTCTCAGCCTCCTGCATACTGGAACTACAGATGTACACCACCAACTGACACTTCAGCTGTTTAATGTATGAATCCACCAATGCTTTGAAGCCTATGCTAGGAAATGAAATGAGGTGAATGACTAAGCGTTTATCGAGCATCATGGTCAAGTTTCCAATAAAAATGCCCATTTCTTTTTCTGTATTTATGGTTTGACAGACTGAAGATTCACTTTTACCATGCCTTAGCAACCTCAGCATAGGATTGTGTTTACCTTATTGCTGAGAACTGGTATAATTTCACACAAACAAGGCATGCTATGCTTCTCATTTGTGTGTCTCAGTTGCAAACACCATGAATGCCTTCTGGGGCCATTACTGAGTAAAGTAAGACTATTTGAATGCAAGCTCTGAAATACCTTGATAGTCTACCCAGTCACCTTGGTAGTCCTGGAGTAACTAGCAAATAGGTAGTACACACAGTGAATACACTGAACAGAGGGACAATGATTACCAACACTCACAATCCTGAGCAGGACATTTTAACATTTCATCAGACTATCATACAGTAAAACTTGAGGATTATTTATTATTGTTATTTTCTATTGACTGTTTTCAGACTGAAGCCTAAATGAAATTATAGATAGCAAAACTCAGAAAAGGGAAGACTTATATAATCGAATATTTAACATACAAATTGATAGTAAAGGTGTCTTCACTCATGTTTGATATTAATGTTTGAGAGGTTAGTTTTCTTTCCTACCACTGGCTTCATTCTTTTTCCTTTCCTCCTTTTTTCAAAATTCTATAGGAACACATTGTATAGTGACTATGACAACTATCCAGTTCCTATATTCTACTAGTTTCAGCAAGAAATATATTCTCTTGGCTATCCAAATACACTGGTTTGGTCTATCTCACATAAGTGTTATTTTCTTCTTCAGTTTGCTTATATTTCTCCACAACACAATGTTAAGTATGACAGTAAAGAGCCCAAGTAAGTTCTCAAAATCCATCTTAACTAGACAACTCTCCAGTGTGAGAAAACTCAAACCTAGGCCTGAGTGACAGGGCGTGGCTACACCATCTTGCCATGTAATTGAGAAATTATAATTTCCTTCCTTACGACCAAGATTAATCTGCTTTTCTTACTATTACTGTGTTCTTTGGTTATGTTCAGCATTACTCTCCTTCCTTGGTATAGTGGAGATGTAAGTAACTTCAACAATACTTACAATAATAGCTAATATTGAATATTTTTACTAATTATTTTTCTAACTTAAAAGTTATTTAAAAATATTTTTCAGTTTACATACCACCCCCAGTTCCTTCTCCTTCCCCTCTCCTGCTTCCCTACATCCCACCCCCATTTACTCCCCAGAGGGGGTAAAGCCTTCCTTGGGGTGTCAACAAAGTCTGGCATACCAAGTTGAGGCAGGACAAAGCTCCTCCCACCTGTATCAAAGCTGAACAAGGTATTCCTTCATAGGAAATGGGCTCCAAAAAGCCAATTGTTGTCCCTGAGATCCATCCTGGTGCCACTGCAGCCTCCCCCAACAGATCAAGCCACATAACAGTCACCCACAATCAGAAGGTCTAGTTCGGTCCCATGCAGGTTCCCCAGCTGTCGGTCAATAGTCCATGAGATCCCACTAGCTCAGGTCAGTTGTCTCTGTGGTTTTCCCCATCGTGATCTTGAGTCCCCCTTGGCTATAGGATCCCTCCTCCCTCTCGTCAATTGAACTCCAGGATCTTAGCCCATTGCTTGGCTAGGGTCACTGTATCTGCTTCCATTAGTTACTGGATGTAGGTTCTATGAAGACAATTAGGGTAGTCACTAATCTGATTAAAGGGGAAGGCCATTTAGATACCCTCTCTGATATTGCTAGGAGTCTTAGCTGGGGTCATCCTTGTGGATTCCTGAGAATTTCTCTAACACCAGGTTTTTCCCTAACCCCATAATGGCTCCTTCTATCTTTCATTGCTCTCCCCCTTGGTGTCTCCCTCAACTTGATCTTCTTGATCCATCATGTTCCCATCCCCTGTCTCTTCCCCATTCTCCCTAGTTTACCCAGGAGAGCTTAACTATTTCCCTTCCTGGAGCCCTCCATGTGTGTCCCTCTTAGGGTCTCCCTTTTTACTTAGCTTCTCTGGGATTGTGGATTGTTATCCTTTGATTTACAGCTAATATCCACTTATAACTGATTGTACACTATAATTGTCTTTCTCAGTTTGGGTTACCTCATTCAGGATTTTTTTCCTAGTTCCATCCATTTGCCTGCAAATTTCAAGATGCCTTTGATTTTTACCACTGAGTAATACTTTGGTGTGTAAATGTACCACATTTTCTTTATCCATTCTTGCTTAATGGGCATTTAGGGTGTTTACAGGTTGTGGCTACTACAAATAATGTTGCTATGAACATGGTTGAACAAATGTCCTTGTGATATGGTTGTGCATCCTTTGGGTACATGCCCAAGTTTGGTATATCTGGGTCTTGAGGTAGACTGATTCTCAGTTTTCTGAAAAACTGCCATACTTATTTCCAAAGCATCTATACAAGTTTGCACTCCCACCAGCAGTGGTGGAGTGTTCCCCTTACTCCACATTCTGGAAGCCTACAGAATGGGAAGAGAATCAAACACCACAAATACCTCTTGAGTGACTCTGAGACTTTACAAGATGTTATGAGCTGTTTTGATGCCATAAATTAGAAACATCTTTCCAGAATGTGTTTGTAGCACTTGCCAGCAAAAAAGATACATTTCCTTTGGAGGGAATGAACAAGGTCACGATGACCCAGGTTGTCAGGAACTAAAACAGTAACAGACAGACACTGTCTACAGGAAGATGCCCATGCTGTTATTAAACATTTTTGACATCTCTTTAAAAAGAAAAACAAGAAACTTGTGGAGATTTCTGAAGGTTGAGAACTATGGATTAGCTAGCTTGATTTAGTAAATGTCCTTTTTAATGTATTTCATACCAGCTAAGCAATTCTGTTAAAGAGGAGGTGAACAATGCAAATGGAGGTCTACTCCAACACATGAGTACAGGCTTGACTTACTATAGATGGAAAAGCATCAATTAAAATATCACATAAAACCCAGAAGAGACCTGGGAAGGTTTTTACAGGAGAAGACTCTAATACCTAGATTCTTCCATAATGCTTGCTTTTTTATTTTTTGTGGGAACAGATATTTAAAACAACATGAAAAATAATTCATTGACAAATGCTAGAAAGGTTTCTCATTTGGTGATCAATAATGGATTTTGAAATACAGTAGCGTGTGGACTGGGATAGCTACTTTTCTTCTTTGGCTCTTGGCTTTTCCTCTGTGGAACCATGGATCTGAGGGAAAAAAACTCAACATTCTCTAGACCATGTTTTTGAAATTCCCATCTCTTTGGATATAAATATATACAATATTTAAGGAAACCTAGATTACTCTTATTATGAGCTAGGTATTATTCCTCAAAATTACAAGTAAAGAAGTGCCTGTCTCAAGCTGTTAGCAAAGAGAGGGGTCATGGTTTTTTTCCCTCAATATATGTTTCATTTAAAATAGAAACATGCATGCTTCACATGTCAATCCCAGCTCCCTCTCCCACTCCTCCTCCCTTGTCCCTACACCAGCCCCCCCCAGTCCCCTATCCAATCCCCACATCATTCCCCAGGGAGGGTGAGGTCCTTCTTGGGGGGACCTCCAGAGTCTGTCATTTCATCCAGGTTAGGACCTAGGCCTTTCCCCAAGTGTCCAGGCTAAGAGAGCATCCCTCCTTGTGGAATGGGCTCCCAGAGTTCATTCGTATGCCATGGTAAACACTGATCTACTACCCAAAGCCCCAGAGATGTCTGAGGCCTCCTCACTGACACTACATTCATGGAGTCTGGATCAGACCCCTGTTGGCCTTTCAGCCATCAGTCTTGGGTTCAAGAGCTCCCCCTTGTCTGATCAGCTGTCTTTGTGGGTTTTGCCAGCACAGTCTTAACCCCTTTGCTCATCACTCCTCCATCTCAGTCACTGGGTTCCAGGAGTTCAGTTCAGTGTTTAGCTGTGAGTATCTGTCTCTGCTTCCATCAGTCACTGGATGAAGGTTCCAGGATGGCATATAAGGTCATCATCAACCCTATCATCAGGGAGGGGCTATTAATGGACTCTCTCCCCTATTGCTTAGTTTGCCAGTTGGTTTTATCCTTGTAGATCTCTGGAAATCTCACTAGTGTCAGCACTCTCCTCGACTCCATATATTGTGGTATCTCTCATACTGCTCTCCTCTATCCTTCCCCTGACTCAATCTTCCTGCTCCCCCATGCCTTCTTCTCCCTTCCTCTTATCCCCCTCTCTTTTTCCTGGTTCCCTCTCCCCTCCCTCCATTTTTACAATCTGCTCAGGAGATCTTGCCTCATTCCACTTCTTTGGGGTATCATGCATCTCTCTTAGGAAACTCCCTGTTTCCCAGACTCACTGGCACTAGGATTGTAGGCTGACACTCCCCTGATCCATGTCTAAAATCCATATATGAGTGAGTACATACCATGTTTGTCTTTTTGTGACTGGGTTGCCTCACTCAGGATGATTTCTTCTAGTGCCATCCATTTGCCTGCAAATTTCAAGATTCCATTGTTTTTTTTTCCGCTGAGTAGAACTCCATTGTGTAAATGTACCACATTTTCTCTATCCACTTTTTGGTTGTGGGGCATCTAGGTTGCTTCCAGGATCTAGCTATTACATATAATGCTGCTATGAACATACTGGAACTGACATCCTTGTATGAATGTGTATCTTTTGGGTATATGCCTAGGAGTGGAATTGCTGGGTCTTGTAGTAGACTGATTCCCATTTTCCTGAGGAATCTCCATACTGATTTCCAAAGTGGCTGTAAAAGTTCACACTCCCACCAGCAATGGACGAGTGTTCCCCTTTCTCCAAATCCTCTCCAGCATGAACTGCCATTGGTGTTTTTTATTTTAGCCATTCTGACAGGAGTAAGATGATATCTCAGAGTTGTTTTGATTTGCATTTCCCAGATGGCTAGGGATGTTGAACACTTTCTTAAGTGTCTCTCAGCCACATGAGAGAGGTCATGTTTTCAATAGCTGAAATTCCAAGGATTAAGTTGGCATATGGCATAGCTGACTCTGTAGCCTAATTATTAACAGGCATAAGAATATATCCCAAAGATTTCCATCCTCCAATCACTGGAGACTGGGAAATAATATCTTAACATGGCAAAAGGCACTTGAAGAACTTATTAAGCTTTTGGGCAGAGAATTATCTAAGCCCAACCCAACCATACTAACCTTTAAAACCAGAAAAGGAAGGCAGAAGGGAAGTGATAGGATAACTCAGCACAAGCTTGCTGATTTTGAAGGAAGACAAATGGTGTCATAAACTAAAGTGGGCAGGGTCCGAGGAGAGGGCTCAATGTAGGAGGCTAAGACAGCGAACCTCCATGGTGAGCTACCTAGAAAGACTAACCGCAATGAACAGGTCCAGGGTCAATGAAAGACCCTATCTCAAGAGTGATAGAAAAGCACACCCAACATTAATCTTTGGCATATGCACCCTCCAACACATGTGTACCCATATGTCTGTGAACACACACACAGACACACACACACACACACACACACACACACAGAGAGAGAGAAGAGAGAGAGATTGATTCTCAGCTCCCACATGGTGATTCACAATGTCTGTCACTCTAGTTCCTGGGTGTCCAATGCTCTTTTCTGACCTCCATGATTGCCAGGCATGTAAGTGATGTACATAAGTACTGACAACACACACACATGCACACACACACACACACACACACACGAGAGAGAGGGGGAAGAGAGGAGGGGAAGGGAAAAAGAGGGAGAGGGAGAACCAAGCCCCCAAAGCTCCCCAAGCCCCCAAACCAGAATACCTTTCGAAAGCAGAGGCTTCCTATTAGGCACAGGCCTTATATGAGCATCCAGATTGTAAACGGAGACCCCAGCCATGCAACCACAATCCAAACTAGTACAAAACACACTCTACTGGAGCCTCCAGAGGAGACAGCCCACTTGACTCCGTGATTTAGCTCAGTGTCTTGTATCATACTTGGTCTCCAGTGCTTCTAGACAGTAATCCACACTATGTTAGTACAGCAATTATGTGGAAATTGGTGACAATAGCAACAGTGGACAAATGCCAGCACAAGCTTGCTCCACACCCGCTACTGGACTCTGTCTCCTTTTAAAAGCTAATTAGTGCTGGCAGCTCTGGACTCCTTCTTGCTGTCATAACAGGTCCAGTATGTTCTGGAAAGATTCCTGGCTTAGTTCCTACTCACTGTAAGTGGATCGTGTGTCTCTCCTGGAACAGTATCTAGGACTATTGACATAAGTCACATGCCTATTCCTAGAACACTCCCTCCCTACCAACTGTACCCAGAGATCTAGACAGAGGGACAGTTCCAGAATGTCACAGACGTGCAGGTAGCAGAACTGAACAGACAAAACAGGTGTCTACTAAATATCTGCTTGGAAATCACTGTTAAACAAATAATAAACCATTTCCACAGGTCTCTTTGATCCAAAAATACACACAATGAAATATCCAAGAAACAGAACATTTCTCTGCTTTCTGGATATATTAATTCTGTTATAGTTAAAAGATACAGATACACAATTGTTGCTTTATAGTACTAAAGTCAAAGACATATCTTCAGATGCCATGCTGTAGGATATTCTGGGGGATACTCTGCCTTGTTGGTTATTAAAGCATAAACACATTAGATGATTTGAATTAACATATTGGTTACATATGAACAGACCTTTCTTTTTTTAGCCATAGAGAACACATTTTCCAGTGACACTGGTTTCTAGTTGATTGTCTGCTCTCTCATCTTCATTTACACATTAAATGAGTTGATATGTCCTATGCACTATGGATATATATGTGTGAGTCAAGTGTGTGTGTGTGTGTGTGTGTGTATATGTGTGTGTGCACATGTGTTTCATATCCTTTACTGAGTTCTATTTCCATCTTGGCTCCTTTCACAGATAAATGATCCTGGTATCTCCAGCCTCCTTCCTGCTGTCATAACATGTCCAGTATGTGTAACAAGTGCCAAAAATTGTTTAGGTTGTAGAACAGCAGTGTAGGTAGTGTTCATGAGATATGCTGACACTTTTTGGTCTGAGTTCTTAACTAAATTTCTTTATCTTGGGATGAGATATTTCAGGTATAAAGTTGGAATATACAGTAATACCTGTCAGCACTTAAAAGTAGTCCAGATTAGTAACCATTGTAAGGTTACTCTCAGGGTTTTAATTTACCAGTCACAGATATTATTCTTTGCTGGTGTTGGGAAGGAATAGGAAACCAAAGAACTATATTTGCTCTCATGTGTGTAGTGATGAACAGGGATTATTGTTCAGATGGAAGGCATAAACAGATTCTCCCAGAATCAAGAGCTCAGAGAACCTGAAGCTCCAGAGAAATGAAGGATCACTCATGCCCTGGAGCTCATAACCACTATCATTGGTACTGAAACAGAAATTGCAGAATCCCTGGTATCTTTCTCACATTTATTCAGTTGGTGAGGGTTAGTGGTGAGAGACACACAGGCCTGGGCAGGCAAAGTAGGAACCTTCTCAAGGTTTTGTCCACTGTGGTACCTATACATATTCCTCACCTTTCAATGTGGAAGAGGGAAAATTTTGTACTTGTCCCACTTCTAGACCAAGAACAATAAAAATCAAATGACTGCTGGGAGCATTAGCTTCTCTCAGAGATGACCCCCTTCTTGACTGTCCAATGCAGAGTGTTCCTCTCTGAAACCATACATACACAAACAGCAAATATATGTAATGAATATATATACATATATTATATATATTCATTTTTTGAAGTCATTGTCCTTGCTAAATTACTTTGGGAAGCTTTAGCTACTGAGCAATTATGTGTCTGAGAATTACAAATTATAGTTACCCATGCTTCTTACCTATAAGATTAGTCAAATGTTAGATATTTGATCTTCAAATAAAAATGGACTCAGTAGGTTGTATTTATGTATTTGTGGACACACACATAAACATATACACAACAGCAATAATCAAAGAAAATAAGGCTATCAACTTAAGATTTAGGGGACAAGGAAGGGGTTGGAGGGAAGGTACTTGGAGGGAGGAAAGGAAGGGGAAAATTATGTAATTCTATTTCAATTAAAATGCATTTTTAAAATGAAAAGAAAATAGTACAAATCGGATTCCATTAACTTGCAAGCAAATAGTATCTAAGTAAGGCATGGGTCTTGGAGAAGAGATAAATGGTGGGTTTTATATGAAAGATGCATGATGCGGTAACACTGAGCTGTGTCAGTGTGGTAGTTTGAAAGAAAACAGCCTCCAAAAGGAGTGGTACTATTAGGAGGTGTGGCCTTGTTGGAGTATGTATGGTATTATTAGAGGAAGTATTTCACTGTGTAGATGGGCTTTGAGGCCTCATATGTGCTCAAGCCACGCCTAGTGAGACAGAACACTTCTGCTGCCTGCCTATTGAGATGTGGGACTCTCAGCTCCAGCCCCACGTTTACCTGCGCCCCACCATGTCTCGCCACGATCACTATGAACTGAACCTCTGAAAATGTAAGCCACCTCAATTATATGTTTTTCCTTTATAAGTGGTGCCATGGTCATGATGTCCCTTCACAGCAAATAGAAATACTAAATAAGAGAGCTGAGTAGGTCGATAAAGTGTGCCACTGAAAAACTACAATTTCAGCAGATAAAATAAGGCAAAGACATTTCATAGCCTGTGTCTGCTATTGTACTAGGGACAAAGATGTGAACACGGACACAGCAGGTCTCTATCTTCATGGAGCTGAAAGCCTAACAAAGGAGACACACCAGCATATAATTATAATACAATGCTTATAAATAGCTTTGATAGAAAAGTGTCTATTATGAGTTTTCTAGAAAATACAACAGAATTTTCCAGGACCGGTTATACATAAATTATGAACCTCGGAATCAGTATCAGTTAACAAAGATGATAACTGTTGAGAGAAGGAATTGCAAGTTGAGTGGAAACCTGCAGAAGCCTTGAATTCTATTCCTTCAGTTTATGAATCGGTCTTTTTTTCCTGCATTGAACCTTGACTGTCCCACAGACCATTTGCTAACCCAGAAACAACAGAAATATATCAAGGAAGGGAAAGAATGATGGGCTCAATTTCAGACACAGAAAGTTTAATAATCTGTGCACATCTAAGTGACTTTTCTTTCAAGAGCACAGCTAAGATTTGGGTGTGGATAGAGAAGAGGCTTGAGAATAACCACATACAGACCATGTAGGAAAACCTGGATGTGTGAGTTCCCTGACTAGGAAATACTCAATGGAAGGAAAAAACTCAAGGAACAAGCCAGGTAGCTTCTGGATGGTTAGTTGAGTGATCAAAAAGAACCCAGGAGAAATTCTTTAAATGTAAAGGAAACTGGTGGGTGCAATGCTTCAGATGCCATACTAGGAAAATGTTTCAATAAGGGCTGGCTAAGCATGTTGGATGCTGTTAGTATTACCAGCTACAGGAAGAGCTCTGAGGTTTAGGGGAAATGTTTTGATCATCTTTACAAAAACTGTCTTATGTAAATAAAAGACTTCCTTTCATCATTTCAAAATGAACAGCTCAGAATAGAAATCTGAGACACTGATGTCCATGGTCTCCCAGATACCACTGAATAGACATGGGTGTACTTTTCAGGTCTGAGTTAAATTCAAGAATCATAAGCATGTTAGCTGCATATAAATGTTTTAATAATTTAAAGCAACCTAATTTAATTCTATAAGAAAACCATGAATTACAACTATATAGGTTATCTTTAAAAAAAAGAAAGAAGAAAACAAATGAGAACATTTCTGTCACACACATTAAGAAATAACAGATTGCTTCATCATTTAATCTTTATATTTGCATTGTATTTTTAAATTAACAAATACATATTCAGCCTCATATTGTTGAAATTATTTTTATTATTTTTTCCTCATTTTAAACATAAAAATGTTGCTCTAGAGAGTTAGAAATGTTTTTTCTTAGAACATGCATCACCTCAAAATGGCGTGTCTCTGTTGATCTCTGAGAACAACAGGACATCAGCATCAGCTTCATGACCCTTTTCCATTCCAAAGGATCTCACCAAGGAAAGGGAGCCACGAAGTGAGTCAGATGAATGGATAAAGTCTATATGGGGAGCCACTGATGATCTTTCATGTTAATTGTGAAGGGGTAAATTAGTACCATCTAAAGAGAAACTGATTCCTACCCACTTTCTAAGTTAGCCTACTTGTGATGCTGGTTGCACAAAGTAAGGTAAGCTAGTAATGTTATTGCTTATGTAGTTCAACCTCTACCAAAGTAGTAAATGGAAGAACATCATGAAAGAAAGATGTCCTTGGGTGAGCTGGTTGTCATGGGATCTTAGCAACACCATAGAGAGGTTAAACATTTTTCCAGGTTTTAGCAGATCAGAGCACTGTGGAAAGAATAAATGCTGCCTATCCACCACTTCCCCACCAGACCTTCTGATCCACACTACTGACTTTCATAATGAAAACCAACAGAGGATCTCCCTGCGGATGTTCCCTTGCCCACCTAGCTGCCATTGGGCTAACCTTGTTAGTAGTCTTGTGTAGTCTGGAATTTCTTTCTTGTCAGGTCCCACTGCCCTTCAACCCCAAATAAGCAAACAGAGACATATTAATTATTAAACTGTAGACTGATGTCTCAGGCTCCTCATTGGCTAGCTCTGTCTTAGTTATTAACACATTTCTATTAATCTATGTATTGCCACGAGGCTGTTGCTCACCCATAATCAGGCATGTTACTCCTTCCTCAGCATGGCATCTCTCCCTGATGGCCCCTTTCTGCCCTCCTCTCTCCAGTCTTCTCCTGGTCTCATGGACCTGACTATGCTTCCTGCCTGGCTACTGACCAGTGTTTAATTCAGTAACCAATAAGAGAAACATATATACAGAAGGACATCCCCCATCAAGCTTGTCTTTCCTGTTAGTTTCCCTGTTAGTAAGTTTCCATACAACACACATCCTATGGACAGTCCCTAGGTGCTTTCTTCTGTCTCCTGGTCACCTATACCCTAATGTTCCAGCCCTACTAGGTTGTGGATACAAAGACCAAAATCATTCATTCAATTCTATGAAACATCCTCCCACTAGTTGATATTAACAGGCTTTTCAACAAGTGAGATAACGAGACGCTTCCTGTCACCACCAGTCTTTTTCATGCTGGGGTGATAAGACCCCCTATAGGACAGCAAAACTTCAAGGATGCATGGCACTATAAGATCAACCATGCAAAACAAAACATCCAAGCTCCCACAGTGCTACACATTTTCCAAGTGTAGGTGTTTCCTCACACCCACAGATTTCTGTCTGCTTCAGGCCTTAGTATAAAGCACATATAGCGCCATTTAATGAATTTCTCATTATTAGTATGTAGTAAGGGAGAGGGGATATTTACCTCAGAGCATGGAAGCACCATGAGGAAGAAGGACTTATTAAGAAGATGAAAGAAAATGACCAGGGGTCAAGGAAAGAACCAGGAGACACCAGTGCCAACTTTCACTGAGGAAGGGGCCTGGTTTTAGAAGATAATCCTAAGAGTTACTTAGAGAACTTGGAAGCAACCTAGATGTCCCTCAACCGAAGAGTGCATAGAGAAAATGTGGTACATCTACACAAGGGAGTACTATTCAGCAGAAAAAAGTAATGGAATCCTGAGATTCACAGGCAAATGGATGACACTAGAAGAAACCATCCTGAGTGAGGTAACCCAGTCACAAAAAGAGAAACATGGCATGTACTCTCTCATATATGGATTTTAGACATAGATCTGGGGAGTGCCAGCCTACAATCCTATGGCCAGAGAGTCTGGGAAACAGAAACTTTATTTAGTGGCTGATCGAAGAAGAGGCAGTCTCCCTTGGTTAAGTACTGAGCTGAACTCAAGAAAGCCAGTAACAGAGAGGGAGGACTGATGATCAAAGGGATTAAGACTGGGCTGGTTTAACCCCCAGAAACAGCTGACCAGACAAAGGTTAACTCTTGAATCCCAGGCATTAGCCTGGGAAGCCAGCATGGGACTGATCAAGACCCCCTGAATCTGGGTGTCAGTGAAGAGGCCTAGGGAATCTATTGAGCCTTGGGCAGCAGATCAGTACCCATCCCAAGTATACACACGGACTTTGGACTCCAATAGAACAATGTGAGGTGCACTCTCACCCAGAACTCTTGGGAAAGGGTCTAGGCCCTGCCCTATATGAAATGACACACTATGGACACCCCCATGGAGGGCCTCACCCTCCCTGGAGAAATGAGAGGATAACGGGGGGGGAGGGCACGGGAGGAAGGGAGGGAATGGGAGAGGGACCTGGAACTGACTTGTGAAGCAACCTTGATTCTTATCTAAATTTAAACTGGAAAATAAAATTAAAAAAAAAAAGAGTTATTAGATGTCTCTATCTTAGTCTGGTCTGTGTTCCTAAATGAGATCACTTCAGGCTGACAGTAAATTTATACACTTTTACCTCTTTTATTATTGTACTGTACATGTATGTTGTGGTGTGAATGTGCTTTTGGGAACTGGTTCATTCATTCCACCATGCTATACAGGGACTGAACTAGGGCTGTTGGGCTTGTGCAGCCACTGTTTTATCTGCTGAAACGTCTTGCCAACCCAAGGCTGAGTAATTTATGATGCATAGAAATGGATTAACTCACGGCCCTGAAGGCTGAGAAGTCCAGGACCATGGGTCTACTTCACATGAGAGTCCTCTTGTTGCATTGTTACGAGATGAAAAGACAAAGAAGAGAGAGACCACAAGAAGGAATCCATTCCTACTAGAACAGCATTAATCCATTTGTGGATATGATTCCTGTTGACTTAATTCCCTCTTAATGTCCCACTCTGCACATTAAGAGCAAGTTTTCCACACAGGAGCTTGTTGTTTAGTGTGACTCTAGGACTTAAGATAAATTTTAAATTGCTCACTGTATTTTACAATAGAAAGTCATTAATAACTTTACCAAAGTAATTTTCATTTGTCAAAAGGAGGTGTACAACTTGTTAGATAAACAAAGTCACTAACTTACATTCCATTCATTCAGACATTCCTAGAGTATGGAATCTATTTTCCTAACTTGGGCAAAGTCCTATTATAGAGAGGTGAAGCAAGAAGTTGCGGAATCCTACTGGGCAACTCCAGATTGCCAGAAATCAAGTATTGCACAGGTAAAGATGGAGGAACAAAGAGCAAGAGAAAGGCATTGTAGAATATGGATTGCATCAAGTTGTTTATTCTTTTAACTTTTATTTTTGTGTAGCTTCACATAGTGTTTAAACAATCTTGCATTTGATTGTTTAAAAATTGGAAGACATATTAACACAGGATTCTTGTTTATATTTTGTTTTTATTTAAATTAGAAACAATCTTATTTTACATAGCAATCCCAGTTCTCTCTCCCTCCCATCCTCCCCTGCCTCCAACTGACCCCTCCATTCCATCCCCCTTCTGCTTCCCAGGGACGATGAGGCCTTCCATGGGGGATCATTAAAGTCTGTCACATCATTTGGGGCAGGACCTAGATCCCCCCATATGTCTTGACTGAAATAGTATCCCTCTATGGGGTATAGGCCCCCAATGTTCATTCATGTACTATGGATAAATGCTGTTCCACTACCAGAGGCCCCATAGACTGCCTAGGCCTCCTAACTGACACCCATGTTCAGGGGATCTGGATCAGTCTGATTCTGGCCTCTCGGCCATCAGTCTGGGGTCCATGAGCTCCCCTTTGTTCAGGTCAGCTGTTTTTGTGGGATTCCCCAGCCCAGTCTTGAGCCCTTTGTTCATCACTCCTCCCTCTCTGCAACTGGTTTCCAGGAGTTCAGTGCTTAGCTGTGGGTCTCTGCTTCTGCTTCCATCAGCTATTGGATGAAGATTCTAGGGTGGCACATAAGGTAGTCATTAATCTCATTATAGGGGAAGGACATTTAAGGTAGCCTCTCCACTATTGCTTATATTCTTAGATGGCATCATCCTTGTAGATGTCTGGACATTTCCCGAATGCCAGATTTCTCTTCAAACCTGTAAAGGCTCCCTATATTAAAGTATTTCTTTTCTTGCTCTCCTCTATTCTTCTTGCTCCTTCATGTCCTTCTCCCCCTTCCTCTTCTCCCCTTCTCTTTCTGCTAACTCCCTCTCCCCTCCCCACATGCTCCCAATTTGCTCAGGAGATCTTATCCCTTTCCCCTTCTTCCAGGGGACCATGCATATAACACAGGACTCTTATCCTCCTTGCAAACATGAGCAAACATACATGCGAGAAATGTAATTGAATGTCATGGAACCAGACAAAATGTTGCAAGGACAAAGGATGGATCTTACCTGCAAGTTCGGATACTCATTCTAGCCTTTGTGATTTCAGAACAGATCACACACACACACACACACACACACACACATGCACGCACACGCACGCACGCACTCACAAAACAAACAAAAAAACTCTCTACACGACCATTAAAGGAGTAACATAAAGCTGTGAGGATGAACCAAGGTAAGAAGGGCAGGAGACAGGATGGACCCAGACACACCAACAGGACGTGCCTCCTCCCCACCCTTCTGCCTCACCTCAAATCCACAATCAAGCTGTCTGAAACCAGATTGAGCACTATAAGTGACATGACTTACTGGTCATTTATTCATGTATTTGTTTTCAAATCTATGTAAACTCTGGTCTTATGAGAGTCCAGGAGATCTGCTTTGTAAGCATTGAGTTTCCTCCTCTTTCTAAAGCAGAATCTCACCAATTGTGTCATCAACATTTTGGAATATTTCTAAAATTCACCTATTTTGCTTCCTATTGATGTACTCTGAGAAACTAATAGAATTTTGTAGCTTTCAGTAAACAGAGAAAGGAAATGCATTATTTTGTGTTAAGCTAGGATATTCTTGAGATATAGGCATCATTTCCAATTGTGTCGCTCATATTTTTAAATCACATGCAATCTTAATTATATTGATAGAAAACAGTAAAACTGTTGACAAATCATTATGTGTGTCAGAAATTACCATTTCAACAGCCTTTGAAAAATCAGTAAAAAACAGTTTAATTTATATAATTACCCCCCAACATACATGTATACACACAACATCTCACAATAAACATATGAGCTGATCTGGTTCTTTGGTCTCTTACAGATTGGCCATGTCTGTAAATGTATTTTGGTAATGAATAATATAGCACCTTAAAATTGATGCTGTGATCATGTCTACAAATGGAGACCAAACGCAACAGGAGTTTTTCCCTATTTTTAATATTGTAGTGTCACTGACATCATTATTTATTGGCCATACTAATCTCAAAATGCACAACATATTTGAATGATCCATATAATGCAAAAAATGTTCAAAGATGTGATTATATGTCTCTTGGTTTAGGTATTTATTATCAGATTACCATAATATGCATCAGCCTTAAAGAATCTAATCTTGAGAACAATATGTACTTATTTCTCCTTCTAATATTATACAAGAGAATATGCTAGATATGGCTGGGTGGAATTCTCTCTGTACTTCTGTGTCTGTGTAAACGCTTCCTGGTAGCTAACCAAACAAACATAAAGGAGACCTAGAAGAGTTTTTTTATACATATATTTCAACTGCTTGTTTTCTGATCCATAATAGCCATGGAAAGAAAATAGAAGTGACTATAATGTGGAGAAAAATTGATTCCAAGGAAAGGAAACATCCTTTTCTGAAATATAACAAAGTGTTTCATTGGTTTGTATGCATTTCTTCATTTTTGTATTATTGGCTGTGAAATGTCATTACTTGAAAGAAGACTCTCAACTAATATGTTCTAGTTTATAAGATGATTGACTACATTAGAACTTTTCTAAATGGTAAAGAATGGCTTCCTAGATTTGTAGAAAATGTGTACCTGTATATGTGAGTGTTGGGGTTCTTCATATAGTATTGTGTCTAACACAATTGCATCATAAATTGAGAGCTTTGGGCTTGAATCGTGTGTGTGTGTGTGTGTGTGTGTGTGTGTGTGTGTGTTATTATATAGAAGTGGGTTTCCATATGATTTGTGGAGGGTCCTTAGTTTTATTGATTCCTTACCTTATTCCTTCTTCACGATACTCTCCTCTCCCCACTCCCATTTAACTATACCTTTACAGTTATTCCCCTTTGCCCTTTATATCTACACATTTTATCTCCTTCCCTTCCCTCATGGATAGGGAAGTTGTAAGCACTAGGGGGCAACCACCACTATCACTCTGTTAAATGGGAACAGCATTAAACTGATCACCAATGACTTATACCCATAGATGACTATATCTCTCCACCCTCACCAAAGAACTTCTATTTATACTAGATAGTGATTCACACAGAAGGCCATAACTGGCTAATAGGAATGTGATTATAGAGACTACAGAAGACTCAATTCAAATGGAAAGAACATTCATAGCATATTCCCTCCTCCCAAAGTTTAGGAACCACTGGGGAAGTGAGGAGAGCCGCTGACAAACTGCTAGTAAAATTAGCTAACAGTAAGTGGGAGAAGACCAAACTAATACAATGAGAGATGTAAAAAAGGGAACATTATGATGGATACAATTTAAGTCCAGAAGATCTCTGTGGACCACGTTAAAAACTTAAATCTCCCCAAATACAAAATCTAGAGGAAATTGACAAGATTTTGGAATCATATTACCTACTAAAAGTAAATAGAGAATATATAAGTAATATGAACAAACCCATAACAAGTGAGCTGGCTAATGTTATGGAAACTTGAAACAAACTATACTCATCAAACAAAGGAAATGTCAATTGAGAAAATGCTTCCATAAGATCTGGCTGTAGGCAAGCCTGTAGAACATTTTCTTAATTAGTGATTTATAGGGTAGGGCCTAGCCCATTGTGGGTGGTGCCATTCCCGGACTTATGGTTGCAGTTTGTATAAGAATTCAGGCTGAACAACCCGTGAGGAGCAAGTCAGTAAGCAGTACGCCTCCATAGCTTCTGTATCAGCTCCTACCTCCAGGTTCCTGCCCTGCCCTGCCTTCCGTTGATGAAGAATAGTGGTATGGAAACATAATGCCAAATAAACCCTTTCCTCTCCAAGTTGCTTTTGATCACAACGTTTCATCACAGCAATAGTAACTCTAAGTAGGACATCAAGCAAAGATATTGAAGCAGTAATAGACTCCCAACAAGCCCAGGACTAGATGTGTTCACTGCTAAATCCTATCAAGCCTTCAAAGGACTAATGTTGATTCTCAAAATTTTCCATAAAATAGAAAGGGAAGGAACATTACCAACCTCATTCTCTGAACCCAGTATTACCCATACCAAAACTGGATATAGACAAGAAGGACCATTATATGACATTTTTCCTGATAAACAGAGAAACACAAATGCTCAACAAAATACTTGCAACCTGAACTTAAAAGCACATTAAGAAAATCCTATATCATAACTGAACTGGTTTCTAGGATACAAGAATAGTTCTGCATGTGCAAATGAGTAAGTATAATGGGACACATACACTTAAACTTAAAGATAGAATTAGGATAGTTGGGTGGTAGGGGCACATGCCTTTGATCCCAGCACTTAAAGCAGATGTAGAAAAGTTCTAATTGGTCTTAATAATAAAAACATGAAGTCAGATATTGGTGTAATTGCTGAAAGATCAGAGAGAGAAAAGAGCAAACCAACTCTTAACCTTGCTAACTCAGCCACAAGCGACCCAGTTCCTGTCTCCTCCTGCCTTATATTACTCTCTCTGCCCCCACCATATCACTTCCTGTCTGTCTGTACAGACCTCCAGACCTCTATGGTTAACTAGTGGCTATCTCTGCCCTCTGATCTTTATTTGTTAGAGTATAAACAATATATCACCACAGACAGAAGCAGTCAGAGCTCTGTGAATTTGAGGCCCTGGTCTACAGAACAAGTTCCAGGACAGGCTCCAAAGCTACAGAGAGAAACCTATCTCTAAAAAAAAGAAAAATAACAATTATATGACCATTTTAGTAACTACAGAAGTTTAACAATACTGAAATTAATGTCACAAGACTTTAAACACCATTGCTGAAATTTAACATTGCTTTATGCTCAGGATGAAAAAATGATCTCAGTATATAAAGCCTACATATATATTTTAATACAATTTTTAAATTTAAATTAGAAACAATCCTGTTTTACATGTCACTCTCAGTTCCCTCTCCCTCCCCTCCTTCCCTGTCCCCCACTGGCCCCCTATCTCATCCCCTTTCTGCTCCCCATGGGGGGGGTGAGGCCGAACAAGGAGGATCTTTAAAATCTGTTACATCATTTTGAGCAGGGCATAGGCCCTCCCTTGTGTTTCTAGGCTGAGAGAGTAGCCCTGTATGTAGAATAGGCTTCCAAAGTCCATTTGTAAACTAGGGATAAATACTGATCCACTACCAGAGGCCCCATAGACTACCCACATTCAGGGCATCTGGGTTGGTCCTATGCTGGTTTCTCAGCTATCAGTCTGGGGTCCATGAGCTCCCCCTTGTTCAGGTCAGCAAAGCCTATATATTATAGCTTATAAACCTCATTATACTAAATAGAGCAAAACTAAAAGTGTTCCATCTAAAATAAAAAACTTCACAAGGGTGTTCACTCTCTCAGCTCTTATTCAATATAGTGCTTGAAGTCAGCAACAGCAAGAAGGTGAGAGAAAAAATAAAAGGGATACATACAGGAAAAGAAGTCATATTATCTATGCTTACAGATGACGTGATTATATATTTAAGGTAACCTAAAGATACTACCAAAAACTTGTCTATGATGAGCATTTTAACAAAGCTATAGGAAACCAAATCAACATAAAAAGCTAGTATCTTTTCTATATAACAATAGCAAACATTTAAAGCAAGAATTCAGAAATAATGATTCCAATCACAATAGCCTCAAATACTTATGAATGAATAAAGTAACTGGTAGCAAACTTGAGGAAGGAAATGAAAAGCCTCTACAATCAAAACATTGAACTCACCAAAGACAGAAAATGAACACACTTGATGGAAAGACCTACAGTGCTTGTGAATTAGCAGAATTAATAGTGTGAAAGTAGCTACATTGTTGAAAATAATCTGCAGATTCAATGCAACCCTCATCAAAATTCCAACATTCTATGAAGAACTAAAAAAAGTGATCTTAAAATTCATATGAAAGTATAAATGTCCCTTAAGAGCAAGAAATGCTAAGTAGTATGTTGGAGAGGATGTGGAGAAAGGGGAACACTCCTCCTCTGCTGGTAGGAGTGCAAATTCGTACAGCCATTTTGGAAATCAGTATGGTGGTTTCTAAAAAAAATTGGGTATCAATCTACCTCAAGACCCAGCAATACCACTCCTAGACATTTACCCAAAGGAAGTTCAATCATACCACAAGGACATTTGCTCAACAATGTTCATACAGCATTATTCATAATAGCCGGAACCTGGAGACAGCATAGATGCCCCTACACCAAAGAGTGGATAAGGAAATGTGGTACATTTACACAATAGAGTATTACACAGTGGTGAAAAAAAGGATGACCTCATAAAATTTTCAGGCAAATGGATGGAAATAGAAAAAAACAATCTTGAATGAGGAAACCCAGCCTCAGAATAACAAACACAAGCCCTTACACAGAAATTGATGGAACCAGACACAAAGACCCGCAACCAAGAACCAGGTCCAACTCTGGGAATCCAGGTGAAGAGAGGAAGGAGGTAACATATGAGCAAGGGAAGTCAAGATCATGATGGAGAAATCTATAGAGACACCTGAACCAAGCCCTTGAAAACGTGTGAACTCTAGATCTATAACTGTGGAGACTCCAGGGGACCAAACTTGACCATTCACATGTGGGAGACAGTTGTGAGTGAATCTTTGCCTATCAAAGGTTCCCTGGCAGTAGAACCCCAATACAAACCTGGTACATGAGCTAGCTTGTTGGAGCCCATTCACTGTGGTGGGATGCCATACTCAGTCTTAATGCATGGGAGAGGGGCCTGGCCCTGCCCCAACCCATGTTGAGTCTTCATAGGAGCCCTTAACTGTGAGGAAGAGTGGATTGGGAGTGGGGTGGGGGAGAGGTGAGGGAGTGGGTGGAGAGAAGGGAGGGTGGGATGAGGGGTGGGAGGGAGAACTGTGGTTGGAATATAAAATGAAATAAAAAATTTAAAGAAATTCTAAGAGAAAGAGATGCCACAACTGACCTCAAATTATACTACAGACCCATAACAATAATGGAACAAAAACAAATACATAGAGTGTAGTCCAATAGAACAGAACAGAGGACCAAGAAACAAACCTACACGATTATATATAACTATAACTACCTAATCTTTCACAATGCTTTTCAAGAATACCTTGAGATGACACCTCATTAAAAATAGTGCAGGGAAAACTGGGTATTTACATGTATAAGAATGAAATTAAATGCATACCTTTCACCTTGCATGAAAGAAATCTATTCGGATGCAGACAGATCTCTATCTGTATCTTCCTCCC
The DNA here is from genome assembly GCF_017639785.1 of Mesocricetus auratus. Classification (NCBI taxonomy): domain Eukaryota; kingdom Metazoa; phylum Chordata; class Mammalia; order Rodentia; family Cricetidae; genus Mesocricetus; species Mesocricetus auratus. The sequence goes on from NW_024429201.1 coordinate 33,832,904, forward strand.
TCTCTTTTCTCTCTTTTTCTTTCTTGTCTCCCACCTCTCTCTATCCCTTCCTCCACTCCCATCCCTTCCCAATAAAACTTCCTCTTCATGTTAAACAAAAGAGAAACCTATTCAAATAAGGTCAAAGATCTTAATGTAACACTTAGCACTTTGAAACTGCTAAAGGAAAATGGGTAAAATACTCCACGATGCAGGCACACAAGTAAGGACTTTCTAAGGGCTTCAACAGAACAGAAAATACTGTCAAGAAATTTAAATGGAAATTGTATGAAATTTTTAAAAACCTCTAGAGAGCAAAGAAACAACCATAATAAATGATTGCTAGAGAGGCAACAAACAGGATGGGAGAAAACCTTTGCCAACTTTACATGTAGCAGGAGATTAATTTCCATAATCTTTAAAAATGTTTAAAAATGAGTACTCCCTCAAATCCAATCATCAAATGAGCAAGTGAGGTTAATAGACTTATCTATAAAACAAAAGACTACTACATGCACAGGATGTGAAAAATATAAAATATATATTTAACTTAAAGAATACATACAGGCAATTAATGCTTGGGAGATTATTTAACATTCTTAGCCACCAAAGAAATGCAAGTTAAAATTTTGTTGATCCTGGACACTTCACAGCAGCCAGCCAACAAATGAGAGCACTGCCTGCAGGTTTTGTGACAATACAAGAGATAGGAGAAAGAATCTTGGGTGTTAAAGATACAGGAGAGGAAATAGATTAATTGGTCAAAGAAAATGTTAAATCCAAAAATTTCCTTATACAAAACATCCAGGAAATCTGGGACAATATGAAAAGACCAAACCTAAGAATAATAGGGATAGAAGAAAAAAATCCTAGCTTAAAGACCCAGAAAATATATTCAATAAAATCCATAAAAGAAAATTTCCCAACCTAAAGAAGGACATACCTATAAAGGTATAGGACTCTTATGGAACACCAAATAATACACGCGATCAAAAGTAAAGTCCCCTTGACACATAATATTCAAAACATGAAAAAATACGGAATAAACAAAGAATATTAAGATCTGCAAAGTAAAAAAAAGCCAAGAGACTATATAACACAAACAAATAAATGACCCAGAGACAAATATTGGGGTTCAAACTTTAAGATGAATGTCAGAAAAGCAAAGCAGCTAGCCACTATCTTCTTACCTTTACCTCAGGCAGAATGGACTGATCTTGTCTCCACCATCTCTCACCAAGCCTCAGACTGTAACCTCTCCTCAGTGTGGCTGGAGAATGACTGCCTCATACTGACTCTTGCTCCTGTCTTATATACCCCTCTAGTGCACATTAATAGTGGGACACTTCAACATACCACTACCATCAATGGACAGCTCTGCCAGACAGAAACTAAACAGAAACATAAGGAAAATAAAAGGCATTATTACTCAAATGAACTTTACAGGCATCTATCGAAAATTTCAGCCAAACATAAAAGAATATCCCTTATTCTAAGCATCACACGAAACCTTCTCTAAAGTTGACAACATACTTGGTCACAAAGCAAATCTCAACACAACAACACAAAAGGAAGCCTACAAACTCATGGAAACTGAACAATTCTCAACTGAATTATCAGTGTGTCAAGGAAGAAAAAAGACATTAAAGATTTTCTAGAATTCAATGAAAATAAATGTGCAACATACTCAAACTTATGGGACACAATTAGAGCAGTGCTAAGAGAAAAGTTCATAGCACTAAGTGCCTACATAAAGAATTTGGAGAAGCCTCACACTAGAAACTGAACACAGCATAACAAGATGCAATATGATTAAGCTCAAAACTTCCTATCAGGGATGGACAAGGCAACACAGTAGGAGGAAATAGGCCCCACACCCAGCTAACGAGTCAGAAATACCCCTACATTCATGTTAGGAGTTCCACAAAAATCCAAGCTAAAGAACCACAGCATGTGTGCACAGGGCCTGGTGCAGACCCATGCAGGCTCCATGATTGCTGCTTTAGTCTCTGTGGGCCCCTATGAGCCCTGCTTAGATGATTCTATGGGTTGTATTCTCCTGGTGTCCTTGAACCTCTGGTTCCTACAATCCTTCCTCCCCCTATTCTTTGGGTTTGCCAGAGCTCTGCCTGAGGTTTGTCTGTGGGGGTCTCTTTATCTACTATCTACTGCTGGAGTTCTTACCATTCCCAATTTCAAGTTGTATTACAAAGCTATGGTAATAAAAACAGCATGATATTGACATGAAAAAAAACACATTGATCAATGGAAGCTAATTCAGGACCCAAACATAAATCCACATATATATGAATACTGATTTTTATAAAGAAGCCAGAAATACACACTGGAAAAAAGATAGCATCTTTAACAAATGGTACTGTTCAATCTGGATGTCTGTATGTAGAAAAATCCAAATAGATCCATACTTTTCATCTGACACAAAACTCAACTCAAAATGGATCAGTTCTTCATATTACACCAGATACATTGAGCCTGATAGAAGAGAATAGCCCTGAATGCATTTGTACATGAGAAGACTTTCTGAACAGAACACTAAAAGCACAGGCACTAAGATGCATAATTAACAAATGGGTCTTCATGAAACTGAAAAACTTTTGTAAGATAAAGGACACCATCAATAAAACAAAACATCAGCCTGCAAAATGGAAAAAAAAACTTTTACCAACTCTACATCAGATAGAGAACTAATATCCAAAATACATAAGGAACTCAAGAAACTAGATATCAAAAATCCAAGCTGTTCAATTTTACAATGGGATACAGATCTAACAGAAAATTCTCAATAGAAAACTCAAGTGGATGAGAAACACTACAGAAATATTCAATTTCATTAGTCATTTGGACAATGAAAATCAAAATGACTCTGAGATTCCATCCTATACCTGTCAGAACGGCTAAGGTCAAAAGTACAAGTGACAGCTCATGCTGATGAGATGTGTAGCAAGGAGGACACTCCATTGTTGGTGGGGGTACAAACTCATAGAGGCACTATGGAAATAAATGTGACAGTTCTTCCGAAAAATGAAAGTCAATCTACCTCAAGATCAAGTTATACCACTCTTGGCCATATACACAAAAGACACCGATCCTACCATGAGGACACTTGTTAAACTATGTTCATAGTGGCTTGATTCATTATAGAAAGAAACTGGAAACAATAAAGATGTCCCTCAACCAATGAATGGGTAAAGAAAATGTGGTATATTTACCCAATGAAGTAATACTCAACTGTAAAAAAAAATGGTATCAAAAATTTTCCAGGCAAATGAATGGAACTAGAAAAATATAAACATGAATGATGTAACCCAGACTCAGAAGGCCCCTTTCCATTTCTGATTTTGTTAATTTGAATTCTCTCTCTCTCTCTCTCTCTCTCTCTCTCTCTCTCTCTCTCTCTCTCTCTCTCTCTTTCTCTCCTTCTTCTTCTATTCTTCCTTCCTCCCTCTCTGACTTTTAATTAATTTGAATAAAAGTTTGTCAATCTTATTGATTATCTCAAAAGAACCAATTTTTTCCATTGATTCTTTGTGTTATTTTTGTTTTTATTTTATTGATTTCAGCCCTGGGTGATTATTTCTTTCCATATAATCCTTTTGAATGTTATTTCTTCTTTTTGTTCTAGCGCTTTAAGGAATGATTTTAAATTACTAATATGGGATCTCTCCATTTTGTTGTTGTTCTTTTGTCTTGTTTTTGTTGTTGTTATGTAGGCATTTAGTGCTATCATTGAATTCCAGATCTTTAATTTCTTTCTTGACCCATTTTTCAGTCAGTAGAGGGTTCAGTTTCATTTGTTTATAATCTTTCTGTTGTTTCTATTGTTGTTGATAGCCAGCTTTAATCCATGTTGGTCAATAGCATGCAAGGAGGTATTTCAGTTTTCTTGTATCTGTTGAGACTTGCTTTGTGTCTGAGTATGTAATAAATAAGGCTGTCCACTCTTTCCAAACTATTCAATATAGTACTTGAAGTCTTAGCTAGGGCAATTAGAAAACTGAAGGAAATCAAAGGGATACAAATTGGACACAAAAGAACTCAAAGTATTTTTTGAAGATGACATGATATATATATATATGTACATATATATATATATATATATACATAAGTGACCCTAAAAACTCAACTGAGACTCCTATATCTGATAAACACTTTCAGCAAAGTAGCTGAATACAATATTAACTCATAAAAACCAATATCCCTACTATATACAAATGATAAAAGGGCTGTGACAGTAATCCTGGAAACAACAACTTTCTCAATAGCCCCACGTATCATAAAATATCTTGAGGTAACTCTAACTCTGAAATGGAAGATTTTTATGATAATAACTTCCTGTCTTTTGAAGAAAGAAATTGCAAAATATGTCAAAAGATGGGTAGATCTTTTGATGGGGGATGTCCTTCTGTATATATGTTTCTCTTATTGGTTGATGAATAAAATATTGATTTGCCAGTAGCCAGTCAGGAGGCATAGGCGGGTATACCGGGTCAGAAGGCTGGGGAGAGGATGGCAGAGAAAGTCAGAGATGCCATGCTGCCGAAGGAGTAACATTCTGGATTACAGGTAAGCCACAGACTCGTGACAATACATAGATTAACAGAGATGGGTTAATAATTAAGACAGAGATAGACAAATAAGAAGCCTGAGTCATCAACCAAACATTTTATAACTTAATAGAAGTCCTTGTGTACTTATGTGTGGCAAAGCAGCTGTGGGACCAGGCGAGGCAGAAACCCCCATCTTCAATCTTCCACGCTCACGGATCAGCAGGATTAATATATGGTTCAGTTTCTTCCTCTGGATAGTTGGTTACCTTGGTCCACCAGGGTGGAGGGAGCAGAAGAGGGAACAGGGTTCAGATGGCTGTGGGTATGATAGCACTCCAGGAGATGACCTCAGTGAATCAGCTCAACTTTATTCCAAAGTCTGGGAAATACATAGTATTGGGAAACCTGGGCACAAACCTTAATTTGCATTAGGTGGCACGATCCTATCATAGGGCTGTGTATGCGGCAGCAGAATCCTATAGTAAAGTTCCTAGCACAAGTTTTAGTTACCTTATTGCAGCAGGGGAGGCTTATAGCAGGAAACTGTGCCAAGGTTCACCCTAGAGATAAACCAGGCATCCAGGCTTAGAAACAGCTTTCATAGAAGATCAATTCTTTGGACCAAGGGATATTCTCTAGATAAGGACAGGTAGATATAAGGAAGTTTCACTAGGGAGGGAGTCTCCATCTTGCCAAGCTTTGACAAAAGCTGCCAGGTCATGAGTATCAACGTCTTCCAACATCTCCTGTTTTATTTTATAATGGCAAGGTGTCATCTTAAGCCCTGAGGAACATGCCATCTATGTCAGGAGAGTCCAGGGCCTGGTAGTGAACCAGGACCTGATTGGTGATAATTTTAGCAATGGTGGTGATCTGTTGCCATAAGAACCGAATGAAGCAGAGGGCAAGCATCAAACATAGCATAATCAGAGGACTGATAAAGGGTGGGAGCCAGGAAAACAAAGGATAATGGCACCACAACAAAGATTCCTGGGGCCCAGTATCAGCCTATGTATCCTTATTTAAAATAAAGTTAGAATACCAGAGAATAAATTGAATAGGTTGACATAACTAATAATAGTGAAAGCTAGAGTACATTAAACATCTAATTATCAAACATTGGTTAATGTATAGTATACCCATGCAGCAATCTAAGGGATCTTATAAAATACTTATTGATATGGGAGGTTGATTTTGCCAAAAAATGTAGTATATACTTTGGGTTTCTGTCAATGGCATACCAAGATCTTACCAGAGTCATATTTAAATGCTCATATTGGTAGTGATTTTGAATCTTTCTTTTATGCTTCCCTCCAATGGAAAACTGACTGTTTTCAAAACATAAAAATATTACAATGATATCTTATTAAGGACAAGAGAAACAATTCATGCAAAAATACTCCCTACTCTGTTCCTGAGCAAGATGCCAAGTTTGTGCCAACCCACCATCTTTTGCCATTGAAGAACTGGAGGACAGGACATGACATGGTTAGCTTTTTTCCCCAAGCCCTGATTGATCCTATAATCAGGTATGATTATTATCTCTCAGCATACTTGGAGGCAGTCATTATCTGATTATCATCTAGTTCTTCAAAATCTGGCCTTAACTATTGAATATAAACTGATAAAAACTACTGTGTAGCTAACAGCACATAACAAATGCTCTGCTGAGTGGTACTAAACATTGCTGTCTTGGTGCTAAATTTTCTTTGTATTTTGGAAGACACACTTTTAACTTATTTTGAGAATGAAGAAGAAAAATTACAAATCTGTTCACCTTTACTTTTACTTGATACTAAATCATCTGGTACATTTGATATTTCCCCTGAATTTGTCATTTTCTGCAAGTTGTTAACGTTGATTCTACCCAGTCATTTGCTAAAGGGAAATCAGGTGTCAACAGTCGCTTCTCCATTTCAGAGTTCCTGGAAGAAAGGAAGACATTCTTTTGGTTCAAAAACATCCACAAAATGTTTATAGAATAGCTGAAAAGCCATCTCTTCAGTTTAAAGATGCTGAACTCAATATATAATTTTTTAATTTACTTATTTTATGTGTCATCTATATCATGTATCTTGATCCCATTCATTTCCACATCCCTTTGAATCTGCCCTCCACCCGCACACACCTCACAAACAATATTTAAGAGAAAAAAAGAAAAATTAAAAGAAAAGAAAAAGGGCTGGACAAGTCATATCCAGTTTTTTTAATTAAATGATTAGTTGTATGAGCTAAAGAATAAAGAATTATCTTTTCCAATATTAGGGCTTTTAACTTGAATTATTTTAACTATGATAGGCAGAAAATAGTCCCATACTTCTGATTCCCCCCCAAAGAATAGGCATCTCTAGAAGATAACAAAAAAGAATGTAAAAATAAAAAATAACAAGAGAATGTAAATACTACATTTTTTAAAAAGCAGATACTAAAATTTAAAACAACCCAATTGACAGAGAAATATTGTCCTCAAATAGTCATAAATAGTTTTTCATCATTCTCAAAATAAAGATTACATAGTTTGTATTGGGGGACCTGAAGAGCCTCTGCAATGTTCAACTCAAATGTGACCTTGGTAAAAGCCTGGCCCTCTCTGAGCTGAGTAAGGCTGCCTACTCGCACTTTTTACATTATCTTCAATCAGCACATGATTATAGGTCAAGTGGGACTATGTAAGCCCTTAACAATGAAAGCTTGGATTTGTAATCTATCATGAACATTTTGCTCAGAAATTTATTTGCTATGTGTTTGTTTATTTATAGTTGTTCATAAAACACTTGTAAATTTTAAAACACAAAGTTACACCAGAGATGAAAGCTTATACAAAAAACTATCCCACCTTTCTGTTTACAGCCAATTACCATCTCAATATGCTTCACTTTATATGAATTCATTTATTCTTTCATTCATTTCAAATGTGATAATGTAACTATAAAATCATCATTTGCCTGTTTTGAATAACCCAAAATAGCAAATAATTTAAAAATCACTTCCACTTGACTTTGGAATCTATTGCATGCATTGTTTTTCCAGAAAATTTACCTCATAATTATGTTGTGTGAGAGTGAAATGAGTTTCTATTTCAAACTCACACTGTATTCTGACTGCTGGGTGATGAGGGGAAACCACCCAGGGTTAATATTTGCTGTGTTGCCATGGATAATTAGGATTGATTTCCTGTGTCTTTTATTCTGTATTTGATATCACTCTTACCAATATAGGTTGTTGTCTACTTTTTTATGACATTATCACAATCTCACTTTTCCTTTGCAGAGTCTTCAGTGTGTGTGTGTACTCTGCTGTAAGATGTGTTTCCCATATTCCCCAGGAGCAATAAACAATCTGTTTCTGGCAGAGTTACCTGTCACAACACAGGTAGGAAATCCTTTAGAAAGAGAAATCTTACTTTTGTAATACTTGTTTAAGAATAATTCTAGTCATCTCCCCAAACTTTCATCATAAATAAAAACAAGTCTTGACAGCCTAGGTGAAAATGCTCTTAGAGGGCTTAGGGTCTACCTCATTGGTGAGCATGTGCCTACAGCATGCGCAAGGCCATGGGTTCAAGCACTGAAAGAATTCTCCTCTTGTTTGGTGAATTAGGAAACCCACTGCTTACATCCACTATCAAAACTTTGAGTAGCTCACTCACTGCTTGCTGAAATCACATTGCTCACTCTATGTATTTTCTCCCTGGCCAGCCCATTCTACCCTACCCATTGGTTTTCTTTTGTTTATCTGTTACTTATTACTATTGATTGATTTGTGTTAGGTATTTTTGTTACTTTTTATTGTTTCTCTGTGGGTTTCTCATTATGTATCCCATTATCACTCATTTCACCATCCCTACACATCCGACCTCTGCCTTTGCAACCTCCTCCCCCAAAACAAAACAAAATTTAAAAGAACAGCCAAAAAAAAAAACAAACAAACAAATTCTCATCATGGAAGCTGCAGTGTGGCCCAGTGAGTCACACAATGTACCCTTCAGTTCATACATCTTTAACTGTAAGTATTCATCAGTCTGGTTTGAAGCCTCTGGTTTCTGCTACACCATCAATACTGGACGCTCACTGGGGCTCCTCTTGGATGTCTTGTAGTTAACTTGTGTTATGGAGGTCTTGAAGTTTTGAATCTGCAGTTCACCTGAGGAGAATGGTGGGTGAGCCAACTCATAGCCCTGATTCTGGGCCTGGGTTGGTCAGCCTAAAAGCTTTCCTTAATTGTCAGTACCCTGATGAGAGACGCCCTTCTGTATGCTGTGATTATGTTTTATTACCATTAGCTAATAAAGAATCTGATTTGGCCGGTAGCCAGGGAGAATAGAGCTAGGTGGGAAATCCAAACAAAGATACAGGGAAAAAGAAGGCAGAGTCTAGGAGCCGCCATATAACCACTGGAGAAGCAAACTGTGAGGTAACAAACCGCGAGCATCGTGGTAAAATGTCAACTAAATGGGTCAATTTAATTGTAAGAGTTAGTCAGTAATATGCCTGTGCCACTGACCAAACAGTTAGTAATTAAAATTAAGCTTCAGAGTACTTATTTTATAAGAAGCTGAGGAATCTGGTGGGACTAATAAAAATCCTCCACATACAAATGGTGTATCAACATTTGACTCTTAAATTTCCATAGGGCTTCAGAAAGCTTTCAAAAAACAAAAGCATCCTCACTGGGCATCCGAGTCTCACAGTCTCATGCCAGCAGCAGTGTAGAGATGAATCTCCCAACAGCTTCCCGAAAGATGGATGGATGCGTGGAGCTGGCCCCCAGCCTCCATTAGCTAAGCGGCTTGATGGACTTCCACAGTCTCACACAGGCCTTAGTACAGAGAGGCCAATCAAACACGCCCACACTGTGTGGTGGATTTAGCTTTTGCTCATACAGACAAAAACTGTTTGTGGGTCGGCTGCACACTATCCGCACGGAGAGGTAAATGTGACACACATTGCTACCTCCGCCATGTTAAAAGCCCAGCAGGGTGGAACCAGAAGGCAAAGGGGCTGAACCACACCCACTTAACAGTTCAAAGCAGTGATCAAAAATAAAAGATTGCAGATACACAATAAAGAAAGACTGAGAAAAAACTCTAAACAGGTCACAGTGTGTTTAAAAAATGAGCACAGGCTTAGGAAAAAGAAACAGTATAAACTATAGAAAGAAATCAATGTGTTTAAAAAATAAAGTTTTTAAAGTGACAGCAAAAGTGATATAAAAATAAGCCATGTAAAGTTGGAAAATACACACAGAGTCTGGATTATGTATATTATTGTTTTCTTTGAATTTTTCGACCATTAATGAGCTAACTATAAAGATAAATTTGATTGTGTGGCTTGCTAAGCTAAACCAACATAAAAGTTGACTTCAAAATTTGGGTCTAAGGATATGTTGCTTTGGAAAAGAGGTTCTGCTTTTGTTTCCCCAGAAGATGAAGAGCTGTGGATTGCTTCCAGGATAATATGGTTTGATCAAGTAAGATCCCTGTGGGGTCTCCTATAAAAGCAACGAGCTAGGTGATCTGGTATCCAGAATAACTTCAGGGTAACTGGCTGAGGGAATCCAGCCTCAAACAACACTCCAGTAAGGTCTTGGCCATAATCCTAAATTTTCTCAGGACGCCCCAAAGATTACCAGTGCTCCAATCAGCAGGAAATAGCCTAGAAAACTATGCCTGCATTCCCCCCCAATGGTTTATGGATATTTGTTGTTTAGATGGTTTGTTTACAAATTGTTATTGATCATAGTAAAAAAAAAAACAGCTAAACAAGAGTTAAATTCAAAGATCTCTTTCTAAAGGAAACATTCCATTTAGGACTGAGTGTCCAAGGTCTCTCACTCTAGGTGGGTCTCTATATTTGTTCCTATCTGTTACAAGAAGAATTCCAGAGAACACAATTTTAACTGCTGTCATGAAGCAGAGAGAACCGTCTAGAAGTAGGTGGAGGTTATGAATACCAACAGCCCATCTCCAGTGACTTGCTTCCTCTAGGAAGGCTGAGTGTCCACATGATCTCTCCAAACAGCACCACCAACTAGAAACAAGTCTTCAAATCCCTCAGCCTACAAGGAACATTCCCATTCTAGCCACAGAGTAAACTACACCCCAGTCTAAAACTGTGCTTGTTGATTGCTGTCTTTGGCGCTTGGACTTGAATCATGACCTGACGCATAGTAAACGGGTGCTTACCTCTGAATTATATCCAAGCTCCATTTTACATACTTAAGAGCTTATTTAAGCCAACAGCCTCAAACTGTTTGATTTTTGCCTAATATAATATTTCACAGGACAACTTTCCTGTGAAGTATAATATATTCTGACCACTGAATCACTATCTCATAGACTTATTAGTCTTTGTAACTGAAATATTAACATTTCTTATAAAAAGGTTCAACCAACTATTACTTTCAGGATGGTAATTACTGATTATTAGGTCTCTAAATACATTTTTATGTGTTTTCACTATATGCATTGTGTGTGTATATGTGTAGGTATGCAAGAATGAATGCAGGTGTTTGTGGAGTACACAGGCATTGGATCCCCAGGAATTGAAGCGTTGGGAGATTTTGAGTTTCCAGATATCAGTACTGAAATCCAACCCAGGTCCTCTGGGTGAGCAAAAAGTGCTTTTAACCCCTGAGCCACCTCTCCAGCACCCCTAAATATACTTATTAAAACCTCCAAGCAGGAAAGAAAAGCCAAGAGGTTATAATGAATGCTACTTTTAAAATGAGAAATTTGAATGTCTTATTTTATATGATTTCCTTTGTTTTTCCATATTTAAATATGGAACTGTAAAGGGATCCTAAACCACATATTCTGAAAGTGGAACTGTACACAAAAAGGCAGGTCTTTAAAGCAGCCCTTTCCAAACATATTTGCTGTAAGGATAGAGACTTCACGTTGAGGTGTTTCCATGACTGAAGGAAAAGCAGACTTTTCTTCATGTTCAGGTTCTTCTTGCTTGTTCATTGTTTTTTTTTTTTTTTTGATTTCTCAATTTTTTTTATTTATTATTATTTTTTTATTTTCCATTTTAAATTTAGATAAGAAACAAGGTTGCTTCACAAGTCAGTTCGAGGTCCCTCTCCCTTTCCCTCCCCTCCTCCCGTGTCCTCCCCCCGTCCCCCCCCCCCCCGTTATCCCCTCATTCCCCCAGGGAGGGTGAGGCCCTCCATGGGGGTGTCCATAGTCTGTCATTTCATATAGGGCAGGGCCTAGACCCTTCCCCAAGAGTTCAGGGTGAGAGTGCACCTCACATTGTTCTATTGGAGTCCAAAGTCCATGTGTATACTTGGGATGGGTACTGATCTGTTGCCCAAGGCTCAATAGGTTCCCTAGGCCTCCTCACTGACACCCAAATTCAGGGGGTCTTGATCAGTCCCATGCTGGATACCCAGGCTGATGCCTGGGATTCAAGAGTTAACCTTTGTCTGGTCAGCTGTTTCTGGGGGTTAAACCAGCCCAGTCTTAATCCCTTTGATCATCAGTCCTCCCTCTCTGATACTGGCTTTCTTGAGTTCAGCTCAGTACTTAACCAGCCACTAAATGAAGTTTCTGTTTCCCAGACTCTCTGGCCATAGGATTGTAGGCTGGCACTCCCCAGATCTATGTCTAAAATCCATATATGAGAGAGTACATGCCATGTTTCTCTTTTTGTGACTGGGTTACCTCACTCAGGATGGTTTCTTCTAGTGTCATCCATTTGCCTGCGAATCTCATGATTCCATAATTTTTTTCTGCTGAATAGTACTCCATTGTGTAGATGTACCACATTTTCTCTATCCACTCTTCGGGTGAGGGACATCTAGGTTGCTTCCAAGTTCTGGCTATTACAAATAAAGCTGCTATGAACATAGTGGAACAGACATCTTTGTTATATGAATGGGCATCTTTTGGATATATGCCTAAGAGTGGAGTTGCTGGGTCTTGTGGTAGGTTTATTCCCATTTTTCTGAGGAATCTCCATACTGCTTTCCAAAGTGGCTGAACCAGTTGGCACTCCCACCAGCAATGGAGGGGTGTCCCCCTTTCACCACATCCTCTCCAGCATAAATTGTCATTGTTGTTTTTGATTTTAGCCATTCTGACAGGAGTGAGATGGTATCTCAGAGTTGCTTTGATTTGCATTTCCCGGATGGCTAAGGATGTTGAGCACTTTCTCAAGTGCCTCTCAGCCATTTTAGACTCCTCTATTGAAAACTCTCTATTTAGTTCTGCAGCCCACTTCTTAATTGGGTCCTTTGCTGTTTTGGAGACTTGCTTCTTGAGTTCTTTGTAAATTTTGGAGATCAACCCTCTGTCAGATGTGGGATTAGTGAATATTTTTTCCCATTCTGTGGGCTGCCTTTTTGTCTTGCTGACTGTGTCCTTTGCCTTACAGAAGCTTCTCAGTTTCAGTAGGTCCCATTTATTAATTGTTGATCTCACTGTCTGTGCTACTGGTGTTATGTTCAGGAAGCTGTCTCCTGTACCAATTCGTTCAAGGGTACCACCCACTTTCTCTTCTAAGAGGTTCAGTGTGGCTGGATTTATGTTGAGGTCTTTGATCCATTTGGACTTAAGTTTTGTGCATGGCGATAAACATGGATCGATCCGTATTCTTCTACATGCCAGTCTCCAGTTATGCCAGCACCATTTGTTGAAGATGCTTTGAGTTTCTCTGGGTAGCCCAGGCTGCCCTGGACCTGACTATGCAGACCAGTCTAGCCTCAAACTCAGAAATGCGCTTGCCTCTGCCTGCCAAGTGTTGTGATTAAAGGCACACACTGCCACTGCCTGGCAAAACATCCTGAGAGAAAAGTTGGTGCTGAATTATAAATGCATGAATGCTTCCATAGGCTTCTCTAGAAAGAAAATCACATTTTGTATATAAAGTGACTTCTTTTTTCTTTTTTTTTTTTCTGAGACAGGGTTTCTCTGTATTGCTTTGGAGGCTGTCCTGGAACTTGCTCTGTAGCCCAGGTTGGCCTTGAACTCACAGAGATCAACCTGCCTCTGCCTCTCGAGTGCTGGCATTAAAGGCATGCGCCACCAACACCTTTTGTTTTCACTAGAATACTGATATCAGGGCCTGATATCCAATAGCTATATGATTGCATACTAAGTATACAGATGACAAGTACCATCCCTCAACATGTTCCAGTCACTGTCTTCAGTCTGGCACATATGTACACTTTTTGGTGACCCTACATGCCAAAATCCACAATTTTAAAATCTGTGAAAATTATGAGACTTATGTTTTGTTTTTTGGTAACATTCCAAAGAATATTTCCATATTAAAAGTTTTGATATGGAAATAAGGTCTCATCTTTCAATATTGTTATTAATTATAAATTGATCAAAATAGTTGTAAAATTCTCTATTATATCACGATTGCAGATAGAGATGAACAAATAAATTTCAGATCCAGTGACTTTTCCAGTGATGTGTGTGCGCATGAACTGTTTCTCTTCTGGTGCTTCAAGTTTTCTTGCTGTGTGCCCTGTTTCAGTGTAGCAGAAGCTCCTCGCTGGGCATGTCCACTGATGAAGAATTAGAAGCGAAGCCACTCTGGAAGGCGTCTTTGTTTTTCCCCAGGCTTACTCATCCCAGTCACTCTTGAACTGTCAAGTGACAAGCTTTGAAACCATGTAGTCTTCTGTCAGTAGATCTCCAGAAGTACCATTGAAATTTTGATGTGCCGCTGATATAAACTGGAGACAAGGCAGGAGCCCGTGAAGTCACACTGCTGAACGTGGTCTTCATCTCCCCCTTCTCCTTTGGGTTGATCATCCAGCATGTATGACAACGGCAGCAGTCACAACCCAGAAGTGCTTGACATCACAGAGCAGACTGCAGTCTTGCTTCCTAGAGGTTGTCTGAAATGTTGCCAGTGTTTGCGGATTAGTTACCTGTTACCTCAGTGCCGCACTCTGTCATCAATGGGTACAAGCTGGTCCTGGCGTTGTCTGTGGAGACTCGCTATACCTTTCCACTTGCTGAAAAGGTCATAGCCTTCTTGGCTGATCCATGTGCCCCTGTAGCTGCAGTCACCACTGTTGCTTTTGTTGCTGCTGCAACCTCAGACAAGGCTAACGCCAAGGAGGACACTGAGGCGTCAGATGAAGATACAGGATTTGCTCTCTTTGACTAATCCACTCAAAGCAACCAACTCAGTCAGCTTAATTTGAGAAGTATGGAAACAAAGGCTTACTTCTATTTAAAAAAATCTGTGACACATAATTCCCTTGTCAATGTTTCAGGTTCTAAGGAAAACATTCTTGTTATTACTTGACACATGTGTAACATTTAATGTCTATGATTTAACTGTTATTTACACTGTGCATTTCAAATAAGTTGTAGCATTTTCTTTTCCATCATCTTATTAATAATGTTTCAAATGTATTATGGGAAAAGTAGTTATTTTTAAGCATAAGACAACAGAAAATTTCAATCATTGTTGCACAATGAAAATTCAAAATAAGATTAATAAATATGTTTAGGTAAATAGTTAAAATTAATGTATTCGTTTCATGCAGTTTAAAGTCCCAATAACTAGAAAGATAAAAGATAAAGTTCTGCTCCTAAGTCACAGGAGACAGCAAAGGGAAATGGACATATAAAGAGTAGACACACCAAGCTGTAACATGAACAATGTGTACAGAGACGTTTGGAGTGGTTTTGGTTGTACCATAACAGACTTCTCCCCCAATAGAGAACATTATAATTTTCATTACTTCAATCAAAAAGTTTTATGAGCAATAATTGCCAATATTTTCATTTTAGGATGGTGGTACACACTTATAATCTCAGCACTTAGGAAGCTAAGTCAAGAAGATACTGAGTTCAACATTAATTTGAGCTACACAGCAAGATTTTACTTCAGAAAAAAATATCTATCATTCTTACGGTCTACCAGGATACTTTCCTTGAGTCATTAGTGAATAATTACAATAAAAGTTGGACATGTTTTCAACATAGCCCTAGCTTTGGGCTAGAATGCTCAAACCCTTTGAAACTGTAGCATTGTGTTGTTCTCCAGCAAATATGATCTCTCAATATGACTAAGCTTAATTCAGCACTCTTGAAAGTCAACCCATAGCTATGGACAATTCAGTTGTAAGTTTCTTCTGAGGACCACATGAATTCCCCTGTTTTGAGTTCTACGTAAGACTAAAAGCTTTCACTGTGGCTGTCTTCCATGTAGCATGTTTTTATTAGAGAACAAAAAGAAGCTCCCTAAAAACTAGGGGGAAATAAGCAAAGCTTCAAAGGACAATGAAATAAGAAAGGGAAGAAGAAACCCTGAATGTATAGTCTCCTTCCCTCATCCCTCTTTGCTTTGGTTTGTGGTGTATGTATATGCACGCATGTGTACATGAGGGTATATGAGTTCCAGGGATACTCCTGTCTGTCTCCATAACACTGACAGGGGTTACTGGTGCATGCCCTCAAGCCCACCTTTTTACATGGAGGATGGGGATTTGAACTCAGGTCATCATGTTTGCATACCAAGGACTTCACCAACAAAGCCATATATCTAGCCTCTGATTTACCCATTTTTCAAAAACATGAAGTTCATTCTGATTATTAATTAACTAAAGGACAGAATTTGGTTACAGTAAACTTGGTTAGGATCTTGTCTTTCACTTCTTATTTATAAACTTAGAAATTTATGATGCATTTTAATTGCTCTCAACATACTCACAATAACCTCCTAAAGACAAGTCCACAACCTAATTTTGATCTTTTGTCACTATTATTTGCCATTGCCCCTTGGCATATGACTTGAGATTTGCTTTCATAATTTATATACATATATATACTTTAATAATGTATATGCTTCAGTGTCTTGCATCAGATGTCCCTTTCTTTTTACTTTATATCAGTGGTTTCTCATTTTTTTATTCCTTGAAAATCACTGAAAATAAAAATTTTGTGCACTAACTCCAAGAGTATGCCCCTGGGTGTAGACCAAAAAAAAATCTGCACCATTTAAGCTATTTCACAAGATAAGAAGCTTTCCTTCATTTTATACAACATTATAATAATCTTCTCGACATACTACCAATATGCTAATTTATAAATTTGTACTTTTAACTAAGATCTATTTGACCCATACGCCATACTCATATCCAACTGCCTACTGGGTTCTTCTCATGTCGCTCTGATGTATAAAATTCAGTGTGTTCAAATGTAAATCATCTCCTGAACCTGTGCCTGCTTCTTAGCTCCTTATCATAGCACATCACACCACCATTACCCAATTAGAGGCAGAACCCCTCCTTTTCATACCCCTCACCTAATCAACCGGAATGTCTGATTCTGTCTTCAGGATGTCTTTTTTAATGCCTCATTTTTTCTCCATTCTAATGATTGCCAACTTTGCCCAGGTTAATTTAATATTAGTCTCTCTCTCTCTCTCTCTCTCTCTCTCTCTCTCTCTCTCTCTCTCTCTCTCTCTCTCTCTCTCTCTCTCTCTCATCCTTTTTTCTCCCTCCTTTCCTCCACCTTTCTCTCCTCCTTTTCCTGCAGCTCGGAACTGATTTCTCATGACTCAAGGGTGTTGTTTTTGTTATTATTGCATATTTATTTGTGTGTGCATGTGTGCATATGTGTGTGTGTGTGTGTGTGTGTGTGTGTGTTCCAGGTGAGTTATTGTTCCTGTGGTGAGAGGACACCTTACTAGTGTCCTCTATTCTCTCCTTCCACCATATGAATCCTGGGGATTGAATCCAGATCGTCAAGATGTGTAGCAGGTACCTTATTCACTGAGTCTTCTGTCTTCAGTTTTTAACCTTGAACATTACAGTGTATGTGTCCATGAAAATGGACTCACAACAGTTTAGGACAACTTTTAAGGTATTTGTTAACCAGAAATCAGAAAGTAATTCCTGAAGCCAAGTAGGCACAAGTAGGCAAAGGAAGTTTTAGTTTCCTAAGGCTGGTGTATGAGTGAACTGAACTTACAATGTAAATACATCCAAGGGGTACACACAGAAAATATGTTAGTTGAAAATGCAATTAATTCACGCAACTTACCCTAGCACTGTTGGAAGAGAAACACTTCACACTAGAAGCCCTTTAGCTCCAAGAGCTGTTTCTCCTCACCTCAATCCCCATCTCTTTTCCTTCCTCCCCTCTGCCTCCTTGCTCTCTTCCTTCTCCTTCTTTTGTTATCACATGCCTGCTAAGAAGCACTCTACCACTCACCTACAGCCCCAGCTCTACTCTACCAATTTCGTAACTGCCTTCTTCAATGGGGGTTTGTTGTTGTTTTCATATATGCTATAGCATTTGGGTTTTTTCTGGGTTGTCCGCCATATCCCATCTTTATGTTTTATCATTAGTTATCTGTGCACCTATTTGTTTTATGAGATACTGCTTTATTTTACAGTCCTGGTTAGCCTTGAACACAGTGTTCCTCCTGATTCATGGAGATCACTGACTTCTGGGATTGCAGGGATGTACTACCATACCCAGATTTCTTTGATCTGATGAATTTAGAAGTTTTGTCAGCTCAAACAGAGATAGGGAACACATAACGAGAAGCTTCCATACCTGATCTGTGTGGCTGCTCTCCAACCTGGCACAAAAGGTTTTTTGTCTTGGTCCTTCCAATAAAATGAACAGCAAATCTGAGATTACGAGCAACTCTCCCCCAGTGGAAATCTTGTCTGCTGTCGTATACTTCTTTGCATAATGAAAGTTAAGTTTAACACTTTTCTGGGAATTCATGAAAGTGTTGGTACAGGAGCAGTGTCTGTTTGCATAGTGTTTTACAGTTTACAAGATACTTTTGCATATGAGAGTACTTTGAAACTCTAAGGTGACAAGTGTGATGCTTCTTGTCTTCCCATGTAGTATTTCACGTATTACTGTCACCAAGAATCACAGCGATGGGAAAGGAGAGAAAACTCATGTTCCTGAGGTTTGACCCTAAGCAGACTGTCTCGTGTGTTGCTGGAAGGCTTCTTGGGGAGCACTGGCTCCCCATTACCATACATAGGTGGGCTGTGTAATCACAGTGCTCAGACTGTATATGCTGATCTTGAAAAAGTCACATTTAGTAGAATCTAAAAAGCCTTTTTGTTCAGAAACTACTCAATCTGGAATATGATCTTTCTGTGGCTTTGCACTACTTGTGGCAGTAATTTAATCTTTTAGTAGAAAGCTTTCAAATAATAGTATGTCCTTGGAGGAAAAGGGGAAGAAGGAAAGAAATTCTACATCCCAGTGAGTAAGTCAGAAATCATGAAAAATGAATATAACATAACTGCTAGAAAAAGAACCGAATTATGAGCAAAACTGCTTCTTTTCTTAAAGAGTTTAACTTATCTTTTGTGGAGAATTTATGAAAGACTGATGGGGGAAAAGTCTCTTCCTGTTTTCCAATGATTTCAAGCTCTTTGGCTGCAGTTATCTGGTATTTCAGTAGGTAAATATGGTTCTGGATCCTCCACTATGGCCAGAATCCTGCTTACCCAGAACGCACAGACAGACTATAAAATTACAGGCCAAAAGACAAAGAGAGTTCTTGAAGGCCATCTGCTCCTATTTCTAAATGAGAAAACATTTATGCTAGCCCAAGGAAATCTACAAGGCTTTTTTTATTGCAAACAGAAGTTGCAATCAGAGTCACTGGGTATTATTTTCTGAGTACAGTTTCTATTGTAGTTTAGGAAAGTTTCTGTGGTGTACATACAGAGGTACACCTGCTTCCAGAGGACTAACCCAGCCAGTGGAAGGACCACCACTAGACTCAACAGTCACTGTGATTTCAAATGCAGATCAGACGTTGTTTCTGAATGAGGTCACACATACAGCTGTAGAGCTTGCTGACAGTACTGAAAGAAGGACATTGTGTCACTATAAACTCTGGCTTTTCCATTTGAATCAAGCCTTCCACATTTCCCAATTTCACCTTTACTATCTATTTCCCAAAGGAAGATGCCAGTGATCTTTTAAAAAGGTAAATGTCATAACTACCTGCCAGTGCATTCCCGTTGCATTCAGAGTAAAGCCAATAATCTTTAGTGGAGCTTCCATGCAACTATGTGATATGGACATTTCCTATTGTGGTGGCTTAAGAAAGAAATGTCCTCAGAGTCTCTGGTTTGAGCACTTGGTCCCTACTTGGTAGGTCTGTTTGGAACAGTTTAGGGGGTAGAATTTTGTATTAAAAGATCTGCCATCTTGACAGAGGTTCTGTGGCTACATTGCTGCTGGCATGGAGGTGACACAGAACGAGGAACTCATGCCAACCGAAACAAGGCAGCATCAGTCAACAATTTAGGTGTCTCAGAGCATAACTATTCCATGAGGGGAGGGGAATTCGAGACACAGGGAAATCAGGGTAAGGACATACAGAAAAACCCAGCAATACACAGCTCTCAGGACCCAGCACCCCTTATGTATTAGGAACTTCTGTTTATTGAATTGGGCATGTTAGAAGTGATGAAAGTGGTTTACTGAACTGCAGAAGGTATTTTACTTAGTTATTTTGTTTATATAAAAACTGAAAATGAAAAATAAAAAACAGGAAATTAGAATTGAAATAATCACTCATTTTTCTGCTCACAGCAAAGAAGTGGTTTGAAAAACAAAGAAGAAATCAAACCTTACACAATTGATCCCGGATTCAGTTTTCCAACACGATAGATTTTATTCACATAGGTGTGCTCCATTGCCATAAAAGGATCAAACAAATCTGCATAGATGTTGAGTGCGTACTAACATAGGGTTTGCATTGTTTCACATTTTCCTTCTTTCTGCAACCTGACTATAGCCTCCCAAAGGTAAATGCTCCAAGTTCTTGAGAAGCTTGATGACTTTCTCGGCACCTTTAGCATTTAGACTCAGCTAAGTTTACTTGGCCATTAGTTTTGCATTTGCTCCTAATTAGTGTTAAATTTTTGGCTTAAGTCTTCATGTCCTGCTAACTTTTATAACAAGCAGCTGTCAATCAGGCAGTTTTGAAACATGATATTCTGAGGGTATAACGACACGTGGTCATCACATATGCTCCCTTGGGATAAATGATGCCCGGAAGACACCAAGCATGTCAGTTGTGGTAAATCCATCCTCATTACCATAAAGCAACACTTCATAAAAAGAAACTGTCTAAATGAACCAAATTGCCATTGAAAATCTATTAGCAAAACCACATGTGCTTCCTAAAATGGAGTTTTGCCCTTATTTGGTTTTGACCCTGCAACCTCAGGTCCCCATATTTCTCACAGTTACATACAGTCTTGTATTGCAGTGAGTGTTACCTTCAATATTATCAGTGAGCTCGCACCAACATTTCTATTATTTCAGAATATTTATTCAATTTCAAAATGTTTATTTTCCTAACTTTAAACATATTTAATATGCACAGGCAATTAAATCCTTTAATATCATTTTCTAATGGGCTGACTATAATGAGTTTATTCTGTAGGAAAACAAATGAAAACATTACAAACCAGTTCATTTCTGTTTATATGGCCTATAAGAAAGATTTATTTGAGGTAAAGAGAAATTGCCTTCAGAGAATTGGTGAGTGAGTTTCATTTTCAGTATAATATCAGAATGATAATAATAGTAGTTGCATGTGAAGGTCCTTTACTGGGGTAAGAAAATTCATAAATTTTTCCAATTGGATATTGGATATTTTTTTCTTCCTGAATGACAAAGATCCGTGGAATGCTATTGTTACTGTCACATTCTGTTGACTGTATACCTAAATTTCTTTTCAGCCTAGCATCAGAAGTAGAATTGACAATACAAACTGTTGATCATCTTGAGCACCAATTTATGTGGCCTACAAAAAGTATTTATTTCAAACAACATGTATTTCATCATAGAACTCCCATAGAACAAGAACTTTTGATTTTAAAAATAAGAGATAAGGAGTTGCCTGTTAGCTTATTCTATATCTAGACACTTGACTTAAGTTAGTTTGAAGCTTATTTCCTTCTTTAGTTTTATTCTTTCCTCCCTCCCTCCCTGACCCTCCCCCTTCCCTTCTTTCATATTTTCAATAGAAGATCCCTAATCCTCCTATCTCCATCTGCCAAGAGATGGGATCACACCCAGTTCAAGATTTCTTGTTGGTTGCTTAAATTTCAGTTCTAAAAACTTGACTCCTCAGCCAGGCGTTGGTGGCACACGCCTTTAATTCCAGCACTTGGGAGTCAGAGGCAGGTGGATCTCTGTGAGTTCAAGACCAGCCTGATCTTCAGAGTGAGTGCCAGGACAGACCTGTCTCAAAAACAAAAACAAAAAAACAAAAAAACAATTTGACTCCTCTCTGCATTTTGCCTGTCTGATTTGCAGCTTTAGGGAGTGAACCCAGGGACTTGCATGCAGTAGTGGAGGACCTTCAGGCTTATCCAACTAAAACAGCTGATGGATCAGTTTATATTTAAAATCAGCATTTTTCCTGCTGATTTTAAGATTCAAAGACCTTGAAACAGCCACAATGTCAATTCTTTAAAGAATGTGTGGTCAAGAAGTATATTGTATGTGCTCTTCTGTTGCCACCTCACCGGTTTGCAAGTCTACTAACAATCAGTGCAATAGAAATCATCCTACCTGATTTTTTTTCCATATTATACCAGTTGTCACTGAACTTCAACTTCAGTACTCTAGGATTCTAGATTAGAGAAAGCAAAAAGTCCAACAATTGTGGGAAATGTGAATTAAATTATTTCCAGGTATAATAAATTGGAATGGATCTTCCCTGGTGAAGAGAAGAAATTAATCCGTGGTCTTCCCCAAATTCAATTTGCAAAAGAACTCATCTCCTGAGCTGCTCCTTGCATCTCTGAGAATCAGGGCTCTATACACAGCAGATTCTACAGAAAAGCCAGGAGTGAGTAGAAGGGAAAGTGCTGACTGACGTGCAAATGATGGTGCCCCTTAAGCTCTAATTGATGTTTTCAAAGATTCTTACAACATCCAGTTCTTTCTACCTTGTGAGCAAAAACAGTTATTAATTTCTTTTACAAACTAAGAGTCTCCTCACTGACTGGAGGCCTGCTCACCCACAAGCTCGTTTTTCAAGGGAATATGTGAAAGCGTCTTTGCAATTCCCCCAGTTGGAATTGAATTTGATTAATGGTATCAAAATGAAAGTGACAGTTATACCTAGATAGTTAGTGTTTTGACTCTCCAAAATATTGCAGAAGTATGTCGTCATAATAAGCATCAGGAAGGACATCATATACTGAAACACTGATACAGAGAACCCTCTTTGGTGGGGAACAAAAATTTCCCTTGACTTCAGGTTTCCATTTTCTCTCTGAAGATAAACATCAATGCCAGCTTCAACATCCTACACCAGCGCTCTTGAGAAGACCTCGGAGCTGTCCCAAGTGCATATTTCTTGGCCACCAACATCTTTCCAGTAAAATGCCCTGGAGTGAACTGGCTTTATTAAGGCCTTGGCAAAACACCAGCATGCACCAGCTGCATGTGGGACTGCTCAGTCCCCTGCCCTGTGGAGAGGACTGGAAGGTGTCATTCTTCCTCTACAGGTTTTCATTAACTCTCTTCTAATCTATAGCATTAATTCTTGGACTTCTGGGAAAACATAGTTGTCTAATCCTAAAATCTTAAAGGCAAACATCTTTCTTTTCAAATCTACTTCTGGAATCTGTGGCCTTTGAAAGTAACATTCACAGCAGATTTAAAATATCCACTATTTGCACACAACAAGTCAATGGTGCAAGTTTCCATCTATTACCTGTTATCCGAATGCACCGGATTATCTAGGGGGACTGGCATGGGGGGCAGGGTGGGAATCTGTTACTCTGGTTAGATTTACAGGGAGTCCTTGTAAACAGGGTGCTAAAAAGTGTGTTGGATTTTTTTTAACCTTTTGTGACACACAGCAGAGCTGTGAAATCAGTGAATTAAATAGTTCCATTCCCCCTGGGCACACATGAGCAGTGGCATAAAATAGACAGCACCCATTATAACATTACTGTTATGGAGCAGATGGACAGATGGACAGCTTCAGGTTCAGTCCTTTGTCCTTCCTTCAGAATGGGGCCAGACTGGGAAACGACTGTAAATTTTCTCAAAAGAGATGAATAGGAAAGCTGTTAACTTTTTTCTTATTAAAAAAAAAAAGGAAACCTGGAAAATGTCCAAATTTACACATTTTGCAGCCCTGACTGCTGTTCTTCTGCGTCGCTGCAAAACATCTGTAGGTGGTTAAGCACTTGCCACCTCCTTCTCCAAAATGGAATAGCTCATTCCCGGCATGCTGTGCAATGCCTGCAAAGACATATGTTTACCAAACCAGTCCACAACCATATGTGTGCCACGGCTTCTCCACAGCGTACTGCACATGAGTTGATTGGCTTAACTCACAAGATGTAAACTGGAGATGCGTGCAGAATCAGAAATTGAGAGGCAAGGAAAAGGTGGGAGCTATAGAGAAGAGGAGAAAGGAGGAATTAGTTTTCATTGTGTTTTTCTAGTGTGCTCACTTACTTTTCAGTCAATGTTGATGAGAAAATTTCCAGTTATGTCACAGTAGTTTTCTTACTACTAGAAATTTTCAATGATATTGAACATCAAGAAAATCCAAGTGCAAAATAGATGAGCCAAGTCTTTGAGATGTTTGGATTTCTAATCATTTTGAAGCTTATTCATATGATAAATGACAAATTTATCTAATGAGACAAACCATTTGAGTTCAAATGCTAATTTCAGATTCAGGGAAGCTTGGCACATTTTGAAAATTTTCAATATAAAACCTTAAATGCAGCATCCTTTTGTTAGAGCCAAGAAATAATCCTGTCTGTCAAGGGAAAAATCACACTTTTTATACAATTCTTAGAACTGTTTAAATATTTACAAACTGTAAAGTATTCTTCAGAATAATAAAAAACTTTAGCAAATAAAATAGAATCTCTCTATATCATTAAAAAGTTTCTGTTCTGTACATTAATTAAAATATTTAAATAAAAGTGTTACCAAGATGTATTATTGGTAATGAATGTCTTCTAAGTGTTAATACTCAAAGATTAATAATCTCTATTCTCTAAGTGTTATTTAAAAAGGACTTTACTAAAGACAAATAACGTAATGCCTTCAAAAAGAAAAGAATATGAAACAGTTATCTAATATGAAGCTAGTATGGTGATTGAGTCATTATAATATAAAAATGAGGGAGAATTTCCCAAGTTTCATCTGTCCTCCTTTTCCTACCATCCAGAACTATTTATAGTCAGTTTACAGATTTAGATAAAGCTTCAAAATAGCTGAAATATATCATTACAGGCAGTTCTCATATGTTCTCACAGGCTTTATATTTTATCTTTTGAAAAGAAGCTGATATTTAATAATTTTAACCCCTTACTTTTAATCTCATATCACAGTTACAAAAATAATAGAAAAAGTTCTACTACTACTCTGGCGTGTTGCAGTGTTGTCATGGATACACAAGCATGCATCCACCAATAAGGAAGCAAAATGCATTTTTGTAAAACACATTAATCTGTAGTGTTGGTGGCTGCAGATAATCTTAAGCAAATAGTTTGTGGGTTTATAATAATACATATTTTCAGAAGAAAAGAAAGCTAGACATGCAGGTGCCTTTTACATGTGTCGAACAACTGGAGAAATTTAAAACTATAATTTCTGCCCTTTCCTTCTTTCATAACAATTATTACATTGTTAACAGATGCTGCTATAAGGTGATCCATTCCTTTTTGTGATGCTAGTAGTACTCCACATTGCTGGTCTTCAGACGCAGCAGAGCAGTGTCCTTTGTCTTCTATGTACATCTTTCTGTGGCTACTTTGAAGATCCCTGTTCATGTCACAGTTTTTAATGGTGTTTCCCAGTTTCCTTTCGGTTGTTGCTGCTTTGTTTTATCTTTTCCCTCCTTCTTTGTATTGCCTTCAAAGCCAGCTCTGCTAAGCAGTCCAGAAAAAAGCGTTATTTCATTACACTGAAGATAGGTTCACTTGATAATAGGAAATCAGTGTCTCACAATGATGAAGCAGTGGTGATTGTGTTTCAAAGCAGAGAAGATAGGAAAGGCATATGCAGGCTGGGCTGCAGTTCTATGCATTAAGTTTAGAAGGAATAAAAGTCTATTCCGCAATGCATTTTACCAAGTCCTAGTAAAGGAACAAGGTTAAATGTTTTAATGGGTTCCGAGGTGTCCACAATGGGCCACGGTGCTGTGAAAAAGCATGCATACGTTCTCATTTGGGACACTTCTTCACATAAGCATGGCAAGATCTCCCAGAAACTAAGTTTGCACATATTGGTTGATTGTTTACCCTTTAAAAATATATTGATGTAAACCTTGTTTAAGAAGGTAAATAAATCCAAATAAATGGGAGGAAATATTATGTAACAGCCAAGAATTGTAGTCAACTACTAGATTAAATCAGTATGAGTTTTGTACTACTTTAAATGATCTTTCTTTAAATCTTCCAGAAAAGAACAATCTAGGATATTAGAGATGAGAAATATAAGGTTACAAATCCAAGTAGAAAAGACTTCATAAAAATCTGCATCTGTGAAGGAACTATATGACAAGATACAGCCTTGGTCCTAGCAACCACAGATGGGGTTTTCACAGTTTAAAAAAAGCTGCTGGACACAGGCCTACCTGGGAACCACTGCAGCCCCTCATGGGGACCATCTATTTCCACTCTCCAAATATGTGTTTCCCGCTTTCTCAACTATTTTAACAATTGTAAGAGAGCAGGGCTCTAAAATTCAAGTTCAGTGTGCAGAGAGTTAATTTAAATTTGATAACAAACGGCTCTGCTTTTGAAATGAATGCAGCCTGGCAACTTCAACGGGGAGCCCTTCAGAGGGCCTCAATTATGTATGCAGCTTCTTTGAGAAATAGTTTCACACATCTGACCCAAAGACCACTATGTTGTTGCCACGAAATAAAACTGTACGTCTGCATTGTTTCATTTCTGGGCCCTCTACACGCTGCCAGACTCACGCACTCCCCCACTCGCACATGCAAGTGCACACACTCACACAAACCCCTTTATTATCGTTCCGCTTCTACTTTTCAAGTGAAGTGAATGTATCAATATAATTGCCACATACATAATGGCCCCTGATTACTTTTATTTGCTATTTAAAAAATTCTGATTCCGACTGCCAGACGGTTCTGGTCAAGATCAAGAAATCGAAAAGAGAAGGAAAGGGTTAACCCACCCACACTATTTCATTTTTTTTCTTCAAAATGGCTGCTTTGTCTGTTGCACACACCAATAGCAAATGCCCTTCTGTTATTGTACAATTTGATGTGTCAAGTATTCATATGCTAATAGCGGTACAGTTTCTCACTTTTTCACAGATAAATGGTAGAGATTGTTACAGACAGTGAAACACAAGAATAAACAGCTTTTATTTCAGACACGATAAATTACTTTCCATTGAAATACAAGCAACGCACACTGCTGACCATTTTGTTTCCATTCACTGTTAGTTTGCCTTCTGGGTGTGTTTCTTTAGAATCGTTTGAAAATATTTAGCAGATATGGACAGAGTTGTTGCTAATGACTTGATTGCATTAATTTGCTTTCCAGCCATTTCATCACTCAATGTTCATTTTTTTGTATTCCCTTATTACAGCGGAAGAAAGTTTGATGGGGATTCTGACACTGTTTCCCTAACATGGTACAATCAAATCTGTTTAAAGCTTGGCAATGACAATATTTGAAGAACAGATATTTTCCTTTAGATTAGCAGAAATGTCATTTAGTAAATAGTGTAGCCTAAAAAGAGACACTTGAATGAAATGTCAAGTTGGGTCAGAACAAACCAGAAGCAATTCATTTTTCTCAGACATAAATATGTCTTGAAGGGCTGAGTTTGTTAAATGCATATGACTAAAACACACATTTATTATTGATATAGAAAAATTACTTCAAAGGTGAGGGTGGGTGTGGAGAGAGGAAGCATCATGGGGAAAATAATTTAGTAGTCTTTAAGTAAATATTTTTAAAAGAATGTACTCATGACCAAACATCCATTGAAATTCCAAATCAAAAGAAACATTTCTGGTTTCTTTTTCAGCAATTTTGCTTGTTTCTCAGGCTGTAATATGTTACCTCTATGGTCAAAATTAAAGCACCCTTTAAATAAAACTGATGGTTCATTCTTCCAGGTTATCTTAAATGTACTTTATTATTACTATATCGTTTACCCAAGCTTTGCATATGACCACTTTTGAGTTCCTATTTGATCATCTGCAATTGTTAAAAAATGCTTGATTTAATTGCTTGTTTGATGAGAAAGCACACAAAATTAAATGGATAAACATGGAGAAAAATAACTTGATTCATTGCTAGACTGAAGGTTGCTGCTTTTTAAAGTAGGCCATATAAAATCTTCCTTTCTAATTGCTAAAATTAAGTACACAGAGGGGGGACAGAGATAGAATAAAGTCAAGTTAGACACTCAGAATACACAATCCGGCTTATGAGGAAGCCCACCTTGAAACATGTGGGTTCCCAGGGTGACTGAAGTCAGGGCAGTGAGACTACAGCCCCCAGTTGTCTCATCAGCAGAGGGTACATTTTTACACGCTCTCACCAGAAAATTCTGTTTTTAGAAAACAACCCTCAGCTCTTTTCTCTGAGTTTCAAAACATGGGGTATTATATCCTATCCGTAAAGTATAATGAGTAAAAATTGTTCATTAATTTTATATTGAAGTCAATCAAGAGAAGTTCCCACCAGAAAGCTCTACAAATAATCTAATAAATCTTCCCCTCTTTTCTCCTTATAATGCCATTGTTGAGCCTATAATTAATGAAACAAGTGGTGTATTTCAACCTACCATTTACATACACACGCACTCTCTAGGCCACATGAAGACTAGCCCATGGCAGCTGAAATACTGTTTTAGTTTGTTGAACACTCATCAAAGAATGACTATGTATTAACCTATGGAAGTTGAAATAAAGTAGCTCACAAGTTAAATTAAGATAGAGTATATGCTTCACATTCCACATTACTATGGCTGTTTCTTCATTCATTATAAAGACTAACTGGATAACTTTTGCCCAGTTATTTTTCTTTCTCTCTCTGTGTAGCATCTCCTCATATGAATAAATACAGGCCTTTAAATTCTTGTCATAAGTGTAATCAGCAACTTTGGCATGAGGCTAGGAATTCACCCAGGAGTTTACATGCCTGTCTTGGTTTTGCTTTTATCCTTTCCCTCTCAAGTACTATATTTCAGCTGCTTTAGGAGCTGCCCATTTAAGAACTTAAAGCTACTAACAATCCTGTACAGTGCACACAAGGCATGCACCGGACATGCTGGATCTCTGCAGAATATGCCAGGAAAACACAGTGACTTATCACCCATGAACGCCAGGCAAATGGCTCAGTTAAGGTAGTAGCATTGCTTGTCCTACAGACATCTTGTAACTGAGGTTTCCATCAAAATAATAAAATAACAGAACAGAGGGCCAGAATGCCACAGAGCTAAGAATAACTTACAGGGTGCAATACTTGATTGTTAACACACACACACACACACACACACACACACACACACACAAAGATATGTGAAATTTATACTGAATGTCTAATTTTGAGGTTAAGAATCCCCCCTTTCAAGCGTACTCTTATTGGTTGGTTACGCAATACAAAGTGTCCAACCCTGAATCTGTATGTACACACGCACAATGGAAATGGGTTCAGCAGGGTGAATTTATATACTACATATATATGAAACAAAAGTAATCAAAGAAAAGGAATTCCTTCCCTTCAATGATTATGAAAACGAAGTGCTTTTAGATTTAAAAATAACTGGGTCTAACTGTTGTAATCCATTTCTGCTAAAAAATATCCTACGTTATTTGAAAGGGCACACACCGTACAGAAAGGTGAGCACAACTTGGCTGACAGTTAAGTGTCATACCAAGCTGCTCAGTTCCATCAGGAAAATTACATTCAGAAACTGGTCTTTGGTTGCCTGTAGCTACCGGTCAGTGAAAGCATGTGAGACATGTATTGCTTTTGTTTGCTATGCTTCATGACATTTTGGTAGAAATGACACACTACAGCAAAGGTACTATCTGTACTTTTATGGCCTAAGAAACACATTTCTAGGTTGTCTTCAAATGTAGCACTGTTGCAGAACGTGGTGCCAAAGGAGAGTTCAGTTAGGTGCAGTTTCAGAGAGTTGGGTAAATCATTTCAGAAAAGCTTACAGCTGGACTTAGATATCTGTATGTTTTATTTATTTTAATTTTTAATTAAATTCTAACCCTATCATCCCTCTTCACTCCTATCCTCCCATAGACCTTCTGGCTTCCCTTCTCATACATGGCCTCTGTTTCTTCAATCACTATTGATATAATATATGCATAAATACATAAATTAATTTGCTGAGTCTAGTTAGTGGGGTGGGGGTGTGTGTCAGGGCTTATCACTTGGCATTGGTTTAGCCCTGAGGAAGACTGATTCTTCCTCTCTCAGGAGTCATTAGTTACCCACAGTTCTTTGTCTATGGGCAGGACTCTGTGAGATATCCCCTCCCACACTAGCGTCTCTGTTGTCATTGTCCATGTCATTTTAAGGCAACCATATTGTTAAAATACTATGAGGGCAGTTTCCCTGTAATTTCTAGGAGACACACTCTCACAGCATAATCCCTAACCCTCTGGTTTTTGCAGTCTTTCTGTTCCCTCTTCCAAAATATCCTGAGCTTTAGGTGTGGAGGTTGCCTTGTATCAACTGGGGCTGAGCACTAGGGGATCACTTGTTCTCTGCATTTTGATTGGTCATGGTTTTCTGTAATGCTCTCCATCTGTTGCAAACAGAAGTCCCTTTGGTGATGGGTGAGAACTATACTTATTAGGACAGGCCCACCACATGAAGTCCCTCTGTGTATTCTAAGCAAGGAATTATTTTTGCCTTTACCTAGGAATGGATTTAATTCTTTTTTCTGATAGAATATTTCTGAAAGTTACTAAATTGCAGGGGCAATTATAAATTATATCTCAAATAAATAAACTCAGTAAGACTTTATTTCCTTGAATATAGGGTAAGAAAACAGTACCATGATGACTGAATCCACATATGTTACATGGTAAGACTTAAAGCATGATATGAATAAAGGAAAAAATAAGTTATTACTCATGCCAAATTCTCTTGACAAGTTCTCAGTTGTTCACTTCATTTGTAAAGTTTCCTCATGAATGACTGAAAGCAAACTGAGCTTCCAGTGGTTTGATACTAAGCCTGGAAAAAGTAACAAATGAGCATATCGCTTAAGCTGTCTGATTTATATTTTATTTGGTTTTGAAACAGGAAAAAAAATCTGTCTCTTAGAGGCATGAAGGAAAGAGACCAGGTCCTTATGGCCATCACATAGGGTGATACAAGACGATGCCTTGGGTGCTCCGGACTGTAAAGTGGAAGTCATACACTTCTTTTCTATTCAGCCATGAGTGCTGTGAGTCAACAAGGAACCCAGTTACAAAGAAGAGCAGGACTAATGACAAAAGGGCACAGAACTTCTCTCCTGGCTCCCATGTTGATGCACCAACCTCGAAAGCTCATTAGGGTCCTCAGAAGAAGACAAAGAGCCTATTCAATAAAACATCCTTGTTCCGAGAGTGTATTCATAACCTCTTGCCTATGTTAGGTAGGAATGCTTTCTCCATGGAATTTCAATGAAACAACCTGAAATAACTTTGTGTGGAGATGTTGCTAAACATATTGTAACCTCACAGACATCTTTCATTCAATGCGACAGGGACAACTATAGAAGAAAGGAGGTTTCCCAAGGGTATCATTTCTGTTTAGCGTGTTGGCACCTTTGTAACGTATTTGACACAGAGCACTGTGGGAATAGCCTGGAGAGACTCCTCCGTTTACAAGGAGAAAAAAAGAATCTATGGACATAGAAGTCTTGAGACAAAAGAAAGAATGAAAGATGAGAGAGAGAAAAGCAAAAGCAAATGTGAGTTGTATGTGTCTAACAGAGCAGTCTCCTAACTAAGCAGTAATTACCACTTTGCCCACAGCTGTGTTGGAGGGGGAAGTCAGTAGCAGGATTTGGGTATGGGATAAGGATGTGTTAAAACATAAGTCAGAGCACCTCTCCCTGCCCTACATGAAAGGCAACGTTCAGTGAATTGAACTGTATTCATTTATGTCTTGGGTATACTGTTCATCTTTAAAGAGTGAAAAGCAAAAGTTGTAAGGTTAGTCTCACCTGGCAGAAAACAGTGTGTCTACAAGGACATGAGCCAAGAGAGCTTTCCTGAATGTCTGGTGCTGTGCCCAATTTATAGTAAGTTGGAAGTAGTAGTGTTATTAGAGTGGTGTTCTGCAGGATTGTGGGGAAAAGACGCAGACTCGGTAGTTACCAGCTGAGATTTCCCCAGAGGTCTTCAAGCTAAACTGGAAGTTGGGGACTGAATTCTGAGTGGGTTTCTCAAGTGATGTAACATGGACTTTAGGATAAAGTCTTACGATTTAAATGGAGACTGATTGTGCACTGACTTCTGGGGTGTGGCTGTCCAATATAAGATGGTATGTCAATCCATTCTTGTTTCTTTTTGAAGCCTCACAAATACACAGTGAGTGAGAGTGAGCAGGGAGTGAGATGTGTTGAGATGCAGGCACAAACTTCACAAATTGTTTTTCATTTGAAAGCATCTCACAATATTGTTGTTAAACACGACAGGATGAAATATCCATGTGTTATTTTTTTAACAAATGTTGGCATAATTGATAAGGAGGGACCAGTGAAGACTCTCAATTGAACTCTTTCCAGTTTTAAATTGAGGCAAAACTTTTAGTTTTCATGTTAAGAAAAACATAATTAACCATTTTTAAATTGTAACTTTTCTGAACAATGGGGAGATTGGGATAATAAGTTAAATATAATATGAATAAATCTACAAGTGGTTATAGTTAAAAACAAATATATACATATAGGAACATACAGAAAATTTATATACTAGATAGTAACAAATTGGTTGACAGTTATAGTTGTGAACACATATATTAGATATGTAATCTCTAACAATCTCCTTATCTACATATGTAGGTATACATAACATATGATTATACACATCTGTAATGTATACCTAAACATAATGCTTTGCCTTGTGCTTTGTGCTTAGTATAATTCTATATCTTACTTTTTTGATTTTTTGATTTAAATTAGAAACAAGCTTGTTTCACATCTCATCTTACTTTCTATATGTAAACTTTAAATTATTGAATAGTCTGTTTTTGCTGTGTAGTTTAAAGGCTTTTTAAAAATGAAGACAACCCGCGATGGAGAAAGGAAGAACACCAGAAAATGTAACTATTTCTGTTACAAAATGAATATTTAGTTTCTAAAGCTTGTATTTGTTGCTATTTGGTTCACATATTTGTGTGACTATCTCTGTGAATCCCTATTGTGACTAATGCCTGGAACAGGGAGCAGATGACATTACAATTGTTTGTTGTCTGTGAGTCTGGCTGCAAGCTTTGTGGTCCTCCCTCAGCACCCAAGTGCTACCCTGAAAGATATATATTGCCATATGTAGTGAGGCTTGTTCCTTTAAAAACTTGTGTTTGGGGACTGGAAGTATGGCTAAGAGCACTTCCTACTCTTCCCGAGAACCTGGGTTTGGTTGCCTGCAACTCAGAACCTCAGTTCCGACTCAGTGCCTGAATGGGAGGCAAAGATCCGCACACAGCACGGGGATCTCCACCCCAGACCTGGACGAGAACACTGGAACTTCCTCAGTGTCCATAAGACTGAATGGGAGACAAAGACCCACAGGCCTGTCTGGGGCTCTCTGGCCCCGGGCAGGAGGAGAAAACACGCGAGATGCCAGGCTGATGAATTCTATTACGGTGAACAGATATGTGGTGGGGTATGAGAGAGAGACAAAATGGTTCATTTCCTGCGGAGAGAGGAAGAGCTAAAGAGGTGAAAACAGTAAGGGCACTGAAGTTGGTGCCTGTTTGCCATCCAGCGATATCCGGGCCTGAGCTGCTGCCAAGGGCCCTGTCAATGCCCATCCGTGGCCCTGCTGCAGCCTTGGTAACTGTTGATGTCTGTGGCACCTTTTATCATCGATAGGGATGCACAGAGACCCGCCCCTCACTGGCTGCAGCACTAGAGAGAATTGGTCTTATTCCCACAGGCACTGGAGAGAGCAGGTCCCTGGACCTCACCTGGGCAGCATAGTAGCATAGTAGAGCTGGTCCTGACGGTGTTGGTGTGGGCAAGCTGGCCACAAGGACACGAGAGCAGAAGAAACGCCCTGCTTCTTCCTGCTTACTACATAGCGTGAATTAGCTGAGGGAGTGCTAGAGAGCTCACCATAGTGTTGAGGATAGGGGGACAGCTGCAGAACTGATCAACTCAACAACTACCCAGGCCAAGATACAGGAATTGGCCCATCCCAACATCCACCCCATCTATGATCTACTGGAGCATGAACCTGGAGGGTCTAGTCCTGCAGACCCAAAGCTTCAGGATCTCCATGACACAGGGCAACAACAGGATGCCCAAGAGGATCCGCAGTGAGAGTCCAGAGTATCTATTGGGTACCAAAAACCAGAGGCTTTGAACCAGACCAATGACTTATTGCAATGAACGCTTGCAAGTAAAGAGCTAAGAGGTGTAGTGTGGGACTCGCTGTATCACACTATAGCATCTACAACAAGATTTTTCTTTTCATTTTTTCTCATTCCTTTTCTTTTAAATTTTATTTTATCTTGGAGGGTTGCAATGGCAGAGGGCAGATGGGAAAGGACAAGGAGATGTGAGATGCATGATGTGAAATCCACAAAGAATCAATAAAAATTTAAATTGGAAAAAAGCAAAATACCTCAGTTCCAAGAAATATAACACCTTCTTCTGGCCTCTGCAGGCACTGAGCATATGTGGTGCACATGTATATTTGTATGAAAAACGTTGATTAATTTTTTTAAGGCTTATATTTTAAAGGATCACATGGATTTGAGAGAACACAAATAAATTTACCTTCAACCCTTTTTCTACTTTGGTGGCAGGAACATTATATTATGGGCATTATTACTTTATAGACATTTGAAAGAGGAGCACTCTGAATGATAGAAGGTAATTTTCTAAATGACCCAATAGTTTACATCCAAGGAGGTCCTAAGAGGAGTAAGGAAGGCTGCTAGAGATGACCATGGAAGCTAGGTAAGTGAGAGATGTGTGGGATGCAGAAAGGAGTGAGAAATTCGTGCTCTGTTTCCATCTGTTGCTCTAACAAGCTGCACTATATCTCCATTCATAGCTTTCTTAAGCAGAAATGATGGGAGGGGCAGATAAGTAAGTTCACAGAGACCAAAGGACAGACATAAACCAAGAGTTCCACTTTGGATAAATATGGAACAATCTTAATCACTTGAAAAATTGACAGTGACTCAGAATACCTAAATGTTCTCATACAAATAGTTATCTCAAGATGTATTTCTGTTAAAAATTAGTTCTAGGATCAGTGAAAAATATTTAATCACCTAATGTCCAATTATTTTTTAATGCATTCATATTTAGGATGATTTTCTTACTACTCATAAAATTTTTTAAATTGAATTTAAAAACCAGTGGATTAGAACGCTGAAAAAAATGTCTTTCTTACACTGGGAGCACACATACTTTGAAAGTGACTTCTTATTAATAATGCATTCACATATAAGAAGCATTATCACACACAAGGTCCTCTAAGCAAAAGAGCTTTCCTGCAGGTATCTCATTTAGAGACAGCATTGTTAACAATGTTGACATTTAAGTGGCCATAGCTAAAGCTATGCAAAGAACGTTCCAGTACAATAAAAGTGAAATCTACAATTTTTCCTTGTGTTCAGCTTAACAAGATCTAAGTGTGTTGGTTGACAGCATGAAGGCTGAAACAATCCTCATAAGTGGAAAGTTTGCCTCATAATTTGAATCCAAGTATGATGGGAATTCTGTTGGGACAAAGACTTTAGCATATGAGCTCTACTTCTGAGAGGCCAATGCCAGCAATACAAGCTGACACTCCCTCGATCAACACAGTGTTTTTATCTCTAAGATACACTTCACTTGCTCTTTCCCCCGAAAAGGAAAATCCCGATCTCCTTTGCTTTCTGATGTCCTTTCATTCCAGATGATGTATTGACAAGCACAATTAGCTTCTGCTTTTTACATTGTCTCCCTGCACAGCCATTTGACAGCTTAGGTTCTCAAAGAGTCATAT
Organism: Mesocricetus auratus; assembly: GCF_017639785.1. NCBI lineage: Eukaryota > Metazoa > Chordata > Mammalia > Rodentia > Cricetidae > Mesocricetus > Mesocricetus auratus. Next base: position 33,868,647 of record NW_024429201.1, read on the forward strand.
CCAAACTATTGCTATCCATCTAAGACATTTGTCTGTCCCTTTAAATTCCCAGGACCTCCCAGGACTTACCAAGCTGTGCCTCTTCTGCTGAAAGAAACAGTTGCCTGTCACTTTGCACAACCTGAAGGATGGTGAGTCAGCAAGTGGTTGATATCCTATTTCATCAATGCTTAGGATACTTGCTGTTTATTTTCCTCTGAAAACCATTGGCCATTCTCAGTCTTCCAGATGTGAGACAAGCCTCTCTTCTTTTTCTTTCCCTTTGCCTTCAAAATCTGTGTCACTCTTGCTAGCATTCCATTTGACTTCACACCTAACCCTCATCAGAGCAGAAATATGAACTTGAGTGTGTCAACTCCAAAGTCTCCAGTCTTTTAGGTTGCTTGCAGCACGGGTCATGATTCAAAGAGCACAGACTCCGACTCGGTGTGATATTTGCTTTTACTTAGTGCTGCTTTCTACACCAGGATTTGCTCTTCACTTGAAAGACGGTACTTTGAAACAGCTTCATTTATCATAAAACTCTCTAATTCTACTCAGTCCACGGAGCTGCACTAGCAAATAGGGATGAAAGTCCAAAATACTTCATAACGACAAATAAACTGTCCAATCATGTGTCAAAAAGTGGGAGACAGGATTTGAAACCAAGTCTTTAAGAATCCAAAGTAAGGGAGATGCAAAAATGGCTCAGCAGTTAGGAGGGCTTACTGCTCCTGCAGAGGACCTGAGGTCATTCCTAGTGCTCACATCGAGTGGCTCACAACCATCTGTAACTCCACTCCGGGGTAGGGGAGGAATCCTTCATTCTAGCCTCTGCAGACAGGGTGGGGTAGGGGGGAAAATCCTTCATTCTAGCCTCTGCAGACGGGGTGGGGGGCGGAATCCTTCATTCAAGCCTCTGCAGACAGGGTGGGGTGGGGGGGAAATCCTTCATTCTAGCCTCTGCAGACGGGGTGGGGGGCGGAATCCTTCATTCTAGCCTCTGCAGACGGGGTGGGGGGCGGAATCCTTCATTCAAGCCTCTGCCGACAACTGTGCTCGCATGTATGTACACACTCACTTGCACACACAATTAAAAATGGCAAATATTTAATTTTTAAAAATACAAGGAAATGATTCATACAAATCTCCTAACTATACTTATGCTCAAAGGAAAACACGCAATTCACATCCATTTTACAATTTTGTTCAAATTTCTTGTGTGACACTATACTTCTCACAAGTAAAATTTCCATGACACTAAATTATATAACTATGAAGTTTTGATTTCTGATTAATAGTATGTTGGAAAAGAAATAGTTAGATTATCTTTTATCCCATTGACTCTTCCAGGACCAGTCAGATAATCTTATTCTGAAACCATTATTTGTTTTCTAACCTTAAGAATATACATTTCACTTATGTTATCATCGAAAGTTACAATGAACTACTGTATTACTGTGTCATATAAGGAAAGGGTTATCTTTGGGTATTTCTGTATTACTAGGTCATATAAAGAAAAGGCTATCTTTAGGTATGTGCTTCTTATGCAAAGTCTGAGTTAGAAGCAGCACATAAAAAGGAGAAACAGTTGCTTTTACACAATACCACCTTTCTTGAGTAAATGTATGTTGAATAAAATTATGTTTAAGTGCCTCTACCCCAAGTAAAATTTTGGTTATTATAGTAATCTCAGTGACAATAGCACATTGAAAATGTGTGTACTTATGTAAAAATTGTAATATATCCTGTATTATCATTTTCTGTTAGTATGACAAAATACCTAAGGAAAAATAACTTAAAGATGGAAATACTTATTTTGCCCATGGTTTCAGAAGTTTCAGCCATTGATGGGCTGGCTTCATCACTTTGAGCCTGAAGCAAGGCCAAATGCCTTAGGCCAAGACATGTCTCTATTAGCCTTCACCTACATGAGCGTGTAATGTACCACCTACTCTACCAACATGAGTGTAGAGTACCCAACTCCACCTACATAAGAGTGTATAGTACTCAACTTGTAAAAGAAATCTTGAAATTAATAACTCACCAGACTTCTGTAAAGGAGCACAACATATGATTTGGTTTGTTTTAGTGTTTACACAAGTGTCTTAGTTAGGATTTCTATTGCTGCGAGGAGAGACCATGACCAAGGCAACTGTTATAAGGGAAAACATTTAATTGGGGCTGACTTACAGTTCAGAGGTTTAGTCCGTTATTGTCATAGAAGGTAGCATGCAGGTAGAGGTGGTACTGGAGAAGGGGCTGAGAGGTCTGCATCTTGATCTGCAGGCAACAAGAGTCTGTGTCCCACAATGGGCATAACTTGAGTGTAGGAGACCTTGAAGACTGCCCTACCAACAGTGACACACTTCCTCCAACAAGTCCACATCTACTCCAACAAAACCACACCTCCTAATAGTGCCACTCACTTTGGGGTCAATTTTCTTTCTAACTACAAGTTATACCCAGCTGAGCAGCTAAAGAAAGAGAGCAGAGACCAGAGCAGGAAGAGTTCTTTCTAGTTCTTGCTCCATCTCATTTACTGATATCTTTCTGCCAGCTTTGCTCTGTGGGGTCATAGAGACACTTAGGATTTTTGTTGTTGCTTTTGTTTTTTTTATTCCTAGATGCTAGGAAAATGAGGTGACTAGAAAAGCCTGAAATAATTTCAAAAATAATCACATAATTAAAATTGGGCAGTACGTTTTTTAACATTTCAGTAGCCATAAGGTTTTTCACCTATAAGCAAAACTCAAATTGGTCATCTGCCGCCCTGTGCCCCTCAGTTTCTGCCATCCCTGTACACTCAATAGATTCAGAACTTTTAGCATCTCTTCACATGGGGGCTTCTTTGTGAGGCCATTCTCTACTAACTATAACTAAATGGGCATGCCTGCGAATGGATGGTCCTCCTGGAGTTGTCTTCGTCCAGTCTATATACACATCTTTCTTCTCCAAGGCATGAGCTCAACAGCATGAACAGAGCTACTTGACAAAGAAAAGTCCATTCTGTGGCCTCCATCAATGCCTCACCAGCCCGGTTCTGTGTTTTCACTTCCATAGGAAGTTTTTCTCAGTAGGGTACCAAATAAGCTATTATGAGTCTGGGGCCTACTTCTAGGGGAGTTGAAGCAATAAATTGCTAGTATGTATGCATGAGTGTTGTATGTGCATGTGGGTGGGTGCACGGGCCCTTGTACACTTAGGGAGGCCAGTGGATTCCAGGCACACTGTCCTGTCACTCTATCTTATTTTCTTGAGACTGGTCTCTTGCAGAACCTGGAGGTTGTGGCATCAGGGATTCTCTACCCCCCACAGCTCTGAGGTTACAGGCCTACAAACATGGCCCTACCTGCTTCTCACATGGGTGCTGGGATCCAATCTCAGACCCTCATACTTGTGGAGCAAACACCCTTACCCACTGGGCCATCTTTTAGCCCAACTTTTTAAGTATCATTACTGGAATACCTCAATGCTTTGTGATGCCAAGGGGCACCTAGGGCTTCTGGATGTATCTACTTGTCCTAATAGACAAGTTAAGCTCTACTAGACACTTTTATTCTAAAGTGCAAGCACTGTTGAGAGATTTCTCTGTGCAGTTTTTTTTCTGTTGGATAAAATTCATACTGCTTAGCTTCAAATACAAGATCCATGGCAATCCTTTGTTTGTCTAATTGTGACCCATTTTTGTCTTACATTAAGACTAGTCAGAGAAACTTTGTTTATTGAACACCTATTAGAAAACACCATTATGCCAGTTGTAATTTTTAAAATCTCATCATCACACAAACCCCCAAGGAATTGCTGATTCTTCAGATTACATGAGAAAATGGAGATGAAATCAGCTGCTTAGCTGATGACACAGTTGTTCTGCCTTCAATATGTAGGTCTGTTTTCCAAACAAAACTCCATGTGATTCTCAAATCCTTTCCAGTCTGTGTCATCTGGAACATCATTTCACCTTTGAAAGCCTCATCCTGGCTTTGTTTGTGAGTGATATACCAGCACTCTCCACTGACCACATTTGAAGTGAGGTATCAAATATGTCAAAATTCTTCACCATTCTCTCTGTTTCCTTTTTTCTTCCCTTGTGTCCCCTGGAACAAAGGCTCACCTCTGAGGAAAGTGTCCTATCTCTCTAGCATCGGTGGGGATTACACACACTCCTCTCTTCCTCCCCTGCCATGCTCTCTTCTATCCCGTTATAATTTTTGACTACTTGGCTTTGATCTCTACCAGAAAACTAACTCTTTAAGTTGGGACTGTATCTTAAGCATCTACCTATACACAGGTACAATTTCCCATGCCTCTGAGCAAAATGTTTATTGAACATTTGCTGAATAATTATATCAATTAAATAACAGAGTTTGAAAGCTCAACAATTACAATCTTAAAAAACCAGAGGAAATCTCTTTCACAGGGAGCAAGCTCATTCTGACTTCCATGGAGGCTGTGTCAGTCTGCACAATCATCCAGAGACCCTTGACCTCACATGAGTAGTCATGCCTCGGCTGGCCTAGCTTATTAAATGGTTCCCTATTTGGGACCTGAGAAATTGTTCGCAGTTCTCTGGATGGTACTCTGGCTCTAACAGATGCCTCAGGCTCCATTTCAATATTTTCCTGTATCCTGTTGTTCTGTGGTTAAGAGTCAAACCATCCCAGCCTGAATCTAAAAACTCCACCATCTCCTAGCCGGGTGACTATGGGAAATCCACGGAGTTTCCTAAGACTCCGTTCCTTCGTCTCAAATTTAGTAAATTAACAAATGTCTAATTCAAGAAATCACATTTTGTGACATAGCTAACATAAGGACATAACATACAACTAGTAAATGTTCGCTATTGTATTAATATTATTATTTTTTTCATTATGTCTTCACTCTCCTATCGGAATGTGAGGCATGTGTTCTGTAATGTTTATTCTTTCCATTTTTATCCCTTCAGGCTCATTTTAATTTTAAGTATCTCAATATACATTGCATTGCCTATGTAAGCCCAACGGACTGTGAATCGCTCCATGTACCTCACACGCCTCTATGCTGCTCATCTCTCCTCCTTCAGCACTAAGGCTGTGCCATGGAAGCTGCTTAAACCTCTGTTTAACTGACATCAAATTAACTGACTGTCTTTGTGTCTGTCCTCTGGAAGGCAGAGCCTCAGGCAGAGATTAAAGTGCTGACACTAGGGACATGTAAGCCCAGGGTAATGAAGATGCAGAGAAAGGGAGACGGTGGGCAATAAAAGACAGGGAGTCATTACAGTGATGGCCACCCCTTCGCACAGAGTTCAAGAGAGATAAGAACAATTCCCTGGGCAGACATGTTTACTCAGCACAAAGGGCTTCTTCCTAAAACATTGAAAGAGAAGCTTACCTTGTTGTCCATGGAGGAAAGAAAAGGGGAGAGTCCTGCCAGATTCCTCCCATTTCTCATTTCCTAGGATTCACAAGACAAGGTTTTCTTTTAGTGGCCTCACCTGGCCCTTTGGGAAACACTCCAGAAGCCATATGCCATGCCTGAAATAGGACACTGCATTGAAACCCAGTGTGAGAAGGCGACTTAGTACATGTAGGTGCCACCCAAGAGAGAGAAGGAGAAATCTGAGAAGATGCACAGGATTTACTTCCATTATCCTGATTGGCTAACACCCTGTGTTAAAGGTTCAAAGCCTGTGACCACAAGGCGATGCAAAAGACTGATTCCCCAGGCTTCTCCCACCACATGAACACTTAAAAGAATCCATCATATTTATTCTTAAGGGTGATTCTGTCATTTGTTATTACAGTTACAATTTAATTAAACAATGAATAAGCTAACAAAATGTGAGTTGAAAGTGTTAGCATAAAATACTCATGAGACTCTTGGGAAAGTGCTGACACAGGCTTGGAAGAAGGACAATTGTCAAGTATTTCCTAAAGGTAATGTTGAAAATTCAGAGACTCTGCCGTCACTACCTGTTTCCATGTTTCCATATTCATGCTCTACCTAAATGTTTAAAAGTAATCAATGAGTTTATGTATATAGGTAATAAACAAAGCAAACTAAAACAAGAAAAAGTAATCTCCAAAACACCAGAGTTCATTTGGTGTTTGCCATTTACTACTAGGCACGGGCCCTGCCTTTAAGGGTTTCTTTGTCTTGTTCTCTCAATCAAGCATTCACCAATATGTTTAGCCTTTATTTTAAAATATTTTAATTAATTTTCTGATAATTTCATACAACATATTTTAATTGTATTTACCCCCAACTCTTCCCATTAACCCCTTCCAAATCTAACCCCACCTCTTACAGCAACTTAGAGTCATCTCTTTTTTTTTTTTTTTTAATTTGATAGCTCATGAACTCCGGTTTCTGCTGTCCATGTACTTCCATATGTGGGCCTATCCACTAGAACAAGTCCAACCTACCAGGAGTCACACCCATAGAGAAAAGTCTCTCCTCCCCCAACCAGAAGACATAACATGTCCACAGTTCCTCAGTTAGGACTGGGGGCTCCTGAACTCTTTCCTACTCCACACTAGAATGGGGACTGTCTTGATCTTATGCAGGTCTTGTGCAGATTACCATAGATACAGTTTGTCATGTGACACTGTTTTGCTCTGGTCCTCCCTGACCTCTGATTCTTACATTCTTTCCATTATCCTTCTCCTTCAGTTTAAGCAGGAGATAATGTTATAGAGCATGAGGGACATGGTTGGGGAGATGATGGTATAGAGAGTGAGCAGTGTGGTTGGGGAGGGGGACTCTGTGGTAGGAAAGAGCCCCCAGGAGATTTCCATTGGCTCTACCTCACTGATGTGGGTGGAAGGTCATTTGTAGAACCCAGACCAATACCTACCAACCTATCATAACCTGAAGCAAATCACTTAGACATAGCAGAGACAAGAGGACTGTAAGTTGGAAGTCAGTCTGACTTATACCATAACTCAAAATAATTTTTGAGAAGGGCAAAGGACAAAATTCAGTTGTAGAGAACTTTCTTAGCATGATCTTGGGATCCATTCCTGAGTATTGACAAAAATCAATAAACAGTTCAGTATATAACAAATACCTACTGTGTGTTTATAATGTGTATTACTCTTGAGTGTTTACGCCTTAAGTTCCATTAAATCTGATTTAGTTTCATCCATTATGCTGATTTTTCTCAGTAACCTAGAGAAATGGTTTTCAAGTCATGTGTTTATCTGTAGGAGGGTAATGAAGAAAAACTATGTTGTAAGCAGATTTTTTGATAAATAGAAAACAACAAAAACTCAGAAAAGCTATGCATTTTGTAATAAATGGTTCATGGTGTGAATGTGTATCTTCTTGTTTTTGTGTAAAAGATGTCGTTGTATAGTCCAGGCTACCCGAAACTCAGGATCACCCTGTCTTAAGCTAGAAACCACCACCATACTCAATTTAAAATGTATTTTTTACTGTATGTATCTTTTTAATTGGTAAAAATTCTTTCTTAGAAAGAGCTCAAATAAAATCTGACATACATTTCTACCAAAGTTGATTTTTACAATGCCTTCTCTTTATGAATGATAAAACAATATATAAAATGTTTAGGCATCTATGCATTTATGCGTTCCTTTAATGATTTGAGTAAAGTATGTAATTTTTAATAATGACTTTTAGGGAAGAAGGATGTAGTTTAATGTGGAAAGTACTTGGAGAGCATGAGCAAGACCCTGGGTTGGGTTCAATTCCCAGCACCTCATGGTTGTATATTCCTAGTTTTCAGAAAACCGAGTCAGGGGACCATACGTTGACACTGCTATATACCAAGTTTGAGGCCAGTGTGATATGCATAACACAAGTGTTCTTTCACACAGCTAACGTTTTATAAAGTCAGCCAGGAAGTGATGTCTCAGTACAACTTAGCTAGTGTTGCTTGGAGGAAGTTTAAGGGTGTTGCACCAGCAGTGCAAGGCCATGGGTGAGGTAGTGTCCAGTTAGACTTCATTGCCCATAGAAACAACCTGTCTCTCCACTTAGATGACCTTAAATGTCTTTCTTCACCACACAAAAGACTGGACACAACACCGGCATAGGAAGAAGAACCTGTCACAAAGATCAGCGGAACAGAAACTCTAAGAGGCAACAGGGGAGAGGGACACTTAAGTCGATAAAACCATCCTGGTTGTGGCTGGTAACTTAGGATGAGGTTATCAAGCCAGGTCCAGAGACTGAGTCAGTGTGATGACACCCCGGAAGAGAATGGCAACAGAGACCAGTTACCGTCCACCCCATATAAACTTTGCAGGTCATTATACACAACCATTGCAGTTGTCATTCTAGTCTTCAGTTACTTTGACCACATCTTAACACTTTTTTATGGTCTCAGTTTAAAAAAAATCCTCCTTAGGAGAAAGAAAAAAGAGCAATGCTCATAGGAAATGCCAGTTAAATGCTATTCCAACTAATTAAGAAATTTGTATGCCCTGTTTGGACTCATCCAGGTAAGCTGCCCCTCCTCAAGCCCTGCTATAGTGAGGCTTCTGCCGGCATGGGTGTGCTCTTCATTGAATATGCATATAAAGGTCCCACCAGACAAGAAGGTTTTCTGGTTCATCACTGCACTGCAGGATGCCATGAAGGGGAAATCACAAGCTAGGGCTTCCACTAAGCCCGTGACCAATTTAATACCCTATTACTGGAGTCATCTGAGCTGGAAATACATTTGGTGACATCACTGGATACAACTGAAGTCAAAATTCCTGTGACATTTTTTCAAGTGTTACTTTTCACCAAAAAAACAAAAAAAAACAAAAACAAAACAAAAACCCACCTCATTTTACAGTTTAGCCAAAGCACAGCGCTTTAGGTCTAGAACTAAACCTCAGGAAATATAATGAGGTTGAAAAGAAAGTGGAAGTTAACCGGCAGGGCTTTAACAAAGGCTCGTCCTCCCTCAGGCTCTACAGAGTCAGTAACTGAGTTCAGTAGCCGAAAATTAAATTAGGAGAAAATGGCACCTCCGCAGCTAGAGCTACCTTCATCATTAATGGTGGTACTGAGGGAAGGGGGGTGAGGGTGTGCTGGAGGGAGCTGTGAAGAGCATTTCAGAGGCCCCAAGCAATGTGCCCACCCCACCCCGCCCCACCCACCAACACCAGGGTAGAGCCTTCTTCATTTGCGGTTTCACCTTTTCTCTGGCCCGCTTTGCTCTCCCAGTTTTCCCCTTGTGATATTTTTCTTGTTCTTTTCTCTCTGTTGATTTTTTTCCCTGTGTTCCGTTTTCCTTCGACGCTTCCCCCCTGTCCTCCTCTACTGTCAAACTTCTTCCCTAGCCTGTCATTTCCCCCTCCTCGCTCGTGTTTGCATCCTTACAGGAATAACTTATCTGATGACACAGCTTGTGTGGTTTTTCCCTGATCAGAGAGTCCGGGAGCAAACAGCTGAGGATTCCCCAGCGCGGGAGAAGCAGGAGGTTTTCGACTTTATCTGGTCACATCAAATGAACGGGAAATGCTTCCTGAGGATCGTGTTAGCACAATAAGCGATAAGGATGAGCAAGGAGAAATCATAAGCAGGGGCCCGTTTATACGAAAGGCTGGAAGGACGGACAGTAAGGGAAAAAAACCACATTAGACTTTATCAAACTCCTCCCATTCTTGAAGTAAACATTTCTACTCAGGCCTCAAGAAGATGGTCTATTTGGCAAAAACAAAACAAAACAAAACAAAACAAAACAGTGATGTTTTTGATGTTTTAGTTCATACAATAAGGTACCACTGCTAGCCATACTTCTAAATAAATTACTGAAGAATTGGGTAATATTATATAGTTATGAAGAAATAAAAGTTGTTTTATCATAATTTGATTATGCTGCATAGCCCTATACATAGGCTTTTGTGGTTCTAATTTTAGATTCAGTCATGTCTTGTCCTGTTCAAGAAAAGAACAAAAGTCTTCTACAGGATCCAGACACAGATGAGCCAGACACGGCAGCCATGAAGGGCCATAGTTCAGTTACTCTATAGTGGTCTGCATCATAGGTTACAGTACATCATTCTGCCTTTGCACAAAAGTTGGCATCTGCTGCAAAGTCCCTGTCTTTCCCTTCATGCTATGTACACCCTCTAGGAGCCTAGTGATTCAAATTAGACCCATCTCCCCCAAGCATAAAACAGGAGACCACCCAAAGATTTCTCAAAAGTTTCTGCTTTGCTTCTCCAACACCCATCACTCAGATAGTACCCTTCTTTTTAAGGAAGAGATATAGTACAACATGAACGACACTAAACAACTGTGAATATACAAAAATATGGAAAAGTACGTGACTAGAGACAACAACCAGAACCAGTATGACAACTTTACATGTGTATGTATGTATGTATGTATATATATAATTCTGTAAAAATAAATAAGTGTGTATATATATATATGTATTTACCCACATAGACTATGATCACAGAATTACAGAGAATGCTTGGTTTTGCAAGGCTGAATGTACATCAAATCTTGGAATCCAGAGTTCACAGCAAGACAGAAACCCAGCAAGATAAATGAGAGTCCCAGAAGAACAGAACAAAACATGATTCCATCCTTACCACTTTCAACCTTGATAAAACACAATGACCTAAAGCAACTTGGAGAGGAAACAGTTTATTTTACTTGTACTTTGGCATCACAGTTCATCTGCAAAGGAAGTCAGGGCAGGAACTCAAACAGAGCAGGAACCTGGAGGCAGGAGCTGATGCAGAGACCATTGAGGAGTGCTGACTACTGGCTTGTTCCTCCTGACTTCTTTGACCTCACTTCTTACAAAAAAACCAGAGCACCACCCACAATGAGCTGGGCCCTCCCAAGTCAATCTAGTTAAGAAAATGCCCTACAGGCTTGCCTCCAGCCCAGTCTTAAGGAAGAAGTTTCTCAGTTGAAGTTCCCATCCAGCAGATGACTCTGAATTGTGTCCAGATGACATGAAATTAGCCAGCACACTCAGTAACAAAGGGATCCTACAGGCTCTAAAGTAACTGGCATGTAGCTGAGTCTACACACTTGACGCAGGAAGTGAAGCAAGATCAAGGGGAAGGGACAACATTTGCAAGCCCAGCTTCAACTTCATTCAGATGAGATTAACAGCTAATTTACAGTCTTTCCCTGCTCTCTGTAGTCCCACCCTCTCTGAAGGGGCCATGTTCCTTTTTAGAGGACTGTCACTTGGTCAAATGAGAACTGTCCAGCTTAGTCATCCTTTTGGTTAACTCAAAATCACCTGGTTTGGGACCTTCTGTCTAGATAACCCTTCAGAGAGGCAGGAGACTAGTGCTTGAGTTCCTGGACCAAGGAGTGCTCAGACTACAAAGTAGAACTGCCCCCCCCCACCAGCACTCCAACATGGGGCCTGTCCTTTGAAGCTCACCTAAGCCAGAAACACACTTGAAAGAGAATTTTAGAGGACTATAGTTCACTATAGTCAAGATGACACATCACAAAGCCGTCGCGATACCAATGAAAAGCGCTTTCTATCCTTGACAATGAAATAAATAGCTTCTCATACAGACGGTGAGGGTAGGTCAGGAGCAGTCTGCGTGCTGTGTCCCCCATGCCGTCCCTGTCCCCATCCCTACCCCCCTCTCCTGCGTGCCTGTTTGTTCTATCTGGCCAGCAGCATGCTGGCATGGTTAATGGTGTCCTCTGGATGTGGTGTACATGAGGGAGACATGCCAACCTCACAGCCCTGCTGCCAGATCACCCTGAGCACCAAACTGTAACAAGGTTCTGACAGAGCAATGCCGCCGACATATCATCATGGTGGTACCTGTTTTGGACCAAAGCTGCCGTCCAGCCCCCTTCTGTTGTCTTCGTGTCTTCCCCCCTTAGGCTTTGGCTTTAAAGAGCAGGAGAAAGGCTTGTTTTGGAGGGCATCTTCTCCTCACTGCTCCTTCACTCTTCTGAAGCATGCAGGATACAGACAGGAAGGCTGGAGCTAGTTAAGGAACTGGTTTTCACTGCAGTCGCAAAACAAATTCCCTAAATAGAGAGACTTGGGATAGTTCTCAGTAACTCAGTTACTAGCTGAAGAAAGTTTAAATAAATTTATTTAAATTTAAACACTTTAAATTTCATAAAACACATTTTATTGAATTTAATGAGTTTCTTTAAACATTATAAATTCCCAGAATCCAGACTGACATGCAGTTTAACATGTTATCCATTATCTCCCCAGCATTACAAGTCAGCTCCCAGCCTTCACCAGCAGCTCCCAGTTCTGTGCCTCAAGAGAATTGGAAGCTGCTTGTGTGATTATCACCACGGAGCACACAGCCCATGGTGACTGCCTTGTCATTAGCCCCTCAAAGCACACCGTGACGGTCTTGCTGTTACTCCCTCACAGCCCACGGTGACAGTCTTCTTGTTACCCCCTCATGGCCTACGGTGACAGTCTTCTTGTTACCCCCCCCCCATGGCCTACGGTGACAGTCTTATTGTGACTCCCTCACAGACTTGGATTCCTGCAGCTGTAGACCACGGTCTTGTTCTGATGCCTTGGCTCTCCAACCTGTCATGCTAACCTTTTAATTGATGCTCTGTTTCAAAGGTAGAATTTGGACTTTTCCTTCCTGCCAGACTCTCCATGAGTTATCCACACCCTCTGAATAGAGACTGTGGCACAGCGTAGTTTTCCTATGAGTAGATCTCCTGAGGGTAGCCACCCTTATTACACTTTCGTAACCTGTTTTGTTCAAAATAGCAGCCGCAGGCCTCTCCCACACCCTGCACTGGTCACTGCTGACACACTTCTTAACACGTGCAAGCCAGTCCCACTGACTGCCTGCTGTCCCAAGTGCCTGAATGAAATTCATATCACAGGACTGACCAGGTAGGACTGTTAAATACTTGTACGTGATCATTTTTAGTGTGAGATCTTTTCATGTCTTAATAAAAAACATAAAAGAAATAGAATAAATTCAATAAAAGACTAATGCTGTTGTGCTGACAAAACAAAGTTCCTGGGGCCCTTAAGGAAGCAATCCTGGGTACTGGACAGAGTACAGTTTGCACCTGCTCCTGTTTCTGGTTTGGGAAAGAGAGGGAAAGAGAGAAAGAGAAGGAAGGAGAGCGAGTCTTTGCTATTTGCTCAAGATGACCTCAAACTCATAAGCGTCCTGCTGAGATCACAAGTGCCCACCACACTCTACCTTGCTCTCTTGAACGTTTTTAAACATACAGTCCATGGTAGTTTGAAGGAGAAATGGTCCCCATAGTCTCATGTATTTGAACACTTGGTCCCCTGCTGGTGGCCCTGTTTAGAGAGGTTATAGGACTTCTAGGACATGGAAGCTTGCTGGAAGAAGTATGTCACTGGGGTGGTTGGGCTTTGAAAATTTGTAGTTCACCCCACTTCCAGATTGCTCTCTACTAACTCTGAGGTTTGAGATACGAACTTCCAGCTTCAGACACCTGCTGTCATACTCGCCCACTGCTTCGGACTTTCTCCCGGAACTGTATATAAAAATCAGCTCTTTCTCCGTAAGCTACCTTTGTCATGTTATTTTTATCACCGCCATACAAAAACAATTAGCACATATCTTTAAACCAGAAATTGTTCTAAGAATAAGGAACACGATGTGATTTTGTGTATCTCCAGCACATATGCACAGTCACACGAGAGTGACCCTTTTAGCTTTCACGTCCCAGAGTGTGAGGCAAGCAGCAAGCAACCAGAGCCCACAGAAGGGAAGGTGTGTCCCTCTGCCTGGAAATGTTGGAATAAGAAGTGAACTTCAGGTAACCCCCAAGGAACAGTCAGAATGGATGCTTCAGGCGGGGCAGGGGAGAGAAAGCCTTTCCGGGTGGAGAGAACACAGACACGGAACAGTGCGGCTTACTGAGAGCCTGCAGGGATCTATCTCTGCATTGCTGGCTTGTAGGCTGGGTTCAGGAATAGTGATGAGAAAGAAGTCTGAAAAGTTAGAGAGCTACTAACTCATAATGTCCTTTGTAAGATGTCATCCTTCAGATGATGGAGCATTTGTTGGTTATTTAAGCTACAGGTTGTTTAAGTCTGCAGGAATCTGTACAGAAGAAGGGAAGGAGAACAGTTAGAAAATTCCTGAAGTCTTCGAACAAAAAGTGTTTGAAAAATCTATTTAAAAAATGATTGCAAAGGACACAAAATGCCAAGTGTGATACAAAGAGACATTTCTTTTTTCTATAAATTTTTATTTAAATTAAAAACAGTCTTGTTTTACATACCAATTCCAGTTTCCTCTCCCTCCCATCCTCCCATGCCCCTCACCAAGCCCCCATTTCACCCCTATCCATTCCCCAGAGAGGATGAGGTCTCCCATGGAGAATCATCAAAGTCTGTCCCATCACTTGGGGCAGGGCCTAGGCCCTCCCCTGTGTATCTGGGATGAGAGAGTATCCCTCCATGAGGATGCTCTCCCCAGCTGTCAGACTGGGGTCTGTGAGCTCCCACTTGCTCAGGTCAGCCGTTTCCCAACATGGTTTTGACCCCTTTGCTCATCGCTCCTCTCTCTCTCCAACTGGATTCCAGGAGTTCAGCTCAGTGCTTAGCTGTGGATCTCTGCTTCTGCTTCCATCAGCTACTGGATGAAGGCTCTAGGATGGCATTTAAAGTAGTCATCAATCTCATTATAGGGGAAGGGCATTTAAGGTAGCCTCTCCACCATTGCTTAGATTCTTAGTTGGAGTCATCCTTGTGGATCCCTGGACATTTCCCTAGTGCCAGATTTCTCTTTAAACCTGTAATGACTCCCTCTATTAAGGTATCTCTTTTCTTGCCCTCCTTCTCTATTCTTCCCCCAACTCAATCTTAATGATCCCTCATTTTCTCCTCCTCCTCCTCCCTCACTCCCCTCCTCTTTCTCCTCCCTCAGTCCCTAGAGCAAAAGATTACCAGCCTATAATCCACAAGCCCAAATAAGCTAGGAAACAAAATGTACACTAAGAGAGACATACACGGTCCCTGGGAGAAAGAGAAAGGGACAAGATCTCCTGAGCAAGGGGAGGGGGTGGTAGGACAAATACAAATTCTAACATTTCTATCCTATGTGAAACTCCCTCAGAAGCCTCGCCACCTTTCCATATTCTCATAAAGTCAGATGGAGATAATAGTCCTGTGTCCCAGATCAACTGTCCTGCTCTCTCCCTTTCCTTCCTACAGAGTTAATCTGCGGCTGGATCATTGTCCAAGAGAACCCAGCCTTCAACACAGGAATCAAGAGGGGCAAAAAGCAACTAACCACAGAAACCAGTTAGAATTGGAATTGAGGGAAATGAAGGAATCTCAGAAGATTCCATGTTCAGATTGGTCTTGTTTGAATGCTATGAAACTAGTCCAAATATGTCACATGCTGGGTGTCATATTTTGAGGATAAAATAATGGGTTTCATTTAAAGTTCCTATGAGTCACTGTCTTACAAACATTCAGGATGCAATTGTCTCAAAGGGCATAGGTAAGAGTTAGGCTAGAGAATAGGCTTTATTGTCCACAAATTATAAGGCTAGTAGTTAATGAATTAGCAGAGTACAAAATATGTAAAGCTATATAAGAAAATTAAGATTAGTGGATTTCCAGACAGCCCTCTCATGTCACCATGGAATGGGGTGCTTCAGTCTTGGTAACAGTCTTTTGTTTGATGTTAGCTTCGTTGTAAGGTCACCAGAAGAAGGATCTGTTTTTTCCACCTTTGAACACATTAAGGGAGGGCTGAAAAAATATGATTGAGGGAAATCAAATAGAAAAAGTTAGAGTCCCAGTGTTGCACAGGGCCTTCAGTTCTATCCAAGTGGAATGGGTTTGTTCTGGAGAGCTGGGAAGTACTCATTCATATGCTTAGTTTATTTTAGATGGGTCTTCAATTTTTAAGTTAGATTATTTATTCATTGCTATTTGTGTGCATCTGCGAGAAACACAAAGAGAGACTGGTCATGTGACATACCATGTGTGCGGAGGTCAAAGAAGGATTTTTTGGAGTCAGTGCTCTCCTGCCACCACATGGGCTCCAAGGATCAACTGTGGTCATCAGTATCGGTGGCAAGCACTTTCACATAAAGTTGCCAGATGACACCAGATTGTGTGTAAAGCTTCTTTAGCAAGCTTCCCTTTTGTATGAATGAGGCATCTAGTTCAGAGCGATTAGCACACAGTAGTCTCGAGTGACTCTACCAGGGACTTTTAAGAATCCTCACAGGCAGAAGGACCACTCAGAGGATCAGCTACAGAGCCTAATGCCAGCTTATGGATTCCTTATCATGTCCTTACCCATGAATAAAACAAGTTAGACCTATTATGCAGCTACTTCTTCCCATTGCTAACTAATCTTTAGGAAATCATGCAAATCCCAAAGTCACCTTACACAGCATTCTTCGAGTGGCTGCCTCAGTGAAGCCATGCCAACTACGTTGTACTCATCCAAAATACCTTTGCAATTCGAGGACTACTCAGGGTCCAAAATTAGAATGTAGTTCATCTGGAACATCCCTGACAAGTATTATGCCAGGGCAATTTGATGTCTAGACTTCCTGTTTCAGTCAGGAGATTAACTGGCTTATCTTAACCCCAAGGGCAGCCTTTGGCTTACATCCAAGAAGTCAGTAGTTCTCAAGTTGGCCCCTGGCAGATCAAGCCATCAGCCACTTGCCTAATCCCGCCATCATACTCAGAATTACAGAACAGGACTTTGACTTCTTCCTTGCAATTTTTAGATGTCACTGTTGTTTTTTTTTAAATATATCTTCTTAAAAGGCAAAATATACTAAGTAGTTGTTAATTATTTTCATAACAAATGATATGCCTTACAGGAACATCACTTTGAGATTTACTTAAAACAAGAATTTGTATACATACAATAACTATAGGAATCACGATTTATAAAACACTACCTCTTTTTCAGCCAGTGCAATGAGTGGCTCAGCTGGTTAAAACATTGACTGCACGAAACAGTAGATCTTAGTTTGATCCCTGAAACCTATGTCAAATTAGAAGGACAGAACAGTTTACAAAGTCATCTTCTCACTTCCACATGTGTGTAACGACTTCTGCAACCACAGATACACTAACAACAACTTAAAGCTAAGCTATTCCAGAAAACCCAGACACTTTCCTGTTCCTGCTTTAATTACAACATTCTTATTCAATGTCGTTTTCCTTTCTTGAGTGGGCCAACATGATTTCAGTAACCCACAAAAAGTTCCCACTATTTGAGTGGTATACTTCCATACTAGAGAACTATTTGAGTGGTATACTTCCATACTAGAGATACCAACCCTTTTCCTATGTGTTTTTGCTACATAGCTCAAACTGGGCTCAAATTCAGTATCTTCTTGCCTTGGCCTCCTGAGTACTGGGATTATAGTATACACCAACACCCATCTCCATTCAGAAATCTTATAGCCATTTTGAATAATTTCTCTGAGCCAGCAAGTTTGGACTTTATCACTGAATAATGGCTGATTATGCACAAATCCATGCTAATACATATTCTTGGAAGGAACCTTAATTACATTAGAACTGCTAATTAATGATTTTGAACCAGTAGAAAAGAGAACCTAAAATAACTGAGTTGAACTTTTGAAGTTTCTGACAAGATCTGAAACTGATCAGATAGTAGGAACTCGGTGTCAGATGGATACAAGAAAGGGTTAGCCAAAGTGGAGTACACCTGTAATTCCAGCACTCAGGAGGCTGAGACAGGAGAATTGCAAGCTTGAAGTCAGTCCAGGCTACACAGTGAGATCCTTTCTTCAAAGCAAACAGAACTCTAAGCACTTTGTTGGGTATAGTCGGTTCTCGGGAGGACAGTTTTCCTTCGGAATGCCAACAGACATCACCTATGGGACAAATATTGATCCAGGGTCTGCACAACACTGAAGTAGATGTGTGTGAGGATTCTCTAATACTTCATTGAACACTTACCAAGTGTCTACTGTGCTTTATAGCTTTGTTCTTTGTTATAAGTAAAACAAACGTTGTTCGCCGATTGTCCCATGCTTACACAATGGTGTATACACAACAGAAAATGCTAAGCTCACATGTGCAACCTAAGTTTCTTAACTGAGATTATATTTAATGAGCTGGAGCTCAGTTGTCAAGTCTATTTCCCATTACATAAGTGGACCACAATGATAGCTTTGGTCTCTTAAATTTCTATAATACAAATAGAACACTTTAAAAACTTTGTGTACAAATCAAAGATTGTATCAGCCGTCATGTGGGACATAACAGCAAATCAGGACTGAGAAACAGATGCTGAACCCTCCCACTTTTAGAGGTCCATATCATCCAAGGAAAACAGCACAGAGAACTAAGCATAAATTCTGATTCAGATGAACTTGTGTGAGCAACTAACCTGCCCTGACTTGACTTTTCTCTTTGGGAAAGGTGACAGCGCAGCTGAGCATGTGCCAGAAATAAACTGCTCTCAGCACTCTCCCTTCAGTAATGAATATCATGGTACCTTAGAGGCAAAGGAAACAGAAGCTAGTCACTGCAGAGTTGGTCAAAGAGAGTGTCTCAGAAAACATGAATGAATAAAGATATGCTCCATATTACCAGTTTTGACAGTGTTAAATTATTGACACTTGAAGACCAAGAGGAAAATGTTCTTAATTCATTGTGTGAAACATTTGCATGTTCAAATCTCTCTCCCTTTATATATATATATATATATATATATATATATATATATATGCTTGTTTGTGTGTATATACATATTCAGTTTCAGAATGTTTCATTTTCATTTACTCCACATAGGAGAGCCCCCCTGGGGAAATTACAGTGCTACTTAGTGGCTGAAGAGGCTCAGACAGAGGTCCTGAGGCTGGATGAAGCAAAACAGAGGTGTCTCTGGAAACCCATGTGTGTCCCAGCCATCTTGAAGCCTAAACATTTGAAAGATACTTGATCGATCAGCAAAGACTCGGGTCTGCCAAACTGCAGAGGACAGAAAGGTAGTCATCCACTGCTTGGGGGAGTTTCCCCTCTTCTTAGAAGAAGTGGCTCTCCAAGAAGCCTCAGCCCAGCTCGTAGAGACCCAGAAAGGTCTGGTTCTGGTTCTTATCCTGGTTCCCGTGGCATCCTAGAGTTTACCGGCAGCCATCCTGAGACAGTGTCTGCAGGTCCTGAAACAGTGCAGGCATGGGCTGTTTTTGTGTCTTCAGTAGATACTGACTGTTCTCATATTTCTTTTTAGCCAGCTTAGGGAACAAGTGGCTCAGGCAGAGCCGTGTGACCCAGAGAATACTGGTGTATGTAGGAGACCCATGAGGCACGGTGACTAGGACCATAGCCACTGCTTAACTACAGCATTCTGACAAGCCTGGGAAGTCAAAGCAGGTGACAATATGAAGATAAGAGCAAAGAGATGTTGGCTGGTCCTGAAGTCTGAGACACAAGCGGACAATCTTGGAGACTGTGAAGAGACTAGAGGATGGTTTAAAATTTAAGAGGAGAGAGCCCTGTGATGTGTTCCATCCACACACTGCTTAGGCGAAAGCAAAGGATTTTGGGGACCTCATGAATGCTACTCAGAGCTACTTTTAATAAATATGCAGCACTACCTGATGTATGTGTTCTATAAAGCAAACTAATAAACCTAAAGATCAGTTCTGAATTAAGATGCTTCAATGTGCTCAATTGTAGTTAGTATGTTTTGACCCCTCACTTTTTGGCAACTACTGTGCAAGGTCAGTTAAACTATTTTTTTATGCTCCTGGCACATTAGTTCGTTAATGTGCTCTATGTAATTGACATTATTTATATCCCCACTTCACAGAGAAAAAAATCTGTATCTTGCTCAAAATCATTCAGGAACAAATGAGAGACTCCATTTTAAATATGTCCTAGTCCAAACTAGGGTATTGTCACTGTGATATTCCCAATATTCTATATTACTAAATTCAAAAATTTATAAAATCATAGAATACGTCTTCTACTCAAAACAGCGAGGAACCTATCATATACCCATCACATTGTAATGCTACTTTATGGGACTTTTATTGGGGCTAGCTATAGGGCTTTATGGACTCAAAAATTGAAACCTGACTGCTGCAATTAGTTGTTCAGAATAAAAGCCAGGCTTGAAAGTCCTTCTTTGCATTGAATTTCAAATGTTCCACTTTGAATGAAACAGATGTTGAACTTTAGATTAGTTCAATCTGTGCTAGATTTATCCTGTGCACACAGTAAGATAGCACTAACATGGGCACTTACGTTCCTTTTTCTTTAGGGACACCTTTGCCCAGACCAGATTCATCTGCAATTTAAACGAGGTCTTTTCAAAGAAATAGGAGATTTTAGTTAAAAGCAGAAGAATTAGTTCAGTGGGCCTGAGCAATGGTCCATCCAATATTCTGTCTATTCTAGGAACATAAAGGGGCATGTCATATGAAATTCAAAAGATTGGGGTGTACTGGAGACTTCTTGACATTTCCTGTCATCTGTGAATTTAGATTAACCTTTCTTAAGGTCTGTATCTTAGGTTTTCATGATACAAAGTGCTACTAATACACCATCCTTTGAATAAACTAACATAGGAAATACCTTGGATTTGTAGATTCAAGTGCTGTCATCACAAATATCTATAGTATTATCTGAGATGAGTTCAGCTGTTTCTTTTGTCTCTTTAGGTTGTGTCGAACCCACCCAGGCTCACAATAGAACTCTTATTATGGGTTTAAAATGATATTAATAACTGGTTATTAAACATGTAAGCATAAAGCTAGTACTTTCTCCTGGTACAAAGAAGACAGCTGAGTATAATTTTCTTTTTAAAATCTATCAGTTTTAAAGCCTGGAGGTAGCCTGCATTTGTAATTCTAACACACGGGAAGCAGAGGCAGATGCACTGTCATAAGTTCAAGAACAGTCTAGTGTGTTTAGTAACTTTCAGGCTACACAAAACTTTATAGTGGGAACCTGTCTCAACTGGATAAAAATTAAAAACCAGAATAAAGCAAAACAAGCTTAAGAAGTCAGAAACTACTTGGCATGCTTTGTGTACGGAATGCAGTCTTCTCAAAATGGCTAAGTATAATCTGAGGGTACAAAGCTGCTGGGACTTGCATGTGTCCTCAGAAAGTGCTCTAATTGCACAAACATATTATATATCACCTGGGCTAACTGTGGATTCCAAATCACAATGTCTGTGTGTTTAAGGATTTGATATAAAAAACAGACCTTTAAATCAATGGGGAAAACTGGAATATATCACTATGCCAGGAACAGTGGACATCTGAAAATATTTTAAACTCCCGGCTGGAGAAGAGATCTATTCCTTCTCTTTATGCATCTCAGATGTACCTGGCTCAGGTTCTAAGAGGCTCAGCCTTTTTTTCAAAAGGCTTAACAAGAAGGATTATTTTGTTTTGGAGGGATTATATAAATACATTTTTTGTTTTGATTTCAAAACTCTACAGTAGCAAGAAGGCACCTTGCTACTGCTCATTTTAATACTTCTGAGAACATCAATAGATTTTTAAATGCAATATGGACATTTAATGAAAGTCTAGAAAGTGTGGCAATGAGTCTTTGACAAGAGCTAATCTATTTTCACACTGTCATTTTATTAGAATCATTCTTTATGGATTGTAAATGAAATATATAAACAATGTTCCAAAAACATTTGCAAAGACTCTATAAAGAGTTTGTGTGTGTAAAGAAGAAAATTTACTTGTATTGAGTGGAGGGATTTGATGGAGACTTCCAATTTAGACTCTCTCAAAACAACGTCTGGCTGTGGGTCTCTCCATCTGTTCCTGTCTGCAGCCAGAAGAAGCATCTCTGGTGATAGCTAGATAGGGCAGTGATCTATGAGTATAGCAAAATATCATTAGGAGTGATTTTATTGATGTTTTATAGCAGAGATATCTGTGGTGTCTAGTCTCTGGCCCTTGCCTACCCAAGCAGTGCCAGGTGTGGGTTCCTTCTTGTGAAGTGGGCCTTAGGTCAAATCAGTCATTAGCTGGGCATTCCCACAAGTTCTGTGCCACCATCGCCCTAGCTTATTTTGAAGGCAAAACAGATTGTAGGCCAAATGTTTTGCAACTTGGTTGGGGTTCACAGTTCTCTTTTGATAGTCTGCAGAGCACCTTCCCACACCACAGTGACTAGACCCTAGGGATAAAGGCTTCATGTCGGCACCAGCTCGACTTGTCCATGTTCAACGAGTTGTGTGTCTGTTGCCATCTTAAATGGAGTCCAGCTGTCAGTTTGTGGAGAGAAAATCTTTGTCTTTGTAAGCCTGGTTTGTTTGATGATTTCCCCTTGGCCAACAACTCAACTGAATGCAACCCAGTCTTGCCCCTGGAAAACTCACCTGACTCTAAGAAATGGCCAGTTGAGACCACGCATCCCCCATTACTAGAAGTCATTATTGCAATCACCTTCACAGATCCCAGGAAGTTTCACACCACCCCCTAAATGACTTCCCAATTCTAATTGCCTCTCCTCAGACTCTCTACTGCCATCATATCACCCCTAAACACCTGATTCCTCCTGCTCCCATTCCACCAGTCCCCTACTACACCCATAAAATCTATTCTATTTCTTCCTTCCGAGGGAGATCCCCTGTGTCTCCTCTAGGCCCCTCTGTTTACTTAACTACTCTAGGTCTACAGATTGTAACATGGTTGTCATTTATAATATTCACTTATAATTGAATATACAAACCATCTTTGTCTTTTTATGTTTGGGTTATCTCACTCAGGATGATTTTTTTCTTGTTCCATCCATTTTCTTGAAAATTGCAGGATGTCATTTTTTTAATACTCCATTGTGTACATGTACCATGTTTTCTTTACCCATTCTTCTTTTGAGGAACATCAAAGTTGTTTCCAGTTTCTGGATATTATGAGCAAAGCCACAGTGAACATGGTTGAGTAGTGTCCTTATGACAGGATGGAGCATCCTTTGGGTATATGCCTAAGAGTAGTACAGCTGGTCTTGAGGTAGATCAATTCCTAACTTTCTGAAGAACCATCACACTGATTTCCCTAATGGCTCTACAATGTTGCACTCCCACCATTAAAGGAGGATTGTTCCCCTTATGGCTTTGTCATAAAAAGTCAGGTATCCATAGGTGTACAGATTTACATCTGGGTCTTCAATTTGATTGCATTGATCGATGTGTCTAAAACCAATACCGTGAGGATTTTACTACTATAAAGCTCTGTTGTAGCACAGCTCAAAATCAGGGGTGGTGATACCTCCAGAAATTCTTTTATTATTCAGGATTGTTTTAATTGTACTGGGGTTTTGTTTTCCAGTATGAAGTTGAGAATTGTCCTTTAAAGATATGCAAAGAATTGTATTGAAAAATTTTATGGGAATTTTATTGAATCTGTAGATTGCTTTTAGTAAGGTGATCATTTTTATTATATTAATTCTACTGATCCATGAACGTGGAGAATCTTTCCATCTCCTGATATTTTCATCAGTTTCTTTCTCCAACAACTTCAAGTTTTTGTCATACAAGCCTTTCACTTACTTGGTTAGTCACCCCCACTATATTTTATATTATTTGAGGCTATTGTAAAAGGTGTTTCCCTGATTCTTTATCATTTGTCATTTTGTATATAGAAGGACTAATGAATTATTTTAGCTAATTTTGTATCCCTCCACTTTGCTGAAAGTGTTTATCAGCTGAAGAAGTTTACTTGTGGAATTTTTAGGGTTACTTATGTGACTATCATATCATCTGCAAATAATAGTACTTTGACTTCTTCCTTTCCAATTTTTATCCCCTTGATATCCTTTACGTGTTTTATTTCTCTAGCTAAAATTTTGGGCACTATATTGAATAAATATTGAGAGAATGGATTGTTTGTCTTGTTTCTGAATTTAGTGTAATTGCTTTAAGTTTCTCTCCATTTATGTTGATGTTGTCTATAGGCTTGGTATAAATTGCCTTTGTTGAATTTACGTATGTCTCTTGTATCCTTAATCTCTCCAGGACTTTTATGATGGAGGAGTGTTAGATTTTATCAAAAGCCTTATCTGCATCTAATGAGATGATCATATTTTTTTTCTTAAAGATTATTTATATGGTGGATTACATTAACAGATTTTCTTATGTTAAACCATTCCTGCATCTCTCAGATGAAGCTTACTTGATCACCATGGATCATCTTTCTGATGTGTTCTTGGATTCGATTTACAAGTATTTTACTGAATGTTTTTGCATATATGTTCATAAGAGAAATATGCCTGTAATTCTCTTTCGTTGTTGAGTCTTTATGTGCTTTGACTACCTGAGTAACTGTGGTCACATAAAATTAATTTGGCAATGTTCCTTCTGTTTCTATGGAATTATTCTGTGGAATAATTTGAGAAGTATTGGTTAACTCTTCTTTGAAAGTCTGGTAGAATTCTGAGCTAAAGCCATCTGCCCTGATTTTTTTTATTGGTTTGTTAGACTTTTAATTACTGCTGTTATTTCACTAGGCATTACAGATCTTCTTAAATTGCTTTATCTGATCTTGATGTAACTTAGACAGTGGTGTCTATCAAGAAAACTATGATTTCTTTCAGAATTTCCAATTTGGTGGCATACAGGTTTCTAAAGTATATCCTTATGATTCTCTGGATTTTTTAATGTCTGTTGTTATACCCCCATTTTCATTTATGCTTTTGTTGGATATTCTCTCTCTGCCTTTTAGTTATTTTGCATAATATTTTGTCTACCTTGATTTTCTCAAAGAACCAACTCTTTGCTCCATTGGCTCTTTGTATTATTCTCTTTGTTTCTATTTTATTGATTTCAGCCCTCAATTTGATTTTTTATTATCTACCGTCTTGGGGATGTGCTTGCTTCTTTTTGTTCTAGAGCTTACAGATGTGCTGCTAAGTTGTTAGTATAAGATTTCTCCAATTTTCTTATGTAAGTACTTAGTGCTGTGAACTTTCTACTTAGTACCACTGTCATCGTGTCCCATAAGTTTGGGTATGTGGTATATTCATTCTCATTGAAATCTAGAAAGTCTTTAATATCTTTATCTATTTCTGTCTTCACCCACTTATTTTTTAATAGAGGGTTGTTCCATTTCCAAGAATTTGTAAGTTTTGTTGTTTCTGTTGTTGTTGATGATGTTGATATTGGACTTTAATCCTTGGTGGTCTGATAGGATGCAGTCTGTTATTTCAATTTTCTGGTATCTGTTGAGACTTTCTTTGTGTCCAAGAATGTGGTCAATTTTGGAGAAAGTTCCATGGGGTACTGAGAAAAAGAGATATTCTTTTGTGTTTGGGTGAAATGGTCTGTAAATATGTTAAGTCAATTTGGTTTATAATATCTACTAATTCCAGTATTTCTGTGTTTAGCTTTTGTGTGGATGATCTATCCATTGGTGAGAGTGGGGTACTGAATTCTCCCACTTGCAGTGTGTGGGAGTCAATATGTGATTTAAGCTATAGCAGTGTTTCTTTTACAGACTTGAATGCTAAAAATTGCAATGCACTCTTGGTAGAGTATTCCTTTGCTTAGTGTGCAGTGTCCTTTCCCATCTATTTTAATTAGTTTTGGTTTGAAGTTTATTTTGTTAGATAATAAAATGGCTACCCTATCTTGCTTCTTAGGTGCATTTGCTTGGAATATCTTTTTCCAACCCTTTCCCCTGAGGTAATGTGTGTCCTTGATGTTATGGTATATTTCTTGTATGAAGCAGAAGAATGAATCCTGTTTTGATATCCATTTTGTTAAACTGTCTTTTTATCAGGGAATTGAGGCCATTGATACATTGATATTGAAAGGGATTAATGACCAACGATTTTTGATTCCTGCTATTTTTTATGTTATTTTTTTTACTTCAGCTATGTTATAATAACCAGGGTCTGGTATGGTAGGATATCTGGACTCTAGTGGAGACATATTGCCCTGGCTGTTATTGATTGTAGTTTTACACTGGTGGCTAGGCATTTGGGTATGGGATGATTATATGTCTAGGTAATTTCTGGATTCATCTTTATTTGGTGAGTGTTTTGTTCCTTGGTTTCTGCTTCCTCTTTAGATTTTCAGAGAGTGAAATGGTTGCATGTTGCCTGTTTTCCTGGCCTGCTCAGCTGGTTTGTTTACAAGGAATACCTGCTGGTCTTGGAGGCTTGGATGGTGGGATGAATCCAGAGATGTAAGGTTGAAGGAGAATGTCTTTGTGATCCATTTGGGATGGGGTCTGAGAAGGAAGGGAGATCACAGTAGATTTCCAGGTACAGAGATAGGAATGAGGCTTGGAGGATTAGTCTCAGAAGCAATAAGAGAAGTGTGGGCCTGCCTGTAGCCTACTTGTTGCCCTGAAAGGAGTGGCCCTTGGGTTCCTTTAGAGGTGGGTACTGAACAAAGCAACAAGTGGAGGGAGGGAGGTTAGAAGTGGAAAGGCTATGAGATTCACAGAGGGAAATGTGATCAGGGCTGTAGGGAAAGCTGCCATGGGTGTTATGCTGCAGAGCTAGGGACATGACTAGGGGACTGGGTCTGGGAGAATAGAGAGAGAGAAGGTCTCACTCTGAGATGTCTTTTACAAAGCAATAATTCCATTTGTAGAGGCTCTGTCTTTATGACCCAACTATGTTCAAAAACGTTCCACAGGGTAAGGAGCATAAACATTCAGTCCATTTCAATTGATTTGGAACAGATAGATAGATAGATAGATAGATAGATAGATAGATAGATAGACAGACAGATAGATAAAATATAGATGAACTACCATTCCAACAGCAGGAGCCAAGGCACCCCAGTCTCCTGCACCACCCACAGGACTAGGTAAACCAGGGCCCATTTCTGGGCCACCTGCTTGTGCTTGGGGACTGGCACTGTGGCCTCCATCCTGGTGGCAGGAGCCAAGGCACCTGAGAAGCCTAGTCTCCTGCTCCACCCATGTTACTAAGAATATCAGGGCCTGTCTCCAGGACACACTCCTGTGCCTGGGGTCTACCACTTGGGCTCCTGATGTGGGAAGTCTTGTGATTATGTCAAAAAAACACTGTTGGGCCAATATGACTCTAGATAGGTGGGACTAGGAGTCCAGGGGAACTCTGGGAAGGAGAAACACGGAGAGTCAAGATGTAACGCCATGGGGTAGGAAGCCCGGAACTATTCTCCGGTAAGAGAAATACTTAGATTAACAATTATGGGGTAATTACTTAAGTCAGAGCTAGCCAGTAAGAAACAAGCAAGGCCAACAGCTTCATAATTAATATAGCCTCCTGTGTGTTTATTTGGGACTGATGCGGCTCTAGAACCAGGCTGGCGGGAAGGCTTCTCTCAAGGAAAAAGCTTCTCTTTACAGGCTCCCATGCATTCCAGCAGAATCCAAAGTACCCCAGCACCCTAGTCCATTTCTCCACCCACATGAACAGGAAGTGGAGGTATACCAGGGCATTGGATTTGCCTACACCCACCAGAACGGAACGCTGGTCCCACACCCACCAGGAAAGGAAGAGGCACCCTCTGGAACCCACTGCAAGAATGGATGGGAAGGAGATGATATAAAAACACAAGGAGCAGCAGAAAAACCAATATGACACCATTAGAGTCCAGAGACCCTATAACAGCATGACTGGAACACCACGACACAAATGAAGCAGAAGACAATGACATTAAAAACAACTTCATGAAAATGATAGAGGCCCTCAAAGAGTATATGAGAAAATCTCTTAAAGAGAAGGAAGAAAAAACAATCCAAAAATGCAAGAAATGGAAGAAAAGACAAAGCAAAAATTGCAAGAAAAATTCAAACAGTGCAAGGGCTGAAATCTGAAATAGAAAAAAAACACAGTCTGAAGGAATGCTGGAAATAGAAAAGATGGGAAAACAGTCAGGAACTCCAGATGCAAGCATAATGAACAGAATACATGAGATGGAAGAGAGAATCTAAGATGTTGAAGATACACTAGGAGAATTAGATTCATCGACCAAAGAAAATCTTTTTTTAAATTTTTATTAAAATAAATTATGTCTTAGAAACATGCATGCATGCATCACATGTCAATCCCAGCTTCCTCTCCCACCCCTCCTCCCTTGGTCCTCCCTCAACCTTCCCCCAGCCCCTCACCCAATCCCCACATCATCCCCCAGGAAAGGTGCGGCCCTCCTTGGAGGGATCTGCAGAGTCTGTCATTTCATCCAGGGCAGGACCTAGGCACCTCCCAATGTGTCCAGGCTGAAAGAGCATCGCTCCATGTGGATTGGACTCCCAAAGTTCATTCGCACGTCATGGTAGTCATCAATCGGAGGAGGGCATTTAAGGTAGCCTCCCCACTATTGTTTAGATTACCAGTTGATGTCATCCTTGTAGATCTCTGGAAATCTCACTAGTGCCAGATCTTTTCTCAAAACCTATAATGACTACCTCTACTAAGGTATCTCTCATCCAGCTCTCCTCTATTCTTCCCCCAACTCAACCTACCTGCTCCCTCATGTCCTCTGCTCCCCTCTACTTCTCCACTGTCTTTCTCCCAGCTCCCTCTCCCCTTCCCCCATGCTCCCAATCCACTCAGGAGATCCTGTCCCATTCATCTTCCCTGAGGTACCATGCATATATTTCTTAGGGTCCTTCCTGTATCCCAGAATCTCTGGTGGTGGAATTGTAGGCTGGCACTCCCTTGCTCCATGTCTAAAATCTATATATGAGTGAGTACATACTATGTTTGTCTTTTTGTGACTGGGTTACCTCACTCAGGATGGTTTCTTATAGTGCCATCCATTTGCCTAAAAATTTCAACATTCCATTTTTTTTCCTCAGAGTAGTACTCCATTATGTAAATGTGCCACATTTTCTCTGTCCATTCAGGTTGCTTCCAAGTTCTGGCTATTACAAATAATGCTGCTATGAACATAGTGGAACAGACGCCCTTATTGTATGAATGTACATCTTTTGGATATATGCCTAAGGGTGGAATTTCTGGATCATGTGGGAGACTGATTCCCATTTTCCTGAGGAATCTCCATACTGATTTCCAAAGTGACTATACAAGTTGGCACAACCACCAGCAGTGGATGAGGGTTCCCCTTTCTCCACATCCTCTCCAGCATAGACTGTCATTGGTGTTTTTGATTTTAGTCATTCTGACAGGAGTAAAATGGTATCTAAATGTTGTTTTGATTTGCATTTCCTGCATGGATAGGGATGTTGAGCTCTTTCTTAAGTGCCTCTCAGGCATTTTAGGCTCCTCTATTGAGAATTCGCTACTTAGTTCTGTACCCCCACTTTTAATGGGATCCTTTGGTGTTTTGGAGACTTGCTTCTTGAGTTCTTTGTAAATTTTGGAAATCAGCCATCTGTCCAATGTGGTGCTGGTGAATATGTTTTTGCATTCTGTGGGCTGCCATTTTCTCTTGTGGACTGTCTTTTGCCTTACAAAAACTCAGTTTCAGGAGGTCCCACGTTCTTCTATGCCTCAAAGGGGCAGAAAACATATCCAACAAAACAATAGAAGAAAACTTTCCCAACCTAAAGAAAGGCATGGCAATGAATGTACAAGAAGCTTGCAGGACACCAAATAGAGTAGACCACAAAAATCCCCTTGCCACATAATAATCAAGACTCCAACCATACAGAATAAATAAAGAATACTTAGAGCAACTAAAGAAAAAGGTCAAGTAACATATAAAGGCAAACCTATCAGAATTACACCTGACTTCTCTATGGAAACTCTGAAAGCCAGAAGGTCCTGGATAGATATTCTATCAACATTAAGAGACCACGGATGCCAGCCCAGACTACTATACCCAGCAAAGCTTTCAATCAATGTAGATGAAGAAAACAAGATATTCCGTGACAAAACCAGATTTAAACAATACATATCCACTAACCCAGCCCTACAGAAAGTTCTAGAAGGAAAACTCCAATCCAAGGAAGTTAACTACAACCAGAAAAAATAGGCAATAAATAATCCCACTTTACCAACAGCCAAAAGAGAAAATGGGTAGAAATCCACACACAATTCCAACAACAACAACCATTCCAAAACAAACAAGAATGAGTAATCAAAGGTCTTTAATATCCCTCCTTAATAGCCCATAAAAAGGGAAAGACTAACAGAATGGATTCAAAGACACAATCCATCCTTCCGCTGCATACTAGAAACACACTTCAGCTTCAAAGACAGATGTTACCTCAGAGTTAAGGGTTGGTAAAAGATTTTCCAATTAAATGGACCCAAGAAACAAGCAGGGGTAGCAATCCTAATATCTAACAAACTAGACTTTAAACTAAAATCAATCAAAAGAGATGAAGGAGGTCATTTCATATTCATCACAGGAGAAATCCACCAAGATGAAGTCTCAATTCTGAACATCTATGCCCCAAACACAAAGGCATCCACATTTGTAAAAGAAACATTACTAAAATTCAAACCACACATAAAAGCTTACACGCTTATAGTCGGAGACTTCAACACCCTACTCTCACCACTAGACACTAGACAGGACCATCAGACAGAAACTTAACAAAGAAACAAAGGAACTAATAGAAGTTATGACCCAATTGGATTTGGCAGACATCTATAGAACATTCCATCCAAACACAAAAGAATATATGTTCTTCTCAGCACCACATGGAACCTTCTCAGAAATCGATCACATACTTGGCAACATAGCAAACCTCAACAGGTACAAAAAAAATTGGAATGGGAAAAGATGTTCATTAACCCCACATATGACAGAGGGCTCATCTCCAAAATCTACAAAGAAATCAATAAACAAGTCTCCAAAGAACCAATTAAAAAGTGGTCTGCAGAACTAAATAGAGACTTCTCAATAGAGGAGACTAAAATGGCTGAGAGACACTTGAGAAAGTGTTCAACATCTAGCAATCAGGGAAATGCAAATCGAAACAACTCCTGACAAGAATGACTAAAATCAAAAACACCAATGACAGTCTATGCTGTAGAGGGTGTGGAGAAAGGGGAATACTCCTCTACTGCTGGTGGGAATGCCAACTTGTACACCCACTATGGAAATCAATATGGAGATTCCTCAGGAAAATGGGTATCAGTCTACTACAAGATCCATCAATTCCACTCTTAAGCATATACCCAAAAGATGCACAATCATACAACAAGGACGTCTGTTCCACTATGTTCATAGAAGCATTATTTGTAATAGCCAGAACCTGAGAGCAACCTAGATGTTCCTCAACTGAAGAGTGGATAGAGAATATGTGGTACATTTACACAATGGAGTACTACATCAGTGGAAAAAAAAACAATGAAATCTGAAATTTTCAGGCAAATGGATGACATTAGAAGAAACCATCCTGAGTGAGATAACCCAGTCACAAAAAGACAAACATGGTATGTCCTCTCTCATATATTGATTTTAGACATGAATCAGGGGAGTGCCAGTCTACAATCCCACTACCAGAGAGTCAGGGAAACAGGAAGGACCCTAAGAGAGATATGCATGGTACCCCAGAGAAGGTGGAATGAGGCAAGATCTCCTGAGTAGATTGGGAGCATGGGGGGGGGGAGTGGGTAGAAAGGGAGCCAGGAAAAAGAGAGGGGGGGAGGAAAAGGAAGGGAGAGGAGGACATGGGGGAGCAGGAAGTTTGAGTTGGGTGAAGAATAGAGGAAAGCAGGATGAGAGATATTATAATAGAGGGAGTCATTCTAGGTTTGAGGGGAGGTCTGGCACTAGTGAGATCTGCAGAGATCTACAAGGATGACACTAACTGGCAAACTGAGCAGTACTGGAGAGACTACTTTAAATGCCCCTCCCTGATAATAAGCTTGATGACTATCTTACATATCATTCTAGACCCTCCATCAAGTGACAGACAGAAGCAAAGGCAGACACCCACAGCTAAACACTGAACTGAACTACTGGAACCCAGTGACAGAGAGGGAGGAGTGATGAGCAAAGGGGTCAAGATTGGGCTGGTGAAACCCAGAGAAACACCTAACCTGAGCAAGGTAGAGATCTTGGACCCCAGACTGATGGCTGAGAGGCCAGCATGGGACTGATCCAGACCCCCTGAAAGTGGGTGTCAGTGACCTGGGCAATCTATGGGGCTTTGGGTAGTAGATCAGTATTCATCACTGGCACACAAATGGACTTTGAGGGATGCTCTCTCAATCTGGACACTTGGGGGAGGGCCTGGGCCCTCCCCAGAATGAAATGACAGACTCTAAAGATTACCCTCCCTGGGGAAACAGAGTGGGCACTGGGGGAATTGGGTTTGGAGGGGAGAGAGAGGGAGCTGGGACTGACATGGGAAGCAAGCTTGTTTCTAATTTAAATATATAATTAAAAATGTTTTTAAAAAAGAGAAAGTCAGATATCTCAGATGCTGCAAACATCATTATTCCCCTATTTTACATTCAAAACAGCAAATTGCCCATCCTTGTCATCTAATCTGAAAGACACAGTCCCTCGAAGAACCTTAAAATCCTTGTCAACCACAAAGACTCTAAATGTGTACAGTTTCCCAAATCTCCACCAAATGACCAGTGGGTGACCACTGGTTTGCCATCAGCACACCAGATGACCAGTATGTGGCCACTGGTTTGCCATAGTTATAAGGAGAAAGTGTTCTCACTGAGCGTGTCCTGAAGCTTCAACTCAGTAACATGCATGTGACCAAGTTGTGGTTGTATAACTAGCTATATATGTCTACTATCCTAAAAGACAGAACCGGTCAGACACTCCCCAATAAACACTGTCCCTTCAACAACATCTGTGAGTCCATCAAAACACCCCAGGAACCAAACTGTGTCACCACTAGGGGAGCCACCTGTGCTGATGCCTGGTGAAATGTATATGCTTTCTTTTCCTCAAGTATTTCCTCTTCTACATAAATCTTTCACATTCCAGTCTTCCATGAACTTTTATGAATTATTTTATGAAGGGGAACAAGGACCTGAACTTAATAGGTCAGGCCTTCCTAGTAGATCTTTCTATCCAACAGGTCATGCTAAAATAATCTACAATAGACTGGATGACAAATTATATCCATCTTCTTCTCATAGTTATAGACACTAAAAAAACAAAATCAAGATCCTTGTAGATCCATCATGTGGCCAAACCCCAGGTCCAAGG
Organism: Mesocricetus auratus; assembly: GCF_017639785.1. Taxonomy (NCBI): domain Eukaryota; kingdom Metazoa; phylum Chordata; class Mammalia; order Rodentia; family Cricetidae; genus Mesocricetus; species Mesocricetus auratus. The sequence goes on from NW_024429201.1 coordinate 33,901,619, forward strand.
TTGCAAATAGCTATCTTGTGTTTTTCTCACATGGAAAAGAGATGAAAAGCATCTTTTCCCTTTGTTATTATGAGGACACTAAATAATTAATGAGAACAATTCATCTCAGGGTCCTAATCCTTTGATTATCAATTTTGACAGAACATGCACATTAAGTCTGTAAAATCCCATCCTGTTGTCCCTCAAAATTCACATCTATGTCAAATGCAAAATGCATTTGTTTCATCCTAAAAACACTGACAGTATTTGTTTATTGTATAGTATTGATATAAAACAAACAAAAATAACTGCTGAGTTGATACTTCCAATTTGATATGCTATTGATTGGTCACAAAAATCTAGTCTTGTCTCTACAGCAGTGTTTCTCAGTCTTCCTGATGCTGTGACCCTTTAATACAGTTCCTCATGTTGTGATGACACCAACCATGAAATTATTCCATTGCTACTTAATAACTGCAATTTTGCTACTGTTATGAGCCATAATATAAATGTCTAATATTCGGGATATATGCTATGCAACCCCCTGAACCATAGGTTGAGAACCACTATTCTCCAAAAAACTTGTTTCTCCTGAGAATATTTAACTTGTGTTTTGCTGTATAAGAGTTTAAAGTATGTTTTTAAATTGTTTTCCATAGTTAAGCAAGTGTCCTTGCCATAGGATGGAGCATCTTTTGGTTATATGGCCAGGAGTGGGTATAGCTCAGTCTTGAGGTAGACCAATTCCCAATTTACTGAGAAACTGCTATATTGATTTCCATAGTGGCTGTATAAATTTTCACTCCCACCAACCATGGTGGAGTGTTCCCTTTGCTCCACATCCTCTCCAGCATGAGATATCACTTGTATTATTGATCTTAGCCATTCCGACAGATGTAAGATGTTATCTCAGCGTCATTTCAATTTGCATTTCCCTGATGGCTAAGGATATTGAACATTTCTTTAAAAGTTTCTTAGCCATCTGAGATTCGTCTGTTGAGAATTCTCTGCTTGAATCTGTCTCCATTTTCTAATTGGATTGTTTGTTTGTTTTCTTAATGTCTAGTTTCTTGAGTGCTTTATATATTTTGGGTATTAGCTCTCTGTCAGATACGGAGTTAGTAAAAATATATTCTCATTCTGTATGCTGTCATTTTGGCCTGTTAATGGTGTTTTTTCCCTTACAGAAGCTTCTCAGTTTCATGATGTCCCATTTATTAATTGTTGATCTTTGTGACTGTCCTATTGGTGTTTTGTTCAGAAAGTTGTTTCCTACCCAATGAGTTGAAAGATATTCTTCATTTTTTCTTTTTCATCAGGTTCAGCGTATCTGGTTTTATGTTGAGGTCTTTGCTCTATTTGGACATGAGTTCTGTTCAAGTGATAGATCAGGATATATTTGCATTCTTCTACATGCTGACTTTCAGTTTTGCCGGCACTATTTATTGAAGATGCTGTCTTTTTTTCTACTGTATATTTCTGGCTTCTTTATTTAAGTCAGATGCACCAATGTGTGGATTTACATTTGTGTCTTCAGTTTGATTCATTGACCAGCCTGTCTGATTTTTATGCCAATATAATGCAGTTTTATTACAGTAGCTCTGTAATACAGCTTGAAAACAGGGATAGTGATACCTGTGGAAGTTATTTTATTGTTCAGGATTGTTTTAGCTGTCTTGGGCTTTTTTCTTTCATATGAAGTCTAGTATTGTTCTTTCAAGGTCTATAAAGTATTGTATTGAAATTTTGATCAGGATTTCACTGAATCTGTAGATTGCTTTTGGTAAAATGGCCATTTTTTACCATGTTAACCCTATTAATCCATGAACATGGGAGATCTTCCCATCTTCTTGTATCTTCTTCAATTTCTTTCTTCAAAGACTTGAAGTCTTTGTCATACAGGTCTTTCACTTGCTTGGTTAGAGTTACCCCCAAGATATTTTATATTATGTGTGGCTATTATGAAATCCATACCCTGATTTCCTTCTCAGGCTACTTGTCTTTTGTATGTAAGAGATTTTTTAAGTTAATCTTATACACAGCCACTTCGCTGAAGGTATTTATCAATTGTAGGCATTTCCTCATAGAATTTTTGGGGTTACTTATATATGCTATCATATAATATGTGTATAATAATACTTTACTTCTTCCTTTCCAATTTTTATCTCCAAAACAGTAGGGTTTTTTCTTATGATCAGCAATAATCATTCTATATTCAGGTAATGATATAGGAGCCTTTCCATTATCTTTTCTGTTATATTTTCCACCAGGAACAATTGAAACCTGCTTCACCCCCATCAGCCCAGGAAAAGCTACTAAAACCACAACCTCTATTTCTATTTTAAAAGATTTCTATTTCAAAAGAGAGCTTTCCTTTAACTAGTATCTCTATGCATTCTTGGCGAGGACAGAACAAATTCCATAATTATTGGGCTGTCCTGTGTCCAGCTGACTTCTGCTCACTGCAAGCATCCTTTATTCATTCCAAACTTCGCAGCTTTTATCTGTAGAAGCCACGTGAAAGAAAAAATTTCACAAGGTTGGGAGGTGGATCAGCAGTTAATAACACTGGATGTTATTCCAGAGGACCCAAGTTCAGTTTTAGCACATAGACAGCAGCTTTCAGATGTCTGAATCTCCAGCTTCAGGTTTTGCAATACCCTCTTCTGGCCTCTATGGACACCAACCATACACATGGTAGACAGACATATATGCAGAAAAACATTCATACATGTAGAAAAATAAATCTTCAAAAGGAGAAATAGCCAATATTTATAGGCCAAGAGTCACCTACATTTTATAATTAAATCATTTCCATCTTAATTTTCCTCCTTCAATCCTCCACCATGTATCCATCCATCTTACCCTCTTTCCCTCTTTCAAATTCTGGTCTTTCCTTCTTTGATATAAGTATATGTCATATATAACATACAAACATTGTTAATATATATAACTTTCTCAATTCACATAATGTTGCACACACGTGTGTGCGTGCTCGTGTGTGTGTATGTGTGTGTGTGTGTGTGTGTGTGTGTGATTTCAGGGCTGACCATTTGTTTTTGAATAACCAGTCAGTGTGCTCTTACCTAAGGAAGATTATTTCTCAAACTCTTATTATTTCTTAGTTGCCTGAAGCTCTTTGTCTAGGCCTGAGGCTTTGTGGGTTCTACTTGACTCCCATCCACATGTGTACTGGCTGATTTTATATCAACTTTACACAAGCTAGAGTGGCTAGAGAAGAGGAATCCTGCGTTGATAAAATTTCTTCATAAGACTGCATGGCTATAGGCAACCTGTAGAGCATTTTCTTAGTGACTGGTATGGGAGGACCTGGCCCATTGTGGGTCAGACCACCCCTGGGCAGGTGCTTCTTGTTTCTACAAGGCTGAGCAAGCTGTGAAGAACAAGCCAGTGAACATCACCCTTTCACAACCTCTGCATCAGCTCCCGCCTCCAAATTCCAACCCTACCTGAGTTCCTGTCCGGACTTCCTTTGGTCTATGATGTGGAAGTATAAGACAAATAAACACTCTCCTCCTCAACTTGCTCTTGGTCATGGTGTTTCAACACTAGAAACCCTAACAAAGATAGCATGTATATTGGAGTTGTCCTCATTCAGGTCTTCTTTAGATAGCTGTGTTGGTGAAACGTCATGAGTGTGTCTTCTCTAACATTTATTTTTTTAATTTTTTTATTTTTAAATTTAAATTATAATCAAGGTTGCTTCACATGTCAATTCCAAGTCCCTCTCTCTTTCTGTCCCCACCTCCCACTCCCCTCCCACCAACACTTCCAATGCCCCCTCATTTCTCCAGGGAAGATGAGGGCCTCCATAGGGGTGTCCATAGTCTGTCATTTCATCCAGGGCAGGGCCTAGACCCTCCCCCAAGAGTCCAGGTTGAGAGTTCATCTCTCATTGTTGGATGGGTACCCAAAAATCCATTTGTATGCAAGGGATAAATACTGATCTACTACCCAAGGCTCAATAGATTACCTAGGCCTCCTCACTGACACCCACATTTAGGGGGTCTTGATTAGTCCCATGCTGGATTCCCAGCCATCAATCTGGGACTCAAGAGCTAACCCTTGTCAGGTCATCTGTTTCTGGGGGTTAAACAGATCTATGTCTAAAATCCACATATGAGTGAGTACATACCATGTTTGTCTTTTTGTGACTGGGTTACCCCACTCGGAATGGTTTCTTCTAGTTCCATCCATTTGCCTGCAAATTTCAGGATTCCATTTTTTTCTGCTGAATAGTACTCCATTGTGTAAATGTACCACATTTTCTCTATCCATTCTTCAGTTGAGGGGCACCTAGATTGCTTACAAGTTCTGGCTATTACAAATAATGCTGCTATGAGCATAGTAGAACAGATGTCCTTGTTGTATGAATGTGCATCTTTTGAAATATGCCTAAGAGTGGAATTTCTGGGTCTTGTGGTAGGCTTATTCCCATTTTTCTGAGGAAACTCCATACTGATTTCCAAAGTGGCTGTACTAGTTGGCACTCCCACCAGCAGTGGAGAAGTGTTCCCCTTTCTCCACAACCTCTCCAGCATAAAGTGTTATTGGTGTTTTTGATTATAGCTATTCTGACAGGAATGCGATGCTATCTCAGAGTTGTTTTGATTTGCATTTCCTGGATGTCTAGGGATGTTGAACACTTTCTCAAGTGTCTCTCAGCCATTTTAGTCTCCTCTATTGAGAATTCTCTATGTACTTCTGTAGCCCACTTTTTAATTGGATCCTTTGGTGTTTTGGAGACTTGCTCCGTAAGTTCTTTGTATATTTTGGAGATCAGCCCTCTGTGAGATGTGGGGTTAATGAATATCTTTTCCCATTCTGTGTACTGCCTTTTTGTCTTGCTGACTGTGTCCTTTGCCTTGCAGAAGCTTCTCAGTTTCAGAAGGTCCCATGTATGAATTGTTGACCTCACTGCCTGTGCTACTGGTGTTATGTTCAGGAAGGGGTCTCCTGTACCAAATCATTCAAGGGCACCACCCACTTTCTCTTCTAAGTGTTTCCATGTGGCTGGATTTATGTTGAGGTCTTTGATCCATTTGAACTTAAGTTTTGTGCATGGCGATAGACATGGATCTATCAGCATTCTTGTATATGCCAGCATCCAGTTATGATAGCACCATTTGTTAAAGATGCTTTCTTTATTCCATTGTATATTTTTAGCTTTTTTGTTGAAGATCAGATGTTCAGGGTTGTAATTAGGTCTATTATCTTGACCTAACTAAAAGGTCAACTGGGGAAGATCACCCATTTGCTGAGAGCCTATGTTGCTACTGACACATGATCTGACAGGTATTTTGTTTGTTTGTTTTAATTTAAAGTTAATTTCCAGCCCATAGAAGGTATGAGAATAATGATCCTAGAAATTGAAATCAGTTCCCTATTCACCAACTAGAGACAGTCTAATCCAGGAAAGCCCACGTTTCCACACCAACTGTCTCACCAGAAAGAACGCATTTGTTTTCAAAATAATGTGGCCATTGGGTTTTCTCTGGAGACTGCCACGGGGTGCTACTTGCATTGATGGGTTTGTTATGTTAATATGAAGAGTTATTTTGGGTTCTCTGCATCACGTTGTGTAATTTAACTTCTGGCATGTATGATGACTTTTGTCACTGACATCACTACTTTTTTTGGACAGTGAGACTTTTTAACCCATCCCACAATCACGGATGGCTCCTTCTCTCCTGCTTTGCAACATAAAGCCAGAACTGCTATTCATTAAGCTCTGAAGACCATTTGACATGTTCCCTGATTGATGCCTCCAATAGTGTTACAGAGTGAGAAAATCTGCACAGTGTTGAGTAATGCAGAAAAGACTCCAAAGTTGTTGATACTTTCATAATGGATAGACTTCACATTTTAAAGCTTACAATAATATTCCTGGCCAAAACTTTTTAGCAGTTTTCTGTATATGGGCTCCATATAGCCATTTTTGATGACGCCAAAAAGCAGACACCAGAATGAGGAAAAAAGATGTACAAAGAGTATGAACAGGCAATTCACAAAAGGTATAATAGAAAAGCTTAACAAGAGGTGAACAAGCAGTATCACCAGTATCAATAAGTGAAACGGCACTAACAACACTGGCAAAACATTTCCCCTCACACCCCTGAAGACTGAGAGGAGTCATAATGTTAACAGCAATGCAGTATAGTCAAACAGACGACACAAAGTTTCTTCAGTAGAATGCAGTCATGTTTATAAAAATCATTCTCTAAGAATAGTTTTCACATTCAGAAATTTATTCAAAGGAATCTATTGAGAGTGGATGTAAAAGAGAAAAAGAAGCTTTGAGGGGAAAGTTCCCAGCAATAGCGAGCTATATGTGGGAAGCAGTATTCAGGTCTTCCGTATCAGAGAGTATATCTGGAATATTAGATGGAGCCAATGTACATTTAATTAATTATTGACAGTCTCAAAATATTCCTTACTAGCAATCATTAAGGCCCTGAATGAAATAAACTATTCTACTGACTTACAATAGAATATTTATCACTTTGTGAAATAATAATTCCTATCTGTATTTTATTCGCATGGATTGGCGTTTAAAATAAATTAAGTAACAAATTAAAAGTAGTGTGATTCTAATTTTGAAAGTAGAAAAATGCTAAAATGTTTACAGAGTATACTCTATAGTTTGGGATGTGGTGTGTATGAGTTAGATGAAATCCAAATTTTTTATAGTTGCATTTTCAAATCATCCTGCAATAGTTATATACTGATGATATAATTAAAACAAAACACACGAATTTTACATCATAAGATATGGGAAGTTTTTCTGAGATTAACAGTAACAGAAACCACGAAGGAAGAGTTATGCAAAAGTTAACTTTTCCTGTATATAGCCTACTGTCTTAGTTAGGGTTTCTACTTCAGTGATAAAACACCATGATCAAAAGCACGCTGAGATGAAAATGGTTCATTTCAGCTCATATGTCCCTATCACAGTCCATCATGAAGGGTTGTCAGGGCAAGAACTCAAAGCAGGCACTGGGAAGCATGAACTGCAGCAGAGCTCATGGGAGAGTGCCTGCTTGGTAGCCTCTGGAAGGCTTATTTTTAATTTGCTCAGCCTGATTTCTTAAGGGACCACCAACCCAAGGGTGGTACCACCCACATCAATCATCAATCAAGAAAATGTATTCCCACAGGCCAAGCTGCTGGGGCCATTTTCTTAATTACGTTTCCCTCTTCTGAAAGAATCCTAGTTTGTGTCAAGCAGACATAAAACTAACCAGTATGCCCACCATTAGCTACAACTTTAGTTTTGTAAGTACATTGAAAAAGGAAATACTTGATGATGCGTGGCAATACATGCCTGTAATCCCAGCACTTAAGGTTGAGATGGCTAGATCTCTGAGTTCAAGGCCAATCTAGTCCAGCCTGGATAACAGAGAGAGGTCCAGGACAGCCAAGGCTATACTGAGAACCCCTGACTTGAAAAACCAAAAAGCGGGGTGAGCAGAAGGTTTCATCACTTATAGCTACATTATTAAGTACTTACAGATCAAATGCTGCAAATGTGCGAGATGTATGGTATTTTCTTCAAAACAGCAAGGAGATGGAAAGAGATAGGAAAACTTAGTGGGGGAAAATAAAATTACATGTGAATAGATCATTATTAAAGCTAGATGGTAAATAAATGGAATCTGTATAAGTTATTTCTAGTTTTTGCTCATGTTTTTAAGTTTACACAATGTAAAATGTTTAATACCATACAGAAAAATGACATAGAAAGCACGTTAAGGGGGAAACATTAGCAAACTGGATAATGACAAATTAAGCTAACTCTTTAGTGTAAATATAAGTCAACTTTTGAAATTGAATTAATGAAGTAATCGAATAGATAATTCACTAAAAAAGAAGAAAAAGTGATGACAATAAACATACGAAAATAATTTAGATAAAAACAATCACAACTGTGCGCAAGAACTTATGTAAAGAACTGTATCAAATGAAGTGATTACAAGTCAACATGGGAACATTAAGTCAGTACTGTGGATTTATTAGTTAATCTTTCTTCAAACCTTGGTCCTTTGGAGTTTACGGTGTGCCATATTCATTGACATCATGGGCCATGTTGGATACTTTCCCTTAATACTGAGCATTTGATGTTAGCAGAAACGAATAATGAAGTAGCAAGAAACTGTACTGATTCTATTTTTAATTAATTAATTTTTATGTTGAGGTATGTACACAGATGCTTTCAAGGAGGTGTGAGGTTGCGTAGATGCATGCGCTAGTATGTTGTGCCTACCTCGGTTGATTTCCACTTTATTTCCTGAGACAGGATCTCTCACTTCACCAAGAGCTGGCCAATTCAGATATCCTGACTACACAGCTCACCCCAGAGATCACTGTGTCCACCTAAAAATCATTGTGATTACAGGTGATCACTGTGCTCCACATGATTGAACCCTAAGTATTTTTTTCCACTGAGTCATCCAGAGACCCTAATTTTATATTCATGGTAGTAAATATGCAAAACTGTTATGAAATGTAAAACAATATTTGCATGAATGTCCAAAATAAGAGATGACTTTAAAAACATGTTTCTTAGAATTCCTTAGAGCTAGATTCTTAGCACCTCAGGTTTTGCTTTGGCTTCTCTGTATGAGAAATATCTTGAAAACAATGGTGGTATTTTAGATAACCATCTATGTAATTGTCAGGCGCACACACTAAGATTTGCAGACCAGCATGATGAGGATGGTTTCTACAGGAATTTCAAACTCTTGTTTATGGAACACATACTGTATTGTCAAGGCACTCTGCTAAAAACTGGATAGCAGTATGGAATATAAACAGACTTCCTACATCATGAAACATGCACTTATTTATTAGTGAAAAACGTGTTAACTCTGTTCATATTTGCATTAGTATCCATGGAGTTTCTAACGCATCAAAGAATGCTAGTACTGGAGACATAGCAGTGAGCCAATGGTCCCATACTTACAAATTTAGACAAGTTTCTTTTGAAGAATAAAAATTGAAGACAAAAAAATAGGACTGTAATTCACCTGAATGTTAAAACTGTTCACAAAGGTGGAGCCTGTAGGAAATGATGCTAGTGGTTTTTTATATCCAGTCAAGTGTCACATAGCTACTTTTTGGTCAGTGGGGGACCGCATATGATAATAATCTCATTAAATTAGAATGGAACCAAGATTTTGTTGCTGCCTCATGATATGACAACTGTCCCACTGTTACAGTGTAATGCATTGTTCACATGTTTGTGATGGTGCTGGTGCAAAGAAACCTTGTCTTCCAGCACAGGAAAATGTAGCCAGAAAAGCCCATACAGAGATTCGATAATGATGATGAATTCTTGTGTTACTGATCTGTGTACTTTCTACGCAGTACTTTCATTATTGTCTTACACTTCTACTTATTAAAAACATTCACTATAAAATTATTATGTATTTACTGGCTGTAGCCTCACACATCCCATATTTACTGGCTGGCATGATTGCCTCAAGTCAAGTGATTGGCCTATAGTGTCAGGGAAAGAGCACTATAATGTTTGCACAATGGTGCAATTGCCTAATGACACATTTCTCAGGATGCATTCCTGTCATTAAGTGGGTGCATGACTGGTATATTAAGAGTTGGCTAAATCAGTGAAGGCTAAATCTTAACATTTAAAATGGCAGTGCTAACCAGTCATATTAAATAAGGGGATAGCAATGCTCCTGCGGCACACAAACAGGGAGATAGAGAAAAAGAACATTCTAGTTGAAAATGGTAAGGCATGCATTAGTTCTCCTTGGTGCTGGCTACCAGTGAACTACTGAAGCTGAAAGGCTTGCAGAAGGTAGTCAGTGCTGGATGCTGATGGGTCAAAGAAGCCATGATGTATAATTCATCCAAATAGCAAGCAGCTTGAGCAATCTCTGATGTGATTTTGAGCTTAATTGTTTGGGGAAAAATGGTAAATGACACATGAATGAAACCCATAAGAGACACAAACCTGGGAGCTGTAAATGCAATGAGAGGGAGAAATAATGTTGAGGTGTGAAGGGACAGCACACGTTCGTTAGTGAAGCTCTACTGAAGAAAAAAATAGCAGAGGAATTGACGAAGGTCTACTGGATCCATCAACTGTACCAAAGGGTCCTCTGATTGCATGCATACTTTTGCAGATTTGTTAATACATTCTATGTATTTTCATGGTCAAGTTAGTACTTTTTCTTGTTATTTAGTGCTTATAGAGCTTAATGGATTTCACTAGTGCAATAGGTCTGTTCATTCAGTAGGACTAGGGGAAAATATAATCATTAATAGGAAGTCAGTTAAGAGACAGTTTGAGAGCAACACAATTCATACCATTAGGTTTTACATCTTAAAAATTTGACCATAATGATTTTTGGAGAAGCACCATCAGCTCTTAGAGAAAGCATCACACAGCTGCAGTTCTCTCAAATCTATCATTTTCTTTCAACCTAATTTGCCCTCAAAATAGTGTTTCCTCAAATGATGACGTCCAACTTTATAATCAGGCCAACTAGGTTCCCGTTTTCATCATATGGCACTCAGTGTGGGTCTGGATTCATTGCTGATTTCAGCAGTTTCTTTGCACACCGTGTTAGTACATCTCATCAGTTATGAATATGTTGCTTTCAGTAATTATCAGAAGAATAAAGGTAGAACAATGTTTTCCAAAATGAGTATTCTCTATTAAAATTTGACTTTTTCTAAAATAGTAATATATGGATATTAATGTTTATTAATTAACACATTGTAGTTTAAGTGATATCAAACAGAAACTGCATTCATGATATTTACAACTAATGCTCCTTCTGTGCTTTCAATCCCAGGATTATAAGAACAGGGCAGAGACACGAGGATCACTGGACAGGGCACCAGCCTACCTTCACATTTATTGAGAGACTATGTATCAATAAAATAAGGAAGACTGATGAAGAAGCTCACCTGAAATGGCACACATACACATACCACACAATCACATACATGCACACACCACACACAAATGATATTTGCCAACTCGTTTATATGGTATCTTTTCTGAAAAAGAACAAATTATACTAAGAGCTTGGAGAACAGAGAGTGAGCATTATCTGATCATCTGTTGCTGGTAATAAATCATGCCAACACCTAATGGTATGAAGCAGCTACATCTGAAGATAGCCTCAGGTCAGACTGCTGCATCTGGACATCTTTCTGTTGGCCTCTCCATGTGGCCTTCAACATAGATCTCTCCAGAACATCAGACCTCTGACAGTCATTCTTCTCAGACAACATCTCAAAGCTCTAAGTCAGTGTTCTTCAACAAAGGAAAAAGTTCCTCCTCCACGGAGCAGGGAAATCAATCCATCTCAATTGCTTTCTTGTTTTTGTTTTGTTTGTTTGGTTTTTGAAGCAGGGTTTCTCTGTGTAAAGTCCTGGCTGTCCTTGAACTTGCTTTGTAGACTCTCTGTCTGCCTCTGCCTTCCAAGTGCTGGGATTACAGACATGGACCCCCATCACCCAACCCATTCTTAATTATTTAAACATATTTAACTCAAAGAATAACCAGCAGAAAATTAAATGAAATGTTTGATTTGTGCCAAGAAATCAACATGACAAAATAATTACTGATGATTCCAAAACCGTTCTTACATCCCTCAGCAATGTTCCCCTTTTGTTTGCCTCTCCAGCTCTAGAAATCTAACACCCCGCTTTCTACCACCATTAGCTAGCTCGAATTTTCTAGATTTTTATAAATACTGAATACTGAAAGTAGGCTCTTTTGTTGTTTCTTTCTGCAAGACTATTTTCAGTTCATATATATTGTGGGTTCAACAGTTCTTTCACTCATTCTATGCTACTTTGAAGTAGGTAACTTTTAAGTAGACATCCCACAATCTGTTGACTTTTTCGCTATAAAGCTGCTACAAGAACACAGGAACAACTATGTTCATAGCAGCATTATATGTAATAGCTAGATCCTGGAAGCAACCTAGATGCCCCACAACTGAAGAGTGGATAGGAAAAAAAATGTGGTACATTTACACAATGGAGTACTACTCGGTGGAAAAAAATGGAATCTTGAAATTTGTAGGTAAATGGAATGGCACTAGAGGAAACCATCCTGAGTGAGGTAACCCAGTCACAAAAAGACAAACATGGTATGTACTCACTCATATATGAATTTTAGACATAAATCAGGGGAGTGTCAGCCTGCAATCCCAGTGCCAATGAGTCTGGGAAACAGGAAGTTTCCTAAGAGAGATGGATGATACCCCAGAGAAGTAGAATGAGGCAAGATCTCCTGAGCAGATTGGGAACATTCCAGGAGGGGAGAGGGAGCCAGGAAAATGAAAGGGGGTAAGAGAGGGGTAAAAGAAGGCATGGGGGAGCGGGAAGGTTGAGTTGAGGTAAGAATAGAGGAGAGTAGGATGAGAGACACCATAGTAGATTAAGTCATTATAGGCTTGAGGAGAGAGCTGACACTAGTGAGATCTCCAGGGATCTACAAGGATAACACCAACTGGCAAACTAAGCAATAGTGGAGAAACTACATTATAGCCCCTCCTTGATGATAAGCCATCCTAGAACCTTCATCCAGTGACTGATGGAAGTAGAGACAGATACCCACGGCTAAACACTGAACTGAACTCCTGGAACCCAGTGACAGAGATGGAGGAGTGATGAGCAAAGGGGTCAAGAACATGATGGTGAAACTCACAAAGACAGCTGACTGGATAGGGGGAGCTCTTGAATCCCAGACTGATGGCTGAGAGGCCAACAGGGGACTGATCCAGACTCTATGAATGTAGTGTCAGTGAGGAGGCCACAGAAATCTCTGGGGCCTTGAGTAGTAGATCAGTGTTTACCATTGTGTATGAATGATCTTTGGGAGCCCATTCCAAATAGAGGGATGCTCTGTCAGCCTAGACACATGGGGAGGGGCCTAGGTCCTGCCCTGGATGAAATCACAGACATTGGAGATCCCCCAAGGAGGGGGGAATGATGTGGGGATTGGGTGGGGGTCTGGGGTTCTGGTGGAGGGACAAGGGAGGAGGGATGGGAGAGGGAGCTGGGATTGACATGTGAAGTATTCATATTTTTAATTTAAATAAAAACATATATTGAGGAAAAAAAGACCACAGGAACAAAACTTTGGATAGCTATATACATTTATTTTACCTATACGTGGATTAGCTGAGTCATATGCTAAGTTCACATTTAACTTTTTGAGAAACAGTCCCTCTGTTTTCCAGAGTGGCCATACCATTTTATGTTACCACCAAAATACCGCAGTTCCAGTGTCTTTGTAACCTGAACGGTACTTGTTGTGGTCAAATTTCCACAATAGTCATGTAATAGTATCTTAGTCTAGTCATAGGTTCATGCCTTTCAAGACTAATTCAGCCAATCATCATTGCATATGCTTTAGTGTACAAATACAGACATTCTGATGAAGTGCTTGTTTAAATATTGTCCACTTTAAAAGTTAGGATCTTTTATAATTATTTTTGAGTTTCAAGAAATCCTCATACATTCAGTATATAATTTCACTATTAAATATATTTCTTCCAAAGACTTACATTGCAACAGATGGATACCATTACAGAAAACCACAACCAATCATGTGGTTCTTTTTGAAATAAAATTTGAGACAATTGTATATTCATAGAATGTGCAAACAAAAATAGCAGTGTTTTCATATAGTCTGCCCCCAATTGGTTTTTGATTGTTTTTGTAGTCCTCCATTTTAGTCATATCTGTAGCATATCCCATTTCCCTCACCATATCAGTTGTGTGACAAAACATTTTTTAGGAAGACATTCACATATGTCTGTTCTCCCCAGATAGGGAGCCTAAGACAAACGAAAGTATGGATTCTACCAAAATACGATAATGAATTTTACTGGGGTTATTTACAGGAATATGGGTGAGGGTTACTACAGAAGCAGAAATGATTCGAAGGCGGTGGAATCCAAGGCCACCCCAGCACCAGTGACTTCTCACAAAGCTGGGAACTTGATGCACACTGCACAACCTGCAGCTTGTTCAACATGTTGGAGAGTGTCCCTTCCAAGTGACTCGGGTTTACTTCCAGGCAGCTCGACTGGTTTCTGCTTCTTCTAGGTAGCTGATCTGGGTTCATGTGAGTCTTCATTGCAGTTCAGTTTGTCTAATAGTGACTCTCAGCAGTCTTTACGGCCTACTCCGTCAGGTAGGGGCCTAGGGAATCTGGCCTGTCTCAGCGACTTCCTGAAGGTATTTTGAGATGCTCATCTCTGTGCTTAAAGAGCTTCCCTACCAGAAGGAATGTTTCAATCTGAGAGGAAATTGTTAAAAAAACAATGTCTAGGTTCTAGAAAGCATTGATCTAGTCTCCATTTCATAGTTTTGTCATTGGACAATTTTATATTAATGAACATACAGCATGTGTCATTTGGGCTTTGTTCTTTTCATTTAACATAGTTTTCTTAAACAAATGAATTGTTGTATGCATGCATAGTATTTTATTTTTGTTGTTGTTGATTAGTATTCTACAGTGCAAATGTGCCAATATTATTTAACTACTGACTTACTGAAGGTTGTTTTGTTGTTCCCAGATTGAAGTTATAAACAAAGCTGCTATGAGCACTGGGTACAGTTTTAAGGTGAATATATAACTAATGTCCATGGATGTATTGCTGACTGTTCAGTTCTTAGTAAGCTGTGATACTATTTCTGAAGTGGTATAACCGTTTTATATTTCTGTAATAAATATATAAGTAATGTAGTTTTTCTGTATTCTTATCAACATTTGGTTTTATAGCTTATTTTTTATTTTAGCTATTTTAATGTGCTTCTTGGCATTTTAATTCCAAGCCTATCCCCTCATGGCTATTGATGAAACGTAGTTCAAAAGTTTGACCCTTCATCAACAAGTCTCATGTTTTATTGAGACATAATATTTGGGTATAAAGATGGTAATGGATAAAATGTTTAGTGATCAATTCAGGGAAATAAGCAGTCCCGTTTCTTCAACCATGAATCATGTGTGGTGGGAATTTCCTACCCCTTATAATTATAGTGTTGAGTGTTGAGCACCCTTTACAAAATACATACAAGTAAACTTTCTAAATAGTTGTCTTTTAAGTGGTTTAGTAATAGAGTGTAATAATAACTTATTTGTGAAATAGTTATTTACCATACTGTTCATTCCCATATGAGCTTTCTTCCTTGAATGATTTTAACATTCTTTTTTGTTTGTGGATTAAGTTTAAGCTACCATTTTATTTTATTTATTGATTTGATTTGTTTGTAGTTTTGAGTCAGTCTTGCTTTGTATCTTGTTCTTGGAATTCTTTGAGATCGTTGGACAATTTTTGTTGAATTTGGAAAGCATCATTATTTCATCTACTTCTTTAATTCTTCCTTTTCTTAAGGAACTCTAATTTGCATACATATGAAGCCTTTTGGAGTTACTACTCAGACCCCATATATTTTTATCTTTTAAACTGCCTTTTGTGCTGTGTTTCATTTTCAAAAGCTTTCATTGCATATCTTCAAGTTTGTTTGCCTTGTCTCCGTGCTGTCAATCCCATCCATGCATTATCTATATCCCAGTTATGGTATTCAAAATATCTTTGGAAATTTGGCTTTTATCTTCATTATCTCTACATACTACACCTCCATGAGTTGTAGCTCAGTTGTTTCTCAGACATTTGATAATTTGAGATATCACTGGACTCTGTTGAGTGTTGGCTACTTGAGCTTCATTCTGGCATGCAGTTGCTTAGAAACAGTTTGATTTAGGGCATTGCTACTATAAGGAATTTTTACATGGGACCAAAGCAAATGTTAATCTAGAGATAGCCAATTATTCTGCATGCCTCACTTATGACTGCTCTGCCCTATGGCTTTGGAGTTATGAGGTATTGTAGTCAACTTGGTGGCAATAGGAACCACATCCTCTGATCCTGATATTTCCTTACCCTGGCAGTTTTCTATCATACACAGAATACTCAAATGATATTGCTGTGATATGAGTACTAAAGAGTCTGAATGTTCATATGTTTAAACATGTTGCCCCCAGCTAGAAGCCTTGTTTTAAAATGTTATTATTTCTTTCAGGAGGCAGAGCCTTGCTGGAGTAAATGGCCGCCTGAGTGTGGTCCTTAGGATGTCAGAGTTGCATTACATTTCCTGTCTGCACTGAGCTTCCTGACCATGGATATAGTGTGAGCTTCCACTCAGCTTGTTGGTATGTTGGATGGTAAAGGGTTACCATCTCAAACTGTGACTTAAAATACCCTTTCTTCCTTAAGTTGCTTCTTGACAGATATTTGATAGCAACAAGACACATTATCCATTCAGGCACCTTCTGCAGAACTCTGGGCTTAGCTCTGTGTGTTGCCAGTTCAGCCTCCAGATGTGTAGTACATGTCTTCATCTCCCCAGACACTGAACTACACAAGTAGTCTGGTGTACTTAGTGTAGGCTTCCCTCTTGTGACACAGTTTGGAAAACAATCACTGGGGTCACTCTATGTCCTTGCCCTCTCTTAGAAATGTCTTTCCTTCATTAACTGTTGCTCACTGTCCCTTTTGTTGTTGCTGTTTCATATGAAAAGATTAAACCTTTTTATACCTTCGTTGAAGCTGAAGAGTTCTGCTTCTTGGTGAGATGATGTTACAGCATCTGTGTGCCAATATTTAAACAAAATATTGTCCTTTTGAGTATGTTTTTAACAAAGGAAAGGAATCCATAGTTTGGGAACTATAATCTTTCCTCTCTTCATCCTTATGGGACCTCAAGAATATAACTTTACTATACATCCTACTTTAACGCAACAGATCACCACAACTTAAACTTCAGATGGGTAGGATCTGTCTATCTCTTCAACTGCACAGTCTTTGTCTCTGTCTGTCTGTCTGTCTATGCTCAGCTTTCCTTTCACAGGGAAGAATGTATGATAGACTAGAAATAGGAAAACAAATTTCAGGCAGCTAGTTAATTACTCAATACTACTTCTTAACAAGTGTTGCATCTGATAATTCAAAGGGCTGAGCTAACAGCAATCCCTTATCTCTTGTGCCTCATCTCCTCTGTACTCAAGAACATGCATAAAGAAAATGACAACTCCAAATCAGCTGCTATATGTCTTTTCAACAAAGGATGCAGGAAAATTGATTATCCAAATGCAAAAGAATGTTCTACTATACTTTGTATAATTAAATATTCTAACACTGCTTAGAAAAGTGATTTCAAGTAGATTAAAGATCCAAAACTATAAAACCCTGAGAAAGCAGAGAAGAGAGCTTTGTTTTTGATTTGGCAGTGATTTCTTCGGAACTGAAACAGGAGTGCAGAAGAACAATAACAATAAATGTGCTAACATAAAAACTTCCTATGCATTGAAGGACACTGTGAACAGAAGAAGAAAACACTTCATAGCATGGGAGAAGACACTGGCAACTTGTAGAGCTGGTAAGTGATTCATGTCTAGACTCGATAAAGAATGTGTATGACCTACCATCATCCAGAAAACCAGTCCTCAATCCAAAAGCATGGGGAATTCTTGAACAGATTATCTCCACAGAAAACACACAAATATCCTGTACCTGAAGTTTCAAGGATTGTGTATGGCTCAGTAGCAGAGCTCTGGTTATCTTGAACATAGCCCTGAGTTTTATCTCTAGATAGAGAAAAAGAGAGAAGGAAGGAAGGAAAAAAGAAGAAAAAAGGAAGGAAGGTTTTCAATTTCAATAATTGTTGAGAAAATTTAAGTTAAAAACTACATGATCAGCTCCGCCCTAATCCACTTGCTGCTCGTGACCAAACTCCTGCCCATGAACCCCTCCCTCAATATCCCTGGACTTGTTCCTCTGATTGAGTGGACCCAACAGACAGGAAGAATGTGAGACCTACCACACCCCACTTTTGGCTCCCCCTCCCCCAACCGAGCTCTGCTTGAGCATGGAGAATACCAGGAGAAGCCAGATCATCTAGAGTTGCAGACACTGAAGTCTTGGCTTACCTATGCCACCAGGAGACCAGAGGAGATGGAGAGACCCACCCAACTGCACCCACTCAAAGAAGGGATGGGAAAATGATAGTATAAGAACACACTCAGCAATAGAAAGACCAATATCACACCATCAGAATCTAGAGACTACACACCAACAAGACCTAAAAGAACCCAACGCAGATGAAGCAGAAGAGACAGACCTCAAATATTATTTTATGAAGATGATAGAGACCCTCAAAGAGGAAACAAGAAAATCCCTTCAATAGAAGAAAAAACAAAAAATATATGAAATGGAGGAAAATACAAACCAAAATATTCAAGAAATAAATCTTTTAAGGAATCTAAAGAGATCCAAGAAAAAACAACTAAACAAGTGAAGGAAACAATTCAGAGTTCAAGGCTTGAAAGCTGAAATAGAAACAATAAAGAAAACACAGAATGATGGTATACTGGAAATAGAAAAGCTGGGTAAATGATCAGGAACTACAGATGTAAGTATAACCACTAGAATACAAGAGATGGAAACAAGAATCTCAGGTATTGAACACTCACTAGAGGATATACAGTAATGGATCAAAGAACATCTCAAGACCAACAAATCCCTAACACAAAATATCCAGGAAATATGGAACACTGTGAAAATGCTAAGCCTAAGAATAATAGGTATAGAAGAAGGTGAAGAAATACAGCTCAAAGGTACAGAAAACATTTTTAACATAATCATAGAAGAAAACTTCCCCAACGTAAAGGATATGCCTACGAAAGTACAAGAAATTTACAGAACACCAAATAGACTGGACCACAAAAAGAAGTCCCCTCACAACATAATAATCAAAACACTAAACCTACAGAATAAAAAGAACATATTAAGAGCAGCAAAAGAAAAAGGCGGAGTAACATATAAAGGCAGACAGACCTATCTGAATTACACCCAACTTCTCAATGAAAACTATGAAAGCCAGAAGGTCCTGGATGGATGTTCCACAAACGCTAAGGGAACATGGATGCCAGCCCAAACTACTGTACCCAGCAAACCTTTCAACTTCTAAAGATGGAAAAAACAAGATATTCCATGACAAAACCAAATTTAAACACTACATATCCACCAATCCAGCCCTACACAAAGAATTGGAAGGAAAACTCCAACCCAATGAAGATAACTACACTCATAAAAACACAGGCAATAGATAATCCCACTTTAATAAACACCAAAAGTAAAAAGGGAGGGGATCAACAAACAATAATACCACCACCAATAAATCCAAAACAAACAAGAATCAACAATCAATGGTCATTAATATCATTCAATGTCAATGGTCTCAATTTGCCTATGAAAAGACACAGGCTAACAGAATGGATACAAAGACAGAATTCATCCTTCTGCCCCATATAATCCTAATATCTAACAAATTAGGCTTCAAACTAAAATGAATCAAAAAAGATGAAGAAGGTCATTTCATATTCATCACAAGGAAAGTCCATCGAGACAAAGTCTCAATTCTGAAAATCTATGCCCCAAATACGAAGGCACCCACCTTCGTAAAAGACACATTACTAAAGCTCAAATCACACATAAAACCTCACACACTTATAGTAGGAGAAATCAACACTCTGCTCTCACCACTAGACAGGACCAGCAGACAGAAACTTAAGAAAGAAATAAAAGAACTAACAGAACTTATGACCCAATTGGGATTAACAGACATCTATGGAATATTCCACCCAAACACAAAAGAATATACCTTCTTCTCTGCTCCACACGATACCTTCTCTAAAATCGACCACATACTAGGCAATGTAGCAAAACCCCACAGATACAAAAAAATTGAAATAACCCCTTGTATCTTATCAGAACACCATGCTTTAAAGTTGGAATTCAACAACAACACAAATCACAGAAACCCTACAAAAAATGGAAATACAACAATGTGCAATTGGACAATTCCTGGATCAAGGAAAAAATAAAAAAAATTAAAGACTTCCTGGAAATTAATAAGAATGAAGACACAAGATATCCAAACTTATGGGATACTTTGAAAGCAGTGCTAAGAGGAAAGTTCATAAAATTGAGTGTCCACATGAAGAAACTAGAGAATAGTCACACTAGAGAATTAACAGCAAAACTGAAAGCTCTGGAACAAAAAGAAGCAAACTAACCCTGGAGGACTAGATGCCAGGAAATAATCAAATTGAGAGCTGAAATCAATAAAGTAGAAACTAAGAAAACATTGCAAAGAATCAATGAAACAAAGAGTTGGTTCTTTAAGAAAATCAACAAGATAGGTAAAACTTTATCCAAACTAACCAAAAGCCAGAGAGAGAGAGAGCATGCTAATTAACAAAATCAGAAATGAAAAGGGAACACAACAATGAATACTGAGGAAATCCAGAGAATCATCAGGTCATACTTTGAAAACCTGTACTCGCCGGGCGGTGGTGGCGCACGCCTTTAATCCCAGCACTCGGGAGGCAGAGGCAGGCGGATCTCTGTGAGTTTGAGGCTGAACTGGACCGACAGCCTCCAAAACAATACAGAGAAACCCTGTCTCGTAAAAACCAAAAAAAGAAAAGAAAAGAAAAGAAAACCTGTACTCCACAAAATTTGAAAATTGTCAAAGTGAACAATTTTTGGATAGATATCACTTACCAAAATTAAATCAATAACAGATAAGCAATTTAAATAAACCTATAGCCCCTAATGAAATACAAGCAGTCATCAAAACTCTCTGAACCAAAAAAGTTCAGGGCCAGATGGTTTCAGTGTAGAATTCTACCAGAAACTCAAAGAGAAGCTAATACCAGTACTCCTCAAACTGTTGCACACAATAGAAGGGACATTGCCAAACTCTTTTTACAAAGTTGCAATTACCTTGATACCCAAGTCCCACAAAGACATGGCTAGGAAAGAGAACTACAGGCCAATATCCCTCATGAACATTGATGCAAAAATACTCAACAAAATACTGGCAAATCTAATCCAAAAACACATCAGATAAATCATCCGCCATGATAAAGTAGGCTTCATCCCAAGGATGCAGGGATGGTTCAACATATGAAAATCCATGAATGTTGTCCATCATATAAACAAACTGAAAAAAGTCACATGATCATCTCACGAGATGCTGAAGAAACCTTTGACAAAATCCAACACCCATTCATGATAAAAAGTCTTGGAGAGATTAGGGATAATAGGAACATACTTAAAAATAATAAAAGCAATTTACAGCAAACCAAAAGCCAACATCAATATAAATGGAGAGAAATTCAATGTGTTTCCTCTACAATATGGAACAATATGAGACTGTCCACTCTCTCCATCTCTTCATTATTGTACTTGAATTTTTAGCTATAGCAATAAGACAACAAAAGGAGATCAAGGGGATACAAATTGGAAAGGAAGAGGTCAAACTTTCACTATTTGCCGACAATCTGATAGTTTACATAAGTGACCCAAAACTCTACCAGGGAACTCCTACAGCTGATAAATACCTTCAGTAAAGAGGCAGGATACAAAATTAACTCAAAAAAATTAGTAGCCCTACTATATACATATGATAAATGGGTCCAGAAAGAAATTAGAGAAACATCACACTGTACAGTAGCCACAAAGAGCATAAAATATCTTGGAGTAACGCTAAACAAACAAGTGAAAGACCTGTACAGTAAGAACTTCAAGTCTTTAAAAAAAGAAATAGAGAAGATACCAGAAACTGGAAAAGTCTCCCATGCTCTTGGATAGGTAGGATCAACAAAGTAAAAATGGCAATCTTTACAAAAGCAATCTACAGGCTCAATGCAATCCCCATCAAAATCCCAGCCCGATTCTTCACAGACCTTGAAAGAACAATACTCAAATTTATATGGAAAAACAAAACACCCAGGTTAGCCAAAGCAACCCTGTACAACAAAGGAACTTCTGGAGGCATCACCATCCCTGACTTCAAGCTCTTTTATAGAGCCACAGTCCTGAAAACAGCTTAGTACTGACACAAAAATAGACAAATAGACCAAATGGGATTGAATTGAAAAACCCTGATATTAACGCACACACCTAATAACAACAGATTTTTGACGAAGAAGCTAAAGTTATACAATGGAAAAAAAAAGCATCTTCAACAAAAGGTGTTGGTATAACATGATGCAGACATGTAGAAGATTCAGATAGATCCATATCTATCGCCATGCACAAAACTTAAATACAAATGGATCAAAGACCTCAACATAAATCCAGCCATATTGAACCTCTTAGAAGAGAAAGTGGGAGGTACCCTTGAACAAATTGGTACAGGAGACAGCTTCCTGAACATAACACCAGTAGCACAGACATTGAGATTGACAATTAATAAACAGGACCTCCTGAAACTGAGAAGCTTCTGTAAGGCAATGGACACAGTCAGCAAGACAAAAAGGCAACCCACAGATTGGGAAAAGATCTTTATCAACCCTACATCTCACAGAGGGCTGATTTCAAAAACATACAATGAACTCAAGAAGCTAGTCACCAAAACACCAAACAATCTAATTAAAATGTGGGGAGCAGAACTAAATAGAGAATTCTCAATAGAGGAATCTAAAATGGATGAAAAACACTTAAGAAAGTGCTCAACATCCTTAGCCATCAGGGAATTACAACTCAGAACATCTCTGAGATACCATCTTATACCG
Source organism: Mesocricetus auratus (assembly GCF_017639785.1). Lineage (NCBI taxonomy): Eukaryota > Metazoa > Chordata > Mammalia > Rodentia > Cricetidae > Mesocricetus > Mesocricetus auratus. The sequence goes on from NW_024429201.1 coordinate 33,924,261, forward strand.
GCCAGAATGGCTAAAAATCAAAAACAACAATGACAGATAGTCTATACTTGAGAGGCTGTGGAGAAAGAGGAACACTCCTCCATTGCTGGTTCAAGTGCAAACGTGTATGAACACTTTAGAAATCAGTATTGGGGTTTCTTAGGAAAATGGGAATGAGTCCATCTTAAGATCCAGCAATTTCTCTCCTGGGCATATACTCAAAGAATGTAAATTCATACAACGACGTATATTCAACTATGTTCATAGCAGTGTTGTTTGTGATAGCCAGAACCTGGAAGAAACCTAGATGCTCTTCATCTGAAGACTAGATAGAGAAAATATGGTACATTTACACAATGGAGTACTATTCAGCGGGAAAACACAATGGAATCTTGAAATTTTCAGACAAATGGATGAAACTAGAAGAAACCATCCTGAGTGAGGTAACCTAGTCTCAAAAAGACAAACATGGAATGTACTCACTCATATGTGGATTTTAGACAAAGGATTACCACCCTACTATCCATACCGCCAGAGGAGCTAGGAAACAAGGAGACCCCTAACAGAAAAAAATGCATGGTCCTCCAAAGAAGGGGAGGGGGACAAGAACACCTGAGCAAATTGGAAGCATGGGGGAATGGAGACAGAAAGGGAAGAGGGGAGAAAGGGAGAGGAGAACAGGAGGACTGAGACAGAGGAGGAATAGAGGAAGCAAGAAAGGAGATGCCTTGATAAAGGGAGCCAGTACAGGTTTGGAGAGAGATCTGGCACAGAGGATGCACAGAGATGACTCCAGCTAAGAATCCAGGCAGTGGTGGAAAGGCTGCCTTTGATGCTCTTCCCTATATTGAGATTGATGACTACCTTGGTTACCATTCCTAGAGCCTTGACCCAGTAGCTGATCCAAGCAGGAACAGGCACCCACAGCTGAGCACTGAGCCATACTCTGGGAATCCAGTTGTGGACAGGGAGGAGAGATGAGCAAATGAATCAAGACAGAACTAGAGATACCTGCAGAAACAGTTGACCTGACCTAATGAGAGCCAGCAGACACTAATTGTAAAGCAGGGGAACCAGCATTGAACCGAACCATGTCCTCTGAATGTCGGTGCCAACTAGGTGGCCAAGGCAGACTATGGAACCTGGAACAGTGGAGCCAGTGTCTATTCCTAGGTCACAAATGGACTTTGGAAACCCATTCCCTATGTAGGGATAGTATTGTAGCCCATATATTGAAAGGAGGGCCTGGGCCCTCCCCCCAAATGATGTAATAGACTTTGATGATTCCCCCCTGAAGGGTCTCAATGTTCCTGGGGAGAGGGTGAGGGATGGGTTGGGGGGTCAGTGGGAAGATTGGGAGAAGGGGAGGGTGAGGAAATGGGAGATGGATATGTAAATAAGAGTATTTCTAAAATTAAAAAAAATACAATTAAAAAAACTACATGATGTACTATTTAACACTCATTAGGATGCCTATTACTAAATAATTAAACAAATGGTTATAGAAAATGGCAAATATTGACAATGACATAGAAAAATAAGAAGAACTCTTCCATACTTCTTATGGATCTATAAAGTAGTTAATCCACTGGATTTTCCATCTTGATTCCCCATAAAGTTAAACATAGAATCAATATATGATCCAGGAATGGTACCTCTGATCACATTCCCAAAATAATTGGAGGCAGGCACACAAAGAGATATTTTCTTGCCCACATTTTTAACACTAATATTTGAAACTAAAAACCAGACAGCAATTTAGAAATATCCATTAACAGATAGATAGAAAAGCAAATATAGTATATATGCACAATGACTAAAATTAAGACTTAAAATGGATGGATATACTAACATATGCTAAATTTTCCATATTTAGCCTAGATACATGGGGGAGGGCCTAGGCCCCACCCCAAATGATGTGGCAGACTTTGATGTTTTTCCATGGGAGACCTCACCCTCTCTGAAGAGCAGATGGGGTGAGAGAAGGAAATATTAAGGGGAGTGCAAGGACAGGAGGGAGAGGGAACTGGGATTAGTATGTAAAATAAAATTGTTTTAAAAGGAAAGAAAAGTTGAACCAAGGTTGGAAAATAATACTGAAGTTAAATTTATGGTTGATCTATTAAATTTTAGTTTCCTGTTTTATTAGTTGCATATAAATGACCTCATAAAGGCTGTTTCACTCTTTAACTTGAAGTTGACTGTTAGACAAAAACTTTGCCAGGTGTCACTTAAACACTAAATGGAAGTGTGGGAGCATTCTGACATACTAATGCTGGATGGAGGGGTTTGGTGTCCTCATTTAGGATGTTAAGCTACATCCATTGCTACATGAAAGCAAATCACTCTCAAAGGCTCATCTTTTTTTTTTTTTTGAGATATGGTTTCTCTGTGTAGCTTTGACTGTTCTAGAACTTGCTTTGTAGACCAGGCAGGCCTCTAACTCGAAGAAATTCACCTGCCTCTTTTTTAACCCCTGAAGAGTGAAGAATGCTAGGATTAAAGGCACGCATCACCATCACTCAGCTTCAAAAGATTATTTTTAGTATGTCTTTTTAAGAATTAAATAAATATGTCGTCTTTTTTCTTACTCTATTCTTCCATCAACTCAATCTTCCTGATCCCTCTTGTTATACCATAATAGAGGAAGCCATTACAGGTTTAATGAGAAATCTGGCACTAGGGAAATGTTCAGAGATCTACAATATTAACTCGAACTAACAATCTAAGCAATAGTGGAGAGGCTACCTTAAATGCCATTCCCTGATAATGAGATTAATGTCTACCGTATATGCCATCCTAGAGCCTTCCAGTAGTTGATGGAAGCAGAAGCAGCCACCCACAGCTAAGCACTGAGCTGAACTCCTGAAACTAGTTGTAGAGAGGGAGGAGAGATGAGCAAAGATGTCAAGACCATGCTCGAATGACAGACACTGAGTGATAAGTAGCTGAAGTGGTATGCATGAGAGTAAAACACAAGGTAATGTTGCAGTCTCAAGCCAAAATCTAAGGAGGTACTCTGACCTGCAGTTCCCAGTGTGATCCCAGAAAACAAAATCAGCACAGGATTCTTGAATCCTTCTGGATGTCCCTAGAAATCCCTCTAAGAAACTCAGGTTTGAAAGAAAACTTGCCACAGTGAGCTTTAAAATCCTCTGTGTCTGCAACAGTCTTTCATGAACACAGGGTGTTTATGATCACACCCACTCAATAGTGATATTTCAGTGGCTCATATGAACATTTCAGTCGCATTTCTCATGGGTATGGAAGTATGTAAAGAGAGGATAGAAAACTAAATCAGCAAATGTCTTATTTAGTATGTTCAAATCAGTTGTAGTGCAGCTCAGACCTACCCTATAATTTAAGAACAAACGCACTCTTTGAACTTTTATTTTAGTAAATGCACACATCTTTGTTAAAGACTCAACAGAATCAACCAAAAGTTTTGAGAACGGATGCAAGAAAGAAAATAGAAAAATTTAAGGGAGATAGTTCTTCTTGTTAGATTCCCCAAGACATACAAGTGTGAAGCTTGCAGCTAGGAATTTCCAAAAGCTGCAGTTTGATGATGATTCATCTTATCACCCTATTGAACAAGGCAGATTGCTACCACAAAAGACAGAATGGTAGAACTGCATCAAGACTATCCATTAACTTCACAAATAAACTCCCAACAAAAATCCCTATTACATCTTTTTAAGACTGATCAGAAAACATCTCCCCCTGGTTCATTTCTGAAAGCATGATCTATAGGAGGGATGATGTGGGCCTACACATATGAGGCAGGCCCAGGACAGGCTGCATGGAAGGACTGCCATACAAGGAACAGTCATAATTTTTAGATTACTGTCTTAGCAGACCTTGAATATACAACATGTTTTGAAAGATAGAAAGAAGCTTGTAGATTTGTTGTTGTTCTTAAAGTAGCATATCTAGAGTACATTTATCCCAAAATTTTCTGGAGTTCACACACATACAAGTCTCTGTAGTGACCATGGCACAGGCCGTCCTGTGGCGACAAATAATATTATACTTCTCTGCCAAATTCATAATCCACATCTCAAGTGCAATGTCCAGAGACATTGCTGTGTGGAATTTTTACACGCTCTGAGGAATTCTGATTCTATAACACAAATACTGGACTGCCATCACTTGTTTAAGATTTGGAGTAGAAACCATGGTAGACATGTAATACAAGACAACCACTTTCACATGTTGCTTTTTGCTAGAAAACATTGGAGTGAAAATGATAAACGCAAATTCTTCCATCCATTTGATATAGTCTCCACTTACTTTTGGAGACACTAAACCATAGGAAATGCTGCTGTTCTGCCACATGGCAGAGTTTTTTTTTATCTGGCCACTCAAGTGTTTGCTCTGATTCACAGCAAGAACTGCGACCCAGCCACAGGACAGTGTCACATTTAAAATGTGGTTTATAATATGTCTTTCAGCAAACGGTCTCCTTTTGCCACAAATCAAAGAAGCTGTGTAGAGTCAACCAACCTCTGAACAGAAGGAAACACAAGTTGGTGCCACCAGCAGCAGCAGCGCTTCTGAATTTGGTTCATTTTCCCCCCCCCTAAACTGTGAAAATATAGGACAATCCACCGTCACTCAGGTCTGACATGGCCTGCCCTTTTGGTTTGTGTAAGCCTTTTGGGGCCATTTCCAGAGCAAAGGCATGGGGTTTTCAAACTGTTAGGATCTGGACATTAGTAGGCGGAGAGAAATCACTGTCAGTACTTCTGCAAGGATAGTAGGCAGGATTGAGATGGGTCTCGGGAAAACAGGGATTCACTCATACCACATAGAGGAAAAGTGAGGGCCGAGACATATGAAATGTAAACAGATATTCAAGCATATCGATTAATGCTCTGTGTTAAGTAGCCACTGTATTATCAAATAAGCACAAATGAATTTACTGTGGCAATCCCTTCCCTAGAGAGCATTGGATGATGTCATTTGTGCTGCTATCATGGGGGTGGAAACTATGGATGAGGGACACTTTTTCAGACAGCATAGGGGATTTTGCTAATAATTATGGTATAAGACTGCTATGGACAGAAAAGATACTTAATAAGGGTACCATGGGTTGGGGTTCTCAATTTTCTGCCTTCTATTTTGGTAGTTTGTACCTTTTTTCATGGCTTACCAGCATAGGGAGAAAATAAAGGGTACATTTGGAGCCAGGGGCTCTGTTCTTACCTTAGCTGTGAGTCTTTCCTGGAAGCCAAAACTGTGCAGAGTTCCCCACAGGAATAGTGAGTCCATGCAGGGTTTCTACCTTTGACATTTCAGTTCATACTTTTTAATAGCTAAAACTCATGGTGGAGACACCCAGGAGTGACTTTTGTCATAAAACCTTTAAATGTAGAACACACACAGTACTAACTGAGAAATCTATTTAGCAAAAAAATTAGTAAGAAAAAAAAAAGCCCACAGATTTTTTTTCTGTTGTTGGTGTTGTTCTTGTTGAATGTTTCCCACTCTCCACTCTCTTTCCAAAAAAAGAGGGGTACTGATGTGGGGAGAGAACAGAGAAAAGGAGAAAAGTGGCTGCAGTTCAGTGGAACCCTAAAAAATGCACATGAATCAATTATGAAAGAGAGAAGGTCCCTTTGAATGGGGGAAAGCTGATTGGAATTAAGATAAGCTTTGTTCCTATCTGCAAGGTACAAGGAGGGACTTTTCAGTGGAACAGAAAAGGGGGATTTGGGACTGTTTGGCTGCTTAATGCCATAGTGCTTCAGAGCCCATGTGAAAATTTGCTGCTGGCTATTAATCATCATTGTGCCCCTGCAAAGAAGCTGTTACAATGATGACTATATGTCATTATATTCCCACTGTAAGTAACGAATCAGAGAGCTGGGAAAGTTGGATAAGAGCGGCTGAAAAACTTTTAAGCGGTCGAATCTATTTAAATAAATTTACATCACATTTGCTACTTTCTCTGGTATGGGAATCATACTTTAAAATGAAACAATGTGCTGTGTTCATGGGGCCTGGTCCTTTATTCACGGGCCCTGAGACTACTTTCCAGGTCAACCTTTGCCAGGGTTGACAGCACGCTTTTCTCATAGCCTCTCCTTCTCATAGCCTTTGGTTGCTTTCAAGTTCAATTTAGCACAATAAAGTTGTTATGCATGACAGTTTGGGGAGCAGAATAGGTGCTGTCTGGGCCCGCTGTGTCGCTACAAAGTGGGCTCATTCTCTGTGGGCCAGCTCAGTTACTGGAGCCTTACTGGTGGGACACAGCCATGGACTTTCAGCCGTTCCCATCCTGACGAAAACAATTAGCTTCAAACTGCACGAAGCCTCGGGGTCAGACTCCCTTTGACTGAGACTGCACCATTTAATATGCTGCGGTGGATTTCAAATTTATGTTGATTTATCCTGTTGTGTTCCTCCTTTATGCGCTTTATTTACAGTTGTGTAAAGAACAGGGAAAGTTGGAGTTCCCCGTGCTTCAAGAGTTTTATTAGAAATCGAAGCCATTGTTTTATGTTTATTTTATAAAGAAATAGAGTTGAAACATGTCAGGCTTAATTCCATTAGGCTGAACTGCCCAGAACAGAGCCCTGGGGTTTGGAAGACAGGAACTGAAAGGAAGTGTCTCCTTGGCTAAGCATCACGAACAAGACAAACAACAAACAACCCTTACACACCACAGTGGCCAAGAGAACTGTCTACTGCAAGATGACACCGACCCCAAAATCTTACACTGACCTAAAAGTGACAGGCCTTCCGATAGAACCAAATTTTTCAACCATTATATGCCACCATGTGAACATATATGTGCATATGGGTATATCATATCAATTATTGTTTAGTATTCAGTGACATCTACCCAATTACTTACTGTCTGTGCTATAAAATTCTGTTGCCATGAAGTAAAGATTACTCAGTTTTGATACTGCAGAAATGTTCTCATGAAGGACATGTACTCTCTTGTCTCCCTGAAGAGAACCACACGACAAAGAAACTTTAAGTGCACTTACAGTTGACCATCAAAGTCATCTGAGCCAGATCTCCCCAGTCTCTTAGTTCTTGTAGGATAATAAATCACAGATTACTGATTTCACTAATTATAGTCGCTGTGACCATCAAATATGTCTCCTTCTAGAATAGAAATTAACTGAGAACTATAGTAAAAGCACATGTCACTCTTCTAAAAGTACATATTTTTGGAAAATTATTTGTAAGATTTATATACTTTTGCCAAATCATCATGCAATATAATATTTACTTTAACTGTATTTTAATAAACAGTAAAATACTGACTTTATACCATGGAAGAAATATCCCCCAGAACAGTCTATACTCTAATGTAAGATTTAATATAATCATAAATCTTTTTAATCAAGTCATATCAGAAAAACAAAAACCTGTACTTATTTTTAGTAAGTATGTGGATTATTTACCTTGGTCATTTTTTTCCTTTTGTTATTATTTTAATATTATTTGATATCAATTTCACTAAGGTATTTTTGTAAGTCAACATTTTAAGAGCTCTTGAAAATACAGACAAAAACAAATTGTATTATGAAAGACAATATACATATGTGTAATAAAAGTACTTTTCTATTTTTCAAGTGGGGCAATCTCTTTGACATTCAAATGAGCAAAACTGATAATATGTGCTTGAAAACAGCATTTTATTTTTCTTGAACAAGTGTGTCAGAGCCATATAAAATTTTATCTATACAATGGCAGTGTGAAGAGAGAATGATTAGATGCTGGAAAGGGAAGGCCGCATGTGTGTACCAAAAAGACATATGTGCAGACAGCATTGTAACACTGGATACACATTGATGCATCCGGGGGGAAACATGGGGTGATTTACCATAAAAGTTTGTCTCTTGAATATTAAGAAATAAAGGGGAATACTGACAAGAAGCTCTGAGAATTACATGTAACATAATTATATAAATGTTTTAGGCTTCCAGGGAAGATACAGTGTGAACGAGTGTGAATAAGCAGATGTCTTCAGTGAAACTACTTCTATGCAGCTGTCGTGGACATTGATTGATATGAACAACATCCATACAGAAGATGGCCAATCCTCAGGAGAGTTCTGTAGGAGAAAAGGAAAAAAGGGAAGAAAAGGGCAAATTAGATAGCCCATCAAAGGAAGTTGACTCACAGAGAAATGAGGCCTAGAAAAGAGAAAGAAGGCAGCATAAACAGTGCCAGCAACTTAGTCAAATCTTACCAGATCTTTTATGTCTTTTTTGCTGGAATAAGTGTTCAGGATGGTATGAACTTCAGAAGAACATTGTCCTTGGCCTAAGCGAAGCTTGCCCCTCTCTTGCTTCGCATACTAGGGTAGGTTGGTAGAAGTTCTCATCCATGAAAAGAAAGAACGCTTGCAGGACACACAGGACAGTAATGGAGACTACATGACACAGGTGGTATCCAAACAATCCCTTGCATGCAGTAGTTACTCTACCAAGTTCTGCTATGTTAACTCTCTCTAGCTCTTGAATATTTTGCACACGTTTTACAGTTCTAGTTCTAAAACTTCTAAATAAGTAAGCCAAGTTTCCTAACCTAAAATTTTAGGCAGAAGGGATGCTGAGGACAATATGATTCAGTGGGTAAAGGCACAGGCTGCTAAAACCTGTAGCACAAATAGCAGAAGGAGAAAACCGACTCCTGCAAGCTCCCTCTAACCTCCATACGTGCACACATGCACACACACAGCAAATACTTTTAAATGTGGCTTTAAAAATATAATCAAAGAAAAGCAATTGGTAAAAAAAAATCTTCCCAGTAATGCATTCCTGGTGGTTTAGACCTGAGAAAAACTAGAGCCATCTAAGTAGGTCTTTTGTTGGTTGTTGATTTTTGGTTATGTTTAGATTTTGTTCATATCTGTTTGATTGCCGAAATGGATTAAACAACTATGTGAAGAAATGTTCCTATCTTCTGTAGAACCACTATCTTTCCATATGTCAACGTGAAATTAAAGAGAATTTTATGATAATTAATAGGTAATTTCCCTAAAAAGTCTCCTGGGGCCTTAGAAATCCTAGATGTCACATTGAAGAGACCTTTGGCATTGCAAGAAAGGATTCTGCTTAGCAGTTGGTCTTGATGCCCTGAAACAGTATGCTTTGAAGGAAAAATATTTTTGCGTACATGAAAATATGAGCAAATCAATCGATGGATTTAAGTTCTCAGAGAGAAAGAGAGAATTGCATTTCTTAAGTAGCAAACTTCATTTTTGCTTTGTTTTGTTTTTGAGACAGGGTTTCTCTGTAGCTTTTGAGTCTATCCTGGAACTTGCTTTGTAGACTAGACTGGCCTGGCCTCAACCTCAAAGAGATTCACCTGTCTCTGCCTCCTGATTGCTGGGATTGAAGGTGTGCACCACTACTGCCTGTCTGCAAACTTCATTCTTGTGCAAAAGTCAAGATATGCATATGGATGGAGAGCCGTGTGGTATGGGGACATTTTCTTTAAAGTGTCTGAATTTTGCTTTACCAATGCAATACTCAAGTATTTAACAAAACTTCAGAACAGCACTTTCAGAAGAGTATGTAACTGCACAGTGCGTGTTTTCCAGAACTAGCAATGATCTTGATCAAGTAATTGAATGGAGTTATTTTCTCTTCTATACTAATTGCTAATTGAATTCTAACAATGTCTATAGCCTTGTTTTAGAATATAATGTTGTTTGTGCATTAAATAGGCTCCTGTAATTGAATATTATATCAGGCTGGAAAAATAGATTCAATTCTATTAGCAACACCATATATGATGTGAGAAAACAAAGCATATTTTTACTATGCACAGTACATGGACATATTGACCATTTTCCCCCAAAAGTCTGTGAGATATAACACCATTTGATTATATTCAAAAATGAAATATTTTGCATGTTTAATATATGCAAAATATTAAACAACCTTTCAACTTACCTTTTAAACTTGTCTTTCTTTTACAAATATCGGTGGGAAACCAAGAAGCCATTAACTATACTGCGTTTACCTGATTTCCTGATCTTTTAACTATTAAATAGGATATATTTTTTTTACATTTCATCATCGATATTTTTTTTCAAGACCTGAGAATATTGACTCAAACATATGATGTTAAATAGGCCATCTTTAAACAACTTTTTTTTGTTTTTACGAGCAAGCTGTTAATACAGAGACATATGTGCTGTTTTGTGTATCCACAAGCCTTACTAGCATTTTTCTTTAGATCAACACCATAACTTATGTTGTCTTCAACACAAAGTTCTGGCAAGCTTCAATAGATTCATTAGTGGGTTTTTCTTTACAACCAACGAAGCTCAAAGAGCTCCTAACAATGGAGCTAATCACTGCCTCTTCCCTGACCCAAGCTTAGGTTTCCCTCCTTTCACTTCAGACTCTTATTTCATTTCTAAGCAACTGGATTTCCGTGGCATTCCCAGAACAAATAAATATCTCCCTTTCCCCCTGCTTACATCTTTTGTGTATATTTTTCTATACAACCGCCGGTATTTAAACTAGTGTGGTAATGGCAGGGTTCTTCAGGTAATCTTTCATTGGACATAAATGGTGTAGCATTAAAATGCAGATAATGTTACCTCAATTAGAGAATGCTGTGCAAAACTTGAAAAAGACGAAGCTAAATGTTTGGACTAAACAAGTAAGTCTATGTTGTTAAGAGTGGGGCTGGGTAAGTTGCATTTTCAATAGATCCCTTAATGAATAAATGTTAGACTGTATCAACAGTCCTGAACAGGCTTGTGGTTTGTGTGTGCATGAAGTGTAATGGTATCAATTGACTGGCTCTTTGTGGTTGCTGTAAAGTACTCTTGAATGTGTCAATGGAGAGAAGGCCAGCGGACAATGAAGCCGTGACAGCTGAATGTCAGCAGCGACCTTGAACCTAAACTGGTTTCGCCAATCCAGTGACTCCAGCTACAGTGAAGACATGCAGTGGAGTCGGACCTTCGGCATTGCCTGTCATCTTCTGTGTTCAGACTCCAAACACTTCAGTGACAATTTACCCACCTTGCAAGAGCCTGCTAATATGCATCAGTGAACGTTCACTTATTAGCAATGGGGCTAACAATATGTTCAGCATTTTAAACAGGCTCGCATGGGCATTTAAAATACAAAACAAATAAGCAAAAGAAAGCATTATTCTGGACTAAATACTTCATAAAAGAAACTGCGTCCAAAGAAGATATCCAAACATATCTTTTCTGCAGAAATAGGTTCTTTGATATTGATCTTACATTGCATAGCCTTACTGTACATACATTCTTTATTGCTTCAAATAGTGCATGATTAGTTAATTAAAATACTTCACCAAAGAATAATTAATATTTGTAATACTGTATTTCTTTAATGAAAAACAAGAGAATTTTTTCTAAAGGTCACATTTATAGATTAAATGTGTCTTTAACATAAATGGAATGTTATTAAGCTAGTCTCAATATTCAGGAGAGAACTACAAAGCCTTTTGTGGCAAAACACTATTAATGAATTCAAGAAACAGAATCCCTTTATGGATGCTGAAGTTGAACAAGGTTAGAAGCCCAACTATAACTGAACATTTTAATGTTTACTATGCTATGCATGGAAGAACTGAGGGAATGAAAGTTCTTGGATATAATGAAAGAGTGGAGAAAATAGAGAAAAAAGGAAGATAGAGGACAGAGAAAGAAACAGATGAATGTTAAAAAGAAAAAGGAATTCAGTAAGACACACTGAACCATGTGTATGTGGCAAAGGGCAAAAATAAAAATGACTGTGCATGCATTGTAGGAAGTGTGTCTAGCATATTTTGGGTGTTAAAAATACAGTAATAACATTGTAGTCATGCCATAAAGATTGTAATTCCTTCTAAGAAAAGTGTAGCATTTTCAAGAAATTAATAAAACTTTAAAAATAAATTTTGGAATATCAAGATTTAAAAATGTAAATTGGTTGTCAGAAAGTCATTGAGAACGAATGTGAGAAATGATATAGGAACTTCATTTAATTAACACATCTTTAAATCCCAGTATCAGTAAAAGAGAAAAGACCCTCTTATGTGGTATGTTACTTTCCAAAATAAAACTTGGATGTAACTTCCGACTGGTCCATGTGCTCTTTTAGTGGTATTTTTACTTATTTTTATTGATATATTTTTACTGAAAATAAATTTTTCCATACAAACTATTCTGATCACAGTTTCCCCTCCCTCACCTCCACTCGTCAGCACTGTTTCACCCTTCCAACTCCATGCTTTCTTCTTCTCTGTCTCTAGAAAACAGAAGGGAAAAAAAACTAGGGTATAATCAAAGAGAAAAAAAAACAAGGAAAAAGCATGGAACACATACAAAACCTTTAAAAAAGAACCCCCCAATCAAAAAACATAACAGTTAACAAAAATACTCATAAGGTTAAAAACATGTCTGGACAAAGCATCATGAGACAAAACAACTCAAAAAGTGCCACTGAGCTCATTTTGTATTGGCTGTCCACTGCCAGGCATGGGGCCTTGCCCTTAGTGTGGTTTGTATACTCAGTGTGTCTTAAAGCTCTTATACAGAGTCTTCACGTGATTTCTTTAAAACACACAGAGGGGAAAATATGTTTAAGGTGATGTCTGTGCCTTTTACTTGAAAGAGCTAAATATTGGCAAATGCTGTAAAGTTTTTCGAAAGGTATAAAGTCAGTTGTGTCTTAATACAATGGCATCTCCTTTAAAACTAGCATACTAGTCTGAGAAATAGTAATTGTCTAAACAGTATTGCATGGAAATTCACTATTTGCTTATTTATTGGTATAACAGTACTTACTTCTTCAGACTGTATGATACTAGAGACACAAAGGTAAATACACTATCATCTTGACCTCATGCTTCCATTAAAAAACTCATTCTGAAAAAATCACATTAAGATTATTAAATTGTCCAAAATAACCAACTGAGCACTAAAACAGATGCTCAAATAATGACCTAAAATAATTATCAACTTCCAGATGACAAAAAATGGAATAAAACTCAACTTTGCATACTATATAGGAAAAGATACAGTGAAAATGATATAGATGAAAATAGAATTATTTTGTCTCATTAGATTTTATTTATAAGTTTCCTAGTGGGGGGGCTTTGGTTAATAGATAGGATGATAATTTTCTTTCTAATCTTTTACACATGTATTTTCATTGAACATTCATATATACTCTTTTACAATGATATTATCATTTCCAAATGGGCGGGGCCTACCAGTTAGCAGCTGAGAGATCACAGTCATGTGGCATTTTAGCTTAAGATTACTCTTATTTTTTAATACACAAGTTTTATACCTAGAAAATATTAGCAATATCAATTTATTTTCAGTAACTGCAAGTTGCCAATAATACTCATGAAGAAAATGTTTAGTTTTCATAATTGTGTTAACACTGAAAATGCAAGGCAATATGGAGTAATGTTCACCAGTACTGATGAGGGGCTTTGCTGAAGTTCCTATCCATCATGGAGTAAATCTTCATGCATTCCTGATTGCATCCATCTTGTCACCTCTTCCCTCCATTGTGAGGAAGGACTGTCAATCATACAAGCTCCAAGTCTTTAGAAAAAGTTGGTGAGGGCTCTGTAAAGAGTTGGGGTGGTATTTTAGGTTGATACAATCAAAATATATTGTCTATATGCACAAAATTGTCAAAGAATAAGCAAAATCATTGATGGAATGAACACCTACTTTTGCTGCTGCAGTTATTTTTAAGTAGGGGTGTAATTCTCAGAGAAGAATCACAAATGAAATTCAGGTTAACAGGACAACATAATGCCTACAGCAGAACCTCTGTTATTCGTTGGCCTACATACATTAGCCACCTTGATTAAATACAAATGTAGGAGATGACACCTGAAAACACTCTTCTCCAGGAAATAGTTAATGGGCATATTTAGTAAAACATCAGGCTATTCTGCCTTAGAAAACACTTATAATAAATGATGTACTGTGAAGAAGTGATTCTGTAATAATAAATATTATGAACATGATAGGATTTATGCTTACAGGGGGGAAGACATCTAAAGAGTTTCTATAAGTTCTGTGATGCTGCTACTTCAAGGTACATCTCCTAAAGATGCATGACAGTTTCTCACTATGCATGATTTTTATAAAGATAGTAGTAAACTCTGTTAAAAAAAACTTTCCTCAACTTTTTTGCTTTCAATAGAAAATGTTTGGAAGTGAGCTCAAAATAACTTATTTTTCCAATCTCTGTGGTTCATATATTTAAAATTCATCTTAAAGTATTCTGGAAATTGTTATCTACTTTTATGTATAGCTTCAATATTAAAAGAAAAAGAAAAATGAACACTTTTCGTGTCAATTTCATTCTCTTCCATTGTTTATAAGAACCAGAATTTTCAAGTCCTGTCTCCATTGTGACAAAGTGTTGAATACGATAGGAAGGCTTGATCAAGAATTAAGTAGTGACCCAACACGCCACTAAAATCTCCTACAGGTAAATGAAGGGCGCTGTGACACACACGGAGAATGGATGAAGTAATGAAGGGCGCTGTGACACACACGGAGAATGGATGAAATATCCATTCTTTTGCAATCACTCAGCTCTTCATTTGTTCTGAATTCATCTTGGTCACTAAGCTGAGACATCTCTTATGCTCCAAGCCAAACGCTTGGTATTTTGTAGCACGATCTTTTCTGTGATCTTTAAAGTTACACCAGAAGGTATTAAGCCTGAATGATGCCATTGGTTCCGTGTGATGAGAAACTGCAGTTTGATACTGTCTTCTTCTAAGTCAGCGCTCTTAGGGTATAACCAACTGATTGACAAAAGCCAAGCAGTTCCCTCCCATGTGTGTACGGGGAGATGATGTCAAACTAGAATTTAGTTCAGCATTTTTCAAGGCCCCAATAATGAGCTGTTTTGAAAAGAGAGTGAAGAAGAATGAACATATCCAGGACATACAAACCACGACTGAGGTTAAAATAAACTTGACAGTCCCTAGCCTCAATTCGATCATCCCCCACCCCCACACCCCTGAGCGCTAAAAGAATTTTTTATGGCTTTGCCAGGAGCCCAGAAGACATCCTTTCTGCTCTCAGTTTGGCAAGGCTGAAGTTAGGTTGGTCCAGTTGAGGGTCTGGTTGCTGACGTGGTTCCTCCGGTTCCTCCACAGCCTCCTGAGCAGCAGTCAGAACGGCTAGAGACTGCATGGTAGGCCAGAGCAGTGGCGCAAGACCTTCTGTCCGGCGCTCTGACGTTAAAAACAGGAAGTTGAAGAAGTTTGTCCAAATGTGCAGCATTATCATAAATTGTCTGTGCTATACAAGATTTTCTAGTACTTTAAAAGTAAAATTTGATTCTTCACATTTCGCACAGAAATCAGCTCACTTTAGGGGAAACTTTAAACTCGTGGAAAATTCTTGCAGATATAAGTTAAGGGATATTTATCTTTTGTTTTGATTCTCCTGAGTTTATACGTAATTAAGACTAAGCTTTAAGCAAAACGTGTATTCTTCCTTGGGTGACGTCTTGTAAAGTGGGGACAGACGACTGGTCATTAAACACATATGTCACTTACATCCAGAGCACTAGCTAACCTCAAAAGGTTCCAGTTTCAGTCTCACAATACATTTCAGACCGAAAAGTCACCATCCCTGACTGTTTCTGCCATGTATTTAAATGCATGCATTACTGACATGCAGTGATTACCACACAATAACGTGTTCTGTCCGTTTTGTTTATGGTGTTTTCATCCTTCAGGAGAACTTACTTTTTTCTATTACTGTGTCATTTGGAACGTTCTTATATGTATTAGCCTAATGTTATTATATGTATTATAGGTATATATTAAACACATGATGCATTATACATGTTATATTCATTTTACAGTCATCTACTTGAAGTACAATGGATTACAGAGGCACAGATTTTCCTCTATATACTCTCTTGGCAGGGTATTTTCTCTACTTAAGTGACAGCAGCTGCAGAAGCTAGTGGTCAGTGTTAGAAATTAATCCCAGACATCAATGCTGAAGTAATTATTAATAAAATATTTAAAGGAGTTCTATTGTTCAAGAGAAAAGTCTCATTTCCCTGGTTATGACAAAGTTGTTTTAACAGTATGGCAAACACATTTGGAGACAGCATGCGAATCTGCTTGTCACGTTTAATTATAAACTACTAAGGTGACCACTAATAAAATTAATAAGAAAAGGCAGTAATAGTCAATATGTTACTGTCCTTGGTCTGAAATTGCAGGAGACTTAATGCTAATAAACACCCATCATCATTTGAGTGGTGAATTCATTGCAACAGTTTTCTCTGAGAAGTGTTCCTGAAGACGTCATCTTCTTGCAACTGGACCCCACATTTTAGGAAGCAGCCATACTGGGCTGGTGATATCCATGGTGTTAGAGAAGTCTGTGAACTAAGAAATTTATAATATGTGCAAGTATTTCCTATGCATATACCGTGGGCCAAATTATTTTGTGCAAATATAATAGCAGCAAAGCAAAACTGCAGCAGAACTCAGTACATAGCAACTAATTTGACATCTTTCGGCAACAACAGAATAATAGATATCATTTCTGTAATACAGTAATACTGGGTTTTTCCAGTCACATAAGTAGAAAAAGAAGAACATAGTCACGCTAGACCAATGAAAAATTCAAGTAATGGCCCTCAAAACTGAGCTGTAATTTGGCAGTAAAATAGGAGCTGTGACATCTTACTCTAGACAAAGTTGGGCTTTCTTTATACAGCAAAAACTACACCATTTTTTTGTTGTCATTACGTGGAAACAAGTGTGAACTTACTTGGTTGACACAGTGTGCATGTGAAATGACTTCTCTTCCAGCTATTCCTGTAGCGTATATTTTAAATGTTTTTCTTATAAAATAAGCTTATTTAGCAGTGAGTTTGCATTGTTTGGATCTATAGTTTTATATGACTACAGGAAGCCATACTATGAAGTTACTTCCCAAAGTAATACCCAGCTCTCCGTGTTTTGGCTTATTTTCATCACAGGCCAAAGCACATACAAGGTTTTCTCATTGAGCTAGCATCTGAGACTTGTACGAATTTGTAAGAAATGTCAAGTATTACACAGGTATTACACTTCCAATACAACAGTGTGCATCCTTCTCTGAGATTCCCTTAACAGATAACCTGCCTTCCTTCACCACATTCCACAGTTAAGAACCACAGACGTGTCTCTCCTGAGTAGGCCCTACACACAGTGTGGAGTAGAAAGTGTCTTATTCCATTTAGAACAGCATCATTTAAGATTCACCTTGACACATTAAGTGCTTGACAGAGAGCATAAACAAAAACAGGCTTTACATTGCAACTGTGCACAATACACTTTTGTGCAGCTGACTGACTGCTTACAACAATAAGACGTAATTGTAGCACTCTGCTGTCAAACTTTCTGGGTAGTTCACAGTGAACTTCAAAAATATGATTCTTGTTTCTCACACACAACTAATTTGAAAAGCAATGTAGTGCTACAAAACATGGAAGTTTCACCCCAATGAGGAGACTGCTATCCCTGAACAGTGGACAGACTTTCACATCCTAGTGTTTCAAAGAAGCAGACTGGCACCACGTAAGCATGCAAGGAAAAGTCTTACAAGGCAGTGAGTCCAATACTATTAGTATAATAAATTCAAAAGTGCTTATTTACCAATTTTGACAGTTGTCATGGACATCACCGTTTCATGTGGCACTTTTGACAACACAATTTTGCTGGCTGAGAGTTACAGGAGAACTGAAAGATTCCCTCCCCACCCTTTACAGTATAAAAATACATCCTTGCAACTTTCTTCTGAAGAGAAGAATGCGTTCTATAGGACAGCCTTCCCAGTGCAGTTTCTTACCAGGAAATGAATGCGAGTGTTAACAAGGCCTAATCTTCCCCCTTTGTGTTTGTTTCTTCATTAAGCTCTAACTATGCTCTAGCTCTCATACCCTGAAGATTTGACGTGAAGAAGGTATGACAGGCTTGGCTTCTCCTCATGCAGCTGGCACTCCTGATGCCAAAAGCCAGAGCCTGTGGTAGTGGCATCAGGAGAGCCGTTCCCAGCACGGTTTGCCTGTCAGTTTCCCACCCACCTCGTGGTGCAGCATCCCCTTCTGCAGTCCCCCTAATGAGAGGTGGAGGACAATACCAGTATTGTTGTTTCTACTGGCAGTCTTGAGGAAAGAACAGTCCTGTTTACCCAAGCATTTGTATTACCCAAACTCTGTCGATAATTGCTTCCAGAGTCCCTGATTAACCCTGCTCTCTGACTCAGCACAAAATATCTGTAGAGGTAGATGCCAGACAACTTTTCTGTCTCAGAGCATTTTAACATTTTACTGAGCATGACTCACATTTATCAGAAGAAAGGAAACATATCCAGGTGCTTTGCACTCAGAACATCAAGTGCTGGTCCACCATATAAGAAACTCATATATTTCAGTGAGCTTGAAAAGTCACCCACATCCCATCTTCTCCTCTTCCCCCAAAGAAAAGTTAAAAAAAAAAAAAGCTCTTTTCAGGGGCTACAGTCTCATACCTAGGAACTTATGACAAATATAAGCATATTTCAAGGAAGAATGATTTCTAGCCAGTTTATCCCTGTTAACACCTTATGGTGAAATATGTAAAAGAAAAAATGCCTACTTGTTTAATTACCACACAATTTCTTGATATGCTTTTGTTTTCTAAGCCCTAACAAAATGGTACTATTGCTGTCTATTTCCATGATACTGGTAATAATTTTAATCTGTCACATCACTCTTACTCCCTTCATGTCCCACCCCACATGCAGTCTGCTGTTAGCAGTATGCAAAACACCATCATGAATATGCGTAATTATGGAGATTCATGGTAATTTTTCAGGGTTATCTGATGTGACGTTTATAGGACAGCAGCATACATCAATTTAAACGAGAGTGACAAATATCTTATCCTTTATATTTTTATAGTATTTTTTAATATTTCCTCAGCCCCTCTCCAGGGAGTGGTATGAAATGAAGAACTTGAATAATAAAAATGTTATACAATGAAATTCTTTACTATATGTTTTTTAAAGTTTTACAATGATTCTCTACCTGTTGAAGTATAAAAGTACACTATATGGGTTTTTATTAAATGATACTTTTATCAATTGTCTTATACATTTAATACCAACAAATGCATGGACTTTTGCTTACGGCATTTTAAGATGAGAATAAATTGTTTAACTACTTTTAAACTGTGATTGCTTGCCTGACTGAATTATTTGGCAAACATGGCCCACCAACTTTATTAAGCACAGGCATTTGAAACAATAATCTATTTGCAACATATTTACATTTTTCCTAAGTGAGCTGCATCGCTTGGAGACTTGCACATTATCTTTATCTTGATGATTAATTAGGAGTAGATTGACAATTTCATATTTACAATGATTATCAAGTAGGAATCCTTTTTCTAGTTTAGACTGTTTGTCATGAATACTATACAGTACTAATTACACCAAAGATATAAAGATTCCTGCAGTATGATAGAGAGGCATCTTATATTCAGAGTGAGTGAATGTGAATTGTATCAAGAGTTTTAAATAGTGGGGCAATTATTACATTTCTCATGCCATCACTAAAAACAGCAAAATAGCCATATTTTTATATGTATTAACAATAAAGTCACTAAAGTTGACTTGGTTAAAAAATAACGCTCCCCATTCCAACCAGCTAGATTCAGAATTCTTTTTCTCAGGCAAATACTTATATGATTTCAGATTACATATTGTTCAGTACTGTGAACACCACCAGAAATGCTTTCCATACAATTAGCAGGGCCTACTGTGAAAGTGAGTTGCTAATAAAAATGACAAGGGTAGATACTGGGGAATTCCTCCAGATTAGGTTGAAGC
The DNA here is from genome assembly GCF_017639785.1 of Mesocricetus auratus. Lineage (NCBI taxonomy): Eukaryota > Metazoa > Chordata > Mammalia > Rodentia > Cricetidae > Mesocricetus > Mesocricetus auratus. The sequence goes on from NW_024429201.1 coordinate 33,944,110, forward strand.
TGCTTTGTATGACATATTTGTAACTGTATGTTACATTTCTAAATATCACCATTTATTGCTTTAGAAATGATTACTTAGGAAAATATATTAAACGTTTGCCCCTTGCTAAGGTCCCAATTTGATTGATAAACACACTTTGTTGTAATGCAGACACGTAAGATGGTGATGCTGTAAAAGGATGCATTTTTATTTGGTTGATTTTTAAAATGCCACTCTCAGCAGACACACAACTGTTATGTCTACACATGTGAATAACCCAAACTGAAGAACTGAGTCAAACATCCAGATAACTCAAGGGTAAAGCGCAAGTGCCTCAACTCTTTACTGCAGACAAAAGTGAAAGATTGACCATGAATTTCTCAAATGACTGTCTCAGATTTTCTTCATTTTGCTTATGTAGACATAGTTTACAATAATGTCCATGTGTTTATGTCAACATTTGAAACATATATATATATATAATTCTGAAATATTTCTCCCTGAAAGATGACAATTGTCTTACAGCAATAACTTGTATTCTTTGGTTGTACTTATAACTTGTATTTAGTTGAGTTAGATTGTGTGTGTGTGTGTGTGTTCTTGAATGCATGTGAATTAAATCAAGGTAAAACACGATAGTCTCCTCATGTTCATTTATTAACTGAGGTTAATAAATAGATTCATATAGATGATGCAGGTAGTTCCCTAAAAGGAGTGCATTGATACAATCTGTCTAAAATTTTAATAATAAATACTTCTGAGTATAATCACAAATTGATTTGCATACATTTACAATAAAAGCAATATTAAAACAAACAGGCAAAATTTCCAGAGATGTTCTATAATGAACACATTTAAGAATTTATATATTTAGTATAACACCCATAAAGAAATCAAATACCAGAATCCATTTTCAAAAGTTTCATTGACACATTAAAAATTCAAATATGTGTCAGAGTTTATACTGTTTCTGCCACATGCACTGACAGACACAATAGTGTTTAATTGCTAACATTTATATTATTCTACCTTATGCTTATTAAATGTGTAAAGTATATTTTCAATCCATTTGAGAACTCTACTCTGTTTACTAATACATGAGTACTCAGCCTTCTTCCGGCCTTGCCTAATCACCACTTCCAGCCTTTTTGTAGCCACACAGAACAGTATTCCAGAAAGAAGAAAGAAACCATGTCATGTTTCTTCATCCTGGTACTGTGTCATAAAATGTTTTGTTCTATATTAAAAATTAAATCTCGGCTCAGTAAAAACACCAGCATCATGTTTAAATATAAGTGTTTCTCTGCAAAAAACATTAATACCTAAAGACATCAAAATATTTTTGTAAATCTGCTAGCAATGAAAATGAACTATCTGGGTTATAAACTAAGCATATAGCGCTCATGTGAAGCATTCATTTGTAATTTTCATGTTTTGTTTAAAAGTGTGCAAATGAGGCTTACGATAGAACCTAAATTTCCTTTATCCCCATAGAAGCACATGGAGCAGATGCAAAATTAACCATCTCAGAGTATTTTACTGCTCCAGTGTTGTTTTAATTTGTTCTGAAAATCAAATGTCTGTCTTTAAATTTATTTATGAAAACTCAACTTCCAGAATTAAATGAATACATTTTATATAAACACTGAGAGAGGTCTTGATAGATATTTTCCTTTGGAAATGCTAAAGAGCAAAATATAACAATTTGGTGGCAAACATCTGTCTGTTAATCATATAAGATAAATTCATAAGGAATACAGGAAAGATATTTATTTCCTGTTACTGCTAAGCCAGTCTTTATTTATCTTGGAAGATTTTTCATCTATGAGTGGAAAACAAACTTTCCTTCAAGAGGTCTGTGAACCGAATAATAAATGTCAGGTCTAAATCCTGTATGAAAATCAGTCCGGTTTAATCCTGGATACTCTTCAGCATGCAAATGAAGACTAGAGGTTTCCCTGGGCCTGCTGTCATACAGGCAGCCAATTTACAGACCCTGGCACAGTGTATGTGTTATGGGCTCAGCTGCCCCTCCCCCTAGCCTAAGACTTGGTCTCAGCTGCCTGCCTTTCACAGAAAACCACAAACCAAGGAAACATATCAGTAATAGCGCCCTGTAAATTAACTTGACATTTGATGCAGAAAAAACCCTAAAAGCTTACAAAAGACATTGAAAACAAAAGCCACTCAGGACTCACACTACATATATTGTGGATTTAAGAGATCTGGGAGGTGGTTATTCTATTGTAACCAACATATACAGCCTTCATCTTCTTTGTTAAGACAATTCAGTCATTCTTTGTTACAAGCAGACTATCCGTCAAACAAGAAAACAATGTTTTCCACAATAGCTACCTAGAAGTCTGACTGGTATTATAATCATAATTCAATCAGTGATTGAATTTACATTAATAAATAAAGTTATACATTCCTACTGTTTCATAAGAAGATAAAATGTGAGTATGTTTCTTCAGTAAATAGGACATTTTGCTGTTTCTAACATGTAAATAATAACATGTAAATAATGTTAGATTCATTGTAAAATGGTGTGAATCTTGCTAAATGTGGGATATTTACAAATATCTGTGGCTTAAAATTTTTGCCACTCAAGGGCTTAGAAAATCCTGGATGCTTCATACAAATGTGCATGCGTCTGTGTGTGTGTGTGTGTGTGTGTGTGTATGTATGTATGTATACACACACATATTTTGTCCTTCAAGGAAGGACTGTTGATAAAATATTAAATGGTTTTTGACATCAGCTGTGGCATGGGGCTAGAGTGAGGCACTGAACATATTTAAGCCATTAGACATGCAGGAATGTTACCATTATTATGCGGTATTGTGTCTGGCTATCTCTCTCCCTCTCTGCTCCTCTCTCAGTCTCTCTCCCTCTCTCCCTTTCTCCCTCCCTCCCTATCCTCCCTCTGTCCCTCCCTCCCCCTCTCTCCCTCTCTCCCCTCTCTCTCTCTTTCTGACTCCCTCCCTCACTCACTCCCTCATTCTATTCCTTCCTTATTCCCTCCTCCCAAGCTTCTCTGAGTCTCCCCATCCTCTCCCTCCCTCAGCAGGGTCTGCTACAACCAACGGTGCAAATTCTGGCCTTACAGTTTACAATCTCAGAACCACACTGGTGAAAATGCATAGTCTTAGCATCTGTGCTTCTTGATATTCATGGATTTATTTACAAGTCCCTGTGTTCTACCTTTTTCACCTCTCTCTATGGTTTATATTACTGTCGTGCCTGTATTCTTGTGGGAATTTCAAATAAGAATCAAGACATACCTGGCAAATGTTCTGTAATGTTGTCTACATCTCCATAATTTAGCTGTTTCTTTAAAAGAAAAAAGTGTAAAGAGGTTTATGGACTTAAGGATATATGAAGAGTATTTTGATTGGCTTTTTTAGTACTTTAACTGCTGAACATTCAGTTTGTATAAAAAGTATGTAATAAAATAAATTTATGTACGCATATGCACTTCTGTATATGTAAATGTAAATGCATTTAGAAAAAAGTTCATAAATCTTGGTCAAATTTACTGATTAAGCTCACTGTATTCACATTTGGTAACATTAAGATATTTCACAAACAGATTCAAAGGTAAAAGTTTAGCATTTTATGCCTCCTCTAGATACAACACTTAAATAATTACAAAGCAAGGAGTATTCAAACCCCTGTTACCCCAGCCCCCAGCATGCAGACCAGACACATGCCCTGCATGCTACCCGTGTAACAGAAGCCCTCTAGTGCACATTACAAGTGCCGGGAATATTGCTTTCTTTTCTCTTCAATATGAAGAAAATTTCTTTTGAATAATTTAATTAGCACACTAACGAGAAATTTAACTTATTTTACAATAATTTTCCCCTAATAGATATACTCCCCCAACAAAAAAGAATTTCCCATTGACATTATCAATACATTTGTTTCTAGGGATTAATATTCACTGCTATAATATAACACTGAAATCAGAGAAATCCATGTGTATGCCTTGCTGTTTATAGCTCCAACTTAATTACTATGTGCTAAACCACCTGGACAGTGAAATGAATTTATGGATATGTTTTGAGAAAGCATTATTTTGGAACTGCATAAGAGAAAAAAATGAGGTGATGAGGACATTGCATTCGATTGTCTCAATGCTAAAATTCTTGATAATTCTTACTATAGGGAGAGAAAATGTTAAATATGAGAACATTATGATAAAGGCTTGTTATAGTCCTAATGTGTGGGGTATATAAAATACTCACATTTTCACATGCACAGTTATAGTACATGCTAAGCAGCACAGATTATTAGGAAGATTCATTCTTTTTTTTTGAGAGGGAGGGGAGAAATTACAGACAAGCACTAAGCTATTCTGTTTAGCACAAGTCTGTCTAGTTGATTGTTAAGGCATGTGTGTAGTGTTTTTCCAAAGCCCGTCATCAACAGCAAAGCTATTTACAGTTAAAGATATTTTTTAGCAGATACTCATTTTATTAAGAGTCAATAAGATAGGTTGTACGGAAAGATATACATGCATTTGCAATTCATATTGTTGCTGTGTTTCTATTGTGTTCTGAGCTTCCATCATGGCTGGGAGATGGGAAGCTGGCATGCAGGACGGAAGGGTAAGACAGAAAGCTCCAAATAAATACTTAGAGCATTTCCCCTAATTATCTCTAATTATGACCACCTTCCTTACCATGCCCCCACCACAGCAGGGCATGGGAGTGGAAAGTAATAGGAAAAGGATGATGATAAGCGCAGATCAGATCCATGCTTAAGTAACATTAGTGATTATTTTTGTCTAGAGGATGATGTTTCACTCTGGACTGCCAAGCACCTCAGTCTACCCATTCAAAGAGATGACAGAAAATGAATCTGAATGTGCAGGCATTAAACATTTAAATTCTCTACTCCCTGGTCATTACACGACTGTCATATTTTACACCTTCCCCTCCCCCACTCTGTTTTGCTGATTTGACTTCATTTACATTGGCTCATTATGCATCCGGTCTTTGTTCTACTGAACGGGATACAGTACAGTGACAAAGCAAAACTCACGTGTCAGCTGGAATGGTTTTTCTGATTTAAAAATTAGGTTTCACTACTTAAATTTACATTTAATTCCCTAACATTGTTTAAATTGGAGGTGAGATTTTTCACAGGTGATAATTATAATATATGTGCAATGATTTTAAAAGTGTTTAAAATGACCTGAAAATGTCATTAAGAAATGACATTTAAGGCCTTTTATAACAAATATTCTACTGCTTTGCAGGCAATATTATATCAGAAGCATGAGGTTGCTCTTTCCAAGCTTGCTAGGATCACTATACAGGCCCAAGAAGCAAGCTTTTATCTATTTTATACTAACTTTATTGTTTAGATCAGCCCCTTATGGACCTTATTTTAACATATCAAACAACAAAGGTAATGTCAATCCTTTAAAAAAAAAAAGAATTCCTGCTTTGCATTCCTTGCAATTAAGAAGAGTTTCTGATTTACAAACCAAATTTTCATTAAAGGGAAGCCCTAGCTGACCGATCACACAGAAAAATATGAAAGTTACATTGAGCTTTAAATGTCTATCCCCATGACAGTGCACACTATCTTTTCATTTGTTACAACCAATGGAGACTTGGGATTAATCTAATACAGCCTAATTAAACACCCATTCACACATGAGGGTTTTTAATGGGATAGTGGTGCGAATGCTTCTTGGCATTGCAGTTATATTTGCATTTATTTGTGGTTGGACAACAGATGTTTCTAAATGTAAAGAAAAATTAAATATTAGTGAGAATGCCTTTTGTCATTCCCAACCAAGATAATTGGCCATAAGTAAAATTTCACTTCGTTGCCTTTATGTTTTGACAAAGATGTTTTCCTAAATTTGCTAGAACTACAAATGTATAGTTATGATCACAATGGTTACACATTTGAGGCCATACTTGAAGAAAAGAAGACCATTATACCTCCTTGGCTCTGTTAATGACTCGTTGTATGACCTCTAACTTCTCTCTAACCTGTTTATGACTTTATTTTTTTCATCTATGCAGAGGGAATATTTGTCCATTATGTACCCGTACTGAGATTTCACAAAGTTTAATTAGAATAAAATATTACTCTTAGGAAGGACGGATCTTCTGAAGACAAGCTTCTTTTTCCATTGATTAATTTTTACTACACTGTGAGAAAATGCAGTGCTGCATATTTTTACGTGTTCAGCCAATCTCTTTTTTTAAGTTTGGGACTTTGATCCTAAAATTAATAAAAATAAAATACAAATGCTTAGTTGTGTTTCTTGGAGGTAAGAGCAATCACCCACGTCTTGGCAATTTATATCATATAATCTTGTTATCATCTGCAAGATATTTCTGTGAGCATAATTGGTTTTAGAAAATGGCTTTTGCAGTAAAAGTAGTCAATAGAGCAGCATTTAGAGTGAGTGCTGCATGTAGGAAGATTAGAAATTCAGCAGAGTTCTTACCAGAGTTGGCTCTCAAGGGAACTAGTAAATAGAGGTTTCATGTCTATAGTTATTTAAGAATATCTTGATTTTTTGAGTACTAGACATTTTATTTATTAGCTAACATGCACCCCTACTGTAAAAACTGTAGGAAATATTATCATTTGAGTGTTTAACTAGGCTAATTTGTACGATGACACCATTTCAAAGCCAGTTCCAAAATATTATCTGGACATATGTAACTTTGCTGCAATTTTTAGGGCTAAAATTGTATTATTTAGTGTATCTGTGCTTTGGGTGAATTATCTAAAATGATTCTTTCTTAGTCCGATTTAGCTCATAGCATTTGATCATATTTTCTTGGAATCTAAGACATATCAGTATCATGCACAAATCGAAAAAATATTTTGTCAGGTATTCTGTAAGTGTCCCTTTAGTGAATGTTCATTCGTTACTGAGTCTCACTAATTCATGAGACCAGAAAATGAACAAGTTTATAGTTAAATACAGAGATAACTTTACTAAACTCTGACCAAGACCAGAAAGTCTGATGACTTAGCACAGCAGAATTAAATATACATACCAATATTTGTTCGACAGTGGACAATACTACTGTCAACTAATATTGAATGACTCTCACTGAAGAGAGTTAAAACTCTGCCTTCAAGAACTCAGGAGGGGTGTGTGTGTGTGTGTGTGTGTGTGTGTGTGTGTGTGTGTGTGTGTGTGTGTGTGTGTTTGTATTGTTTGATTCATAAATTTAAGCAGCCATAACATGTGTCTTGCAGAACTGAGGGGAAGACTTAAGAATCAGTTCAAAATGTCATGCTTTTGTCTCCCTTTGCTATAGTTACCGGTGTTCTAGATGGTATCTGATCCACTAAGCTGAGTCTCAAATCAAGGGCTAGAGTGAGGAGAAAAAAGCAAAAGAGAAAAACTTTCTCTCAAGTCACTAGGATTTGAAATTTTTGTGTTTTTGTTAAAGTGTTGTGGTTCTCCAGTATGCTTTGTGGACCCCTGGCTTTCCTAAAGCTGCAGGCTGGAATTCACAAGCTCAAAATTACTTTCATGCTATGAAGATTGTAATTTCTCTTTTGATTTCATTTCTTTACAAGTGCCGTGCTGCATGTGCATTCTATTGTAATAAACAAACTACAAGAATCCAATTGTACTGTGAATTGGATGTTAGTGTCTATATGTTGAGTCATAAACCCTAATGTTTGGGTATTTGACGACAAAGATGATAACAATTCCTCTCCTAAATCCATCAATACCCAAAATAGTTCAGCAGGAAGAAATAGGGTCCCCTAATCTCCTCTCTGGTCCATGATTGTCTGTAGATATGCCCAGTAGTGTTCAGGCCCATTGTGGGCAAACACAGCTGATGGTAGATCATGACTGCGTTGACTACTTGGTGCTCAGGAGATAGCATTTCACAGTTCTCCCTATCTTCCTTCTTGTATATTATTTCCCAACCAGTTTCCCCTCCCTCCTTTCTTCCCAGCCCCTTTCCCCACCTCCCTTCTCCCCAAGATCCACTCCTCCTCCATTTCCCTTCAGAAAGGGCAGACTTCCCAGGAATATCAACCAAACATGGAGTTTCTAATTGCAGTAAGACTAGACACCCCACCCTGTGCCTCCATATTAAGACCGGTCAAGCAACCTAGTATGGGGGAAGGGTTCCAAGAGCAGACAAAAGAGTCAAAGACAGCCCCCACTCCCACTGTTAGGAGTCCCACAAGAACAGCAAGGTACACAACCATAACATGTATGCATAGAACCTTGCTCAGACCCATGGAGGGTCTGTGATTGTTGGTTCAGTCTCTCTGAATCCATGTGACCCTGGTTAGTTGATTCTGTGGATTTTCTTATGGTGCCCTTGACTCTTCTGGCTCCCATAGTCATTCGTCCACCCTCTTCCAAATGATTCTAAGAGCTTTGTCTAATGTTTGGCTGTATGTCTCTGCAACTGCTTCTGTCAGTTGCTGGATGAAGCATCTCTGATGACAGTTATGCTAGGCTCTGGTCTGCAAGTACAGCAGACGTCATTTGTCTTTTATTTTCACAAGTCTGGGCTATCCATCTTCTGGTTCCTGGCCCTCCAGGCAGTGTCAGGTATGGATCTGCTCTTCTGACATAGTTGGATCAGTCATAAGTTTGCCATGCCTACAAATTTTCTGCCACATTTATCCCAGTACATCTTATAGGTAGAACAAATTGCAGGCTAAGGGTTTTGTGGCTAGATTGTGTGCCCCGATCCTTCCACTGGAAGCCTTGCCTGGATACAGAAGATGACTGGTTCATGCTCAACATCCCCCATTACTAGGAATCTTAGATATGCTCACCCTCAGAGTCCTGGGAGTTTCCATTGCACTAAGTTTCTACCTCACCCCCCAAATGCCGCTCAATTCCTGCAATCTTTCCCTGAACTCTCCCCCCACCCACCTAATTCCTCCTGTTCTCTCATCCCCACCAGTTTACAGTCTATCTGAAAGAAACATCTATTCTATTTTCCTTCTCAGGGAGATCCATGCCTCTCCCCTTGAGCCCCCCTTGTAACTTAGCCTCTCTGGGGCTGTGGATTGTAGCATGGTTATACTTCACTTTACAGTTAATATACACTTATAAGTGAGTACTTACCATGTTTATATTTCTGAGTCTGGGTTTCATCACTCAGGATGATTTTTTTTCTAGTTCCATCCATTTGACTATAAATTCCATGATGTTATTTTTAAACAGCTGAGTAATACTCCATTGTGTAAATGTACCTCTTTTTCTTCATTCATTCTTCTGTTAATTAACAAGTTTCTGGCTATTGCTAATAAAGCTACTATGAACATAGTTGAGCAAGTGTCCTTTCAAGAGGATGAAGCATCCTTTGGGTATAGCTGGGTCTTGTTTTGTTTTGTTCTGTGTTTTGGTTTTTCAAGATAGGGTTTCCTCTGTATTGTTTTGGAGGCTGTCCTGGAACTCACTCTATAGACCAGGCTGCTCTCGAACTTACAGAGATCCACCTGCCTCTGCTTCCCAAGTGCTAGGATAAAAGGCATGCACCACCAACGCCTGGCTGTAGCTGGGTCCTTATGCATATGGAGTCCCAATTTTGTGAGAAACTACCATATTGATTTCCACAGTGGCTGCACAAGTTTGCACTCCCACCAGCAACAGAGGAGTGCTCCTTTTGCTCTGCATCCCTGCCTGCATGAGCTGTCACTTCTGTTTTTGATTTTAGCCATTCTGCCAGGTGTAAAATGGAATCTCAGAGTCATTTTTCAGCCATTTGAGAATACATTGTTGAGAATTCTGTTTAGATCTTTTCTCCATTTTTTTAGTTGGATTGTTTGGTTTGTTGATGTCTAGTTCCTTGAGTTCTTTATATATTTTGAATATTAACCCTCTGTTAAATGTGGAATTGGCAAAAATCTTTTCCCATTCTGTACTATTGTCATTGCTTGGTACTATTGACTGTGTCCTTTGCCTTACCGAAGTTTTTCAGTTTCATGAGGTCCCATTTATTAATTGCTCTTACTTTCTTCCCAGCCTCTCTGGGAACTTGTGAGAGTATAGAAATCCTTTTTAGAGGTCAAATACTCAACTGTTACTTATTCCAAGCACCTTGCACAGTTATACACCTCTGCATCCACTGCAAAAGCAGGCCCCTCTGGTTAAGGTTGGAAGCAGCATTTGTCTAGTGTATAGAAATAAGTATTTAGAAGGCAATTTGCCCACAGGTTTGTTATGGTAGCCTAAATTTAGATACAAAGTTTAAAAAATATTTGCAACATATAAACTAGAACCACTGTTTTCTCCATATTACCCTTCATTTATGTAAAAATGTTTTATTATTCCTCTTAGTTTTAAATTAATATTTCATGTTCTTAATTTCAATTTCTGGTTTAATACTCAATTGACATACTTACACCAACAAAACTATTGAGGAGTTTCTACAACTATATAATATATATAATATATAAAATGAGAATTTTGTAGAATGTGTTTTGAGCACATTCACTCCCCATCCTCCAACTCCACCAAGACACACTCCCCCTTTCCAAACTATCCAACTTAGTGTACTTTAAAATTTTTTATTTATTAAAGATTTATTTTTATTTTATGCGATATGAAATATGTATATGCACTACATGCATGCCTGGCACCTGCAGAGGTCAGAATAGGGCATCAGATCCTCTAGAAATGGAGTTCGATGTGGACACGGCCCACCTGTGGTGTGTGCTGAGAACTGAACCCGGGTCCTTTGCAAGAGCAACAAACTTAACTGCTGAGCCATTTCTCTGATCCCTACTGTTAATGTACCTTGTCAAATTTGTGCTGCCCATATATTCTTAGATGTACAGCCTTTCACTGGAGTGGGTCAATGTACCACGGGTTATACTCTCAGAAAAACTGATTTTTTCCCTCTCCCAGAAACTATACAGTCTACCTTCAATGTTGGTTTCCCTTAAGAACTTCGTGGTAAGATTATCTTGTTGAAGACACCACATACTTGAGTCCTAGAACATGGAGTAATCAAGCTGGTACTCACCCGGAAGGGTCATCCCTACTGGCTAGTTTCACAGTGCTGGATGTGCTGCTCACACGACTGGGGGAGAAAAGTAATTGTCATGTTACCTAGCTATGAATCCTGTGAGTGGCAATAGTGACTGGCCTGGCATGCCATGCCCACTGGGAGCACAAGCATTGGGAAAACCAATCACTTTCTTGCTGAAACCCATACCTGGCACAAGATCCTACGGCTAGACAGGTCATAGGCCACAGGGATGGACCTATTACTATAGTAGTAGTAGTGTTACACTATTCTCTACTAAATGGAAATTGTATGAAACCAATTTGAGTTTTACTTTATTTTGTTTGTTTGGTTGGTTGGTTGGGGGGCGTGTTTTTTGTTGTTGGTGGTGGTAGTTTGGTTTGGTATTTTGAGACAGGGTTTCTCTGTTTAACAGCCCTAGCTGTCCTGGAACTAGCTCTGTAGACCAGGCTGACGTCAAACTCAAAGAAATCTGCCTCCTGAGTGCCTGGATTAAAGTCATGCAACACCACCACATGGCCAAACCAATTCTTAATGGTGTATCATTATACCAATAGGTTGAAGCATCTCTCAATCCTCACCATAGAAATTTCTGTTTGCAGTGGATAATAACACAGACCCACAACTTATCAAGATGCAGAAAATAGGAAACTGTAGAATGCTCAACTGTAGATGGGACATCTGTATTAAAGCTCCTTCACCCAGGACCCAAGACTATTGCGAAATAGGATTCAGAGACAGATGATGACCACAAGGAAATAACATCTTTGGGACATAGTCAGACAGCTATGAACTCACAGTGTTTATGACAGCATTTGTAAGACCAATGAAGATCAAACAAGGTCAAACCCCAGCATGGAGAGGGGAGGTGGGCACCCAGCCAATAACCAATAAAGTATAAATGCCCAAGTGCTGGTGAATGTAGCTCAGTGGCAGCATACATGAGGCTCCGCCAGCATACATGAGGCTCCGCCAGCATACATGAGGCTCCGCCAGCATACATGAGGCTCCGCCAGCATACATGAGGCTCCGCCAGCACACATGAGTCTACACCAGCATACATGAGTCTACACCAGCATACATGAGGTTCCGCCAGCATACATGAGTCTACACCAGCATACATGAGGCTCCGCCAGCATACATGAGTCTACACCAGCATACACGAGTCTACACCAGCATACATGAGTCTCCGCCAGCATACATGAGGCTACGCCAGCACACATGAGTCTACACCAGCATACATGAGGTTCCGCCAGCATACATGAGTCTACACCAGCATACATGAGGCTCCGCCAGCATACATGAGTCTACACCAGCATACATGAGGCTACGGCAGCATACATGAGTCTACACCAGCATACATGAGGCTACGGCAGCATACATGAGTCTACACCAGCATACATGAGGCTCCGCCAGCATACATGAGTCTACACTAGCATACATGAGGCTACGCCAGCACACATGAGGCTACAACAGCACACATGAGTCTACACCAGCATACATGAGGCTCCGCCAGCATACATGAGGCTACACCAGCATACATGAGGCTCCGCCAGCATACATGAGGCTCCGCCAGCATACATGAGGCTCCGCCAGCATACGTGAGTCTACACCAGCATACATGAGTCTACACCAGCATACATGAGGCTACGCCAGCATACATGAGGCTCCGCCAGCATACGGGAGGCTACACCAGCATACATGAGTCTCCGCCAGCATACATGAGACCCTAGATTCAACCCCCCAGTAAACACAAAGAAAAGAAAAAAAGCTTAAGCTTATTCTGTCTTGTCCTGACCTTGTCCACAAGGAATAGCTTACTAGCACTAATTAAATCCTGTCATCTGTGGAACTATCTGGAAAGAAATTATAAGCATAAAGTTACCATTCCAGCCATTCACATTATTTAGCTATTTAATAGAATCAAATGGAAATGTTCTTGTTGTATAACAAAATCAGAGTTACTGCCTAATAAAACTCCACTAATAATTAATGTCGACATGATACACTGTTTCTTTGGTAGCATTTGACACAGTGGATTCTCTTATTTATTTTGAAGAAAGAATAAATGAAATTTCTTACAATAAGTATGAAAATCTGTGAGGTTTCACATAAGTCATTATACAAATGTAAAATAAGTCTAATTTATAAAGTTTGAGTAATAATTGAGTAAAAAATCAAGCTGAATTGTGAGCCAAGAAAGTTTGAACTCACACTTTTGACAACTGTTCAGACACGGCCTACTTGGCCAAACATGCAGAGAACAATCTGCACTGAAAATGGGCAGGTCTGTCATCTTTATGTCGGGTCAGCCCAGTCTATCCATTTTCTCTTTCTGGTAGTCCACAAATGAGTTTTCCATTGCTTATAGTGTCGACATGCATTCTTTCACTGGATCATAAGCTTCTTAAAGGTAACAATGACATCTTCTTTTGAATTTGCTGACACGGAAGAAACATCCCGTCACCCAGCACAATTCCTGAGCAGACTGTTCTAGTTCAGATTCAGTAGAGGAATTGTTAAAACTTGTTCGTTTTAACAAGTGCCTACTTCTGATGCCCATTGCAGAAACTCCTACAAAGCAGGTATTTTAAAACATATTTGTTGAAAAATTATTAACTCATTAACTTGCCCCTATAAATTCAGTTATACATCTAAAACAGAGTTTCAAGAATATTTTTATATAGAGGTTTATGTGCATTATTTGTACTGTATACATTATCTTATCTAATTTGTAAAAATCCTTAGGTTAGTGTTAAGCTTGATCTATTTTACACTTAAAAAATTCAAATATCTGCTAGGTTAGGAGATTTGACCACTAACATGTATCTACTAATTAATAAAAGAAGATTGAAACTCAGAATCAAATTCCAGAATCAAAGCTTTAAAATCTATTAGGATATGAACCTACCAGAAAAGTGTATTTTTACTCTAATATGGATGATGGTGTGACTTCCCTCAAATGATTATTAAATTGTATTATACAGACTAACTAATTGTTTTTCCACAGCATGAATGAAGGAGGGCATAGGTGAATATTTCTGTTGTAAATATAGATGATTGGAACTTTGCATATATTCATGAGTAAATTTCTGAAGTTCTAAATGTTTATTTTTCATTTGATTCTTTATCTTTGTCCTTAATTGAATTTTCTTCTTTTAAAAATAGTTCCATTTATAAATCTGAATAAAGTATAAGTGCTAAATAACTCAAATGGGTTTCCTTGGAAATACCCTAGGCACACTTACACTTCTTAAAATTAAAAGAAAAGAATATTATAGTAACACTTACCTTAAGATTTCCAGTGTGTTGACCGACAATGATTGTTAACACAATAATTAATTAATTTATATCTCCAAGCTTAAGGAAAATAAGGTATGTAGAAAACGTAGGACAGTGTCAAATGTGGGAAAAACAATAAAAATTGTTAATAAGCTTTTCTATTTAAATTTTTGGTAAATTGTTAAAAATTAGTTTGCATTAAATCATCTAAGAAGTCAGTTCAAAACCCCTACCCCAAATGAAGAAGAAGCAATTTAAAGTTGGAAAAGAAAAATCTTTACCCTGTTATTAATAAGAGCACTAGAATAACAAATTGTTCTTGTCCATTTTTCTTGCGTGTTTTTATTCTTTATGTACCATTTGATATTTTAAGAAAGTATGAACACATAAACTCCAAGTCTCTGCTCTATAGCCATGCTCTTTTAGGAACTCATTAGCATGTATTGATTGTATAGAGTGCTAGGGTATAAAGACAATTTCTTCAAGGCTATCATGCACTTTGACCATATTCACTACCGTATCTTCCCTTTCTTTTTCAATCACCTCTCCTCTTACCTGTCTCCTTCCTTACCCTACTGTCACCTCTACTTTCTAAAAAGAATTTTTTTGGCTTTTCTAGACAGGGTTTCTCTGTGTTGTTTTGGAGGCTGTCCTGCGCTCACTCTGTAGACCAGGGTGGATTCAAACTCACAGAGATCCGCCTGCCTCTGCCTCCAAGTGCTGGGATTAAAGGTGTGCGCCACCAATGCCTGGCTAACTTTCTAAAATTGTTACGACTGTCCCAGCATGGGTGTGGAGGTCAGAGGACAACTTAGGTGGCTCTCTACTTCCCTATTACGGAATTGAGTTGCCTCCATTTTCCAAAAGATAACATCATTTGACTTTTTAAAGCTGACTATATAGGCCATCTTCTCTTTATCCATTCATTTGTTGATAGGTATGTAGTTTGGTCCATGTCTTGGCGAATGAGAATATTACATGAGTATGCACATGTTTCTATAATATGATGGCTTAGGGTATTTATCCAGGAGGGGTATATCTGGGTCATGTGGTAGCTTATTTTTAGGTTTTGTGTGTGTGTGTGTGTGTGTGTGAGAGAGAGAGAGAGAGACCTCCTTACTGATTTCCATAGTGATAGAACCTATTTACATTTCCACCAGTATTGTGTAAAGATTATCTTTAGCCTGCATCATTGTGAACATTTGTGTTAACTTGTTGCGTTTATGATAACCATTATGGCTGTATTAAGATGCAATCTAATGTGTACTGTCTTGAAGTTACCTCCCATCTCTCTAGCTGCTTTTTCTCATTTTCATATTTTCCTGTTCTAAAACTCCATTTGAAACCTCGTCTCTACTCTTAAGTTACTGTAAGCAAAATTCAGAGGCCATATGCAGAGAAGCATCATCTTTAGAGCCTGCTAAGCTTCAAAGGTTAAGGCTTGTTTCTCCTAGACTGAAACTTCAAGAAACAGAGAATAAGAAAATAATGGTGTCGTTCTGAATTTAAAAGTTAAAAATTTTTTCATAGTTTTCAGAAAATCTCAAGCTTTATTCTATATAATGCTTATATCTGAGGCATCACAAAACAAGAGAAAGGACAAGGATCTAACAGCTAGGAAGCAAATCCCAACTTTGGCTTTTAACAGCAACATCATTTTGGAACTACAAATTAACATTCCAACACTGTGAGGTTTAAGGGATAATTTACTGAGAGAAATTATATTCTGTAGGAACGTTTCAAATATGTTTCATGGGTAATTCTGATGCTGACCAAAGGCAGAGGATGCTGATGATATCATCTATATCCAATGTCTTTGTTTTTCTATTGTTGTGAAGAAACACCACAAATTTATAAATGTATAAAACAAAACATTTAATTGGGGATTGCTTACAGTTCCTAAGGGTGAGTCCATCATCATCATGAAGGGGAGCATGGAAGCAGGCAGGCATGGCACTGATATGTTGAGACAACAACTGCCAGGCAGAGACAGACAGACATACAGAATTGTGTGTCTGGAAATGGCGGAATGGCGCACATCCTTTCTTCCCAAAACATTTCCATCAACTTGCATCCAACTAGAAGAGCCTAAGGGAACCATTCTCATTCACACCACCACAACCAGTTTCAAGCCTTCTTTGAGGATGATTATTTAAAGTCCCCCATATATAAGACTCTATACTGCCTCACCCTTGTTTGCCTTTCCAGACTCCTCTCTTGAATTCCTTCTTAACCAAAATCAGTGATATAGACATTTCCAGCAGTGTTTCCTTTTGACTCAGCCTTACTAGTAACTCTTCATTCTTTTTGAAATAACTTCCCTCTCTAGACTCCTCAGCCAGGCTCATCCAATTCATCCTTAAATTGCAGCCTAAATGTCAACTCCTCCCTTGATCACCTAGGTCTGGAATTGGTGGCCCTCCTATGGCTTCATATGGCACTATGAATGTCATCTATCATTGTACTTGCCATACCTTAATCATACCTGCTTGATATTTGTTTCTGTTCTCTATAAGATACTTCTATTTCTGTGTCCTGACACGCATTTAAAGATGCTTCATAAAATCAAATTGATAAGTGAATCAATCATTTAATGACTCACAGAGGGATGCTTCCATACCAGAGCTCTTCCCTTGGTTTTCCTATAGAACTGGACATGTAAAAAACTAAATGCATTATCTTTCCCTAGCAAAACAGTTTCTTCCCTTTAGATTCTTCTCTTCAGTGCAACACATAAAAATTTGCCCAATTTATAAGGCCAGTCATCTGAGAATTATCCAAGACTGCCCTATCTCCCTTATCCCCAGATCCAATCTGTCATGTTGCACATTACCAATTGCCTAGCTCAGGAGAGTTTTTCAAAGCGTGATTATTGAGGTTTGATTCAAGGGAGTATTTCAAGTATACATGTTTACCTTGTCTTTATAAAGACCATTGTGGGGGGTAGTAAATAAGTACAAGAGGGAAGAATGCATAGAAGTCCCAAGAATACAGAGTCAGAGCTTAGTGCCTTTCGGCAACTTAAGAAGCAGGCAGAAGCTTTTGCTTTAGTGGAACTATGTGTCAGGGGAACTTTTACAAAAGTGGAACCCTCCGTGGCATTCAAGTAGAGACTGGTGGCAGAAAGACTAGCATGCTCCTGTTTGTGCAGCCAGAGAGACTCAAAAAGCAAAGCCTAAGACAGTAGATGGAACAGGAAGATGACTGAAGACTGTGTTATGGATAAACTGCAGTTCTTCTTAAACACATCAAGGATCAATTGACCCCCCAAAAATATGGATTTTAAACAAGGAACCCATGTGATTTTTCTGATAAACCAGTTTAGGCAGTAGTGGAACACAGAGAGCTCATTTTACAGGAACACAGATCCACAGGGCATACAGGATTAGCTTGTGAACTCTTCCCCTTGGTATAAAATCATATGATCACTTTCTAAAGAAATCTTGAATCCTAACTAACAAGCACAGTGAAATCTCAGAGAAAATCACATGGACATTTAAGAACGGCAATTTTCTGCCTGAGCATTAATAATTTCTAATGACTCCTGCCTAGATTTGTGCTCCAGCCATATACACAAAGTTGTCTATAAGTTGTTCCCAAGTCTCCAACATCCCAGTTTAAGTTTAGTAATAGATTGGCAGTTGTAGAGAAGGGGTATGCTCAGTGAGTGCTTGCCATGAAAGTGTGAGGAGCCAAATTCAGATCCACAGAATGGATGTAAATGCAGGTATGTAATTGAGCTAGCCTGCAAGTCTAGCCTCAGATGGGAGAGGTCTAGGAGCCCAAGAGCAAACTGGCTGGGAAGACAATTCATATCCATGAGCTCTGAGTTTGATTACAAGACCCAACCTCAGTGAATAAGGTAGAAGAGCAAGGAAAGATGAATCCATACATCAACCTCAGGTGTCCTACATGCACACCTGTGTGCCCACAAATATGCAAAGCATGCATACATATGCACAACACAAAAACACAGGCACGAAAGTGAAAAATAGAAAAGAAATGATGGGAAAATGAAACAAATATAACCAAATATGCATAACTGGAGAATAAGATAGGCATTTTATAAAGTCCTGTAATAGATTAAGGATGCAAGGACATACCTGTCTTAGTCAGGGTTTCTAGTGCTGTGAAGAGACACCATGACCATGATAATTCTTATAAAGTAAAATATTTAATTGGAGTAGCTCTCTTGCAGTTCAGAAGTTCAGCCTGTTATTATCATGGTGGCATGCAGGCAACATGGTACTGAGAGTCCTACATGTTGCAGGCAACAAGACATGGTCTGAGACACTGGACAGTATCTTAGGCAAATAGGAGACCTCAAAGCCCACCTATACAATGACACACTTCCTCCACCAAGACCACACCTATTCCAACAAGGTCAAACCTTCTATTAGTGCCACTCCTTTTGGGGACCATTTTCTTTCAAACCACTGTATTCTGCCCCCTGGCCCCCAAAGATTTATAGCTGTATCATATTGCAAAAAAAATCATTCAATACAACTTCAAAAGTCCCTATAGTCTATCACGGTCCCAACAATGTTTCAAAGTCCAGAGTTCAAAGTCTCTTCTGAGATTCATGCAATCTCTTCACTATAATCCCCTGGAAAATCAAAATCAAAAAACAGACCATGTACTTCCAATGAATGATGGCACAGGACACACATTACTGCTCCAAAACATAGGGAAGGGAACATAGTGAGGAAACACTGGACCAAAGCAAGACTGAAAAGCAGCTGGGCAAACTCCAAACTCTGCATTTCCGTGCCTGATGTCAAAACTCTCTTCAGACCTCCAACTCCTTTCAGCTTTGTTGACTACAACACACTTCTCTCTCTTGGGCTGGTTCCACTTCCTGTTAGCAGCCCTCCTCAGCAGGTATGCCCTGGCTCGGGCATCTCCAACATCTTGGGGTCCCCAAGGCAATCCAGGTTTCAACTTCACAGCTTCACACAATGGCCTCTCTAGGCCTCCATTCAGGGAGAGCCCTGACACATGCCTGGACTCGGCAGCCCTTAGTCTCTGAGGCAAATTCTATAGCCCCCTTCTTCTATCCTTAACTGCAAAGCCACAACCACATGGCCAAAACTGCCAAGGTCTGCTGCTTGCTGGAACTGGTACATGGGCCCCTTGTTCAAGTACATCTTCACCAGCTTTCTGTCTTTCACTGCCTAAACTATAGCTATCCTGAAACTAGATCTGTAGACCAGGTTGGCATCAAACTCAGAGATCTGCCAGTCTCTGCCTTCTGAGTGCTAGGATTAAAGTTGTGTGCCACTACACATGGCTCTAAGCTTTTCTTTAGTTACTTTTCACAAGTTGGAAGCTTAACTGGATGGGATCTTGCCCTAAAGTCACCCATTTTTTAAATTATCTCCTTGAACTTAGGACTTAGCTCCATTGCACTTTTTGATGCTCATTTTCTCCTTAAATTTTGCATTTTGTAATTTATCCTGCTCTACTTGCTCCTTTTTACTTTAAATTATCATTGGAGTGATCACTAATAACCACATGACAGAGTCTATACGAGGCTGTTTTGAGATTTCCTCTGCCAATGGAATTAGTTCACAACTCTTCAATTTAGCCTCAGGAATATTCTTAGTAAAAGAACCTAGTACCTAAATAACTAAACATAATAAAGGTAGCTTACAGCAAGCCCACCACCAACATCAACTTAAATGGAGAGAAACTCAAAGAAATTCCACTAAAATCAAGAACAAGAAAGGTTGCCCATTTTCTCTGTATCTATTCAAAATGGAACTTGGAGTCTTAACTAGAGCAGTAAGACTGAAGGAGATAAAGGGGATACAAATAGGAAAAGAAGAAATCAAAGCATCTTTAATTGCAGATGACATGATAGCATACACGGATGTCCCTAAAAATGTTATCAAGGGAAATCCTATAGCTGATAAACACTTTCAGCAAAATTTCTGAATACAAGATTAACTCACAAGAATTTAGTGGCCTTCCTATATACAAATTACAAATGGTTTGAGAAAGAAATCAGGGAAACAGCATCCTTCGCAATAGCCACAAATAATATAAAAACTGGGGTAATTCTAACCAAACAAGTGAAAGATCTGCATGACAAGAACTTCAAGTCCTTGAAGAAAAAATTCAAGAACATATCAGAAGAAGGAACTGTATCTCCCATGCTCAAGGATTTTTAGGATGAACACAGTAAAGAACATCCAAGCCAAAACAGTGTACAAATTCAATGAAATCCTTGAGGAGGGTAGAGAGAGGGAACTGAGATTGACATGTAAAACAAGCTTGTTTCTAATCTAAATTAAATAAGAAAAAATCCAACACAATTCTTCACAGACCTTAAGAGGACAATTCTCAACTTCATATGGAAAAACAAAACATCAGAAAGCTAAAAAATAATCCAGAAAAATAATGAACTGCTGGCGGTCTCACCATTTCCAATTTTAAAATGTATTGCAAAACCATCGTAATAAAAAAACAGCATGCTATCAGCATGCAAATGGACACATTGATCAATGGAGTCAAATTGAAGGTGCAAATATAAATCCACATACCTATGAACACCAGATTTTTGATAAAGAAGCCATAAACACACTCTGGAAAAAAACGACAGCATCTTTAACAAATGGTGCTGGTCAAACTTGATGTCTGTCTGTAGAAGAATCCAAATAAGTTTTTACTTATCACCTGACACATAACTTAACTCAAAATGGATCAAAGACTTCAACATAAAACCAAATACACTGAACCTGATAGAAAAGAAACTGAGCAATAGCCTTGAACGCATTGGCACATGAGAAGTCTTTCTGAACAAAACACAGGCACTAAGATGCATAAATAATAGATGGGACTTCATGAAACTGAAAAGTTTCTGTAACATAAAGAACACCATCAACAGGACAAACAACAATCTACAGAATAGGAAAAGACTTTTACCAACTCCATATCTGATAGAGGACTAGTATCCAAAATATATAAAGAGCTCAAGAAATGAGAATACATCTACCTCAAGACCCAGGTATACCATTCTTGGGCATAAACCCAAAGGATGCTTCATCCTATGACAAAGACATTTGCTCAACTATGTTCAATGCTGCTCTATTCATTATATCCAGAACTTAGAAACAACCTAGATGTCCCTCAAGAGAAGAATTGATAAAGAAAATGTGGTACATTTACACAATTATTACTCAGCTGTTTAAAAATGATATCATTCAATTTTTAGGCAAATTAACAGAACTAGAAAAATTATCCTGAGTGAGTTAATGCAGACCAAGACAGATAAATATGATATGTATTTGCTTATATATGGACATTAGCTGTTAAATAAATGATAACCGATTTACAATTCGTAGAACCACAAATGTTACACTAAGATGACAGAATGGGGGGCACATAACTATCCCTGGGAAGAGAAATAGGATAGATTTTCTAGGGGGACAGAAATGGAGGTATATGAGAATGGGAGGACCAGGTGGGAAAGGAAAAAGAGATAGGGTTTGAGGGAGGGAATGAAGGGAAAGGTAGCTAGAACTGAGGGGCATTTGGGGGGTAATAGAGAACCTAGTGCAGTGAAAACTTTCTTAAATATATGAAGGCAGTCTTTTGAAGTCTCCAAATAATGAAAGAGATGAATCCCCAACTGGCCATCTCTTGTCACCAAATGAAGCTTCCAGTACATGGACTAGGTTACATCCAACTGAGTTGTTGGCCAAAGGTATCCTATGGAAATCCCCAAATAATCCAGGTTGTCACCAAGAGAATAGGTCACTCTTCACAAACTGACAGCAAGACCCCATTGCTGAATACAAAACATATACATCATTGAACATGGAGAGATCAAGCTGATGCCTACATAGAACCTTCTCATCCATGTTCTAGTGCCTTTGGTACAGAAAGGCATTCTGCAGGCTTCCAAAGGAAAAATGGAAACAGCAGCACAGACACAAACCCTTTGGTCTACAACCTGTCCTGCCTGTAATATGTTTGTGCTATGGTGATACAAAGTTTGTTCGAGTAACCAACCAATGTCTGACTTGACTTAAGCTCTGCTCCACAAGATAGAACCCGTTACCAACACTGCTTGAGTAGCCAAGAACCAGAGACTGGATAACCCAGAGACCGAAGCTAAAACTAAATACTACTGGCCTTGAAAAAAGTAACCATGAAATGACCCTAATGATATTCTGCTATACTCATAGATTGGTACCTTATTCAACCATCATCAGAGAGGCTTCCTCCTGCAGCAGAAGGGAACAAATACAGACACACAGTCAGACATTACACAGAGAGGGAGAGACCTTGAAATACACAGCTCTAAATGAGATATATCCATCAAATCCTTCCCTTCGTAGCTCATGAAACCTCAGAGAAGATGAGGCAGAAAGAGTATGGGAGCCAGAGTGTATGGAGTGCACCAGGAGAACAAGGTTATCTAAGTCAACTCTCAGAGACTGAAGCATCAAGCCCAGGCCTGCACTGGTCTGCACCATGTTCTTTACATACGCATTATAGCCTTCCGTTTTATACTTTCATGGGATTACTGAATGTGTGAACAAGTGGGTCTCTGACTCTAGTGCCTTCTTTGGAGACTCTTTTCCTCCTGTTGGTCTTCTTTGTCCAGCTTCAAGTGATGGGGTTTTTTATTTGTTTGTTTTATATTATCATATTTCATTTTGCTAGGATTTTTTTATTATCTGTTAGATGCCAGTTCTTTTCTGATGAAAGACAGAAAGGGAAGGTATCCAGATGGGAGAGGAGGTGGAAAGGAACTGGGAGGAATAGAGAAAGGGGAAACTGTAATTAGGTTATATTGTATAGGAGAAAAGAATCTATTTTTAGTAAAGGGGAAGAAAGGCTTCTTGTTGCTACAAGTATTGAAGACAAAATGTCTCTGACTCTGCCATGAGCAGAGGCTGGAGAGTCCAGAAAGGGCGTCTGGCATTCTGTTATCTCTTTTACCCCAAGAAGCACAACTTTCCAGGAAACCATGCCAAGGACATGAAAGTAAGAGGCACCTCCACATTGGGGATGACTACCCACCTCTCTTCACCCATCCAGTAAAATCCAGTAAAACCTTATTAACTCCAAGGCATTGAGGCTCAGTGCTTTCCCAGTGCCAGGAATTGTCTTGCTGTACAGGGTCTCTGCTTTCCTTCTCTCTTAAGTTCCCTTTAGCAAAAATACTTCTTTTTACAAAGGTAGCCAACCAATGACTGGTCTAGTTTGAGATCCATATTATGAGAAGGTGTCCACCACTGGTATTGCCTGCAGGGTCACGATGCAGAGGCTGGACAGCCCAAAGACTCAGAATAAAACCAAAAAAGACTGACAAAAAAGAAGAAAAAGTAAATGAAATGATTCCTAATGATATTCTGCTGTACTCATCGATTGGTACCTTGTCCAATTGTCATCAGAGAGGCTTCATGCAGCAACTGATGGAAACACATGTAGACCGACAACCAAACATGGGGTGGAGCTTGGGGGATGCTGTAAAAGAGGGGCAGGATGGATTGTAAGAGCCAGAGATGGTAAGGACACCACAAAAAAATTCACAGAATTAACCAACCTGGACTCATGGAGGCTCACAGAGACTGCACTGTTAACCAGAGAACCTGCATGGGACTGGCCCAGCCCCTCCCTCTGCACATGTGTTACAATTGTATAGCTTGGTCTTCTTGTGGGACTCCTAACATTGGGGACAGGGGCTGTCTCAGTCTCTGCTGCCTGGTTTTGGAACCCTTTCCTCCTGCTGGGTTGCCTCCTGAAGCCTTAATTGGAGAGGAGGTGCCTAGTCTTACTGCAGCTTGATACACCATGCTGGCTGATATCCATGGGAGGCCTGTGCTTTTCTGTAGAGAAAAGAAGAGTGGAATAGGAGGGGGCATTGGAGGGAGAGACTGGGATGAGAGGAGAGAGGGGAAACTGAGGTCAAGCTGGGGAAAATCAATTCATTAATTAATAAAAATGCATAAATAATACTTCTTTCTAAAATGGAAACAAAGAAAGTCATCTGAGAGACACCAGTGGGAAAAAAATGACAAAGTGTCCATAGAGGTGTTTTCCTGCATCAAGTTTCCTAAGAGACCAGCCTCATGTGT
Source organism: Mesocricetus auratus (assembly GCF_017639785.1). Taxonomy (NCBI): domain Eukaryota; kingdom Metazoa; phylum Chordata; class Mammalia; order Rodentia; family Cricetidae; genus Mesocricetus; species Mesocricetus auratus. The sequence continues at coordinate 33,968,465 of NW_024429201.1, forward strand.
CACTTGCTCAGCTTCCAGAGACAGCCCACAATTCTTAGGTCTGGATGACTTGGTCATGTCACCTTAACTTCTTGCTTCTATTTTCACATCTCTATTCTGATTCATCTGTGTCATTACTCTCTTCCAAAGACCCTTGAGATTATTATACTACCTCCGTAAACCAGGATAAACTCTCCCCTTAGTTAGGGTTTCTAATTTTCTGTGAAGAGACACCATGACCATGGCACCTCTTATAAAGGATACCGTTTAATTGAGGTGGTGTCTTACAGTTCAGAGGTTTAGTCCATTATCATCATAGTGGGGAGCACCGTGGCATCCAGGCAGGCATGGTGCTGGCTACATCTTGATCAGAAGGCAACAGGAAATGGACTGTGGCACTGGGCATGGCTTGTGCATATATGAGAACTCAAAGCCCACCTCCACAATGACACACTTCCTCCGGCAAGGCCATACCCACTCCAACAAAGCCACACCTCCTAATAGTGCCACTCCCTATGAGCTTATGTGGGTCAACTATATTCAAACTATCATACCTCTTCCTTAAAAACAACATGTCCCATCTGTAAATTCCCCTGTGTCATCCAAAGTGACACAGCCACAGGATTTAGAGGCTGGGATGCTGATTTAAGAGTCATTATGCATCCCACCATAGACCTGTCTTAACATGCTGCCTCTCATGATTGGCTTTATTTCAAAAATTAATACTATTATTGCATATTTGTACCGAGCTTTTTTATTCTTCTCTCCAAAACACCTCAGCCTAAGACATCACTCGTTTTCCCACCGATAGCTCAGTGTTTAGTCATCTTTGCTGTGACAAAGCAGTAGTGAACCACTCTGGTCTCCATCCCTCAAGGTTTACTGGAATAGATTTCCAAAAGAAGCAACCATATCTGTTCCTGCCTAAAAGAAAACAAAATCTCCCTATGGCCTTTGTAATGAATTATAAACCCACTCATATTTGGCCTTGGCTTTCTGAATCCTCTACCAGTTCCCCAAATGAATTCTCAAGGACATTGATATGAGCATCTTGCAGGTTTTGGAGTGTGCTGCGCATTCTTTCTGCCTGAAGGACCCGTCCCCTTTCTCCATCTGACCTACTTCTGTGTACCCCTCAAGACTCAGTCCATTCATACTTTATATCTTCTCGAATGCCTAACCTGACCATGTTCCTATGGTCTGAATTTCTGCCCTGCAGAATTCTGCAGTGTGTGTGTGTTGTGTGTGTGTGTGTGTGTGTTAAAATAAATAAGCTATAATTTGTTTGGTTTGTTTTTCCAGACACCTTCATGTATGAGGTATACGTATGTGAGGTATATACACACATGTGTGCAGTGTGGGGTGTGCATATGCAGAGGTCTAAGGGAGTTACTGTAGGCTGTCCTCCATCACTCTCTGTCTTATTCTTTGAGGCAGGATATTTTGCTAAATTTGAAATTCATATGTGTGTTTTAACACTGTCAAGCCAGTACTGTAAGCCCCAGCAATCTTCCTATCCGTACCTTGCTCAGTGCTAAGTTTACATGCCTGGGTAAGGCCTTTCCTGGCTTTTACATGAGTGCTGGATTTCAAACTCACATCCTCATGCTTGGACAAGTGCTTTTAACCACTGAGCCATTTATCCAGCCCCAAGCATTTATTTTTTTTAAGTCAACATATTTTTCCAATTAGCAGTTCAAATTGCAAACACTGGGAAAGAAGCCAAATCCCATGACTTTAGTTCAGTGACTTTTTTTACACTTCATAATACTATCTTATAGGTGATCTATACCATTGTGTGATGTGACTGGGGTTGACATCGGAAGAAGTATGAGGAAAATTCTGTATTTAGCTTTGCTGATCTAATTGACATTAGTTCACATGGTGGCTTTTGAGGAGTAGGATGGCGTGTACTTTTGGACACACAGCAGAGGGATTCCCTGTGAAATCCAACCCACTTGTCACCACTCAAGTGTCTGAAGAGAGCTTCTCGCCTGTTAACCACCGGTGTCTTCACTTACACGGGTGCATCCTGATGGAAGCTGCGTTGATCACTTAAAATGTTAGATCCTGGAGATCAAATGATTAATGTGTCCTTCATTACTGTCACGGTGGATGCTTGGTAAGAAGGGCACACCGCACAAGGAGATTGTGAGAGTTACACGTTGACTACACCACTCTTGGAAATGTAAGCAGCACACAAAAAAAATGTGAGCAGTCACGTGCTTCCTGCAGAGGTTATCCATGGTTTACACTTTACCTTAGGTGTGGTTGTTAGGGTTCATTTATTTGTTTATTATTTTTGGATTTTGGGGTGATGACACCCATTATTCCTTCCCTATGGCCATAAAGTCACAAGAATTTTTCACAAAAATAATCTTTAAAATGTATATTTACCCTCTTAGTGACCTCTTAAACTAGCTCTTTCCTACTGCAGGGCATTATAAATTGTTCTAAATTTGTTTTGGAAGCTGTGGGTACATTTTCCCCTCTGCATTCATTCATAACCCCCATTAACTTCCATGGGGATCAGACCTACCTACATCAAAGTGAAAACTGGCTCATGCATGTTCAAATCATGATTAAAATCTACTCATGATAAAATAAAATGTAAGAACTAAAATCCAAAGGAAGCTGTATGGGAAAACATGGGCCCACGTTGTGTTTAATTAAAGAAGCTCACATCTGTGGATAACCAAACCGGCTTAGCAGCCCCCAGCACTGTTTCCAATATGTGCTCCATCTCAGGTTATTTACTGTAAAGCACTCACATTATAAAATGAAATGTGTGTGACTTAGAACTGTCTTACAAAACTATGCTTAACCCCTGTGTGTCTTGACTCTGTTATAAACACAGAAGAGAAGAGCCACTGCTTGGACTCACACTAAGTTACCTGTGGGTAGAATTTGATCTTACCTATTTATTGCCATATTTTAAAATTATGTCATAAACACTTGAAAGTTTTGCATCTAGAAGACTGCCTACATCTATGCCCATGAAAATTGAGTAATGGAATTCCAAACAGTCCAATTTTTCTTATAAAAGCAGACCTGTGTAGTGCCTACCCTCTCTAAGAACATCACTAGGAGGCAAATGCAAACTTTACATACATATTTCTATGATCCTTTGAAATGTTTGCTTTGAAATACAGATATATCATACATGCAAATAAATACACTAATTCACCCATGCATTTAATGAGATGAAGTCAGCTCTGCACCCCAGAGCAGTAAGTGCAATACTAAAAATTCATTTCCATTTCACAAGTAAACATCATGTGCTTCTCAGATAAAATGTGAGAAATGTGAATCTAGGTGATTTTCAAATACAGTCTAAAATAAATGGATCTTAACAGAAATACAACTGTCCCTTCGTATCCACATTGGATTGATCTTGAGACCCCCCAATAATACCCAAATCCACAGATGTCCAAGCCCCTTCTGTAAAATGTTGTAACGCTTGCATACATCCGACCCACATCCTATCGCCTACTGTAAATCCATCTGTAGATTACCTTTGATACCTAATACATTTCCAATGCTATGTGAATAGATGTTACTCTACATTGTTTAGGAAATAATGATGAGGAAAATATATCCACATACATTCTATACAGACACAGCCAAACAGGCCTAACTGCCTAGAACATGGTGCAGCAGGAAGCAGCTCAGTGGCTGGTAACAATCTAAGCTATGAAGCAGCAGGGGGCTACAGCAGGGTGTGCCTGCGCATCACAGATTACAGTGATACTCAGCTCATATAAAATTCAATTTTGCTATTTAGAACTTTATGAAATGTTTATATGTATTTCCATTTACAATCGGTTGAATCTGATAATCTGGAACACCAGGATACAGAGGGCTAAAGGTATACAGTCCCTCTAAGAAGACGAGTGAAGGAATGTCCTCAGTTGCTGGTGCAGTCCTTAGTCTTTAGCTAAGTAAACAATTGTGCACAAAAGAAATTTTCTGTGAAATAAATGCAGAAAATGTAGCTTTAAGAGGCACCCAGGAAGGTATTTTTTAATACATGAAATTAACAGATATATAAGATGATCTTCAAAAGATTTTGTGATATACTATTTTAGACACACGTTGACTTTATTTCCTGAACACATTTAAATGGAGCAGAATTGGGCTATTTGAAAATCCTGAAGATCTCCACCATTCCTAATTCTCCTGGACCTCTACCTTTCTTTTTCCTCTGAAGCAGTTACTCTGTGTGTCCTCAAATGCACTTACCTTCCCACACTAGATTCCAGACAGTGAAATAAATGGCCACGCAATGGCAACTTTTTGTAGACATCTAAAATGATGTTCCTAATACTCTGTTTTTCATTAAGAATAGATTGTTTTTCATACAATATACTCTGAGTATGGTTTCTCTCCCCTAACTCCTCCCAGATCTTCCCCACCCACCCAATTTCACAGTTCCTTTCTCTCTCATTAGAAAACAAAGAGGCTTCTAAAAAACAGTAAAATGTGATAAAAACAAACAAGAAAAGGAAAAAGAGCAAGCAAACAAAAAGAAAGTCAAAGAAAAAGCACAAAAAACACCGAAACTAAAACACACACACACACACACACACAAAACCCCCAAAACAAAACCAGAAATCATGAAATATAGCAAAAGACCTATAAGGTGAACAAAGTAAGAAAGTAATGCCCAGACAAAGAATTATAAAACCAACAAGCAAATAAACAAGCAAAACAAAAAAGCAAACAAGCAAAAAAAGACCCAAAATGTCACTGAGTTTGTTTTGTGTTAGCCATCTACTATTGGGTGTGATGTCTCCCTTAAGTAAAGAAAAAACCTGTAAAGTTTTTTTAATGCCCAGACAAAGAATTATGAAACAGAAAAACTCAAAAAAAAAACCAACTAAGTTTGTTTTGTCTTGGTTATCTATTGCTGGGTGTGGGGTCTCCCTTAAGTATGGTTTGTGTACCCAGTGAAACTCCACTGAAGAGAACTCATTTTTCCTTTGCAAGTGGAGGTAGATTCTGGGTTAGGGATGGGGTATTGTGTCCACTTCCCCTCTCAGCACTGGGAACTCACGTGGCTTAGACTGTCAGGCCCTGTGAATGTTGCCCCAGTCTCTGTGAGCCCATATTCGTGTCAGTCCTCCTGTGTCTAGAAAACCTAATACTATCAAAACAACCTAAAGAATTGATATCATTCATTCAGACTTTATTGCATCTAAGGAGTGAACTACATAATTTTAATATTTATATATTCAGTGTTCTGTGTGTGTGTGTGTGTGTGTGTGTGTGTGTGTGTATGTGTAGGTTCTGCCTGCCATAGCTGTAGAGATCACAAAACAACTTTTTGGGAGAGTCTCTGTTACTAGCTGGCCCACTGTCCTGTGATTCTCTTGTTTCCCCTTTCTGTGTTGCAGTTGGTGAATTGTCATTACAGGTGTGAGCCTCTGAATCATCTCACTAGCCCTATGCTACATACTTGATAAACAAACTTATTTTTAAAAGTATAATTATGGTGGTGTATTAGTAGTAGTTCAGGGTCTGCACCCAGAGCAGTCATCACATATGAACTGTATACAGTAATGGATCTGATATGATCTTCTCACGCATGTGTACAGTGTACTTTGATGATATTCATGATCTTATTAAGGACTCTTGTTCCTCCTCTTTCTTCTACAGGTTTCTTTCCTTATCCAAACGGTTCCTCTGTTGCTTTCGTGGTTTCTTGTCGTTGTTCTAATCTAGATCCTACATGTGACAGAAAACACCTGTGTGATACTTCTTTTTCTTAGTCTAGTTTACTTTGCTTAGCATGATGACTTCTGATTCCATCCATTCTGCCGCAAACATTATTTCATTCTTAATGGTTGGGTAATATATTATCACGTACATTTACTATATCTTTTTATATTAATTAAAGTTACTCATTTATTTTACATCCCAACCACAGTTTTCCCCTCCCATTCCTTCCCCCCACTCCTCCCCCCCCACCCCCACCCCCCCACCACCACCTCCGTCCACCTGTTCAGAAAGGAACAGGCCTCCTTTGGGTATCAACAAGGCATGGCCTATGAAGACTAAACTTCTCCCCTTGTAGTAAGGCTGTGCAAGGCACCACAGTATGAGGAGTAGAATCCCAAAAGCCAGCTGTCTTAGGGTTTTATTGCTGTGACGAGACACCATGACCACCTCAGCTCTTATAAAGAAAAAAATCTAAATGGGGTGGCTCCCTTACAGTTTCAGAGGTCCAGTCCATTATCATCACGACAGGGAGCATGGGGGTGTGCAAGCAGATGTGGTACTGGAGCTGAGGATGCTACATCTTGCAGGAAACAGCGTGTCAACTGACTTGACTGTCACACTGAGGGAAGCTTGAGCAAGAGACCTCAAAAATGTCTGCCTCCACAGTGACACACTTCCCTCCACTGTGACACACTTCCCTCGACAGGCCACACCTCCTAGTTGTGCCACTCCCTTTGGGGGCCATTTTCTTTCAAACCACCATACCAGCCAAAGTACTAGAGACTGCTCTTGCTCTCATTGTTAGGATTTCCACAAAAAGAGCAAGTTATGCAACCATCACACATAGGAAGAGGGCCTAGATCAGTCCCATACAGGCTCTCTGGCTGTAGCTAGATTCTGTGAGTTCCTGTGAGCCCAGGCTAGTTGTGGGTTTTCTTATGATAAACAATAGAGTATTACTCAGCTGTTAAGAACAATGACATCATGAATTTCAAAGACAACTGGATGAAACTAGAAAAAGAAATCATCCCAAATGAGGCAACCCAGGCCTAGAAAGACAAACATGGTGTGTACTTCCTTGTAAGTGGAAATAAGCTATAAAGTAAAGGGTAATCATGCTACAATCCACAGACCCAAAGAGGCTAGGTAGCAAGAGGGGAACACATGGATCTCTCTGGAAAGGGGAAATAGAAAAGATCTCCTGAGTGGAGTAGAGGCAGGTGGGGATGGGAACTTGAGGGACTGGGTTGGGGTTGATGTAGGAGGAGAGTAACAAAAGAGATGACTGAAAGGGGGCTGCATTTCAGGGCCAGGTAGAAACCAGATGCAAGGGAAATTCCCAGGAATCAGGAAGAAGGATCCCACCTAAGACTCAGCAACAGTGGACACATAGCCTGAACTACCTATCTCCTGTGACCAGGAAAGACTTCTAGTTAGAGGGACTGGGATACCAACCAAGCAACCCAGACACATAACTTTCCATTTATAGTATGTCCTACCTATAGACTGGGTGGGGAGGGTATTAAAGGTGGCACAGAGATTTCAGGAGTGGCCAACCAATAACTGAGCCAGCTTAGACCCATACTATGAGAGTGAACCCACCATTGACACTGCCTACAGTGCCAAGACTGAGGCTGAATGCCTCAGAGACCTAGGATAAAACCAAACACAACTGGAGAAGAAGAATGTCAATGTAATGACACCTAATGATAGTCTCCAATACTCATAGATTGGTAATTACCCAAATTGTCATCAGAGAATCTCCATCTAGTAGCTGATGGAAACAGATGCAGAGCCCCACAGCCAAGCATTGGCTAAAAATTGGGGAATCTGCTTGAAGAGAGGGAGGAAGACTATGACATGGAAGAATAAAATAAATTCTAACCCAGAAAGAAGTGTAATGGATCAGTTTGTCTAGTCCTCTCATTTAAAAGGAAGAGAAAAATAATTGTTGCTGTCCTATTTGCATATAAGTGTCACCATGACATCTAAACTATATGTCTCCATTTCATACCTAAAGATGACTATTAGGAATTTCCTTTTATAAAGTCATTATATCAATTGGGAGGTGGTGACTCACGCCTTTAATCCCAGCACTCAGGAGGTAGAGGCAGGCGGATCTCTGTGAGTTTGAGAACAGCCTGGTCTACAAGAGCTAGTTCCAGGACAGCCTCCAAAGCCACATAGAAACCCTGTCTCGAATGCCCCCACCAAAAAAGTCATTATATTGATATAGATTTAGATGTATAGATATGTGATTATCCTGTGCTCATTTCTTGATCAACTGTCTGAAATCCCAATATGATGTCTTTGGGTCCAATATAAAGTAAGACAATGTTCTTAGCAAACCAATAGGATTTTGCCTTTGACTGCATGCACCTATTGGTGAAAAATAACCTGTCCTTACTTACTTCCTGCCCCATAACCTCTGAGAGGGCACTAATCTATCTCTTCAAGCTCTACCATCACCAGGACTTAGGACAGTTCAGGAAACACAATCATAAGGAAATAACCTTAGGGCTTTCCTAGTAATACATGCCCGCAATCCCAGAGGGCAGGAATGGGAGTGTCATTGTACTTTTGTGATCACCTGGTCTACATTGGGCCTACCAGGTCAGTCAGGGCTACAAAGTAATACTCTTAAAAAGCAAAAATTCAAACAAATGAAAAGCACAAAGATCGAAGCTTACAGGTGGCCAAAAGATGGCTAAGTGTGTGTCTCTGGTCTATCTGTACACTTCTCTCTGAACCCCTTCAAATCTGGCAAGCTTTATATTTTTCCCTCTCTTCCTCCTCCCTGGGCCCTTTGCACATAGATTTTCTTCTATTGAAAGACTCCTCATGCTTTCCCTTATTCATACCTCACCAGAGTCTTCCTCATCACCACTGCCTCATCCCTCACAAAGTGTGGTTTCTGTGTTACACAGCAACAAAACCACTTTAATTCTATTTTGATTAGTGAGATGTTGTAATTAATGCTTGCCTCCCCTATGTTTGTGAATCTTCATAAGAGCAAGGAACAAACACATGTGTTTATTTAAAAATTTTTCACTGTTTTCATTTATCAATATGTTTTAATACAACTACAGTACCTCATGCATACTATGAAGGCAACAAAGATTTGTTGAATGGATGACTGAAAGAATGGGTAAGTGTATGAATGGATAGGTTTACATATATTCTTCTACAAACATTTGGCATCCTCTAAAAATAGACTGCTACAATGGAATATTGCTATAAATTAAACAAAGAAGCAAGACTATGTATACGTTGGCTTTGTGTACTAGCTTAAGTGGAGATTAAATCATTAAATCAGAATAAAACTACACTTGCATTGAAAAATACACAATAACCATGTTGACTTTTTTCCACTTCAGTTGCAACCTACAACTCATATCTATCATTAACCTTTCCATCCATTTCCTAGTCACTAACCTTGAGTTGACACCATCTAATGGGTCCTGTTCTCTTGGATTCATTATGAAACAACAAAACCCTTCCTCCATTGTTGGAACATTTAGTAACATGTCTTATAAAATGCAAGTCTCACCTTTTACGATTCTGTGGGAAACCAGTTCTAACAGTAATGTTAGCTGAGAGAAGCCTGGCTTATGTTAAACCCAAAGCCAGGCAATATCCATGCTACAGCCCGAGTACATTGTATTTTATGACTTAAATAAAAAATATTTCTTAAAGCACATATTCTGTGATAATAAGCTTCAACAAAAAGAATCCTGGGTTATTGAAACATGTGAAATTTGAGCTCAAAGAGAATTTAGTTGGTTTAAAATGATTTGAAGACCATATGAAGTAAGGAATATCCTTCTAGCTGCACTTTAATACCTGCTATCACTATGGGGACACAGGTAGCTAGCTGAAAAATCTTCCTGATTCATGACTCATATTCCTATACAGGATGTTCCTTAAACTCTAAGCTCACTGAGTGAAAGTCTGTAACTAAAGGTTATTTAGTTATTCATTAGTTCATGCATAGCAAAGATACCAGAGAATCTTCAAAGTTATGATGCTAAAGCCTCACGCAGCACCATTCCTCATATAATGAAAAGATACACTAGTGCAATGTATCTATTATTATTTGCTGATTCTGAATTATTAAAATTACATATCTAGTTACTATGTGTAGATAAGTTCAGTTATTCTACATTTCATAATTCCTCATATTTTGAATACAAATAATTTATTTGAGATGCTAAAATTTTAAAAGTAACAACTAAAGTTATTTTGTGTTAAAAGTTCATTGGAAGCTCTAATTTATTTGAAAACTGGAAGGAATTTATGCTCATAAATATTATAAATGCTATTGCCTTATTCCATTGTATTTCAGGTCCTATGGGTTTAAAAATTATTACAGTATTTTTGAGATAATTTTACAAGTAGATATCACTGGAATGTTATAAGAATTAATTTTGAAAATCAAGACTCAAGTCAAAATAATTGCAAAAGGTATTATCCAAGAGTATAGCATAATGAGTATGAACTTTATTTTTAGTTTTATTCACTTTAATTAATTACTTAACTATGTGCGTATGTGTCTATGTGTGAATATGTACATGTGAATACATATTCAGATTCCTCTGGAGGTACAGTTTCAGGCAGCCATTAGCATCCCTACATCGGTGCTGGAAACCACATCTCTGCTCTGTAAAGAACAGTACAGGCTTTTAATCAACTGAATCATCTCTGTAGCTTCTTGTGTTTATTTCTTAAATAAAATACATGACTGCTTTTACATTGCAATCTTTACATTTTAACATTAAAAAAAACTTCGTGTGTGATAGAAGTCATAGCCAATCACCAGTGAATCCTATTTCTTATGGATGCTCATAAGGGAAGTCATGAATTTAATATTCTACTGAGTAGAACTTCTTTAGAACTTCTTAAATTTTAAAAGAAACCTTAAGCTGGGTGGTGATGGCTCATGCCTTGGTTCCCAGCATTGGAAAGGCAGGGGCAGGTAGATCTCTGTGAGTTTGAGCCCAGCCTGATCCTATAGATCAGGGAGTTCTAGGACAGCCAGGGATTCACAGAGAAACCCTGTCTTGAAAAGGAGGAGAGAGAGAGAGAGAGAGAGAGAGAGAGAGAGAGAGAGAGAGAGAGAGAGAGAGAGAGCTTAAAAGAGGGATATTGGGGTTGACAATTGCAATGTTTGGTAGAGAGATGACATCTCCAGGCTTGAGTTCTGGGACTTTGAACGTTTCTGGATAGACAAGTGATGAAGGATGCCCTTCTGTGTGCTGTGAATATGTGTTTCTCTTATTGGTTGATGAATAAATGCTGATTGGCCAGCAGCCAGGCAGGAAATATAGGTGGGGCAACCAGACTAGGAGTCATGTAGCCACCAAAGGAGTAACATGTCAGAGCATTATGGGTAAGCCACAGCCTCGTGGCAATATATAGTTTAATAGAAATGAGGTAATAATTAGGAGAGAGCTAGGCAATAAGAAGCCAGAGTCATCAACCAAACAGTTTATAATTAATATAAGCTTCTGTGTTTATTTGGGAATAAATGGCTGCAGGAACAAGTGAGACAGAAACTCTGCAGACGAGATCAACATAAAATCTCCTTAGGCATATTCCATGGACATTTTTTCCTAATAATATCACTGGACCTTGGAAAAGGGGCACCTCTTCCTACTCCAGTGTAATTTTGGTAATTCCTTTTGTGGAATAAAAGTCAATAAGAAATCATTTCTCTAAAATATGTAGCTTTAAATGGTTGGTAGTATCATATGAATGGGAATGACATGGAAAATCAAAGGTTAACTCTATTTTTATATCTCTAAATAAGGTGATACATGGAATACTCTAATTGTAATATTGCTTTCATGCATAATCAGCAGAGTATTTTGTTTATATGATATTTAGGCCAAGCTCAAATACTCTTCTGCTTTGGTAGTTACTAAAGACTCTCAGTCTTGCCTCAAGCAGGTATATAGACACACACTGCAGAAATTAAACAATACAAAGAAGGCACCGCTCTTTAAAAACAAAAGCAAAAAACAAATAAAAACTGCTATATAAGCCAGGCGTTGGTGGCGCACGCCTTTAATCCCAGCACTCGGGAGGCAGAGGCAGGCGGATCTCTGTAAGTTCGAGACCAGCCTGGACTACCAAGTGAGTTCCAGGACAGCCTCCAAAGCCACAGAGAAACCCTGTCTCGAAAAACCAAAAACAAAAAAAACTGCTATATAGTAGTTAGATATCAAGCCTAGGTCAGCTTGCTGAGATCTGGATGCAAATATGTGAGTGGTCCCAGGAATGTCACTTAACTTGTCCAAATTGTCTTATTTGCAAAAGGAAGATAATTAGATTGCCTATCTCACAGAGATGCAATGAGAATTAATTAACTAAAACAGGAAATACACTTCAAAGAACAGGACAGATGTACAGCCACCTGATTTTTTACCACAATGCCAAAAATACACATTTGCAAAACCGCAACTTCTTAAATAAATGGTTCTGGGAAAATCATGTACCCACATGTAAAACAATGAAAATTTACCCTCCATCTTTTACACTACATGAAAATCAATTACAAACAGTCTAATGACTCTACTGTAAAACCTGAAATTCTGGAACTCTTAGAGGAAAAAGTAGGAGGAATGCTTCATGATACAGTCACAGGCAAGAATTTTCCAAGTAGAAATGCAGTCAACTGCTTTTCTTACACAGCCCAGATCTACCTGCCTGGGGATGGTACTGCCAACAATGGATTGTGCTCTCCTCCATTAACTAGAATTAAAAGACACTGATCTATGGATATGTTCAAAGGTCCATCTATGGATGCAGCTCTTCTGTTGAGGTTCCTTCTTCCCCGTGTGTCAAATAGACAACCAAGACTATCGTAGAAGATTGATTCATAAAATGGGCTTATGTAACATGAACGGAGAAGTGAAAGCTACAATCCAGGGGAGCAGTGGTGACTCAGAGGAGCAGAGAAGGGCAAGAAAGGGAGAGCATAGGCTATGTGGGAAATGTGTTCAATGTTTAATATGTACTCATGAAAATTTTTAATAAAATAATTAAAACTTTAAAACAAATTCTGCCCAACAGCTAGCACTGTATGCTTATTAATAGCAAATATGCATATGGCCCCTTCTGATATATTGAGAGAACAGCAAGAAAATATGTAATAACAAATGTCCTTTCTCTCTTGGCCAATTTTTCCTCAAATTTCACAGTTTAAGATATTTTACAGTGTGATGCAATATGGAAAAGCTCATAAGATGTCCGGTGCCTGAATAGTAGTTAAAAATCTCTGACTGCAAATTCTCAAATGCCTTCTAATCTTGCTGTGTTGCCTTGGAGAGCCTATGGAAGCCCTATGTGTCTCTGCTCACTAGTATCCAAACAAAGCACAAAAATAATACCTAACTCATAAAACTGTGGAGAACATCAGATAAGAGAGTACACATAAAACACTCAGCAGAGGGCAGAAACTTAATTAAATCTCAGCTGATTTTATTGTCACGTGTACCACACTAGGGAACATGTGACCTACTTGACGTATGCCTGTATTAACATTTTCAAAAAGTGAAGTGCGTGAACTTGAATACTTAATTATTGTGATGTGTATGTAAATTTAGAACCACATTTTTACCACCTCTTTATTCTTGAAGGTAAGTGAACACGTCAGTGTTTGCCATACGGATGTCCCCAAAATCATCTCAAAGACAGAGAAAACGTATCTGTGGCACTGTGAACTACTTTAGTTGTTAGCTTAATTTATCTTGACTGGATTCTTAGCTTCCATGTTCTCCCCTGAAAAGACATGTCTAGGTAAAGACAATGCACTTAGTGTCTGAGGTTCCTGTTCCCACCAGGGCTTGCCAGGTTCCCACAGCTTATCTGTGGCTGCTAGGGTCTGAGTGTCATGTTGACTGGGCTAGTAAGGTAATGAAAAGAGCTGAGTCAATGCCTATACATGTTTAGACATTTGAAGCTCCCTGACTGTCACTCAGAAAATTTGTACATGCACTTCCTCAACCAGTCTCTTTCAGTGTGCAATGGATTCTCAGAAAACTACTCATTTCCCCTGCAAACTGTCTTCGCTGTGTCAGTGGATACCAAGAAAAAACTTGGACTAAACTGTTAATTTCGTGGGCTTGTCTGATCCAGCCTAACATTAGGAAGGAGCGTTTCAAAGAAGAAAGCTGACTCATCAGGGAAATCAGGCTTTTGTACACATTTGTTGTTTCTGGAAACAGGGCAGCATGCCACAGTATTAATAATAATAATAGGCAAAGGAAAATTTCATTCAGCAAGCTGCATCATGAACGTATGCCTCCTTCCTGCTGAGTCTACCCTGCTTACTGACCCTGAGAACACCTCAAAGACAAATCAGTAACTTCAAGTGCTGGTCAAGTTCCACAGTCAAAGTTTCTCAAGTAAAGCTGAATTATTACCCATGCTCCATTTCAAATGAGTAGAAGTGAGAGTTGAATTCAGTTAGAGATATGAAGATTCTAACGCTCTCACAAAACATGAAAGGAACAAATGAGGTCTTTGTCCTCCAGACTGGCCTTAAAATTCAATGAAGAGTTTACTACAGCAGCTTTCTTTCTCAGATCTCATCTCCTCACACTGCTTTAGCCATTTGGACTGTTGTTGGTTATTTATACTTATTTTTAAGTTTTATTTAAATAAAATACAACTATGTCATTCTCTCCCTCCCTCCTTCCATCCCCTTCCATATCTTCCTCCGTTCCCTATCCTTCCCAAATTTGTGACCTCTTTCTTTCTGAATGTGTGTGTGTGAGTGTACATGTGTGTATGTGCACGCGTGGGCATGTAGACATACATATGAGTAGAGCTTGCTGAGTCTTTATAGAAATTGTTTATATGTGTACATTATTAGGACTGATTCTCTCTCTCTCTCTCTCTCTCTCTCTCTCTCTCTCTCTCTCTCCAGTCTTTAATTGCCTATATTTCTTCATTTAGGGGTGGGGACTGAAGAAATTTTCCTCATTCATGCTGGCATACCCATTGGTCTTGTCATTGTTCAGGTCTTGTTTGGGCAGCCATGTTTTGAGATTTCATGGGTGCAACTTCATTGTCATATCTAGAAGACATAATCTTGCAGCTGACTTCCTCATCCTCTGACAATCTTCCTGTCCCCTCGTCCAGCCTTCAGGCTTCAGGCCTCACTCATGTACCAGCCTTCCTCTAAATATTGTGTCGTTTGCCTAGTGAACATTGTCTTCATTTCACACTTCTCATGGATGGAACTAGGTCTCTTATGCAACCTCTTCTGCTGTAATATGTGGTTCCCCAGGTTTTCTTAACGTCCACAAATTAGGTCTGCTGTGTGACTGCTTCTGCTGTAATGTGTGGCTCCGTGGTTTCCACTCGAAAACTTTCCATGCCTCACTTGACTTTCCAACTCACTGCATTCTAAGGCAGTACATTTTGGGGTAACTATCATATGAGGTGATTATAACAATGATAGTTCAGTGAGAATGCTGTCTCCACTGAGTGCTTGTTACTATGGTGTACTAACCACTCTTTTGATGCTTTCAGGAAAGCATCCCTAAACCAGAGCATTTCTCATACTGCTTATGCCATCTCTATCATTGACTTGGTGTCTTATTTTCCAAATTTAGAACTTAATGTACATAATAATTGTTCGTGGGGAAAAAAGAATCAATGGGGAGAAAAAAGAAGGTAAATTACAGAAGAAAGAAGAATAGAGTTAAACTATATGGAAGCCACAACTTGAGCTAAGTGACAGAGGGAATGCCTGCAGGAAGCCCTCAGTTCAATCCACAGGATAGGGTTTGGGGTGCCGAATTTAAGGCCACAGGTAAAGGGAAGTACGTGAGTGTCTTAGTACATTTGGCAAAGACAAAAGAAACGTTCAGCATTACTACGTCTGTGAAAAATAGGTCAAGGTAAATGCTTGGAACACTTTCTATTTTGCCTATAAGATGATAGGCAATAAAACAGAAATGGCTGTCCATAGGAATCTGCTGCTCTGTGCTGACTCTGCCTCTTTTCCAACACAGGCTTTTATAGGTGAAGAGAATGCTATCAATGCAAGCACTATCAATATATTTCCATACACGCTCTGCAGACAGACTGGATTAAAGGAGATAGAGTTCCTGTTGAAGGGACGTTAGCAATGAAGTCTCACGTTAGAGAGATGGTGGGTGATTATAATTGATGGCAGTTTTAGCACTGTGGTAATGAGGACAAGGTAGGTTTTACCATTTCCCACTCCTATCTTTATCTCTAAAATAGATCCAGGGTGTGCCGTTTTCTCTTATTAGTCTTTGTCATGTGAATACAGCGTTGGAATGTTAATACCAGGAAGAACTGGGAAAACAAAGTTTTGTGGCTCCATGCCTCTAGTGTGTAATAAGATTGCTGTGCAAGAAACAAACCAAGTGTTCTTCATTTGTCTTAGTGAAAATTGTCTTGTGCACAGTTTTTAAAAATCCTTTCAGAGCAATTGTCCTATTTACAAAAAGGACTAAGGGATAAATACTAAATTCTACATATTTTAACAAGTTCTCTTGAATTTTGCATTTCTTTTTGAAGAAAAATTCTTTTAATACCACCAGTA
The DNA here is from genome assembly GCF_017639785.1 of Mesocricetus auratus. Taxonomy (NCBI): domain Eukaryota; kingdom Metazoa; phylum Chordata; class Mammalia; order Rodentia; family Cricetidae; genus Mesocricetus; species Mesocricetus auratus. The sequence continues at coordinate 33,984,750 of NW_024429201.1, forward strand.
AGTGTCAGAAAACCCTATGTGCAATCTATCAGAAGTTAGGCCACCTGGAGCATTAAGGAAAGTGATAGGACCATACTTATGAATGTCTAAATAAGACAGAAAATAAATTACAAGTCAACTTGTCCAGAAACCATCTTGAGTACTCAAATTAAATAAATAAAAAGTAAAAGCAGAAGAAAAGATGTAAATTTCTCTGTTCCCATGAGGCTCCTTTGTTCACCTCTCAAATTTACGAAATCTGTACACTTAATATACTACAAGATCATTAGAAAACATGTAATACCAACCAGTCCCTACCAGCTGGCCAGCAGATGAGAGACCTGCCCAAAAGCTGGACCAAAACCACCACCACCCACTGGATTCCACTCTGCCAAGACTCACTCTGCCACCCAAACCTACCCACCTAATCATTCTCTGTGGCTAGTCTTTCCCCACAACTCCAGCAGACTCTATCAACATAGGTATGGCCCATACCAATCAGAAAAGCAGAAGGATAGGGTGAATCTAGTCACCCAAACCCCAACAAATCTGAGCTAAGACACCCTAGTAGACTTGAAGGTCTGCCAGTCATCAGAACTGATGGCCATTCAGGCCAGAAGACAATAAAGGAAACAGATAAGAAAGGAACAAAATACCAATCCAATAAAGACAAACACAAAAAACAATATCTAGACCGATAATCATCCCAAATCCAGATGAGCAAACTCCAGTGTAAGAATGCATTCAACAGGCTGGGTGTTGGTGGCGCACGCCTTTAATCCCAGCACTCGGGAGGCAGAGGCAGGTGGATCTCTGTGAGTTTGAGGCCAGCCTGCTCTACAGAGCGAGTTCCAGGACAGCCTCCAAAACAATACAGAGAAACCCTGTCTTGAAAAAAAAATAAAAGAATGCATTCAACAACAAGCCTCAGACCCAGGATCAGTGTCAGAGGTAGGTCTGAACTTCTGAGGCCCAGAACAGCAGCGTCAGAGGGAAGTTAAAGCTTCAGGCCCTGAGAAGCTTTTTTTTTTCTCCACCTATACATTTTTTAATTGAAAGATGCCATGTACAAGTGTGTATGCTACATGCTTTCTTAGAATGATATCTGATTTAAATATAATAAAATGCTTGAAATAACGCTCTTGAGATGGGAGGGCCACTTGAACACTTGTAAGCATTTGTAGTCAGCTGTTGAACTCTTTAAGTAGAAGCCAGTGGCAAATACAAAATCCCTCTTGATTCTGGTGATTCCTTCAGCAAATTTGTTCTCCAGCTCCGTGTTTCCAATGGCTTTCCTGCTCGGCACATCTGTTGGAGCAGCTCTTCCAGGAGCCTCATACAAGGAATTATGCTGCCCTCAAAGACATCTGTCATTTTGCAGATGGGAGCAAAGGTGGCTACAGTTGCCCAGGTATACACCACGTCCATCAGGTGAGGTTTGAGTGAACATTGGTGAGTTTCCTCATCAATCTCTAGTTTTGTTTCTGCTGAAACTTTTGCAAGCCTTTTAGCACATTCCTAAATTTGTTGAAGTGGTCCAGCTCACTGTTCTAATTCAGGCATCTCACTAGAATTCTCTTGAAACACAAAGCAACTTAACAGTCCACTTGCCAGTTCTGCAGAAAGGTCATTGAAAAGCCCATTAAACATCATCTATGTTATAAGGAGCTCATTGGTACTGCTTATTTCATAAGCCACCTGTCTGTTCATCTCTATGACATCAGGAGATGTAGCCAAGTCCAACCTTCTTAAGACATGCTTGCGACGTTTGAGTTTATCCACGTCCAGGACAGTCTTTGCTTCCCTCAGCTCTCACTTTGCAGATTTAATATCCATTGTAATCTGTGCTTTGTTCTCATAAGGTGTGTGTATGCAGTTTCCAAACTTGGGTCACTGTGAAATGGACACAACCACATTCGATGCTCAAAAGCCTCTACCTTCTGAATGACTCTATTCAGTCCTTGACCTTGAATGCCCATATCATCAATAGGCTCTAACAAAGGAACGCCATCAGGAAAACACTTCTGAACTTCCTGTATGGATTTTAAAACACTCTGTCTGTTGTCCACAGGCCGAAGGTCTTTTGGGATGCAAAACCTAACAGTGCTGATGGCAGATAAGACATGCACCAAAACTGGAATGAACTGCGTCACTCCTTTCTCATCAGGGTTTGCTGGCTTTGCTGCCTCAGTAGCAGAATCTTTCAGGGTTTCTTTGCTACAGCACAAGAGTACTTCCACCACATACAAAGGATCCAGTCCACCAGAATTAGGCTTAACATTTAACTTTTTTGAGAAATCCACTACTACTTCCCAGCCCAAATCATCTCATTCATTTTTCACCTTTACCAGGAGACCTGGGTGTAGAAATGGTAAGCAGTATTTTGGTTTATGAATATATTCCTCAACCTCTTTTCCAAGTGTGGTAAGTTGCTGTTTAGTCTTGTAATTGATGATCACAATTTCTTCATTGGGGATCACTATTTTATTATATTGCTCTTGCAAGTTCTTAACCTTCTCTACGACTCCTGGAATTGTTCTATAATGCCAAAACTGGTAGAAGGACTTTTCCAGGCCCCGAGCAGCTTTAAGGGAGCAGTGTCAGAGGGAGGCCCCGGTCTCAAACCCAGTAGCTTCCAGAAACTGTCTCAAAAAGTTCCTCTGGGAAAGAGAAACTGTGTCTCAGCCAGCATCCGCTGCCATTTCTCAGTTAGATGTACACCACTATTACATCAACCACTGGACCCTCAGCCCCACTTACACCTCTAATAGGTAGAACTTCCAATAAAGATGTAGCCCCACCTGCACCTCAAAGAGTGACCACCTGAGCATTGAGCCCACTTCCACCAATAGGAGTGTCCTCCAGAAGCTCTGTTCCACTTGTGCTGAAGAAGAGGTCAACAGAGCCACAGCCCCCAACTATACCAACTGGAGAAAGAGAAAACCCCTGAAGCACAAGCTCCAACTATAACAACAAGGTAAGAACACACTCAGCAATATAAAGAGCAATACGGCACCACTAGAAACTAGTGGTGCTACAACAGCAAGACCTGAACATCCCAACACAGACAAAGTAGAAGAATATGATCTAAAAAATAACTTTATGATGTTGATTGAGGCCCCTAAAGAGGAAATAAAAATAGAGGAAAAGACAAACAAAAAATTGGAAGAGATAGACAATTCCTTTTTTAAAAAAAAAAACTAAGAAAAAGCAATCAAACAAGTGAAGGAAACAATTCAAGACATGAAATCTGAAATAGAGGGAATAAAGAAAAAAAAAGATGGAGGGAATTCTGGAAATGGAAAATTTGGGTAAATGATCAGGAACCACAAATGCAAGCATAAACAACAGAATACAAGACATGGGAGAGACAATCTCAGGCACTGAAGATATGATAGAGAAATAGATATTCATTGGTCAAAGAAAATTTTAAATCCAACTAATCCTTAACACAAAACATTCAAGAAATCTGGGACACCATGAAAAAACTGAACCTAAAAATAATAATAGGGATAGAAGAAGGAGAAGAAGTCTAACTCAAAGGCAAAGAAAATGTATTCAAAAAAATCATAGAAGAAAAATTTCCCAACTTATAGAAGGAAATGCCTATGAAGATACAAGAAGATTTACAGATACAAATAGACTGGATCAAAAATATGTCCCCTCGCCACATAATTATCAAAACAATAAACATACAAAATAAAGAAAGAGTATTAAGAGCTGCAAAGGAGAAAGGCCAGGTAATATATAAAGGCAGACGTATCAGAATTATACTTGACTGCTCAATGGAAACAATGAAAGCCAGAAGGTCCTGGTCTGATGTTATGCAGACACTAAGAGACCACAGATACCAGCCCAGACTGCTTTACCCAGCAAAACTTTCAGTAACCATAGATGGAGAAAACAAGCTATTCTATGATTTAAATAATACCTATCCACAAACCAAGTCTTACAGAAAGTACTAAAAGGAAAGCACCAACCCAAGGAAATCACCTATGTCCATAAGAACACAGGAAATAGATGATCAAACAGCAACAAATCCCAAAGAAGGGAATTGAACGCATAATGCAGTCACCAAAAACAAAAATAAAAATAATGGAAACAGGCAATCACTGGTCATTAATATCCATTAATATAAATGGTATCAATCCACCTATAAAAAGACACAGGCTAACAGATTGAATATGAAAACAGAATCCATCCTTTTGCTGCATACAATAAACAGACCTCAACCTTGCAGACAGACATTACCTCTGGGTAAAGTATTGGGGAAAATTTTTCCAATCAAATGGACTTAAGAACAAGTTGGTGTAGCTACCATAATGATGGGGAATGTTCTTCTGTGTATATGTTTGCCTTATTGGTTGATGAATAAAAGACTGGTTGGTTGGCCAGGCAGGATGATAGGTAGGACTAGGAGACAAGGAGGATTCTGGAAAGTGTAGGCAAAGAGGAATCATTATGTGATCCTAGGAAGTGATGTAGCTGGGCAGAAGCAGAATATAAGCCAGGACAAACAGGAAATTGTCTTCTTCTCTTCTCTGTGGAGACACTGAACAGTCACAATGGAGAAGACAAAGGAGCTGCAGGTCCGCAATCCTGGCAAGCCAAGGCCATATGGAAATACTTAGATTTATAGATATGAGTTAGTAATTAAGTCGGAGGTAGCCAAATAAGAAACTTTAGCCAACAGAAGATTGATGTCCACAATAAACAAAGAACTCAAGAATCTAGACATCAAACTAGCAAATAATCCAATTTAAAAATGGTGTACAGATATAAATAGAAAATTCTTAACATAAAAATCTCAAATGGTAGAAAGACACTTAAGGAAATGCTCAACATGCTTAGTCATCAGGGAAATGCAAGTCAAAATGATTCTGAGATTCCATCTTACACCAATCAGAATGACTAAGATCAAAAACACCAATGACAGTTTATTCTGGAGAGGATGTGGAGAACAGGGAACACTCCTCCATTGCTGGTGGGAATGCAAACTTGTATAACCACTGTGAAAATCAGTATGGCGATTTCTCCGAAAATTAGGTATCAACCTACCTCAAAACCCTGCAATACCACTGTTTGGCATATACCCAAAGGAGGCACATTCACACCACAAGGACATTTACTCAACTATGTTCATAGCAGTATTATTCAAAATAACCAGATCTTAGAAACAACCTAGATGTCCCTCAACTGAAGAATGGATAAAGAAAATGTGGTATATTTAGACAATGGAGTACTACTCAGTGGTAAAAAACAATGATACCCTAAAATTTGCAGACAAATGGACAGAACTAGAAAAAACATCCTGAGTGATATAACCCAAAATCAGAAAGACAAATATAATATGTCCTCATTCATAACTGTATACCAAACATAAAGCAAAAGATACCCAGAAACAGATGAAAGCAGATGCAGAAATCTACAACTAACAAATGGGCCAAGCTCCTGGAGTACAATCGAAGTGAGGGAGGAGCAATAATATGAAGAAAGGAGTCAAGATCATGGTGGGGAAACCCACAGAATCGGCTGACCCAAGCTAGTGAGAGATCACTGACTCAGGTCTGACAAGTAGGGAACTTGCATAAGACCAAACAAGATTCCCTTAATATAAGTGACAATGGTGTGACTGGGACAACATACAAGGTCACTGGCAGTGGGTCAAAGATCTAACCAAACTGACTTAGGGCAGCCCATTCTATATGTAAGGATACATTGCTCAGCTTAGACAAGGGGATGTGGGGGTGGAGGGGCACCTTGATTTTCCCCCAACAAGATTATGGGACAGACTTAGTAGACTTCCTAGGGGAGGCTTCTCTCTGAGAAGCAGATGAGAGTTGGGAGGAGTGGGGGGAGCAGGAGGAGAGGAGGGAGGGGAACTTGGATTGGAATATAAAAAATAAATTAGTAAAAACATTTCTATGACTTTTTATTTTTAAATTTAAATTAGAAACAAGGTTGCTTCACATGTCAATTCCAGCTCCCTCTCCCTTTCCTTCTCCTCCTCCCACGCCTTCCCACCAACTCCCTCAATAGCCCTTCCTTTCCCCAGGGAGGGTGGGGCCTCCATGGGGGTGTCCATAGTCTGTCATTTCATCCAGGGTAGGGCTTAGGCCCTCCCCCAAGAGTCCAGGCTGAGAGAGAATCTCTCATTGTGCAATGGTCACAGAAAGTCCATTTGTATGCCAGGGATAAATATTGATCTACTACCCAAGGCCCCATAGATTGCCTAGGCCTCCTCACTAACACCCACATTCAGGGGGTCTGGATCAGTCCCATGTTGGATTCCCAGCCATCAGTCTGGGGTTGAAAAGCTCCCCCTTGTTCAGGTCAGCTGTTTCTGTGGGTTAAACCAGTTCAGTCTTGACTCCTATGATCATCAGTCCTCCTTCTCTGTCACTGGATTTATTGAGTTCCTCTCAGTGTTTAGCCATGGGTATCTGCCTCTGCTTCCATCAGTCATTGGTTGAAGGTTCTGTTTCCCAGACTCTCTGGCAGTGGGATTATAGACTGGCATATATGAGTGAGTACAAACAATAAAAACATTTTAAAAGAACTATAATCAAGAAAATAAAAAAAATACATTCAACAACAGAGAAGACAATATGGTGTCACCTGAACAGAGCAATCCTGTTACAGCAAGACCTGAACATCCCAACACAGCTGAAGCACAAGAACACAACCTTTTCTTCCATCAGCCACTGAATGAAGGTTCTGTTTCCCAGACTGTCTAGCCATGGGATTGTAAGCTGGCACTCCCCAGAGCTATGTCCAAAATCCATATATGAGAGAGTACATGCCATGTTTCTCTTTTTGTGACTGAGTTACCTCACTCAGGATGGTTTCTTCTAGTGCCATCCATTTGCCTGTAAATCTCAGGATTCCATTGTTTTTTTTTTCTGCTGAATAGTGCTCCATTGTGTAAATGTACCACATTTTCTGTATCCACTCTTCTGTTGAGGGACATCTAGGTTGCTTCCAAGAACACAACCTTTAAAGTAACTTTATGATGATGATAGAGTGCCTTAAAGAGGAAATGAAAAAGTCCCTTAAAGAAATAGAAGACAAACAAAAATAGAAAGAAATCTATAAATCACTTTAAGAAAGCCAAGAAAAAAACAAACAGGTGAAGGAAACAGTTCAATATATGAAAATTGAAATAGAAACAATAAAGAAAACACAAAAGAGGGGAATTATGGAAATGGAAAATCTGGGTAAGTAAACAGGAACTACAGATGCAAGCATCACCAAAACAGAATACAAGAGAAGGATGATGGTCTTGACCTCCTCTTCCCCGGCTCACATAATCTTTCCTCCCTGTCTTCAGCAGGATTCCCTGAGCTCTATCCAGTGCTTCACTGTGGATGTCTGCATCCGGTTTCACCAGTTACTGGATGAAGGCTCTCTGATGACAGACAAGTAGGGTAGTCACCAATCTGATTACAGGAGATGGCCAGTTCAGGAACCCTCTCCACTATTGCTAAGAGTCTAAGCTGGAGTCATCCTTGTGGATTCTTGGGAATACCCGTCCCCATCAAGATATCTCTTTCATTATTCTCCCCAACTGCCTGCCCCGAACTTCCCAACACAATCCCTCATCCCCCACAGCCCCCAGATTATCCAGGAGATTGCTGCTATTTTCCCCTTCCCAGGAAAATCCATTCATCCCTGTTTGGGCTCTCCTTGTTACCTAGACTCTCTGGGGCTGTGTATTGTAGCGTGGCTATCTTTTACGTTACATATAATATCTGATTATGAGTGAGTATATAACGTAATGTTTGTCTTCCTGGGTTTGAATTACCTCATTCAGCATGATTTTTTTTCCTAGTTCCATCCATTTGCCTGAAAATTGCATGCTGTCATTGTTTTTTACAGCTAAAACTCCATTTTGGAAGTGTACCACATTTTCTTTATCCATTCTTCAGTTGCAGAGCATCTAGATTGTTTCCAGGTTCTGGCTATTACAAATAATGCTGCCATGGACACAGTTGAGCAACTGTCCTTGAGGTATGATTGAGCATCCTTTGGGTATATGCCAAAGATTGTCATAGCTGAGTCTTGACATAGATTGATTCCAATTTTCCTGAGAAACTGCCATACTGATTTTCAAAGTGGCTGTACAAGTTTGCACTCCCACCAGCAGTGGAGGAGTGTTCCCCTTTCTCCGTATCATCTCTAACATAAGCTGTCATCAGTGTTTTTGATCTCAGTCATTCTGGCATGAGTAAGATGGAACCTCAGAATCATTTTGGTTTTCATTTCCTGGATGCCTAAGGATGTTGAACAGTTCTTTAAATGTCTTTCAGCCATTAGATACTCTTCTGTTGAGAATTCTGTTTAGATCAATACCCTCAGCCATACAGCATATGGATAACAGGAGGAAATAACTTTAGGTCCCAAGGGGTGGTGCAGATCAGCATCACTGGGAAACTTGTTAGAAATGAAAATTCTCAGAACCAACACCATATCTACTAAAGAAAATGCTACAGTGAGGGCCAGCAGCTTCCACCTTTACGAGTGCCTGGGTGATTCCAATGGTGCTGGAGTTAGAGAAATGCTACTCTAGAATATTATCATTCACTGATTTCAGCAAGAGCTTTAATTTTCCAATTCATTATCGCAGTTCCCTCACCTTTAAGTAGAGTTGTAAGTAAAGAGTAAATGAGTAAATGCTCATAATCTAGGTATCTGACAACAGAGGAATGGGTAAAGATAATGTGGTGTAAGCACAAAATGGAAATTTTTTCAGCCAAAAAGAAAAAGAAAGTGAGGGTGTTTTCAGGTTAATGGATGCATTTGGATATAGTAATATTAAATATATTAAGTCAGTCTCAAAAAAGTTTCTGGTATGCTTCATACGATTTGTGGTACCTAGATTTTCATAGAAATACATAAAATCAACTATGTATACATGACATGGAAGTAGAAGGGAAACTGTGGAGGGGGAGAACAGGAACTAACAAGAGTGGGGGAGGGGGAGCTCATGGGCCCCAGACTGATAGTGGGAAACCACCATAGGACTGATCCAGACCCCCTGAACGTGGGTGTCAGTTAGGAGACCTGGGCAGTACATGGGGCCTCTGGAGGTGGAGCAGTATTTATCCCTAGCATACGAATGGACTTTGGGAGCCCATTCCACATAGAGGGATACACTGGCAGCCTACACACATGGGAGCAGGCTTAGGTCCCACTCTAAGGGATATGACAGACTTTGAACATTCCCCCATGTGAGGCCTCACCCTCTCTGGGGAGAAGGGGATGGGGTAGGGTGTTGGTGGGGAGCAGGGGAGGAGGGAAGGGAGAGGGAACTGAGATTGACATGCAAAACAAGCTTGTTTCTAACTTAAAAAAAAAGAAGAGTAGTGAAGGGTCAAGGGGGTATAGAAAGGACGTGGGTGAGTTAGCTCTATTGCTAAAATATTGTGCTACACAAAATAGGGATGTCCAAAGATATTTTATTAAGGAAGAAATCACTTATGTGAGAAGCCAAGAAAGCCGAACACCAAAGGTCCACACGCTGCTCTCTGGGACATGACCAGAAGGTGACGGGAACCCAAAAGAGAGCAAGTCTCCTCTCCCTAGGTCTTTAACCCCCCCCAGTATGGTCTACATACTTGTGACCACGCCCAAATGGACGTAGCCAGAGCTATGGGTACGTAGATCTCTCCCTACAGTGCTCAATGTACAATATACTTATATGAAAACTTAAAGGAATATTTTAAAGTCTTCAGAACAAGGCAAACATAAATGCAGCTCCTATTGAGCCTAAGCACTATTCTAGACTCTGAAAATGCCAAATGGAATCAACAATACAATGCTTGTTCTCAATCACAAGACAGACAGCATGAATGAACAGATAAGTGATGCAATTCAATGACTGAAGAAACAATCTGTCTATACCCCAGCAAGGGGAGCCGAATAGGGGAAGGATGATCTTACTGAAGGGGTGGCTTTTGAGCTGAGAGCTGAAGAAGGAGGAAGAGCCAGACAAATGAAAATCGTTGGAGAGGTTATCCAGGAAGAAGTGTCCACAAGATGAGGATTATAGTGATATATTGTTTGTAATCAAGTTTCCTGAAATTCAGAATGCAGAACTAAGGCACTAGTTAATCACATACCTAGCTAAGAGCTAAGCCACTAGTTAACCACATAACCTGAGCCACTCGTTAGCCATAGAGGACAGGCACTGGTGGCCACACCTTTAATCCCAGCATTCAGGAGACAGAGGCAGATGGATCTCTGTGAGTTCAACGCCACCCTGGGCTACCTGAGAGTGAATCAGTCTAAAAGAGAAACAGAGCTCACACCTTTGATCCCAGCACTTGGGATGGCACACCTTTAATCCCAGAACTAGAGAGGAGTACAAGACAGAAGCTCAGTGCCCAATGTGGATCGCCCATTCCTGTCTGAAGCAGAGGTAATAGTCAGTGTCTGGCTGCTTTGCATTTCTGATCTTCAGCCTGAACCCCAATACCCATCTCTGGATTTTCATTATTCGTGCTACAAGGATGTGCTGTCTTGTAGAAAGGACAAAAAGGACAGTCCGCAAAGCAAGAATGAAGCAGAAAGTGGCAAGACCCAAATTGTGGGCAATAATTACAGTCCATGCGACCTTGTAAGTCCTTGGAGTGACTCATTTCATCCCCAGCAGTATAGGGCATGATCATAGTGATGACATCTGATTTCCAATAGGAAAGGAAGCCGTGCTGTAGAAGATGAACCAGGCTTGAGCCTAGCAGAAGCACTGAGAAGAACTGAGCTGCCCCTGCAGGAAGATAGGAAACAGGTGGTGTCTGCCTGACATGATGCTGGCACCAGACTAACTAGAAACAGAAGAACAGCCAGCAGAGTTTTCCAGCAGTCAGTGAAGGAAAAGCAAGGGGAAAGGCTGAGTGTCATTTCTCATTCTGTAGGTAAGACTTAAGGGAGACTCCAAAAACCTTGGTCCTCTCACAAGGAGTAAACAAGAATTGAAGAGAACATTTTAGCTGAACTCTGCCATCAATATCTGTGTAGTGCTAAGCAAGTTACTCTGGGGTCCCTTGCAGTCACCGAGATGAGATTTAATGATTTCCTTGTATTTGAGTGTGGTGATATATTATTATTTATGATTTAATAAACATTGCCTGAAGTATCAGAATGCAATGCCTGTCACACTAGCTGGCTATAGAGGCTAGGTGGTGGTGATATACACCTTAATACCAGGACTTGGGAGATGGAGGTAGATGGATCTCTGTTAGTTCGAGGCAATACTGAGCTACACAAAATTGATCCAGTCTAAAAGAGAAACAGTTCATGAAAAGGAGATCTGAGCACTTGAGACGACAGCCTTTAATCCCAGCACTTGAGGTATAGAAGATAGGGCATTTTGGTCTCCAGCCATGTTTGGGCAATTAGTCTCCAAGCACACTGAGGATGGAATTGCTTTATCCTGGGTAGACGTAAGAGCTATTTACTGGCTTGGCTGCTCGGCTTCTCTGATCTTTCAGCTTGAACCTGAATATCTGTCCCTGAGTTTTGTTTTTCAAATTACATTTGGATAAATAAAAATCAAGTTAACAAAGTACTCTTGAAGTACTGATGATCAAGTAAAATCCAGTGGCTGTTCTTGAAATTCCTTGCAGCCATGCAAAATTTGACATAGATCCCAGACTTTGTCTCTTCTCTTAACTTTCAGAAGTCGCCTCTCTGATCCCCTTACTGTTTGTTTGATGACAACTGCTGAAGTCTTCCAGCAATGTCATACCTGTCCCTCTGCTCTGCTTGGATAGCGTTAGGATCAGCCATAAAACTCAACAGGGCAAGGAAGGTGTTGTATCCATCACTGTGCTGTGAACACACAGAACAGCACATGGTAATGCCTATTACCCATGTGTTCGTTTTTTTAACATTCGTTCTTTCACTAAATGTTTACGCAATACTTCTGTCTGTATAATTTAACAAAATAAAATTTCCAAGCACAAAGACGCATCCCAGTGAAGGAGATGAGGTGGGATGATGGAGAAATAGGCAAGCAGTGTATCTGGCTACAAGGTGGTAAGTGCAACAAAAGAAAAGCGGGTAAAGCCGGACAGAGAGGCCAGGGGTGGGAGCAGAGCGGAGCTTGAGCGAAGCACAGAAACACCTGGAAGGGATGTGCACATGTACCTAACTTATTTTGCAGAATCTGGTGACCTCCAGACCTGTGCAATTGCTCTTAAACCAAAAGGCTTGCATCTAGCCCACTTTAGGCTGCTCAGATCCTTTGCCTACTGCATCCTCACTCAGAGGCTTGAGGGTCTGACCTGCAGTGATACATGGTGGACACAAATATAAAGTCAGATATACATCACCTCTGCTCATGTTGCCTGACTACAATGGGTTATGTGATCACATCTGACTTCAGGGGGAGAAAAAATTCATGTCCTGTTGTAGAAAAATAGATTTTATTGACTAATAGTGATGTCCAGTATTCAATATTATTGACGAATAGTAACAGAGTGTTACATTAAGAGGTAAGGTGAGAGGGTTGGAGAGATGAATCAGCAGTTAGAACCCATTATTCTTCCAGAGGACCTGAGTTCAACTCCCAATACCTTTATGAGGTGGCTCACAGCTGCCTGTGATGCCAGTTCCAGGAGACCCAACACCCTATTCTGGCCTCAGCAGGTACTAGCACAGACACAAACATGCATAGATAACAATGAATCTAGATGGGCGGTGGTGGCACACGCCTTTCATCCCAGCCCTTGGGAGGCAGAGGCAGCAAGATCTCTGTGAGTTCAAGACCAGCCTGGTCTACAAAGAGAGTCCCAGGACAGGCTCCAAAGCTATACAGAGAAACCCTGCCTTGAAAAACCAAATAAATAAATATAAAAATAAATCTTATTATAAAAATGATAAGAGAGCTAAGTAAGGAGATACACATAGGAAGTCTGCTCCAGGCAGGAGACAGAGCTGAGGAGAAAACCTGGATGGATAATGTATCTGTAGTATTCGAGGCACACTCAGGAGGCTGGTACAAGGAGAGGAAGCAATCAAAAGTTGAGAAGGAAATGAGATCCACAGCTGACACTCGCCAGGAGGGAGAGAAGGAGGGGCCAGGAAAGAAAAAAGGAAGAACACAGACACACGGAGACGAGTGGGGGGTGGCTCTCCCTGACTAAACAAGCTACCCTGGGTTTATTTTGAACTAATTTTAGTTATAACTCATCTTAAACCAGCATATCCTGGAAAAAATAAGGTTAATTTTACCTCGTAGAAGTGATTGTCATCCTCATCCGATAATCACATATACAAAATGAAGTAAGATAAACTGACACGGTCAGTGCGTATGAAAGATAAAGGAATATAGAGAGCTATAGAATTGTTCAGTACTGGTGCATACAAGATGGCTCAGGAAGTAAAAGTGCCTGTTTCCAAGCCTGAGGATCCAAGTTCAATCCCTGTGATCCACATGGTGGAAGGAGAAAACCAATTCCTCTAACCTTCACAAGAGTGCCATGACATGCTCATGAACTCACCCACACACATACACACACACACACACACACACACACAGAGAGAGAGAGAGAGAGAGAGAGAGAGAGAGAGAGACTAAATAAATAAAATGTTTAAAATAAATCCATAGAATGATATGTTCTCATTCATTTCAGATCCATTTATGAAATTTCTACTCACCTAATGAATCGAACTACCAAAGATAAATAATGAATGTGCCCCCACAAAGATGGGGAACTATGGCTTGAAGTTTGGGGAAGGATGAGGGGAGGGAGGGTTAGATAAAGTAAAGTTGGGTGGGAAGAAGACAGGCAGAGAGGAGACAGCCAGAGTTCCGTTAGCAACATGGACCTTCTTCAAACTGCCCTTATGCCAAGGTGGTGGAAACCACTTCACAGTTTCTGTGATTTACAAGACGATTATCTGTTTGTAATTGTTCTCTGATTATCAAGCATTTACTAAGAGAAGAAAAGCTGCTTGCCAGTAAAGTGTCAGGTGCTTGTGCTGAGAGGAACCCCCAACAGAACAAACCAAATAGCTTGACCTCTCCTACAACTCGTCCTAATCTTTGTCTTTTCAGAGTAGTTCAGTAAGATTTTCTGATGTATGAGGAGGGGTAGTAGAGGTAAATTTAATGAGAAAGCAATTTTAAGGTTGGTTACTTAGACTAGAAACTAAATATTTATTAGATATAAATGCTTCATACATGAAAACAAGTGAATAAGAAGTCTCATAAGCCCACCATGAGATGAGCAGACTGTCAATGAGACTACAAAGGACCCTACATCCATTTTCCAACTTGTTTTTGTTTGCTGTTGTTGTTGGTTTGGTTTGGTTTGGTTTGGTTTTGGTTTGGTTTTGGTTTTTCAAGACAGGATTTATGTGTATATAGCCCCGGCTATCCTGGAACTCACTCTGTAGACTCACAACGTCTGCCTCCTGAGTGGTGGGATTAAAGGCTATCCATTTGTTAATTCTTTTACTCTTTCAATGTTTAGTGAATGATCACAACGGGTCAGGAATTGGGTTAGAATAAAAAATAAGCCAATTTTCTGAGACGTTCCTATTCAGTGAGAGACACCTTCCAGTGACAAGCAGGCTGGAAGGCATGGGAATTACTCTGTGAAGTCCCATGTCTGACCAGAACAACAGCTGAGGGCTACATATGAGGACCTGGAGGAGGAGGTCTTGAAGACAGAAGCATTCAACTGTATCTAAGTGTTTGCAACAGTGAATGTACTTAGTGGGTATGTTTGCTCAAAATGAGTGAACATGCCACAGCCAGGGACAGCAGAGCAGGAATGTCTGTTCCTTCCAGAGAGATAAGTAGGTCCTGGGAGAGGTTTGTCCTTGAATCACTGTTTGTATGAGAGCTCCAACCAGCCAAGAGAACAGTAAGTTCAGGGTAGTCTGGGCAGTAAGGAGGAATAGAAGTGCTTTCGATCTGGTTCATCATAAGATGGACTTGATCCTGAGAAGAAGCATCCCTCATGACCTCCACAGAAGTGAGAACGTGCAGAGCAATGACCTGAACAAAGCAGACCACTCACTTAACACCTCAGAGTGTGACATAAGAAAAAAGGCATTCCTCCATGAAATGCTGGGCCTTCTGAGACATCATCAAGTAGCCTCTGATGCGGTTTACAGAGGATCTCCTGCCACTGAAAAAAGCACCACGGACAGAAACCTTGACTCCCTCACTTGGAGGGAATGGGTCTATGCCCTTCTTTCTTTCGTCAATTGTTTTTGGGTATACTTGGCTAACATACATTTACATTGCAAGCTTTATCAATGTGATGATAATCTAAGGTTAGCATCTAGAAGCAGCTGAGACAAATGCACATTAGTCATCCACTTATACGGAAATATTTCTTAGTCTCTGGTGTAATTGTAAAATATTCATTTCCACTTAGATATTTGCAAAATACAACTGATCTAGAGACTTCTACTTAGATCACTTAAACTCTCTTGCTTTCTTAAACAGAATATTAAAATATTTTAATGTCCCTGGAAAGTACTCAGTTGAGTTCATTTGCAGACCTTGGCCGAGCCTCATTTCAATTAGGTGTGTGTTTGCTGCTCCTTCTCGGAGTATAGAGCTCATGTATACACAAACATTACAATAAAACCTAGACACTTCACACAAGAATGAAGGGGAAAAGAAAGCATTTCATTTTAATATGTGTAAGGTAATCTCACTGAAGAATTGTCATCTTTGTAGCTGTCACTTAGAGGACCTCTTAGGAGTTGCTTGAAAGAGCTGTTACACCAGCAGCATAGACAGCCAAAGCCCCCATACCAGCCCTCCATAAATAAATGGATGAGACATTCTCTTCAGACATAAGCATTTCTGACAGAGCATTTATGGGTAAGGAAGTTGTTATCTGGATTTTTCTGTTTTATTAAAATAATACAAATAAAATGATCTATTATTACTCTATCACTAACATTTCACTCACTCAAGTTCTCATTAGCAAAAGAACATTTTATTTTGTCCCAACATTCAACTATATTATTGATTTATATAATATGTATATTTCCATCCAATTGTAAATGTTAACTATTACAAATAGCATTGATCAAATACTTTGTAAAAAATTTTGGACACAAAATAAAAGTTTCTGATGCCCCAAGTTTCACCACTGAGAGAGAAAGACAGAGAGAGAGAGAGAGAGAGGGAGGGAGGGAGGGAGGGAGGGAGGGAGGGAGGGAGGGAGGGAGGGAGGGAGGGAGAGGGAGGGAGGGAGGGAGGGAGGTAATTAATCATGTTTAACACCAAATTTCTGGTCTTCCTTCTTCCCAAATTACCCTTCCTAGTGTCTTCGTCTCGGCAAATGGCAGCTATCTTACAGCAGCTTAAGGCAAGGTTTCATAGTCATCCCGGGTCCTCTCTTCACTAACCTTCCCTGTCTGATCCAGTTGCAAGACATCAGAGACATTCGGAGATGGTGTCAGGATCCCTGGCAAGTTACCACCTTCTCAGGTGGCTTCAAGATGCCCTTACCCCACCTAACTGCCAGATTCTCCTAACTGGTGTCCCATCTCGGCACCAGAACATTCTCAACATGGTAGCCACAGTTATCTTTTACAAATGTGTCTGCCAGATCACAATCCTGTCTGTACAAAATCTTCCAATGATTTCCTGTATCAATCTAAGTAAAAATCAGTCCACAAAAAAAAACAATAAACAAGCAAACAACCCCCCCCCCTTCGGTCCATATGTAATAAGACTCGGCCCTTGTGCTTCATCCCCTGGACCCTCCTGTGGCCAGCTCAGCTCTGGCTGCAAGGGCTTCACAACTCCTTAAGCATGTTTCCGCTCAGGGCTCCGCCCAGGGCCTTCGCTCTTGAAGCTTGCTGCTGCATAGGACACTGCTTCCCTAGAGAGCAGCCAGCTGGCTGCCTCGTCTCTGCTGATCCTCCTTAAGGGCCAGCTTCTCAGTGATGCCTCTTGTGCGTTGTCTAAAACACGAGGCTCATATTTCCTGGATATTTTGTGTTAGAGATTTGTTGGACTTAAGATTTTCTTTGGTCGATGAATCTATTTCTCCTAGTGTATCTTCAACACCTGAGATTCTGTCTTCCATCTCTTGTATTCTGTTGGTTACGCTTGTATCTGTAGTACCTGGCCGTTTGCCCAGCTTCTCTATTTCCAGCATTCCTTCAGACTGTGTTTTTTTTTTATTGTCTCTATTTCAGCTTTCAACCCTTGTATTTTTTTAATTGTTTCTTGTAATTTTTGCTTTGTTGTTTCCTCTCTTTCTTGCATTTGTTGAAGTTTTTACTTTGTCTTTTCTTCCATTTCCTGCATTTTTTGCATTTTTTGGATTGTTTTTCCTCCATTTCTTGCAATTCTTGTTTTTTTTGTTTATTTTTTCTTCCATGTCTTTAAGGGATTTTTCTCATATCTTCTTTGAGGGCCTCTATCATTTTCATGAAGTTGCTTTTAAGGTCTTTCTCATCTGCTTCTTCCACAATGGACTGTTCAGGTCTTGCAGGTATAGATTCTCTGGTTTCTGATGGTGTCATGTTGGTTTTTCTGTTGGTGGGTGTGTTTTTGTATTGTCACCTGATGTGCTATCATGTGAAGTCTAAAGGGTACCACTAACTTCCTTGCTTAAGGGATTAAGAATTTCTAACACATAGAGGGATACTTTCTCAGCCTAGACATACAGGGGAGGGCCTAGGTCCTGTCCCAAATGATGTGACAGACTTTCATGACCCCCCCATGGAAGGCTTCACCCTTTCTATGGAGCTGAAGAGGGATGAGATGGAGGTCAGTGGGCGGGGCATGGGAGGATGGGAAGGAGGGGAACTGGGATTGATATATAGAATAAGATTGTTTCTAACTCTTGTCACATGCTCAATGGATGCTTCTAGTTTTAAAGTTATAGTTTGTTATGTTTTATAAATGCTATTTAGGTTGTAGTAATTTTCTTTCCACACAGAATTAGGTTTATTGATAATAATGAGCTGATAGAATTTGCTACCTTAACAAAGTCTTATTATTACATGAAGCAAGGGTGTTTGGAAAAGCCTCCTTTGACATGCCATGCTCATGTAGTCATCATCCTGATGACTGGCATCCTAACTGATTTAACTTTAGTGAACATGGATGAACCTGGTCAAGACTATTTTGCATCTGCAGCCTCTACTATGTATGTATTATGTAACTCCCTGAACAATTTCATTTTATCAGCCCCACTTACCTTGATTTCTGTCTTTTAATTTTAATCTCTTTTTGTATTATTCTGCTGTTATTTAAAAATTTTATTAGCCAAGAAGACAGTGCATACCTATAATCCCAGCACTCGGGAGCCAGAGACAGGTAGAACCCTGTAAATTCAAGTTTATCCTGGCATACAGAGACACAGTTTCAGGACAACCAGGGCTACACAGAGAAACCCTATCTTGAAAAACCGGAGAAAATAAATAAATAAAATTTTAAGTCTTATTGTTTTCTTCTTCTAATCAATATTTCTATATGGGTGTGAGGTGCTCAGATTGATCCCAGGGCATTGGAAGTGTTAGGTAAGCACTCTACTGTGGATACTCCTAGGCCAAAAGCTAATTAACACCTAATTTCCCAAAGAAATACAATGATATGGGATGTTGTTCTGTATGCTGTGAATATGTGTCTCTCTTACTGGTTTAATAAAACACTGATTGGCCAGTAGCTAGTCAGGAAGTATAGGCAGGTATACCAGACTAGGAGAATTCTGGAGGAAAAAAAAAGGAGAGAGGGATCTAGAGGAGAGATGCCATGTTGACACCAGAGGAATATCATACCGGGCCTTACTGATAAGCCTCAGCCTCATGGCAATACATAGTTTAGTGGAAATGGATTAATAATTAAGAGAGAGCTAACCAACTGCCTGGAGTATGCAGTGCTTTTTCCTGGACTGCTCTTTGTCAAACAGATCTTGTCTCGTGCTTGGTGGTAAAGGGACTGCAATGCTCTTTCAGACCACCTGAGTTACAACCTCATGCAATTACAACTTCAGGGATCCTCTGGCCTCTGAAGACATGGGCACTCACATGCATGTACACATACACAAATAAAAATTTTAAATAATAATGATAAAATAAATCTTAAAATAGAACTTGTCTTCAAAGGCCATTCTATCCCTGGTGACAGTTTTCACCCAAAAAGTGATGAAGAGAGTTGAAATACCTAGATCTCTTGCCTCAGTTTAGGACAGCTCTATGAATCATGACATGCATATATAAGTGAGAAGGGTGTTTTGGAGACTTGCTTCTTGAATTCTTTGTAAATTTTGGAGATCAGCCCTCTGTCAGATGTGGGGTTAGTGAATATCTTTTCCCAATCTGTGGGTTGCCTTTTTGTCTTGCTCTTTTGCCTTACAGAAGCTTCTCAGTTCCAGGAGGTCCCATTTATTAATTGTCGATCTTAGTGTCTGTGCTACTGGAGTTATGTTCAGGAAGCTGTCTCATGTACCAATTTGTTGAAGAGTATCTCCCACTTTCTCTTCCAAGAGTTTCAGTGTGATTAGATTTATGTTGAGTTCTTTGATCCATTTGGATTTAAGTTTTGTGCATGGCGATAGATATGGATCTATCTGCAGTTTTCTACATGCCAATATCCAGTTATGTCAGCATCATTTGTTGAAGGAGCTTTCTTTTTTCCATTGTATAATTTTAGCTTCTTTGTTGAAAATCAGCTGTTCATAGGTTTGTGGATTAATCTCAGAGTGTTCAATTTTATTCCGTTGGTCTACCTGTCTATTTGTGCCAATACCAAACTGTTTTCAGGACTTGGCTCTGTATTAGAGCTTTAAGTCAGTGATGGTGAGGCCTCCAGATGTTGCCTTGTTGAACAGGGTTATTTTGGCTATCCTGGGTCTTTTTTTTCTATATAAAGTTGATTATTGTTCTTTCAAGGTCTGTGAAAAATTGTGCTGGGATTTTAATGGGGATTACGTAAAATCTGTATATTGCTTTCAGTAAGATTGCCATTTTTATTATGTTGATCCTACCTATCCAAGAGCATGGGAGATCTTTCCATCTTCTGGTGTCTTCTTTAATTTCTTTCTGTAAAGACTCAAAGGTCTTGCAATACAGGTTTTTCACTTGTTTGGTTAGGGTTACCCCAAGGTATTTTATGTTGTTTGTGGCTATTATTGTACAGAGCGATGTTTCTCTGAATTCTTTCTCAGCCCTTTTATCATCTGTATATAGTAGAACTAATGATTTTCTTGAGTTGATCTTGTATCCTGCAGCTTTGATGAAAGTATTTATCAGCTGGAGGAGTTCCCTGGTAGAGTTTTTTGAGTCACTTATGTAAACTATCATATCATCTGCAAATAGTGAAATTTTGACCTTTTCCTTTCCAATTTGTATCCCCTTGCTCTCCTTTTGTTGTCATATTACTCCAGCTAGAACTTCAAGTACAATATTGAAGAGATATGGAGAGAGTGGACAGTCTTGTCTGGATCCTGATCTTAGAGAAAGCACATTGAGTTTCTGTCCATTTAGTTTGATGTTGCCTGTTGGTTTGCTGTATATATCTTTCATTGTGTTGAGGTAAGTCCCTGTTATCCCAGATTTCTCCAAGACCTTTATCATGAAGGGGTGTTGGATTTTTTTCAAAGGCTTTTTCATCATCCAGTGAGAAGATGATGTGATTTTTGTTTCTCAGCTTGTTCATATGGTGGATTACACTGATGGATTTTCATATGTTGAATCAACCCTGCATGCAAAAAGTGGGGTGCAAAACTAACTAGAGAATTCTCAATAGAGGAGTCCAAAATGGCTGAGATTCACTTAAGAATGTGCTCAGTATCCCTAGCCATCTGGGAAATGCAAATCAAAACAACTCTGAGATATCATCTCACTCCTGTCAGAATGGCTAAAATCAAAAACTCCAATGACAGTTTATGCTGGAGAGGATGTGGAGAAAGGGGAACACTCCTCCACTGCTGGTAGAAGTGCTGACTTTTACAGCCACTTTGGAAATCAGTATAGAGATTCCTCAGGAAAATGGGAATAAGTCTACCACAAGACCCAGAAATTCCACTCTTAGGCATATACTCAAGAGATGTACATTCATACACAAGGATGTCTGTTGCACTATGTTCATAGCAGCATTATTTGTAATAGCCAGAACCTGGAAGCAACCTAGATGCCCCTCAACTGAAGAGTGGATAAAGAAAATGTGGTACATTTACAAAATGGAATACTATTCAGTGGAAAAAACAATGGAATCTTGAAATTTGCAGGCAAATGAATGACACTAAAAGAAACCATCCTGAGTAAGGTAACCCAGTCACAAAAAGAGAAACATGGTATGTACTCACTCATTTATGGATTTTAGACATGAATCAGGGGAGTGACAGCATACAATCTCACTGCCAGATTGTCTAGGAAACCGAACCTTCATCCAGAGACTGATGAAAGCATAGGCAGATACCCACAGACAAACACTGAACTGAACTCCTGGAATCCAGTGTCAGAAAGAGAGAACTGATAGGCAAAGGAGTTAAGACTGGGCTGGTTTAACCCATAGAAACAGTTGACCTGAACAAGGGGAAGCTCTTGAACCCCAGATTGATAGCTGTGTGGAAAGCATGGGACTGACCCAGACCCCCCCTCCCAAAATGTGGGTGTCAGTGAGGAGGCCTAGGTAATCTATGGGGCCTTGATAGTATTTATCCCTGACATACAAATAAACTTTGAGTGCCCATGCCACAATCTGGGATGCTCTCTCAGCCGGGACTCTTGGGGGAGGGCCTAGGCTCTTCCCTGGATGAAATGACAGTCACCCCAAGATCTACCCTTCCTGGGGATAGGAGTGGAGATTGGGTGGGGGAATAGGGGACCTGGTGGGGAGGGCAGGGGAGGAGTGGAAGGAGAGGGAGCTGGGGTTGACATGTGAAAAAAGCTTGTTTCTAATTTAAAAAAAGAAAAAAGAAGGAAGAAGGGTTGAAAGACAGGGCAACAGCTGTACTTGAAGCCTGGCCCTTGAAGCCTTAAATAAATGTGAACATTTTATTTAGGCTTAAGCCATCCTGACATATATTTTAGTTGTTTGCTGTTCTAGTTAGTGCTAGTGTTGCTTTGATAAAACACCATGCAAAAGCAACTTGCAGAAGAAATGGTTTATTTGGTTTACCTTTCCACAACACTGTTCATCATCAACAAATGTTAAGGCAGGAGCTCAAACAGCTCAGAGGCCATGGAGGGGTGCTACTTATTGGCTTGTTCTCCTGGCTTGCTCAGCCTGCTTCCTTATAGAACTAGGACCACCAGTTGACTAGGCCCTTCCACATCACTCACTAAATAAGAAAATGTTCCTACAATCTTGCTAGCAGCCAGATTTTATGGAGTCATTTTCATAATTGAGGATCCCTCACATCAGATGACTCTAGCTTGTGTTAAGATGACATGAAACTAACCAGCACACTGGCCAACTCCAACTCATATTTGAGTAACCCAGGTATCCCTCAGGCATAGAGCACAGTAGGGGATTATAGCCAATAAAATGAGTGACTATGCACAATGAACTTTGTTCTTACTTATGTATTATATATTATTCTTAGTTTAAAATGACTTCCTCTTACAGAATATAGTTCCATCATTTAGTTCACAAATTCATAGAAAAAATTTATTCCAAATATTTATCTCTTGAAATAGATGGTTTTTATAACTTATACCACTTTTATGTTATTATAATCCAGATATCTTATTCTTTTAAGATAATACAATAATTTAGAAAACTATAACTAGATGCCTAGCCCACATTTGTAATGTGAATCATACCTGATTTAAATCAAGTGTAAAACTCTTTATAAGTTTATTATTAAATAACAGGAACAAATGGATAAATTATACCAGGGAAAATTCCACATACATCCAACTGTCATTTGTCAAGAAGTAATACTCAATAATACTTATCAAACAACAAAGACCTTAACTATTGTCAACATCAAACAGATGTTAACTTGATGAATTGCTTATGTAACTTATGAGACAAATATTATCACCTAACCAATTTTATATGTGTGGTTAAGTTTCAGGGCTGGAAAGCAATTTGTCCAGAATTATAAGGAAATTCAATGACATACACCAGATTTAAATTCAAGCAGCTGAACATCAGAACACCCTAACTCTACCTATGCTATAACCTCTACAGTCAAGTTGCCACTTTCTTTCCACAGATATAATTGTCTTCTCGGATATAAATACAGTGGAAGCAGGTAAAGACAGAAGACATGAGCTATTCCAACCTCCACTACCAATGAATACTGAAGTAAAATTTAAAGCAGCTCAAACTATCTCTCTCACCAACAATAATTTGATATTGATGTGTCATATGATAATGAAAACTCATGTAAAGACTCTTATTAAGATAAAAATTATTTTATTACATATGAAATATAAGTGCCAACATTAAGGACCAGTTAGTTATACAGTTGGTTCCAAGAAAAACTTTCGAGATTTACCATGAGAGAGAGGAAGGAGAGGTTCCAAGCTTTGCAGGAAACCAAAAAGGTCAGTAACACAGGTTGTTTTAATTAAAATTTTGTGTTTGCATTGCAAATATTGTTTTGTGCTTTATAAATCCTAGATTTTAAATTGTCAAGAAGCCACTCTTTAAAGAGGTCAAAATAGGTCAATTAATACTTGCTGAATGCACTTGGTTGTACATGAGCTACACTCATTTCTCCACCTCTTAGCTCCTTTCTGAAAACATTTTTTATTTCCTATTCTATGCCCCTGAGTATATTGCTTATACTTACTTCTTAGGTTGCTTTTAAACATGCTTATGTTATTATAGTGAAATTGACATTTACTTCTCATATTATCAAGAAACTAAAACTACGTTCCAGATGCTTGGGGTTTAAAAGACTTCTAATAACCTTGAATTCCCAAAGTGGGCTACATCTAAATGAGTTGTTAGCTAAAGGGGTCCCTAGGAACAACCAAATAACCCAAGTTATTGCCAAGGCTATTGGTTGCTATCCACAAACTGATGATAAGGTCTTATTGCTGAAGATACAACCTGTGCAACTCACTGAACTTAGGGAAAGTGAGCTGGTCTCTATCTAGAGCCTTCATCCCTCTGACTAGTGTTCATAGTACTGGACACTACCAAAAGAGAAAGGTAAATGCTAATCCAGCTACAAAACCTTCAGTCTATAATGGTGACCTGCCTACCAGACATGAAATGGTGGCACAAAACTGATGTAAATGTCCTGGTTAGGGTTTCTATTGCTGTGAAGAGACACCATGACCATAGCAACTCTTATAAAGGAAAACATTTCATTGGGGTGGGCTGCAGTTCAGAAATTTAGTCTGTTGTCATCATGGCAGGATATGAAGGCATTCAGGGAGCCATGGTGCAAGAGAAGGAGCTGAGAGCCCTACAGCTTGATCTGTAGGCAACAGGAAATAAAGTGAGACCTTGATCTTACCTTGAGCATAGGAGACCTCAAAGCGGCACACTGGAGGATAGGAGACCTGAAGTGGCACACTTCCTCCAACAAGACCATACCTACTTCAACAAAGCCACACCTCCTAATAGTGCCATTTGCTATGAGGTTATGGGGTCAATTACATTCACTCTACCACAGTAACTAACTACTATTGCATTGGTTAAAAGGCCCATTCCATAAGATGGATCCTATCCCCTACACTGCTTGTGCAGCCAAAAACACAAGACTAGATAGACCAGGGACATAGGTGGAAAACAAATACTACTGTTCTGCTAAAGGAACATAGCAATAAAATGACTCCTAATGACATTCTGTTATACTCATATATCAGTGCCTTGCATAGTCACCATCAGAGAAGCTTCCCCCTGCAGCAGGTGGGAACAAAAGCAGAGGCTCATGCCCTGACAATATACAGAGGATGAGAAATCTTGGAATATTCAATCATAAATGGACTCGGCTAAATACTCCCCTGATGGGGATCAGGGAATGCTAAAGAAGAAGAGGTAGAAATACTGCTAAGATCCAGAGGGGATGGGAGACACCAAGGAAACAAGGCCTTCTAAAAAAACATCAGGACCAGTACACATAAGAACTTATAGAGACTGTGGCATCGTGTACAGGGCCTGCACAGGTCTGGGACAGATGGGGTCCCAGCACTGGGCAGGGAAGTAGACACAAGCCCACATCAAAGGAAAAATTAATTTTTTCAATGGAGCTTCACTCTTAAGATCAGGTTCCCTGACCAGCAGTAGATGGCCATCACAGAACCAACTCAATGCTGCTTATGGTAACTCTTGGTCTCATTAAGCATTGTCTGCTATTTATTTCTCCTTTTATTTTATTTAATTTTTTAAGCTTACAGGTCATCTGCATATATTTTATAGTTTCTAGTTTTGTGATTTTATGGGACTTCTGTGTGTATGGATATGTGTCTCTGGGTATACATGTGTTTTGTGAGCTTTTTCTTTATCTCCTTTTTTCTGTTTGTTTTGTCCTGTGCTGGTTGGTTTGTTTGTATTTTAACTTATTATTATTAAGGAGAGAAAGAAAAAGTGTGAATTTGGGTGGGTGGAGAAGTGAGAAGGGTCTAGAAAAAGTTGAGGGAAAATAATCAGACTGAATGGATGAAAAATATATTTTTAATTAAAATTGGAAAAAGACTTCTAATAGTCTTTAGATTATGTGTAGGTATAAGAGAGTGATTATAAATAGTAAATGCTCTGGGAAGTTACAGTATTTATTAAACAGTGGACACAGGGAAAATGTAATATCCAGTCTCTTAAATGAGAAAAGAAGAATGTATAGATGAAATATGTCCTTCCAAACTCATACACTGAAATCATCACCAAAAGGTGATAATATCAGAAATACTGGGAAATTACTAGTTTTGAGAGTGTAACACTAAAAGCGATGATGCCCTTATGAAGAGACCTCGGGGGCTCTTTTGTCCCTTCTACAACATGAAGACACAGAAAGAGAACATGTTTATGATCCAGAAGGGAAGAGTTAAATGTTTTGAGTCTTTGATCTATGACTTTCTATATTATAGGACTATTAAAATTCAAACTCTACTGCTTATAAAGCCATCCAGGTTATAGCAGATTGCAGGACTGTGAAAAGTCAAAACCCACTATTGATAAAGTCACCCAGGCTATGACAGTCTCCTCTAGGACCCTGAATATCCTAAGGCAGAGATTAGACTATAACTAACTGTTTAATAGGCATAAAACTTGTTGCATCCACTATGCAAGGCAGAATAGATGCTCCTGAATAAATCAAAAACAGAACTACTGTAACTACTATAAAATTCTACTATATCAATGTTGGTTATACTCAAAAGATTTAGATGTGAGTCTGTCATTGGGAACAACCCCCAGAAACTAGAAAAGTAAAAGGGGACAATGGGGGTTGCAAGAGACGGAGCTCTAGAGGCAGGTTAGCAGAAAGGGGAAATGGGAAAAACATGAAAGGGGACTTTATCTGGGGAGGGAGAGAGAAGGAATAGGGAAAAAAGACCAAAATTATTCAAAAGGCCATAAAACACACATTGTATGTGTATACATATTTAAATAATTTAATTGAAGTTATGCAACTTTGGAGTAAAGCAATTACAAGTCCTAACTAACTATAAAACCTACAAACCACAAAAATGACCATCATGGCAAGATGCATTGAAACACTACACCTGTATCTTGGGAGTAACTGACAGTTACATAATTAGACTTAAGACCAAATAGGAGAGAATTCATGCCTATAACTAGCTACGTCCTTGTGACTGATGAGGCCATGAACACTAGAAGAGAACTACTAAAGCCACATTCCTAAACCAATGTAATTCCCAACTGCATTCTAAATACCTATCCTTATATCCACAGATTAGTGAATCTCTCACCCCTCATCACAGAAGTTTCTTTTTGCAGCAACAGTAGACCATCACAGAAAGATACAACTGGTCAGAATGCAGAGAACAACTCACACTAAGGTGTCTATCCTCAACTGATACAACTGCAACACAGCTCCAAGATCTAAATCTCACAAAACTTCACAAGACAGGCAAAAAGAGTGTAATAGACAGAGGCCCAGGATTCTGCTGCAAGAAAAATGCCTTCTACACATGACAGAGTGCTGCATCCATGAAATCTTAACAATGTGGTCTCTAAAACAAGACCTGCCCAATGACATCAGTGACATCCAGCATGGATGGGGGAAATCTCCCAGGGTCTCATTCCTACATGAAGAGATATAAAAAAAATTCATGGCTGCTAAGAGGAATTAGTGTTCTCCAAGAATACGTTCCTGATAGATTACCCAACTCAATTTTTCATCCCTAAATAGATATACAAATGGGCAAAAACAAAAATACTCAGAAGATATAGACATAGATGGATAGATAGATAGATAGATAGATAGATAGATAGATGGTAGATAGATACATAGATAGATACATAGATAGATATCATGTACACATATATACATATATGTAGCAGCAGATGGATTTTTCTTTGTGCTGCCAGCTCACAAAAAAAAAGATACAGAGACTTATTGTTAATTATGAAATCTCAGCCTATAGCTTAAGCTTGTCTCACTAGCTCTTATAACTTAAATTAACTCATTTATACTAATTTATGTTTTGCTTCATGGCTTTTTACCTTTCTTGCAACTCCTGTATCCTCTACATTCCTCAAGCCCGAGCCTAGATTCATCTCTCCTTCTTCTCTCTCTGCCCAAAGTCCCGCCTATCCTCTTTCTGTCTAACTATTGACCATTCAGCTCTCTATTAAATCAATCAGAAGGTGCCTTGGCAAAGGCACATCTTCAGTGTATAAAAAGATTATTTTCCAACATTTAAATACATATGCAATAATAGTAATTAAATAAAAAGTTATGAAGTTGAGAGGAAGTTGAAGGAACATGGAAGGAGTAGAATGTGCGGTGGAAATTATGTAAATGCAGTATCTATGTATGAAATTCTCAGAAAAAAATGTTAGAAGCAGAATCCAAGAAAAATACAATCCCCATTGTATACCTGGGGACCCAGGTTTACTATGACACTATTCACAATAACCAAATTATAAAAATGGTCTAGTTGCCTACTAAGGGGTGAAGAAATGAAATATGATATGAATATTTTAAATGGAATAGTATTCAACCATAAATAAGAATGAAATGTTATCATTTTCAGGAAAGTGGGTGAAACTAGACACAGTCGTGAAGCAAAGCAGACTTTAAAGCCTATCTCCTTGCTATGGTAGAGGGAGGAATAGAGATCTTTGGGGTCTGTTCATAAAGGACACAATCCAACTTATGCACTCTGTGTTCCAAACCTAGGCATCTCCCAGTTCTTCCCACTGTTATTACAAGGAGGTAAATATTCCAAAATATGGCTGTAAATATTCAGTCAATAGTTTTTATCCTGCCCCCAGAATAAAGTATTTTCCTTCATGTGCATAACATGGGGGAAAGAGTTATTAGGGGGCGGGGGGAATCTGGGCAGAGAGAAATGGGGACAAAATAGTGAATGTATTCAAAGCCTGTTGTATGCATGTATGAAAATATCGTGACACTCATTATTTTGTAAAATTATAATATGCTAAATAAACCTCAAATTCCTGGGCTCATTTAGTTGCAAAGTTTCTTTCCATTTCAAGTCACATGCTATATTTTCAGTTGTTGAGCCAACTGAGTTTTAAAGCCAAGTAGAAAGAAAAAAAAACAGGAAAAGTAAAGATCCAAAGGCTGAAAGGATATTAAGAGGGAAAATTAATAAAGGGAAAAAGAGGGTTAATTTGAGTTGACTTTTTCTAGGCATTTATATCATACTGAGGGATGAACAACACCTTAGATATCAGAAGAGAAGGTGTATATTCACCTTGCATTCACTAAAACCTCCCTAAGTTCCCATGATTTCCACCACTCACACTCAGCACTGTGCCTCCTTAGTTAGATCTGGGTTTCTCAAAGATTAAATCATGTAAATTATTAAACACATTTATGTGTTAGCAAATTCATTCCTTTACACAGCAAAGAGCTATTTGATACCTGCAGAGTTGTAAGCAATGTTCTGGTCACTGAAGATTCATCCAATCATGAATAATCAGAAATATAACCCAAGCATGTACACATAATTTAGTTTTCCACAAGCTTCACTTTCCAAAAGTAAAGCAAAATAAGGCAAAAGTTATATTTCATGTATTTAAGTGTGTACAAATTTTAGCATTTCAGTATTAATGTATTCAAACAACAATGATATATTTTGCTTTCTTCAATTTGTCTTTAAAACATAGTGTAGCACTTAAGAATTCAACATTTCAGACTGTCATGGCCACCACAAGGCGAGTGGCTGCCAGACAGCAGACTGTATCTGGTGTTTCTCTTTTAATGACAATAAATGGATATGTAGAGTTAGTCGTTGTTGACTTAATTTTTTAGTACCATCTATTATCATTTCCTAAGCCCATTATCTCATTATAAATTTTGAAATGTTGACATTTTGCTATTCCTTGAAAATTTATTGCCAATATTTTTCTCTAGAGAAGCATTTTACCACAGTAGCTCTTCAGAGTCTAGGTATAGTTCTTTTGTATATCCTTGTCAACAATGGTCTAGTTTCCTAATATCTTTGGAAAGGGTCCATTGGGCAGAGGGGATACTATCATAACATGTGGGTTTTAACATATCTATTTTGTTTTAATGAGACATAATTTTTATTTATTTTTCAGTTTAAATTTAGATAAGAAACAAGGTTGCTTCACAAGTCACTTCCGGGTGGGTCCCTCTCCCTTTCCCTCCCCTCCTCCCGTGCCCTCCCCCCAATCCCCCCATTATCCCCTCATTTCCCCAGGGAGGGTGAGGCCCTCCGTGGGGGTGTCCATAGTCTGATGTGACATAATTTTTAAGGTCTGTCTATCATCTCCTCTCTTGTCTCTTTATTTCTTCTCTTCTATCCAGATATATCCCTTCTTGATGTTTTCCTTCTAACTATTTTCCCCCGCAAAATTTTCAAGCAATATAAAAATTGCAATGTGGTTACATTCCATTTTTTAAGTGAATGATTATGATGAATACAAGTAAAAGAAAAACTGCATGTTTTCCATATCCCTTACATAATTAAACATTTTTACATATTAGAGGTGTCCCAAGAACCCACATATCAAGCAACTTGATATAGATTAACAGAATGTAAGCAAGCAAGGTATTTTCCTCAGCTAGTTCTTTTACTGGCCAGCTGCATTTTGCAGTTACAAAGAAAGAGTCAAACATTTTGCTATTTATCTCAAAAGACAATCTTATAAAAAATCTTAAAAGAATAAGAAATCTAAACTTTAATATGTGAAAAGCAATCAATCAGTTCTATTTTAAATCTTCAGGGTGCATACCCACTCACCAACATATAGATATCAGGAAAATGGGCAGAAATGGGTACAAGGAACTAATCCTCACCTTTGATCACCAACCCATTCTAGCAAGAAATGCACATCAGTCAGCAATAGCCAGAATGCCATTGTTCTTGTTCCTTGACCTCAATGAGTACCTCACTCAACTCTGTGCCTTTCTAAACTTTAGACTATTTCCCAAGGTTTTCATCTTAAAGCTAGTAACAAAAACATCTCAACCTAACCTTAAGTCATATTTAAAGCTTTGTTTTAGCTATGGTGCACACCAAAATCCATGAACACATCTCACAACCTTAAGACTAAAAGAACTTGAGCTAACCTAACTTCTGGGACTCAGTTGTTTCTCTTAATAATTAACCTAAGCCACAGTCTATACAGCTCCTCAAAAGATACTCATATGTCTCAGCTAGCTGACATTTCTCTGTTCTTATTTTATTTTTTTATTTAAATTAGAAACAAGCCTGCTTCCTATGTCAATCCCAGCTCCTTCTCCCTCTCCTCTTTCTGCGCCCACCACCAGCCCCCCCATCCCATCTTCCCTCCACTCCCCAAAGTCTGTCATATCATCCGGGACAGGGCCCAGGCCCAGCCCCACGTGTCCAGGCCAAGAGTGCATTCCTCCACATGAAATGGGCTCCCAAAATCCATTTGTACACCAGGGATGAATACTGATCCACTATCAGAGGCCCCATAGATTGCCGAGGCTTCCTCACTGACATCTACATTTTGGGGGTCTGGGTCAATCCCATGCTGGCTTTTCAGCAATCCATCTGGGGTCCATGAGCTCCCCCTTGTTCAGGCCAGTTGCTTCTGTGGGCTTCACCAACCTGGTCTTGACCCCCTTGCCCGTCTCTCCTCCCTCTCTGCAACTGGGTTCCAGGAGTTCAGTTCAGTGTTTAGCTGTGGATGTCTACCTCTGCTTCCATCAGTCACCGGATGAAGACTCTAGGATGGCATATAAGGTAGTCATCAATCTCATTATATGGGTAGAGCATTTAAAGATTGTTCTTATTTTCTATCCTCTGCAGCTCCTGCTTTACCAGGAGCAGGGGCAACACTATATCCTACCTTCACCTGTATTGATTATCCTACTAAACTAACCTCTATGATAATACCTTACTCTATCTATTTAAAACCCTCAATCATCAAAATTCTATTTAAACTAACACTATTATTACGTAAATCATTGCTTCAGTTAAACAGTACAGCTTAGGAGGAAATCATCTGCATAATAACCCACAGGCAAAGATGCCCTATAGAACAGGAAATTTCCATGAGATAATCACACTATATGAAGGCAATGGGGATCTCCCCACACCTATTCACACCATGCCAGATACCAGAGAAAGATGGCTGTGGCAAACATGTAAAGGCACAGCCACAGCAAGAGACAGCCTGGAACGGAATCCCTTGGGACTTTGCTTATCCTTTGCTTCCTGGTGGGCAGACCTTCTGCTCCCCTGACATGGCCACCAGCATGACACTGTGCTGTTCTTGCAGAGGACCTAGATTTGGTTCCCTGCACCCAAATGGCAGTTCAAAATTGTAATTCCAGCTCCAATGAATCTGATGTTCTCTTCTGGCCTCTCTAGGTACTGCATTCATGGTTACACAGTAGAGCCTTACTCTGGGATTCAGAAAAACATCTTCCTGTCTCCATAGCTTGACCCTCATAGGTCAGGTGAAGGGAGAAAACATGGCCCACCACTAACTGCTCTCTCGTTATGACATGACTCTTCCCTTGATCCAGAGTTCTGTAATGCAGGTACAGATATTCCAACACTCAGACCAAAGGGGTGATTCTGTCCTCAGACTGTGTCCTCAGACTGTCTCCTCAGCCTGCAACCTCTGACTGACTGCTCAGACTGCCTGACATGATTATTCTTATTATCCCAAGTCTTTTCAGAATCAGTGCTTTCAAACTGAGCTCTGTGAGTTGGTTTTTTGTTTTGTTTTGTTTTGTTTTGTTTTATTTAACTCCAATAGCCTTGAGAAGGTTCTCTATCTATATGCAGGACATATTGAGCTTGGACTGTATGTTTTCCTGCCACAGACCTAGAATTAGGCATTTTTCTGAAGTCCAATAGACAATAGAATTTAGAGAACACAGTATATGGGGGAAGAAAAATACTAAAAGAGAGGTAAGGAAGGAAATCTGCCTATAAAGCTAGGAAAGGACACACCCATGGGCCAGGAAACCTCAAGGAAACAAATGACATCAACACAAGGAGGGGAAATGTGTTTTAAGTCAAGAAAAGACGAGCTCCATCAAATTTTAGTTTTGGTGAGTTTAGGAAAATCCAAGGCTCAGTATTTTAGACTCTATGCTGCTTAGCTTTTGCCAACTTCACACAACTTGGAGACAATTGAGAGGAGGGAACCTCAGCTGAGAAATTGCCTCTGTCACACTATCCTTCAAGTCTGTGGGATATTTTTTTCTCTTTATTGAAAATTGATTGTCCCACATAATATATCCTGATTAAGATTTCTCCTCCTAGTGATGAGCAAACAGGTCAAGACCATGCTAGTGAAATCCACAAAGACTGCTGACCTGACAAGGGGAAGCTCTTGAACCCCAGACTGATGGCTAAGAGGCCAACAGAGGAGTGATCCAGGCTGCATGGATGTAGTGTAAGTGAGGAGGCCTCAGAAATCACTGGGGCCTTGTGTAGTAGATCAGTGTTTACCACGGCCTATGAATGAACTTTGGGAGCCCATTCCATATGGAGGGATGCTCTCTCAGCCTAGACACATGGGGAAGGCCTAGGTCCTGCCCTGGATGAAATGACAGACTCTGTAGATCCCCTGGGGAATGATATGGGGGTTGGGTGGGGGGGCTGGTGAAGGGGCAAGGGAGGAGGGGTGGGAGAGGGAACCGGGATTGACATGTGAAGCATTCATGTTCCTAATTTAAATAAAAACATATATTGAGGGGGAAAAAAGATTTCTCCTTTTCCTCCTCTAGGTTTCTCACCACATTCCCTCCCATCCAGATCTATTCCCTTTAGGACTCTCATTAGAAAAGAAAAGGCTTCAAAGAAATAATAAATATTACAATCTTTATTGTAATACTAGTAATAAGAAATATTATAACATAGAATATGAGATAAAACAAAACCTATCTCATCAGAGTTGGACAAGAAAAACAAACAGAAGAAAGAAGCCCAAGAGAAGGCACAAGAAACAGAGACACACCCACTCACACACCCAGAAGAAACAGAGCCCCCCCACTCACACACCCAGAAGAAACAGAGGCCCACCCACTCACACACCCAGAAGAAACAGAGGCCCACCCACTCACACACCCAGAAGAAACAGAGACCCACCCATTCACACACCCAGAAGAAACGGAGACCCACCCACTCACACACCCAGAAGAAACAGAGACCCACCCACACACCCAGAAGAAACAGAGACCCACTCATTCACACACCCAAAAGAAACAGAGACCCACCCATTCACAAACCCAGAAGAAACAGAGACCCACCCATTCACACACCCAGAAGAAACAGAGACCCACCCATTCACACACCCAGAAGAAACGGAGACCCACCCACTCACACACCCAGAAGAAACAGAGACCCACCCACTCACACACCCAGAAGAAACAGAGACCCACCCATTCACACACCCAGAAGAAACGGAGACCCACCCACTCACACACCAAGAAGAAACAGAGACCCACCCACACACCCAGAAGAAACAGAGACCCACCCACACACCCAGAAGAAACAGAGACCCACCCATTCACAAACCCAGAAGAAACAGAGACCCACCCACTCACACACCCAGAAGAAACGGAGACCCACCCACTCACACACCCAGAAGAAACGGAGACCCACCCACTCACACACCCAGAAGAAACAGAGACCCACCCACTCACACACCCAGAAGAAACAGAGACCCACTCACTCACACACCCAGAAGAAACAGAGACCCACTCGCTCACACACCCAGAAGAAACAGAGACCCACCCACTCACACACCCAGAAGAAACAGAGACCCACACACACACCCAGAAGAAACAGAGACCCACCCATTCACAAACCCAGAAGAAACAGAGACCCACCCACTCACACACCCAGAAGAAACGGAGACCCACCCACTCACACACCCAGAAGAAACAGAGACCCACCCATTCACAAACCCAGAAGAAACAGAGACCCACCCACTCACACACCCAGAAGAAACGGAGACCCACCCACTCACACACCCAGAAGAAACGGAGACCCACCCACTCACACACCCAGAAGAAACAGAGACCCACCCACTCACACACCCAGAAGAAACAGAGACCCACACACACACCCAGAAGAAACAGAGACCCACCCATTCACACACCCAGAAGAAACAGAGACCCACCCACTCACACACCCAGAAGAAACAGAGACCCACCCACTGACACACCCAGAAGAAACAGAGACCCACCCACACACCCAGAAGAAACAGAGACCCACTCATTCACACACCCAGAAGAAACAGAGAACCACCCATTCACACACCCAGAAGAAACAGAGACCCACCAATTCACACACCCAGAAGAAACAGAGACCCACCCATTCACACACCCAGAAGAAACAGAGACCCACCACTCACACACCCAGAAGAAACAGAGACCCACCCACTCACACACCCAGAAGAAACAGAGACCCACCCATTCACACACCCAAAAGAAACAGAGACCCACTCACACACCCAGAAGAAACAGAGACCCATCCACTCACACACCCAGAAGAAACAGAGACCCACCCACTCACACACCCAGAAGAAACGGAGACCCACCCACTCACACACCCAGAAGAAACAGAGACCCACCCACTCACACACCCAGAAGAAACGGAGACCCACCCACTCACACACCCAGAAGAAACAGAGACCCACCCACTCACACACCCAGAAGAAACGGAGACCCACCCACTCACACACCCAGAAGAAACAGAGACCCACCCACTCACACACCCAGAAGAAACAGAGACCCACCCACTCACACACCCAGAAGAAACAGAGACCCACCCACTCACACACCCAGAAGAAACAGAGACCCACTCATTCACACACCCAGAAGAAACAGAGACCCACCCATTCACATACCCAGAAGAAACAGAGACCCACCCATTCACACACCCAGAAGAAACAGAGACCCACCCACTCACACACCCAGAAGAAACAGAGACCCACCTACTCACACACCCAGAAGAAACAGAGACCCACCCACACACCCAGAAGAAACAGAGACCCACCCATTCACAAACCCAGAAGAAACAGAGACCCACCCACTCACACACCCAGAAGAAACGGAGACCCACCCACTCACACACCCAGAAGAAACGGAGACCCACCCACTCACACACCCAGAAGAAACAGAGACCCACCCACTCACACACCCAGAAGAAACAGAGACCCACTCACTCACACACCCAGAAGAAACAGAGACCCACTCGCTCACACACCCAGAAGAAACAGAGACCCACCCACTCACACACCCAGAAGAAACAGAGACCCACACACACACCCAGAAGAAACAGAGACCCACCCATTCACAAACCCAGAAGAAACAGAGACCCACCCACTCACACACCCAGAAGAAACGGAGACCCACCCACTCACACACCCAGAAGAAACAGAGACCCACCCATTCACAAACCCAGAAGAAACAGAGACCCACCCACTCACACACCCAGAAGAAACGGAGACCCACCCACTCACACACCCAGAAGAAATGGAGACCCACCCACTCACACACCCAGAAGAAACAGAGACCCACCCACTCACACACCCAGAAGAAACAGAGACCCACACACACACCCAGAAGAAACAGAGACCCACCCATTCACACACCCAGAAGAAACAGAGACCCACCCACTCACACACCCAGAAGAAACAGAGACCCACCCACTGACACACCCAGAAGAAACAGAGACCCACCCACACACCCAGAAGAAACAGAGACCCACTCATTCACACACCCAGAAGAAACAGAGAACCACCCATTCACACACCCAGAAGAAACAGAGACCCACCAATTCACACACCCAGAAGAAACAGAGACCCACCCATTCACACACCCAGAAGAAACAGAGACCCACCACTCACACACCCAGAAGAAACAGAGACCCACCCATTCACACACCCAAAAGAAACAGAGACCCACTCACACACCCAGAAGAAACAGAGACCCATCCACTCACACACCCAGAAGAAACAGAGACCCACCCACTCACACACCCAGAAGAAACGGAGACCCACCCACTCACACACCCAGAAGAAACGGAGACCCACCCACTCACACACCCAGAAGAAACAGAGACCCACCCACTCACACACCCAGAAGAAACGGAGACCCACCCACTCACACACCCAGAAGAAACAGAGACCCACCCACTCACACACCCAGAAGAAACAGAGACCCACCCATTCACACACCCAGAAGAAACAGAGACCCACCCACTCACACACCCAGAAGAAACAGAGACCCACCCACTCACACACCCAGAAGAAACAGAGACCCACCCATTCACACACCCAGAAGAAACAGAGACCCACTCACTCACACACCCAGAAGAAACAGAGACCCACCCACTCACACACCCAGAAGAAACAGAGACCCACCCACACACCCAGAAGAAACAGAGACCCACTCATTCACACACCCAGAAGAAACAGAGACCCACCCATTCACATACCCAGAAGAAACAGAGACCCACCCATTCACACACCCAGAAGAAACAGAGACCCACCCACTCACACACCCAGAAGAAACAGAGACCCACCTACTCACACACCCAGAAGAAACAGAGACCCACCCATTCACACACCCAGAAGAAACAGAGACCCACTCACACACCCAGAAGAAACAGAGACCCATCCACTCACACACCCAGAAGAAACAGAGACCCACCCACTCACACACCCAGAAGAAACAGAGACCCACCCACTCACACACCCAGAAGAAACAGAGACCCACCCACTCACACACCCAGAAGAAACGGAGACCCACTCACTCACACACCCAGAAGAAACAGAGACCCACCCACTCACACACCCAGAAGAAACAGAGACCCACCCACTCACACACCCAGAAGAAACAGAGACCCACCCACTCACACACCCAGAAGAAACAGAGACCCACCCATTCACACACCCAGAAGAAACAGAGACCCACCCACTCACACACCCAGAAGAAACAGAGACCCACCCACTCACACACCCAGAAGAAACAGAGACCCACCCACTCACACACCCAGAAGAAACAGAGACCCACTCACTCACACACCCAGAAGAAACAGAGACCCACTCATTCACACACCCAAAAGAAACAGAGACCCACCCACTCACACACCCAGAAGAAACAGAGACCCACTCATTCACACACCCAAAAGAAACAGAGACCCACCCACTCACACACCCAGAAGAAACAGAGACCCACCCATTCACACACCGAGAAATCCCCTAAAAATGCTAACTGGAAGCTATGGCATATACAGAGATGACCTGGTGCTGACCCATGCTGCCCTGTGCTTGCTGCCTTAGTTCAAATGATCTTTGATCACGTTGCTTCTGAAGGCCTTGTTTTCTTGGTGCCCTCATCCCCCCTGGCTCTTACACTCTTTCTGCCTCCTCTTTGGAGGGATTCCCTGAGCCCCAAGTGTTTTGATGGAGTCATCCCAATTAAGGCTAAGTGCTACAAGAACTCTCACTCTCTGCATAATGTCTGGCTGTGGTCTCTGTATTTGTCCCATCTGCTGCAGAAGGAAACTTCTCTGATGATGTCTGAACAAGGTGCTGATCTGTAAGTATAGCAGAATATCATTAGGACTCATTTCATCTGTGGAATGTTCTATTGATCAGTGATTGATTTGAGAATGCCTAGCACACTATGGTCAATGCTACATCTGGGTGGGCGTGTGGCCCTAGGATGTATAAGAAAGCCAGCTGAACAAGCCATGGGAGCAAGCCAGTAAGCAGCATTCCTCCAAGGTCTCTGCTGCAGCGCCTGCCCTCCAGATTCCTGCCTTGAATTCCTGCTCTAACTTTCCTTAAAGATCAACTGTGGCATGGAAGTGTCAGCCAAATAAATGCTTTCCTGTCCTACCTAGCTTTTGGTCAGCACTGTATTACAGTAACAGAGAAGGAAACTAAAACAAATTGGTACCAGAACATGAACTATTGTGGTGACAGGCCTGATCATCCTACTTTGGGAGGACTTTGACATGTTTGGAATGTTGAGGCAGGAAAGTCAATCCCAATTCTTAACAGACTGTTCTGGGAAAGACAGAGGTATTGGAGAAGTTAGATGGTAGAGGCCTGGCTTATGAAGATTCCAAGGGAAGCAAAGACTAACAGGGATATTCAAATGATATATTTGACTTAAGATTCTGTGGTTTCTGGTCAGCTGAGGCTGAATAATCAACTGTTAGTAACAAGGGATCAACACCCTGTAACCATTGCTTTACAGGGACAATCAATGTTAGTTATCTGGAGCTGAAAAATTAGTTGTGAATAATAAAAGACCAGCATTATTGAGACAAAATCTTCATAGAGGCATTTCCTCTGAGTCAGCACACAGAAGATGTGGCCCAGCAATGGTTCAAGCCAGCAACTGAGCATAGTAATGCTCAGTCTCCCATAGAGTAGTGGCTTTGGAAGCATGAAAACTGCAAGATTGAAGAAGTCTTACAGAACAGCTGAGACTTGGCAATGTGTGGCAGGGTTTGAGTCCCTGAAGACAGGTCAGGAAATCACTGGTGAAGGTGCAACTTCAGTTGCTGTAGAGACTCCAAGGTATTAAAAATGTCAGGATCAGCCGGGCGTTGGTGGCGCACGCCTTTAATCCCAGCACTCGGGAGGCAGAGGCAGGCGGATCTCTGTGAGTTCGAGGCCAGGCTGGACCAACAGCCTCCAAAACAGAGAAACCCTGTCTCGTAAAACCAAAAAAAAAAAAAAAAAATGTCAGGATCATGGGACGGCTACCAAGAGCAAGATAGGGTGTGGAGTGGAGCAAGCCTGAGCCTCTGAGATGAGTTCTAGATGCTATGGTTGGCAGAGCTGGAGATGGGAAGCACCCCAACCTCTTTGGGGCCCAGAAGACCATAGGTGATAAAATTCAGCTACACTGCTTGATACTGGTTTTGCTTTTATCTGATTATAACTGTGACTCTTCCTTCTTGGAATAAGAAGTACTTAACTTGCTTTTTCATTTAATTGGAGCCCACAGTGAAAATCCTGGATATTTTAAAGAGACATCAAGCTTTTAAGTGATGGAATAACATAAAGACTATGGGACCTTTAAAGGTGTCCTATATTTCGTATTTTGATCTTAATATTAACATGATCATAGGACCAAACAGGAAGGGAAAGGTTGTGGTTTAATACTGCTATGTATATGTGTCAAATTGACAAGGAGCCAATTAATTTTGATTTTTGTCAACTCATCAAAACTACAAATGCCTGAGAAGAGGAATTGCCTCCATCAGATTGCCTTGCAGGTATGCCTATGAGACATTTTCTTGATTAATAATTGATGTGGGAAGGCAAGTGATCCTGGGTGGTATAAGAAAGCAAGTTGAACAAGCCACTGGAACAAGCCAGTAAGCAGAATTCTTCCAAGGTCTCTACTTCACTTCCTGCCTGCAGATTCCTGCCTTGAGTTCTTGCCCTAACTTCCGTTGATGACAAGCAAGTATGAGCCAAATAAATGCTTTCCTCCACCAAATTGTTTTGGTCACTGCTTTATCACAGCAATGGAAATTTAACTGGAACAAACTTGTTCTCCTTTTTCTTCATTTTTTGTTTAGTCCCTAGGTGAGCTTGTCATTCTTCCAGGCCTGAGTACCTTGGTTTATAAACTGACATGAAACTGCCCTAATCTCTTCCTTAATCTCAATGGGTACAACATGTTGCCTGCTCAATATGTCCATGTGGATATCTGGAATGTGTCCCTAGTTCCACAAAAGCAAATTTTGATTTCCATGTCTAGTTCCAAACTACTTCTTGCCTGGTACTTCTGATCTCAGTAAACGCTCAGCCCCCCAAGTTAAAAACATGAAAACCTATCATTGTTTTTCCTCACATCAGGAAATTCTGTCAGTTTCTCACATTTCTTCCCTTCTACTCCTCTTTATAGCAATATTTGCCTTCTTACTCTCCACGTAGACCATTTGCGTCAGTCTCATATTTATATTTGTATTTTTAAATTTTGTTTTATTCTTTACTATCTTTGATCTGAGTAACAGCCAGCACCACAATTCTAATACATTAGTTAGATAATGTTCCATCCTTAGGGACATCCATCCAAATGTGTCCCATTAAAGAATCCAATAATCTGGTCTTTCAATCTGGACAAGCTATAGCATCTAAAAATATGCTACCTACCCCCTTCATTCCTTTTATTACAAAACAACTGAGACCCTGCGGAGAGAACTTATAAAGTAGATATATAAGCAGACTCACCAGAGAGTTCAGAGATTGATGAATGACACAAGTTTTGATTTGTTTTGTGTCTTATGTGTCCTAGTCTGTTCTCATTCCAAACATTAGCAAGTACACACACACACACACACACACACACACACACACACACACACACACACACTCAGTATCCATTCTTTTTTATCAAAGACCAAAGCAAGAGGACGTGGAAAAGAGCGTAACATTTGACCACACCAGCTTTATTCCAGGTGAATACCAGGACAGAGAAGCACACAGCCAACTGTGCTCTGCAGGTATTGCAACCATTCTGAATCTTAGTACTGTGTTGCCTACACCACTGCCCTGCTATAATATGACACCATGCATTCTCCTTCCACTTAGAAGACTGAAATAAGGAAATCCCACAAAGACCGCTAAGCATACACTTCAGAATCAACACTGCAGAAAGTATGAATTTAAATGAATTTGGAATACTTTTTAAAATTGCTCTGGTCTCTGAAAAGCAAGAATGGGACTAAGCCAGAACAGTACAGCGAAAACTTTGAGAACCAAACTGACATTTGAACCACAGCCTACAAAGGTATGATAGGATGTACATTTTTAATATAAATGCTGAAACCTCACTAAAATAGAAATTTTAAATAGAAAATAGAGTCTCATATCTAGTGGTCATAATGTTCAGGATGAATATAAAGCTACTCATTGTAGCAAAATCATGAAAAACTTCAAACTTAAGTAAGGAAAACATAAATTACAACTTCATTTAGAAGTGTCATGTGTTGGAATAATCTGTAATAAATCTAAAGCAGCCACAATAAAATATTTCCATAAAAACTGTAAATTCTCTTTAAAGAAAGAAATAAAATGCTTATAAAAGAAATAGAAAATAGAAAAAATCAAATATAGGTTTTAGACCTGGAAACTACAACTAAAGAGATTAGAAATGGATTGACTTAAGAGTTTCCAGGAGATGACAGAGTTTAAAAAGCCAGTGTATTTCAGGGGATGACTGTGAGAGGGAGGGGGACATAAGAACAAGTATAAAGACACATGTATATGAGCTCCTCTCATGTGCTAACTGAAAACTTAATTAGAAGGAGGGAGGGCCATAGGAGGGGCTGAAGAGTTAGTTCTTAATGGAAAGGAGAGGGAGGAACAAGAGAACATAATGGAAAGATGTGACCTGAGACAATAGGATGAACTATTTGGAAGGCAGAAGAAATCATCACAGGTGGGGAGAGGGTTGAAAGAAGGCAGTGGTGGGACTGAGTAAGAATGGGGTATGATGAATTTTATACACACACATA
This sequence comes from Mesocricetus auratus, assembly GCF_017639785.1. Taxonomy (NCBI): domain Eukaryota; kingdom Metazoa; phylum Chordata; class Mammalia; order Rodentia; family Cricetidae; genus Mesocricetus; species Mesocricetus auratus. Next base: position 34,026,795 of record NW_024429201.1, read on the forward strand.
TACATGGAAATAGCACAGTAAAACCCATTATTTCACACAGTAACTAAAACAATTAATGATTTTATTAGAAAATAAGCCAGTGCTTCAAGGTCTATTATAGAGGAATAATCCTGAATACAGCTTGGTATTGGCACAAAAATAGACAGGTAGACAAATGGAATAGAATTGAGCACCCTGAGATTAATCCACAAACCTTTGAACAGCTGATTTTCAACAAAAAGCTAAAATTATACAATGGAAAAAAGATAGCATCTTCAACAAATGGTCTGGCATAACTGGATGCTGGCATGTAGAAGACTTCAGATAGATCTATTTCTATCGCCATGCACAAAACGTAAGTCCAAATGGATCAAAGACCTCAACACAAATCCAGTCACACTGAACCTCTTAGAAGAAAAAGTGGGTGGTACCCTTGAACGAATTGGTACAGGAGACCTCTTCCTGAACATAACACCAGTAGCACAGACACGGAGATCAACAATTAATAAATGAGACCTGAAACTGAGAAGCTTCTGTAAGGCAAAGGACACAGTCAGCAAGACAAAAAGGCAACCCATAGATTGGGAAAAGATATTCACTAACCCCACATCTGACAGAGGGTTGATCTCCAAAATTTACAAAGAACTCAAGAAGCAAGTTTCCAAAACACCAAAGGATCCAATTAAAAAGTGGGGAACAGACCTAAATAGATAATTCTCAGTAGAGGAGTTTAAAATGGCTGAGAGACACTTGAGAAAGTGCTCAACATCCTTAGCCATTAGGGAAATGCAAATCAAAACAGCTCTGAGATTCCATCTTACTCCTGTCAGAATGGCTAAGATCAAAAACACCAATGACAGCTTATGCTGGAGAGGATGTGGAGAAAGGGGAACACTCCTCCATTGCTGTTGAGAGTATAAACTTGTACAGCCACTTTGGAAATCAGTATGGAGATTCCTCAGTAAAATGGGAATCAGTATACCACAAAACCCAGCAATTCCACTTTTAGGCATATATCCAAAGGATGCACATTCATACTGCAGGGGTGTCTGTTCCACTATGTTCATAGCAGCATTATTTGTAATAGCCAGAACCTGGAAGCAACCTAGATGCCCCTCAACGGAAGAGTGAATAGAGAAAATGTGGTACATTTGCACAATTACTACTCAATGGAAAAAACAATGGAATCTTGAAATTTGCAGGCAAATGAGTGAGGTAGCCCAGTCACAAAAAGAGAAACATGGTATTACTCACTCATATATGGATTTTAGACATGGATCAGGGGAGAGTCAGCCTACGATCCCATCGCCAGTGAGTCTGGGAAACAGGGAGTTTCCCAAGAGAGATATGCATGATACCCCAGAGAAGTGGAATGAGGCAAGATCTCCTGAGCAGATTGGGAACATGAGGGGAGGTGAGAGAGAACTTGGAAAAAGAGAGGGGGAGAAGAGGAGGGGAGAGGAAGACATGGGGGAGCAGGAAGGTTGAGTCAGGGGAAGAATAGAGACAAGCAGGATGAGAGATACCATAATAGATTGAGTCATTATAGATTTGAGGAGAGAGCTGACACTAGTGAGATTTCCAGAGATCTACAAGGATGACACCAACTGGCAAACTAAGCAATAGTGGAGAGACTACCTTAAATACCTTTCCCCAATAATAAGACGGATGACTACCTTATATGCCATCCTAGAACCTTCATCCAGTGACTTATGGAAGCAGAGGCAGAGACCCACAGCTAAACACTGAACTGAACTCTGGGAACCCAGTAACAGAGAGGGAGGAGTGATGAGCAAAGGGGTCAAGACCGTGCTGGTAAAACCCACAGAGACAGCTGACCTGACAAGGGGGAGCTCTTGGACCCCAGACTGGTAGCTGAGTGTTGAGTGTTGTCTTCCCGCCAGCCTGGTTCCAGAGCTGCATCAGTCCCAAATGAACACACAGGAGGCTATATTAATTATTAAGCTGTTGGCTGTTTGCTTGGTTTCTTACTGGCTATCTCTGACTTAAGTATTTACCCCATAATTGCTAATCTAAGTATTTATCTTACCGAAGAAAGGGGTCCAGACCTCTTATTCCTATGGCGGCTACATCATGACTCCCTGTGTTTCTCTTTCCCAGAATCCTCCTCCACTCCTAATCCTACCTATCTTGCTTCCCTATTGGCCAACAGTGCTTTATTGACATATACACAGGACTTCCCCATCAGCTGAGAGGCCAGCAGGGGACTAATCCAGACTCCCGGAATGTGGGTGTCAGTGAGGAGGTCTCAGCAATCTCTGGGGCCTCAGATTCATGAATCAAGTACCGGGCTTGGACCCACTAGTTTTAACTGTGGTCTGGGAAGGTTACTAAAGGACAGAAGCCAGGAAAACAGAGGTAGGCAGTTTAAATGTCCTAACAGGAGGCACCATCCATTTGTAACACAACCCCTATGCCTGCAGCTCAGAGAACAGGTCAGAAGAGGGGCCAGAGAAATTGTAAGAGCTTGAGGATGAAGAAAAAGAAAAAAAGGGGGATAGAAAGGGAGAGAGAGAGGGAGGGAGGGAGAAAGAGAAGGAATAGCTACGCTCATTATCAGGAGAGTGAAAACTGAGAATTTTTCACTGTAGCACAGGGTCTACAAGAATGGGAAAGAAAGGAATAAAAAAGGAAACTACAAAGCCCTATCCGATGCTGAGAAAGGAATGTGGTGCCTCCACCCCAGCTTCCTCACCCTGCCCTGACTTAGTGTGCAGCATGCGGGTTCCCTGCTGTTCTTCCAGCTCACCCACCCTCTCCAAGGTGCTCTCAGTATAGCTAGCTAGCTGCCTGCCTTTGTAGGTCCCTGAAAACTCACCTGCAGAGAGACTTCTCTGAGCACTTCTTACAGAATAGCACTGTTCATCACTCTATCCCATAACTCAATTTCGCTTTTGTTTGTAAAATCAATGATTTTACATTGTCTTTTCACTAGAATGAAATTGCCTCTTCTTTTTTTCACCAATATATCTCCTGCCATTAGAGACAATGTTTGGTTCATAGTGAATTGTCAAACTTTGTATCTCTAGACTTCCAAAAGATATCTTTCATTTCTGGAAAAAAAAATAGAACTCTCTGCTTCTGTTGCCATTGCTGGATGATATGGTGATAATTAACATATTAATGACTAAATTAGGGATGAAAACAAAATGCGAATTAGATTTGCTTGTAGACAGAGAAAAAGGACCTAGAGAGCCATATGAGCAACAATTTTAGAAATGAAAGGGAATTCAATCTAAGGAATGTTCAGAGAGTATGAAATGGAAAAAAAGAGTTGGTCAAATGATACCAACTTACCCAAGATGGAAACACATTTTGTACAGTGATGACCACAGTTAGTAATATACTCTATGCTTGAACATTGTTGAGAGAGTGGATCTTAGGCAATAATGATAATGATAATAATAATATTTTTAACTGACAAATAGAAGAGCTCACTGGCTCTGGGGACCCTACAGTGATGTGGATGATCAGAGCAACATACTGCAACCAATGAGGAAGCAAGCGTGAGAGCAAATACAGAAGATCCCAAGAGGACAAGGAGTCATCATTGTGCCACCTCATCAGTGAATGGAACAGCGCTGAATTCTAACACTGCTTCCTTCTGTAGGGCACTATAAATTTTGCCAACATTATTTTAAGCAATTCATAAAATAGCTATTATTTGGGTATAATTGAAGATGGTCACATCTATTTTTAGTTGAGGGTTATTTCTTCTTACAGATGAAATTACCTCTAACTGATACAATATTTGAATTTGTTTCTCCTTTTAGTAATTTCTCTGAAGAAAATTAATTGAAATATGTAGAAAATTTTGCTTTCAAAGTGATTATTAAAGTACTATCATATAATTTTTTGCAATAGTACAAAGGGAAACATCACATATAGGAGCATCCAAATGATTACACAACAATTAAATATATAAATTTTCTTGTAAAATCTCTTAACATAAAATATCATAATACTAAATAAAATTAAAAAGTATAAAGATTTAGAAGTTGTTCAAAGCCTGATAGGAAATATACCTAAAATGCTTCCTTTGTATATTAGTCATAAGATTATAACTGACAGGTTCTATTTTGGTTTTTTTATTATTATTATTTGTTTCAGTTAGCCATAGAAGCTGGGTGGTGGTGGTGCATGCCATTAATCCCAGCACTAGAGAGGAATGCAAGGTGGGTGGAGACAGGAGTGCAGTGTTTTCGGTATGCAGTCACTCTGAGGACAGGACCACCCCCACCTTGGTAGAGATAAGAACTCTCTAGTGGCTGGCTGCTTTGCTTTTCTGATCTTCATTTTAAGCCCTATTATCTGCCTCTTTATTTTTATTAATCATGGTAGGAACTCTCCGGATTATTCCTACAATGTTTCTATCAATCCAGAATCTGAAATCTAATTTTTAAAAGACCAGTAATTTCAGCCAAATACTTCTGTTCCTAAAGTAGACAAGATGGTGTAGCTGGAAAACTGCTGAACTCACCCAATACCCAATTTGCCTTTCGGTCAAATATAGTATGCATGAATGAAATTCCCAAAGAACTAATAAAATAGTGCATCTTAAAAAGCACACACAGACATACACACACACACATGCTCATACACACACACACATGCTCATACACACACACACATGCTCATACACACACACACACACACACACACACACACTGTTTATCACAAGGAATATCCAGCAATATCTGAATTCTTACCTAGGTTTGGACAGAAATTACTGGAATAAAGAAGAACCAGATAATTAAAACTCTAAAGCTACTCCAAAGAGCATCATGATAGAGTCTTCCAAAGTACAAAAACCTTGAAGGAGACACAATGTCATTGGACTGAAATATCACAGTCTTTTTAAAAACTAGCCCTTTACAAGATTATTAGAAGGGTTCTTAATCCTTTTTCACTTTTTTCAAGTGAAAAAGAAAGATTTAATCAATGCCTGGAGTGCAGCAACGTCATATTCATGTTCTATGTGTGTGCATGACCTCGTCACATCATTGCAAAGATGAAAGAATTAAGAGAGAAGATATTTGGAAGCAAAATACTATCTACAAAGCCCACCTCTACATATAAAGACTAACAAAAAGTTTATTAAAGATTAATAAAAATATTAAATTTTTTCTATGGGGAGAATACAGACTGCCACAAAGCTATCAGTTGTGTTGCTGAGTTTATTTGGAAGCAAATCAGACATGTGAACTTTAGATCAGTGAAGAAAAAAACAATATAAAGAGAGCAGAGAAATAAAAACTAATTATGTCACTGGGCAGTAGTGGCCTTTAATCCCAGTACTGCAGAGGCAGAGGCAGGCAGACCTCTGTGCCCAACCTGGTCTACAGAGCAAGCTCTAGGACAGCCAGGGCTACACAGAGAGAAACCCTGTCTGGAAAACATACATATACATGTTCACTACACACATTTTATTGCGTCTGTTTCAGATTTTGGCTTCTTGGTAATGTTCTTAAAGTGAGAATCTTATCCTGAACCAAAGTTTTAAATGACTTGAATGGAGATGCATTCCATAAGCTGATGATGCTCGCCACAATAGCCATAGGCCAGGAGGTAAAAGTCCCAGTGCTAGATGACATATCACTTACTAAATTTTTGGTTAGGGGGGAGACCCCCAAATTCTACAAAATAACACAGGGTATAGTCATTTCTCTTGGTTGGCCACTAGATCTTGAAAGTAAGACAATATATACTTTGGTGATAAGATATGGAGAAATCAAACTAAATTAACATGGGGACTTCTCATCTGTATAGCTTTCAAAGTACTACATAGGCTGTGTGAGAGAAAAAGTCACCAATGGTTTTATGCAATTGTGACCCCTGTGAGATATAATTACACCTGCCAGATATGATGCATTCTATGAGGCAATAGTGCCATCATATTAGAGGGGCAGTTAACTGCTTTCTAATTGAGTTTCAGACACACTGCATGAGAGCAAACTTGGGATGGTCCCGAAAACCTATTCAAATGCCCATGGCTGTGGCGGTCACAGACTCTGGGATGAGTGTATTATGATTGTTCTGCAAAGTGGTTGTATGTTATCGAAGTTCCTTGTAAATGCCCATAACTGAAGCCATAGATTAGTGCTACTCTCGGTCTTCATTAGAGAGATATTGTTGTTGTTGTTGCTGTTATTGTTGTTGTAATGGATAGCAAATACAGAGGATACGTGACATATGAGTACTAGGACCTAAATAAGACATCTATATCAGCCATGTGTAGAGTGGAGGAAGCCCCAAGTGTGTGAGGTAACAAGTGAATGTGTGTTGCTGACATGGTGTTGTGTGACAAGACTTTTCCTGGAAAACAACACATATTTCTACTCAACCCAGATGGGGAGCCTGTGACAGACCAAAGTACAGATGCTACCCAAGTCCAACTTGGTGAACCAAAGAGCTTTATTGGGGTTAATTGCAGAAATATAGGTGAGGTGTTACTTACAGTTTCAGAAATGACTCAAAGACAGCTGCATCACCAAAGATCACTCCAGGAATGGGTGACACCTCACAAAAGCTGGAAAACCTGTAGCCTGTCGTAGAGCCTATAGACAGCTCAGTGGATTAGAGAGTGTCCCTTACAGGTGGCTCAGTTGATCTATACTCCTTCCAGGCAGCTCAGCAGGTTGGAAACCATCCTTTCCAATGACTCAGCTGGTCTGTTCCTCTTCCAGGCACCTTCACTGATTTCTGCTTCTTTTTGGGCTGCTTATTTTGTCTCAGAGACTTCTTTGCATCTTGTCTTGTCTGAGATTGATTCTCATCAGTTTTGATGGTTTATATTTGAGTATATACCCAAGGTTACTTCATCATACCACAGAGACATTTACTCATTCACATTCGTGTTCATTGTTGCTCTATTCATAATAGCCAGAAAATGGAAACAAACTAGATGTCCCTAAACAGAAGAATGAATTGAGAAAATGTGGTATATTTACATAATGCAGTATTAATTAGCCATTAAAAAATGAAATCATGAAATTCACAGGTAAATGGGTAGAACTAGAAAAAGTCATCCTGAGTGAGGTAGCTCAGACTCAGAAAGACAAACATGGTAGGCACTCACTTACACATGAATACTAGCTTGGTTAACCAAGAACCTCAGAAGTTAGGTATAGAGTAAGGAACTAGGGATGGGAGGCAGATAGATCTGTCTAGGAAAGGAAAATAGAATAGATGTTTTGAGGAGGATGTGGGGGGGAGGATTGGAGGGGATTTTCAAGACAGGGCTTCTCTGTGGCTTTGAAGGTTGTCCTGGAACTAGTTTTTGTAGACTGGCCTCGAACTCACAGAGATCTGCCTGCCTCTGCCTCCTGAGTGCTGGGATTAAAGGTGTGTGCCACCACTGCCCGACTAATGAATTACTCTGAAGGGTAGGCCTCATGTCCACCATAGATGGCCAACAGAAAATGAACTCAAGGGTATCTTTGAGGTTCCTTGTCAGGGCCTTTTATTTTTATCTTTTTAATTTTTATTTTTGCTTTATTTTATTTATATATTTTATGGTTTTTTTCCTTTCTTTTACCATTGATCCTTTATGGCTTCCAATTTAATGTGGTTTTGGGTTCCTGAGTATGCAAACAAGCAGGTCTCTGAGTCTGTATCTGTTTCTTGTGCCCTTTCTTGGGCCTCCTTTCTTTCTTTCCTTCTTTCTTTCTTCTTCCTTTCTTTCTTTCTTTCTGTTTGTTTTTTCCTGCTCCAATGTGTTTGTTTTTTTGTTTTGTTTTATTTTATTATTATCCCTTACAAGCCTGTTTGTTTATTTTCTAACAAAGAAAGAAAGTGAATGGGTACAGATGAGAGAGGGAGATGGGGGAGGAACTAGGAGGAGTAGAGGGAGCAGAAACTGAATCTATTTGCAATAAAGGGGAAAGAATAAACATTAATCAAATTAGCTTCAGTGTAAACTTGATTTCAATCATAGTGAACACTAGACAAGAAATTGCAGCCTTAACTGAAAAAAAAAATACGTGGAAGTATACTTTCCGACTTTTGGGATTAGTTGATTTTTCATGCATCTTAAAGGAAATAGCTTTAACCCACAATTTGCGTGACAGAAATATATGATATGGTTCTATCTTGTCGAAGCCTGCCTTATTCATCCACCTCTCCTAACTCAGAATCAAAAAGCAAAACTGCTCAATACCTCATTCAATTGATTTTTCCTGCTATTTCATTCGCACACAGATTTCTAAAGAATACTTTATCCAAAATCACGTACTGTTCCATTATGAGTTAATACTAATCCTGACCCTGAACCCCAAAGTTCCAGGTTTATCTTACCAATGTGTCTAATCCAAGAGAAGGCTCTTGTGTGACAGTGACTACAATGCCGTGTTCTGCTCTCTACCACCTTGCTTTCCTCTCACCCCCTGCACATACCAAGATCCTTTCTCTTTCCCCATAATTTTGTATTGATTTTTTTGTGTAAATTTCTCATCATGCACCTACTCACTTGTTGGTCCTTCCATATCTACCCTCTACCCTTGTAACCTCTCACCCATAAAAACATAGGAAATAGAATATATTTTTAAAGTCCTGCTGTGGGAGCTGTGGTGTGTCATGTTGTGCCAGGCAGCAAACCCTTTTGTCAAGCCAGCTTTACTTGTAAATGTCCCTCGCAATGAGTCATTGGTCTGATTCAAGGTCACTGGCTTCTGCCATTGATATTGGACCCTCACAGAGACTCCTTTATCTTAAAGGTCCATTTCAGTGCTCTTAACCTCCAAGCCATCTCTCCAGCCCTTAAAAGGGGCCATTTCAAATCTCACTCCTTTAGTGAAACCATCGACCAATTTAAGGTAATTCTCAATACTCCTGGGTCAGCGTTTGCTGGGATGATCTTTTTGCACAATGTGAAGATGTGTCATCCTTCCTCACTTGCCAAAGGCACCTTCTGGTTGGTTTAATAAAATGCTTAATGGTGAATAGCTAGGCGGGAGAAGATAGACAGGACTTCCAGGAAGATATAGGAACTCTGGGAAAGAATCTGAGGCAGGAGATTGACCACACAGATTCGGAGGAGATCGACGTACGGTACTGAGGGAAGGTAACAAACCATGTGGTGGAATTTAGATAAATATAACCTGGCTGACTTAAGTTTTAAGGGTTAGTTGGGTCTGGGCAGTTGGTGGCGCACGCCTTTAATCCCAGCACTCGGGAGGCAGAGGCAGGTGGGTCTCTGTGAGTTTGAGATGAGCCTGGTCTACAGAGCGAGTTCAGGACAGCCTCCAAAACAACACAGAGAAACCCTGTCTTGAAAAACCAAAAAAAAAAAAAGTTAGTTTGGGAATAAGCCTAATATAAGGCCAAACTTTCATAAGTAATAAAAAGTTTCCACGTCATTATTTGGGATCTGGCAATCCAAAGAAAGACATGTTACAAGTGTTTCTCATCCTCCTTTTATATTACTGCTTTATTGTGTTTAACTTTTACCAATTTGCTGAATTCACATTCATTTTGTTGGTTCTATTTGTTTTGCCTACTTTTACCTTCTTCCTTAAATGGATATATATTCTGTAACAGGAAGTATGGTTCCGGTAACATTCATTTTTGACTTTTCCATGACTAGAAAAGTTCTCTAAAACATTTGAGGTCACAAACAGTGAATATGTCGAATATGTCATAGTGTGGGTTTGAAATGACTCCTCCCTCAGTCCTTTAGATTAGTTTTCCAAAATATGTCTTTAGTCCACATTCTATTGCTGTAAAGAGACACCATGACTATGGCAAATTTTTTTCTTTCTTCCTTTCTTTCTTTCTTTTTTTATTGGTTTTTATTTTTTCCTCAATATTTGTTTTTATTTAAATTAGAAACATGAACGTTTCACATGTCAAGCCCAGCTCCCTCTCCCACCCCTCCTCCCTTGTCCCTCCACCAGCCCCTCCAGCACCCTCCACCCAATCCCCACATTATTCCCCAGGGAGGGTGAGGCCCTCCTTGGGGGATCTCCAAAGTCTGCCATTTCGTCCAGGGCAGGACCTAGGCCCTTCCCCATGTGTCCAGGCTGAGAGAGCATCCCTCTATTTGGAATGGGCTCCCAAAGATCATTCATACACCATGGTAAACACTGATCTACTACCCAAGGCCCCAATGATTTCTGTGGCCCCCTCACTGACACTACATTCATGGAGTCTGGATTTTTCAAGACAGGGTTTCTCTGTGTAGCTTTGGAACCTGTCCTGGAGCTCGCTCCGTAGACCAGGCTGACTTCGAATTCATAGAGCTCCTCCTGCCTCTGCCTCCCGAGTGCTGGGATTAAAAGTGTGCACCACCAACGCCGGCTGACCATGACAACTTTTAAAGGAAAGTATAAACGGGGCTGGTTTGCAGTTTCAGAGATTGAGTCCACTATCATCAGGGCAGGAAGTATGGCAGCACACAGGCAGACAGACAGTGCTAGAGAAGGAGCTCAGAGTTGTCCATCTGGATTGGCAGGCGGCAGGAAGAGAGCAAACACTGGGCCTCGCTTGAGATTTGAAAACCCCAAAGGCTGCACCCAAGGACACACTTCCTTCATCAAGGTCACACCACCTAAATCTCTGTCAAGTAGCGCCAATCCCTAATGACCAGTTATTTAAATAGATCAGCCTGTGGGGGTTATTCCTATTCAAACCACCACAGCATAGTAGATGATTAACCTTTCCAGGGAATTCACGCAAACTCCTCTAAAATCACTGAGTTAGCAACTAAATCATTGCATGCAACTTTAGCGGCTCCTTGTTTATAACACGGATACACTGCTAACGCTCACCTATTGTAAGACTAAAATATGAATAGCAAACCCCTGTGATGAATGATTTAAATATCGTTTCTTTGTTGGGGGAGAAAGAAGGTGGCTGACGACTAAAACCTGTCCCAGTGCCATGACATAAGGGAAAATATAAGGAGTAAGATTCCTGGCCTACACGGCACCCTGCCTGCTGAGCAGTGAACTCTGGAAGGGAAAACGGAATCCTCAGCTACTTGCGGTTCATAAAGGGTGAGACGGGAATCACAACAAAATCACTTGAGTAAGTAGTTTCACTTCCGCCTCTGAAACTATCCTCTTCCAAACTGTGAAATAGTGACTATGGAACAGAGGCAGGAAGGTCAGAAAAGCTTCTTAGTCTTGACTATGTCCAATAAGTCATGACACCCAAATGGCAGAAAAAGAATGGTGTTTGGAGGGAAACGGTGGGCCAAGTTCAAGTCTAGATTGGGGATCCCTTGCTCTAGAGAAGATGGATGTTCAGTAGCACGTTCTGGTGGTGATGCATAGAGAGGAAAACCCCACCCATGTTCTGAAGGCTCCAGAGCCAAAATAGTGATCTATTTTCATTTTCAGAGGAATTTGGTGAACAAATGACTAGATATCCACCAAACCTTGGTACTAATGAAAAATACAGTGCATTCTGAGAAAATCAATATATAGTTTGCCTGAAGGTATCCCAAAGGAAACATTCAGTTATTGAGGTTTAAAATACGTTAGCCCCAGAATAATAAAATTCTTGAGTTTCAGGCGTTTGCAAGAACAGCAAAGGGGCTAAAGACATTTTATATTTTATCAGAGCTCTAAAGCTGCACTGTGGGGCCGGTGTGCATTCCATATTTTCCTTGCTGCTTCTTCATGCAAAAGCCTTGGCCAAGCCCTCAGAGCACTGCTTTCTGTTCAGGCCTTGTTAATTTACCCTTCAAATAAAACACTCTCAGCAACACTTCCACCTGCCTGCTACAAGTTCACTGGGTCACTGAAGGTCACATTTGGAGAACTGGAGACGTATCTTAAGGAGCAGGTATTTGTCAGTGTCTCACTACTGTTTTTGTTTGGGGGAAATAAATGCTTTCTTCCAAAGCCACTTTTTTCACTTTGATTTTAATTATAGATCTTATTTAGTTCAATGGCATGAAGAAATAAGAAATCATTTTTTAAATAAATGCATGAAAAATGTCAGTACCAAATATAAAGGTCTAAAGTTATTTCTTCAAGAAAAAAAATTAGGAGTACCCTAAAGTGTAGACTGGAAAATTAACACTTTCCTTTTTGGACCAAATCATGAGATTAACTCAGAAAAGACTCTAATTTGACCTGAGTGATCTATATCTACCAGTTAGCTCTTTAGTAACAACTTAAAAATTTATGACTTGAAATCCTCTCAAGGAAAGGAAACAAATTGTCTCGGAAATGAATCAGACATAATTGTGATAAGTTGTCTGTATCATATATTTTTTCTTTTAGTTAAAAAATTATCAGCAGTCAAAGGGATGACTGAAGACAAGCTTTTTGTTTGTTTGTTTTTCTAGTCTTGGTTTCTCTGTGTAGCCCCAAATGTCCTGGAACTCTCTTTCTGTAGACCAGGGTGGCCTAAAACACACAGAGATCTGCCTGCCTCTGCCTCCTGAGTCCTGGAAATAAAGGTGGGTGAACCACAGTCCCAGCCAAAGATAAGCATTTTTCAAGAGCCTAATTTTTTAGAATGAATTTTAATTTCAATACAAGTATTTAAAACTAGTATTTAGTAAAAGAATTTTTCTTTTAATGAAAGAATTGCTTGTAGATAGTAACAAATGTGTGTCTTTTTTTCTGAAAATGGTAAGTTACCTACCTTCACCTATAGGAAGACTTCTGAGAAAATATTCATAAAACTGTCTTCACAATTATGTTAGGATCCACAATCTCATGAACTTTGATTTGCACACTGAAATGTTAGGATTGCTGTAGCCAGACCTTTCCACAAAGAAACAAGTCTTTTTTGAACTCTTCAAAGCACCCAAACTGAGCTGATATTATGAAGTTCTTTATATGCTGAAAGGAATTTTAGTTCTTTCTCAAAAAACAGAAACAGAAAACTACAGTATATGCTATTTAACCCTGACTGTTACAGATATAGTGTTATAACTCTAAAGATCTTGAGTTCTGCTCATCCTGGCTCTTCCAGTATTGTTTGCACTAAATTGACCAGAACAGATGTAATTTACAAATGTCAATCCACTGTGTTGTTCACTTAATACTAAGCTTAAATGCTGAAAACAGTCAGTTATTCCTCAAATAATACAGAGTAACACTACTTGTATATCATCCACAGAATATTGTATATCATACAGAGCCTTCAGATGATTAGGGAAGATGTACATAGGTTGAAAACAGCACTCCCTTTTAGGGAAAATATGTGAACTATGGATTTGGTACCCATGATGGATATGGATCCTGTAACCTATTCCCTAAGATCCCTTGATGGCTCAAGTCACATGCTCATGAAACTTCACAGAAAACGAAAATAGCTGTCCACCTTGTTGGCTCCATGAAGCCATAGTTGAAAGACTGATCTATTCTCTACCGTGCCCGTAGCACAAAGAGATTTTACTAATGGATTTTACAGACAGATGACCACAGTGGAAGATCTCTAAATACAACTAGTAGAAAAATACTCGCCATCATCTGGCAGCTTTGGTCAATGCCGGTTACCAGTACCTGATGTGAGCAGTGAGCTATAAAGTCATGTATCCCTTGTTGACATACATTGCTTCTGAAATATGGACAGGAATTCTTGAAGAATTATAATAGTTAAACATGCAAACGCACACACAGGCACAAAAGCCTATCACAGCCCAATAGGAATTCTTCAAGAACTTTAATAGTTAAACACACACACACACACACACACACACACACACACACACAGGCTCAAAAGCCTATCACAACCTATTTGAAAGTTTTCTTGAATTTAACTCTATCTGCCATGATGTAGTTTACTGTTATCACTGAATTAAATATAAAACCTTCTGTTTCTTTTGCATTTCAGAGACCCTGAAAAGAGAATTTAAAAACTAACAAGAGACCATAATTGCAACGATGTATATTACAAATGATTCAGCCCCTGAATGAATTTGTTTCATAAGAATTCACTGTTGTACTAGTCACTTGGCCCATTAATTCATTTGTGTCTCAGAGTAAAGACAAATTAACAATTAGAGATTTTATAGAATAGAATGAAAATCACAATGAAACAAAAACCCTGTTACACAGAAATGTGAATGTTTAACTAACTGTGAGCACAAATGCCTTATAATCAATATCAGCATTTGGGATTCCTGTGAATTCCCTGACTGTCCTGGAACTCTCTTTGTAGACCAGACTGTTCTCAAACTCATAGAGATCTGCCTGCCTCTGCCTCCCAAGCTCTAGAATTAAAAGCGTGCACAACTACCACCTGGCTAGGATTTCTGTGAATTCAAAGTCAAGATGAACCACATAGTGGATTCCAAGCAAGCCTAGGATCACACAGTGAAAACCTGTTTCTCAAAAAAAAAAAAAACAGTGAATTTCAATTTTAAACTAATACTGACACATTAAGAGTTAGTGAAAAGAATCTATGTTTTTATGGGATACATTTCTATAAAGTCTAGAGGTCTGAGAGATGGCTTCATCAGTACAGTCCCTACCACACATATATGATGACCTGAGTTCAAATCCCCAGCACCCATGTCTGGATATGGCCAAGGGTGTCTGTAACACTAGAACCAGAGAGTGATATATACACACAACAGAATTTACACAGCCATATAAAATGAAATCATTGCCTTCACAGAAAAATGGAGGGAACTAGATGTTATTATGGTAAGTAAAATAATCCAGATTAAGAAAGACAAATACCACATTTTCTGTTATAATCAGTAATTAAATTTTAAATTACAGATGTGGTGTGTGTGTGTGTGTGTGTGTGTGTGTGTGTGTGTGTGTGTTTGTATAAAGCTATGTGGGGAGTCTTGTGAAACTAGAAAGGGGATCAAGAGAGAAAGTGAAAAGGTCTTAGGGGAGAGAAAGAAATGATAGTGGGATTCATGTACAAAGAAAGCGGGAACTGTCTGGGGGAGGGGAGGGAACCAGGCTGATTGAGACATGGGGCAGTAGAAGTCAGTACAAATGATAATAAATCATAATGGACTTTTAGATGAAAAATGCCATAATGAAACCCATTACTCTGTATGCTAAGCTAAGCTAATTAACAAAATAATTTTAAAAGATAAGTAGCTTTCCCTGAGCATTCAATATATTCCTTGGTATTCGAATTCTATTTGGATAAAACTTCCTTCCACTTTTCCATCTAACTAGTGGGTGAATATTAGCTGATACAAGCTTATTAGCTCAACAGAGTGGTGATAGGGAAGTCCTTCTGTGTATATGTCAATAAAGCACTGTTTGCCAATAGGGAAGCAAGATAGGTGGGACTAGGAGTCTAGGAGGATTTTGGGAAATGTAGTGAAGAGAATCGTTGCCATGTGATCTTCCCAGGAAGAGGATGCAAGTCTGCTTCTCTGTAAGATAAGACCTTATAAATAAATATATATATATATATATTAATAATTATGGGTAAATAATTAAGTCAGAGCTAGCCAATTGGAAACCATAGCAATTGGCCAATAGTTTTCTAAGTAACATAGCATCCTGTGTGTTATTTGGGGGCTGAGACAGTGAGGGGACCCAGGAAAGTACCCACAACAGAGTGGGAACTCTACAACTTTGATGACAAACATATCAGTGTCAGTTGTGACCCTTTTCATCTCTGTGACAATGGATAAACTGTTTCATTGCTTTGACATAATCATGAGGACTAAATGAGGCTGTTCATGAAAAATATTTGGGGCAGTATCACCTTTTTTCAGTCAGCCTTTCGTTTTTTTCATTCTCTTTACTTGATATAGATATTTACTGCAGTTTTCCACACTGACAACTAACCAATACAGCACGGGGCGGGGGGGCCATTATGGCAATTACATGGAATTTTAGGTCATGCTTAAATGGCAAAGTCTAAGGGACATCTATATCAAAGATAAACTTCTTTTTTTGGTCTGCCCCTTAGACAAATAAAAACAACTTGGAAGTGAATTTTCTGGTAGTTTTGGAGGTAATGTTCTGACAGCTGTCATTTTTATTATGAACTGCTAATTCATTTGCTTCTTGATTATATAAACAAAGTTAATGAGAAAAGTAATAAAATGTAGTTATTTTATAATTTTGAAAAAATATCTTCATATTACTCACAGTACGCTTCAGATGTTATGAAAGAATATATAAATAAAATATATTGAATAATTCAAACGTCTAAATTAAAATCATTCTAGAATGAAGTGTTTTACTTAAAATTAAGATGTTAAACTATAGAAAAGTAGGTGAAGCTTCAAGTCACAATATAAAAGAAAGGGCCACACAGATCCAAAACTACAGCAAGCCGTACATCAGTCTACGCACTACAGAAGTCTCTGTCCACCACACTGAATTCAGAGTAACTTTCTGGATGACATTTCACTTTCGGCTCATTTTTAAATAGAAAAAACAATAATATTCTTCTGCTCTTTTCAGAGCCTCAATCATTTTTGCACCCATGATATTTTTTCCTGTTTTTAAAAACAGTCTGTGGAACACAAACTAAGGTTAATGACAACATTCTGTCCTTAAGGCCTTCCTTGGGCAGAAGCAATACAAAAATGTTAATTTTATGTATTTTGGCCTGGAGAAAGACTAACAGCACAAGCACTACCTTTAGAGTGGTTTTTGTTTCTGAGTAGTCTATTAGCCAGCCCCTCCTTTATTCTTTGGTGGGCAATGTGATTTGGAACTCACACTAAGCATCATGCCTGTATCTTGGCTCTTTCGGGCACACTAGAAAGTCAGTGTTAGTAGCTTTTTCTCTCTTTTGTATAAGACAGCAAATGAATATTAGGTAAGTCACAAAAGAAACAGTTCAATTGGCTGTTTTTAATATATGTTCAAAACAGAACAGATGTGAATGTGTTTGCATTCTTGAACTATTAGTTTGTTGCTTCTCATGACTAAGTGAGTACTTATTAACTCACATGTTCTAGACATGGAATTACTCAAAGGGAGAATGCAGATACCATAGTTGTTTAGAAGCAGAAAATTTTACACTTTATGAACTCAACATTTAAGATATCAAGACAGGATCTCCTTTTAAGATTGAGACTCAAGACAGAAATTACAGGCTGGACCTGGAGAGATGGTTCAGTGGCTTAAAATACTGGCTGTTCTTCCAAAGGACACAGTTTCCATTTCTAACACGCACATGCAGTATCTCAACCATCTGTAACTCCAGTCCAAGGGAATCCTACATACTCTTCTGGCCTCTGTGGGCCCTGCACACACTTGCTGGACAGATATACATGCAGGCAAAACAACTATACAACCAATGTGATAATCATGACAAAAAATTACAGGCCATCAAGAGATTACAACCCTTTGGGTTTTAACGTTAGCACTTATTCCATCTGTGTCATAGTCTAGTTGAAGGGAAAAGCAATGAGATGAGTAAGTCTCTGGGGAAGTATAAAATAACCTCGCATGGGCTTTCTTTCACTGGTTTCATTGTATTGAGTTGGGGTTTCTGCATTAATTTATCTCTTACATTCTTAGCTGGGTTTTACCCAATCTATCATCCCAGCCTCTATACTTAGAAGTACTTAGAAGAACACAAATCAAGGTTGGAGAGATGACTCCACAGATTAAGACCACAGGCTACTCATGTTCCCAGCACCCACACAGTGGTACACTACTCTAGTTCTATGGGGTTTTAATGCCCCCTTCTGACTTCTTTAGGCACCAGGTACATATAATGTTCACATAAAAATATATGAAGGCAAACACTCATACACACGTAATAAAATAAATAAAACTCTTTTTTAAAAATCACAAATCAATAAATACTAATTTTTAATATGTACGTATATCTTACTACTTAAATATAATATGAAGCAACTTCCCCCCAATAAAAATCCCAATTCATATTCTTGAATGTACTTACAATCAAGTATTTACTATACAAGTACATTGGATAAAAATTTGTTTTCTTCTAAAATATTACATCTTCATGTATTGAAGCAAAACTGTCATTTCTTTCTACAAAGCTAATATTATTACTAATTGACATGGAAGGTCAATTCGGGAAGACGTCACTCAACGACTAATAATAATGTATTTGTTTTGATGGTCCCATTGGATACTATTTATGCAATAGTCTGTGACTGTCTGGGCAAAATATTAACCAATTTTAGATATCCAGATCATAATTCAAGAGACAATCAGGTTATTCCAGTCAACTAATGGGAACTACATGATTTGTTTTGGAAAACAAAATTCAATATGAAGAAGGGTTAAATATTAACAAATAATGGTGAGAATATTGGTTGCTAAGTACAAGAAGGAATTTAAGCTTCGATTCATACCTTACACCGTATGCAAACTGTAAAAGAAAATCAAACTTAGGTAAGCCTGAATATAAGACTAAAGCTATAAAAATGTTAAGACACAGTCTAACATTGAGTTACCTAAAGATATTTTATATACAAAAACACCATCCAATAATGAATGAATTGATGACCTGGGGATCTCCATAGTGGGATTTCATTCTTCAAAAGACATGGTTGAGAAGCTGAAGAGATGGTGCAGACATCAAGAGTGCTTGCTCCTCCTGCAGAAAACATTGGGTGGACTCTCAGTCCCCACACAGTGACTCCCGGTAACTCCCATTCCAGCACATGTAACATATTTTTCTGGCCCCCACAAGCACTGTACTCACATGATGCACAGACACACACACAAACAAAACACGCACACGCATAAACTAAAACAAATAAATATAAAAATGTTACGTTATGGTTGAAATTATGAAAATTAAGTCACAAGCTAAAGGAAAAAATCTTTAAAAATCAAACATCTGGTTAAGAACTTGCACTCAGAGTACATTATTCAAAATTTCTTTGCAGAACAACCTAATTTAAAAAAATAAGCAAAAGGTTTTAAAAATCACTTTTCCAAAGAAAATATGTGGATGGAAAAGAAGCGCACACAGAGGGAATTTTCTAAAGTGATAGATGTGTCATTAGCTTGATTGTGCTGTGGTCTCATTAATCATTGAAGAATCTCAAGTGAAAACCACAATGAGATATAGCTACACACTTGAAAGAATGACGAAAAATGATGGGCCATCTTGCATTCATAAACTCAAAGCAGCTGTGGTTGCCCACACAAGACCTGTACAACAAGCCAATCAGCACCCTAGTGTGTGTGGGGGAGGGGGGTCTCATGAGCCCCTGCCTGTGACTGAGGAATTGTGAGCAGGTGACGGTCTCTGGGAGAGGAAGAATCAGCTTCCTTTAAGGGTGTGGCTCCTGGTGGACTGCAATCCACCTCAAGTAGGCCCAGATGCTTGAGAGTACAAGCAACACAAAATGGACTTGGTGAGTTATTGCCAAGATAAAAGGAGAGAGAACAGAATTTCCAAACAGGTGAAGGAGGGGGTGGAGTTGAGAGGAGTCAAGAGGAAGAATGGGAAGTAAATATGATCACAATATAATATATGAGATCCTCAAAGAATTAATAAGAGACTTAATTTTAAAAGGAGAGGAGTCAGTCTTCTGTTTCTGGATTTCTAGATGTATATGACTTTGTACACAAGACAAAGCATCTTATTTTTATGTTTGCATGAAAGTATGTGCTGTGTCCTCCACAGTAAAACATTCGCTTTTCAGGGTGCTGTTTTCACTGAAGTCTGAGCTATGTATTCCGTCATTTGCCAATAGAGCAAGGCTCCCTGGCTGTCTATAGACTCCTGGTGTTATCTGATGTTGGCACATGAAGCAAGAGATTTCAGTGGTCAGCAGCTGAGCCTTTGAGTAAGGAAGTTGTTAAGCTCATGAAGAGCTTACTTCCCTGCTACATGACCTCATTCAAATGATTTTTATTTAACATTTATTTAATTTTATAATGTATTTATTTTATAGTTTATGATACTTACAAACTTATAGTACATAACATTTATAATATTTATTATTTTATCTTCTAATTTATTTATTTTTTAGTTATTGCATATATTGCAATAACTAAGGAATGAGGCCTTCTGGCATCCACACAAGGGGTGTATGCACTTACCCACCTAACTATTCACTGTCCTCTACACCAAGTGATTTTTCATGAGCATTCAGGAGAGACATACTTATCTTTATACTTTGTGCCTATTCTGAATTGGGCATTCATATATCTCTTCCTTGTCTCCCAATTCTAATTCATCCTAACTCTTTCATCATTTGATAAAACCATGATCAACTTCTCGTCAGCATAGATATTACAGGTTTGTATCACCTCCATATATGAAGTCCTGATACTTCATAATACATCTATATTTTAACACAGGGTTTTTCAAAAAGGTGGTTAGGACTATATGTAGGCCTTAATCCAGTCCTAGTAAGACGAGAATAAAACGGTCTAGCAGAGACGAAAAAGTTGTATGAAGGAAGAGGGAGAGATGGGCTGTAAAAGCTAAAGAGAGGAACCTGAGAAGAAACCACCCCTCCTACACCTGATTTTGAACTTCTGGTTCCCAGAACTGGGAAGAATTAAGATGTAATTTTTTAATGCAATCAGTAGTACTTTATTATACTAGCCCCAATGATCTTGGACAACAAATGTCTACTCATCTCTCAAATCAGAAAGAATAGACAGTCACACATAGATTGAATACACACACAGCTTGAAATTATGTGCACGAGCTGGATTGCCTTTCCTCAAATATCCCTGCAGGTCAAAGCATTTCAACTAATGCTATGTCTCTGCTGCATGTGTAAATATCCCCTTCCTGCTTTGGGAAATAAGTGCTGCCATTTGGCCTAAGGAGGACAGTCAGCATAGGTCTTTAAGAAAGTTGACACTCCCCTACTATAGCGTTCTGGGCTGGCACAGGAGATGTAGTTAGGGGGTGGTCACACATGACATCTATGAAAAATATGCTTCAGCATCCCAGCTCCATAGCTCCAGGCTTCTACTCCAAGGAGCTCTGGTATCTTCACTCAGCATATATAGGCTATCATTGAATATAACCTTCATTCATCCAAACAAGAAAACTGTTCCCCTCCCTTCTATTTGCATAGCTAATGCATTAAATCCAGACTCTCTGGTAAGTGCTCTCATATCTATGGAGGAATATGTGCTGAGCTGATGTTACATTACATCCTTCATGGTCCAATATCCTTAGAATTCATTCTGCCACACACTGCACGATTTCAGGTGTCTTGCATACCTGAATTTCCTCTGAGTGAGACTTTGTATTTGGACTTTGTATTTTGCACAAAGATCAGACCTACTGGGTCTTGTTACAAAAAACAAAAACAAAACAGGGGGTGGGGTGCAACTTGAGGGGCACAGCCCTTCCTGTGAAAGGACCTACATTTGGTAAAGGCATTTGAGTGTTTTCGAACACAGGGAAGGATAGGTTCCTGAGACTTGAAAAGATAAGCTATTTCCATCAACAGTGCCTATGTTAAATGTTCACAGTCCCTTATCTTCCAAGTGACACTCATTTATGTGAGACAGACTTGGCTAACCTGTAAATCATGAAAGTCATGCTAGAATTTCATAATGTGCACAATTCAATTAAATGTCAAATATCCACAATATTAGTACTGTCTCTATGAGAAACAAGAGATCATTTTTTCAAGATAGGATTTCCCTGTACTGCTTTGGAGCCTGTCCTGGAACTCGCTCTGTGGACCAGGCTGGCCTTGAACTCACACAGATTCACCTGTCTCTGCCTCCTAAGTGCTGGGATTAAAGGCATACACCACCAACATCCAGCTTAAATGTAATTGGTTTGGTTTTGTTGTTTGTTTGTTTGTTTTTTCAACAAGAGATCATTTTAAGGCTACTACAGAAGTTCTCAGCTACTTTAGCCATATTTTAAACTGAAAGTTAAAACCATGCTATTTGCTTACTGTGTAATGTTTTGGTTTGGGGAGGAGGGGATTCACTCCCACACTAAGTGTACACTACCAAATCTGACTATGCTTAGGTTCTTAAAGCAATTATTTCAAAAGTGAGTGATATTAGCAGTGAGTGATACAGTAGATACTACTTGTAATGCTACTTCATGATGTGGATTACTCCCTTCTCATATTTTGTTGGCACAGAGTTCAGCATTTTATTTAAGTTCCAGAACAAGCCTATGTCAACACCTAAATCTCATCTTTGTCAATATATCAGTGACCATTCTGTTCTACCTAGATTTTATTTGATATGTATCCAAATTATTTTATGCCCAACTGTGTAGGGAAGGATAAACTGATATTAAATCACAAAAATAATTTTGAAACATCATAAACTCTTCTGTCAATCACTTGAAAGGTGACTTCTTTGCATTGTAATAAATCTATCAAAGTGATTAGGTGTTTATTGCTCTAGTTGGCAGCATGAACCTGGGAGAGCAGAGCCTAAAAATGAGGCAGACTAAAGTCTCATGCACTAGCCAACTTTATTCAGAGCATCAGACAATTTGTACTGCAAGGGTTAAGAAGAACCACACAGCAGCATGTGTTTCCCATAGAGGCATATAAATAACAATGGCTGAAGCAAACTCATTCCTATCACTACATCTGGGAGGAGCATGGAACCGAACAACTCTGTGTTTTGAAGAAACTGAGGTCACAATGCTATTGTCTTCTTTTCTTAGAGTCTCTTCACAGGCACTCAGAATCCTCACAAGACTCCATTCCTGGAATGTGTTCCAATTTGGAACTGTCCTATAGGCAATAACCAAGAGTTGAGTGATATCTCTCAAGGAATTTCTAGGTAGCAAAGCTACAGATTTGCTTAATTTGAATTTTAGATGTGTTAAAGATAACTTTGTGAGCCGGGCAGCGGTGGCGCACACCTTTAATCCCAGCACTCAGGAGGCAGAAGCAGGCGGATCTCTGTGAGTTCGAGGCCAGGCTGGACCGATAGCCTCCAAAACAATACAGAGAAACCCTGTCTCATAAAAACCAAAAAAAAGATAACTTTGTGATTTATTTTCCAAACTTCTTTAGGAAAAGAGACCATTATTTCAAGCTTGCTTTTGTATAAATTATTTTAAATGCTCTAAATTTATAGCAAGCATACACTGAGGGATGTGGTGTCCTTGTGTGCTCGTTCAGAGTCCAGAGTCAACACTAGACATCTTGCATCACTCTCCACTGTGTTTTTTGAGACAAGATCTTTAAGTAAGCCTCAAGCTTACCATCATAGTTGACTAACTAGTCCATGAGCCTCTGGGATCTCTTGTCTCCATTATTTATTTCCCAGCACCGGGGTAAAAGATGCTCTGTGACCAGCTTTTACATAAGTTCTGGGGATCTCAACTCCAGTCCTTATTCTTGTACAGCAAGCATTTTTATCTCTGAGCCATCTCCTTGGCCGCTAATTTGGAGCTACATTAGAAGAAGTAAATGGGCCTATAAGCTTTTTCTAACTACCAACTTACAATAAGAGGTTTTTAAGTTTTGTTTTTCTTATCCATGATGTTTCATAGTAAGTGGGGCTAAAGGAGAGAAGTAAATAGAATTTGACTTTTGTCAAATAGTAAGCTGGTAAGCATCAGCGTAGTAAAATAGAGTGCCAAAACTAGACCTAGAAATGGCAAAGTGAGGTAGCAGGACAGATGGAGGTATTTCTGAGTCTAAACCATGTTCAGGGGAGAAGCTGAAGTCAGCTTTGTAGAATATGTTCTGGAATCTATACCTGTTCTAGGTTCAGATGGCTATCAGACATTAATGTCGTAACACAAACAAATTAATAAAATGTTTCCTTGAATATGATTAAGTTGTTTAAGTTAATAAAGACAGGTTGAGTTGCACAATATTTTAAGTCTGACTTATTTTAATTATTACTAGAGTAAAAAGCAATGGCTAACCTTTAATTTAGAAATTCACTTTCATTGTATAAAGTTATGTGCTTTAACAAGTTTAGTGTAATACATTTTATGAAGCATTTTAATTTTAAGTATGTTGAATCAAACACAGATTTACTACAACATCCAAGTTTAAACTTTATGACACTTTAAACTTTTAATGTCTACGGGCAGAAAACCCATTTAGAAAACAGAATTGTGTGGTAGAAATAGTAGTATGAACATTTTCTAGTTAACGGTTGGATTAGTCAGCTGTTGGTTGAACATCTTATACACAGATGTTTTACATATGAGTTTGGTTTTCTTTACTTCACTTTGTTTTTTATTGCCTAGGCCCCATCTAAATCAGAAACTGTAGGGCATGAACTCAAATGCTGATTTGTAATATGAAAAATAAATGACTGACATTGGGGTTCAAGCTTCAAGCTGAAGGTCAGTAAAACAAAGCAGCCAAGCCAGTAGATCTCACCTCTACCAAGCTGAAATTGCAATCCTGTCTCCACAAATCCTCAGAGGCAAAAGCTCTGAATTCTTGTCTCCTCCTCCTTATATTCCTTTCTCTACCCAGCCATATTACTCCACCTCCCTAGTGCTGGAATTAAAGGTCTGTGATCTCCACCCCCCTCCAAAAAAAGTAAAACAAGGTGTTGGTGGCATACACAGGACTCAGGAGGCAGAGGCAGGAGGATCTCTGTGAGTTCTAGGCCAGTATGGTCTACAGAGCAAGTTCCAGGACAGGCTCCAAAGCAATACAGAGAAACCCTCTCTCGAAAAACAAACAACAAACAACAACAACAAAACACAAAACCAAAAGGCCGTGATCCCAAGTGCTGCGTTCAAATTCATGAGCTCTGTTACTCCTCACTCTTGTGTAAGCCAGGGTGGCCGTGAACTCACAGAGATCCATCTGCTTGTCTCCTGAGTCCTGGGATTAAAAGGGTTTGCACCACTGCCTGGCTAGCTGGTATGAGTGCTGTGATTGAAAGTGTGTATCACCGCTGCCTGGCTTCTATAGCTTGTGTCTGATTTTGCTTTCTGAATCCTCAGTCGAACTTTAATAAATCATAAATAATATATTGCCACACTGATTATTTTTAGAAGTTTCTTAACTGATTCTAATGCAGATCCAGTGCTGAGAATTACTCTTTTAGGCCTATCTCTACTGCTAGGATTTAAAAAAAAGAGTGAAACCATTTGCTGAGGCTTCTTTGAGAAATCAGCTGACAGTTTGAGTTCTTGCATAATAAGAAGCTTCAGAGTTGCCATATTTCTTGTCAGTCAATATGTCCTGTGAGATTTGGGAAATGTAAACAATTGTTGCAATTTACATTCAAATTTGACACTTTCTAATTAAAATTAGTCTACTCTTGTTACCACCTTCCCCTCCTTGTTGCTTTCACTACTTGCATTTTTTCTTAGTAATTCTCTTACATGCTGTAAGAAAATTTGATTGAAATTTTATGAAATTATGTACTATGTAAATTATAGCCCTCCAATTCTTCTATATATTTACAAGTGTTTTTAGAGATTCTGAAAACTTTATGACTCAGAAGTCATAAAGATAATGTATTTCACATCTAAGTATTACCACATATTCAAAAATTAAATATAAAATAAAAAACAATTCATGATATCCTTGAAATATATTCTCACTGCTTCATAGCACCATTAAAAAGAATGAACACAGTTTGTTTTTATTCTTAGAGAAAAAGCACTTCTCTAAAAAGCATTGTTTACAATGGAAAGGATCACCCATTAAAGGAGACTTTAAAAATGGCGTCACACTGTGTACTTTCAAAAATAAGAAAACATATTTAAAAGTTAGATATAAAACTTTTGTCATTTCTAATAACAGGAATAATAATATTTCAACTACAGGAGTAATATTTCAACTACAAAAACTCAAGAATTTCACATTTCTTCACACTTAGATGTAAGCATTTCTACTTGAATATGTCAGCTAAACTCCTGTTGTGAGGGTCTAACTGAATCATGCTATCAACTGTCCTGAAATTCCACAATTGTAAGCCTACCTCATAGGTTACTGAGGATTAAACTGGTTAGTGTCTATAGAGGCTACATAAAAATGAGTCAATATTTGTTAAATGAAGCAATTCTATTCTTTGAAGCTACATTGTATTTTAAGAAATAAGATACTGCTATGGTTACAATGAGCAGGCCTCTAAAATTCAGGATGGAATTTAATCCCCAGTGCAACAGTGTAAGGCTCACTGAGGGGAACTAGTAAATTGTAAGAGCTCTGCCAACATGAGTGAGAACAATGCCCTTACAGAAGAGGATTCCTAGAGCTGCACTCCACAAGGACTCCAGAGACATCCCACACCTGGAATAGGCCCTCATCACACAGTGGATCTGATGCCCTTTAAACTCGGACTTTTCCCCTTCCGTAACTTTGGGTGGGGGAATTGTTACTCATAACATCCGATGTAAAGTATTTGGTAACAGCAATGGGAATAAACCACAACAGACACTGAACCATCATAGAACCAGTTTCACCTTGGGAATTAGTTGCCTTCAATTCTGTCCCCGGAACCAGGATCAACAGAGCCAAACAGTAGAGGACAAGAAGAAATTGCTCAAGAAGGAAGGAATGTGGAAAGAAAAGCAGCTGTGAAGGTGGAAAGCTCAGGAGGGCGGAGGATTTATTACCTAAGTACAAGATAGAAGCATCCCTTCATTCACACTCTTCCCAGAGTCAATCTGCCTTCTGTGCAATTAGGCAATGTCAAGCTGCAGCAACACAGCCTCCTCAGTTATTCTGCAGAGCATGCAGAACCAATAATTTATTTTTGTGTTTAAATTCAGAGGCTTAAAGGGGGAAAATGGTAATGTATATTTGATTGAAGTAATGCTTGCATACCAAACATGGGTTATGTTAATTTTAACTTTCTTTTTATCATCAAAGACACTTCTCCACACACACACTTAAACATAAGGTAAAGAAAATTGTCACTTATTTACGCTAGAATTAATATGTTTAGATAGCCATAATATCCGACAGTAAACATTATTTCAATGCATTTTTCCTTTCCATGCAGTTAGAGATAAAATGTGACATATAAAAATGATTCTTTTTGTTAAGATATTCAAGTGAGTCTTGAAATAGTTATAAATGTAGATTTCTAAATATGTAAATTTGAAATATCAAATGTGTGCTTATAAATTATACCTAAATATACCACAGCATGTGATCCTAAAAGGAAATGCTCTGTTTATTTTATAGACATTAATTTCTCTTCATACCTTCCCATTCAATGATATCCTGTTTTCTCCTTAAATGATCTGCTAACTTGATAATGTGTGATTTAAAAGGCTGGGGTTTTACTGGCTTGAAGGTTTTCTTAGATAACCAAATAAGCCATAATATTCTTGTTTGTTGACTTGGACATAAGCTTGCTCTAAACCGGATTCTATGTCTAAGCGTTTCTCTGTCGTCCTTTCTTTTGTTGGCTTCACTATGCCTGTGTTGCCTCTCCTTGCCTCTGTTTCCACCTCTGAGAAATGAGGCCAAGATAAAACACAAAACTTTCACTGGGATTGAGTGAAACTCCTTGTCAGCTCTAGAACAGCCCCAGGAGTTAGCATTTTTGAGGAAGGAATGTCTGGCTATCACGTGTGTGATCAAATTTCTCTCTCTCTCTCTCTCTCCCTCCCTCTCTCTCTCTCTCTCTCTCTCTCTCTCTCTCTCTCTCTCTCTCTCTCTCTCTCTCTCTCTCTCTCTCTCATTCTCTATTTCTCCCTCATTCTCTCTCTCACACATGCACCTCCTTGTGGATCAGATGTAAACTCTTAGCTATTGCCCTCCCCCCAACCCCACCCCCAGACACACACACTGCCTTGTGAATCAGATGTGGATCATCTCTATCTATTGTCCCAGGGCCAGACCTTCTTGCCTTCTGACATGCTCAGCATTGATGAACGCTCTGTTTGATGTTCAGAGTTTTAAAAATAATGTTTTTATGAAAACCCAAGACATTTAACCACTTACCTAACTTCACAGTGCCCCACCTACATTCTACCATGCTAAGCTTCGTAAGATGTATCATGCAGGATCTCTCTGTACAGTCCTGGCTGTCCTGGAACTCACTATCCAGCCCAGGCTGACCTGGAACTCACAGAATCTCTGCGTCCAGAGTGCTGGGATTAAAGGCATGCACCACACCCTACTATTCTGAACTTCTTACTGATCATAGTGTTTACAAGTTTGGTTTGGTTGTTTTGTTTTGCTTTTAAGGTTGTTGACTATAGGAGAAGCTAAGATTTGGATGTCACCTAATTTAGGGTGGTAAACAGCTAATTACCTTGACATTTTAAAAGTTGGTGAAGTACATAAGGTTTTCAGAGGGAAAAAAGCTTTTGAGCTAACCCATAATTATGAGTTCTCCATGAGAAAAACCACTCAAAACTTTCCTTTAAGTCTCCTACTATGACTTTCGCACAAACTAACAATATTAACTTGTGCCTAGTTTTCATCAAAGGTAGATCCCGAGATTCTGAAGTATCATGGCTTATGTTTGAATCTGTTCTTGGTGTGCCTTTGACATCATAGGTGCGTAAAGATTTGAAACAGCTGAAAAATGTTTCAAAGCCCAATACAGCTATAAATTGAGAACCTTTCATATAAGCAAAGCGATTTCAACTTCAACATTAGAACTGTTTCCAAAGCTCAGGAAAATGTAGTTGTTCCTGAAGAGGGGAATTGTGAGAGCTGGTAAAAAAAAAAAATGCAGTTCTGCCTCCTGGTGATTTGAATGAAAACAGCCCCCATAGGGTCATACATTTGCATGTTTAGTAACTGGTTTGTGGACTGCTTGAGAAAGGATTAGGAGGTGTGGCCTTACTTGAGGAAGTGTATCACTGAGGGTGTGTTTTAAGGTTTCAAAAGCCCAAGCCAGTAAGCAAGCCCCCAATTAAATACTTTTTTATAAGTTGCCTTGGTCATGGTGTCTCTTCACGGAATCGACAGTAACTAAGACATCCCTGGAAAGAGAAGCTAAAGGAACTGGCAAGTTTATTTTTTGTTATATTATCTCTGCCCAACTTTGAGCTTCAAGCGGCATTTTTTGTGTGTCCTTCTTAACTGATGAATTCAATTTGTTAAACAATAGTTTTAAGCCTGAATGTCAATCTTAAAAACTACAATGAGAACATGTGATCATGAAAAAAGTAGTATTTCTGGAAACTATGACAATTAAGAAAAGTCTAGAAAAGCAAAATGTACTTGATAGAATAAGATTTTCATAACCATCAACATACAAATATCAACATTAAGTAGTTATAGAAAAGAACAATCTCTGTCAATTTTTATAACTAGATATAAACTGTTGTCACCAAAAATATCCCTAATCTTTTGGTTTCTGATTTATTACTTTCAAAATAGTGAACCTAATTTTTTTATTTTTGATACCAATTATTGCTTGCCAATAACTCTACTGCCTATCAATATCAAACTAAGTTTTTGAGGTTGACAAAATGGCTCAAAGGAGAAGTACTTTCTCCACAACCCTAACAGTGTGAGTTTAATCTGCAGAGCCCACTCAAGGGTGAAAGGAGAGAACAGTCTCCAAAGAGTTGTCTTCTGACCTCCGCAGTTACACTACGGCACGAACACAGCCGCCCATACGTACTATTACCACACAACAATTTGCAATTTTTTAAAATAGGTTAATATATCTCTCTGAATAACTACCTAACATTAATGGTAGTTTTGTTTTCTTAACTATTTTATCATAGTACAACACAAAAGCATTTTACCAAGCTATCATCCTACTTTTAAAATCCTTTGAAAAAACTGGATGCTAAGATGAGAGATAGGCTCCTGTATTTTTTTCTGTGAACTTGAATGCAAAGCTATAGAAGTGAAGCACAAGGATAAAGAGTTGAATTTCTGTCATGGTTCCCTCTGCATCCTTCTGTCTTGCATGGACCTTCCTAGGGAATCAAAAGTGACAGAAACTTTTGCTTCTATTAAACCCAAAGGGTTCAGTACACTCACGTAAGTATATGCACCTCCTATAACTTTCAAACATATAAGTAATCGCTGGGCAAAGCCGTACGTGTTAGTAATTCTGGGACTCGGGGCTGAGGCCAGCATGAGCTACATGATGAAACAAACCAAAGCAATTCTTTTGAGTTCATGTGCTGAGGTACCACTGGGAAACCTAGCTACCCAAGTAAGTCCTGTCTGGTTATTCTCTAGTGTCATAATTCCTATGTGTGTTTTATTTGTCCTAACAAACTATCTTAATGCTTTCTTTTATCCATTTGTCTAATGACAATTTTTCCTCTTTTTAATATAATAAATCCCTAATCAGGACTAAAAGTTATAGACCCAAACAAGTGCCAAATGTGTGTGTTCTGGAGAAATTCCCTGAATATTCATAGGGTGCAAATATTAGCTTCTTTTGTTTTTTTCCTGAGAGAAATTTATATGCATTTGAGCATGTTTGGATTACTTGATAATCATTTTAAGTGTTATGCATGGAGCATTGTTTTGCTTCTAATTGTTTTTGGAATTATATGAACTCGTGCCTAATCTTTTCTCACTTTCTATTTTGGGGACATAAGCTCACCATGTGGTCCAGGATGTTCTCAAACTTGCAGTCTTCCTGTCTTGGCTTTGAGAGCTCCATTTATTGACTTCGTACATGGTGCTCTGCTCATTACAAAGTCTAAGTGTGGGAAACTATAGCCATTTTATTTTTCTAGGACGTTACTTGTTTCAGTAAGTGAAAGAAAGCTGCCAAAATGAAAGTCGCCTTCAAGAGGGAGTTACTGAGAATGACTTGGCATCCACGTGTAAGTTAGTTCAAGGGTGACACCGCTATTCCTTCCATAAATTCCTTTCTCAGATGTTTGTAGCAGTTCGCTATCTTCTATGCTTCCTTGGCGAAACCCCCACACTTTATTACATGCATCCAATCACTAGTCCCTATGTATAGCCACCCAAACAGCCACTTTCCTGTCAGCGTTTTGCCTTCAAGTGTTGGTGTTTTGTGTGGTTTATGCGTGTAGTATGTGTGCACATATTGACAGGTGTGCACATGTTTACACAAATGTGCATACATGTGTACACGTGTGTATAGATCCTGGAGGTTAGCCTGGGTGTCTTCCATAGTTGCTTCTCTGCTTCATTTGTATGTGGGGGAGTGTATGTGCATGGTACACGCATGTGAGTATGGACTGCCTGTGTGAGCGTGCAGAGGCCAGAGAAGGGTATCGGGTACCTTCTTCTATGGCTCCCTATCTTGTTGCCCCAAGACAAAGTCTCACACTAAACCCGGAAACAATAGATTTAGTGAGACCATCTGGCCACTAAATACTGGGGATCCTCCTGTCTCTGCCTCCTCAGTGCTGTAGTTATAAGCACGTATGTTCTGGGGATCTGAATTCAGGTCCTCAGCCTTGCACAGCAAGCACTTGACTGGCAGAACTATCTCTCCATATCTCTCTTATTAAATACTGAAAGGTCAAAACTTCTGAAATGAGCCAGTTTTCCTCTCTAGTCTACTTACTTCTGGTAGCCACTAAAGTAACGAAGTGCTGTGATTCAGATTTGACATGTTCTCCCAAGGCCCGTGTGTTATAGGTATTTATAGCCCTCGTGGCGCTATTGTAAGGCAGTGGAAACCTTACAATGTGGAAATCTTAGGAAATGTGGCATATTGAGAGGCCTTAGGCTATGGGGGAGTGTCCTTAAGGGGGTCGTGAGTCGTGAGTTTCCTCTCACTCTGTAACATCTGCATCACCAAGTAGATTGCTCTACTGCCCAGTGCTGCCTTGCCACAGACGCAGAAGGAATACGTCCTCCTGAGCAGACGGAACCCTCCAAAACCATCAGCTACCCAATCTTTCCTGTTTCTGCATTTGTGAATCTCAAGTGTCTGCTGCAGTGCTGACACGCTAACACACAGGCGAAACACTCTCAGTAGCTCTTTAAATTACTGTATAAAATAATAGGATTCAGTGTGGCACGTTTTTTGTTGGTCCTCTCGCCCCTTCCTCTCTTTTGCTCCCCTGTTCCCTCCTGCTACTCTTACCCTTTGGGATGCAGCGCTTCCTTTCGTGTCCCTGCTATATGTATTCTATTTGCCTACTTTTTCCTTCCCCAACCTTCTCTTTAAGCTTCTTTTTCTCTTATCATGGACTCCATTCTAGTTTCATTATGTGTGTGTGTGCGTGTGTGTATGTGTGTGTGTACATATATAT
Source organism: Mesocricetus auratus (assembly GCF_017639785.1). NCBI lineage: Eukaryota > Metazoa > Chordata > Mammalia > Rodentia > Cricetidae > Mesocricetus > Mesocricetus auratus. Next base: position 34,058,742 of record NW_024429201.1, read on the forward strand.
ACATATATATGTACATATATATGTGTGTGTACATACACACATTGAAATCTAAAAGACCTTCATATGATACAAAAATCTGCATTTTCAATAAAACATTTGGTCAAAACAGTCTGTGCTGTCCTCTTTAAATGTATTTAACACATATGTTTTCTTCTACTCCGTTTCAGATTCCATCTTCTGTTCAGTATGTTGTATCTCCAACTGGGGGCTCACTTTGATCCGCCGACAAAAGGAGCCTTCTTTTAAAAAAATGCCAGCTTTCTCATTTTGTGTAGTGTGTTGTATTTCGCTTCATTAAACTCTCTCAGACATGTCTGCCTTTCTTCATTCTCACACAAACTTCTCTAGCTCAGACCATAGTTCCCTCTTAATTGTGCCACAGCTTCCTGAGTTTCTACCTCACCTCCTTCATAAGATAGAAATCCTTGGAAATGTAAATCCAAATATACCTGTCTTAATTTTAACTTCAAACCATTCAGTGCTTGTTGGGGAAGTCCTGTGTATATGTCAATAAAGCACTGTTGGCCAATAGGGAAGCAAGATAGGTGGGACTAGGAGTCGAAGAGGATTCTGGGTAGGAGAAACACAGGAAGTCAAGATGTAACTGCCATAGGGATAAGAAGCCCAGAAACTTCTCCGGAAAGAGAAATACTTAGATTAACAATTATGGGATAAATACTTAAGTCAGAGCTAGCCAGTAAGAAACAAGCAAGGCCAACAGCTTCATAATTAATACAGCATCTTGTGTGTTTATTTGGGACCGATGTGGCTCTGGAACCAGGCTGATGGGAAGGCTTCTCTTTACAAGCGCTATCTACCACACATCTGTCAAAGGCAAAAATTACCAACAACATCTGTCTTTAACACCAAAGCTTTCATATGGTGTCTTACTGTGATTCCTGTATGTTTCTTTAACCTAGTCACCCTAACCTTGGATTCTCTCAAACATGTACGAATCCTCATGCTTGGGGACCTTGACATGTGTTGTTTACCTTTCTGTCAATTATGTATGACCTCCTCTTTTTCACTAAGTCATCTTCTACACCTCCTTCAATGTAACATGTCAATCATTATTTCTAAAGGGAAGCTTTCTGATCACACCTCTCATCCCAGACTTGGCTCTGTACTTCTCCATTGTAGAACTGACCTAAACAGTTAAGTCAGTTGAACAATTACTTAAGGCTAACTTCCCCACTGTAATACATACTTCATAATGTTAGCCAGGAATTAATTTGGTCTGATTGTATTTCCAGTGCTAGCTAAGTATTTTACATATACTATGTCCTCAATAAATATTTGTCAAATATATCAAACAGGCAGACAACCCACTGGGAACAGGTGTGGAGAGGGATGGTAGAATAGCCGAGGCCACGGATTCAGTCTCCAACACCGAATAAGAGAAAAAATAATTTGAAATAGAAAAACATAATTTCTATCATGTCTATCTCCAATGAGACGTTTCAAGAATCTAAATAATTTTGCTTATCCCACCTGTCTACAAATATTAATCACCATTACTGAATATAAAGCCATTCTCCCTTTTCACTCTTAAAAACATGCCTTGCTTATTCATGCATCTAGGTCATCATCAATCATTTTTCCTGGCCCATAGTGCTCCTATTTCTATCTCTCTTAATTCTATAACTCTTTCACAACTCCAACCCAAAGCTGTTGGCATCACATTTCTATATTGATTTATATTTACTATGAACTTCTACAATACTAGTAATAAGTGTTTAGTAATTTTAAGCATGCTTATTATTTTTCTTGTTTATTAATCTACTTTCTTCAACCAGAACTGAAATTATTATAGCTCATTTATTCTATTCACTTCTTGGACTTTTCCTGTGGTCCCCCACATTCAAGGCTTTCTGTCTTCCAGTCCTATATTCACAACCACATAAACACTCTGCAGCATTCTATATGCTTAAAAATTACTCCATAAATACTTGCCAGTTAATACATTTAGCTTTACCTTTAGCATAGGAAGGAGCTATATGGCCACCTGTACACTGGAGATTTTTTGTCATTAAAAGTCAAAAACATCGACCAGGTGTTGGTGGTGCACACTTTTAATCCCAGCTCTCGGGAGGCAGAGACAAGAATATCTCTGTGAGTTTGAAGCCAGCCTGGTCTACAGAGTGAGTCCAGGACAGGCTCCAAAGCTATACAGAGAAACCCTGTCTCGGGGAAAAAAAAAGTCAAAAACATCAAGAGGCAGTGGGTGGCAGCAGATCTCTATAAGTTGGAGACCAGCCTGGTTTACATAGTGAATTTCAGGCTAGCAAGGACTATATGATGAGACCATGTCTATAAATAAATAAAAAGTACAATTTAAATATAAACCCAAATCATGAAGCAGTACAGACTGAACACCTCGTTTGAATTTTCTTCTCTGCTGTATGATAAAGTCTAATGACAATATTAGTTCAAATTTTACCAGAGTTCAAAGTTAGTCCTGATGGTCAAAACAGATAAATTAGAAATCCCATTATGTCCTCCAGCTATCATCTGCTTTCCTTTAGCACAAAAGCAGAAATGATTGCATTCGAAAAAATGTCATTAATGGGCTAAAATAGTATGGTAAAGCATTGAAAATATTAGCAGTTAAATTTAACCCAAGTCAAAAACATTCATTCTTTGTGGTATACAAATGAGAATGGGCTGTACTTTCTGAGTCTTGTGAACATACAAGGGTGTTGCTTCTTTTTAAAACCATTTTTAGATTATTTTCTTATTTTATTGGTGTTTTGCTTATATGTATATCTGTGTGAGAGTCTCGGATTTCCTGAAACTAGAGTTAGAGACAGCTGTGAGCTGCCACTGGAGAGCTGGGACTTGAGCCCAGTCCTCTGGAAGAGCAGCCAGTGCTCTTCAATACTGAGCCATATCTCCAGCCCCCTAGGTGTTGCTTCTTAACACAACAAAACAAGGCTTGTTTTCTAAGAGCCCTAGAATCTTGTTGGTGGAGCATAAGCCTGACTAACATTTCACATGTGTCTGGTTCCTTCGAGGACCAGAAGAAGCCTCCTGGAATTTCTGGAAGATCCCCTGGAAATGGGTTTACAAATGGGTTTTAACCACCACATGTTCATTCGGACTTGAATCCTGGTCGTCTGGAAGACCAGTCAGAACTCTAAACTGCGGAGCCATCTCTCCAGCTTGTCTCTGGTTATTTTGAAGCCCTGTCCTGTAAAAATGTGAAAAGTCAGCCTTTGCTGTCTCTATAAAAAATATTTCTGCATGAGAACATGATCAGTGGCTTAAACTCTCCATGTAACTCTTTCACTGCAGGTGAGGTACTCGGGAAGACCAATGGTGACATCACAGGAGTATTTGCTAGTGAGTCTTTGATCACAAACCCTAAGTCCAAGATAACCAATGAGCCTTTCAAAACTGGTCCTAGGGAATTGGGGCACAGCTCAGTGGACACAGCATTTGTCACACAACTGCGGGACAGGAGTTCACATCAGACCTTCAGAGGCTGAGTGAAGCTGGGTGGCCATGCAGACCCACCTGTAATCTCAAAGCTTGAGAAAGAGACTTACCAAGCAATCTGCTTAGCTCCACCAGCTGAATTTGTGAGACTGGTGTTGAAAGGCCTCACCTCAGTTATGAGGTGAAGAGTGTCAGAGGAAGTGTCAGATTCAGGCCTCCACATGCACCACGGCACATGAACCCATACCTGAGAACACACACACACACACACACACACACACACACACACACACACACACACACACACACTCAGTCCTAGAGCCTGGAAGACTAACTCATTGGTAAGGCAACTTGGCCAGTATGTGAAAAGGTCCTGAATTTGATTCTAGCACTACTAAAACAAAATACTAATTTAGTCAAGGAAGTTAGATCTTGAGAGAGACTGACCTTCGTTTATAAGCATTAAAGTCATTTTCATGAGAGGTGCACTTCGATGAATTAGATATCTTAATCAAAGTGAAATAAATCAAAATTACCTCCAAAGTATTTTGTTTGAAATGTGTTCATATAATTGTTTTAGTTTTTTGTTTTTTGTTTCCTGAGACACGGTTTCTCTGCGTATCCCTGGCTATCCTCAAACTGACTCTGTAGACCAGGCTGGCCTCCTACTCAGATCCTCCTGACTCTGCCTCCAGGGAGCTGGCTTGAAGGGTGTGTGTATCCTCACCTGGCTTGTTTGGGGATTTTTAGGATTCAGTCCCAAGGTGTCCAGTTAACTAGGCTGTCCTCTGAGCCTCATCTGCAACAAGGGATCTCAAAACATGTTGTACAAAAAGATTTGAAAGTTGACTTGGGAGTTATTTCCAAAGAACCATCTTCAGTCTAGGAAATACAATCTCAGTACCTGGGCAGCTTCCTGAGAACCCTTCCTGTTAGAGGAACCATTCTCTCCAAACCAACCCTTAACCAATGTGGCAAGAGCTATTTCAGCAAGAGTAGTTTCTTATTAAAATTAAATTCATTAATAAAAACAGGCACTATTGCCAGGCGTTGGTGGCGCACACCTTTAATCCCAGCACTTGGGAGGCAGAGGCAGGCGGATCTCTGTGAGTTCGAAGCCAGCCTGGTCTACAGAGTGAGTCCAGGACAGCCTCCAAAGCCACAGAGAAACCCTGTCTCGAAAAACCCAAAAAAAAAAAACCAAACAAACAAACAAACAAAAAAAAACAGGCACTATTTGTCGTTGCTGTTCCAGGTATAAATATTTGGCACTGTGCACGTCAAGTAGGTTCCACACCCTTACAAGTTTACGTTTACTCTGAGCACTTGTATTTTGGGAGGGACTGCAGGGAGAATAAGCAGGAAGTAAAAGACAAGGCTGCTTTAAGCTGGGCGTGGTGGTACTCTTGAGAGACTCAGCTAGGACAACTGAAAGCTTAATGTAACTCTGGGGTACATAGTAAATCCCAAGCTAGCCTGGGAGGCCTTGTCTCAGAAAAGGTGGGTGCTGGTTTTGAGGAGGATACAATACATAATTGAAGTGAAATAAAACTTAACAGCATGCTAGATAAATTTATATTCGTGTATTTAACATAATCAATCTTTCTAAGTTCATACATCCCATGGTATTCATTGGCCCGAGAGCAAGCATAAGAAATAGTGTCACATCTGCAAAAGAACAAATTACCCATAAAAGTAAAATTTTGCATGCATAATAAATAAGTGATTTTTAAATTGTAAATGTGCTTACAATTTAATTATGAAAGACAATTAACAAACAAGATCAGTGAAACACACTTTTAAAGTTCACTTAAGAATGTATGCATAAGACCTGGTATATTGTCATAAGCCCTCATCTCCAGCACTCAGAAGGGAGAGGCAAGTGGATGTCTGTAAGTTCAAGGTCACCCTGGTATACATAGTGAAGTTCCAGCAAGGCTACATAGTGAGATACTATCTTTAAAAAAAAAAAACTATGTGTACACCACTCATTAATCATCTCTGAATTGAATTGTACCTATACAAATTCAACTGAATTTTTCATACAAAATAATATATATATAAACCTAAGTAGTCCAATGACTATAACTATAAATGCTTACAATAAAACAAAATTTACATAAATGTGCATTCTTATTTTATACATGGTTTATTTAGAATTGTTTCCTTTTTCTGGCTGATTGTCTGTGTCTGAAAAAAATTGTGGTAAATAATGCAAAAATCTAAAGCAAATAATTTATTATGGTAATATTAAATATAAATTTGCATTCAAAAGAGAGTGCCATCTTCCAAAACGACTGAAGAAAGCTCGTCTTGTTATTAATGCATCCTTGCACATTTGTATATGGGCCTTCATAAATACCCCACTGTATTAGAAAAACATGCTCTCTTAAAGGCATCTAAGTTGGCAGAAACGATTTTAAAGAAGCATCCAATTAGTTTGTGATAATGACAGGTACACGAAGATTCTGGAATTAATGAAAAGCATCTTAAACACACAGGCTGTTAGTGTTATCGGTTTGATTTTGCAGGAAATGTGTGTCATTTATTTTCAAATGGAATAATAAAAAAATACTTTCCAGAGTTTATCACCAATATTTAAAATAAGATACTCATAACTCTCAAATACTGCTTTTACTAGTCATTATTTGTCATTAAACATAACAGTATATTTGAGAGCATTCCAATAACAGCCTTTAATTAAACCAAGGACTGACTCTTAGAGGCTTTCTGTTGCCCTTTGAAGTTCTTAATTATTACTTGTATCCAGCCTTTTATGGTACACTTAAGGTTAAGTAATTTAAATATATCTTGAAAAGAAATATGAAGACTTTTGCCTTTTTTAATTAAATATCTGAATTTCAGGATTTGAAAATAATCACGTATGTTTTGATTTTTTTTCATGGCCGAATGGTAAAATGCTCGCAATATTAAACAACAACAAAAAAATGGTGGCTTTTTATGGGACTAATCGCTAAGCAGATGCATGTAAATGAGCTATTTTCTATGCATGGCTTCCAAAAGTGCTAATTAAATAGTTGGTATTCAAGGCTATGCTCGCTCATTGTTTAGTGACACACAAATCCAGCGATGTGTGCCAGCAGACATTTTAAGTTGAATGTTTTCTCCTCTACGGCCTTTGTCATGAAATGGTGGCACCATGATGAGAACACTAGTGTAAGCAAAACATTGAAATATGCTTTAATAATGTTTTAACCATGTAGTGACACTAGTCTAGTTTTCTAATGAATTTTTAATTTCTTTTTTCTTATAAGGGTGGTATGAGTTATCGCTGATGCATATTAAATCATATACATGAGTCATTTTCTCTAAATTTGCATAAAATGGCTAAATGCTAATGCACCAAATGGAGCTTACTATATGTGCTACAGCAAATATTCCCTTGAAGATTTTCTGCAATCAATCTCCTGTATTTCATTAGCAACCGGATAAGGTGTGGTCTGCAGAATAAAAAGGAAAAGTGTGTAGCTCATGAACTTAAGGCTTCAGATGATTTCTACATGGTGATTAGAGTAGACTCTGCAATTAGGATTTATGTAGGTAACACACACACACACACACACACACACACACATACACACATGCTTCCTTTAAAGACACAGTGCACCCGGAGCTCTGAAAACAGCCTAGCAATGTTGAACAATGAAAAGACACCGTTCAATTACTGTGATTTTCTGTATCCAAAATTAAATGAAAGAAAGTCATACTTGAAATTTAGTACCTTTTGATTGATAGAATACTTACTTAAATTTTACAATTTCCTCATAATGATTATAAGAGAACATTCAGGAATAATCATGGGTAAAAAATACTTTATTTCCTAACTTCACCCCTTTTTTGTCATATAATGATGAGAAATTTTTTGGTACTCCCATTTAAAAATGTTTTTCTTCTTATCACCGAAAATACCTTTATTAAAATGACATTAGAGTCACATGCTATAAAAATAGCATCAAGATAAGAGTATTATTGGGCAAGCCAAGCATATCTCCTTGAAGAATGAAGTTATCTACTCATCAACCTTTTTCTCATCCCCCATGTTCTCACCATCTGGTATACCTTTTAATCTGAAAAACTTGGGGAAAGGGATGGCTATTTAAAAATAAATGTATGCTTTGCCCTACAGTTATTTTGAATTAGTCTTGATAAATAATTAAGGAATGCATAATATATTATTTAGAATCCATGGTCTTAAGAATTTGAGTGGTATTTCAAGTACAATTATAGTCATTTATTTATCAGTAGAAAATTTACATAATCACACTTCAAAATCCAGTGGACTGGAGAGATATCAGAAAGACACCCATGAATGTGGTAATGACTCTGAGCATTACATTAAGTTAATAAAGTAGTGGCACACACGGGATAGTCTAATATCTAGCACTGCAGCATTTGATCACTTGTAACAATAAAAGCATAAATATTTTCCCGTTTCAAGTTGCATTTTCTGCAGAAGAGCTTTTTATTATATAAAATGCAATTTGAAAAATCAAAATTGAATTAGACAATCTGTAATGAAATAGAGCTAGTTGAGTATTAACTTTTAATAAACAAAGTCAAATTTCTATTTCCAGTGGTAAGAAAATAATTTAGTCGCTAGTAATTGGTTAATACAAGTATTTTTCACTTCACATATTCTAACAGGATAATATAGATCATGAGACTAAAGTCTTGAAGGACAGAAATTCAAGTCTTCCTTCTTTCTTACCCATGCACAGCATGCTAATGGAGACAGGGTTACCTATTGGAGAGGAAGCACACTTTCAGTTAACTGAGCCCTGATACGGAGGCTTCCTTAGCAGTCAGCTCATCTGAGACAAACTGGTAGAAGTAGACACGGTATTTGTACCCTGAGGTTTGAGTCACTCAAATCCCACGTCATATCTACAAGCTGAGACTTCAGGCTACAATTGAGTATAAGTCTTCGGTAGGAAAACTTCAGCTACACAGCAGTTTCTAATATGATTCTGGAATAAACTGAGCTATTTATTTCTTGTATTAACTTAAATGTGCACAAATAGTGCAGAGTCATTTTATAAAGCAATACAAATGTTAATTTGTTGACTCCTATTTCCTTGCTGTTTAGATATTTTCACTATTAAAGTCATTCAAGAGGCATCAACCACAAACACTGAGGATAAAGACTTGTCTTTTGTCTGCTTTTATTTGGGAACGGTGGCTGACACACATAATTCCATCACTTCAGGCTGAGACAGGAAGATTTCTGTTTGAGGCCAAGATAGGTTCCATATTGAATTGCAGGCCATCATGAGCTACAAAGTGAGATAGTGATTCAAAAAGATATTTTTTCTTACTCTTTTCAAACCAACTTTCCATCATTTAGTCATGGCTATAGCTTCATATTTAAAGCTCTTGAACAGTTTTCAAGCTATCCCACATACTACTCTACACTGTCAACTTCAGATGACTAGTGCCAGTCAGTGATAATTTAACATTGCATGTACAGCATGCATTTAAGGATAATATAATAAGCTAAAGTATTTTAAACAACTAGTGTCTATAAAATACTTGCTTTTGAAAATATAAGGCCTAAGACCTATCATGCGGCTTCTCCTCAGTACAGTTATAATTATGCAACTGTTTCATGTTCCTTCATAATACTCACTGAATTAAAAATAAGAACTAAGTACATCTTTATTATTACTATACAAGAAATTTAGCCTTCACAAGAAGCTAGTTGGTTGAATCTGAATTTCAATGATATTAAATCTGTTATTGTCTCCATGGAGGCATTAATTCCAAATAGATTATAGACTTTTTCCCATTAGAATGGGCTTGATAAACATATAAACTGTTTGAGATATTTATTTAGTGAAAATATTTCTTATCATGTATGTCATTAATTCATATATTCTAATAAATTTTATTCACATACATTTGGTGGAATTTTTTCTCTAAAAGACAAAGATTTAAGAAGCATATGATTCATATTCTGCATTTTGTTTCTTGTAACCTAATTAGTAGAAAGTATTGTTAGTTTGCTGTTTTGATCCCTTTTCCACACAACCCTCATTCATCTCGAGTGAGTTCTTAGCCATCAATTTGCAGGTTTTCACCAGTTTTTACAGTGATCAGTAAGTAAAGTTATTTTCGATCTCACACTAGCTGTTAATGATAAAAGACATAAACATTTAACCTTGTCATATATGGGTTTAAATACAAAAAAAAGTTCAGAACTAAGCTACAGTTAACATTATCCTGATAACTTGTTTTCCCAAGGCAGATGACTATTAAAAGAAACCCATAAACACAAGAAATCTGCCAGACAGCTACTTAATAACAGAACCAGATCGGTATCATTAGGTGTTTTAATAACGCAGCATTTGTGAAACATTTTCCCAGGGTTATTTCTAATTGGCCCTGTCACAAAGTAGTCACAAACTCCTTTAAAACAGCAATCAGTTTGAAGCTTATGACAAGAGGTTGTTAGTAATGCTCTGAGAAATTTACCTGTGAAATACTGAGCTGAACTACTTTTTCAAAGTAGACCAGAAAGCAATTGGCCTTGGCAATACAAATAGACCAGTAACTAGAAAGTCACCAACTTTGGAAACTAGAAAACTCGCCTGACCAACCAACAGCCTTACACACCTGTGGTTAATAAAGTAAAAAAATAGTCTACATGTTGGCCAATACCCTTCAGAGAGTGTCATTATTATCGCATGTATGCGCAACCCCGGGATAGCAAGGACGTTCTCCTGGTGATCATGTCCATTCCAGCAGCAAGACCCAGCATAGCCTCCCTGAGTAATTGACTGTCACCTGAAGTAAGAACTAAAGATGCTACTAAGGTTTCTGCCCAGTTCTCTCATCGGAGGGCTCCCTCTTTTCTAGGCTCATTGAAGGGCCTAAGACCCGGACATGAGCCAGAGGTGGTGGATTTAGGCCAGTTAGAGTTAAGATGGTATCATTAGCTGCGCACAGCGTGACTTCCCCTTAATCCCGTCTGCAACTTACAACAAGTTTAAATGTCCATGCATGATGTTATTAACTGGCTTTAGTAAGTGCTTAAGACCCAGATCTTTTTTTTAAAGTAATCTCTGAGCAAGTTCTACTGTATCCACCCAACAAGAAGATTAATAATTCCAGCAAATCTGTTGGAGTGAAGATGCCCCGAGCTGCCGGTGGACCATAGGAGGATAGGTGGGTCCGATTCCTAGAGACCAAGTGAATGTCCCCTTGGACTCAAGTTCAAGAACACCCCGCACCAGGAGTTTTCATGTGGGGGGATGGGGAAATCCTTTTCTGTTAGCAGCAACTCATTGGCTTAAAAAGAAAAAAACAAACAGTATAAAGAGGAGGGAGAGGGAACATCATCATTAAACCTGAACTATTTCCGAAAGAAAGAAGAAGGAAGGAAGGAAGAAAAGAAAGAAAGAAAGAAAGAAAGAAAGAAAGAAAGAAAGAAAGAAAGAAAGAAAGAAAGAAAGAAAGAAAGAAAGAAAGAAACCAATAAAACCTGGGCGGAGCTAGAAAAGCTCAGAAGAGAACCCCTAAACCACTGATAACGGTAAAGACCAGTTAAGGAAGGGTCTCTGAGACAGTGAGGTAGAAAACACCTGGCTGACAGAGACCAAACCAGACTAACCCTCAACGCCACCCCATCCGCAAACTCAGGATTCCTAAGCAAATGCCGACTGGAGAGGCACCGGCAGGCCAGGACGCTGGTACCCAGCCAAGGGACAGGCAAATCACATTCCACAGCCCTCCGGGATGCACTCAGCGCGCGCCAGGCAGAGGAGGGGCGGCCTGGGCGACACAGCCCCGCAGAGTCCTCAGCCTCCCACCCCGCCGCCCGCGCCGCGGCGCGCGCCCAGCCTCCCGGGCGCGCGCCAGTCGGGAGCGCGCGCGCCGGCGCACCAGCTCTCCCAGCTCGGGCAGCCGGTCTCCCGGGAAACACCAATCAGACGCCCGCTTTCTGTCGCCCGCCGCGAGCCGCGGCAGCTGAGCCAGGACTCCGGCTGTTGGCCTGCGCTGAGGGCCTTGTGATGCCCAGCGGCAGACCCGCAGCCTCAGCCACTGCCACCGCCTGGCCCAGCCACTTGGGCAGCCAGTCACAGCCTGCCGTCTGCTCTGCAGACCGCCCACACCGAGCACCTTGCGGAAAGAAGCCTGGCTATTTTTAGATCTCTAGACTGCGTTGTGCAGACGTCTCGCTAGGACCAAGTCAAACCACCAAGCACAGGGATGTGCTTCCCTTTGAACAGATATGGCTCAGAAGTCCCTATTTCTATGTATAAAGTCGATTATCTGCACTTTTTAAACTCTACCCCCCGTGGTCTGGCACTTGGCTGCAAAGCAGAAAGCCACATGTTTCTACCTCAAAAGATGGCTATCACCTTTCTAAAGAAGCACACTAACTCCCGCCTGAGGCCCGATTGAGAGCAGGCAGATATATTCCTTAGCAGAAATGACAACTATATACTTGCATTTCCATTCACCATTTTAGGATTAATCCCACAGGAAAGTCGAACAATCCCCAGAAGAGGTGAAATGGGTTCTCTAGGCAAAAGGGAGTGAATTTCTGCAGTAGCTTGTTTAACTTGGCAGGGGTGGGGGTGCAGAGTAACAGGATAACAAAGCCATCCATTAATCCAGAGACACTGAAGAACTGTCTTACATGCTCCAATGCTGTAAGGTCTATTTAAGAGTCTCAAGCTACTGTGCTGGTAAGACAATTGGCTCAGTATTACAAACATCTTTCACTCAACAACTCTGCTCCCGGTTCTTAATCGAAAGGAAGACTTGCTCTTTGTTGCAGGTCTCAGCATCACCGCCCAGAGTCCACCTACCCGGAAGCAACACAACACTGTGTGTTTACTTTAGCAAATTTAAGTAAATGTAGGTCACAGAGATATACGTAATGAACTCCATGGATGGTAGTGCATGCCTTTGATGCCAGAAGTCAGGAGGCAGAAGCAGGGGGATCTCTAAATTGCAGGTCAACCTACTCTGCTGAATAAGTTACAGGGCAACCAGAACTACACAGAGAACCTCTCTCTCTCTCTCTCTCTCTCTCTCTCTATATATATATATATATATATATATATATATATATATATAGTGTGTGTGTGTGTGTGTATCAATATATTCTTAAGTCACAATGGCATTTTCCACAGACATGTTACCCATAGGAAAATCCCTAGATGTCTTTCATTCATTGTCCATTGTCTAGTCACTTCATTTACTTTTATTTTATGTTATGTGTATGACTGTTTTGCTTGTGTGCTTGTTTGCAAGCATGCTTGTCTGAGAACCACATCTGTGCTTGGTGCCCAAAGAAATCAGAAGAAAACATCAGGTTTCCTGGAGCTGGAATTACAGAAGGTTGTGAACTGTCATGTGGGTGCTTAAAATTGAACCTGGGTCCTCTGGAAGAGCAACAAGTGCTCTTAACCAATGAGTCATATCTCCATACCCCTGTTTAGACACAGTAACAAAAGAAGACTTTTTTAAAAGCAACATTCTTAAAATGATGAGCTACTCTAAAATGTTTATGTAGTCTATGAATAGGAAGGGTTTTGATCTTGAAATGTATTCATTCATCTCATTATTTAAATGATTTTTATATTTTCATCAAACAACACAAAATCAAATTAGAATTTTACATATTTCCAAGTAAGAAAATCATTTTAATTTTAAAAATAAACATGAAGAGTAAAAATAATACAAAATGCAATGCTTTAAGAAGACTTGAGCTATTTTGAAAAATATTGTATTTTGAAAGTAAATAATGTAGCTATCTCATTATATCCATGCATATTCCTAGTTACTTCAGTGAGGGAAAGACACTAATATTATACCCATGCATATTCCTAGTTACTTCAGTGAGGGAAGGACACTAATATTATACCCATGCATATTCCTAGTTACTTCAGTGAGGGAAGGACACTAATATTATACCCATGCATATCCATAGTTACTTCAGTGAGGGAAAGACACTAATATTATACCCATGCATATCCATAGTTACTTCAGTGAGGGAAAGACACTAATATTATACCCATGCATATCCATAGTTACTTCAGTGAGGGAAAGACACTAATATTATACCCATGCATATTCCTAGTTACTTCAATGAGGGAAAGACACTAATATTATACCCATGCATATCCATAGTTACTTCAGTGAAGGAAAGACACTAATATTATACCCATGCATATCCATAGTTACTTCAGTGAGGGAAAGACACTAATATTATACCCATGCATATTCATAGTTACTTCAGTGAGGGAAAGACACTAATATTATACCCATGCATATTCATAGTTACTTCAGTGAGGGAAAGACACTAATATTATACCCATGCATATTTTGCCAAGGTATTATAGAAGTCTTCCTATGTATCTGTGTTTTAACTTCTATTCAATTTCCATTTTTGTTTCTGTGTTGGATTTTTATCTGTGTTTAATGTTATATGCTCTATAATTTGATTATTGAATGACTGACTTTTCATTGCTAATTTCTAGTATCACAAAATAAGACAAGGAAAATAAGTTGCTTGTAGCTTTACATTTACTTTTAAAGGTATTATTTTATCATTCTCTTTCTCAGAATTTCCTGAAAAGGTTCTAAGTGTCAAAAACAGCAGCTAATGTTCCTGTTTGGGAATACACAAAACAATACCTTTGACATTGGCAACTCAGATGTATTATTCAGCAAAACAGCAATTACTCATTGTTTTGCACTTACACATTAAGAACTATGTGACACTTAGTGACACAATAACAAAATTGCAAAGTCAATTGTATTTAAAATAGACATCTTAATAAAATATACACAATTGGCTTCTCTTACTCTTTCTGAATTGTTTTGTTACCCTTTTCTAACTGTTTATAATCAAATAGAACATGTGAACATTAACCTTGAAGATAACTGATTGATATCCATATGTAAAAACAAATTAGAAACTATAGATAGAAAACATATTTTGAGGGCACTATAATCCACCAGTCTACTCCTGTGTGTATTGGCAAATATATTTCTACAGTGTTCATTTACAATGTCAATCATAGTGGCAAACTCTGAAAGAGTAGGATGCTAAAACTTAAAGCAAAATTTAAGTTAGAGTCACACTAACAATACTAAGCAGAACTATAGCAATGAAATCCAAGTGGAGTCCATTTATGCATAATTAGTTTCAGGTAGAGGTGAGAATTTGTTCTTAATCTATTTTAATTGCACAAGAAGCATTTTTGTAACTTCAGCATCCAAGTAATGAACTCCATTCCTCAACTAGGCCTGCACCATAAACTTCAAATCAGAAAATTAAAATGTTTATATAGATAAAATAAGTTCGTAATGAACTCTTTTATTTCTTCTCATCTCTTTTCGTATTTTCTGCAATGTAGCCCCTTGCAATGATATTAGTTCTAGTGTGGGAAAATATTATAATTGAGATCTGGTAAGTTATTTGCAGACTTCAAGTTTTTCTTTACACTGTGCTGACATTTAGTACAGTCCTGGTGAGGAAAACAATACAACCATTCATAGCTCTAGACGTAGATTTCAATCGACTTAGACGGGCACAATGGAACTTGGCCATTCACTGGTTACCCATATTGTGTTCTCAAATTTTCTCTCAGCAAAAGTATAATGACTCAGTATTGTATGGTTGCATAGACAAGGGCTCGGAACAAGAGACACTAGTTTTGTCTGACGGTGTGAGAAAGTCGTGAAGGGATCTTTTCTTCCAGATGGTGTTAAATTCAGCTGCCTTTTTAACATTGGCCTTGCACAGAAATCTGCTGCTTCCCTGTCACAAAGACTGCCTTGGTTCCCACTAGTTAACATGCATACTCACGCAACCTGCAACTTCACTCCAACTGTTTTACAATGCAGGGGTATGCTAAATAAACTCGATCCGGTTTCTGCCAATGCTAAAACTAGCTTTCAAAGAACTACTTAACTGATATTTACACTTCTTTTGACTTAAATGTGCATGCCTTAGGAATATTTCAGATTTCAAAAAAAATCACCTTATAATAAGGTCACTGTAGAGATTATCTTGACTCATGCTCAGATATGGTACCTCTTTCAACACACACAAATAAAACAAAATGTCAGAAGTTTGATGTGTAATAGAAAAAAGAAAATTTGGGACATGTTGTAGCAAGAGCAGTGGAACAGCAAAAAATAAAATGAAAATAACATTGAAATGTATTTTTATTGATCGATAAGTTATGTAACATTAGTGTGATACAAAGCAAGTTTGATATGACAATGGCAAACACATAATTTTAATATTGTTTATTTTCCTTAGGTGTTAGAGTTAACATATTTACATAAACGACCAAGATGTAGGCAAAAACTTGAGTAACTTGACTCCATTGAGGGCTTTGAGTAAACAATAGGTTTCCCCAGCAAACATCTTATTGCCTTAATTGAACCTCCTTGAGAAAGAAAACCACACACTTTGTAATGTAAATGTTAATTGTAGTAGACAATGGTTCTAGGTAAATAGCACCCCTGGACTTGGGGCAAATGAAAGAAACACAGGCACTTTACAATGAGAGCTTGTTTGCACAAACAGTGCTTCAAAGGTAAACAAACACGGGTCTTCTCAACAGTCACTACAGTAGTAAAACTTTGGCACGTGTTCAGCAGCCAAATAGAGAATTTGTGTTATTAAAGTCTCTCAGCATTTTTTATGTGAAGCTAACAGTGGCTTTCCAGGCCTTCCCAGTCTCAACCTTATAAGAAGTTGAAGTGATAAAGAAAAATGCACTGTATATCCCTGCAGAAAAAATGTGTATTTGGGAGTGTCAGTAATTTAGGCTTTGTGGAAGATAACGGGCAATTTTGGACAATTTTTTATTGCAATGGTTGTGTTTATGTGCAAATGCCCACACAAATGTTTGCCTGATAGCATGGAACAAAATGTAAGGAATTTCAGAAAAGCCTTACAATGGATTTCTCCAAAACCTCAAAGTTTATGCTAGGACTAGATACTTTTAGATAAAAGAAGAAAAAGAAGAAGGTGTAGCACACATCCTGCGGAGACTATCCTAAAAACAAGTTTTAAACACATTGTGATTTTAACCAACTTTCTACTGATGACTTTATAGCTTTATTTCCAGAATGCAGATTAGCATAAGTAGGCCAAGTTCCTGTGTCACATAAAGAAGTAAACAGCCCTATGAACTAAGCTGGAATGAGTGTTACCACGCACGACTTTAAAATATAGCACAGCCAAAACAAAAGCCAAAAGGTGATCAAAAAGCCCTACCCTTCGGCTGAGAGTTTCTCGGAGGGATGCCCTTGACATCCCTTTCCACTTGCTTTCCTTAAATAATGAAATTTTCAACCAAAGAAGAAAGCCAAATTTAATGATGGCCAGGTTAAACAGTGGCTTAAAAATTAACAGAAACAGTACGCGGTAGCTACCAACCAGTTGGTGTTGCCATTTGGGAGGCTGCAGATGGCTGTGGGTGGGAAAAGCCTTTACTTTCTTAAGCGATGGAGATGAGTATGGTGTGTGTGCTTGATGGTTTTTTTCATGCCCCTGCCCCCCAACAGGGCTGTCTGTCATAGGCTGCGGGCCAGGCTTCACCACTTGCCCCCGAGCGTGGGAATCGGAGCGTCCTGCGGTTCACATCTCCCGCTTTCCGTTCAGCGGAATCAATTAGGCAAGACAGACCCTCGGGTTCCCCACCCCCTTTCCATTTTTGTCAGGTCTATATACGTCCTAATTATTTCAGTTTGGGATGCCAGAGCTGTTTCCTGGATAGACCTGATCATCCTTAAACAAAAAGAGAGGAGGCGCACACGTGGGTTGTGGCGTAAATGTCACTTTCATTTCCAATGCTAGGCACAGAGTAAGACAGAACATTTTTTTAACACTTTGACAAGAGGGGAGGCGATCTCGTCTCCATCATGTCTTTCTGCTTCAGTAACTTCCTCAAGGAAACCCTCTTGGAACAGAGAAGCATCTGTCCTTGTATTTTGAATAGAAGAATAAAAATCAGACGCCCCCCCCCATTTTCCCTGCTAGCTCTAAGTCCTCGGGAGATATAAATTATTAACCTTCCAAAATAAGCTTTACTGAAAGTCTAACTTCATAGAATTTAATGTACAGCCTCCAAATACAGAGAAAGTTTCCAAGCACAAGCTTCAAACTTGAGGGAGGGACCTCAGAAGGGAACTGCCCAAATCTACATAATTATGGAATCATTTTTAAACGAGGTATCAGGCATCACTAAAACAGCTTTCTAAGAAAAACATTTCTCATATGCAAACGTTTGCTCCAAAATAGAACAATATAGGCAGTCCATGCATCTTCACCCATAAAAGCCACACAATTCTCCTCTCCAGTTGTACAGCCCCTCTCAAAACCTGGCCCCTTTAGATGTCATTATGTGTGTCACTAAATTCCCTTGCATCCCACTGTTAATCATAAGAAAAAAAGTTAGATTCAATAAGCATTCCTGACCTTTCTGGCCTTTACTGTCTCTTGGATGTAGGCTTTCATTCTGGGCCGCTCCTCGGTGATCTTGAAGGAGTTTTTACTTTCGGTTATCTAGCTTTATGAAGACCAATACACTCATACAGCTAGATAACCAAAGATAACAACTCGCTTCCCTCACAGGAAGTCTTCCTCTGGCTGCACTCCAGATCCGGCTCCACTCTGGGATCTACACAAGTGTAGTCCTCCAGGATATTTGCCGAGTTTAAGAATTCCTCTTTTCATGCAAACATGACCTGGTTTCTGTCTGAGTGAGTGCGGCTAAAACATCCAAATAAGATCTGTTGCGTTCAGAGTTTATTCCAAACTTTTTTCCCCTTCCAGGAAGTAATCTCCAGCAGCGTTAGCCAACAATTCATCTATTAATATCAGAAAATGAGAACCAGCGACTAAGGTGCAGCAAGCTGTTCCTCTGAGCTGCAGCGTCCGTCCCTTCACCGGCCTCTATTTGCATTGTAAATTGCTTCGTTCTCACGTTAAGATTCTTTAGCCTTCCTCTACTGAGACGTTTAAAGCCTTGGCAGTTTCCAGAGCTGGTTAGAGAGGAAGAGAGGGAAAATCCCATTCTATAGAAGTGACAGCTGATTCAAAAATCTGCGCCGGATCGTCATGAGCTTTTTACCAAGTGCTGGCAGCTTGATTGCCCATATCTTGTATGTGAATGTTTTAGGGGGAGATCCTCGATTTCTCAGGACTTCTAGGCTGGGGAGAAGATGCTGTCTTGCGGAGTACTGCCGCCCCCGGTCTGAAAGAAGGAGAAAAGGGCCATCATTGGAGGGGCTTTCACTGCCAAATTGTGGACCAGCCCGGCAAGGTCAAAGGTTTGAGACCGCGGGAGACCAAGGTAATGATGATGTCATGAGAAATCTCAAGTACACGGTTATTGATATGCATCAGTGATCAGCCAACTGCCCCCACCACGCCTGCTGTCAGGAGGAGCAGAGGCTGCGGCGGTGGCTGCAGCAGCGGTGGTGGAGGCGCAGCAGCTCTGCCCTATTTTCTCCATCCACATTTCATCTACCGACTGTTCCTGGAAAAGCAACCCGCGGCCTTTTACCTCCTCGGCGCTAGTGTAGATCGCTCTAATATCCAAAGACTGGAGGAAATCTCTCTCTAAGGACAGATAAAAGCATTTCAGGTCTGGGGAACATCTTTGCCTGCATTTCTCTTCTGGCAGATTGCATAGGCAGGCAGATGGAAGGCACTTTACTATTGCTTAAAGCAGGGCCTAGCTTTCTGGGGCTGGGAATCAGATCTGTATGATTACGCAGTGAGTCGATGTGTGATTACATTGACAATTTGGTTTGGTGTTGTGTCTTTAATGGCTTCACAGATCAGTCATGTTTTGTATCTGTGTGCCATGGTGATAGGGCAACGCATTTTGTTCTGTAAATTCAAACTGATCTAAGCAGACGAGCTTCATCTTTTTTTTTTAATGATTGCATATAAAGGGTATGTGAGTTAGAATGCAGCACAGGTAAACATTGCAGCAATAGTTCCTAATGTTGTACACAACTCTGCTGTGGTAAAAATGCTGAGCCTTTGTCTACTGTTTTAAACATCAGTTTTCATACCCGAAAAAAATGTTCTAGACTTGCTTATAAAATGATGACAAAATTATAGTCTCCTGAAAATGCAAATAAAACATCTGGATGTGAAATGTGGTACCACCTCACCTTCCCTGGCCCCACCCACTCATATTTCTTTTCTATCTAGAAGAAGAATGTAATAAATTAACTATCTCCATTATTGTCTTAGAAGTTTTTAAAGTGTGACTTTAAAATCACTTCCAAGAGTCCTTTTCTTTTCTATCCTTTATAATAGATGATCTGCCTGGCACATCTATTAATATCAAAGCCTCTCAACAAAACACCCATGGTAATCTACATGAGAGACATTTTTCTCCCTGGGTAAACTTTATGAAGTATTATTCAAAATTACGAATTGTTTTTGGTGGTGTTACTATTCTTTAAGTTACATGCTAAAAGAGAATTAATAGTTCTTAATATCCATTGCACACACCACCAGGGTATTCTCAATTCCATAATGTGTCTATTTTCCCCAATGACTAAACAATTTCATATTTGGAATTCACTAATTTGTTCATTTAAGACATGAATGAGAACAGGCTTACTCAAGCACATACAGAGCACACAAATATATACCCTGTAAAAGAGACTGACAAGTTTGTTTTTTTTTAATAGTAGGAAAATCTCCAGTGAAGAGTTTAAACACAATATCACACCAACTAAGATATGGCAGAGTAACAGAGATGCCAATCTGTCCTTGTATTAACTTGTTTACTTTTGTGGTATGCATTCTTTTACTGGCTATATAGAAAAGACTAAGAGATGGAAAGAACTCATCTATATTCCTTATTAAATCATGAACAACAAGCCAGATATAAAATGCACATTTAAACTACAATCCAATTTTAAAAACACATTCTTGGAATTTTTGTTCCATATTTTCACAACATGAACAACTCACTGAGGCACACGCCACTTCTGACATCACCTAAAACCCTGATGAGCTTTGGAGCTTGGAAGATTAAAGAGCACTGTGGCATTGCTTTCCAAGAACTAGCAGCAGAGCAATTAGTGAACTGGCAGGTATTACACAAATCGAACAAATGATCAAATGTACTCAACTCTGTAAGTCAAAGCCCAAGAAATCAAGAATATTTTTAGAATACCGTTTGCTTCGTTTGTTTCTAGGTGTGAGAGAGCAAGCTATATATTTATCTGTGGGTGGGTGTCTATTATCCTCACATTTTTTTGAACTTGAAAATTATTATGACTATATTCCCATACTTAACAATAAGTGCATTTTTAGAAACAGCATCTACAATGAGAGTTAACACATTGAATGTTTGAATGCTTCTGCCATAGGAACTACAGAAGATGCTGTCTGCTCTAAGACTGGTCGCCATGCTTGGTATTAACAACAGATTCATCATGGGAACTCCAATAAGTGAAATGAGCCAAGATGAGGATTATGGGCAGTCTGCTCATTAGTCATGTAGCCAATTAAATATTTTATTTTTCTATCAACCTCTCAGGCTCACGGAAGAAAATGAGATGCACTAAGATTTAACATTGAGTCCCTGATTGTTTGTACTATTGCCGAGGTTTGCAGCATGGCTTATTATATGTATTATTGTATACACCCCACAGTATGCTGCAATTACACAGCTCCAAGGAATCGACAATGGCACGTGTGAAGAGCAGCCCTCGACAACCACACTTTTAAGTCAGGTATTTTTGCTTTTAAAAAGCTGTCTGGATGAGATACAGAGTCAGAGAACTGAAGGATGTCTTCAGTTCAAACAGCCTGCCTGCTTGTTCTCCACTAAATTCTCCTTAGTGCCTGGGAGGCTAGGATGGGGTTGCCATGCTTATTTTGGATGTTGTTATAGGTCCCCAGATTTCTGAAACATGATTCAAACAACCTGGTTCACTTGTGAATACAAAATCTCTGCTGTTTAAAAGTAAAAAGTTATGAATTCCACTATGTTTGGGTCAGAATTATGCTATTTAATTAATTCAAATACATTTGGCTTATTACATCTCTAAATCATATTTACATTAACGTAGAATACATAAAGAACTGGCCTAACACCAACTCTTTTTAAATATTTGACTTGTAAGAATTACAGGTGTACAAACTGTAGTTTATTAATACGGTCACTAACACTATTGTCTCTATGAAAAGCCATTTTTTATAGCAATGTCCATGGTTCAAGTAATGTACTTAACTGGCTTACATTATAATAAAAGTATATTACTCTTTCTTCTGAAAATGAACTTCTTTCTTATAGGCCATTGCATGTTATATTTATATTATGCCTTATGAATATACATATATGTATATACTAATACATATTCACAAAGGCTCCTACAGGAGAAACAACCAAACACACTGAAACTTAGATGTTTCTGGAATTCTATTTGTTGCAAGGGGAAATATGCAATACACTGCAGGCCTGTCCACCAGTAAACAATACACTATTTTGGATTTATAAATAAGTCATATTTTTCAAATAAAAAATTTTAAGTTACCTTTGTTTGATTGAATAGTCTATTCATTTTATGCTTCTTTGAAGTGTCATCTGAAAAATAGGCAATAAAACAAATGACCACAGTTTATATATACTTATGTACATATATCAGAATATATAGATTACATTTAAAATATTACAATTACTGTGATTCCTTAAAATACCAAAAGATTCTATAAAACACCAGTACTGTGTATCTTGGGCCTTAGCACCCACAGGGTTAAATATGCTAATTTGCATTTAAATGGAGACATGCATGATAATGGGAATGCAAAATATGCAGGATCTAGAGGGGTTTGGGAAATTAATTTTTCTTTCTCCTTTTATTTTTAGCTTGGAAAGAAGAGAGACTTAAGAAACATTAGGGATTTGAACCTTGTAACCTGCCATACAAAAGAGAAGAGAGAACCCCACCATGCAAGGATTTTAAGTCTGGAACAAAGTCTTATTTTCTAAATGTTTAAGGGACTGGATTTCCTGGCCTTTCAAACAATGGGAATCCCAGGATAAATGTCTAATCCATTAGAAAGATGCAAATAGTTTACTGTAAGGCCACACAGCTCAGTGAGATGTGCATTCATATCTAAGGCTCCTGATTGGCTCTTTCCTTCAGTAAATCAATGAATAATGTAAACCCTGATTGCTGCAAAGTGGTGGATTTTTATACCCTTCCCCCATCCCCACCCCCACAACCCAATATTAGGAAGCCTTACATACTCCCGAAAATAGGTTGGGTTTTTTAAAATGATTTTTTGATGCTTACTATTATTTAGGACTGGAGGGGTGGAGCTGTTGTTTTTACAAAATGAAAGTACTGCACAGGTTCAATTATGCTGACTACAGTGGTTCTTTCTTGCCATCGCCCTAGTTACTGGTACCAAGGTGTAAATAGAGGTGGTGGACAGGTGCGGGCACCGAGAGAGGAAGAAAAAGGTCTGACTTCATCCTTGTGGGCCCAAAGCAGCCACAGCTCTAAACCCCCACCCCCACCCCACGGCCGTGGCCGTGACTTGACAGGGCTTAGGGTCTAACTTCTGATCAATAACACTCAATTGCCCTGACCCCTTCAGACAGTACTCCATTCAAGCACCGCCGGCACATTTGCAAGAGAAAAACGCCGCAGACCCTAATGCAAAAATACATTGCTATGGTTCTCCTCGCCCAGCATTTTCTGCAGATAGTCCCTCACCACCGAAAGAAGGTCTTGCCTTCACTTGAATTTGGGCTCTAAGCAAACGAAGAACAAGCTTTGCTCCAATTCCAGAGGTGTCTGAAGCTGAATAGCTCCAAGGCCCAGTAACTAACCGTGAAGGTTGCGGTTTGGCTAAAGCTAAACTCCGGATAGCTCTGTAAAGTAGCCTCTGCTCTCCAAAATCCAGAAAGCAGAGAAGAGAAAAAAAAAAAAAAATACGAGATGCAGTTACCTAGTGTACAAGTTTTCCACCAGGATATAATCAGACAGTGGCTTCAGTGCCAAGTAACTGAAACTTTGGGGTGATCCAAAATAGGCAAATTATTAAAATAAGAGCCCAGAATTCAAAAACGCAAAGCACGTTGTATTTAGCACTACATGTAAGAGAGGTCCCGCTACCAACACCACAAATTTACATACAAAATTTCTTTCTGCGCGAATTTTTCCTGGCATTTCTCTGCGTTTAGGGGTCAGTCCGAAGGATAATTAACCGTCCTGGCTCGGACAACTCACTAGATCAACAGGTCTGGCTTTGGAGATACACAATCAATTAGTTGAAGCAAAGCCCCGGACTGGCCCTCGGAGCGGCCCTTGCCCGGCTCTTGGTGTGGGTACCGGACAACTACCAGCACTTGCGGGCCTGGCGCAGCCTTGCAGAGCTTGCAAGCCTTCACGCACTCAATATACTCACTTGATGTCCCTGCGCCAGGCAGTGTTGTCCCCCAAATCCAGCCGAACCGAAATCGAAGCTCCGGGTAGAAGACAAGATCCAGTCACAGCAGAACGTGGAACAGCACACGAACAGGCTCCTTTAGGCGTCTCCAAAAAAGAAGGGAAAAATAATTTTTTTTCCAGATCAGTCTTCTCTTAGTACATTTAAAACTGCCGCTCAATTCCGCTTGGTGGGCAATTCTTCCTTGATTGTGTCTAAAATAGTTTGCACTGCCCTTCTCTTCTGAGGGAGAGAGAAGGGCGCAAAAGACCAAAGAGGGGGAAAAAGCCAACTTTCCCCCCACTCAAGCACTTGCTCCCTGAGCCTCGGAGAGCAGAGTGAAGTGGTGTGTGCTAGGCTCGGCAAGTTTTTGGGGGGGCTGTCCAAGGTCTAGTCCAGCCCCCTCTGCCGAGGAGGACGTGCTCTGAAACTCAACCGATTTCCCCACTGCTTTTGTTACTGATGAACTGAGGCCCCATTGTTCATCCATTGCCACGGTCTTTTTCAGTCCCCACACTACGTTCTGCGTTGCCAGAGATAATGAATTTGCACCCAAACCTCTCATAGTCCCCTCCTGACAGACGGAACAAATTAGAAATGTCTCGTCTGAAGGAGGGCAATGGCTACATTTTCCTATTGTAGGTTGCAAAGCACACATTTCTTTGGAAACTTATTTTGCCTTTCCTACCTTTTATTTCTTCTTTTTTCTCTTTCCCCCAGCTTTTCTCCTCTTAATTTCTTAGACACATTTTAAAAAGAATCTCCCTGTCTTGTTTTCCCTGTGCACCATTTTTATTAACTTGTGGGCATTTCTGGTTCCTTTCCTCCTTTCCTTTCCTTTCTTTCGGGGTTCCCTTTTGCAATTTTATTTACAAACTTGGAGGATGACCTTTTGACTTACATAGTTTCTTTTTTTTTTTTCAAGAAAGGTCTTTTGGTTCAAGCCCCCTTCCCCCTTCTGATTGTTAGTGTGTTCGCTAAAGACAAGGAATACATTATGAGGATTTTTCTTCTCTAAACTCCAGTTTTATTCAAAGGGTACCAGGCAAGCGTGATAATGGTTGCGAAGGAAGAAAAGGTGTGTGTGTGTGTGTGTGTGTGTGTGTGTGTGTGTGTGTGTGTGCGTGCGCGCGCGCATGCCAGAGAGGCTGAGATGCAGGAGGAGGGGCTGGGGTGTGTAGAGGGAAAGGTGGGAGCTTCCAGGGAAGGTGGGTTTCCTGCAGTACCAGCAGGAGGCGGTCAGGGGTGCGGGCGCATGGGAGGAGGGGGAGGCGGTGCAGGAATCTGTCCCGGTGAGGGCAGTCTGCTCCCTTGGGCCTATTTGCTCGACCGGAGCTGGAGGCAGCCTTGGCGGGGGATACCTAGGAGCCCCGGGGCGGTAGTTGGAGGCTGCACGACCCAGGGCGAGGAGTGCGTGGTGCTCTGTAAAAATTCGACGGCCGCCCGTCTGTAAATGTGGCCGGGGAAGGAGTAGAGGCTGTCCTGAGAGCTGCGGGTGCCCGGCCCCGCCGCCGGCCCCCAGCTTTCCCGCCAAATGCAGCCTGAGGACAGTCAGCCAAGCTTGTCCTTGGCGGGAGGGTCCCCGCCCGCCGCGCGCGCACGCAGCCTCCGCGCACACGCACGGCCCCGCGCACACGCACACGCTCCCCTCTCAGGCACGCGGCCGAGTGGCCGCCAGCAGGTCAGGAAAACAAAGCTGGGCTGCGAGGCGGAATCAGAAAAGGCAGCCTTGGGAAGCTGACACCGCGGCCTCTAGCGCCTCTTCCTAGCCTGCTGGCAGGTTTGTGCCCTTAGCTCAGCTGGGATCGAGGACCAAACCCTCGCGGCTCGGAGGCGAGTGTGCCCTGGGAGGTGCCAGCGGTCCCCGCCCGGTGCGCGGGCACACGCGAGCCCAGCCTGAAGACCTCGCGATCTCCCAGGGCCGCTGCCTCCACGCAGAAGCAGCTGAGCTCTTAGAAGAACACACCAGGCCTAATCCAAGCTGCAACCAAGAGGATGGTTCCCACCTCAAGTCCCCTTCTTCAGACAATGCGATCGCAAGGGCCTGGCTGTCCAGGGGAAGGCCTTTTAGGCTTATCTCTTCTAAGTGGGGAACTCGAGCCCCAGCCCCGCAGCCTTAGCGGGACAACTGGCCAGCTAAGTCACCAGACTTGGCCATGCAAAGACTGGTTGGTCTCTGTCCCAAGTCGTCTCTCTGTGCTCACCAGTCTAAGCACCCTCCAACACACACGCGCGCGCGCGCACGCGCACACACAGGCACACACACACACACACACACACACACACGAGCGCGCGTATGCACGCATGTCATTCCCACTACAGCAAAATGCTCGCTCCTGGCATTGTTGTCAATGAAGCTAACACGCACAATCTGTTGACAGGTAAACAGGTACCAAAAAGAGAAACCCTCACCATTTGCCTGAGCAATTTACCTCTCCCTACTGGGAACATGTGTAGCAGATCGTGTTTTAGGAACACCTTCCTGGCATCTGTTGTCTCCCTCTCCTCTTCTGGTGGAGAGGGAAAAAAATAACCATGTTCCATTCTCAATCTTCTTTCTGACAAGCGACCCGAGCGTTGTTCTAAAACAACTTGGGATTCCTTCTGTTTGTTATCTGTTGGTTTTGGTTTGCTGTTTTAGGTGTGTGCGTCTGTTTGTTTGTTTCTTTCTTTTTCCTGGGGAAAGACAAGAACTTGTGTTTGGTGGGGCTGGAGGTGCAGAAATAGAGTCTGCGTACGCGGCGGGAAGAGTGGCGAGGCTGGCAACCGCCGCGGGCAGAAACGAGGCAGTGGCTTGTCCTCCCCTGGGACTGGCAAGGGCGCCCTTGGCACCTCGGGCTCGGGCTCGGCCACCGAGAGATACAGCTACACAGGCTTTCGGGCTCCACCGGCTGCCGCTCCGTGTTTTCCCCCATCCCGGCTTCACGTTCAAGGTTTAGCTGCGAGGTCACGTCCATTGACGTCAGCTCCCTGTCTCCCTCTACGTCCGGCTACATTTACATACATCAAGGAAATTAGGGCATTAAAAAATATGCAAATCCTGCGCGAAGAGGAGAGGGTGCATTCCTGGAGCGATCGCCTTTTATTGAAGCTTTTAATTAAAGGGGCCAGTTGGCTAGCCCCTGAAACAACCGCCAAAATCCCCCAAAAGAGAAAAATAAACGCTGTAGCCTTCGGGAACGGTTGTTTCGGCTCCTGTTCTGTGGGCGGCTGAGGACCGCCGCTGCCCTGCTCCGAGAACAGGTTAGAGGAGGCAGCTCCGGCCCATGCATAATCAGGGCTCCGCGGCGCCTCCATACTTTCCTCCTCCTCCTCCTCCTCCTCCTCCTCCACCTTTCCTCGTCCTCTTCCTCCTCCTCCTGCTCCAGCTCCCCTTGGGTCCAGCGTGTAGTATTTTTAATACTGATGCATATGTAAAGATATATTTGCATTTTTAAAAAATTCCTTGAAAATTTCTGGTTCTACGGTTTTTGTTATTTCCCCTCCCCCTCCTTTTTTTCTTCCTGTTTTATATGTCTATCTGCCTCTGTTGTCCTTTCTGTCAGTCTTTTTTTTTTTGCTAATGTCTGCTGCTATCTCTAGCTAGATTATGTTCACAGTTGCCTCCCTTCTTTTGTTTACTTAAGATTAGAAATATGCATATGTATTAGAAATATGTTATGTATACAATGCCAACTGGAGAATATCCTAGTTTGATCATAAAAGAACACGTTTATTTATTTTTCTTTCTTTACGTACCCCTCCCTTGACTATAATGCCTACCGTTCTGAGGCTCAAAGTTTGATTCTCTGATTAAGTTCCTATTAGTAGAAACACAGGTTGGAGCCAATACATTTGAGAAAAGTACTCGTGAGTGAAGGGATCCCAGATCACTAAAGAACTGTGCTGATTAACTGAGGGAATGTGGTATTCACCACCCATTGCTTGCTAGCATTTCTTGCAAAAAAGAAAATCTATTTTGAAATGTGTAGACACAGCAATGGACAGCCTTCTGCAAGGAAGACATTTTTAACCATGTTGTATGTTGTATCGTGTCTGCTGCATTTAAAATGTACTGAGCTTTATTTTATCTCAATCTGGATGGAAACACGTTATCTTGATTGAAAAGCATCCTTAATTCCATACTTTGAAGTGAAAACACACAAACAAAACAGCTAACTCTATTAACCCAGTTGATGTCCCTTAAAATATACAGGCCTTGAGTTGGATTTCAAGCTATACTAATCCTGTTTATACGATAGAATTTTTCCTTCTTGGCAGTATGGCTACTCAGCACAATGACTATTGAATATATGTATATTTAAATTATATATTAACATCCCCTAATACTATCGTGCAAAAAAAGGACCCAATCCATAATCGCATAACCACAAGGAACAGAAAATGTGCACACATGCAGCGTTTTCAATTAAACAAGTCCGAGTACATGCACAGGTAATTAGTTTTCTTATGAATGACTTACCTGCACAGATACTCAAGGCAGGACTCAGCCCTCCCCAATGGCCTTTGTGTATAAATATTCACATTCATCCCCTGGCTTCTCAAGCCTACATATGCCATCTTTCATGTTGCACTCTCTAGCATCCATTTTCAGTACCCTTAATTCTTATGGCATTTTCCAGCCTTACCTCTGGCTACAGTTTTTCCAAGCTTACATGAAAGTGCTCATATGCTATGTCACCCAATAAAAAGTGGTCAGATGGCTATGCGTAAAACATTAAAAAATGGAAACACATCCATCCACCAGGTTCACCCTTACCTTGCCATATATAGCAAGTTTCCTGAGGTAAAATTTCAGCACATTTTATGAATAATTGCAGAATTCCATAACTGGTTACAGAATTCCGGTTGGGGTGGGGGGGCACCGGGCCGAATGAATCAATTCAGCAGGCTGAATGTCTGAGTTTGACTGCAATTCAATTGTGTGTGGCTGTTTATTCATGCCTGGACACCAGCACATACCTGCCCGCTTTTATGCAGGAGCAGGACAAACACACTGGCCACGTTGCAGGGCAGTGTCGGTGCCTGTATTTAGGTGGAAGTAGCAGGGACTGTGGAGTGTCTCGCTGTCCGAACATGCATGTGGGTACAGATGCATGTGCACGCGCTCTGTGTGACAAGGGACAGAGAGAGGTACACCTCTTATCTCTGATCTCTCTGTAATCTTTTCTGTTTCTAATCTCCCTCATTGACTTCACCATCGCTGCGGTGTGCGCGCTGTGGCTTACCCCGAGGGCCCGTGGCTTGGTGGCTTCCTGGCTTGATGGGTGTTGCAGTAGAGGGTGCCTAGCGCCGCTGTCGCCGCTGCCGCGGGTCCGGGTGCTCTGTCCCAGCACGGCAGCAGAGCGCGCGGTGTCGGAGCCCCCTCCCTCCCGCCCTCACCCCCATCCTCTCCTCCCCTCCCCTCTGCGCCTCCCTCTACCCCACCCCCCGCCCCGCATTACCATATGGAGGCCGAGTCCCTGCGAATCACAGCAGCAGCGGGCGGTATTTGAATAAGCCCCGGACCCCAACTCTTTCACCAGCAGAGTGCTCTGCACCTAGGACCAGCCACGTGATCCATAACCCGACAGCGACCGACAGCTCCCTAAAGTCGCATAAGCGCTCCGGGGAGAGGGCCAGATAAGGCTGGTGGGCCTCCCTCTTGCTAGTTTCATATTAACTTGACTGATAGAATCAGACAATAAATTATACAAGAAAGGGGGCGAGCGGGAAAGAGAAAGAAAAGGGACGAGAAAGAGAAGACTGAAAGGGAAGGGCGAGAGGCGCTGTAGAGAGGAGAAGGAAGACAGAGGCAAAAAAAAAAAAAAAAAAGAGCGGAAAATGAGAGAAAGGGTTGAGTGGATCAGGGGGAAAACAGAAAGGGTGAGGCGGGAAGAAACATCCAAATATATGAATTTGAGCATTAGAAGCTAAAAATACCACCTCACTGAACTTCACAACCTACAATTAGACACGTGTTCGTCCTACCCCACCCCCAGAGATAAATCTGCTGTCTCGACCAGAAATGATTATTTAAAATTGTATAGCAGATAGAAGACTTTAAAGGAAGGAGTCAATTTTATGAAACAGCAAAGGGCGTGACATTTAATGAAGATATTTGCCAACTCTGGCTAAAAAGTCAGCCTCTCTTTGAATAGGCAGCCTCTTGCGCTGCCGGTCCTGAGAGGGAAATGCCTCAGCCTAGACATTACAGAAAATTATCCCAATATACTTGGCACTTTAAGTGAGAAGTTTCCCCCTGCCTTCTAGTTTTATATTTGCTATGGTTTTCCACTTTGCGAGTGTTTTACTTTTACACAAAACCCAGCAGTAAGGGTCTCTACAAAATTACAGCCAACTCTTGACCGCAGATATTATTTTTAGACTCGCATTCAATACAAAGCTAATTCCACCTCCCCAGCACCTCTTGCGACTGCCCAAGACTGAATGTAGGGTGTTTCATACCGGCTCCCCCAGCTACCTTCTCCTCCAGAGAAGTGGGGTCCCTATGCAAAGAAACCCGGATCGTAATAAAATCTCCAGCCATCTATAGGATGTAACCATTGTTAAGTGTTTCTCTTGGAATCTGCAAGCCAAATGCCCCCTCCCCCGACACAAAAAGAACGCTTATGGTATACTGAGCCAGAGCCAGGGGCCCGCAGGACGCCAAATAAAGGAGCAGAATTCTCAATACCTAGAATTTTAATACAGATTGCAAAGATGGGCTAGCCCTATCCAACGGATATTAATGCTCAGTAAGCAATGCTTTAGGGAGGGCGGTGGGGGAGACTAGGGTACTTCAGATCTTCCTTTCAGGGCCAGAGCAAAGGTTGGCCAGTGTCTTCACCCGACACTGCGCACAGGCATGTGGGCAAAAACATAGGCAGCTCGTGGTCCAGGCCTAGCGTTCTGCGCGGCCCCACACACCTCCTTCCTTGTCTTTTGAGACAAGGACATGAAAACTCTTTCTGTGACTAAGTCCCGCGAAGCTAGTTTTGAACCTCTTGTTATTTTCAGGCAAAGTAAAACCGTGTCTGAATTCTTCAAATTTGGGGTTTTACCAGGGTGCTCCCCATAGACCCTTGCCACCCTCGGTCTGTGAGGAGAAAGGAGCACGGGTGGCAGATGAAGCAGGTTTTTAGCCTATTCCGTAGGGGCTGCCTTTTGGCCCCTCCAAATTCGCCTCTCCTTTTTCTCTCCATAGATTTTCCCTTAGGCCAACCACTGTCGCTGCGGCCTTGGCCAGGTGAGCCAGGGTAGGGTTTAGGGGGAAACACAATTTGGGAGCGGCCACAACCCTAGAGCTCAGAGGAGTCTGGGAAAGCACCCGGGGCAGAAAACTGAGTGGTGCTAGGGGCCAACGTCGGGCTCCAGGCTTCTGCCAGCAGGGAAACAGCGACACCTACTGGCCCCAGGAGCACCTCGCTTGGGCCGTCGGGGCGGCCCTGACCTGAAGAACCTGAATTCGCTGCACTTGGGGAGCTTCAAGGGCTTTGTTTTTAAGGCTCCTGGGACCTCTATAGCCATTTCTGCACCAGGGAAGGCAGAGCTATAGTTTCTAGGGGGCTCTAGGGGCTGCAGAAGGGGCCTGAGCACACAGGCAACACACATAACCTTCCAGTCAAACACCCTTTCTTCTGGGAACCCTAGGGAGGACCTACCAATGCAGTTGATCACAATCCTTTGGTTTTATGAGCCGCAAACAAATGTCGAAATCCTAATTTACTTGGGCTTATACTACAGTCCTCTTCACCACCACACCTACTTCAGCGCCAATTGAAGACTGTGTCTTTAAAAATGCCTGGCACCTCCTTAGGCCTGTAAATTGGTTGAGCCCTTCTGGATGCTGGATGGCTTTACCTCATTGCACTGCATCCAGAAAACATTTGGTATCTTTCTTTTCTTTAAGGATTATAATCTTATTCATTCCTCAAGCAAAGACAAACTTGAAATGATGGCGATGTTTCTGAGACCTAAATTGCCCCCCACATGACTGCGTGTGTATCAAAGTAGATATGTTAAAGTATATATATGTATATGTGTGTGTATGTATGTATATGTATTTTATATAGTGTGTCTGCATACAATTTGCATATTCTAGATTTTGTCTCGCGAGCCTTTTCTGTAAAAACCAAACAGCCATTTCATATGAAAGCATGTGATGTAAGGTGTCCAGCCTTGAGTGGAGGAGGGAGGGGACCCAGCATCCCCTCTTACCCTACACATTTCCCCTTCTTGTGCCAGGTTCTGAGCAGGCAGGGGCCTCTGAAATCTTACTGTGATTTGGGACTGACCTATCCAAATATTAAGGCAGATTCCTTCCCTTTAACACCGCAGCATTTGAACTAGTTGGAGTCTTTGAGGCTTCAGTTTAAAATGTCGTTTGTTGTCAAACCCCAGGTTGTTTTTTTTAAAAAAAAAACACAATAAATTCGCCTTTTAATTCAAAGGCCATGAGTTCATATTGGAAATTCTTGTTGTTAGCTTTAGAACACTGGTTGGAACCAGGGCCTAACATGTTTAGATCAGAAAAGGGGAGGAGGAGAAATGTTGGTTGGGCTAAATGATTTGTCTTCATTCTTTAGAATTGTAAAAGTTTGCTAATTTCTTTTTTCTTTAAATAACACAGGATGCTCTTAGTATTCCTAAAAGCAGGTTTCGAAACAGTTGTCTTTCTATTTCTTTTTTATTAAAAAAAACTCTCAAAAGTTCAAGAAGACCTAGCTCATTTTTATAATTGCAGTTTTCTTGTTCTAATTTTCCTGCAAGTGGATAGGAGCAGGTTTGGTAATATATGGACTCACGCCTTAGAACAGACCCTTAGTAATTTGTATGATGTGTGAGTAAATTCATATTACTAATTCTGAATAAAAGACAGCACTAGTCTTATATTTTTCTCAATGAGCCTTATAGCTTGTTGTATATTAAAATTTCTCCTTGGAAAATGAAAACCCTCCTAAGAAAGGCAAATGATTGCAGAACAATTAAATTACATGGTGCATGTAAGTAACCAGTTAGAGAAACCCAGTTCATAGGGTTCTTCAGGCAATGAGAGCATCTTGGAAAATGGCAGTGTGGTTTTGTTTTTTTGTTTTGTTTTGTTTTGTTTTCCCCTTTCTGTGTGTGAGTTTTAGAATGTGTCTTATTTGTGACCTCCAAACCAAAACTAGAACGGATTCTTGTTTCATTGTCTTTGGTAGAACTCTAAACATTATTTGGCCTTAATATGAAAAATACAAAAAAAAGTAGAATTCTCCAAAAT
Source organism: Mesocricetus auratus (assembly GCF_017639785.1). Taxonomy (NCBI): domain Eukaryota; kingdom Metazoa; phylum Chordata; class Mammalia; order Rodentia; family Cricetidae; genus Mesocricetus; species Mesocricetus auratus. The sequence goes on from NW_024429201.1 coordinate 34,091,894, forward strand.
GGTGAAATTTCTCTGCAGCTACATACCAACCATCCCAACAAGTAAGCATAGTATACCCCGGGCAGAGGAAATTTCCTTGACTTATGACAGAGAATTAGGTCAGCATAATAATTCACCTCCCAAGAAACATGAAAACGTTTGCTCTAAAACATAGATGCCTGTGATTCCAGTGACTTGTGTGGAGCAGGGGTAGAGACAGGGTCCTGCTGTGTTCTGGTGTTTGGTGCATAACTCTGTCTCCACTCTGGGCTTCAGGGGAGAATTAAACAATTGGAAACAGACTGAGCTTCATGGACTACGGGCGCTCTTGCTCTTTGTCGCATCTGCCCGTGCTCTGCTGACACCAGGGAGGGTGTGCTTACTTCTTTCCCTGCTTGCCGAGCAACATGAAGAGAAGGATGCAGGATGAGAATACTGATCAGAAAGGAATGGCACTCTGTGAAAATGAGATAGATGCATTCGAAGGCTGCTGAAATCGCAGCTAGCCGGCTGTCTGGGGAGGGGTCTTTCTGTGTGAGTTCGCAGTCTCAGTGAAGAGAAGGGACTTCCTGAGTTTTGAGTGGCATTCCCTTCAGCTCCAAGGACACCTGTGTGCCTCTAAGAACGTGCGTGTGTGCGTGTGCGTGTGTGTGTGTGTGTGTGTGTGTGTGTGTAGAAAACATTTGATCAAAAATATATTAGTAAAATTCTGCCGTGGTTTCTGTTGGGACTAGGCATCAAGGTCACTAACTGCCCAGAATGACTCAGGGGAGGGGACAGTATTGTTGCTTTTGATGGCATGGACGTGGGGCTTCTTTCATTTCTCTGGCTCTTTACGGTACTTCTTTTGAGTGGGGCGAGGCTGAATCTCCTCCTCCTCCCTTCTTGATCCTGGCAAACAAAACCTCTCTGCCACTTGAACCATCTGCCGCAGGTGTAATAGATGGCAGGGGGCCGACCTAACTACACTCCAGCCTCTTCCAGGTCCTCACCGCTCTGCACCAAACAAATGAGTCCTGTTCTGCCGCTAGGGTGCCGAGGTGGATGGTGGATGCTGGCCCCAGCCTTTGGCAACACTCAGTGCTTAGAAACCAGAGCCAGCTGACAACACGCACAACACACAGGCACGGAGAAAATGCCCAGCCAACGAATGCTCCTTCAGTGCCCTCCCCCGAATCTGCACTCAAATGGAGCATATGCGCATAGCATTTTAAAAGCTCTTCAGATTCCCTCTTAATTCTTGGTAACTTAGAGCTGTCTGACTCATTACTCATAGCCCCCCGAGTGTGTTTGCGTGTAGGGGGCACGCATGAATGTACGTGTGTATTTAAAAACGCTTATTGGTAGGTCAGCAGCAGCTGATCAGTCATAGTGATCCAATAATCTTTTTGACTACATACGAATTTTCGTTAAAGTCATTCCTTTTAAAAGGGAAAATAACAATATTCTGCCTACCTGGGCATCCCAGGTTAGGTTCGAGGGAACGGTAGCACTAGAGAGTGCCCGCCTGGCCAAACTTTCCCTTTTCAGGGTCCCAGAGGCTGACTTTCTTACTTCCTGACGCCAAAGCCTCCCTTGAACGCGGGTTTGTTAGGAGGGGAGCTGCGGGAAGGTCGGCGCTGGAAGGCGCAGCCGTCGTGGATTCCCCAGGCAGGCTGGGAAGCAGCCCTGGGCAAGAGCCCGAGCTAGGAGCTGCGAGGCAGGCTAGGGCACCCACTTGGCCGGGGACACTTAGGGTGTAGTCCTTCTCCGACCCTCACACCAGCCCAGATTTAACCGCTGTTTGACTACCGCGGGTCTCTCAGATTTGGGCGGGGTTTGGAGCCTTCCAAGTGGGAACTCCTCGGGCACCCAGAGTACTCACCTTCAGCGAGGCCTTGGCAAATCTTGGCCCAGAAGCATCAAGTTTCCACTCCCAGATGTACCAGATTCCCTCCTGTCTTCCAGTCTTCGCAGGCCTCTCTCTCTCTCTCTCTCTCTCTCTCTCTCTCTCTCTCTCTCTCTCTCTCTCTCTCTCTCTCTCTCTCTCTCTCTCTCTCTCTCTCTCTCTCTCTCTCTCTCTCTCTCTCTCTCCCTCGTGACTTTTAGAGGCAAAAGCTTGGTTATTCGGAGGAGGCGGAGGGACATGTAAGAGTGGGGGAGGGGAAAGGGAGAGCGGAAAAGAAAGGGAGAGAGGGAGAACAGAGGGTGAGGAGAAAGGGAATCAGAAGATAGTGCGGGCGTTGGTGGAAGAGGAGGAGGAAGAGGTGGAGGGATGGGAGGGGTAGGGTGGAGTAACAGAAGATGGGGTGGGATGTGACCGCCAGGAATAAATTGCTCCCCACCCAGCTGCAGTGCGACGCCCCCAGCGTCTCTGGGGAGCGGGTGCGTCAGCTCCCGACTGGCCTAGGCGGGGCGGTACAAAAGCTCGCACCGCAGGACCCCCTGCGAGGGCTTCATCCCAGTTCTGCCGGCCCCGGAGGCCGCTGCACCGGCCAGCGTCTCGCTCGGGCAAGGTGGCTACTCAGGGCCTTCAAGCATCCGGAACTTTTACTTCGTTCCCGGAGCCTAGTCTGCCTGATTTGTGTCAGACAAGTGCAGGGGCCCGCGGGGCATCCTCGCGTCCCCACCCGGGCCGCCGGCTCCCAGGCCAAAGCGGCTGCGGTCGGTGGGCTGCTGCCCCCGCCCACCCCGACTCTCGCTCCCCCACGCGGGGGATGAGCCTGAGCCCCAAGTCTCTGCTATTTGCGAGGCATCCCTGCCTCTTCTCTCTTCTTTTTTCTTTCTTGCTGAGTTCTCTCTCTCTCTCTCTCTCTCTCTCTCTCTCTCTCTCTCTCTCTCTCTCTCTCTCTCTCTCTCTCTCTCTCTCTCTCTCTCTCTCCTTCCTCCCTCCCTCCCTTCCTGTGTGTGTGTGTGTGTGTGAGTGTGTGCACGCGCGCGCGAGAGAGCAAGAGAGCGCGCGCGCGCGTGTGTTTGTGTTCACGCACGAGCGCATGTGTATATTCGCGCACAACGCACGTTCTGGGCAAGAAAGAAGGCAAAACCCAGCACAAAAGTAGCTTTGGTCTCCTGCAGCTTGGAGAGCAGAGCTAATAAAATATGTTGAGTAGTTGAGATTACATTTCAAAGCAAGAAACAAGGCAGGAGCTCACCGGATCGTTTCAACTGAGGTCTTAACACTGCAAGGATCAGTTATTATTATTAAGTATGACGAAAACAGACCGAAAATGAGGAGCCAGGAAGCAGGACATTTTGGCTGCGGTCAGAAGCTGGAAGCGCTTGGAAAGGTTTTCCTGAGTAGGGGCATACGGGATGGATAAAGGTGAAAGACACAGATTCGCACAAAACCGCTTCAGTACGTGACGGGATTAGAAATGGGAGCACGCTCTCTGCCACAGACAACCCATTAGTTCTCTGTTAAACGCATTAAACCAGTCCCATGCGATGATTTCTTGGCCGCCTTTAGTTCCCAAACACGGGGGTATCACAGAGGGTGAACGCGCTCGGTTTGAAAAATCGTGACCCGTTCATAAAAGAGGGAAAGTTTCAACATCGATCTCAAAACACGTGGACGCGTTTTCTCAGTCATCCCTAAGTATAGTGAGGTCACCCCCATCTTCGCTTCCTTGCTGACCTGTAGATGCGACCTTAGACAGTAGGCCGCTAAGTCCCACGTAACTCTACTTACAATTCATCCCAATGACACACCATAAAATGTCAGAGCGGAAAAGGAAACCAAGCTTTGGCATGAGGGGTATGGAGAAAAGCCTTTTTTTTTTTTAAACCAATTATCTTCTCCCAAAGCTGTTTAATATCAAGAATAGCTATGGTGTTTCGGCAACCATTTCCTTTCTCCCAATGCAGCTAGACTACCAAATGGTTGGTTCCCAGCACTGAGGATTTTTGCGTACGTAGTTGAGAAACTCCTATTTCTGTACTGTTACACACCTTTCCTGTGGCAGGAAGAATTTCCTGGACATTAGTTTGTTTAATATAAGGACTCGTCTATCTGCCAGATCTTATTTCAGGATAACAATGATAAAAGGTTCCTAATTTATGACTACCATGGGTTTGAAGTAAAATGGAAAATGAGCTTGTTCTTTGACAGCCTATGTTAGTTAAAGGCAAACAAAATCATTTTCCTTGAGCAGAACGGGCTGCCTATGAACTATGTTAAAGTATTTCACCCTGATTGGGATTTTCAGGATTCTTCCGGACAGCAGCAATAGGAAACCAAATGAAAAGCACAAAAATCGGAGACCAGTCTGTACCATTGGAGCACTGTACCAAGAGCAAATGTCTTGGCCAGGACTGTGCTTCTAGACTCACAGAGCTGCACGGGTAGGGGCTGTCTGGGGATGAAAGTTCTCTACCTCCCTGTAGTGCCCGCACATTTTGAAGTGAGTGTTTGTATAAGGGCAAACTCAGACTACAGTACAATGACATGGTGGAGACAGAGCCTTATTATTTCCACCATTTAACAGTTGTACAACAATTAAGCAGCCTTGCTTGTTGGGTACTATATTTAGATGTCCGGCTATCTTTGTTTGAAAATAGGAGACACTGTCAGAAGAGGCAGAAGGGTGTGACAATCGCAGTTTTAGCTTTCAGTTGTCTGATGCATAGAGAAAGCGCAGTGCTATCTGTGGCTGGGTTTTAAGATCTCAGCAGCTAACAAAACTTCTCTTTATACTTGAGACAGATAACTTTGCAAATTGCACTCCAGATTTTCCTTTTAAATTTATCTACAATGTCAGATTTGTGCACGCCGATTTGCAAAATGAGCCCAGGAATCTTTAAGTAGATAACAGACAGCCACTGACGTCCCAAGGTGTGGAACTTCTCATGAGGCAGTCAGTAAAGCCCCAAGCCACAACTGGCTTTGTGCTGTGGGCACTGTGAATGTGGCTTTAATGAGAGACCTGGAAACGTGACCTGCTTCTGGGGAGAAGAGAAAGAGGAGGAAGAGGAGGGGAGAGTTTCTCTTTCCAAGTTCAGTCAGAGAGGAGACAGTTTCATGCTATGTTGGACTGTGTCCCCACTAGTATGGCTGGCCTAGGAGACCTTCAATGGGGATTCTTGTACAAACTCATACATGTCCCCCAAACAGGGGTAGCTGTGGAGTGCTGTTGCTTGATTCTTTTCAAGTGAATTTCCTGAAGAAAAAAAAATAAACAAAAACCACCACTAACAACAACAGCTTTGGCAATAGCCAGGAAGGCAAGAATATTCACCATCAAATAACATGAATTATGACATATTTATTTAGTGGGGCCATTTGAATCCCCCCCACACACAGATGGTAGTCTTTTTCTTGTCTATCTCTCCTAGACTTGTAAAACTGTTGTTTACAGGTAGTCATCGCTGTCAGTTCTTTCTGTAATTAACACAGCCGCTCAAGGGCATGCTGGGGTCATGTAAATATCAGTATAGAGAGGCTGCCAGTTTTCTCTGCAGCCACGGAGAAGCAGCTTCTTTTGTGTGTCTTGGACTCAAGTGTTTCTAGCCTGTAAGTTTATGTCTGCGTTCACCAATCTGAATTAAGGAGCCAGGAGCCAGAGCTCATCTGTGATCTCCTGACCAGTGTGCACCCCACCTCTGTGCCTGGCCACTGTGGAGAGCTGCTGCTATATTCTCTGTGTCTTCATTTTTAACCTTTCATTTTGGAGAGGGAGCTTCAAATTTAGACTTCATAGTCAACTTTTAAAAGCTATTCTGTTTTATCATTAAAAAATTAAGACCACTCCCTAAAGTCAGCATGTGACTTTTTAAGGCTCAAACGATTCACTTCATTCAGCGATCTAGGACTTCAGATATCGGTGGCTGTCACATTTCAGGATGGCAACAACGTGGTGTCGGAAAGGACACTGACAATTCTTGAGATCATTATTCCTAGTGTTTTTCCTTCCTGCCAAAGGAAACGCAGGTTGGCGCTGTTTGAAATTCCCCTTCTACAGTTATCAAAATTGGCCCGAAATGAATTCCACTTAGGGAGTGCTCCTGTGGCCTTCTCTCTTAGAAAAGGCCTCGAATGAGCTATTGGGTTTAAATTTAGAGACCTGCCTCTGCATTGTTTGTCTAATATTCTCTTAAAGGAGGGGCTCCCTGTCATTGAGTACTAGCCATATGCATATATATGTATATATGTATATGTATATGATTTTGCATCTATACTCACACTCAATTCCGCTCATGAGGGGATCAAAAGACTAACAGAAGGCATCAGGGTTGAACCCCCACAGCTTCTACAAGAGGGAGGGCAGCCTGGCTTTGGCCTCACTACCTTGGAATCCAGGCCACCTGCGCTGTGAGCCATCCTCAGGTGAGCGGTTGAGGAGGAGATGCCAGGCTCTCGTGGCAGCTTTCCGAAACACTGTGACCTTGGCCACCATTTCGCTTGTTCTTTCCCTTCAAATCACACCTGCTGCCTCAGATCCCGTACACCTGATACCAGATGTAGTCAAAAGGAAAAGAAAAGAGAAAGCCTCGCGCTCCCTAATTCCCTTTGGTAGGAGCCCAGGCCGCCAAGTCCATTACATAATTCCTACTCAGGCTGACACCTGTGCCAGCACCGGAGCGGGTCGGGTTGCAGAGCCTGTGCTGGGACACTCCTAATAGCATCGTCGCCAAAAGCAATGGTGGCTTAACAAAGTTTGCACTGTAGGTAGGTGGGTTCGCTTTCCTGATTCAGGTTGCACTAGATCCTGGAGGGGGTGTTTCCAGGACCCTCCTCCAAATTTAGGGTTGTGAAACAAAATGTTTCGAAGCCCCGGAATTGACTCAGGTGGTGTTCGAAGTCGCTGGGTGTTCCGGCTTCGGGGAGCGCCCCCTCCCATTTTCAAGAAGTGGACTTTGCATCGACTGTGGGATTTCTCCCAAGACCTGTAATCTGCCTCCTCCTGCCCACCCCTCGACAGTATCGATGTGCACTTCGTTGGTGCTCACGGCCTAGCGCATAGTCAGTAGCCCAACGGGGCTCCGGTTGTCCCTGGAGGACGGACGATGCTTCATTAACCTACCGGTCACTGAGTCCTACGGAAGCCTTATTCCCACCACAAAAGCGTCTTGCTTCTTGCCTTAGCACGAAAGGCAGTTTAGTGAGTGACCGCTCGCGATCCCATTCTCTCACAGGTCGAACGTCCAGGTCTTTGGGGGACCAGATAAAGAGCGCCCAGTCCCTAAGCTAAGGGATCTCCCCAAACCTTCTACCCATCACCGCAAAAGATGTCAAGTGAGACAAATATTTAGATCTGAATTAAGATTTCCAATATTTTCCCCCCAAGGAATTAAGAACACTAGAAGTGACCCACCTACTAGAACAACAGCCAAAGGAGCATGCCATGGCGATTTACTAACGCGACCAAGTTGGACAGTTATGCGGGAATACACCCGGGCTTCGTTCCACGCAGTTCTTAAGATTTCGTTGAGGCCTGGAGCCAAGGCTTAGTCTGTCCCCGGCCATAAGAGGAAATCCTTTGGGATTTTGGTTGAAAATACTGTAAGATTAAAGCTAGACCTCAGATTTCCCGAGGATTTCAGAAAGTAAAAATGTGCACGCAGCAAGAGCCAGAGATTCCCCAGGACCCTCTCACTCACACACTGAAACCAGGTTCGATTCGTGGCGCGCCATCCCCGTCATTACCAGCCTCTTTCCCGTTCTCTCTCTGTCAAAAGACACGAGAAACGCCGCCGCCACGTAACTTTCTCTCTTCTACCAATTTCAAAGACTTCTGGGAATGTCTCTGTACTCTACGCCCTAAATAAACACCTTCCCTGTACACTTGCATGCGCCTAGAACAGTGTAGACCAGCAACCGGCCACCTTTCTGCAATAGCCACAGGCGCTGGAGAAAGTCTCCGTAAGTACTAGGATGCTGGCAGGGCCAGCAAGCATGCTCCCAACCTTCGGGAGCCGGGGAGTAAAGCGGCCCGCAGAACCTGAGTTCTCGAGGAAAGCGGTCTTCACCACAGCAACTTAGCAAGCCCCACCCAACAAAAGTTAAAAGCATGATGGCACGATACCTTGCCCCTGGTAACTCTGGCGCCTGTCTCCCAGTTTGGACATGCTGGAAGAGTTGGGTTTGGGGAAGTTTGCTTTGGCTGGGTGTGGGTTGTCTATATAAGCCCTGCTGCAAGTACTGTACGGAGGAACCCGCCTCGATGGACTCGGGTGTTAATTAACGGGAGGCTAATTTGAGCTCTTAGAAACCAGAGGCAGCAGGTCGAGAGGCGAGCCGCGAGGGGCCAGTGACCTCTAGTGGACAAGAAGGGATATGCACTGCGAGTGAGCCTGCGGTGCCAGCCTGAACAGAAGAAAAAACTGAGTTGCTGCTATGAATTCTTCCCAATCTAACGTCAGCGTCAGCGGGCAACATAAGTGCACGATTTAAGGGCAAAGAGATGTCAGCAGGGGTGAGGAACAAGGATGCTCTTCTGAAGCATCTAAAACTTAAGTGAATGCATTACACACACACACACACACACACACACACACACACGCCTTCACTGTTCTTTAAGGCAAATGATAGAATGTATGCAGAAAGGGTTTGCAAAGTGAGTATAAAAAAATCTTTGGTTGCTGAACTCAGAGAAAAACAGAGCTTTAAAAGCTCCTGTTAGAGAAAGTTCACCACATCTGTTCCTGCTTCCAGAGAGTTCTCCGAAAAGCTTAACCGGTTCAGCAAGAGAAAGCAAAAGAAAGAACCAAGAACCACGTTTTTCCTAAGTTCGTATCCCTAAATCAGGCAAGGCTAGACAAAATGTGACCAACTGAAACACCAAACAGCCTCTTGATTCAAAAAAGTTTTTCAGAATGATCTGTTTCTCTCTCTCCCCCTTATGTCTGTCATCAGTTAGTCAACTAGTGCCGAAGTGAAGTTATTTTGGAAAATATTGTGCTGGCTCTATACAAGTTAAAAACAAACTATGAACCTTGACAATTTAGGCTGAACTCTTGTTTTTTTTAAACAAACAAAAACTAATCTAAATAAATGAACTTTCTTTTTTGGCTTTCTCATTCCTCAGCCTGCAACAGAACGCTGATGGTGGCTTGCCACCCGTCCTCCCCAGCCCTAGCCCCAGATAAACTAGCCGGGATCTCCCAGCCGTAGAGCTCAGAGTCCCCTAGGCAGACTGGTGTTCTGTCCTCAATTGAGAGGTCTTCGGTTGAGTTAGTCTCTCTTCCCCGCTTAGCAAGTTTTTGAGGATGTCCAGGTTTTCTTCCTTGGCTCTTCTTCCTCCCCCAGACTGAAGTATGAATTAGTGATCATTCCAAGGCACCAGGAGCCTGGAAAGTCCCGTGGGTAACCGAGTCCTGTTCAATAGGACTAGGACACCAGGGTGTGAAGTTTACTCTTTCTAGGCGCTAACACACGGTTCTTGGGAACGTTTCTCACACCTCAGGGACTACGGATCCTGCTGAGCTTGGATCTACCTCCGAAGTCTTGTTTAGGGCCCTGTTTGGGGACGATCATGAGCCCGGGGGTGGGGTGAGAGCATCTCTGGTAGAGAACCCACAGTTTGGTAGGAGAAGGAGGAGAGTAAGCCAGGCTTGGGAGAGGCTGGACACCATTGCTTCCCTCTAAACTTTTCTTTGCTTGAACTGAGTTGCATAGGCCAGAGGAGTGGAACTTCACCCCTCCAGGTTGCTGGTATTCCCAGCATCTCCAACGAAAAGGGTGGAGGTGGCCCTGAACTCTGGAGATCATGCATTCCCACAGCCTAGAAGAAGGGAGCTCCAGCGGAAGGCCAGAGAGTAGCTTACCCTAGGGACCAGGTGTCACATCTCAGTGAGGGCGAAACTTTACCCCCGACAAGACAAGAAAGGCGGGATAAACATGAACTCACCGACCGAATATTTTAAAGAGCTGTATTTCTTTGAGGGCCAACGAGGGATTGAGAGTTGTTGAAGCAGAACACGGCGTGAAAATCCCACGGTTAAATCTACTTCACAACAAAACTCAGTGCCAACAGATTAAACTGAATTACTGAATTGTAAAAAAAAAAAGATTTCATCAGGAAATTAACGAATAAAAAACTCCATAGTAACAACAGTACCCAGAAGTCCTACGCTGCCCCAGAGTAAAGAAAACAAAATCCGGAGGCTCTCAAGCAGGGATAGATAGGAGTTCCTGCCACAGGTTTCAGCCTTTGTCCAAAGAAGGAAGGGATTGAATCGCTCTTGGCACAACTAGGGGCACACAGGGAGGGTCTCCCTGGATTGGAAACAGCCTACTTAAGGCAGAGAAAATCAACTATGCCCAGGTCCTATTTGTTAGCCTGCAAAATGAAGTCCCCTGGGCCTTGGGCCCTCAAGACCTGGAGGATTTATCAAGCCAGGTTGCCTTTTCTATGCCTCCACCGGAGACTAAGTGAGTGTCCCTTTCTCTAGAAGCTAGAACTTGGTAAGGGTGGACTTGAGTCAGTCGATCCCAAAACCCCTTTGAAACTGGAACAGGCCGCTTGTTCTGACTCCACTTCCAGTCTCTCTTGAGACATTTTCGGTGGCACCAATAATGGCCCAAAGCAGTCAGCTACCACTATTTGTTCTCAGTGACCCTCTGTTCCGGGCTGCAATACCCTGGCGCTAGTGACTTGCGCCAGAGTAGAGCTCCTGCGGCTTACCTATCGATTTGCAACACGTAGCAACGCGGCACTGCAGGTTAAGGGACTGCCTTCCCAAACAGTTGTGCTGAGAATCCCTCCAGCCTAGAAAGATTTAGAAAGACTTGCATATTTAACTTTCAAAGCCTCACGACAGGGCACCCCCCCCCCCCCCGCCCATCCTACCTATTTCCAGAGGTCCTCCATCTGTGAATAGAACTCAGTAATTCCCAAACACGTTTGTTGCAAATTTTTGAAAAAAAAAATCTGAAGTCCAGAATAGTGAATGATGAACTTCCCTGGGGACCTGTGGCAGCCGCAGGGTCACCAAACCTTGGGAAAGGGTATAGGCTACCCCTAGCCAGCTGCTGACAGCTGCGCCTGGTTCTGAAGGGTGGCACTGCCCTATTCTGGCTTTCAGCTATTGATTTCTTTCAATAACTATCTTGGGCTTGAGTTACAGATTTTATGTGCGGGGAGATGCAGAAAAACACATCTGGATTACTTGAGTTAATGCATACATGTATACGCATATAAATACATATTTTCTCGGGACTTTTACTCCCTCCACCCCTCCAGCCCTCCACGCATTCCGGGAGTGTCTCAAACTGTAGCTGGATGGAGGGGGCGGGTCCTCCACTCAAGCCGGACGATAGTGAAAATTGCAGCTAGTTTTATCCTTTACTCTAGTTCACCTTAACAGGCGACGAGGATCTTAGCAAAATAGTTTCTTTGGTTGCTCCCTAGTGGCTACGATTCTGGTTTTCAAACTTTTGACTGAGGGAGAGGATGTCTAATACTTTGTACAGTCTTTTGGGACTTTAATAATCAGAAGAAAGGGGAAGAGAGAGAAAGGCAACGGGAGAGGGACAGGGGGGTGAAGGACAAGAAGAGGGGGAGCAAGCGAGAGGGAGGGAGGGAAGAAGAGAGAGAGGGGGGCTATATTCCAGTCTTTGACAGCCAGCCAGCCCATCTCTGGGGTCACTCCGAGGGGAACTTGAAGAGTGGTTGCTCCCACGTGAGGTTCCAAGGCATATTAAGAATGCCCCGCCCTAAGTGGGTGGGGACCTCAGTTTGGGTTGAGTTCCGGAAGAGCAAAGAGCTGGGTCACCTGGGTTTTCCCTCTTCCTGGTGCTCCGGGCCAAAAAGAGGTCTCCAGTGAAGGTGAGAATCTGAGACCATCGCACACCACTCCTGTGAGCTTGAGGGAGTGGCAATGTCCTGCTGGCCATCTGATCTGGGTAATTTTCCCTCACTTATATCGTGTTCCCAATCTCTACAGCACACCGTAATTGTTTTCATTTAGCCATTAATTTTTCTAAGCATTATTTTTAAACAAGCACAGAACAGTGTATGTGACAGAATCCACCTGCCTGTATACTACTGCTGCTAGGACACAGACTTTCTGAACTTTATTTTTGTTTCAGTTAATACACAGAAATCATCGGAAAGGTGTCTGTGTCTTGAACTAAGCAAAGCATTCGTTATTTATTCAATACCTTTTAAGCACTAGGCATTGGACTAGATGAGTCTTTTTCTCCACTAAGTTTCACAATGATTTACGAGCCTCTCCTTTTCTGTCCTCATTTCTTTGTGTAGCAGTGAGTCTTGAACTCTTGATCTTCCTGCCTCTATTCCTGAGTGGTATAGGTGTACATTACCATGGCTCCTACAATCCCTCCAACTTTAAATCCCAGGCACAGTAGAGAGCTAGTCAGTGGACTTTTCTACGGCTCCTCTACATGGAAGCTCAAGCAAGGACAGATACTTGTAATGAACCGGAAGCTCATGGCTGTCCATTAAAAAAAAAAGCTTCAGTTAATAAACTAGACCAGATGCTGTGAGTACACTAGATAGAGCCCTGTGGAAGCCTTGGCACAGATTTGTATTTGCACCGAAGCCAAAGACCTTGACAGGGGTCAAGTGGTTCCCGAGATACTGTTAACAATGGCTGTTTCATGCTTTTATGCCTTTAGAAGAAACCCAGGCTGGGTGTGTGGTGTACACCTTTAATCCTAGCACTCAGGAGGCAGCTGGAATTCAAGGCCAACTTTGTCTACACAGGGAGTTTCATGTTATTGAGAGCTACATAGTGAGAGTCCACCCAGCCCCTCCCCCAAAAGAAAAGCAATTCAAACTAACAGTTTGTCATGTTCATTGCCTTTTTTTTCCTTTTAAATCAAATTTTAGGATTATGGAAAACATTAGAATGGTGTTAAAAGTCAAGTCAAATACCAGGACTAAATATTATAGGGAAATTCTTTACAAAATTATTGATTCTGCCAAACACACACATTTAAAACATCGGCACACCGATTATGCTGAGTCAACACACACACATAGAATAAAATAATAATAATATTATTAAAACAACAGCAGCTGGGTGTGGTGGTATGTACTTATAAATCCGAGTCAGGAAGCTGCAGAAGCAAACACAGTAGAACAGCTTGAAGTTGAAGGACAATCTGGGCTGCATGGACAAGTTCTAAGCCAGCCTGGACTAAGAGTAAGACAAGTCTTAAAAAATATTTTAGTGAGATTTCCTTTTGAAAATGAATCTGGTTAGTTTTTATATGGAGATTTTAAAATTTAAGACAAAAGGGATAACATTAAAAAGAAAAATCTATCCTCTAGTCATACATCATGACAGGATAATAAAGTAAAATTTTAAATTTTAAGTAAATGTGTTGAAATATGCAAAGTATTCATCTGGACGACTATGTACTTAATTTGAATAAAGTCATTTCCAACAATATATTTGGATTCTTTCTCCATGCCTTCCTTTTTTTTCACTTTCTCATACTTTTTACTTTTCTTTCTTTTTTTATTGTGTTTTCTTCCAAGACAGGATGTCTCTATGTGTAATAGCTCTGACTGTCCTGGAGATCAGGCTGGCCTTGAACTCATAGACATCTGCTGCTTCTACCTCCTGAGTGCTGGGACTAAAGGTATGCTCCATCGCTGTCCAGCAAGAGATATTTTCAATTGAGAACAGTATGTCAACTTGAACACCACTTCCTTGAAATCTATGTTTTTGTTCCATTTTTAAGATTATTTTTATAGTAACAGTAGATTTATTATTAAGTTATCATCAAGTTAAAGTAGATGATAGCATAATATTCAAAATCAGCATTCTGAGGACACCACTGTGATGTGTTTATCATGGCACATGTGTGTGTGTGTGTGCATGTGTGTGTGTGTTTGTTCATGTGTGTATGTGTGGGGGTGTGGGGTGCTCCCACATGCCTGAGTTCAAGAGGTGCACATAGGTCTGTGGAAACCAGAAGGCGACTTGGGTGTCTTCATCTGTCTCTCTCCACTTTGGTTTTTGAGGACAAGATGAATATGGAGCTCACTTATTTAGTAACTGGCTGGTTTGTCATTAAGCCCATGGGATCTACTTGTTTTCATACAACAAGAACTAATATTAAGGTGTATTTTGCTTTGCTACCTGGCATTTCTGTGGATGCTTGGGGATCTGGGTTCAGGTCCTTATCTGTAGGAACCTGGCTTTGTTGGCCTGTAGTCGGATCTAACTGACTTGTTGGTCCATACCTGAGAGGGGGAGTGTGGACTGGGAAGGGGTAGGTTAAGACATTAAGAGAAAGACAGAGACACAGGATAGAGTCTGTAGGGCAATCCAGTGAACACTGAAAGCCCTGAGTTTATTCTTTAACATACTTAAGTACCCTACCAAAGTGGGGGGGGGATGGCAGAAGACATCTATTATCATGTATAAGGGGCAAACAGACTTGCTTCCCTTAATCCTCCAGGCATTTGGTAGCCACACCTGTTATCTGGCCTTCAGGGTCAAGAGTGAACACTCGTAAGTCCACGTCTGTTCTTATTTGGATAAGACATCTGCTACCAAGGCCTAAACATCCTGCAGTAGCCAAGCCTTGGAACTTTAGGTCTTTTGACTTGTTAAGGACAGTTTTGAATTCTCTGATCTTGAGGCAAGAACAGCCGTTTTTATGGGCCCCGGCACTTATCATGTACAGAAAGCACTTTACTCACAAGTCATCTCTCAGTAATCACTTAATTTTTAAAAAATTTTATGTGTTTTGTGTGCATGTTTATCTGTGCATTGATTCATGCCTGGTGGTAACTAAGGCCAGAAAAAGGAGTCAATTTACCTGGAATTAGAGTTATAGACAGTTATGAGCCACCATGTGTGCACTGGAATTGAACCTAGATCCTTTAGAAGAGCAGCAGGGCTTAATGCTAAGGTATCTTTCCAGCGCCTCTACAATCATATTTAAATCAAGCAAAACACAGTCAGCAATAAGACAACCAACAATTGCTTTTGCTATCTCATATTCTACTGTAGTACGGACATATCTATTCCTATGTGAAAATGCACCAGAAAGACTGTTTAAGATGGTCACACTGAGCATGGTGGTGTGCATGACTTTAGTCTCAGCACCTGGGAGACAGAGGCAGATGGTTTTCCCAGACTGAGGCCAGCTGCTCTACATAGCGAGTTCTAGGACAGTCACAGTTATGTAGAGTCCACATCTCAAACGAACAAACAAAAAAACAATAAAAGGTGGTCAGACTCTTAAGAATAAAAACAAAATTAACTTATAGGTTAGTGGGTTCACAATCTTTAGTTATGGTTAGCAAACCCCTGCCTCATTTCCCCCACATGCCACTAATCCTGTCTCCACTTAAACTTTTAGCTCCTAGCATCCCCACCCCATCCTTTCATATGACACGTGTTTTATTGTCTCCTCTTCTTTCAAATTTTTTTCTTACTTAGATCACTCCATCGTACTTCCTCATGCACACTTCATTTTGGTTAACCCTGCCCTTGTCCCTTTGTGTTCCCGTCCCTACGACTCCACTAATTATTTGAACCTTGTGTCCCCAACATTCTCCCTCTCTACTTTTTCCTATGTTCTTGTTATCTCTTTTGCTTAGTGCATTCCTACAATGGCCTCTTTCTAGTTTCTTGGCTTCCACATTCCAGATTAAACACACAAAAGTTCTGAGGGTAAGGGTAGCATAGAAAGAGGCCTGTGTATCTATAGACTTGTGCTACTCCCAATCAGAGTCAGAGAAATTGCTTATTGTGGGCAGAGGTTACTAGAGGGACTCCTAACTGCTCAACTTGCCCAATATAAGCAGCTGTGAGTTCTCTGCCCTACATGTGACGTCTACATCAACCACACTTTCCAAGGCTCAGAGAACATAGTGGAGGAGGGAAAAGAAATAATGTAAGAGCCGGAGGAAGGGGAAAGTTCTATGAAATGCTGTTTCCCTGGACATGACATGCCTGTTGCACACATGAAAGCACATCAGCTGTGGTTATCTGCTCAAGGCCTGCCTGCATAAGATCATGACAGTTAAGCATTACAGAATGGCAGGGAGTAGCTCCTGAGGCCCCATAACGAGCTGAAGAGTGATTGGCAGTTGATAGCTGGCTACCAGGGAGACTCACTTTTCTTTTTAGGGGGGTATAGCGGACAGTGCTGGAAAGTGGCCCTGTCCCAGTAGATGAACCTTGTGCATATCCGAGACAGCACTATTTGGACTCAGTGGATTAGTTTTTTAAAAAGAGGACAGGAAGAGCAGAGGGAGATGTGTTCAGATGTCATGGGAGGGCTTTAGGTTGGAGTTAGGGGCGGGTATGATCAATATAAATTGAATACATGTTTGAGATTCCCAAAGAATAATTAAAAATACTTCTGCATCTAGGGAAAATTAACTGTAGTGCCTTGAGTCCCTTCTCTGTTTCTTTTAACTATCTTCTCATTTCCTCATCTTCCTTGTATCTGCGTTTTCTTGATTCTTCAGTACCGTGAGGAAAAGTATATGACATGACTGAAAATATGGCTCCGTGGTAAAGTACATGCTTAGCATTCAAAACCCTGCATTCAGCCCTCAGTACTCAGTGCTATTTGACATAGTATCATACTAAAAAATAAGAGTTATCTTGGCTGCCTCCTAAAGAAATTTGCCAAAGTGCCAAGCAAAGGGAAGGTTTTATATAGCATTGCCAAACCAAATGGAGAAGATAGAATTATTTTTGAAGTCAGCTAGAGCACTCCACGCTTTCAGAGGACCTAGGTTCAGTTCCCAGCATGGGAGTTCACAACCATCCCTCCGTAAATCCTGTTCTAGCGAATGTGACCTCGGTAAGCTCTTGCACAAGCTCAGGCAAACACATACACATCAAATTTAAACTTAAAAGCGAATTATTATTTCCGAAGTCAATGTTCCCTTAATTACATTGTCTAAGTACTCTTGATTTGCTCATTTATTTCACAAACTTTGAGAACTTAACATTGAGCACCTAAAAGGATTTTATGTTCTAATTAGTGAAACTCCATAGTGACTTCTAAAATTGAGTAAAAATTCCTTTAGGACACTTAGCATTTGGAAAGGGGCCACTTTATTATATGTTGACCTCTCTCTTATTCTTTTCCTCTCTTTCATGTCCCTTTCTCTTTGTCTTGATACCCCCGCCTTTTATGTGTTCATTCTTGGGGTTTCTTGTGTTGTTGGAAATCAAGGAGCTATCAAGAAATGAAGGCAACGGGAAGAGAAGGAAATCTGGTTTCAGGCCTCAGTAAGGCACTGAAGAAATGCCTTGTAAGGAGGGACAGGTCAGTCTGGGGTAGCTCAATAGCTACCCTGTCTCTTTATTCTGACTTAGGGAATAGTGACAACTGAGTTGGCCCTAAGGTTGTGAATTTGAATTATTCATTAGTCACTAGAACTAAATTGTCATTCAGAGGCAAGTGACACATGTGTTTTCTTGAACAATTATTATCACATCATTTTCTACAGTAATTTATGTGTTTTCATTATTAGCCCTTGATTTCTATGTAAATCCTTTTCATAAAACAGCCACAAGATGGAAGTTTTTAAGCTTGAATCTCTTTACCTCTTGCTCTGTCCCTTGGCAGTTTGGACTCTTCATCTGCCAGTTTGTGGTTTGGTTTTCAGATTATGCTGACTGTGGCATGCCCACATGATTAGAACATTTGCAGGGGAGGTCACCTTACCCCACCTCTGCCATATTGAATCCAATCTTTTTTTAAATATCAATTGTCCAAACATTGACTCTCACGCTTTCCCCCCTTTAATTTTTGTCAGAAAACTGTTGAACCATGACACTTTGGTCAGAAAAATGTAATGGTAGTTGTCCCAAGTCTTCAGTAAGCAAGAAATGCAGGCTCAAGATTAATTTTCTTAACCTCTGAGCCATCTCTCCAGCCCGCAAGATTGATCTTTATCAAGATGATAAAGAAGATAATTGAACATTGAGATAAAAAGCACTCATCTTTCTGTGTCATCATTTATGCCCACATGAACATATATTGACTTCAGAAACAATGTCAGAGAAAAAACACAGGACATTTTTCTACATTGTTATGAGTTCGGGAAACCTGAAGCCAAGGGACTTGCTATGGCATCATACTACACTTTCCCACCTTCCTTGTGACATTTTTGCAGGAAAGAAGGGTATCCCGATATTTATTTTGAGCTGAAAGGATACAGCAGGTGGCCCACATGGTTTCAGACTGAAAACTGCATTTTAAATAACCTGTACGTCTCAATTTGATAAATTCCATCTGTCAGGCTAGGTGTGGTAGTGAAGGCCTTTAATGCCAGCACTCAGGAAGCAGAGGCAGAGGCAGAGGCAGAGGCAGAGGCAGAGGCAGAGGCAGAGGCAGAGGCAGAGGCAGAGGCAGAGGCAGAGGCAGAGGCAGAGGCAGAGGCAGAGGCAGAGGCAGAGGCAGAGGCAGAGGCAGAGGCAGAGGCAGAGGCAGAGGCAGAGGCAGAGGCAGAGGCAGAGGCAGAGGCAGGTCTCTCAGTTCAATGTCAGTCTGGTCTACATAGCAAGATCCAGGACAACAAATCTACATGGAGAGTTCCTGTCTCAAACAAACAACAACAAAAACTTCCCAGGTAAACACAGTAGAAATACATTCCATTTTAGAAATATACTGCTTTATTAATGGCTAAGTCAATACTGTCACAAATAAAATGCATTTATAACATGCTAAATTAAAAAGGAAACCAGTTAAAAGGGAATCTAAATATAAAATTCTAAAATGTAAAAAGCAACAGTCACATAGCCATTAGTAAATAGATGGTAGGTAAGATTTCCCTGGTCTTATATAACTTTCTCTAACACTGTACATTTAATTGAAGTAAGTAACAGCGTGTAGTGGTTTACATAAAACCCCTCAATTTTTTGTGGCTTTGATCTTTCTTTTCATTTGTTTGCAGTACACTTTCTTTTTACCTAGCATACCACTTTGACGATATTATTTATGATAATGTTGCTAATATTGCCACCACACTGATTTCTGGGTTCAGATAGCAGGAGAGAGAAGTAGGCCAGCAGCAGTGTCTGGTTGGATCAGTCCCGTGGGAACTGGCAACTTCTTTACCACAGCAGATGGTATTTGTATGTCTTCATGACATTTTAATTTCAAAATGCCTTGACAACAATGACTACACTTTAGAAAAATTATTTTATTTTCCAAAGCACATAAAATGCTGTTGTTCTGCTTTCGGGGCTTAAAACTACTTATTTGGTGCAGAGACAAAGACAAGCACCAGCTAGCCTTCAGTCACGGCTTCTGGTCACATTGACTAAGAGCACCATTTTCTTTCTTTTATTTTTTAAAATTGAATTAGAAACAATCTTATTCTACATATCAATCCCAGTTACCTCTCCGCCCATCCTCCCATGTCCCCCTGTCTGGACCACCCCCCCATTCCACCTCCCATCCACTCCCCAGGGAGGGTGAAGCCTCCTATGGGGATCATCAAAGTCTGTCACATCATTTGAGGCAGGGCCTAGGACCTCCCCCATGTATCTTGGATGAGAGAGTATCCCTCTTTGGGGGAATGGGCTAGCAAAGTCCATTCATGCACTAGGGATAAATAATGGTTCCACCACCAGAGGCCCCATAAACTGCCCAGGCCTCCTAACTGACACCCTGGTGCGGTCCTATGCTGATTCCCCAGCTATCTGTCTGGGGTCCATAAGCTCCCACTTGCTCAGATAATCTGTTTCTGTGGGTTTCCCTAGCATGGTCTTGACCCTATTGCTCATCACTCCTCCCTCTCTACAACTGGATTCCAGGAGTTTGGCTCAGTGTGTAGCTGTGGATCTCTGCTTCTGCTTCCATCGGCATTTAAGGTAGTCATCAATCTCATTATAGGGGAAGGGCATCTAAGGTAGCCTCTCCACTATTGCTTAGATTGTTAGTTGGAGTCATCCTTGTGGATCTCTGAACATTTCCCTAGTGCCAGATTTCTCTTTAAACCTATAATGGCTCCCTTTATTAAGGTGAATCTTTTCTTGTTCTCCTCTATTCTTCCTTGGACTCAATATTCCTGGTCCCTCATGCCCTCCTCCCTGCTCCTCTTCTTTCTCCTCCCCAACCCCTCTGCCGTGCTCCCAATTTGCTCAGGAGATCTTATCCCTTTCCACTTCTTCGGGGGACCACATATATCTCTCGTAGGGTCCTCCTTGTTTCCTAGCTTCCCTGGAGGTGTGGATTGTAGGCTGGTAATCCTTTGAGAGCACCATCTTCTACAGTGCAGCCATCATCTTCTCCAGGGAAGAAAAACACACATTCAAAGTCTAAAGACATTTGCAGACTCAGTTACCCGAGAAAGCTGTAAGTGCTTCCTTTAAGTTCGGACCTCTATCTTGAATGTATTTATTTTGTGTTGAAAAAAAATAAGGAACTTATTTAAAATCCTTAAATTCTCCATTGGAAGATAGTGGTCTACAGATACAAATGAAAACTACAAATGAACACACAAGGTTACACATTTACATCTTCCCTGTTCTCATTTAATCTTTATATGTATGTACATGTAGTCACAATTATAATTGTGCAAGCTAGGTAGCTAGTACCTGGCTTTCCATTTCAGACACTTGAACATGTTAGCTATTTTCAAAAGCCAGCTTAAAAACTCTGGCTGCATTCTGCTTGTGTAGTTGAATTCTTCCAGACAAGGTAGACAAACATTATTAGAATAGCAGAGATTCCCTTGGAGAAGACACAGAGGGGACTACATGAAATAAGATGTAACACACATGAACTTGGATTGTTAAATAAAATCGAACCTCTGATACCTAATAATCTGAGTTATGTGCAAAGCATTAGTGAGGAGGATCGTGGTTTCCAAGTATTCGTTTATTGTGCAAAGAGTGAGAGATATATGACTGGGAAATACACTTGTTCCTGCAGAGAACCCGGCTTCACTTCCCAGCACCTACATGGTGTCCCTCAACCATACATAACTGACATCCAATGACACCAGCGTTCACAAACTCTGTGTGTGTACATGCCACTCCAACACTCATAAAATAAAGTGAATAATATAAACACGAATACAAAAATCTCTGACATATGGGTAAACCCTAACATATAGGTTAAACTTAAGTGTATTGATATTTATGGGCCTACTTTGAAATATTACAAAATTAATGGAATTGGGCCATTATTAGCTTCTCAAAGAATGGAGATGAGAATTTCTAACCTAATATGTCCAAATGCTTACCAGTAGAAGAGCAAAATTTGATCATTTCAACTTCATTTTATTTGAGCACATATAAACATGAATACTATGATATTTGAAATTATTAAATTTGAGTATAAATGGAAACAATACTAGTTTGCTAATTAGGTTGAACTGAAATTTTATTTTCCATTGGAAGTCAAGGAGCTTGCTCAAATCCAATAATATTATCATAATTTAAAACTAGTCTTCAGTTTTGAGTATAAAACTTTAAATTATGCAAAAAGTAAAGAAAGTAACAAAAATCCTTATAATCACCATTCATATTCAAAGTATATTACTTGCTTCTCTTTTTAAAAAGAAATGTCAAAAATTATCTGTTTTTTCAGAAATTACAAATTTTCAAAGATGTAAACCTGTTTATTTTGCTACATATTTATGAATTTGCTACATATTCATGTATCTAAGTATTTTAATTTTATATATTTATTATTTATAATTAAAGTTTATTCATGTGTGTATGAGACACACACACAGAGAGACAGAGAGAGAGAGAGAGAGAGAGACAGAGACAGAGAGAGAGACAGAGAGAGAGAGAGAGGATAGGGGTAGCGGAGTAGGGGGGAGGGGGGAGCTGGGCTTGCACAGGTCCTAGTGTCTGTATCTCACATCTTACTTTCCTCTTGAGGCAGGTCCCCCCGCCCCCCCCACCCCCCTCCCAGCCCCGATTTTGGGCTGCTGCTGCCTCGGAGATATGTGAACTTTGAGCTTCCAGGGAACTTGCCTGGCCTGGCCTGCCAACTCACTGTAGGTGTGCTCTCCATGAGAGCTCTTTGTTTGGCTGTGTTTTGTTTTTCAGGATGGGGTTTCTCTGTGTAGCCCTGGCTGAACTGGAGGTTGGTCTGTGTATCAGGCTGGCTTCGAAATCACAGAGATCCGCCTTCCTCTGCCTCCTGAGCGCTGGGATTAAAGGCATGCATCACCACCATCAGGGAGTTTTTACATGTTGTCCTATTCAAACTGACTATTTATTGTAGATGAAATGAAAATATATTTGTTCCTTTGATGAGTCATTTCAGGTGTTAATGTGAATAAATAGACAGAAATACAGCAACACATTTCAAAACCACTCAAAAGACCACAAATGCTGCAGTACACTCAGTTCACTCTGATCACCCACCAATTGAAGGCGTTCCTTGGTGAACATTTATTCTGTTCCATTCTAGCAGCTTAGGATGCAGCAGGAAACAAAGCAGAGGAAGCTTGGTTTTGCGTAGCTTCTCTGGGACCTGTGCCCCTTAGGGAAAGGAAAGGAGTGCCTTACTCAGGACCAGCAGGGGCAGATTCTCAAGTTGCAGACTAGGTGTCTATGATCCCTCATCTGTTCCTTATCACTAACCAAGATGACACTGACCAACTCTTGTTGGCAGCTGTGGCATCTGATTCAATCCTGTGTTACCTCAGTACATGTGATGGGCATGGTGCCTTGCCAGGTGCTGTATCTCTGGAGATGCCAACCTTCTTCTTTTTCAGTTTGCTGCCCTTAAGTAGTGCTATCTTTATTCTTGCCAGCCTGGTTGGTGTCTCTCAAGACGGCCACATGCTTAGGCCCTTGACTAACGACCAAGAATCAGTAAAAACACATCCCGCCTGGTATTCAAAACTGTTGTCTGAAGAAAGAACAATGGTTTCCAGTGCGGCTCACCCTGGTGATGGTTCCTGAACAGGATCTGCCAGCCTTTCATCGAGTATAAACAACTGCTACTACTTCCCAGTGTGTACTATCTTCTTCAAATGTGGCTAAATCACCAGCAAGCTAGGCCCATACATTTAGGAAAGGCCGTGTGAGGAAGATCCTGTTGACTTACTAATTTTGCTTTGAGTGGTAGAGTTCAAGATAGCAAGGCATCCAAAAGGTGGTTGTTACATTTCTCATGTGAAGTCAAAACATTTTTTACTCCTTGAAAGTTTAATACATCTATGTAATACATAGTGATCATGTTCATCTACCGATATCTCCTTCTTCCTAGTGCTCCTGTCCCATCTCCTCATAAACTTCATTTTTTTCTGAAACAGGATCTCACTATGTTACACTTAGTAGCCTGGAACTTACTTTGTAGACCAGGTTGGCCTCTAAATAATAGAGATCCATCTGCCTCTCTTTCCTAAGTGATGGAATTAAGTTTTCATAGCCTCTTTTAAAAACATTTTTATTAATAACCCCAAGTTCAATTAATGCTGCCCCTACACATGTGGGTGTGTATCATCTCTTAGGGCATGAGCAACCCACCAATGTCCATGTTCCAAAGAGAGTGACACCGTATCCCACATTCTAGCATCCCACAGCACTTCCGATACGGATGGGGTCTCTGGGGCTCCTTGTGGGTTCATTCTGGAATTTTGACTGGTTTTATCTTGCTCAGGTCTGGTGCACGTAAGAGCATGCCATGTCTAGAAGTCAGCATTTCACAGCTCTCTTCTCATTTGTTGTCTCTTATACTCTTTCTGCTCCCTTTCTTTCATGTAAGGCATACATTCTCCTAACTGAGCACTATCTCCAGTACACAGATTTCAAGTGCTAATCTTTTGATGGTATCAGGTTTCTATTTTACAATTGTTCATATCCTGCATGAGACCTTAAGACATTTCTTTCTTTTTTTTTTATTTAGGTTAGAAACAATCTTGTTTCACATGTCAATCCCAGCTCTCTCTCCCTCCCCTCCTCCCCCTCCCTCCCCACCAGATCCCCTGGGTCCCTCATCCAATCTCCACTCCGATCCCCAAGGAGGGTGAGGCACTCCAATAACTGTCATTTCATCCTGGGCAGGGCCTAGGCCCTCCCCCAAGAGCCCCGGCTGAGAGACAGTCTCCCATATTGTGGGATGGGCACTCAAAGTCTATTTGCATGCCAGGGATAAATACTACCCAAGGCCCCATAGATTACCTAGGCCTCCTCACTGACACCCACATTCAGAGGGTCTGGGTTAGTCCCATGCTTTCCACACAGCCATCAATCTGGAGTCCAATAGCTCCCCCTTGTTCAGGTCAGCTGTTTCTGTGGGTTAAACCAGCCCAGTCTAGACTCCTTTGCCCATCCGTTCTCTCTTTCTGACACTGGGTTCCAGGAGTTCTGTTCAGTGTTTGTCTGTGTGTATCTGCCTATGCTTTCATCAATCACTGGATGAAGGTTCTGTTTCCCAGATTCTCTGGCAATGGGATTTATGCTGGCACTCCCCTAATTCATGTCTAAAATCCATAAATGAGTGAGTACATAACCATGTTTCTCTTTTTGTGACTGGGTTACCTCACTCAGTATGGTTTCTTCTAGTTCCTTCCATTTGCCTGCAAATTTCAAGATTCCATTGTTTTTTTTCCACTGTGTAATGTACCACATTTTCTCTATCCACTCTTCAGTTGAGGGGCATCTAGGTTGCTTCCAGGTTCTAGCTATTACAAATAATGCTGTTATGAACGTAGTGGAACAGACATCCTTATTGTATGAATGTGCATCTTTTGGGTATATGCCTAAGAGTGGAATTGCTGGGTCTTGTGGTAGACTGATTCCCATTTTCGTGAGGAATCTCCATACTGATTTCCAAAGTGGCTGTTACAAGTCGCCACTCCCACCAGTAGTGTAGGAGCGTTCCCCTTTCTCCATATCCTCTCCAGCATAAACTGTCGTTGGAGTTTTTGATTTTAGCCATTCTGACAGGAGTGAGATGGTATCTCAGAGTTGTTTTGATTGGCATTTCCCAGATGGCTAGGGATGTTGAGCACTTTCTCAAGTGTCTCTCAGCCATTTTAGTCTCCTCTATTGAGAGACATTTCTTTTTCTCTCAAAAATAATAAATGGCTCAGAGGATAAGAGCACTGGTTGCTCTTCCAGAGATCCTAAGTTCTAACTTCCCTCGTCCCTACAAATTATGTCCGTTTTGTTTTGTTATTCACCGAGTTTAACCACAGTTATCTAAGTGGCCATTGGTTCTGAGTTATTTCTTGACATGTGGTGAGATCAGGAGAGACTATATAACTGGATTCAAGATTCCACTGCTTCCAGAAACTATCAATAACCACTAGTTACCAGTAAGGAGCACTGGTCTGTGAGTCTCTGCCCCTTCCATAACTAGTTGTTTCAGGGTATGTCTTGTGTGGGCTCAGCGTGGGAAACCACAGTGGTTGTAGTTCATGGTTGCAATGGTTGTTATCAAGTTAAGAGAATTTTCTTTCTTTCCTCCCCGCTTTTGTCCTGGTTGTCCTGGAACTCACTATGTAGATCAGGCAGGCCTCATACTCACAGAGATCTACTTACCTCTGTACTATCATGCTCGGCAAGTTAAGATACTTCCTTTTTTAAATTTTTTTTCCGTTATTAAATTTAAATTAGAAAAAGATACTTCTTAATGAGCAATTAAGGATTGTTGCTTTCTAAGGATTTGAGATCTTGCTCCCAATACAAACAGAAGCACAAGACTAGAGACTATTGTAATCTAGGTGATATTTTGGAATAAAGTGAATGGGTTGTTTCTTTTGTGTGTACTAGAAATAGAGGCAGTTTATATATAGAAAGAAAAGGTATTCCAGGGTTGGAGGTGGACTAGTGAACTGGGAAAGATAGCTGAACAAAAGCAAAAGCTTGAGTAAAAAGATCTTTATGAGCCCCTTTGCATGCCTTTCCTATAAACACGCATCTTTTTGTTCTCTTTTCAGCATGAAGACACCCGGAGCCATGTTACTCATCTTTTGATGTTGCTCAGAACATACAGAATGATAGTCTGAGGGCCTTAGACTTTAGGCTCAAATGCTTATTTGCAGAATGAAGGTTTCTTCTGATCTTCTGGCTGGCATCACACACTGCTTGCTTGCTTGGGTGCACGGAGCCATAAGTTGGTGAAGGACTAAGGAGGATCAGAATTCAAGGTAGGCAGTCTTCCGCTCATATTTTGCTTTCTGAGAGAGGAAAACACATCGACCTAAATCAAAGTACCATTCTGACTCATGAACGTGAGACATGTGTACTCTGTGTGTGTGTGAACACTTAGTATGAGTTAGCACTGCGAACAGATGTTAAGACTTTCTAAAATTACTGCATGCCATAATTAAAAAGTAAAAGATCTAAATGAGTCCCTGCTAACTCAAGTGTATTCTTCCCTGTTGATCATGTGTATCCCCCTCCCCACCGCACTGAAATCCATACTTTCATGAAATTCTACTGATAGTTTCAGAGAACTTAAGCAGAGATCTTGCACTTAATTTTACTAAGTGAAATTTCACTCGATATGCACCTGAGCCCTTTATTTTCATTTGTGCTGTCCTCTATTTAACCCTCATCGACAGGTGGATGGATGACCAATTTTGTAAGAAAGTCGTTTAATGTAAGTGGCTGCAATGACTCACGTTTGGTACTGCACATTTCAAAGCTTAACTTAGTTTCCCTGGGAAGAAAAATAAGTGACCCTTGTTTTGTGTGATCTATAGGCAAAGATAAGCGTTCTCATTCTCTTATTCTCTTTCGTATTTTGAAGTTTAACATTATGTTTCATAGAATTAATAAGAATGTGGTCTAAAAGCTTCAATTGAAAAACATTCAAAACTTATTGAGTGTCCTGGAGTAATAATAACATCATCCTTGAAGTAGTTGATTTATCTGATGTGTGTCATTACAATCAGTCTCAATGCAATTGTGCTAATTTACCTATACTAGTTCAGTGTTCTTGATAGTTTGACTGAGAATACTTTTCTTTATCTGTGGTAAAATAATAACACAATGTTGCATGGGAATATTTCCAAAGCATTTAAGAAAACTAGTGCTTTTTTTTTGAGAACCCTCTTCCCTCTATTGATGAATAGGAATTGTTCAAAGAGTTTCATTCATCAGCCTGGGAATCCAGCATGGGACTGATCAAGACCCCCTGAATCTGGGTGTCAGTGAGGAGGCCTAGGGAATCTATTGAACCTTGGGCAGCAGATCAGTACCCATTCCAAGTATACACACGGACTTTGGACTCCAATAGAACAATGTGAGGTGCACTCTCACCCAGAACTCTTGGGAAAGGGTCTAGGCCCTGCCCTATATGAAATGACACACTATGGACACCCCCATGGAGGGCCTCACCCTCCCTGGAGAAATGAGAGGATAACGGGGGGGGGGAGGGGAGGGCACGGGAGGAAGGGAGGGAATGGGAGAGGGACCTGGAACTGACTTGTGAAGCAACCTTGATTCTTATATAAATTTAAACTGGAAAATAAAATTTAAAAAAAATTTAAAAAAAAGAGTTTCATTACATTCCTACACATTCACATAACATACCATTATCTCAACCTCCCTGTTTATTACTCTTTCTTATGTTACTCTTTCTGCATTCTTTGTAATTCCCCTTTTAATTTCTTGCCATTCTTCTTTTTTTCTCCCTGACTTACACACACGAGAGAGAGCACGTGCTACTTTTGGGAATGGAGATGAGGCGTATGGTGGCTTATTTCACTTAACATGGTGATCTCCATTTATCCATTTGCCACCAAGTGGCATAATTCCTTGTTTTAATGTTATAAACTTTATTATTAAAAACTTGCAAAGAAACACAATTTGGGTCTTCTGGAAAAGCATCCAGTGCTCCTTTTTTTTTTTTATTTTCTTTTCCAAGACAAGGTTTCTCTGTAGCTTTGGAGGCTGTCCTGGAACTCACTCAGTAGACCAGGTTGGCTTCAAACTCACAGAGATCTGCCTGTCTCTGCCTCCGGAGTGATGGAATTAAAGGCATGCACCACTAACCAGCTCATATACATTTTTAACTAAGGAAAATCATAGAGACAAATGTCCAGATTTTAAATGTTCAATGAAGTAAATGAGAAAGTTTCTTTGTGTCCCTTCTGCCCACTCCACAGGCATCCATGTTCTGATGCTTATAAGTATAGATTGCTTTTATGTGTTCTTGAGCTCATACAAATTAAATCATGAAGTATATTCTCATAGTCTCTGGATCCCGTTCACTCACTTAGCATAGCTCTTTTTTTTTTTTTTTTTTTTGGTTTTTCGAGACAGGGTTTCTCTGTGGTTTTGGAGGCTGTCCTGGAACTCACTTTGTAGACCAGGCTGGCCTCGAACTCATAGAGATCCGCCTGCCTCTGCCTCCCGAGTGCTGGGATTAAAGGTGTGCGCTACCAACGCCCGGCTTAGCATAGTTCTTATGCAAACTAAGTGAGTGACTTAATAATCTTAATCCCAATTAGCACCCTAGTTAGGTACATTCTGACACATGTAACTAGTCATCTATAAATTTTAATTTTTAGATTCTATTTTTACACACTCATTTCTAATTTTGTGAGATTGTAAAACAGAAGCACACTAAAACATGTCTCTCATCTTTTGAATGTATGTTTCACAGTAAAAACTTCTATTAGAGTTCATAAAATATGTTATTAAAAACAAGAAAAACCTTAAATTACATGAAGTATGAGCTTGGTTGACTATATTAAAGTAGACCCTGTAGAGGGCATACTCTAGGAAGATGAAATCATTTTTATGAGTCATTTTTTAATGATCACACTGAAAACAAAGGCTATCATGAGCTGATGATTTCAGGGAAGAGAAGGCAGATATATTATTTATTCATTGTTTGTAGAATTCTGAAGTAAATAAAGTATGTTTTGGCTTGCTCAAGTGAGTTCTTTAGTATGTTTTAAAGGTCAAAATGTGTACACACAAAGTGCAGAAACCAGGACATAATATGTGGAGGGCAGGACAGTGAGAAGGAAAAAAACACAATTTTAACCCTTCTAAATTTACTTTGGAAGTGCAATGGACGAATTGTGAAGCATCACACTGTAACATCACCTCCCTACTATAGTTGATGAGAAGGACACAGAAGTTGGAGAAGATGACATACTCTTAATGTTCAATCCTAGAACTGAATTCGTCTCAGACAGGAACAGGTTGCAGTGGCAACAGAAAAGGCAGCTGCAAATTCCAAGAAACCCAGCTAAGGACTTAAGCTTTAAATTCTTAATATTATCTATCTAGACAGGGTGAACAGATTCTTGAGTAGTCAGAGTAATTATACCTCATAGGATGAGCTCTGAGTCCAGGTTTTCAAAGAGCATATAGGTGATTGGGAAAGGTCAAAGACAACATTCATGAGTCAATCAGGAGACTGATTGGCAGAGGTTCTTGGGCCGGGTATCGTAGTTGGTAAATAGTCAAGCTCCCAGTCTTAAGGGTGGGGCTTTATCAACTCAGGTGACAACTGAAGCCTTCAGTCTTTTGAGATTCTGGAGGCAAGCAAGCCATCACTCTGGAGCTTTTCTCTGTACAAGGCAGTTACCAAAGCCCTTTCCAGTGTGAGGACTTTCACTAGACTGGGGTGTTTGTAGCTTTGGGGAAGACAGTTTCTCCTCAAATTGGAAGCTTTTCCTCAAAAGAAAATAGTATATTCATATAGTTAAAAAATAAAAACTACATGGCCAGAGAGTCTGGGAAACAGAACCTTCATCCAATGACTGATGGAAGCAGAGGCAGGCTCCCACAGCTAAACACTGAGCTGAACTCAAGAAATCCAGTGACAGAGAGGGAGGACTGATGAGCAAAGGGGTTAAGACTGGGCTGGTTTAACCCCCAGAAACAGCTGACCTGAACAAGAGGTAGCTCTTGAATCCCAGACTGATGCTTGGGAATCCAGCATGGGACTGATCAAGATCCCCTGAATGCGGGTGTCAGTGAGGAGACCTAGGCAATCTATGGGGCCTTGGGTAGTAGATCAGTATTTATCCCTTGCATACAAATGGACTTTGGGTGCCCATCCCACAATGAGGGATGCTCTCTCAGCCTGGAATCTTGGGGAGGATCTAGGCCCTGCCCTGGATGAAATGACAGACTATGGACACTCCCATGGAGGGCTTCACCCTCCCTGGGGAAAGGAGGGGGTATTGGGGGGGTTGGTGGGAGGGTGTGGGAGAAGGGGAGGAAAAGGGAGAGGGCGCTGGGATTGATATGTGAAACAACCTTGTTTCTAATTTAAATTTAAATTTAAAATAAAAATTAAAAAAACTATACATCATCAGTCTTCCTTTGCATTCACTTTTTCCTCCACCCCCACCCTTCCACTTGGGTAAAGCTGTATGGTCTGTTTGTGTGTCTTCCTTCTTCATTTAGTAGCTTTCTCTTCCCTTTCTTGTCTAAAATGCAGCATAGTCTATGTACGGTTTCATTGCTGAAAAAAATCTGCTGGACATGCTGGCAGACACCTTTAATTCAACCACTTGGGAAGCAGAGGCAGGAGGATCTCTGAGTTTGAGGCCAACCTGGTCTATAAAATAAGCTCCAGGACAGAAATAAAGACAAAAGGAAAAAAACCTAGCAATGTGTTTTGGTAATTTTGCATGTCAACCCATAGAGGTTTTGTGGCCCTCCGCTCACTGCAGAGCATTCCATTGTATAGGTATATCACAATTTACCTCAGCACTCCTTTGCAGACAGGCCCCTTCCATATGTACCAATCAGAATTAGTACACATTCAAATGTTAGGATACAACGTGCTTTGTATATGTAAGCAGAAGTCTTATTTGTAAACAGCAAAACTCATAGAATACTTCTGGGTATGATTTCGTGGGTAATGCATTCGGCACCACCAGCAGGAAGCCTTGGTACCTGTACAGCATGACTTTCTCCATGAGCAGAAGAATTAGGTTTTGCACATCAATATAGCAAGTATCCCCAAGAAAATAAAAAGAGCACACTGTAGTCATCGTAGGAAAATGCCGGCTACTTTTACCAGTGTTCTACGGGGTGTGATCCAGCAGTGTGTGAGAAGTGTAGAGATGCTGACCTTTTTTGTGATTAGCTCCCATGATGATCTCACGTGAGCCAGACACAGACCCTGCGAGTCACAGAAAACCGATGTTTAAAGAGAACAAATAACTTAAAGTACTACTTTACTTGTCAGGAGCGAAGTTGATCTGATTTTCAACCAGGAGTTAGGAATACTGCACAGTGTAACCTCACATCTTAAATAGGGAAATTCAGGTCAGGTCTGTTGTAGGGAAAGCAGCTGGTACATGTTAGCATCAGCTACCCTTCAGCTTCTCTGCTTTCCCAGGTTTCCCCTGCCACTGCAACTTGTTTTCTTTTTGTGGGAGGGAGGGCCAGGCATGGGTTCTGATGAGGGTCCTATGTCACTCACTGGCTTTGCAGTGTCTGAACAAGGGCTCTCCTAATTCTCTCCATCTAGCTTGGGAATGTCTCACTGCTTCTTAGTATAGCCCCATTCAGCCTGGTGTTTGCACCAAAGGCTATCATCATTTCCATTTGGCCAAGAACAGAAGTTAGGTGCTGGGGGTTCTTCCGTAGTCTGAGTCAAGTCTGGGGCTGTGCTGGAACTAAGGATGCCCTGGCAGCCGAGGCTACATCAAACCCAGAAACTATGTGTTGGGCCCCAAACTATGAACTTTATGCTTCTCTTTCCTGTCCTGTATGTTGCTTAGACACCATCTGATGTGTTAAAAGGCCTTCCGTTGGTCCCTGACTTTGTCACCCACTCGAGATATCTTTTCCTTTTGCTGTTTTTGAGACAGGGTTTCAGTATGCAGCACTGGCCTGGAATTTGCTATGTAGACCAGGCTGGTATGGAACTCACATAGATTCACCTGCTTCTGTCTTGTGAGTGCTAGGATTAAAGGTGTGCACAATCTTGTCTGGTATGCATGCGGGCTTTCGTCTTAGTTACCCAAACTTTTGAGTTTGGTTCATACTTGCTGCCTAAGTTTGAGAATACCTGGCAGACAATTTCTTTTGGCCTCTCCTATTTCCCACTACAGCTTGTTGAAAATGTTGTATTGGTTATTCCTCACAGCAAGCAAAGTGCTCCCCACTGTCCTGTTCCTCTGTGGCCCTAGTACAGTCCCTGACACTGCTGTGTGTGTGTGTGTTAGTACAGTCCCTGACACAGCTGTGTGTGTGTGTGTTAGTACAGTCCCTGACACAGCTGTGTGTGTGTGTTAGTACAGTCCATGACACAGTTGTGTGTGTGTTAGTACAGTCCCTGACACAGCTGTGTGTGTGTGTTAGTACAGTCCCTGACACAGCTGTGTGTGTGTGTTAGTACAGTCCCTGACACAGCTGTGTGTGTGTGTTAGTACAGTCCCTGACACAGCTGTGTGTGTGTGTGTTAGTACAGTCCCTGACACAGCTGTGTGTGTGTGTTAGTACAGTCCCTGACACTGCTGTGTGTGTGTGTGTTAGTACAGTCCCTGACACAGCTGTGTGTGTGTGTGTGTGTTAGTACAGTCCCTGACACAGCTGTGTATGTGTGTTAGTACAGTCCCTGACACAGCTGTGTGTGTGTGTTAGTACAGTCCCTGACACTGCTGTGTGTGTGTGTGTTAGTACAGTCCCTGACACAGCTGTGTGTGTGTGTGTGTTAGTACAGTCCCTGACACAGCTGTGTGTGTGTGTGTTAGTACAGTCCCTGACACAGTTGTGTGTGTGTGTTAGTATAGTCCCTGACACAGCTGTGTGTGTGTGTTAGTACAGTCCCTGACACAGCTGTGTGTGTGTTAGTACAGTCCCTGACACTGCTGTGTGTGTGTGTGTTAGTACAGTCCCTGACACAGCTGTGTGTGTGTGTGTTAGTACAGTCCCTGACACAGCTGTGTGTGTGTGTGTTAGTACAGTCCCTGACACTGCTGTGTGTGTGTGTGTGTTAGTACAGTCCCTGACACAGCTGTGTGTGTGTGTTAGTACAGTCCCTGACACAGCTGTGTGTGTGTGTTAGTACAGTCCCTGACACTGCTGTGTGTGTGTGTTAGTACAGTCCCTGACACAGCTGTGTGTGTGTGTGTGTTAGTACAGTCCCTGACACAGCTGTGTGTGTGTGTGTGTTAGTACAGTCCTTGACACAGCTGTGTGTGTGTGTGTTAGTACAGTCCCTGACACAGCTGTGTGTGTGTGTGTGTTAGTACAGTCCCTGACACAGCTGTGTGTGTGTGTTAGTACAGTCCCTGACACAGCTGTGTGTGTGTTAGTATAGTCCCTGACACAGCTGTGTGTGTGTGTGTGTTAGTACAGTCCCTGACACTGCTGTGTGTGTGTGTTAGTACAGTCCCTGACACAGCTGTGTGTGTGTGTGTTAGTACAGTCCCTGACACAGCTGTGTGTGTTTGTTAGTACAGTCCCTGACACTGCTGTGTGTGTGTGTTAGTACAGTCCCTGACACAGCTGTGTGTGTGTGTGTTAGTACAGTCCCTGACACAGTTGTGTGTGTGTGTTAGTACAGTCCCTGACACAGCTGTGTGTGTGTGTGTGTGTTAGTACAGTCCCTGACACAGCTGTGTGTGTTTGTTAGTACAGTCCCTGACACTGCTGTGTGTGTGTTAGTACAGTCCCTGACACAGCTGTGTGTGTGTGTGTTAGTACAGTCCCTGACACAGTTGTGTGTGTGTGTTAGTACAGTCCCTGACACTGCTGTGTGTGTGTGTGTTAGTACAGTCCCTGACACAGCTGTGTGTGTGTGTTAGTACAGTCCCTGACACTGCTGTGTGTGTGTGTTAGTACAGTCCCTGACACAGCTGTGTGTGTGTGTTAGTACAGTCCCTGACACTGCTGTGTGTGTGTGTGTTAGTACAGTCCCTGACACAGCTGTGTGTGTGTTAGTACAGTCCCTGACACAGCTGTGTGTGTTTGTTAGTACAGTCCCTGACACTGCTGTGTGTGTGTGTTAGTACAGTCCCTGACACTGCTGTGTGTGTATTCTTTCCTATCCTCTCTGACTGTGCAGCTTTGGTTTCTCTTTTGTCTGACGGCTCATTCTTGACTTCTTCACTGTTAATTTTCACCTCTGCAGATCTTCTCTCTGCTACTTCCTCTCCTAGGACCCTATCCCTCTCCTTTCTCCTTCAGTGAGCACTGAAGTAACTACTGTCTCATGAGGTGATAACCTCTCTATTTGTGATCATTGGGGTCTTAATAACTTAAGTCGAATACATAAACTTTTATGATTCTTAATGTAATATTAGGCCAACCATTAATATATTTTGTGAATTCTGACAACTCTTTTTCATAAATTAATCAACTGATTTTCTTTTCTTTTTTGCCAGGGTCTTACTATGCAGCCCTGGCTGACTTGGAAATAACCAAATGGAACAAGCTGGCCTCAAACCCATAGTGATCCACCTGCCTCTGCCTCTGGAAATGTTGGAATTTGGAGACACAGGCCTCTACAACCATAGTTAACTGATTTTTCTTTTTGAGGCAGGGTTTCCCTGTGTAGCCCTGGCTGTCCTGAACTCACTATGTAGATCTGCCTGCTTCTGAGTCCCAAGTGCTGGGATCAAAGGCATGTGCCACCACCACCAGTGTTAATTGAGTCGTTAAACCCACAGGTATGATCTCATCAAGCCCTGAGCCAATTCCCCCACTCTCAGCTCTGTTTTTACTCATGGCTTCCTTTATTTGAAATAGAATGGGCTCCGGTTCCCGTGTGTCTGTGTCCTGTTGTCTCAGCTGAGTGTCTTTGTATGCCCCTTTACCTGGGGCCGACCTGACTGCAGAGCCCAGCAGATAGGGAAAGAGTGGGGTTCCTTGTCAGAAAGGTAGGAAAAGTTATCTTCTGCTAAAGCTATTCATGCAAAGCCTTTCTCTTTCTCCTGTGTGTGTCTTCCGTTTTCACACACCTTCTACTGTCCCAAGGCACTTCGCCTGCAGAACACAAGCTCACAGAACATATTGTTTTGTCCCACAATGGTGAGAACAGAGCACTAGTGTCAACACAGGGCAGGGCCAGGGGTCATAAATAAGGCGGTTTGATGTTTCTGAGCCTGTCTTAACCCTGCCCACTTTTCAAAAGGCAAGTCAAGGCTTTGCTAGCTAACCAGATTTTAAAGCTTCCGCATGCTTGGCCTGTCTTTGCCTTCCTCTGAAGATGGTCAAAGCATTCCTCTCTGGGCTCCTCTGAAAACCCTTTCTGCCTCCCATTAGTCCCCAAGTCTCCCGAAAGCAGGGACTCCTGGAAGCTACCACAAGAGTCACAATTATTTCTTGATAAGCATTTGCTGAAAATCAATTAAGGAGAACAGTGCTAATTTTGAAGTCATGTGCAAAATTTCCAGCAGGCGCCTCTCTTTCATTTTCCAGGCCAAGAATCACTGTAAACACGAAAGTCCATATTGTCTAATTGCCTGGCAGTGCCTCCCTTTCCTCCTTCCCAGCGGCCACATTGACTCAGATTGATCTTCTAAGAACATCCATTTTAGAAATTATAACTGTATTATGGTAATGGATATAATTTGTAGTTTTACGAGTCTATGAATCCACTGGTTTACTGAAATATCTAGATACAAGCCTATGTTTCCAACTTTTTATAAAAGCTATTTTGATTAAAAAAGGAAGGCTTCTGGAAAACAAATCTATACATTATAGTCAAAACGTTATTTCATGGTTATGCCTTTCATAAAGACTAGGGGAAATTCTGTCAACAGACAAGCAAAGATCTTCATGTAGCTGCTTGGAGAAAGAGGCCGCCTCAGTCTGTAAAAAGCTCGACTTCCCACCCTGGCTGAGTACTCAGTTAGCTTAAGAACTGGTACCCAATTCACACCTTCCCACACATATCCATCTTTTCATATATTTTGAGCTGAAAACTGAGAAAGCTCATTTGTGCTTGGGGATAAGTTGTTTTTAAAAAACATGATAAAGTGGAATCATTTGGACAGAAAACATTAATTAAAAGAATGCACCACGGACACCACATCACTAAGAAAGCCAGTAACTTTACTGAATTGTCTGCAAAATACAAATTATACCTTATTTCCAGCAGGAGAAACTTTTGAAAATTTCCCACTTTAATTCACTACAGACAGCTGAATTTAAGTCCCTTGAGATACACAGATGTGGTTTAACTTAGGTATAACATCTTGTCATCTAGTGGCGACAAAGTCCAGCTTATGCCGCTGTGAGCCTCTGTTTGAATACTTGTTGCAAACGCTTGTATGCCCTCATTTACAAGCTACTTAATTACTCTCATCGAATGGAAACAAGTCATCAGAAAAGGAAAAAGAAGAAGAAGAAGAAGAAGAAAAACGATACAGCAAACCATCTGAAGCAATCCAAGTCCTATGCCTACAGTGACCCGGGTCTGTGTGCTCCAAGAGTGCACTGCTGCATTCAGATCACAACAGGATCCATCACTTATCAAACCTCCTTGAATTAAACTGAGGTATGAATCAATTTGAGGTATGAACTGGGAAGGCAAAATGCAATACCCGATCAGGAAAATAACCAGAAAGGACAAATTTAATGCAGAAGATATGTGGCTTGGATTGCTCCACATCTTTGGTTAAAACATAGTAAGAAAAGCCTTTAATTACATCTGTATGTAGTCTGAAGGATTCTACCAGACACCAGTATTCAAGCAGTCTTCAAAAGATCTGTAGTGGCAGGAAATTAACGCCACACAAGTGACGACACCGTAGCAGATGGCACACAGGAGAGCAGATGAAGTGTGCCATGCTCAGGCAACAGCCTTTATTGAAGGTTCAAGTGGCTTCTTAAAAAAATTAAAGAAAGAAGTACAAAGCATTTACGGGGGGGGTCGTACATGAGAGGAATCAAGGAGTAAAATGGTATCTATCTGTAAGGTAGAGGGTAGGGATGTCAGAAACACACACAGAGGTGTGAGAGGGCAGACATGGTCTCAAAACGTGTGCTGGGATTTGTTTTGCAAATTCTCACTTTAGTTAGCCTTTAGATGATCTAAAGATGACAGGCATTTTCATATTCATCATTACAAAACGTTAAATTCCACCTTTGGGAAAAATAAGCCATTTGACTAAAAAACACAATTTTAAAAAAGGTTGAAATAAACAGCCTCCTCACATCGATGCGCACAGTATATAGGAGTTGCAGCTTGCCTGTGCTGCGACACCGTTACCAGTGGTTCTCAGCTTACTGTTACCAAAATTCTTTTAAAATAGGACTAGGTATAACAATACTTGCAGCCATGTAAAATGCCACTTACTGTTCTCCTACTTGCAATGATGAATGTTGTCTAAAATGCTACTAGGCCAGGTAACGTAAAATAATCCCTCAGAGCTCTGCCCAGACTCCTGGATGTGAAGGACTCTCTGTGATTAAAAACCATACTAGATTTGCAAATACAGTAAGTGGTGAGTTACAGAAAAGGCAGAAGGGTAAAGACAGACAGACACTGACTGTTCATAGAGTGTGACTGGTCACAATAAAAATTGTGCTTCTCATTAAATCATCTTTAAAAATTCTTAGAGTATCCCTTTACTATCTGCTACTGCTTTGAATTCAGTAGTGGGAAGGAGGTGACTGGTGTCCATTTTCAAGTGAGTCTGTTCTTCTCGAGTTTGTAAAAAACTATTGTCAGAAGTGCTATAAATAGCAGAGGCCTTTGCTGGCACATTCGCTTACTCTATCTTTAGCATTAGAAACTCATGTTTGCTTTGTTGCCGAGGCAAATGGCAGGTAAAAATTTAATATGGCTATTTCTTCATATTTTTATATGACCCTTTCCCACCCACTGGCAGGATTCTAATGATACTGATAAACAAATGTATTTTGAAATGACAAAGAACATTTGTGATATGCTTGCATATTTAATACATGTTAAGTTATAAGCGTGAATCGTCAGAATGGAATCAAGTCCAGAGTGAAATGATGACTGATTTTCACTTTCACTTCATGTGCATGTTCGTGTGCACACACGGACATGCAAACAGGTGTGTAGATAACCATATTTGCAGGGATGTTCTCCTGTTTTTTCTTCTGCATAAATACTAATCTTCATGTTCCATGGATACGTTCAGTAGTGGGATATATATGAAATGATTGATGTCTTTATTTTATTTTTAATATATAAAACATTACTACAAGGCAGGCTAGCATCCTATACGGATACAACCAAAGGTGCATCATGGTCTAATTATGGATTGCAGATCAAGTTAAGAAAAATATAGCCTCGTTAATAAGGTCTTTTGGCTTCTGCCACCCAGCGGCAGCCTTTTACAGTGAGAAACATGTAGCAACTGTGCAGGTAAAATGAAATAAAAACTGGATGAACATGTCCTACTTATGATCTAGCAGGACTGATTTTACCGTAGTCTTTGCTCTGCATGTCACTATGGATGACTGGAGATGAATCGACAGATCTTCACATTCCAAGAGAAGGAAATCACTTCCTAGCCTGAAATATCACTTTATTAAACACTATATATTGATTCTTTATGGCACTCACTCTTAAAGGGTCTGAAAATTAATCCCTTACACACAAATATTACACAAGTGTTAAATTATCTTGAAAATAAAAAAAGGGACATAGAGAAAGTTTTTGAATGGGAGTTCTTGAAATGGCTATTAAACCTCTTTATTGAAGAAAAAATAGATGCCATACATGCTTTATGCAGAAGTGACATTGGGGGTCCTGACACACCAGGCTGTTCAACGGGTCAGTTAGAATCATGAAGGTGGATGACAAGTAACCATCCCTTAACTGTTTTCCTCCTTTGTAGCACCCAGTCTTTCACATTTGTCTTCTACAGAAATCTTTAACTTATCCACCAAGTAAACTCACATCTCTTGTTCCTAGGGCCCAACTTGCAGGACATGTGACCCAACTTACTCTGGGCATATTTCTAAGAAACATCAAATTCAAGGCTGAACATGAACCATGTAAATTTAGAATATGGGCAAGTTAGGATATGAACTTACTGAATTCCAAGATGCATGGTGAAATGGAGAGATCTGAAAGGGGCCCTGCTTTTGATAAAATGCAAAAACAAAAACAAAAACAAAAATGGTTTGAAAGAAACCAATTAGTATATACAATGGATGTCAGTTGACCCAATAATTTGTTGATGTTCTAAAAACAATTTAGGATGTTGCATTGTAATATGCTCTAACCCCACAGGTTATCCTTTTGACAGCTGACCTTGAACTTATAAAATGTGTGCAGAGTAAAAGAAATCAGAAAGAAAATAGTTACTCAAGTGTGCAACTGCACAAATATACCCCCCTCCCACTATTAAGAAAACAAAACTTCTGCCATTACCATAATATTATATATATTAGAAAGCTATACACAAGCATGTTAATTTCACAGATTTTTAAAAGATTCTTAATATTTTATATAATTAGAAATACACATTTCAAAAACAAAACTTCTACAAAGAGAAAACAGTTATGTTGGTTAGCAAAGCATGGAGTTCCTCATGGCTTAGGGTAGTGCTTTCTATACAAAAAGTCCTCTGTGGGTTTTACAGGACTGTTTAAAATATTAGCGAAGCTGTTGAGGGAAAAAACACATTTTGGCTTAAGTAAACTACAAAAAGCCACAAATGCTTTGCAAACTCTTTCTTACCTTTTATATGAAAATAAGCAAAATGTAATGTACATATTTTTATATTTTTTATTTAATAAGAGATGCAGACCCAGATTTATTTATTTAATTAAATACGTTAGCTCTCAAACGCCACACTTTTTTTCCGCTTTTTTTGTTGTTTTGTTTTTTCTGTTTTTTCTTTTCTTTTATCTTTTTAAAGTAGGTATGGTCCTCTTTGAATGGTTTCTGATTCTTTTGAATGAGTGCCATACACCAATGATAGACCTGCAGGTTTGTGAGCTTCCTCGGGATGTTAGGTGACCGGACCATGTTCCTAACATTTACCAATGGCCACCCCTTGCCGGGTCTGTCCAAACTTCTATACATTTTTCTATATGTTGCATAACAGCTGCTCTCTTTCAGTAAAGATCTGCCGCTTTTGGCAAATGTTTCCTTTTGTCTATTTACATGTAAATAACGTTGAACCTGCAACATGACACTATCTATTGTAACATACATTTTGCAAAGGAGCACAACAGTGAAGAGAAGTTAGCCTTAAAATCTATTTTGTACAAGTGTTCTGTTGTACAACTCAAGTGCTAAGCTTATCTCAGCATTTTCTGTTTACCTTTATACTGTATCACTGAGGCAATTTAAAAGTACTTTTACAAAACAGAGTACCTGACGTTTTTTTTTTTCCACACACGGCACATATAATGCATATCGACCCCCCTTCCCCATTAAGGTATAGCACACACACACACTGCAAGAAAAAAAAAACTATTAAGTAATAATGTGATCATGTTGCCCATCCTTCAGAGAGTCGCATGCGCTTGACTGAGGGACTTTCCCTTTCGTCCGGCGAAGGTCTGGTGAGTCCAATGGGGGAGTGGAATTCGTTCCGGTGATCCTCTCGGTCGCTCCCATCGTAGGAACTGCTACAGCTGCTCAAGCTATCAACAGGAGACCTCCCCGCCTCGTGGCGCGTGTGTTGTGGGTATCTCGAAGGAGTGGTGGTACGATCTCTAGGAGGAGAAACAGGTTCTGACTTGATGTTGAGGCTTTGAGTAGAAGGCAGGGAGAGATTTGAACTCTGAGATAAATGAGTGCTAGTGCAAGCTCTGTAGGAGGAAAGGAAACCCAGTTACAGATGGAGGAGGCCTGCAGGCCCCAGGAACTCACATTACAAACATATCAGCTTAACGACTTGCATAGACTCTAGTGCACGCCCAGAGTGAGAAGCGCGGCTAGGCACCGAGTGGTGTCACTGCCTAGAGCGGTGGAGAATGCCTGTGCCTGGTGGCACACATGCTACTTGACCTGCCCACGACTCATCAATGATCTGCGGCACCAAAAGACTCTGAAACCATATCGTTTTCCTTTTTGTAAAGGTTTGAGACAAAAGTCATTCTGTGTTCACAGAACTTTCCCTGTACGATTTACGATCTTTCATTTTCTAAACCTTGGGGGATAGTGCTTGGCTTTGAACCAGCCTCTCCTGGGCTACTAATGCCTGCATTTGAGAATTATTTTTAAAAAACGTATATTGATACAAGTTTCCTCTCCTTTCAATTAATATAACCATACAGGTGGAGTTATATAGTGCTAAGGGAAACTGAACAGTTTGAATTTCAGATAAACAGAACATATCAAATGTTACATAGTACATAGTATAGATAACGATGTAAAGCTTGGGAGGGCAAAGGAGGGGAAAAAGGACTGAATATTATCTGCAGGGAATTTAAATACCAGTTTAAAACATCTCACTAAAACTGATACATAGCTGGACTTTCTTTATCTTTTGCAGTTGCATGGGACGGAAATCTTGTTTGTAGTCTCCGTTTCCTCTAACCTTACTCTGGCTAGGCAGTAGTAACGGTGGGGTACTTAGGGCTGCACTCCTCTTGTGTATGATTTGCTGGACGTGTTGTTTCTTAAGGAAAGGGTGTGACAAAGAAGATGGAGTATGCTGGGAGTTTTCTGGGAGACTTTAGAGAAGACACGCTGGAGAAAGAAGCCTTTAAGTGTTGCTCGGCAATCGGTGACTTTGATCAGGGCAAACTGTGGTCACCTTGCATCAACTTTAAGATGTTTTTGTTGTTGTTGCTGCACTCTGATTGCCAGAGTCAAGCTGACCTAACTGCACTGTCAAGAAAGTACAGTAGCTGCTTTAACTGAGGGATACTCACAGAAAATCATTATCTGTACAGCCACATGAATTTGAAACAAAAGAAACTAAGCCTACCTATTCATGTGTGTAATCACGCTGCTTTCTAATGGGGAGAACTAGATGTGTCTTTTGGAGCAGGGAAACAGCATGAGTATATTTCAGGGAAAAGTGGAATAATTTGGGGCTGGCCTTTTGGGAGATTCAGTAAGGATTAGGATGCACAGATATAAAATTAGTCATAAGCGAGTTTATCTTTGAGTAATGCTTTATACAAAAGCACCACCTACTGGCAAGGAGTTACTTCCCTCTTATTAGTAGATGGGCTAACATGGAGGACAACAGAAAGAGAATTCCTTGCTGCTTTAATGAGGCCTTCTGTCTTTGGCAGTCTGAGCACTTAGACCGAGATCTCCATCCCAGTGCACATGGCTTTCCATCTTTGCTTATTCATGCACCTATTTATCTGAAGCTTGTTTTTTTAGTTTACATTAGTTCTTAATTTTCTGAGACTTTTAATTAAATGGTCTTTAAATCAAGAATATGTTGAGATGGGGGCAGGAAGACACCTGTATTTCAAAGGCTCCATAATGGTGGACTATTTTATACTGGTTCAAAGTTACTTAATGATTCATTTTGATGTTTGAGGAAATCCTCTTTTGATTTCTGGAAGAAAGAGTTTTCCTGGCTCTGGGTAAGAAAAACCATTTCACTAACATTTAATTAAACGCTTCTGCTGTGGATCATACGAGCGCTTAATAACGAATGTCAATTAGGAGGCTGGAAATGACACAGCACATCAATAAATACTTTTCTTCACTCTTTGACATTTTAATTTGCATTTCTCTAAACACAGTAGAAAGGGAAATTTCTACAAACTTAGTGAGTTGGGTCACATAGGTAACTTATCTATGTCAATTAAATTAGAAGTAGTGTGAGTAAAATGATGTTTCTTTAATGCCATCCGAAGGCTGAAAAATCCTTTTATTTGCTTCAGTTCCCAAAATCAATGGCCATGTAGAAGTTTAGTGGCATCTTGTTCTCCCAAAAGATCAAAGAACTTCTGGTGATTCTTTCCTCTAACTGGAACAGTGTATCTGGTGGTGGGGTTTCATTTTGCCAGGAAAGCCTTATTCTGAACTGTGTCATTGTGGGGACTAAATCCACAGCAAAGAGATGTAAATGGTGTCTTCGTCTCAACTCCATTTCTCTGTAGCGCAGAATGCAACCCAGAGTGGCTAATCTCTGCTGTCAAAGGAGTACTTTCTTGACAGGAAAAGCAGCATTCACACCACTTAACTGTATGCATGCTAGTTTGTTCTTGAGAACCAAACATAGCCATAGACAGCTGTGAGATGGGATGCTACCGGTGTATGTGGGTGAGAAAGAGGCAGGAGGAGAGGCTGGAAGGGCTCAGGTGGATGGGGTACCCTGTCAGGGCCTCTGTGCTGGTTCTGATGCACTACACTGGATTTTAAACTGGGAAAAGGAGCCTTCCTCAAAATCATTCAGAAACAAATAGGAATAGCTTTATGTAAGCTCCTCTCACTCTACCACCCCAAGAAAATTATGTTTTCCTACTACATTTATCTTCGTTTTTCTCTGTGAGACAGTCTCACTATGTATGCCAGCCTGGCCTCAAACTTTAATCCTACTGTCTTGGTCTCTTAGGTGTTGGGATTATCCTAATGTTTTTTTAAAAATCATTTTATTTTTATTTATGAATATATGTGTATGTCTCTGAGTGAGCTGGTGCGTATGTGTGTAGGTGCCTAGGCAGACCAGAAGAGGACACCAGCTACTCTAGAGCTAGACTTGCAGTTGTGACCCAACTGACATGGGTCACATGTCGTCACCTTAGGTCGTAGGTAAGACCAATAAACACTTTAAGCTGCTGAGCCGTCATCTATCCAGTCCCTGGGCCTCACTTTTTTTTTCCCTAGAGACTGGGTTTTAGCACATAACCCTGATTAACCTGGAATTTACCGTATAGGCCAGACTAAGACCGGAACCACATACAGTCATGAAGCCTGACTTTTAAAAGTAATCTCTATTCAATCTCTCTCTCAGTATGTATTGAATACTCTCATAAATGAAGAAAGCAAATGGACAGACTTCCAGAAAACAGGCTGTTATCTTCTAGACAGTGGTCAAAGGAGTACCTAAAAGTCAAGCGTTGTGTCTGTAA
Organism: Mesocricetus auratus; assembly: GCF_017639785.1. Taxonomy (NCBI): domain Eukaryota; kingdom Metazoa; phylum Chordata; class Mammalia; order Rodentia; family Cricetidae; genus Mesocricetus; species Mesocricetus auratus. Next base: position 34,135,634 of record NW_024429201.1, read on the forward strand.
AACTGTAACTCCCTTACTGAAAATGGCTTTCCTACATAAAATTAGTGTGTGCATCTTGTGTAACCTCATCATACAAAATAGATACTACATAGCTTCTCAACCTTAGTCTTGCAGACAATGTTGTAAAGGACAAAGTGGACATTTTTGTTTTCATGGACAAAAATGAAGAGTTTTACTATAGTTTGCAATTTTGAGAGAGAATTACGGTAGTCATTTTAGGATTCTGGAGGTATTGACTTTGGTGGAACTAAAAATCTATCCCATGCTTTGCTTAAAATATAGTACCTACCTACTAAACACATATCTGTGACACCCTTTGACTTGGAAAACATCAATCCTTTTAACTGATTTATCCTCTACAACAGTGGTGGTTCTCAACCTTCCTAATGCTGCCACCTTTTAATACAGTTCCTCATGCTGTGGTGATCCCAACCATAAAATTGTCTCATTGCTAACTTCATAACTGTCACTTTGCTACTGTCGTGAATCATAATCTAAATTCTGACATGCAGGATATATGGCACATGACCCTCCCAAAGGAGTTTGGACCCACAGGTCAGTGGGATGCCCATTGCAAATGACTATTGAATGGTATTTTAGATCTGTGTTACATCGATACTAAATGAAGTTCACTGGGAGAGAGGAGAAGGCAAGAACAATGGAGGTAAAGTAGCAATTAGTGACCTTTATTTGAATAAAGAGACATTCCTCAGCATTGAGATACAAAACTAGTTAGTTAATATTACTAACTCGTAACTAAAATGGCTCAATAGAAAACTGAATGTGGGGTGGGTATGTAGGAAGTTTCTAAATAGGAGAATTCATCTGTAAGTAGCTTTGTCCTGTTTGTTTTAAAGATTGAATTCTGTAATTATTATTTCAAATTAAAATGAGGTGTCTTGTTTAACTCTTATAAGATGGAGTGCAAATTGTGGATTCAGGGCATTTTAGAGTTTGAGTTTTTTCATAGATAAATGACAGAAGTCATTCCTATGACAAAGATGCATCTCAAAGCTACCACAAGGGGGCAGAAAGATACATACTTTGACCAGAAAGCAAGTTATTTTTATACCCAAATTCAGTAATTAGTATTGCATGTGTTAATTAGCATTTGCACATATATTTTAATACAATGGGTATAACTAGACAACTATCTTATGAACACATTATACATATTTTAAAGCCTGTACAGGAACTCAACAGCTGATTCTATGTACTTAGGTTCATATTAATTTTCTCTAAGTGAGAACCTCAGCTCAAAAATGTAAAGAATTATAACTATAAATACCTTCAAAATTTCCCAAAAAAGTAACCCTGCAGAAATCTAATCCAAAGCTCCATCACCAACAGAGGTAGAACCAAACAGAGTCTCACACATTAAGGAAAGACTGTGCTTAACTATTAGTGCTTCCTGTTCACGTAAAAAAAAAAAAGAAAGAAAGAAAAGCAAACTCGTGAAGCCATATCTAAGCGACTTGAAACGTGATCTGACAGTGTCTGTCAAAGAAACTATGTTTTACACCCTTTAATAGATATGAAAACACATTGTTGAAGACAGGCCTTTATCATTTAGAAACACGGTCTCTGGTTACGCTAGAAAGACATAAGTATTGCTTACCCCAACTGACTGAGGGCAGATGGCGGCATGTTGTGTAGGTGCTGCTGTTGCCAGCCAGTTACAGAGCCAAGGTGAAGTGCGCTGGCAGTATTGAAGCCGGACAGGGATGACAGGTCTGCACTGCTCAGGGAGTACTCTAGACGAAGGAATGAGGATGGCAGCAAGGGGGACACTTAGTTTGAAAACTGTCAAATGGTAAACGAAATTAAACATTTTCAATTTCTAAAACATACTCGAGTCAAAGGTTTTGATTTGAGAAAAGAAGAGAATAAAACACCAGGGATAATTTTAATCTTAATATTATTTACCCAGGTAAGGATTTCGCAAAAGATTTAAAGTAACAGCTCCTGCAATCACAGCCTATTACACCAACTTTGTTTAAACGTGTAAAATATGCACATGTTTTATGGTCCAGAAAGTTTTTTCATTTAAAAATCTCAAGAAGTGAGCTCTGCATTATAGTAAAGAAATAGCAGCTCATTTTCTTGACATTTTGAATTCACTTTAGGTAAATAGAACTTTCAGGTACTTAAAAAAAAGCACTGTAGACAATCACTTTGCAGCCTTCATAAGCATGCACGGTTCTGTGCACTCTGGACACAGGCACCACACAAGCTCCCGACAGGGTACAGAAAGTAACTTCTAAAATATGCTTTTTAAAGAAGTGTTTACTGTAATATTTTCACATAGCAAAGCTACTCACCAGTACCATATGTTGTTGAAATGGCTGACGGATACCCTCCCATTCCTTGTCCTGGTAAAGTAGGAGTTGCTACGGAAACCACTGGAGTAGCCAATGACTGAGCCGACTGGGAGTTATTTATCCTTTGATTCTTTTAAAGTAAATAAAAGAACATTATAGATGGAAGATTTAAAAAGTTCAAAATACTAGGTCTCACTATTAGTTTTTCACATAAAGAAATAAGTTGGTACAAAGCTCATGAAATTAATCATTTAACATGTGTCTCTATGAACTCTGCCAACCCTATCATTTACAATCCTTCAAGAGACCAGCTGTTGCCATAGTAACCCATTACATCAGTGTCTCCTAGGCAACTGAACTAGTAACAAGTACCATAGCTTTATTATGGGTAAAAACAGACTATGCTGAGAACTGATGAAATATGTATACTGTACTGCTATTGTTTCAGTTTTTATTCAAATGCAAATTAAAAAATTAAAATCAACCACAGTGGGTTTTATGATCAGTTAGTTCTATGTACAACCGAGCTGACGGTTATGGAGTCATGCTATATTCTGACCAGCAGGTGGTGCTCTGACCACTTTCTTCAGCTTCTAAACTTCCTTGCAAAGAAGCTAATGTCAGTAATTAACTCGTTATAACAAGGAGGTAAAAGATGCATTTGCTTAGAATAATGGTATTTTAAATCTTGAAAAATAGACATTTTGCTGTTTAATGACTAAAGAAACACTTTTGTGTTAAGATTTTAGAGTAAATTCAGTCTGAAGATATTTAAAACATGGCCTTTAGTTAAAAGGTGGGGACAGGGGAAAAAGGCCCACAAAAACCAGATTTCTTTTTCACCTGTCAGAGACCCTAGAAATTAGCGATGCTTAAGCATAATCAATACCCTCATTCCACAAGGTAAATTTGACATCCTTCCATTTGATCACAGCTAGGACCTTACACTAAAGCAGTGTTGTCATCTTCCTGAGCATGCCCTGCAAGCCAAACCCTCTTCCCACTTACCAACAGCAGGTCCACGTCCTCAGACTGAGAGCATGGGGAAGGAGTTTATTAATTAGTGTCGGTAAATATTTATAACTGTGAAATCTTTTCAACAAAAGGAGAAGCACCCCCTGGCAGACCCAACAGTTTAAGCAGCTTTATACACCAGGCTGCAGAAACATCTCCTTAACAAAGGCATCCTTTGTCCCCCTCAGTGAGGCGCTGGTCTCCAGTGGGAAGACCATCTACCTGGGCTTCAGCTCAGGTCAGCCGTCTCCGTGTTCATTATTTCACCGCCATATTTTGATAAAGAAATAAAAGGACTGTACTTTAAACGCTACTTGCTAGACGGAAGGGCTCACACCTGACAACCAGAAGAGAGACACGACCTGCCACTTGCAGAATCCATGGGAATGCATCAGTTTAAAAAATGAGGGGAAGAATTTACTGAGCGACACTGCTTGCCATGCCTGGCCCACAGCGACTGCGACTGTGGGAGGTTTTGTTTATTAGACCCAGTCTTTTCTAAAGGGAATGTCACATATTATTTGATTTTGGCTAGATACTAAGAAAATAAATATAATAATAAATCAGTCCGTTCACAGGACTATTTTACTCTTAAGCATGTCACAGAACAGAGAATTCTAAAAAAAAACAAAGAAATATTTGTAGAATAATTTAAATCTGCCTATTGAATCTTGGTTATAAATGTTCTCACTGGTAAATACTGCTGAGTTAGAGAACACTATTTGTCTATCTATCTATCTATCTATCTATCTATCTATCTATCTATCTATCATCTATCTATTTATCTATCTATCATCTACCTATCTTTCTTTGTTTTTGAGTTTGATACCACAATATTCTTTCCACCTTAGGCATGAGTCTCATAAGCTAGAAAAATGATATAACCTTAGAATTTTATATATGCTGAAGTCTGTATTTTATATTTCTATATCTTCCCTTAAAAGTATGTCACTATATTTTTTGATAAAAACATAACATTGATTCTCAAATTTTCTTGGGCTTTAACAAAACTAGCTTTTGAGGGTTAGTAATTTTCATAAAGTACTTGTAGGCAAAGATGAGCCGAGACAATGCAAAGGCATAAGGTATGTTAGATATTAAAGAAGTGATACCTAAGAAAGGAATTTCCAATTAATATAAGAAATTTCATTTAGGAATCAGGGAAAGTATTTTTCACTGTCAGCATCGTGAGAACATAGCTCAACAATGTAAAAATACTTTCACGAAGCACTTCATAATTACTCTTCCTATGGGATATGATTTGATCAGTGGTATAAATGGAGTACTATAAACGGAGAGCTTTGGAAGAATTTTTTTTCTTATTCCAGAAAAACAATCCTGAAGAGAGTCTATTGGATTTCTTTTAATATAGAAAATGCAAAATCAGTTACTACAGCCCCATCAATAGGATTAGAAACACCATTAGTCAATAGTGTTAACTGTCTGGTTTGGCATAAGAAATTTGTATCTAGACAAACATTAGAATAGCAAAACACATCCATCTAAGCTGTCATCAACATGTATTAAGGACAGAGCTGTGCATTACCACTGATGGCATCGTGTTCTTGCTGCCCGGTGGAATAAGAACTCGGAGATCTGGTTTACGATTATTCATCCCTAGATTCATAGGGGGAGGAGATTTGGCTTGTATATTCTTGTTCAAGTTACCAGGTGAGACCAGCAGACCTGGTGAGTTTCGGGGGTTGCCATATCCATTCCCTGTTAATACAAAACAGTGACAAAGCTCAGGGAGAAATCCAGATTCAGGCATGTTTTTAAAGAACATTCTGTAGGAGAATAAAAGGGAAAGCTTAACTGTGAGACATCCATAGGAGCACACAAAAGCTCATAGGCTGACTGTTTTAACCTCTGCGTGAAAGGGGCAACCCAGTTAATTGTTTCATACACCTCTGAAAGAATGTTAAAAACTTTTTTTTTGTGCGAAGAGAGAGAATCTTTGTTAACTTGATCAGAAATCTACATATCATATGCTTTTTTCCCCCTATTAAGTTCACCCCTCCCCTCCCCCGGAAGAAAGTCAGACAGCCAGTTCAGGATCTAAGAAGAGCACAGAATTGGTCCTGCACTTTAATTGACTAGTTTGGCGGAGGCCAGGCTGCAGTGACTCACTCTTTCAGTTCGTTGGTTTGGGTTTTACTTTGTGTGTCTGTGCATCCTTCGATGAAGAAGGGGCCAGGCAGCAAGGCTGTAATTTCTAGGGCAGGCAGGAGGAGGGTAAGCTGCATACACATTTGCTGTTCAGTCTCCCCAGCAATAAGTGAATGCTCTCCAAGGCCTTTCTTGCATCTGGTTTACCATTCTCACCGAGTTCAGCACACAGCCCCGAAGCCTTGCACGATTTCCTACTCATGAAAACCTTCCAAAGTGACAGTCCTCAGGCACTGATGCTATGATGCCTCCAGGGAAGGGCTGAGTCATTCAGACACAGGGAAAGCCACTAATTGTGAAGGCTTAGGGTTCCTTTAGGATCTGATATTCAGCTTCCTCCTAACAAAGTGGGCATTTGGAAGCTTCCATTTCCCACGTTTAAAACAAACTACCCCTGATAGAAACAGTGAAGGAGTTGGGCGGAAAGGCAAACTGAACTGGAGTTAACAGCTGACTCAGAAAGCTATCTGCTGGTTTCTCCGGGGAGAATAGGAGAAATCCATTGCTGGATTTAACAATGCTCCCTAGATAAACAGCCAGTTGTTTTCCAAGGGCCACTGAAAAGGAGGCGGTTAAATGTCATTGTTATTGTCATCATCACAAAAGACAAGTATCTATTACTCTTAGAAGGATGAGATCAAATGCTACTCTGTGAGGAGGCAAAGACAGTGCTACAGCCTTGGAAGGCTCTGAAATTCCTTTGTAGTAAAGGAATCCACACTTGTGTACAAACAAGACTACCTAGGACAAGATGCCTGTAGAATAATATAGATTATACATGATTCAGCTTCTATGGGAGAACAGGTTGCCTAACCCAGGTTAAGGAACTAATTTCCTTTTTACCAAGAGAAGAGGTAATTAAGCCTCTGACTTGGGTGACTGGGCAGAGGGAGGGCTAAGGAAGGATTTTACCCATCATCCTTAGGAAAACTGGAAGGAATCTGCTTGCAAAGGAGCCAATGAAAAGGGAGTGCTCCATGGAGCAGTATAGAAGCCCGACTGTTCAGAGGTCTCGAATTCCATGGTAATGTGATAGAAACGGAGACCACCCAGAATTCCAGAACAGGTTCCTGTGTGGTCATGCCCAGACTTGGGAAAGACCAGTGGTGTGGACCATTCTTGAGACTGTTGCAATGGCTTCAGGTTAAGACAAGGGGTTGGGAGAGGAAATCACAGGGCAATTTCCAGAAGATTCTTATGAGAACCTTCAACTAAGTGGACATTAATTGTACAAAGTAATGACTTCATTATGATGTGCTCAAACATGTATGCGATACACTTTGATATATTCACCCTCTTTTGTCCTTTCCACCCCACTTTGGCTCCTGTCTTCACAAATTGTCGTCCCCTCCCCCCCACAACAATTTTTGGATTAAAATCTAGCTGGAGCATGTGATCCAAAACAAAACACATTTGTTCTCTTCATATCCATTTAATTTACCTGTTTTGTTTCATGAATAAATACATAGGCTGAAAGAATAAAAACTGCAAGATTCAATCTTACAATTGAATCATGGATAAAAATTAACAAGTTTCTTGAGGCAAAAACTAAAACAAAACAAATGAAACACCCTCAATACATTTGTCAACTACCAAATAGTTGCTTAAGAAATTTGCACTGAATTTGAATATAAATTAGTCTTTTATAATAAAACATCAAGAAAAGTTGCTAAATTACAGCTAGCTAAATATGTCAAAACCCAATTATCTGTTATACTTAATTTGGAGCGCATTTGGTAGTAACAGTTCTTATATGAAACAATATTCACCTGTTCTCACTAGGAGAAATAGAAGCAAATTATATTCCTAAGAAAAAAGATGGATGAGGGAGGTTATGCAGAGGAGTTTTGTATTTAATGTGTCTCCCTGGACCATTATTCTGTGTTGGGGCCTTAGATTGAATTGTAGAGTCTCCTGGACAAAAATGAAATGAGTAAACCAAGACATTTGCAGTATGCACTCCCATCCGCTGAAGTTCAGACAGACACACTGAGTTACATGTAAACCAAGACATTTGCAGTATGCATTCCCGTCCGCTGAAGTTCAGACAGACACACTGAGTTACATGTAAACCAAGACATTTGCAGTATGCATTCCCGTCCGCTGAAGTTCAGACAGACACACTGAGTTACATGTGTCATGTACATGTTAACCCTGGGTGAGATCTGCTTTAACCAAACAATCAAATGGAAAACTAGCCTAGTAATTTCAAAAGAAGAAGAAGAAATGTCAGTTAAGCAGTGCAATGAAGCCTGAACAGATGAGAAGAAACTAGAACCCTGCCTGGGTAGAAGTTGATGCTGGTTTGCATGGAGGAGTAATTCTGCTAAAAGGAAGTAAAACCACTTCGTGAAATGTGTTGTCCTGAGATATGACAAACACGGGGCCAGTGTGAGAAAATGGAAAGGCTTCATAGCGGCTGTGAAGAGTCTCTTTAAAAACATTCTCTATGCTAAGCTCTGAGATATTCCAAAAACCCTCCGTTTTCTGCCCACATTTTAAAACAGCCATTTGAGGCAGCAGTAGGAGGGAAAGAAGAAAACATACATGCATGTTTTTTCACTCAGTAAACACCTCAGAAGTAAAAACTGAGTTGAAAACTGCTCTATGTCTCTCTCTCTTGAAATATTTCCTGTTATTTGGAAATTACACCACTTTAGAAGATTAGTTACATATTTTTTAAGGTGTTTTACACATTGAATGTAAAATATTTTCAGCTGTGATGACATTTTTTACATTTATATTTTTAGAGCATAAAGTTATTTTTATGAACAAATAAATTCTATTTTTTATGAGTGAATTTCTCTATTTTTAGCATATTGTGCCAGCTAGCATTTTGGAGCCGTATAATAACCATTTCTGTTTCCAGCCACCAAATTGTTATTCTTTTGGCATAATATAGATTCAGGAATGTGAGACTGTGGACCCTAGACCAGTGATATTGAAACCTATCATTTGGAAATCAATGATGAATACATGTGTGTGGTTTATTGCTAAGAAGAGCCTGCATTTAAGTTGGCTGGGAAACCACAGCCTCCTCCTCACTCGGAATGCTTTAGCCTGTGTGGAAGCTGCTGTCCCACCTTAAGATAAATTCACCAGAGAGCATGGCCACATTTAAATTCAGGGGCCCAGGAGGTGGGAAACACCAGCCCTCAACAACCTTCTAATATACAGATTCAACTTTCTTGATGCTATGTTTTAAAATTATACTTCACTTGGACAATTATCAATTTAGACGTGACTGTATGCAGATGTCACATTCTTCTGACCACTTAAAAGGACACAAATTATAAAGTATGGCAAATGGATTTCCTGATTATAGATTATAGGAAAATGAGGTACAGACCAACTTTAGAGTCCAATGAAACTTTTATGGTTTCATTTGATTAAAATATTGTTTCTTATAAAACAATTTAAGCTTTCATGATGTAACTTACATAAAGGATAGCAGACTCTACTTGTTGCTACAAGTGTATAAATATATCAAAACTAGTGTAAATATTCAAGATTTGTAATATAGTGTTAATTTTCTTCATGGTTAACTTAAAAACATTTTTCTGTGTTTTCTACTTCATTTGTTTTTACTCACTCCTATTTTAGGAAGTTGTAAATTCAGAGAACATACTCCTGGCTGAAGATATGAGGCAGGCACTTGGCCTTGTCACACAGAGCTCAGCTGAGCACACACTCCTGTAAGCCCACAGTTCTTGTATCTGAACATTTGGATATTGTGAGTCTTCTCATTTGCTTTTTGAGTTTTCTTTTCATTTTTCAATTATCAATAAAAGCACATAAAGTTAATAAGCACAAAACTGAAATTAATCACAGGGCCTGGGGCTAGCTAATTTTTGCAAGGCAGTCTTACCTTCCAAATTGTCAACTTTGACCTTTTGCTCCCCTCCCTCCATCTTTATATTCCAAATCTTTTTCAGTTTTCTCCATAAAAGCCTGTGTGCATGTTTTTTATTACCATCATTCTCATAGAGACTTAAATCCCCATGTGACAGAGTCTTTGAAAGCCCTCCACCTATTCTTCTATTCTCTAGCTGAAGGGTTCTCTCCATGCCCTAAATTGAGCTACAGGAGCGTTTGGGCTGTATGCAAACTTCTGTGTAAATGTGTGATGTTGGCTGGCACTCCTGGGGGCATCATTCTTAGCTGTCCTTTCTGTCCTATTTTTTCCCATATACGGTTTAACACAGTTGGGTCAGTGCCCTACCTGTCTCTCAGGACTTTCTACAGTTAGCCTACTGTTTCTAACCTAATTCACAATGGCCACAGCCAGGCTCTCATGCTCTGAATGAGTCTTCCCTCTGTTAGTTCAACAACTGCCAGTGTTCACTCTTCTCTTTAATTCAAATTTGTCTTTTAAGGATGAGCTACAGTGGTGACTCTTTCATGATGCCTTTCAAATGACTTCTGCCCATACTGAAATGACTCTTCTCTAAACTGTCACTGCAATTAGGGGCAGTGACACCATGTGACTGTTCATTTGTACAGTGCTTCATATATTGGAGAAACATTACAGAGTGAGCTAGAGGGTTAGAAATTACTCATAAATAGCACTAGGAGATGAGTTACTGTGGAACAGGAGGTGACAACTGAAATGAATAACTTTAAATTTAAACATCAAGAATCTCTCTGTGCTACTTGCAAAACTCTTATATTTGGATCAACATTATATTTTGGAGGCCAAGCATACCAATAAAACAGTTTATCAGCCATCTGCTATGAAAGCCCCCAAACCACGTAACTGTCCATTTACTAAACTTGCTTATGAGAGTTAATTGAACCCTCCTTTTAGCTTGTCTTTCCTGTTTACCATTTTATAGCACACAGTGATGTGCTACTTGTAGCAGGATCAGAGAAGGTGGACCTACCCCACAGTGAAACGAAAACTGAAGAGAGACACAGAACTTCCTAACTGACAAATGTTTACTGCCAGAGGCTCTCTTGATGCAATTCTCAAAAATTTATTTAAGTGAAACTTCATTTTAAAAAATGGTAGACAGTGCCAACTAAGCGCAAACAGGATTTTGTTAGAAGGTTAAGATAGACTTTTCAGAGACGGGGCACAAAACAATAGGGTTTCATGAATGGCGACTATTGAGGAGGAAAGTGCTCTGTGAAGGTAAAATGCTGGCTCTTTTAGAATATGCGTTTTCAGTATTTGGAAAAGTAGGATTAGCTAACACAAGTGTCTCGGATAATGTTAACTTTATCCTAAACTCTCAGCAGCCTGTCCAGTAGGAAACGAGCAGCAAAGGAGAGCCGTTGAAGGGCTAGCACTGTTAATCTGGTGTGTTAGGAAACACATACAGAACAGGGGTTAGCCTGCTGCCAAGGAAGCCAGTTAAGAGGCACATACCAGACAGAATGTTGTAAATCAGGTCTAGATGGCACAGTATCAAAGACTAGTTTACCGGCAGTCAGGAGCTGGGCACAAAGGAGGCTGAGGCAGATTTGCCTTCTCATTGTAAAACACCGTTTTGCTAGGTAAGAGAGGTCTAAGAGTAATGTGAATTGGAGGGAGACATTGTCAACTGACCATATGCCAACAGCAGCAATAGCAAAAACCTTGAAGCCTTATCTGCCAGTCATGTGATATCAACATTATCTCCACCCCCTCAGCAGTTCCAGGTAGCTGATAACAAACATGGACAGAAAAGATCTTTAAACCTCACAAGAATAACCCTGTGGTTATTAAAACCCTGAGGTGATTAAAAGTATATCATTATGTTGCATTGAAAAAAAAAAAAAAAGACCAGAGAGGTCTAGCAAGTTGCTCAATGTCAAAAAGCCATCCACTTGTAGAGACATAATGTGACCTCAAGCAGTGTGTCCATGCCCTAAGTGTATGCTGAGTTGCTTTCTGAAAATCAGGTTCTAGAGTCTAAAGGCTTTCACGCATTGCTTCATTTTAAAAAATCAAAGGATTATAAAGGAAGAAAACTGCGAAGACAGGACACTCAGAGCTTCTCCTAAGCTCAAGGAGATGTGGAAATTTGAAGCTCACATCACTGGGCGCTGCAAATGATAAAAATGATGCTGAGCAGTGTAGCCTAGTCAAAGAGTTCGTGCCTGGGATCTGACAAACCCTGGGTTCAGGCATTAGCACCTCAAACTAAAATTAAGCAAGTCAAAATAAAGCAAAACAAAACAGGACATATTAAGACTGGTTTGAAAGAAAATTTTATATGAAAATGTACAGAATGGTGATGTGTCTGGAAAAATTGCTGGTCTCCTAGGCAGACAACGAGCAGGACACGATGGGCTTAGATGTGTGAAGAGCCTGAACAGCTATTGTAGTGTACTCTGATTAGACATACTTTAAAATGAGATTTTGTAAAATTTAAATCAAGAATAAAGATGTTTACCTGTTTACTGTCAATTAAAAAGACAAGCTTCTATTAGAGCCTCTTAATACAACAGCAGAATGTCTAGGATTTTACGGGACCTATTATTAGTTGTTTATATCTGACTTAGAGGTGTGCCAGAATTGCTTTGTGTGGGGATTCGTTCATGTCATCCGATCTGGGAGAGTTAGGGGCACATCGCCACAGGAAAACATTAAGATGAAGATACAGCTGAACGTTTCATGTATTGATTTGTTGCTTTTACTCCAGCTAAGTGTTTTCCCCACTTAGACTGCTTGTAATTTTAATTTTTTTTTATGCTGGTGATTGAACTCAAGACCTTACATATGCTAAGCACATGCTCTCCCACTGAGCTATGCCCATAGCTCCTTAATTTTTTCTTTTATTAGAACCATTTTGAAAATACTTTCCATACATTGCCTTGTTAAGTAGGAGCTGCCATATTTATGTAAACACTGTCACCACCATCAACTAATTTTACATTTGACTTTTAAAAGCTTTAAGCTAGCTTTTCAACCAAGGTGTTATTCCAAGTCTCAAACCTGCACATATCTTCCTAGATATCTTTTGATTTTTCTAGATTGCAGTCTCATCTCACTCTATATTGAATGCCTGAAACCCAGTTAAGAATTTGAAAAAAATGTGTTTTTCAGCTGTTATAAATCAAAACAAGGGTTTTCGTTTTGTTAAAAAAAAGTTCATTTTTATGGGTGGCTCTAAGAGGCAACCACGTGACATTTAGGTCAGAAGTCTGGAAATAACATTTTCAGCACGCCTGCTGTAGATGGATTAAATCAGATCTACTGACGACTCCTGATTACAGATTCCTGTCCCTAGAATCCTGTTTCTCTTCTTTCTGGGGCTTCTCAATGGAGGTATAACAACGTATAACTGCACCGTGAAGGAACTCCATTTTAGAAAAATGCTCCAGGGGCAGCGGATATTTCTAAGAGACTTGTCTCTGCTGTATTGCGTCAGCAAATAGACAGTCTCAAGGGCTTCGTATCTAGCATGCTTGACTTTGATGTTCGGAGAACTGTTTGTGCGGAGGGAGCAGAGGTTGACTTTCGGTTTCTCTCCTTGTCTCTGTTTGAACCCGGAGGTGGGAACGCCCAGGGAACCTCCTGTCTCTGTCTCCCAAACACTGGGGTTCAGGCATGCACTGCCAAGCCTGGCCTTGACATAGGTTCTGGGGATTGTCTCAGTTTCTCACGAATGGTGACAAACGTTATGTACTGAGCCTTGGGGTGGTGTGCTACACACCTTCTGCGAAACGTATGCTCTGTGAAAGCCAATATCCACGTGACTGATAAAGCAGCAGGCTTCTACTTCTACAAGGTAGATTCCCCAAGGAAAGAGGGTCCATGCCAAAGCAGCCTTGTGCACTCCTTTGTCCAAATCATCATGTGGACCTCGCTTTGTCACCCAACATTTAGCGAAGGAGGAAACTGAAGCTTAGGAGGCTTCTGCAGTCACCCGGGGAGCAAATGTGAGAGCTTTGATACATATCCAAACGCAGGCCTCCGCTGCGTCACTACAAAGACCAGATGTTTGAGATTTAGCGTGCCTTGCGTATTTCCCCCATCCCTGGAAAAGCCCCCATTCACAAGGAAGGCAGAGGAAGACAATCTGATTTTTCCATGTGCATAGGCTCTGAGAATATCCGCATGCTTGGGGTACTGACTTAACGGATAGTTTTTAATGGCGCCATAAAAATGGCATCAAACCTTACTATCTTAAGAAAAAAAAAACTCCACTTAACCATGAATGATAGATTTATGACTCATTTAATTATTCACTTCTTGAGATTTTGGGGGCTGTCTCTTTGCTAAAAATGAGGGGGTGTCTTCATTATTGACACAATTGCTCTTTCTTTCAGTCATTTTTCTAAACAAAAATATTGAGACAGTATAAATTAGGGAGAACGTGACAGAAGAGAAGGAATAATGGCTTGTGGTTTTAACATTTACACAACCGCTTTGAACACATACGAAGTTCATAATGTTCAAAGTGAAATGTGTGGCAAGGCATTTGCTGCATTCCCATGATGCCTCAGATTTATGACTACACTTGCTTCACTCACCCTCAAGGACACAGCCTAGACCTGCCGTCTCTGCGGAGACTACTACTGCACCAGTACGGGGCGGTGTACATTCACTGAACAGTGCTGGAACACAATCAAACCACACTCTCTTCTTGGTTAGAAAACCAAGGATATGATAATTGTAATGCTGACAGAAGCCAACATTTATCAACACGCACTTTCTCTAGGTGCTCTGTGTTGATTCTCTCATGCGATTCTCTATTCTTTTGGGTTATTTTATTATTTCCAATGTATGTGGATGGCATATTTCCCAAAAGTAATTCCAAATGCACAAATTTTGCTCCATGACTTTACTGTTTTCATCGGACTTAATACTACTCTAACTAAAACTGTTTTTTTTTCATGCTTGGTATGTAAATTAGTACTAGCATGTCTGAATATGTAAATTAGATATAGACAGATTGGTTCCCACTGCTGTAATAGCTGTGTTAGTCCAACAGGTTCTCCTTCTCCTAGTAGAGAAAAAAAGCAGAATCCCTTCTTTGGCATAATGTGGGTGAGAAACTGTAAAGGAAGGACACGTGTTGAGGGAGACAGTTGAACACTTCAGTACTGAGTTCAAACAATTGAAATGGTGCCATAATAAACAAACCTTGTGAATCCTTAGTGCCCACGGACAATTCAGCGTAAAAGCTGAAACTGCTGCTCAAGATTTTAGTATCCCCAGCTCCAATTCTTTAAAATAACCACTGTCTTCCAAACAGGAGATGCCATGATCGCATACTCATTGAATTGGAATTCAAGGAAAATACATTATGTAAGTCTAAACTACAAAATTTAAGTTCTTGGCAAAGATTATCTAGAAATAGAAAACTATGCTCATGGCTAGCAGCCTCATAGCCTCAACTGAGAAAGTCCACAAGAAGTGAACAGTTGATGAAGAGAGGGCCCCTTGGACCACATCCCTCCTTCAGCAGCTGCTGTCCACTTAAGTGTAACTCCGTGCTCCTCATGGTCATCTCAGGTGATGGGTTGGTGAGATGATTGGGTGGGTAAGGGTGCCCCTTGACAAGTGTGCCAACCTAAGTTCAGTCCCTGGGACCCACACTATGGAATAAGAGACACAAATCTTTCAAGTTGTCCTTTGACAAGCAGACACGTGCCATGACATGCCCTAGTGCACACAATAAATAAGTCACTGTAACAAAATTTACCAAAAAAAAACCCCCAAAACTAAATATAAGCTATGGAGAGAAAAGATTTTAAAAAATCCTATGGTGGTGTCAAAATTAGACATCAGGGAGAACCAGGAAAGGGGGTGGTGTGGGAAAAGGAGTCTCCGAGTTAGTAAAACTGATATTGTGTGTGCTTGGAGGAACACATTAACTGTTTAAACTTAAAAATACGAAGGTTTTATTAGCAGTCCCATTCTTATAGCAAATTTATAGGATATGAATGGAGACACAAATTTTCACATCACTTTACTGGACATAATTGATACGCAGGTGTTAAAGACATCGTGAAATCTGAGCATAGTGGTACATCCACATCTGTAGCCCCAGTTATTTAAAAAGACCACAGCTGGGAATCACTTAAGTGGATGAGTTCTAGACCAGCCAGGGCAATACTGCCACAAACAAATAAACAAACATAGCTTGGGAAATCAGAACTAATTAAAGAAAGGCTCCAACAGCTGCTTGAAGACTCTAGGACACCAGTTCTCAACCTGAGAACTGCGACCCCTTTGGAGATGGAGCAACCCTGTCATAGGGCTTGCCTAAGACCATCTACCTATCAGATATTTAGGTTATGATCCATAACAGTAGCAAAATTACAGTTATGAAGCAGCAACAAAAATAATTTCATGATTGGGGGCCACCACAACTTCAGGGACTAAATTGAAGGGTTGAAGAAGCATTAGGAAGGTTGACAAACACCGCTCCAGGGAGCTATGACCTGAGATTTTCCTTTTTTCTATTTGGAAATCAAACTCCTTAGGGGTTAAGGCAGAGCCCAGGAGCTGAAGGTGGAACTTCCATGCTGCACTAACTTGTGGCATGTTCCCCTAAGTCTTAGTTTAGACCTGCCCTGCTCAGACCAGCATCAGACCCTAGAGAGGTGTGGCAGGGCCCTGCTTTATCTGTCGCCTTGTGCATGGAAAGTGGAACTGATTTTCCTGGCAGGGACTGTGCATCACCTGCTCTAGATTGTCGAATTAAAAGACTAAGTTTCCTTGTCCCCCTTTAATAAATCTTGGTGACCTTGGTTTAAGTTAAAAATATCATTGTTATTTTGTTTTTTTAGGTAATAATAAAGCAAGGATGTAGGATCTTTATTTATTTATTTATTGGTTTTACGAGATAGGGTATCTCTGTATTGTTTCGGAGGCTGTCGGTCCAGCCTAGCCTCGAACTCACAGAGATCCACCTGTCTCTGCCTCCCAAGTGCTGGGATTAAAGGCGTGCGCCACCACCGCCCAGCAGGATCTTTATTTATGTTTTGGGAACTTCCAAGGTAAAACTGAAAATGAATTCAGAGTTCGTTCATTTGTTCTTTCATTCATTCCATCCTTCCTGCCTGCCTCCCCCCTTCCTTTTTTCTCTCTTTCTTCTGAACAACACAGACGAACAAAATTATACTTTTATAGCAGAACCCAACAATTAGCCTAGTTTTCCTCATATTTTACTTAATAATATTTTTAAGATATAAAAATCTGGCTGGGGAATGTAACACATGCCCCCAACCCTCAAAATGAAGTGACATGCAAATTTTATTTGTATACTAAAATTAGTTTTCTTATTTGAAAGCCACCAATTGATGTATTTTCCTTCTGGAATGTTGCAACTTGAATTTTTCAAAAATGCAAACTTACTAAGTCATCTTTGTAAATGGAAGCTTTAGTCACTTCAACAATTTTTAAAAGTCATTGAATAAGAAATGTACAGGTGGGTGTGTAAGCACCGTGTGCCCATTGATTCTTCCGACTCGGTTTCATACTGTAGTGGGCTATTCTTTTTCTTTTCACTGCCACCTGAATTTTAAAAAGTGTAGTTTTTCCGAGCGGTAGTGGCGCACGCCTTTAATACCAGCACTCAGTAGGCAGAAGCAGGAGGATGTCTGTAAGTTCGAGGCCAGCCTGATCTACAGAGCAAGTGCCAGGACAGCTACACAGAGAAACCCTGTCTCGAAAAACCAAAGGAAAATAAAGAGGAAAAAATGTAGTTTTGTGATTATGTGATGACAATGATCATAAGATATTGCTGGCAAAATGGAGTATGAGGATAATCTTGTCTTAGCTTCAGCGTGAGTGCTTGGCTTAAAGGTGCTGAGTCAGCAGTGAAGGTCTAGCTCAGCCTAGAAAGTAGACCCTGGTATCTGCCTGTCAGTGTGTATCCATGGCAATCCATTGCAGGCCACACGTCTCCACCTATTTAGCGGATGTAAATTAAGCATTCCAGAAGTGGCAAAGCTTGACAACCCAATGCATAAAACAGTAAACAATTGACAATCAAAAGAAGGAAACAGCTGTTAGTTTCTTTTTATATGAAATGATATGTAATTTATAATGAATGCCAATTAAAATTATTAACCAATATGCATACATTTTCTTTGTCTTATTGTCAAATAGCTATGTAGATTGCCATATTTTCTTAATTTTTCAAAATGGTTTCTAAAGTTCTTCCCCTTACTGTGATTAAACCTTTACTGTGAATCAGTAAATAGGTGTGCCTTCTGCTCTGTGAAACGTAAGAATATTAACCAAAAATCACAGAAGTTAGCTTTTTGATGGTGCCTGATCCAGCTTAAGGTATGACTGTGCAAGTGGTTATTTCCATTGAATGCAATGATTACAACAAGAATTCAATTGAACATGATCTCACAATCATCAACAACCACTTAGATTAACATGTTAAAAGCGTTAATGTACAGAGACGTGAGAAAATGTGATTTTAAACGCAGTGACGTCTCATTCTGGTTGTTATTAGGAAAGCAGTAAGTCGTGGATGAGTAACTGTCGATTGAAAGCTAGACATGTCACCGTTACTAATGTATTATAATGGCTTGCTGTATATAGCCCTTATACCAAGAGCACACGCCTATTTCCTTTCTTCTTCCATACAACTGGCCTTCCTCTTGGTAATTACTTAATGTAAGTGATGATAAGGGTTCATTGCTTTAAGCAGTGATTTGTGATGAGACACCAGTCCTCATTTTTACTTTCTGTTATATATCAGCTATTTAGTGTTTTGCTTTGTTTTGCTTTGCTTTTTTTCTAGACAGGATTTCTCTGTGTAGCTTTGTAGACCAGGCTGAACTCAAACTCACAGAAATCCACCTGCCTCTGTCTCCCAACCTCTGGGATTAAAGACATGTGCCACCACTGCCCAGCTGTTTAGTTTGTTTTAAACTGTATTAAAGAATGTAATAAAAATCTTGCTTTATCAACCAACAGTGCTTAGCCATTTTATCAACTAAACATTCACTTTAAACAGTCTGAAATGAATATATTACCTTTGTGAAGTATAGATAAGGGTTTTTGTATTTAAAATTACAGATTTTAAAGAATATTCTCACTTTTTACTTTTCTAAAGCTTTAGTATTACAGTTATTTATTAAATAATAAAGGTTATTATTATTGAAGCTTAATTATTACTATTAAAAGCTTTATATCTCAGAGATTATTTTTTTATTCAGTGAATAAACCTTTACTGAACATCTGCTGAGTGCTACTTTTATGTATTGAGGTGAGACACAAACTAAGGCTGCTCTGTCCCAAATGGCAGTGTCCAGGAGAGATATGCCCAGAGACTAAGGAAGAAACATTTAATGTCAGTGCAGGCTGCCCTGGGCACACAGAGCGGAGGTGCAGGACTCTGAATGGTTGAACTCCATTCTGAATGATGACAGACAGTGCTCAGGAGCACAGATCAGGGGCGGGAAAGAAGAGTCAGCAACGTGCAGGTGGCATGAGAGGAGGGCATGGCACTTTCCTGGAAGGGGCAGCATGGTGAGGTGGTCAGAAGCACGGACTCTGTGGATGGACTGCCTGGGTTCTACTTTAGGCCATTAAGTAGCTTCACCATGCCTTGGTTTACCCATATGTAGAGATGGTATAATGGGAGCATCTACTTTAAAATACAGCTATGAGGTTGGTTGAGTTACATTTTTGTTTTTGTGAAAATGCGTATTACAAACCTTTCGAGTGTTTGTTACTAGTAAAATTGGAGTACAAGGTACTTTTGAGGACAATGACAGAAAACAATGCAAGCCTGGAAAGTAGGATGGGCCACAGATGGCTAACTGTGAAAGAAAAGGGACACATTGCTGAGCTTTATGCATGTCAATGATGATATGTCATTAGGGTGAGGCTTTGAGAAAGACTGGTCAGCCTCAGGGAGACTATCGGGGAATGCGACACGGGACAGAAAGATGTGTAAGCAAACTCCAGAAAGAGGCTAGGGGAACTACTGTGAGTCTAAATCAGGACACTAGGCTAGCTATGGAGGGGGAGGGTTTAGCCTAGGAAATAGAGTCAGTTATGGAGGGAGAGGGGTTAACCTAGGAAGTACTTGGGACAGCTCAGTCATAGTTGGGAAAGTTACTACATGTGACCAAGCTGAGCTGAGAAAGAGAATTCTTACCTATTTAATTGTATTTTTAAGGCACACAATAAGTTCCAGAAAGTCACTGCCTCCCCTAGTGAAACTATACCTTTGCTGTTTTTTTTTTTGTTTTCGTGTGCGTGCGTGTGCGTGTGTGTAACTAGTTGAGACGATCTGATTTTGGAAAACAACCACAACAACAAAGGCTTAATCTGGTTGCAGTCTTGTCATTTGGCCTTAAAGGTTCTAACTCGAAGACCTTGAGTTTAAATGACAATGTTAAAAATTTGGAAGATATCCTTTGGCAATTGTGCTTTCATTTTCTTCATTGCGAATGCAGAGACTTTCTGGCTGGCCTTGCTTCCCCTTGGTGCTATGTGATTCTCTGACATCAGCACAGATGTATTCAGCCTTGACATATGACACTCGCTGGTGTGAAAGAGGAGGCGAAGAGGAGAGCGCTTGCAAGCAGGACACGGCTGTGCTCAAGACTAAATGGCACCTGCAACAGGTGTTCCTTGGAACCAGGGTCAGAAAGGGCTGCTTCCTCCATTAAACAAATGGTAACGTAACTTGTATACATTGATGTAGAAACTATGAAAATTATACCAGAAAATTACATTTAGTACTAAGGAGCAGTCACAGTTTTTCCTAGGTTCCTTCTATTTCCACCTCTGAATGTATGTAATGTGTGTGTGCATGTTTTGGTGTAAGCTTGGCATGGGGTCAGTGCCACAGGCAATGTGGGGAAGCTTGAGAACTGGCCCTTGCCTTCCGCACTGTTGAACGAGGCTTTCCTGCTGTTAGCTGCTGGATATGTAGGACTAGCTCGCCCAGGAGCTTTAGGGTACTGTTCAGTGTCTGTCTCCCATCCTCCACAGGAACACAGTGTTGATTACAACTGCCTCAATGCTCAGACAGCCAGGCATCAGTGGCAAGCACTTATCCTCTGGCAAAAACTTGTCCATCGAGTCATATCACCAGCCTGATCCCTTCTATTTCTAGGTATATGGTGTCATGCGTCTATGGCACACCTTCTGAGGTAGTAGAATGATTTGTTTTAGCTCCTGAGATTTTTTAAAATGGGTCTACACTCTGTATATGGCAAACTTATATTTAGAAGATTGAGTATCTTCCTTATTCTTGGAGAATGATTAAATTTAGCAGACTGTCAGGCAATTAACAATAACAGAGGAACTGAACAATGGAACACTTATTTTCAACATCAATTCTAAAGCATTACTGCTATTAAACAGTAACAAAAGGCCATTTGCATTAAAGTTTAGTAACCCAAAGTTTTTTCCCCGCATTTACAAAACAAAAACAAAAAAACATTTGCTTAGTGTTTACTTCCACTATTGGCTATTCCTTTAATAGTAATCAAGCTGGCTTAGGGAAATGTTAAAGTCATAACATCTAGACTACTTTTCTTGGGTTATGACTTGGTCCTTGTGACTATTCAACTAGCCCCGCCCCCTCTCCTAACCAGTGTATGGACAGGACTTCAATCTAGGAAACCCCGGTCTGGACTTTTTCTGGTTCTTGAAATTTGAGGTTACTAATTGCAAAGTACTTTATGCAGTGAAAAAAATCAAATATGACAAACTCAATGTCTAGAAAAATACTATTGAATCTACTTACTAATTTGGGTCTACCTAATCTTTAAAAGATTTTAAAACAGGGAGCTACAGTTATTCCTACTCTCTGTATAGTTCTACTATTTCTGTACCCTTACTGAAGTAATAAAAAACCAATACCCAGAAGAGACACTACCTCCAATAGATGTATGTATGAAATGTTTTTATATGCCAATATCCCTTATCTTCTTTCTTATAATTAGCAGGCTATTATATTTGACCCAAGCAAAATGTTTTAATTAGGCTGTCCATGCATATTTCAATAAAGTTGATTTTTTTGACACTTCAAACATAACCTTGTGTCATTCATGCCTGCCTCCTATTTTAAATTTATAGCATGTTCCAGCTGTAGAAATTACCATGGTTACTTCTTACGATAATAGTAAACTAGAGTTGGCACTTAAAAGCACTGTGTTATATTATGTATCTGCACTGAAAAGGAAACCAACATCTCAGTAATTCCAATATTATAAATTAATTTGGGAACCTGAAGAAATGTGACTATGAGACAACTAGTCACTGTTGAAGATAATTTTAAGAGCTGAAATGTATTTAAAGGTTTTTGTGGCGGCACAGTCTATTAAGGTTCTTTCTCTGAGTCTTCATGTTAATGCCAAATACGGTTTTGTTAGCAGTATTGTCGAATGATTGCAATCTCATTCCCATTATTTCTTATGTACTCTTCTTTAGAATTGTACTGGATATCAGTACTTAGGGTGGACTCCATTGATTCAGTTAGGAACTGTTTCACAGACAACGTGAGAAGTATGGCTTCCCTAAAATAATAGTCTTGCCTAAAGAGTGGTATTAGGGACTGAGGTGACCTGAGAAAAATCTACAATTCTCTGCAGAACAGCTGAAGTTATTTTATTTTATTCGGAAGTATCTCTTACTGTAGAAGTGACACAAGTCCATTGTCTTCATTAACAAACTGGACATGACAGTTAGGTTGATATCTGCTTGGCCTTGGCTAAAGCTGCATCAAGGAAGACTCCAGTTATACACAGCTCCTTTGTAAGTCACTGTTCAACCCCTCCTCCTTCAGAAGGAGCTTCAGAGTGTCTTGGAAATCACCCACAGACTGTGGCCAGTGCCACACACTGCAGCACTGAGGTCTGGGCTTACCTGCGCTGGTGCCTGCACCGGATGTGAGGTCTCCACCCATCAGACCACCTATGGAGCAAAGAGGAAGATCAAAAGGAGAAAGGCTAAGGGCCAAAGGAGCAGAGCACAGTGCCCTCAGCACTCAGCATCTGTCCTCTCCTGAGAGACAGTCTTAAAAGGTTCTACCTAAGTCGGAGGGCTGACATTTGTTTTACTGTGACACAAATGTTAAAAATGCATTCACTCACTGACATTTTTGCAGAGGTTTTTTTTTCTAGGAACGATTATATTAGAAAACTACAGTCTATGAATTGTCTATGCATTATTATTTTCAAGTCTAGTTTTCTTCTAAAGAGGGGCTTCACAGCAAATAACAGGAAACCCCACTTCATGTCAACTATATGCCTTGATAGGCACACATCTGGTGTCTAGCTGCTTTCTAAACATATTTTAAAGCATCAGTTTTGTGCATTATTAATTGATTAGAAATTTTATTTTTCTCATGAGTTGGCTAATATCTCTAGTTGAATTTTACTTAGTGACATGATAAGAAAGCTTTCACTGCCACAGGTTTAAAAATATGCTGTTTCCTTGCTAATTTGAAAAACAATATAAAATCTCGGGCTGGCGAGATGGTTCAGCAGGTTATGACACTCACCACCAGGCATGAGTTCTATCTCCTGGGCCCACATATGGAGGAGCACTAATCCCTGGACATTGTCCTCCTATTGCCACACATGGGCAGTGGCACTTGCGTACCCCCATTAAAATCAGCAAACAAATAAGCAGGTAAGTGTAATAATGTCTATGCTTCTTAATGAGAGTTGCGAACTTTCAAGAAGACCGAATATAATTGGTATTTTAAAAATTTGAAGAACAAGATCTAGAAAACTAGTGGCAATATCATCTAATTGAGATTTTATTAGTTGTTTCTAGGTGATTGGTTATTGTTATTACTCGGCTCCAGGTTTTGGAATCAGAAAAGATGATTAATATATTTTTTTAAAAAGTTGTTGCTATTTCCCACCAAATACAGTTTTGAAGACAAAGTATCAAATTAAAAATAATAAATGAGCATAAATTATCAAATAAGACATTCAAAAATATCTAAATATGATTGGAAAGGAATTTGTATGGCTATTCAAATTTATAGAAAATTCCAATTGTATTTTCAAAGACAGAATGGCACAGTGAAGCCTTTTGCACACACTTCTCTGGTTCAAGATTTATAAATCTTCTAGAGGAAAAAGTTCTGTAAATAAGCTGCTCTTCCTACAGTTAAATGCGTCTTAGCTATTGAAAGTGCCCTGTGGATTCTTCCTTAAAGCCAGAATGTAAATACACAATGGACTGCTGCATGAGATTTAGAAATACAATTATTTTTGAGGCTGCTTCTGGAAATATGAAGGCATGGCTTAGTTATATTCAGTGCGCACTGAATCAGCTCCCACTGTGAGTTTGGTAAATCAAATGGGCATTATTCCATTCAAGATCCTTCAAGTCCAGTGGAGAAAAAGACACATATTCAATACAGCACATCACAACATATTTAGCTGGATTCTCATACTAAGGATGGCTGTGTTTTTTTCTGAGCAATAATTTCATGTCTCTGGGTCACTGTGAATTGAACAGCAGTAATGATCTTTTATAATGCAGAGGCAAATCTCTAGAGACTACCTGAGTATGTGACATGCTCTTAACCGCATTTCTAACTCAGCTGTGTTCTTATTTCATACTCCTGATAAGTCATGCTACTGTACCACACAGTTCTTTTCTACCTTATATTCATTCAGGGATAAGTTGTCTCAGAAAAAAAAAGATCCAAGTAATTACATATAGGGACAGATGCTATGGGAGACCACAGAGAGTAGTTTTACATAGGAGGCTACATTTCTGTAGGAAGAAGAGAGAGGGCGATACTTTATATAGATGAGACAAGGAACAAAAGTGTGTAGACTAGATACTTGACACACTGTTTGAGAATTATGTGATTAAAATATAGCCACTTGAGGAGGTAGTTGACAGCCAGAAAAGACAAAGTATGGGCTAGGAAATATTTTGAAAGAGACTCTGGAGAACTTCACAGGGAGTATCTGGTAAGGTGTGGATGTTAAGCGATGAAAGGCATACATGGGAAACCAAAGTGCACCTCTTAGGTAAGGAAGCTTCTGCTACAAGAGGTTCCTCCCAACGACTTGTTAACATTATGGCCTTTGAAGGACATACCTGTGTTACCCGCACTTGGAGGTCTATGTGTTACACCAGGAGACATACTATTCCTCTGCAGAGAAGGGTGGGCCAGTGGCAGAAGGTTGGGGTTTCCCAGTGAGCTGACAGGGTTGCTGTATACCAAACTGTTGTGGCTCGACACTGGGATGGAGACTGGCATCTCAAAGTTGGGAGGTGGAACAGCCTGTAGGGCAGAAACAAGGGGAAAGCCATGTAAGACAGACAGAAGGATGCTAGCAGATCATTCGAGTGCAGACAGCGTTACGTTCTCTAAGGAAAAAAATTCGAAATCCAAACTCCAAACCATGCAGTGTGTAGATTGCCGTCAAGAATGGGGTCTCAAGATGTGCAATCATAAATTGATTTCTTCGTTGTGCTTAAAACTCTTTCTTTGTAACTGTTAGAAAAGGTTTCACTTCTGTGTGAAACAAAGGCCCGTTTCATTAGACTCCATTGTCTTTGAATTCCATTCTATGAAGCAATAATTATTCATTTGTGATATCTGAATCTGGTGCCAGAAATGACTATAAGATCAAAGGTACATGACTGTGATGACTTCACAGAGAAAAGGGGGGATTAAAATGCAAACCAGATCCTTTGGTTTAATTGCTTATTGAAGCATATTTATGCAGAAGTTTAATGATATAAAATCGTCTTCAGGTCTGTGAATAGCACATATAGTTTAATTATTATTTTTAAAAGTCTGTCTCTTAATAGCAACTCACAAGATAATAGGCATTTTACGGTACAGGTTTCAGCAGAGTATGTATCATTCACTTGCTCACATTTTAAAGTGATAGCTGAGAAAATACACAAAGCCTCACATTTTGCTGTATAGGTACTACCCCTGCCACATGGCAAGATCTATAACTCAAATGAGGATGTTGGCAAATATTTGGTGAGCTGAAGCTGTGCG
Source organism: Mesocricetus auratus (assembly GCF_017639785.1). Taxonomy (NCBI): domain Eukaryota; kingdom Metazoa; phylum Chordata; class Mammalia; order Rodentia; family Cricetidae; genus Mesocricetus; species Mesocricetus auratus. The sequence continues at coordinate 34,161,051 of NW_024429201.1, forward strand.
GATGTCTAATTAGAGTGATCCAGGTTCCAATTATTGATTTTTTGCTATTATTTTGGCAATTTAAGCAAATTATGTTTCTGTTTCTGTTTCTGCTTGCAGGAACTCATCATAGTTGTAAACACTCTTGTCTTTCTCCTTTTGTCAGCATTACAAATGAAAATACTATTGGAATACATGCCAGAGGGCTCATGGTATCAAGGCATACAGCATTAATAATGAAACATTGCACATGTGTGTACACACACAGAAGATACATGTAAGCCCTCTGAGGTTTTCAATAAGAAGTTCTCCAAGTTTACTTGGACATGTTTATTCTGGCTCAGTTAGTTTGCTGTTACTGCTTTGAGCTTTTACTACTTTTTTCTTTAGAGCTAACATCAACTATCTGTGACTCATTGATTGGCTGGTCCGCATCACACATTGTGTCTGCAGTAATGCTATGGCTATGTTGCTGATACCTATAATGTGTTCTTTCATAGTCTTCATTTTATGCCTTTATTTTCTTCCATGCTACACAAATACTAACCCTGATTAAAGCAAATATTTACAACTTACTTTCAAATCACTGATTTTTTTTCACTGTTTTTTTCAGGGAAATAAAAATGCTTGTGACATGGTAGTACATCTGTCCTTTAGGTCATCTATGGCTTGTACACAAGCTAACAGAAAATGAATCTTGGATAAACTCGATGACAGTGGAATATAAATGCTTGGTAATATATCAGAACATGGATGTTTACCCAGCTGTCCAAAGCTCCTTTAAACAATAAAAATATTAATGTATGCTGTAAGGTGACTGTGCAGTGGTAAAAATATCCCTTTCCTGACATGCCAAAAAAGAATAGAAGTCGCCTGCAAAAGCAGCATAGTAACAGTGCTAAGCAGCCTCGACCTTCCAATCTCTTCTCTCTGCCCTGGACTTCAGAATATCAGTCAGGCTTTCTGACCCCTGGTGCAGGCAGCAGCAGCACCAACACCAGCAGCAGCAGCAGCACAGAACGGAAGTGAGAGACCAGGGCCTGTTTTGCAGCAGTAGCATCCTCCTTGCCAGACCACAGCTGTATTTTAGGGGCTGCTTCCATCCACAGAATGACACATCTTCCAGTGGCTCTCTTATTTTTTCCTGCTCTAGTCATTTCTTGCTTTGCTGGGTCATTAGGCTGGTAGGTAACAGCAGTTTCTAGGCTCCAAGTCCTAGCGTATCTCACTGTTCTCTCCTGTTCCCCTTAACTCTAAGTGTGCAGTCCTTTCATCAGTCTCTCTTCAGCTATACTCTTGAGTTTCGCACTTGTTTCTGGCTATGGCTACAGACTATGATATTAGCTCTACAGATTTGGGGGAAGGACAGTTTGGAATTCTGGGTGGATGTGAGAACACCCTTGTTCCCAGCACCCTCCTGGTGATTCCTGCAGTTGTTTCTTGATGGATCGACTCACTCTGGACCTCATCTTCCTGCTTTTAACTTTCACCACACAGCAGTCAGCGGTCTGACCCTTTGGAGCACACAGCATCCCTCTGCTGGTTCCCAGCACTGTGCCCATTTTACTGAAGTTTCACTTCCTCAAATGGCCTAGAGATCCTCCAAATTTTGGCATTTATCAATCTCCACTGTCTCATGCCTGCCAGGCCATCCTTGCCCATGCTTTTCATTCCTGACCAAGTACCATGATTAACCTCAGTATCACATCCAAATCTGTCCTCCAAACCATGCCATCTCCAGGACGTCCACCTTGACTATTCTATTTCATCTGGCAGCTTGCTTGCTCCTTATGCCCATCTGTGGATCTCTTTCTCGTCTTTTACAATTAAATACAGTTTTGATGTTGGTTAGAAATGGTACAGTTCATCAAAGTACTCAAGGTCTGTCACTATAAACAATTCAAAATGTATTCTTTGCATTACACATTTGAATATTTCTCTGTAAAGGAGACTTCTTTGGGATATATTGGATTAATCTAAAAGTGTAAGATTACCAGTTCCTACATGTTTTCTACTAATAGGCACTAGGGTGTGTAATTTAAGTACTTTGTGTAATTTAACCCCATCAGTATCCCTTTGTTGTGCATAATTTTTTTCTTCTTCAAAATGGTAAAGTTGAGAAAATGGCCCAATATCATCGAATCAGTTACTGAATCTGGTTTTGATCCTAGATCACTATGCAGTACAGATTAGTATTTTGGAGCCAATAAAATCTTGTAGCCAGAGATTCTACTATTTAAACATATTGGGTATTAACAAACTACCATCCATGGGTGATATGATTACCAAACTAATCCAACTGAGGCCTCCGGACAAACAAATTGTAAAGACTCCCTCCTTCTATATTTACTGAAGAGTGTATAGTTTAAAACTGTTTTTGATTCTAAATGTTTTAATTTGTACTCATTGTTCCTGTTTATAAATATAACTACTCTCCTCATACTGAATAGAATATTGACTTTCCCTTCCTAGAGAACCAAGTCCATCTCTCTTCCCCTAAGAGATTATAGACACATTCACAATACAGGAGGCAATTAATAATCATGCAATGAATTCTGAGGTACCCTACCAATGAGTTCAGTGAAAAAATCACTAAATTCCTTTTCCTGCTAAGCATTATCCTGAAGAATTACTGAGCTTGTAGCATATTGGACAATAACAACTTGAGCAGGAACACTATAAAACTCATTTGTAATTGGCTAACTGGTAGGCAGATATATTCCATTATCAGAGCATACTTAAACAGTTTTGAAGTCACATTATAAACTAAATCATTGCTCTATCATTTGTTTCACTGCTTCTAGCCATGTCAGGAACTATCTACAGTAATTTGAAAGTAGATTACAAGCTTAAAATGACCACATTGATGTTTTAGCAAATCAAGATTAGGCCTTCCTCAAGAAATATCAACTGCAGCTCCAGTTGTATAATAAGTTATCACATAACCAGAAAGCCATTTAATACCCTTGACCCTGATTTGCTTATCCATGAGAAAAGATGGTTGCATGGCTAAAGACACTGAATACTTGGGGAGTTATGATTATATCATGGCAGTCTCTAAATGTTTAGAAGATTCAGTTCTGGAAAGTAGAATTTGGAGCAATCAGAGTGTTGTGAGTAGACCTGTATATCTTATTCATGACTCAAAGAAAGGGGAGCTGAACTGTTGCTTTAAGAACGTGAAGAATTGGAGAGTGACAGCAGGGCATACACCAAGCCCATCTCTGTGACAGCATGCAGGTGCTCTGAACAGTGGCCATGGTCCTTGAGGTATGATTTCCTAGTCAGAAGAGCATCTTAATTCTTAATCTCCTCAAACACTCCATCCAGAAATGTTCAATAAAAAATCAAATATCACATTTTGATGAAATTTTAATTTTAGTTAATGGGCCTTCTTTTGTTCATGTGAACAACTGAACTGTGTACTCTGTTTTGTTGTTTTGCCACTAATTGGACTATCATTACCAAGCTCCTAGTACAGAAAAAACATTGTAAAAGTCTAATGACCAATGGCTACTATCCCAGTTTCTTCTTGGCTTCCTAGTAGTTATAGCATACACCTGTTCATTCCCTATATAGCCTCAGTGGATCGACCTTCATCACTGTATGAGCACCTGCCCTCACTTTTCCTGTATTTAGTATCTACACAATTAAGTACAGGTGATTAATTAGTCACCTGAGCTAACTTTATACTGTAGATACCCAGGGTGCTTCTCCACCTTGCTATGAATTCATCTTGTCTGCTAGGTTCCATCCTCCTCCTCCTCTTTTTTGAGCTTTACCATTTTGTCCCCACCAGGCCTATGGTTTCAATCTTTTCCTTTTTTTTCAAGCATCTTACTTTTCATATAAATCATTTCCACTGGTTTTCACATTAATTCTATTGCTGATTCTAGGTACAGCATCATGTCTTTCCCTTCATAGCCCATCATTCTGAGGAAAATATGGATTTTTCCCATTTTCTCTCTTCTCATTTCCCCTAAAGCAATTTTGCTTCTACCTCTAAGTCATTCAAGCCTTTTGCTAATCCCAGTTCCTCTAATGGAGCTCTTCTTGCTTGCCATGATTCCCAGCATGAACTGTAGCAAACCCAGCAGGAGGAATGCTGGTCGACAACATTCCAAATCACCCATGAATTATTTCACATAATTGAGGAGTATGGTCATAAATTACACTATTCCAACAGGTGACTTCAGTATTAAATTTTCTATTTTAAAAGGGAAATGCTTCACACTGATTCTGCGAAATAGAAAAACAGTCTTGTAATGTTTTTAAAGAGTTCAAGACACTCTCTACACACGAAGGGCAGAGTGTCCTTGTCTTGTTGTAAATGTTTTAGCAGCTGTGGAAATGTTCACCAAAAAGGACTTCCAGCAACCAAGAGCAATGTGCAAAAATGGGGCTTTTTACTATGGATGCTGAGACATTCAGTAAGGCATGAAGACTCCATGGCCCAGCTAGAGGCCATGTGGCTCCTCTTTGGTGCTCTGCCCATAGACTCTAGTGTGGATGTCACCTCCTGCAACATGTCCTTGTACCTCTTAACAAACCAAGTATCTTGATTTTGGACTTTTTACCTGACAGGGTGAAATATCTCAGAGAATCTAGGTGAGTATCACATCTTCTTTCCCTTTAAAATACGGGGAAACTGATCCATGAATACCCTCTGAAATTTTGGGGGTTTAATTTTCCTCCATATTTAAGCTCCATACTTCACCCTTGCTGAAAATCATCAGCAATATGGTGGGTATTCGCCTTTTCCCGATCTGTGCAGGGGATTCATTTGATCCGAGGTACTGAAGGCATTGCCTTACAGTCCTGCGTTTAAACCTCTGTGCACACAGCTTTCAAACAGCTCATTCTGTGTACAGCAAGAAAAACTCAGGCTGTAAGAACTAGCCATTTACCTAAAGGCACTGTTTATTTCACTTTTCTGGGTAAAATAAATGTAGACAGACGTTTTATCATTTAAGAATTTTGCATGCTTAGCAAGCATATATGGGTTTCTTTGATGGGTAAAACACTGTGAACATGTGTGGAGTGCTGGAAGGGAACAAGACCTTTAAGACTAGAAGGGTATAGGAGACAGTTTTGAGGAAGGAAAGAGAAGGGAGAAATGATGTAACTATGTTATAATCTCAAAAAAGGATTCAAAACATGAAACATAAAAAAGCTGTACTGCTGACATTTCATTTAGCAAAAGAAAAAGTAAGCAACCATGAAGACAGAGTTTCTAATAAACACGATTTTGCAAATAAGTTTTAAAGGGTTCATTTCAGCCAGTAGAGGTTTAATGTGTGCTGACTGTGGAAAGGCATCAATTTGCTTCGTGAGTGCTGTATGGTTTCCAGCTTTTCACCTCAAATGTCTACATGATAATCAACAAAGCCCATTTTCACTGCAGATCTGTTTTTAATACTCAAGTTTAAGCTGCTTTTCTAACTTACCAGAAAGGCAATTTTCTAAAAAAAATTAATTATGTACTGAGAAGCTTGTATACACATTAGGATTCAGGTGCTAACATTATTCACAGCATGTGAGCCTTGAGTATAATCCTTTTATGCTACAGAATTAACATTGTTTGATTGATGACTGAATCCAACAGAAGATAACCATTTTCTTCTATACATTTGAACAAACAAAATAATACATGCACAGTTATTTTTCTTAACTATCTGGCAAGGCATTGATTGTTAGAACATTTCTGAATCGGTTAAGACATAATTTAGCCAAAAGTTAAAGCATGGAAGATGTTGGTGTAGGCAAAGCAGATAATATTCTGATGAAAGCTTTAAAATCACACAGACATTGAAGTCTTACCGTTAGGTTTCATGCAGCTTGCTTCCTGCGGCACATTAGCTTTAGCCCTTCAGTGCTGTTGAATTTCATGTGTACGGGGAGGGGTTGATGCCATTGAGAAACCAGCCTTTACTTAGGTCATGGCTGTCAGTGTACATGACGGATAGACTGTCCCACTCATGTATCTGGTCTCTGCATACCAAACTTGTGTGGAAAGCAATTCTTGTGTTGTTTGATCTGTGTGAGAACTTCATGTTTCAAAGGTTGTGTAATTTCAGGGCATGTCACATAGAGTTTTCTCTTTCTCCTGTGAACTCGTCTACCTCAGAATGAACTTCTCCATGGCAACTCTTTGAGATTATGTAATTTCAGTGTCCCACAGGGGTTGCTTTCTAAACGCACTGCCCGTGGGATGAGATGGCTATTTTATCCGTCTGACTTTGCAATGCTTCTTAGAGCAAGCTATCACCGAGAGGGTTAAGGGCATGTTACTGGAGCGGTTACCAGCAGATCAGCCATCTACCTTTGGTACTTACAGGAATTTTATGACTCTTGATCATATTATCAAATTCTTCATTAATTTTTTTGTATTTTTCTTCAGTGCGTGGGGTGAGTGCGTAAGAGGAGTCAGGATCAGGGCTTTCACAGCCTTTGTTTTCTTTCTTGTTCAATGCCTGCCAGGTTCAGAGAAATATCAAGAGTAAAACAAATGAAAGGTGTTTTGAGTACTTACACACAATCTTTGCCTGCTGATCATTAGATCAATATCTTCGTTAATTTTCCTGTACTTGTCCTCAGACTCAGGGCTGTGACCTACTGAATCGTCCGCATCGGGATCTGGGCTGTCACAGCCATTAAGGCCCTTCTTTCTCAATGTCTGAAATACATAATATGGAAAGTTCAAACCTAGACAAAGGCTGTAAGAGACATTTAGGGATGTTAGAGAAAATCAGCATTTCAGATTATTACATATGTTCTACCACATTTTTGAAAAGAAATCACAAGGAGAGACCGAGCAATTTCAACAGTGTTCATCAATAGTTTAACAACAAGGAACTGTCGTGTTTGTAGCTAGATTCAATGAACAAAGAACGTGGAATCTCTTGATATGGAATTCAGACAGAAATATATAATGAAACACAATTACAACCCAATACAGTGTGCAAAGTACAATACAATACAATACTCTTTTCCCACAGAAATATAAGGAGTCAGGATGTTGCACAATGAATTCAGAACTTGAGATGAAAAAAGCATAAATGTTGCAAACATTATCTCTGGATTTAGTATAGTGGTTGGCATTATTGTTCCATTCCACCCCTGGCACTTGACAGCAAAAGGGCATAAGAGAAGCCAAATAATCATGAAGCATAAGGAAGAAGCTCATTTGGAAGAATTGTTTTTGCTTGTTAGAGTTCTGTGTAAGTGTGAGATTCTGTATTGAGATTTCCAATATTGAGAAATTATCTTCCCAAACAGGAGCTAGAAGCAACACTGGGATGTCTGAGCTTATGGATTCATTATCCCAAGCTGAGTAAGGAAGACAACAGTGTATATAGGCAACCAAGTCAGTAGTTATCAAACAGCAAAAATGCCTGGTCTCAGTTGAACAGAGATGAGCCTGGGACTCTTCTGACACATGAGAGTGAAGTCAGTGGCTTAGCGCCAGCCTCCTGTCTCCTGGTGTAGTCTGCTCTAGTGTTAGCTGTCACTAAGGAATAAATACTAAGAAAACAGAAGAAAAGTATGAGTCAGAAGTCTTGAATTTTATTCTTTTTAAAAAGCATGGTTTTCCACGAAACTACATACAATCCAGTGGACAGAAACAATGTGGTGGTTTTGAAGATCATAAAACTTTTGATTAATCACACAACTTGACATGTTAACAACTAAGAGTCTCACACTCTATTTCTTATTTTTCTTGGTATTAGCAGGGTTGGACACAAAGAGATGCACAGCTATCTGTTTGTCACTAATGGGAAGTTCTGCAGTGCTGATCCGTGTTAAATGATGAACTTAGACACAAACAAAGCAAAAGCTGAAGTGCCCAGCCAAGGGAAAATAAAAGTGCCATGTTCCAATGGAATGTCCAGCCTAAAATTTCAAGTCCATTGATTCTTAACAGTGTGCAACAAATTAATGGGTTACATAAAATTACTTTCTTTTTTTAAAGATGAATAAACACTTTTTTTAATTTTTATTAATTTGTAGTATCTTTAATTTTTTTCAACAAATGTAACACGTTTTTTTAAATATTTATTTATTATGTATACAAATCTTCTGCCTGCGGGCCAGCAGAGGGCATCAGATCTCATTCAAGGTGGTTGTGAGCCACCATGTGGTTGCCGGGAATTGAACTCAGGACCTTTGGAAGAGCAGTCAGTGCTCTTAACCGCTGAGCCATCTCTCCAGCCCCATAAAATTACTTTCTGAGGCATTGAAGGTTTGTTCTTAAAATCAACTGAGAGCTACCATTTCTCATACATCTAGGATATAATGCAGCTCTGTAAATATTTATTAATGTTATAGCGATATAATATAACAAACATATGGTTACAGTTTATTTGGTAAGATGTTTGAATATTAAAATGAATATTTTGACACAAGATGGTAAAATATACATTAGTAATCTTGGGGAATTTTTAATTGGTGGGACCACCTGTCCCCCTCTTATGAGTCTACAACCATAGATTTTGACCTAGAACAAGTACTCATTGAGAAGTCCCACAATACCACTAGAAAGGACATCACGAAACACTAGGATGATAATTCCATTTACTAATTTTTTTACATCTTAACCTCTTTTGTTAGTATTATCTCAATCACACAAACATTCTACTTGTGGTATTTTCAATGTGTTTTTGCTTTGGCCTCTACAGATTCTTGAGCTTCTAAGGAAACAGAGTCTTTTGCATTACAGTCCATGTGTGTGTGTGTGTGCTTGAGAGTATGCTCGAGTACATGTGTGCATGCGTGTATGTGTGTCCATCCATCCATCCATCCATCCATCCATCCATCATCTGTTAAGAGTTCACTTACAGGTCTGGAGAAATGTCTCATTGCCATTCAAGCATGAGGACATAGTTCTTCTAACCCAGACTAATATAAAAAGCTGGACTTAATGGTGTGGGTCTGCAACTCATCATCCTAGGACAGAGTGGAGAAGGCAGATCCAGCTAGTCTATCTGAATAAGTGAGCTACAGCTTCAGTAAGAGTCACCACCTCAAAAATTAAAGGTAGGGCAGGATATCTGATATCAATCTGTGGCCTTTACATGCTTAAACACACACATGCACCCACACTCACATGCACACCCTCACATACCCACACTAACAACACACTAACAAACATTACAGGCACAAATAGAACATACATAACCACTCGCATACATGATTGAAATGAATACTCTTATAAAAGAGAAAAGTAGGTACTATAAAGAAAATATCTAGTAATTTCCAAAAGTTCCTTATTTATATTTCTATCAGGCACATTAAGATATTCTTATGGAAGCCACACTGAACCTCTTAGAAGAGAAAGAAAGTAGGTGGTATCCGCGAATGAATTGGTACAGGAGACTGCTTCCTGAACATAACACCAGTAGCACAGACACTGAGATCGACAATAAATCGGACCTCCTGAAACTGAGAAGCTTCTGTAAGGCAAAGGACACGTCAACAAGACAAAACGTCAGCCCACAGAATGGGAAAAGATATTCACTAACCCCACATCTGACAGATGGCTGATTTCCAAAATATACAAAGAACCCAAGAAGTCACTAACACACCAATTAAAAAGTGAGATATTGAACTAAATAGAGACTTCTCAATAGAGAGCTCAACATCCTTAGTTATCAGGGAAATGCAACTCAAAACAACTCTGAGACACCATCTTGCTCTGTCAGAATGGCTAAAATAAAAAACCCAATGACAGTTTATGAGAACACTCCTCCACTGCTGGTGGGAGTGCCAACTCGTAAAGCCACTCTAGAAATCATTTTCCTTAGGAAAATGGCAATTAGTCTACCACAAGATCCAGCAATTCCACTCTTAAGCATATACCCAAAAGATGCACGTTCATATAACAAGGACATCTGTTCCACTATGTTCATAGCAGCATTATTTGTAATAGCCAGAACCTGGAAGCAACCTAGATGCTCCTCAACTGAAGAGTGGGAAGAGAAAATGTGGTACGTTTACACAATGGAGTACTACTCAGCAGAAAAAACAATGGAATATTATAATTTGCAGGTGAATGGACGCCACTAGAAGAAACTATCCTGAGGAAGATAACCACAAAAAGACAAACATGGAATGGACTCACATGGATTTAGACATAGAGCAAAGGATTACCAGCCTGCAATCCATACCTCCAGAGAAGCTAGGAAACAAGGAGGACTCCAAGAGAGACATACATGGTCCCCAGAGAAGGGGAAAGAGACACGATCTCCTGAGCTAATTGGGAACATGAGGGGAGGGGAGAAGGAGTTAGAAGAAAGAGAAAGGGAGAAGAGGAGTGGAGAGGAGGACACGAGAGAGCAGGAAGATGGAGTCAGGGGAAGAATAGAGGGGAGCAAGAAAAGAGATACCATAATGGAGGGAGCCATTATAGGTTTAAAGAGAAATCTGGCACTAGGGAAATGCCCAGAGATATACAACGTTGACCCCAACTAACCAGCTAAGCAATAGTCAAGAAGCTACCTTAAATGTCTGGTTAATCTATTTAATCTATGGGGCCTCTGGTAGTGGATCAGTGTTTATCCCTAGTACACCAATGGACTTTGGGAGCCCACTCTACATAGAGGGATACTCTCTCAGCCTAGACACATGGGAGAGGGTCTAGGCCCTGCTCCAAATGATATGACAGGCTTGGAAGAGCCCCCATGGAAGGCCTCACCCTCCCTGGGGAGCAGAAAGGTGATGGGATAGGGGGTTGATGTGGGGCAAGGGAGAAGCAGAGGGAGAGGGAACTGGGATTGACATGTAAAACAAGCTTGTTTCTAATTTAAATTAAAAAAGAAGAAAAAAGATATTCTTATGAAAACCTCTAAGCGTCAATTATGTTAATTTAGCGTCTTAATACACAGTAGATTTTTTTCAATGTGTGTTTTAGCCAGCAAATCTTATTGTAAAAAGTATCGTTGTTTTGATATGCAGATTTCTGACAACAGAACGCAAGGGTTAAAAGAGGCCTGTCAACTGTCATTACTATCCATCTGGCACATACATGTGTGTTAAACACTCTCCCGAAGCTTTTGGGTGGGTAGACACTGTGACTTATAAAGATTCAAACCCTGCTTATATTTCATCGAAATACCTCCACAAATGTTAACTCATTCTGTCTCATAAGTGTTTCATGATGAGTTTAGGAAACCTTATGACAGACCTCAAACCAGTACTGCCAGCCATGGCTACTGGAGCTTTGGTCACTGCTTGGGGACAAGCAGGAGTGGCTGACTTCTGTTGCTGAAACTTTTTGCTTTTAAGAAATAAGGAACACAGACTTTATCTCTTTGTCTCAAGTTCAACTGCAGCAAGTCCACTCCACATTAGCATAAATTAAGTTGACAACTTAATGAATTAGGTTTTTGGAAAATGTTGAGGATGGAAATATGAACAAGTATCAACACTTCCTAGACATCAGTTTCTTTTTGAGGCAGGGCTTCATGGAGTTCAGGCTGACACTGAACTTGCTATATGGCTGAAATAACCTAGAATTTCTGATTTTTCTGCCATTACCTTCCAAATACCAGGATTACGGGTATGCACTGTCACTCTTGGTTTGTACTGTGCTGTGGATCAAACCACCCGTGGCTTTGTCCTTGGGAGGCAAGCACTCTACCGACTAAGCTATACGCTAGTCATTTGATATCAAGGTTTAGTCATGAGGGAGAGGGTCTGCTGGTCAACAAAACACTTATTTACGGATTAATATACCAAAAACATCACTAGCCAGCCACTTTGTACCTGAAGAATGGCGTGAATCATTGAAAGAAAACGAAGCGGTGGCATGGAAATGTAATGGTTTTCTCCCAACAAATTTCTCTGGTGTCTGATGACACTATCTTGTAATAAATATGACTGGTACGGAAATAATGATTTAAGCTAAATTGTGTTATTTTAAAAAAAGAGCTTTTTGAGACCTAGAAACACAAAATCTGAGAGTAAATTAATATCAAGCTCTAAATGCCTATAATCACATAACCAGAACACTGGAAAAATTGTTCAAAAATATTAGCCTCAGCTAAGTGCTTGCATAACATATTTCTGCCAAGAACAAATGATTATGGTGGAATTATAAAGCTTGGAAAATGGAAGTGGTGGCACAAACTTGAATACCATAGTGTGAATGCAGAACTAGAGGAACAGTTTTGTCCTTATTATATTAAAATCTACAGCTGTTTAATGATGACAAAGGAACTACTGTTAGCGGCAGCCAAGTCTGTCTATTCACAGTAATGAATAGTCAATACGAGCTAAAGGGCTTACTAAATGGATCTGAAGCATATCCCTTTAGGACTTTTCTAGCAAAATCAAACTCTCTGCTGTTGGCCTTGAAAGCGTCTCTGATCTTTTTATAAGTGTCCTGGTCAGGTAACATAGGCACTTGGACAGCCATTTTTGGATAGAGATAGAAGTCCTGTAGATGGGATGTATGTGCAGCCTCCCTCAGATGATATTTTAAAGCAATCTTTTTCTGTGTGCCAAGAGAAGGCAAGGTGTCTACCGAAACCACTCTATCTAAATAGACTACCCCCAGAGAATTCTGCAAATCTTCAGTAAGCCTGTATACTGAAGCCAGCTTGCCACAGAAGAGTGACACTTTTGGGCTAGATCAATTGACTGCAGAGGCTTCTGGGGTATATTCACAAAGTGTGATTGTCACACAGTGAGCAGAGAGCAGCCGCTCTTAGAGAAGTAATTAGACTGACAGAAGGTGACATACCCCAAACAATAAATGGGAGACGTCCAGGCAGGTAATCCAACAGTCATGCGGCATCTCTACTCCCAGACATGTGGACATATGGACCCGCATTATTACATTTGTTCATGGGGAAAACCTGAAATATGTATAAACCAATGATGATAGATGACAGGTGCTTCAAAAATTCTAATGAAATAGATGTAGGGTAGCAGATTCTATTTCATCACTGAAAAGAATATAAATGAAAAAGGATGCCACATGGAGCCTTCTTTCTTGTCTTATGCATTATGTTATCAACTAGACAATCTCGTCCTTATGCAAGGATTTAAACTGACTTTTCTTTTTTAGCTATGCATTGTTTTAATTCTTAATTTTCTTTAAAAGAACCATCTCTTCTTAGCACAGAAAAGGCATCCAAATTATTGGCCTTTTTCAATTCTATGAAACTTATATATCTCATTTTAAGGCTACTTAAGTAAAATTCAACATTTTTTTCAAAGAGCTACTATCTCATATTAGAAACTCAAACCTTCCTATTTCTCTCTCTGTCTGTAGTTTCAGTCCTGAATAACATGTTTTCATTGTCTTCTAATTTTTATCTGCGCCTAACTATACAGCAGAGATTTAAAACCCTTTTGTGAAAACCCACAAATTACTCTCATTAACCTTTGTTAAAATCCAAATAATCACGTTTTCTTGCATAATGGTGATTCCTGACTTTGGGATGTTCATGTGTCAAGAACATATGCAGGAATTATTACTGCTAGTTGCATGGATGCTGCATTCACACAAAAACCAAGGAGGAAAACAGGAAAGGCAGTGTTCTTTCTTCTGATTTTAAGCTTTCTGAGCCTAACTTTAGCAGCTGATGAGGACAAGCTCCGTGGGCTTCAGCACAGGAAGTCCTGGAGGTGTAGCACTGTGTGCAAGGGCTCCCAACATTGGCTCAGGACACTTCACCATCTGGGAGTGGCCACCCTAAGACGCTCCTTGAAACCTGCAATTAGGCTATACATTGAAAGTAAAAAGTTCTCTGTGGAGGTATACTGTGTGTTTTATTTTATCGTTTCTAACAGAGCTTTTGGGCAAGGGAAGACTAAGTGCCAAGAAATTTCTCTGTAAGTTTTAATAACCAAAACTGTAAACATTGTCTGTACCACATTTATGTGTACCACAATTCTCTTTGTTCTTACTCCAGAAATAAAAAAGACACTCAATATATTGTGGATTTAGTACAATTAGCACTTTGGTCTTAATTAGAGGAGTGAGTCATATATATGAGAATTTAACTCGTAACAAATTATGTATTTGTAGTGAAAAGTTGAAAATATAAAACTATCACAGTGTTTACCTCTAGATTAATAGTAATACTAAACATATATTTTCTTCTACTGGTGAAAGATGTGTGTGTCTCTCTGTGTGTATTTATGTGTATGTATAGAAGGAACTACACATTTCAGTGTTTTTTTGTTTGTTTTAAGATTTTATCTTTTTCTGTCATTTTAATTTTAAGTAAGTTTTAGTTAAAACAGAATTACAGAATTACATTTTCCCCCTTTTCACTCCCTCCTGCACTTCTCAGGCATTCTCCTTTCAACCTTTCCCATGTACCCCTCCCAAAAACAAAGTTATGCCACTTGGGTCCTCATAAAAACTATAGAATAATAAAGTCCTCAGTACCACGCATGAGAAAACTTCCTTTCGCCTGGTTCATTAAGGTAATTCATTATAGACTATTGGTTGCTTCCCATAGGTTGAAGGTAAGACCCTATAACTGAAGATAATACTTAAGATGAAGATCTTGGATAATTTAAGGTAGATCTAACCTTAAAGCCTCTTTCTTGTGATTTAATTTATGTGGTTTCAGAAAATAGTGTGCAAGCTGCTAAGGGAGGAGGCATTACAGTCCTATACAGCTACAACACTCATGCACCATGACAGTGACCATCATGACAAGATAAACATGAAGGTGCAGTAAGTGGCACTTACATGCTTCTGGTAGTCAACAACCATCTCTTAAGGCCCACTCTACAGGAGGGAAGTCGTACCTGGTAATAGAAACCTAGCAAAAGTCCAGGGGCGAGTGAACTAGTGCAATCATGGACCTCAGTAAAGAGTCTACTAACAGCACTTTGCTAGACCAGCATAATTCCTCACCACACTCTAAATCTTATCCTTATACCTTCATGTAAGTGTAACTACCACCCCTCATCAGAGACGCCTTTCTTAATAAAAAAAAGTTCTGGGGCTCAGTCCCACTGGATAATTTACAAAACAACTCCTTCATATAAGCCTCAGGGAACATTTGAGAAGAGGGGGCAGAATGATAGGAGCCAGAGGACCAAGTTTGCTATGCAATAGTGACTCCTAGAAATGTCAGAAGCTACACTTACAAAGTCTCACCAACGTGACTACCTAAACAAGAGTTGAACAAGGGCACCAACAATAGACATGGCAGAGTGGATGGGGAAATGCCCATGAGGCCTCAACCTTACACTAAGAAGTAGAGGCAACTGGAGTGCTACGAGTAGAGAAAGTCTTCCACAGGAAAGAGCACACCAACTGGTTATCCAATACCACACGATCAGCCTTGAAATATATACAAATAACATACAGACTGAGCAAGTTATATTTAGTAATATACCTGTATATTTATATACATATATAAATATGTAAGAGGCCACAACTTTTAAAGAGAGCAAGGAGGGGTTTGGAAGGAGGAAAAGAAAGAGGGAAATGATGAATTCTACCCTCAAAAATAAAGAAAAATAATCAAAAGCAGCTTAATTTTATAGCAAATTGTGGATTTTATTTTTGATTATGTCTGTAGATATATTTCTGAGTATGGGTTTGAACATGGGGATACATTACCCACAGAGCCAGAAGAGGGTGTTGGCTCTCTGGGAGTGGAACTTAGATTAAAGGTCCAAACTTTCCTTAAAAGATAGTATTAGAGGGACTAGAGAGATGGCTCAGCAGGCTAGAGTGTGTACAATTCATCCACAGAGCGTGGGTTTGTTTTTCAGCAGCAGTGTTGAGTGGCTCCTAACCACCTGTAACTCCACAACTGCAGGATCTGATGCTGCCAGCCTCTGCTGGAATCCACACTCAAATACATATATCTTCTGTCTCCAAATACAAGTCATTGAAAAATTAATACAATAAAGCTTAAAAAATAATGGAGTTGAGAGGGTTTTATTCCAGTAAATTGCTTTTCAACATTTGAATGACTTTTAATGTGTCAAAATCATCACATGTTTTTTAATGGTCACAGACTAAGGGTCATCTGGCTCTCCCCATCTCCCAGAAGGTGGAGGGAGAATCATGGTGCATTAGCAGTGACAGAGACACTCCTCCAGTTGGGTTTCAGGAGTAAGTCAAGACATTGCTGTTCCTTCTCCAAAACGCAACTGACAGGCCATCATGCCAACTTTGATCTTCTTGCATCACACAGTTAAAGTAATTTCTCTACCATCCAAGCACAGACTTTACACATTTTCAGTTGTAGCCTTGGTTAGTCATTATTTATCATTTATGTGTCGGCCTCCTGGGGTGCATTAAGAGGTCCTTAACAAAACCTTTTCCTGTATTTTCTTTGGAATGCTACACACAACAGTCTGACATACTTTAGGTGCTCAACTCAGCAAATGCTGTACAGAAGAAAGGGACACACATTTCCTCTTCAGTGTTAACATTTGCTGAGGTTTCCCAGCTGGACCTAAGCTGTCTGTCTGTGAGGTGGAGACAGCAGCAGGATCCAGACCATTTAATCTATACTTGCCAACTGCTACTCTGCCTTGGGTGTTGCCTCTGGTCTTCCAGATGTGATCTGGTTTTCTGACTATATGGTTCAAACTGTTGCATGTTTTCTTGCTACTCTTGGGAGCTTCTTATAGCACAGGTCTCTTTACTCGTCATCTTGTATTGCCTGGATGGAGCATGGGACCTGGGACACGGCAAGAGCTTAATAGAAGTTTGGAACATAAATGACAGACTTAAATGGATATATAAACAAAGCAGAAAAGAATACCCAAGTGTCAGGAGGAGGAAGAGAAGCCTCAGTGCAATGGCTTCTTTATGGGATTTTCCCCTCATTTTACTATTTTAATAAATACTTCATATTATTTTTAAAACTTGGCATCTTACTTTTTTAAAGTAACTGTTAAAAATTTACTGTTTTTGAAATGTATAGTTTTTGAGGCAGAAAACAATGCAGAACTGTTGATAATTAATAATTTGAAGTTTCTTGTAAATTAGTTATATCCTTATTCCATTGCTTAAAAATTAGTGGGTTGATATAAATTTAAACCCCAGGATTAGTGATGATGTTACAATGGTTATGGCAGAAAGTTGTGAGTGGGTAATCTCTGTAAGACAGAGGAAATAAAGAATGAAATTCATTGTAGAAAAAGGGAAAATAGAGAGGTATTTTAAGCAGAATGCAAATTATACAAAAAGCATCATAGGAAAGAGCATGGGGGATGTTTGTGAACATACACGCATGCCCAACAACCATGTTTAAGGCACTCTTGGACACAGCTCAGGTTTGTTTCCCTTGAAGTGCTGGAAACTGGTCTGTAGTCCCCTGTTTGTCTAGGCTCTGGGATTAGTCTTATTGGAAGCACCTTAACCTGGGGAGAATTTGCAAATGTGATCAATTCCAGAACTAATAAATAGGGAAGCAGCTTAGAGCACTCAAGGATCCTTCCACCTCATCTCTTCTGGAATCCAGACATGTAGTTAGTGTAGAACACTGAGCAGGGAAGTCTGACACACTTCAACCATGAAACACTCCCTGACATCCTGAACCAAGGGTCAACCTAAAGCTAAATATTAAACAGGAGGCACGATGTTCATAAAGTCAATCAAATTCAAGATGGGTCTGCAGAATAGCTGATGTTGATGATTTCTCAAAAAGGGAAGGAGAAGAAAAAGCAAGCCAGAATGAATTCAACAACACCAAAATAAGAGAGGAAAGGAATAAATTAACAAAGATCAGGAAGCAGGTTTTGTGAGAGCATGAAACGTGAATGCAACTCCATATATGAATCTTTTTAGACTGTGGCACTTCCGCTGCAAATCTGTTAAGGGGAAGAGGCGCTGGAGCTTTAAAAATAATTCTTCAGAGCATCATCTTTTACAAATCTACTAACAAAAGGAGGTACATATGCTATCTTCAGTAATTGCACTACGGTCAAACTGTGACATTTTGTTTCCTTGTAGTTTCTGTAGTCTTTCATTCATAAGTAGAATCAATGCATGACACCATTCGAAATGAGAGTGGTCTATAGCCTACACTCTCTTACCTGTCAGTGCAAGCTGTTGCCAGTCACAGTGTACCCCACTTTCTATAGGGGTTGGTAGGAACTATGTTTATTTCTCTTCCCATTTTGTTCATTGATTCTAGCTCACCCCTTATGCTAGTCTCCTTTCAGAAAATGTTACAGCTTAGTGCCAGAAACCCAAAATATCCTTAGCTTCCTTCACCTCTTCTCAACTGTCCCTCACCTTGCTCTTCTGCCTCATGTCCTCAGCCTCTTTGGTTTTTGACCCCACTTTTCTTCCACACAAGCCTCCTTCATGATCCTGGCGGGGTCGAATTGAAATGAAAATCTAATTTCATCATTGTTGTCTTTACAAACCATGTTGGCTACTAGCTGACACATCGCACACAAGCTTGTCCAGTAGACTCTCCATCTGCTTCTCTAGCCTCAGTTTGTCTTCCAGAATACTGTGTTTGGACCAAGGGGAACTCTTCCTATAATTTCCCAAGACAGTATGAATCTTCCTAACACTGTTGTTCTGTGCTGTTCATTCCTGTCTGGGATGTCCCTACTTACTTTCCTCTCTGCTTTGGAGACTGCCATAGTCATCTTAGAAGTGCTACTCCTAGTGATGATATCTTTTTGCTCCTGATGTTTGGGGGAAGTTACCACAAGCAGAACAAAATATTTCTGAAGAACCAAAGTACTGCAATAGACATCTTTGTACTTTTATTTTAGGTTTCCCTAGGAACAAAGCATTGCCGTTAATGTACATTGGAAACACTCTGTTGGTTGTACCTCTGTCTGTCAATAGCTTATCAGAAAGGCAGAGGATACACAGGGTATTCTATGAAGGAACAAAATAAATATTTGAGGCTAGCTATGGATTCACTTGAATCTTAGAAAGTTTGTTACTGCATCAGAAGGAGACACACAAAACTTTATTTCTAAGGCATTCAGGGACTCCCAAGATATAGGGGCTATATTGTTTCCTTGTCAAAAATGCTTCATCCAGCTGTCTCTCTGAAGTGTGAAGAGAATTAGGAACGCTAATGGTCTTGACCCTGGCACATTTCCTTTGGCCCAATGGGAAATCCCTCTCTTTGCCCTTCATCCAAAATATAGTTTTCATGTCTCCAGTTACAGGCCCAACATGAGCCAATAACAGACCTCAGTCTGAGACAGAAATGAATTATTCCACAAATTCTTTTCCATTCTGTGAGTTCTTAACTGGCAGGCATTGAGGAGTCCAAGGCCGCTTCTAGATTGTTAATATAGGCTTCACTTATGGCATCTTCAACTTCCTCCTCCTACCACTTGAACATTTATTTATCACTTCATAACCCAGCCTATTGCCATGCACATGTCACAATCCATTTCTCCACTGAAATTTTGGTTTCCTTCTGGTTATTCTGCAATGACTGACAGCAAAGGTGGAAAGGGCCTCTTATACACCACCTCCCAAGTGAATCTAGCCTGAAGACTCTCCAGGTCCTAATTCGGAGCCCGAAATATAGCATCCCAGAGACCAGTATTAACAACTGTAAGCACAGATTGACAATGACACCCCCACCTCTTTCCTGACATGTTAGAAAGGAACCCAGGTCTGAGGAATATGTAGTATCACCACGATGGTGTGAGGGTAACCTGTCAGTCATCCTCTATGGATACCCCAAGGAAGGAAGTCAGCATGTGTGAGAACAAGTCTCTGTGACAGAGGGAATTCTTTACCTCTGCAACCTGATTATGTCCAGCACATGGATGTCATCCAATAGCATTGTTAATAAGAGAATAACGGGATCTAAGGCTTCAGTAATAGTGGTGCATATTTAAAGTGGTATTACAATGGGACCTGAAAACACACAGAGAATCATTAGATTTGAATGTAGGATATTCACAGCTGTGACTTATAGCAATGGCCACCGCAGAATTCCAGGACCCCTATCTATTCTCATACAAAATTAAAATATAAAAAGGACATACAGAGTAGGACGGAGTTGATGGAGGGCAGGAGATGTAGCTCAATGGTGGAATATTTGACTAGGTGGAAAAATAGTTAATATTTTTATGTTTCTCTAGAACTGTGCAATTAACATTTATTTCATATCTGTATTCTATCTCTATTATTGTTCTTATCTAATATTTTTTAGATTGTAAGATTAATGCAGACAGGAATTCTCTAGAGGTCTGTGTGTTCTTGGCAATTAGCTGAGTATCTGACAGTAGAATGTTGCAGCAGATCAGTTAACTCTTCTGGACAGGTGTTCTAGAGAAGAAAAGTGCTAATGACAGCCTGATGACATACAGCAAGGAGCCTCAGACAAACTGAGAAGAAGCTGGTGGCTAGAAACCCAGCTTTCTTTCTCTGCACACTGAGGAAGGAACTTTCCTTTCAGAGAAAGTCATGCTACGTGACAAAGGTCAGCAGACTTGATCTCTAGCTTCATCGTTGTCATCATCATCATCATCATCTTCTTCATCATCATCTTCATTATCGTTATCATCATCATTTTCAATGGAAAAATATCTCCTAGGACTTTGTTAATATAATACTACCTTTCATCTTATTGTCTGATGCACTGTCTAACTTCTTGTTTAACAGTGTCCATCCAACTTGCAGTGAGCCACTGATTGCTGGTTAGCCAGGCCGGTTAGCTAGGTAGACAGACAGAGCATGTTGATCTCCAGCCGACCTGTCTATGAACAAGAAACTATAGCAGTATTTCTTAGTGATCAAAAACTGGGGAGGCTAGTTAGAACTCAGATCTGAGGAAAAGGATGGGCACAGGTTCACATTCAGAGTCTTGACTTGGAAACAGAGACTTAGAGTTATAGGGTTGTTGTCAGTGGGTGAATGAACAGGACTCCATTTATCCACACTCACATTAGGCAGCAGGGAATTCCTTTAGACCAGGCCTCTGAAAAGTGAGCAGGAAAGAGAAAATTCCCTTGCTTTTCTTTCCTGCCATAAATTTATACTGGCTTCTCCTCTTATCTTTCCAATCACATTGTAAACCACAGTATCTGAACTTGCAGGAAACTCAGGGTCAAACCTGTACCCTACAGCTTTATCTCATTACCACAAATCTATTATGTGGATCAAGAGTAAGCGCTGGATTTTATGTTCAGTGGTCTCGAGTAGGTGTGTAGTAGAAGGAAGTCTTACAGGGTTCTACAGCTTAATGATCAAGGGCATCAAGTAAATAAAAGGTACTTAGAAATAAAGATGCTACAAATCCCAGAGACAGATGCTGAGTCTCAGCCTCCCTCTTAGAGCTTGGGCTGTACTTGCAAAGGGTGTCAGCACTATCTCAGTCACTTTCTTCATGCTCTCCCTGCAGCCCTATCATGGCTATTCCAAGTGGATTGCCACCAAGCTCCTGCCTCAGTTTACATTCCAAAACTCAGCTTCCAGAGCTGCACCTTTTAACTGAGTATCCCTAGTACCTGGGAAAGAAATGGTCCCTTAGAATTTTATGAATTAATGCAGACTTTGAGTTCATTAATCAAAGGGTCACTATTTGCTTTCTTAACAATATAATTATTTCCATCTGGCACTAGCTAAATAACTGAACAGTGCTTCTAGGACCAACATCAAAAGTTCCAGTAGCATTTCTGAATTAGGACTCTCAGCTCCACTTTCCACAGGGACTTGCCCCGAGGTTGGCTGGATCATTTGTTATTTGGAGGCTCCCGTCTCTTAGATTCATACTCTAGTTCCTGTTATTTTTACAGTATTAATGTAGAGAGCCAGGTTTTATTAGCACAGACAATTACAAATTGAGTATAAGGATTAAAATAAATAGGATGTAATAATAGAAGAAAAGAGTCTGAAAACATCTAATGCATTTATTGCAGGAATTGGGATCTTCTCTTGTAGATTAAATACTTATAAATGGAACACATTTTTATAAAGAGGTGTTTTATGAAGCCTGGTGTTATTACTAATATATCCTGAGCAATACCTATATAGACTAATGATTGCTATTAACTAGTGAATAAGTTTAAATTTTTTCTATTTTCTATTTTCAAATTAAATTGATTAATAATTAAAACAAAATTAATTTCAATTATTTTCTACAGCCAAAGATTGTTGTTTGTGTATATATATATCACCCAGAAGGTTACAAAACTTTAGACAAGCCACAGTTCATAAAACTACATTTCCATGAATTCATATTTTACATAGACAGTAAGACTGAGTTTCCTTTCAGTTACCTTCCTCTTAAAAGGATGCTACGAGAGTTAGAAAGAGAAGATGATGGTCAATACACAGGTAGCATATAGATGGTGTCTGGGGTGGAGAAAAGGAAAGAATGAATGACCTTGCTCAGGAGTGTTTTTAAAGCCAGGGAGGATAACAAGCAAGTCCACCAAGAGCCGCTTAGTCTGTTAGCTGGCTTCCTGTGGTATTAGTTTCGCACTTCACGATCTAACACAGAGTTCTATCACAAGCCACCCTCAGTGCTGTTCATCCTGACCTTCACTAGCATGGTTGTCTAACTCAGAGCAAGCAAGTGGAGCTGTGAGGCCCACAGAGCATCCGTCCTCTGGCCCTAATGGTCTTCTCTGAGCAGTTCCTGGGAATTCGGTTTCTCATTCCTTCAGGCTTGTGATGTCTGTTTCACTCATGGTGGCTTCAGCAATCTTAGGCATTGTCCATGGAAATGCTCTACAACCTGGCTTTCAAGCTTCATATTTCAGTTTTCATAACTTAAGAAATTTTAGTGATTGTTTTAGTCTGTTGATGAATCTAGAAATTTTTCATTTGCACAGAAATATAAAAATGTTTCTCCTTCTATGCAATAAAGAGGAAATTAAACCAGGCTTCCTTCATTATCAAAATACTAATTTTCTTAATATTTTTGTTTAATATCATCAATAAAACCTACCATTTATGGAGCACTCATCCGTGTCAAGAGGTGAGCCTGAACCTTGCATGGATTTTTTTTTAATCTACACAACCACACATCTACTGTGATTGCCATGCCATGGATGCCAATACATAGGTACAATGTGGTTTAAGAACTCCGCCAAATTCTGAGTTAGCATGGAAACAAGTGTGTGAACTATATGTAAGCTGCCGTGTTTACTTCCCAGGATTCAGTAGTTATTTATTTATTTTTTAGAACTCTGTTGTTTCTGCAAGCTTACCTGATAACAAAGACTGCCCAGGGCCTGGGAATATAGCTCAAGTGTAGAGTATATATCTAAGATGTGCAAGGTCCTGGGTTGGATCCTTCCACCAAACACACAAAAATGTGAATATTTTATCTATATAGCTTTTGACCAACTTGCCTGATAATTTTTTCTCACAAAGGGAAATGTCTGCAATAAAATGTATTTTCTGACAAGCAATCTTGTTTAGGATATTTCCTGTCGATGCTACCATGACCACAGGATACAGGACAGCTCCTTCTACTGCATGTATCTCTGTAACATCCGTCTCATTAAGATGAAGTGTAAATGAAGGGAAATAAAGACTTGCATTTCTCTTGGCTCCTAAGGCTGAGAGGGCATCTGTTCTAAGACACACAGGCTGAACTTCCGGGTACATCCAAGTACAGGACTGCAGTGGTGATTATGACACTCCTAGGAAGAACCCCAAGTCTCAGTTACTAAGAAAAACAGCTTTTAACGATTTGCTTAGGGAGAATGTATATTTTTCTGAGTAAACTAACTGCTCAGTTCTCTGCTTCAGTTTGCCTGGACACGTGAGGGATGGCAAAGCAGGTGATTTTAAATTTGTCTCTTTCCTGGGCTTGAGAGGACTGGTGGGAAAAGAGGAAGATGTCTGCTCTTATGAAGAAACAATTGATGATCTCTGTGCAATGCTGTGGGGCTTGGAGAAATCTTGCACTCGTTCTAACAGTTCCTTTCCTAGTCACGATGACATAAGCTGTTCCTTTCCCTCATTTTCACACACATGGGGATGATAGGAAAAGTAAAGGAATTGAGTGCAAAACTTCTCAATTTTCTGTAACAGTTAAGAGGAAGACAGAAAAAAATACGATCTTAAGTGAAAATTTCCCAAAGCTGCAAGGAAAAGGGGAAAATTACAGAAGAGCTTCAAAAGCCACAAACTTGGGCTTTCGCATCTTGTCAGAAAATCTGCACTGTTGGTAAAGCCTGGGGACCTGACTCAGCAGAGAAATGCCACCCACAGTCACCGACTGTCTCCACAGTTGTGAACTCCCCTGCTTTCTCTGGAGGCTTCCCACAGCACAGTAACACTCAATCTCTCAGATGGGACACCGGATTTTGTGAAATCTGAAATGAAACCATTCTGTGTGATATTTAAAGGGTCTCATAGAGATCTGCATGGCTTTAATACCAGTTTTCTGTTGGATAAATAATATTTACCACTTAAAAGTTTCAAAATGCCTCAACCTGCCGTCACCGTTGCTTTGAATAGTATCTCGCTTCTTTTTAAAGATCATTGTTGAAAGATGAGGGGAAACAGCACCATTAAAAGAGGAAGTACAACGGAGTTCAAAGCCCGTTTCCATGAGGTAATGTGCATTATTGACTAATCATCAAAGAGATCCTGTCTATACTGAAATGGAGCATGAGGTTAACGCAGGTGGCTGGGGGAAGTCAGAAACCTCTTTCCAGCCCTCTTGCATCACTTTATTGCTGAAGCCAAAGGGTTAGATAAAGATCAAGGAAAGTTTGTTGATCTGACACAGGAACTTTTTGCTTAGTGAAATAGAAGCTCTGTATCTGAGTTCATCTGCTTGGAGTTGCAGGTTTCATTCATTTATGAAAGCAGCAGCAGCTGTGTGTGTGTGTGTGTGTGTGTGTGTACACATGTGTGGATGCAATAGGAAGTTAAAACTTTTATCTAAATTATTTCTGTGTAGATGCATTTCCTCTGCTTCCAGAGTGTTGGGATTAAAAGCATGTGCCACCACCACCCAGCATATTTCCATATAGCTACCATTGCCTTTTTTCCTCTAAAAGGAAATGGTTCAATTTAGTAATTAGAACCCCAGGAAAGTCAGGTTGTTTCCTGTTAGGTTGTTTGCAAACTGAGTGGTGGATTCTAATGACACACAGATTTCTTTCCCTAATCAGAACCTACCAATTTATTATCATACAATTTACTCCTATTTTCTCCACTATAAGTAGAATTTCTCCTATTTGCCCGAACTCGATTATGGAAAGTGCTGAACCATTTCCCTGGCTTTTGATCAATTGTTTTCTGATTACTGCACACCCAGTGCCTCGATCTGGGAGCCAGTGGTCAAGTGTAAACTTCCGAACTACTTCTTCGCTGTGCCTCTAAGCAGGGAAAGGCCCTTTTCCCATTACAGTTCATCTATACTGCCCTTCTGGTGTAAAATAGGTGTGGTTCAGAACTAACATCAGTGATTTAGAAATGCTATTTTTCCCCCAGTGGCAATATACACTGTGGGTGTGTGACTAGAATATCTAAAACACCTGCTGTCCTGGAATTGAGCCAGATGTATAATACATTAGCACATGCTTGGTTCAGTTCCAGAAGCATGTATCATACTGCCACCGAAATACTGAGGGAGCTGCCACGGAGATACTTAAAAGTTTCACTAGAAGCAATTTAGGACGCACATGAATTTTCATCATTAACAGGACCACCACCCTAAACACCACTGACTGGTTAGCATGTTAATGAAATTCTTTTTAAATCAGAAAGGGATCTTCTGCTTCTGAGGGATATTCTTTGTCTCAGTTTTGCCAATTATGTTGTCTTTAAAGTTCAGTCAGTCTTTTTGCCTTCTTCACCTGTCTCTCACAACACTCCAATCTGACTGTCCTCTTCTTTGGATACTCACTGTTAAAAAGGCAAATCGAGTTGATTTGTAACTCTACCAAAGTTTGCTTGCAGAAATTGGTCTAGGGATTCCATTTGCTGGCGTTCTACTTATTTTTTTTCAACATTATTTTTATGACCCTTAACAGAATTAGTTTTTCTTTCCTATGTACTGTCCTGTCTGTATGGGGAACTTCATTAAATAACATTTACCCATCTATTATTTATAGCAGTTCTCAAAATGAATTCATTTCCTGTGCTGAGGATTCAACTCAGGTCTTTGTACACAGTAGGGTAGGTAGGCTACCACTGAATTAGCCCACAAAATGACACTTTTAAGATACAAAAACAAAGCAAAATATATATTGCAGATTTCAGTGCTTAGAAGCTGTGTGTGTATGTGTGTGTGTGTGTGTGTGTGTGTGTGTGTGTAAGACAGAGAGACAGACAGAAAGAGGGAAGTTTTAAACATTGCCTAAGTCACATGACTAAGGAGGAGTAGCAAGAAAAGAAATAGTATGTCCTGTCCCAAGGTCATGCCCCCTACATGTGCTAATGGCCATGTTCATTAATTGTTACTGTCCACAGAAAGAGCAAACATGAGGTTACAATTTAGAAAGAAGAGTTTCAGTGGATTTTGAAGCATGCCCAAGGTCACAGTTTATGCAGGAAACATGGTTCGTGTGACTGACTCTTCAGTTTGTACCCACCTCTTCTGTCATACCACCCACCATAGCAGTGAGAAGCTGGGTTTTCAGGCTTCAGTCGTCCCACAGCACAGAGCTTAAGGGCTCTCATTTTCAACCATGTGGATGGAATCCTGGTCTGCTTGCGGAATCATTAAAATTGCACGTCTTTTCCTATTCCTAGGAAATTCCTATTTCTTCCACTTAATGTACACATGCTTAAGTAGCTTAAAATATGTGACCTATGGTCTCTGTAATTTTCTGTTCGCATCAGACAAATAGTCATCAGAGAAATGCACGTGCATATTATCAGTATGAACTAAAATTACATTCATTAAAAAAAGTCTTATAAGCCGGGTGGTGGTGGCGCACTCTTTTAATCCCAGCACTCAGGAAGCAGAGGCAGGTTGATCTCTGTGAATTCAAAGCCAGCCTGGTCTACAGAGTAAGTTTCAGGACAGCCAAAGGTTCACAGACAAACCTTGTCTCAAAACAACAAAGATAAAAATGTCTTATGTACAATCACAGATATTTACAGGGTGACTGAAACAGCTTGCAATATACACATACAGAAAAAGGTTTTAGACTTTCTAAAACACATACACACATATTATTTATACAAATTAAAATAGTTTAGCACTTTTTAAATAATTCCACTGCTTTTGTTTTGAGATAGTTAATATTAGTCACACCTTCCCTTAGTTTTCTCTATGCTATTCTCTTGCTTGTGTCCACAGGGTCTTTTTCAGATCTATTTTCATCGCATATAATTCCCCATTAAACACTTTGCATCTGACTCCTCCCCGTGACTATTTTACATCCATTTCCTGGTTTCTTCCTGTATGTGAGCACTGTATTCATAACACGCTATCTTTTTCATGCCTTCTCTTCTCACGATACATTGGATCACTCATCCTTGAGGAGGCTTTCTTACAACCTCTTCATCAATTCATAGCTCCTTTCTAGACTTTGCTTTTTTGAGCCTACAATTACAATCCATGACATTTTTAGGTTGGAATATTATGCTTCCTACTAGGTATTGGTTTATCACATATATCATTGTCATTACTGTCATCTCATTATAAATTTTACTATGAGCCAGACACCTGTTCCAAGTATTCAAAAATGTTCACACCTCTAATTGTCACAGTCATCGTGCACTAGTTATTATTATTAATCCCATTTGCAAACAATGACTTTGAGACACAGAACATAAATAATCTTCCCAGGGACATTCAGTTAGCCAGATAGCAGAGAAAAATTTAGGAGAGTTCCAGAATCGATGCTCTCTGACACATGCTGTGCTGCACCCATAACATAGCCCAGTTTTTCTATATGGTTTTGTTCAGTCGAGTCCTGTGTGTATTTTCTATATCAGCTAGATGGTTTTGTGGCGTCACAGGCTATGCTGTACAAACTCCTCTCTCTCCTAGCATTGCTGATTTCTGCGCTTACCCAGAATCTAGTCATTATTGCTTGAATTAAAAAAAAAACTACAAAATAAAAATCTAAACATACACAACAAAAGGTCACTTTTACTTTTGATAGCAAAATGTAATTAAAACCCTGAGTGCATTAATAATCCACAAAACAAATCCAATTTAATTGATTATCCCTAATCACAATGGACATATTGCTTTCTTTACTCCTGTAGTTAACAGTACTTCATTGTCATTGTCAACATCTGCACACAAAAAGTGGAATTTCTCTTATTTAAAGCAAGCTGCTTGTTTTCTTTTGACTTCTGTTATAGATAAATAGTCCTGAAGCTGTTTCAAGTCCCTACAGATTAAGAGGTAGTCAAATCGATAACAACTACATAATACATAAAGGATGGATGCAAATTTTATAGCAAAGAAATTAATAATTAATTCGTATCTGTTTACTGTAACAAAAATTTGTTGTCAGCTCTTTCTGGTTTAACAATTCTTGAGTCAAGATTGATAAATTATATATGAAAATATGACTGTTTAAGGGCAAAATGCTGCTAACAAAATTATGTGTTGTGATGTTTATGAATGTCACATAAGCTGTTGCACACAGAAACTCAGGCACTTTCTGCACTTTAGCATAGTGAATGTAGCTAATATCATTAAAGTATCTAGCAATATTAAATTTTTTATGTCAATAATTAAAAAGACAATATTTTCCACATTGCAAAGGCTTTGTTGAATAGTAAAAAATAAATGAATGCTATAATGTCATTGCCAAAGTTGAATTTGCCCTGCATAGCACAAATGACTGAACAATGACAATTTTGTTTTAAAGTATATATGTAAAAGGCTTTGTCCCTAGGATACAGCTCTGAGTGGCTCACTATCTAGGTTGAAAATGGTTATGCAGGATTGTATGTCCTATTTTTCCATGCCTGCAGTAAAGATACAATATGGGAATTCAGCTTGGTAATTACTAATACACCACACAGACACAATTACACCCTGTATGCTGCATAAAGGAACCACTTGTGGTCTGCATCCATTACAAAGAGCGGTAGGGGGCCAACATGCAAACGACAAAATGCTTTACAAGACGGAAGGAGACCAGAAGAGTCGATGTACACAGATACAAGGACCTTGATTCTTCTAGCCATGATTTAAGCCTCTTCCATCAATTAGCGTCCCTTGTCTCAGGAGCCTCAGCAGCATTACAGGAGCTGAAAATAACAATGCTCAGACTCACACCACCCCTGAGCTGTGCTGACATTTCCACACCCTGTTGCTATGTTTGACCTGGTTATTCAGATTACTTAGGCAATAGAAAATGGTGTGTGTGTGTGTGTGTGTTTACCATAGCAAAAACAGTCTGTGTATTCGTTTAAAAAACAGCTTACTCAGAATGCCATTTCTTAAGACAGAAAGCCATCTTCTTCCTAAGATGTCACTTTTTCAGATGACTTTTATTCTGCTTTAAAAAATGAAAAGAGAGCAATCTGCTTGGGTGAAGATGACTCTAAGAAAGTGATTAAATAGATTCTGTCAGGGGATGTACTCCACCAAGAGCGTCCTACACTGAGGGACTACAGCAATGTGAGTCAGCTGCTCTCCAGCTACAGTGAGTCACCGAAGTAATTTCTTCCTGTGAAACTTTTAAAGTTTTGAGTTTAATTGCAAGCAGTAAGTGGGATTTTTATTATAACAGTTTCCTGTTAATTATTACATGATGTACATTATTTTACAACATTTTCCTTTAAAACCCTTTTTTTCTTAAACAACAACAACAAAAAACCCCTTACAATTATGAATTTTTAAGACCTTTAAAAAAGTTACTTATGGCAGTTTGTCAGGTTCTGTGAAACAAAGCCTTGTCTTTCAGAAAATGTTTACAATCTATGAAGGGGAAAAAAAGTATCCCGGGGCTAAAGTGTTTACTGGCACCTCGAAGTCTGAAGAGAGAGTCCGGCCTGTGGTTTCTGGAGGGCACTTTATCATGGCCTGTGTTCCCAAAGGTTTCTCTCAATGAATAGAACTGGATTACTCAGCCTTCTATTCCACGCCTATTCCTCTCCATTTTCTTTGGCACGACGGAGAGCCAGGCTATTTTTAGTTAAGCAGTTTTCTATTTTTAGAGAACTGCCAGTTAGAAGACATTTGTTAGGAAAAAAATTTTAAACACACACACACACACACACACACACACACACACACACACGGAGAAGGGAACAGAGCCTCTCCCCACATATTGCAAAGCAGCCTTCAACCTGCAACTCCAGGCATTTCAGCTGCTTTCAATCTTGGAAAAATAAAGAAAAATTCAGAGTTCAGGGTTTTAAAAATAAACCTACCCTCTGGCTAACAGACCATAATACAACAAGCTGTTACTATGTGAAGCAGTGACTATAGAAACAAAGAACATTCCCCAATGGTTAAACTAAGAGAAAAAGTTGAAGAGCGATTAGGTTATAGGAATGTTACACAAGTATGAAACATTTTCCAGCCCCTCAGCCAAAGTATCCTATTTTAGAATTGGGGGTGGGGACTCCCCATCAAGTTAAAACAAGGGTGTGGGACACAACTGTAAAATTGAACTTTTTAATCAAACTTCAGGCAGATAGATATACACTCTAGTTTGCTAATGTAGTCTATGATATTTTTTGAAATTATAACTACCTGTTTACAGAGAAACTCTATATTTAAAAATCTAACCCAATGGGAAATCAGACCCCGACATATCCATACCATAGATAAATGGTCTATAAATACATTTCATGTCTCTATGTCATTGCATTTATGTATTCATTTATAACTTATATATCTAATGCCTGTAAATCATTAATCTCACTTTTCCTTTAAGTGGGAATAAATGACTTACAGACCTGTTTAGCAAATCAAGTTACAACTCTACTTATCACTCAAGGTCACACTTTCTTCTAAAAATCTACCGCGAGGGGCTGGAAAGGTGGCTCAACCAGCATCTGAGAGCATCTGCTGTTTTTGTAGGGGTGCACGTTTAGTTTCCAGGAGTCACAATTGGTGGCTCAGAACTTCCCGTAACCCCAGTTCCAGGGGATTCATCACATGCCCACATCAGCACTCCATAAACACATGACGGAAAAACAAAAACCTTTAATGTTCTCCCTGACACACCTTCGAGTGCTCACAGTTGTCATTTCTTTGCCCTCGGTTAATAGCCCGCCCTATTTGTAGTAACACTTTCCTGGAGTTCGGATCACTGGGCTTCACTGCAATCACAATGGTATCTCTAGCAGCAGCAAAATGTGTGGTGCTCAGACTTCAGCTTACCCCTTATCTGCTGAATGAAACGGTGAACACTGTGTTTCATCCACACTAGACTGCCAGTGCTGAGGTGGGGGCAGTGAACATGTTACTACCATTTTATTTCCCAGGGCGCTTAGCACTAGGTCTTGCATTTGCCTTCTAAATACTTGGGGAAAAAAGAAATAATACATTGACTTTGGTTTAAATTTCTAAGTTTTGTAAAATGTTAGTTCTTTATCTAAATGCTGTATTATTAGCATAAACTATTACATGTCCTCAAGTCAAGAACTTGTTTTTGCTATCTTTTTTCTTCTCTCGAACTTCCTCCTTAGCTTTGAAAGTACAACCAGCTTTTATAACCCAACCCTTTATAATAGACTCCGACATCTTTTACAATTCATAATCCAAATTACAGGTTCAGGGGAGAACGCAGTGGAAAAAATACAAGCTCAAGGGAGAGGCCTGTATCTTAGAAGTTATATTATTTGTCTCTGGTCAGACAGTGGGTATGTTATGTTACTGTAACAGTGTTTTGGGGGTGCTGGGGATTAATCCCACTACCTCATCATCTTGTCCATGGTAGGCATATAGTTCTAACAATTAGTTTTAAATTCTTATCTTTAATCCCTGTTGGTGGGGCTTTAGAATTTCTGCTTCTGAAAATTAAAACTAACAGATGAAGTTTTATAAAATTGCTCCCTAATACAGAAGTAGCCATCCAGCTTCTGTTTCTTTCTTTATATGACATCAGCTCAGAACAGCCGCAGTTAAGGAGAAGCAGTCACTGGAGTCTGGTTGCATGTCTTTATTAGGTTGTATCTGTGCGATAACGTCATCCTAGCTGTCTCAATCTACAAGAGTGCTAACTCACCAGTACTCTTCCTCCTGTCCACAGAAAGTCTTGATGATGTACCACTATGTGTGGGGTCACAAACTGCATTTGGTGCTTGAGTACTTAGAAGTATATCCAGACCATAAGATAGATAAAAGATCGGAGCTTTCATTTAATGTCAATATATATAAGTATATAAGTTTAGTGGCTTCACTTACTGATCATTGTTGACCTATCTCAGCTTATTCAATATCTGGTTCTATTATACAGGACAATTCACATGACAGAAATTACTCCATTTATCATCATATAGATGTTAGATGTAGAATCTATTTTAAAATGTATACATTAGGACAGAGGACATAGCTCAGTAGAAGAGTACTTTTCTTGAAAAATCAAGATCTCAGGGTTGGACTCCTATCATCACATGCGTGCGCACGCGCATGCGCACACACACACACACACACACACACACACACACACACACACCACCACCACCACCACCACCACCACCACTACCACCACCACAAAACAAACAAACAAAAACAAAAAACCCAAACCACATATAGCAACTTTGAAAACATCATGTTTGAGAACTTGAAAGAGTATCATGGATTGATTTTCAGTTAACAGCTATTCCTAGGGTAACCTCAGTTTTCCTCTCTATGAAATGGCCTTCTTGCTTCCGTAAGCATAGCATTTGTTTCTAAATAAGGGGAGATTTGCATGTTATTTTGGAAAATATAGCATATAATTCAGAAATTGAGGAGTTACCAATATTAGCTCATATATCTAATCTTTGGTAGTAATTTTTTTGTGAGAATAAACACTCATTTATAGTTAGTGTTTAGAATGCTGCCTTCCTTAGAGCAGTAGCCCTAAGTAGTTACTGGGTCTATTTACTAAAACATAAAGATAAGAGATTTAATTGATATGAAGAGGCTTTCAGAATCTAATTAACCTCCCAGTTAGTCATTAACTCTATGACCTTTAGAGATAATTGACAGAAAGTTTCTTTTCCTTATTCAGTCCCTCGGAAGTGGCTGAATTTCAGGTAACACAGAACATGCTGGGCGCCAGAGAGATGTAACTGGATAATGGGGCAAGCAGGCAGCCACTGGTAAAATACGGTGTGTTTCTGACAACCCATCTACTCTTGTTTGTGTACATGGACCACTACTGCAATTACACTTCTTTTTTAACTTCTTTGGGAAAATTAGTTATTTCAATGATTGGGTTTCATTGTCATTTTCAGACTGTCCTAAGGAGTCTTATGACCATGGGGGCATAAAAGCAGTGGGAGAGGGGTTAGCAGCTTTCTAAATCACCCCAAGCAATCACATTACACTTCCCCAGCTAGTTTGGACTTGGAACTAGAAACTTCCTCACCTGCTCTAGGAAGCCACTACTAAATGTCTGCTCACAGAGTAAGGGAATATAGTGCCTAAATGCCCCACTGGCCCTAACCATGGCTTGCCTGCTGAGTCATAATGGGCATTTACAACAGCACTACCTGAAAAAAGTGAACTCTCTTGCTTGAAGAATTTGTTTCATTGACTATCAGTTTAAAGAAGCATCACTGACACGATGCTAAGACTCTATTTTGTAATACAACTCTAACCAGTAAAACTACAAAGAAGAAATGTTCCACAGTTAAACTTTCAAACACCATTCAGAAGACAGTTAAGTGTTCACAAAGATCAGAATCAACTGGAAACATGTCAAACACACACAGTTCAATGTCACACGTACACATTGGAATCAGAATTTCAGGAAGACACCACCAGTAATACCAGACTGTGCCAGAGGCAATTTGATACATTGATCCTTCTTGCTAAGTCCAGGCGAAGGCCCTGAAATTTATTCTTCCACAGCAATCAATAGATCTTGACCTAGAAGCCATTTAGTTTTCTTGCCAGAGCTAGAAATAGTATTTCTCCTAGGTCTCCTGTATCTTTTAGGTTTTAGTATGTATCTATGTAGGTATATGTTTTGTCCATGAGTGTATGCCTGTGTGGAAGGACACACATGCACATTGTACATGTGAAGGATACAAATAGGTTTGGCTGTTGTTTCTCAAGTTTGAGGGACAGGGTTTTACACTGGGATTTGGGTCTCACTGATTAAACCACCTTTGTTGGACAGAAAGCACCAAGGATCCTCGGCTGGTTTGACCTCTCCAGTGTGGGGATTCACCTAGGTGCTAGGAATTGAACTCAGGTAGTCCTTCTTGCACAGCAAACATTTGACTGGGCCATCTTCCCAGCCCAAACTTTGTTTTCTGATGGAACAACAACATTTACTCATCTCTAGTTGACTTGAAGAAGTCACTTTTATTATTAGAGCAGATCAAAGTTAAACAAAAAAGTCCTCATAAACTTCATCTATACCACAGTGACCATCAGTAAGTTGATATGTACTGAATGCCTACTGTGTGTTATCACCATGTTTCTCAGTCAATGGAAAGCCAGCTGTAACTTAAAAAATGAAACAAAAACCCAAATCTCTCCAGTAACACAATCCATGTATTAAAACAAGAAACATTTCTGTTAGGAGAAAAGCCATTGCCTTTTATTCTGATTTTAGGCAGATTGAGAATTATTCCAAAAATTTCTCTTTTGATTGGGTAGCAAACCTGGGAAAAATTCTCCCCTTTGATATTTTATTTAACACTTTTACAATTCAAATAATGCAACCTTATTTGCCTGTTATCCATAGCTATCATACTCTTCTTGGTTCAAATAGGTCAGAATCATCAGGTCCTATGTGATACAAAATGTTTGACTATCACCAAAAATGGAGGATTCTGATTTAGGCTGTGTTTTCCCAGCCCCTTTTGCTTCAGGGTATTAAGAGGGGACTGCCACAGTCCAAGGAAGTCAACAATGACAAAATGGTGTTGACTAGTACTGATGAAGCTAGTCTTGACAAAAGTTGTGCTTACAGATGCACAGTCCTCTCTGCTCTGACCATTCATGATTCTCTGATGGCTCTGTTGGTTCTGATGCTGTAAAGCCACCAGAGCTGTGAGGTAAGAGCATTAAAATATGAGCTAAGCAATCTAACATGCACATTTTTGTTCAACAATTATTCTCTCAATAAATGAAATGCAAAGCAGATTTTTTTATGTTTATAAAACATATGTAAATGAAACAAAAGCACTATTTTAGAGAAGACTGACTTTTCAAATCTGGCATATAAAAACCATTATAGCCAGCTGGGTGATGGTGGTGCACAACTTTAATCCCAGCACTTGGGAGGCAGAGGCAGGAAGATCTCTGTCAATTTGAGGCCAGTCTGGTCTACAGAGTATGTTCCAGGACAGCCAAGGCTATACAGAGAAACCCTGTCTCGAAAAACCAACCAACAAACCAGCCAACCAGCCAGCCAGCCAAACAATCCAACAAAAAACCCAAAAAACATTTATAGTATGGTTATAAGAAGTATGAATATAACTGAAATTGTAGTTTCTTTTATTAGGACAAATACAAATATAATTTCCAGTTCTTAGTAAAGTTTTTAAAGATACACACACAAAAATTAAATTCTAAAAAAAAAAAACTCTTACAAAATTCAGTTTATTTCTCTGTCCTTGGAAATCTCAACATAGAAGGTTTAAATATTTATGAGATGTGCTAATATTTTGTCAATAATTCAAATAATCTATTGAAAACAAGTCTATACTTGATTTAACACACAGCAGTGGAGGCTTCCTGAGTCATTAGCCACGTGAACTATTTCAGCTATGTTGTATGGTAAATCTATGAAATATTTGTAATGTAAATAAAGGATATTTCTTTATATTTCTTCATAAAGAGGACTTTTTCAATGTAAATTATTAATTATAAAGTTAAGCAGTTGTGCAATGCTACATCAAGCAAATTTAAAATGAAAGATCTACCACCTCTCCATTAACAAGCTTCAACTTCAAGTTATTCACAAAGAGCAACCCTGCACCACAACCCCATCCACATGGTTAGTGCTCCCCTATGGTCTAGAGCTCTTGCAGGTGTTTTCTGACCAGACTAATCAGTGAGGTTACTGATTGACTGTGGCCTGAGGTAAGATGTGTGTCTAGTTTTACCAAGTATCGAGTTCTAAACTGGTGTCTTTTGTAGAAGAATGTTTGCACTCTGCATTCTAAAATTACAGTGTTGGGACTTTATACCACTTGGCACTTTTGAAATGGACCCCTCATGCTTCATGTTGAAGACTAAAATGAGGACGAATTGAAGAATCCATCTTGGTGTTAGTCTGAGAGTACAGTTAATTAAAACATTCACTCTTCACTTTTCAGACCAGTGTGGTCTCACTGACCATGGGTCAGGATCTTCCCTATTCAACACAGCCACTAACCCACACATGGCCACAGAACACTTGAGATGTGGCTACTGCTATTGAGGAAATGAATCATAAGTTTCACTGAGTTTTATTTCACCAAAGTGTGAAGAGCCTCATGTGGTTAGTGGTTGACATAAAGCAGAGGTGACAGGTCTAGATAGTGTTTTTTTAAACATATGAATACTGTATTTATATTATTCCTCTCCTTCTTTCCCCCCTTCAACTCATCCTATGTCATTCCACCTTAAAAAAATGCATGACATCTTTCCCTTCAATTATTATTGTTACATATACCTACATGCACACGCATTTATGAATAAATACATAAATACAGCCTACTGAACTCATCAAGTGTTGCTTCTATGTATACATTTTTAGAGCTGACCATTTCAAATTGGATAACACACTTGAGGGCTCATTCATGGGAAAGACTGATTCTCCCTTTCTCAAAAGTCATTACTTGCCTATAGCTCTTCATCTATGGGTGGGGCATTGTGAGTTTTCCCCTATCCACATTGACATATCTTCAGGTCTTATTTAAGCAACTGCAGTATTGAGATTTCATGGGTTCAACTTCTTGTCACTTAGTGAGGATACAAGCTTGTAGCTGTTGTCTTGGTCCTCTGGCTCTAACTAGCTTCCTCTTCTGTTACATTCCCTGAGCTTTAGGGGCAGGGGCTGTGTTGTAGGTGTTACAAGTTGGGGCTTGGTACCCTATGGTCAGTTGTTACCTGCATTATGACTAATTGTAAATTTCTATAGTGATCTGTGTCATAAAACATACCACTGGGATACTACACAGGAGTGATATTCTTTGGCAATGACCTGATGATGTGTGTTTGCTTCCTGTCTGCTTGTTCCATTTAATGCATTCTGAGGACCTATTACTCTTCAGACCTTATGATAAATGCTGGTGTTGACGTTGAGTAACTAGTTTCAAATGTAGTGTTTGACTCTGAAGTAGGTAATCATGTCAATAACTCAGAGCACAAGATGACTGGGATGCAGGGAATGCACTTAATACAAGGGTAACTTCTTTATGGCTCACAGTTTGGGACTTTACTTGAAATAAGGATAAGCAAAAGTCAAAGGCCTAGGACAAAACCATGAAGACAAGGCAAGTAGAATGCAGAGAGGTGGTGCATGGGAGAATATGTGTTGTGTGCTGAAGCACAGGATGGGAAGTGTCAGGACAAGGTCGAATGGGTGACAAGCAAAGGCAGGAGGGAAATGGCAGGGTCACATGGCTTGGGAGCCACTTCAAGAACTCAGAGTTCTCAAGTTGCTTTGGTTATATTTGCACTTCAGGCATTCCATGGCATGTAGCACACGGCAGGAATTCAATAAATCTTTGGTGAATGATTGAAGGAATGGAAATCCAGAAACTACCAAGCGAGTCAGCAAATGTGTTTTTATGCTAAGTACTTCTGCATAATATAAGCCTATGGTACACACGAAGTTTATGAATCTATATTTTGTAATTATGAATTATATTGACTTAGCTATATTACAGGGTCAAGAAAACAGGTAGTTTTATAGTTTATACCATGTCAAATTTTGTAATACTGATCTGTAATGAGGTCCAGTTCCACTTTTTGTTGCAGCTCTTTATTCTTTATTTATTTATTTGTAACAGAAATTGTACTCACCAATCTTTACCCAACTCTGCAAGAGCAGTTAGTCTGTGTATAACCTTCCAACAGTACTGTGAGGCAACAAAGGTTAAAAGCTATTTTAAGGCCTTGTACATCCTAGTTCAGGCCTTAGCCATTACTGCACTTACTAGGCAAAGAAACATTTTAATGTAACAATGGCTTCTAGGTTTCTTTAAATCCAAACAGGACTCAGGTGACAGAAAATAAAAATTAAGGTAAATTTTCCTCTGTATGTCCATCCATCCATCTCCCCTTCTGTCAGTCTGTTTGTCTCTCTCTGTCACACACACATATGGATCAGGGGAGACTCATTGATCAGTCATGCATCTAAAAATAAAAGCCAATATCTCCTACTGAGACAGCTAGGGTTTCTTTTCTAATAGGTGCTAATCTCATCTCGATTTCCCAGGGAGCTGTGAAAGACCTTTTATTTT
Source organism: Mesocricetus auratus (assembly GCF_017639785.1). NCBI lineage: Eukaryota > Metazoa > Chordata > Mammalia > Rodentia > Cricetidae > Mesocricetus > Mesocricetus auratus. The sequence continues at coordinate 34,199,470 of NW_024429201.1, forward strand.
GCTCCTGTTTACACACAGTAGCTGGACTTCTAGCCTAGACTGGATGAGTCTTCTGCAGAGTAATTGAGTGCTGAGAGGCTCCTTGCTGGCCAGGTGCTAAGTACACTCACATTTGGGCTTCATGTTTGGAAGACATGGAATGGATATGGCAGTTACCATTAATGCCAGACTCTTTTATTCCAGAGATCACTTGCTATGTTCCTGCAGCACACATGTGCTGGCATGTAGTGCTGTTGAACTGCTAGTGCCCACTTTCCTTCCAGCAGCTTATGTGGTGTTTATGGAGCATGGCTCCTTTGCTTCCAATTGTTCCCAAGCCGGTTTCTGTATATGGATTTTATACCATTAACAATAGTGCAGAATGCAGACATCACCTCCCTGGGCATAGTCCTGTAGGATCTGCATTCTCCAGGTCATTCATAGGTATTTACCAAACACTTCTTGGGGGAATACAGCCCAAGAGAAACTTCCAGAGTTTCTCCTATTAGGAGACCAATGATGCCAGGCCAGTTGTTCACACTACCTGAATTTCAGAGCCTTGTAAGCCAGCACTTGGGCAGATATCTAGTTTTGTGTTGCAGAGCCAAATAAAATGGACTTTCTTCAAAGGATGTATTTTAAATACAATAGCTGTTTTTGTTTCCTTTTTAAACAATGGAATACAATTTTTAACACATTTACTAAATCTGGCATATTTATATAGTGTATCTAAACAGATATTCAAGCTGCATTATGATACAATGGGGGGAAAAACTATTTCAGTCTATCTGTTAAGCCTTTGTGTGTCTCTGTGCCATTGTAACAGTGGTGCTAATTACCCAGCAAAGACATGGTAATTACACAGAGCTTTTTGCTAAAAGGAGGAATCTCTTTTCAACACCCACACATTGCACACTTTCCTGTGACCCTCTAACACTTCTCTGGCATGGCCCAGGAATCTGCACTTCCGTCTCCATGTTAGACCCTCTCCTCTCCCTCTCCCTCTCCCTCTCCTCTCCTCTCCTCTCCTCTCCTCTCCTCTCCTCTCCTCTCCTCTCCTCTCCTCTCCTCTCCTCCCCTCCCCTCCCCTCCCTCTCCTCTCCTCTCCTCCCCTCCACTCTCCTCTCCTCTCCTCTTCTCTCCTCTCTTGTCACCCCTCCCCTCCCCACTCCCTCTCCCCAGCCTTTCCTCTTGTGAGTAAACTGTACAGGGTTGAGGGAGAGAGGCAATGGTCCAAATGAAAAATGTAAAACTAATGACCCTTCATGGAACATATTACGCTCCCCATTAAACTTACCCAGTTAAATGCATTCCATTAAATTAAAATAAATAGGATTCAAAATTTTACCCAGGAGTAGTTATCTATCTTCGCTTTAAACTTTATGCTAGACCTATTCTAAAAGTGAGTTTTTCCAACTACAGATCTGTAGTCTCTACTGTAATTGGTGCACTAGTACAAAGGTTTGGAACCTGGTATGGCTAATTATTTGAGGAAACATGTTATATACTCACTTTCCACTTAGGTCTCTTATCTCAAGTATCCTGATTTCAATGCCCCATATTGTTAAAGGTAGTACATATGACAGAAATATAAATGGTATCAGCTAGACATTCTGCCTTAAAATCCTCTCCACCAGCTGTTACTTCTAAAATGCAGGAAGAATAAATGTTACTTAGATAATCCATCAAGACACATTTACATGCTGTATTCACCCAAAATACTGAGCCACTGACTCTTGATTTCGCTAGAAAGTTAGAAACCTAGAGAGATCAGAGCTTTAGCATGTTTCTATCATATACAAAATAATGAAATTAGAGCTTTACTGCGATCTTGAATGGCTTCTTCTAAAAATTATACAGTCACAAAGGATTTTTAAATTATGTGCATAGTATTGGAACTGAGACCCAGAATCTCCCACACTCAGGAGACACACTACCATGGAATTGTGATCTTCAAACCCCCTTCATTTTTTACATGAGAACCCTTCAGCTGGAGACAGAGCCAACTTGCCACATAGCATGATCCTGCAAAGCTCGGACTCTTGACCCAGTGTTCACATCACAGCCTTTAAAGAGATCTAGTTCTCAGATACCCATCCATACAGGCCTATGAAAATATCAGATGGGGTGCCAGATGGCAAGTCACCTTCAAGCCACATAGCACACTCCTCTGCAAGACTCAGCCTATGGATTTTCTAGATTAAAATCTCATGAAAGAAGAATTTAAATGTCAACGTATTTGTCTACTCCATCCAGTAAAGTTCTATTGCTTCACATCATATGAAGGGCAGTCTAGCTCAAGGACGTCAAGCCTAATGTCAGATTGTAGGTTGGTCTGTTATCTTAGGATATTACATCTTGTTACAGTTGTAGTGTGTGGTAGGGTTTTGCCCAACCCTTGAAGCTTCACAACTAACAAGTTCTTTCACGCTTGGCTTCCATTTGTGAGTTTGTATGTAGGTGTGAAAACAGCTCTCCTCAAGGCAGGCAAATTTTATTACTAATTAAATGTGGGGATCTAGGCAAGTGCATGGCTCAATCACTGGTCAATGAAGACCAAAAACGACATAGAGTATCTCCACCAATCACTGGTCAATGAAGAGCAAAAATGACATAGAGTATCTCCACCAATCACTGGTCAATGAAGAGCAAAAACGACATAGAGTATCTCCACCATGGTTCACTGATTTTTTTTCCACTGAAGTTGTGTTTGGTCTTATTAGGCAAATTGACAATATGAAAATATAAAACCAATGAATTCCAATGCTTCTGAAAACTTTCAATGAAAGCAAAGAAATCAGAATTAGTCTTAAACAATTCATTATTAGAGGTGGGTGCAATAAAAAAAGGGGATGCAAAAGGCTTGTTCATTTGATCAGAACTAGTGCTGGACTTTTGTGTTTTGTTTTATATGAGACAGAGTTTCTCTGGTAAAAGCCCTGATAGTCCTGAAAATTGATTTGCAGACCAGGCTGGCCTGGAACTCACAGAGATCTACCTGCTTCTGTCTCCCCAGTGCTGGGATTAAAGGTGTGTGTCACCACACCTGGTGAAAAACATTTTTATAATAGCTGTTCTTGTTTTCCTAGTGAGATAGCCCTAAAAACAATGAGTTAGAAAGGAGTGATGTATGTGAAAGAATTTACCGCTAGAATGAATTCACTTGAAAAAAAGATTTGATTCTGTAGGGAAACTATTATATACTTAAAATAAATTGTAAGCATATGAGAGTTTACCCTTTGGATGACATTTCACCTGACTGCAGTTCCCAACTCTGGTGTCCAGCCAGATACACAGTGGAGGATACTGCTCACTCACTCAAGAAGCAGCCACTGACTTGTCCCTGGAACTTGATTCCTAGATCCTACATAGCTCACTATTTTTGCCACTTCAACTTTCATTTTGAGAGAAATAACCAGGGTGGCACAGTCATAGCTGGGGTAAAAAGCCTTAAAATATGTACAGGAGTAGGAACACCGGGAAAGATTTGGTCAAGGCCCACACCACGAGGCTCTGCAGAAGCCCAGGCTCACGGCTCCTGTGCTCACCTCCACGATGTCAGAGTTCGTCCGGCTCTCGTGCGGCTCGTTGTACTCCGTGTATTTGAGCAGCACCTTGTCCATGTCGGTGCTGGCGTACTGGAACAGCTTGTTCGTGCTGTTGAAGATGATGAGTGCGATCTCACAGTCACACAGCACGCTCAGCTCGTAAGCCTTCTTCATCAATCCAAATTTCCTCTTAGTAAATGTCACCTGGAAAAAAGAAAGCATTTTTTAAAAGGCAAAAACCTGAAGAATGTATGTTGCATGTTTTCACACTGCTTTTTCTTTCCTTTGCAAAACAATGGAGTAGAGTTGCCAGAACCTTGGGCACTAACACATTCAAAGACAAAGCAGGCGATCTAGAAGTGATTTCTGCCTAGAATTTGAAAATATGTGATTTCTAGCTCGTGGTAGAATGGGAAACTGTAGATACAAGATTTAATTTAAGGCATTTAAATAATATGATGGAAGAAACAATCATGTTTCTTTGAATATCTTAAAATGGTAACTTCAACATGTCTAACAATTTTCCCAATTACAAATCTAGATTTGTGTTTTAGTCTTCAAAGACTGGGCATAGCATTATAAACCTGGTATTTTAGACCTGCGCTAAAACAACACACACACACACACACACACACACACACACACATTGTTTAGTCTTGTGTCACTTAATTGAAAACACTTGGAGGCTTGTGCTACACTCAGGCATTGCACCGAACTCTCCAGAAACTTAGCTGTGCCCTGGGAAGTATCGTTAGGATTTTGGTGTCATTCGTTCTTCTGTTTCCTACTTTTTTCTTTCAGGCTGGTAACTTTATCTTTGACCTTTTCTTCTTCTAGTGCAATCTATGACCAAGTCCCATAATTCTTTCCCTACAAACATTTCTCAAGTTCACACTTGCCTCTGTCCCAGGCAGTCCCACCATTCATATCCTTTTCATGTCACCATGGTCAGCCTCTCGGCTTCCTGGCCTAATGACCTCCCTGCCTGGAATCATTGTCTCCTAATTCATCTCATGCTGCAAAGCCTCACCCCACTCCTTTCCCTCCTGAACTGTCCCCAACAGCACCTCCTCTGGTTTCCCATGCTTTTCACTGGCCAGACCCACCAGACATAAATTCATATACTACAGTCCTACAATCCCAGGGCTCTTTAAACTTCAGCTTGGCCTGCTGGTCTACCCACCCAAAGGCACAAACATCATTAATTATAAACCCATATATATGGTCCAGTGTTTCCAAGCAAGCATGTAGCATATCTTCCCAGAAAAGATTTCCAGGAAATGTACTATGGCTGAGAAACCTTTAAACTACAACGTGTTTCCCAATCCTATGGTTGGTGGTGCTATATGTGCCTTTGCTTACTTATTTGAGAAGCACATAGAATTCTTTGGAACACGTTTTTGAGTGTCATACTTTGGGTGTCTCTGACACTTTTTTTTTTGTTTTTTTGAGACAGGGTTTCTCTGTATTATTTTGGAGCCTGTCCTGGAACTTGCTCTGTAGACAAGGCTGGTCTCAAACTCACAGAGATCCGCCTGCCTCTGCCTCACAAGTGCTGGGATTAAAGGCGTTCGCCACCAACTCCAGGCTTTTATTTAGCTTTTTTTTTTCCTCTTTAAATGCAATGGGTCTTGCACAAGTCAGGATACTTTTGACTGCCGTTTATTTGCAACTCCAATTTACTTTCTTTTTTCTTTGTCTTCACATAACCAAAGACAGCCAATGAATGTCCTCCAGGGTGAAACTGCCAAAGCATTCCCGGGCTATCCAAACCTCCAAAGCTCAGTTTCAGCATTCACTCTAGCACCTCTTTCTTCCACATTGCCTACCTCATCATAAGAGCATGTGGTGCTATTTTATGATCTAACAAACGAAGCTTGTCTGAAGATCAGGGCGCAGAGCTAGCCACACTACTTAGCCATAGAGGCCAGGCAGTATTGGCACACACCTTTAATCCCAGCACTTGGGAGACAGAGACAGATAGATCTCTGCTAGGTCAGGGTCACAATGGGCTACACAGCCAAATGGTGGTAGCTCACATCTTTAATCTCAGTACTTTGGAGGTGGAGACAGGAAGAGATACGGCTGGGCATAAAGAGGGCTATCAGGCAAGGCAGTCAGTCTGAGGAGGCAGTCTTCAAACAGACTCGCCCTTTGGTCTGAGCATTGGTAGAGGTAAGAACTCAAGCGGCTTGCTCTCCTGCTTCTCTGATCCTTCCGTTTTCACCCCCTGATAGCTGACTCAGAGTTTTATTAGTAAGACCAATTAGAATTTGCATTACAAGTGCGGGGTCCCTAGAAATGAATGCTAAGAAAATCTGAGTCCTGGTGACAGGAAGAGTCTCCACTGGAGGTGCTTAAGGGTATTGCTCTTCTAGATGAGAGCATCATGCTGAGCTTTCTGCCCTTGCCGACTGTCCTTTGCAATACAAAGCCCTTTTATCACAGCCCACACAAACCAGCCAATCCCTATTCAGATGTTATTTACATTTTAACTTGGGCAATTTTGCTCCACAGTAACTATCAGTGCCTTTCCATCTACTTCTTTGTTTGCTGTTTTTCTAAAGTGCTTCTGATAGAATAACCTAGCCTTCTATTTTCATATCTGATTATCATATTTCTCTAGAAAATTTTATTCTGGTTCATTTGGATGAGTTATGACTGACACCAAGGATGGGCAGGAAACTTTCCTATTGGAAAGAAACCTATATTCTTATCAATATAAGTAAGTATAATTATTAATTGTAGTGATCTAATCACAATATATTTTAATTTTTCTTTGAGATGAAATTTTAGACATGAATCTAACTGCATTTTTGTGTTTTATTCAGTGAAACAGACTAAAATGTATTAAATATAGAAGCGCTGATGTAAAATAGCTTCACATACGGAACCACTTTTAATCAGACTTCATGACCATCTCGTCATGGTATGGTTCCTGTAGTACTCAAATCTTAGAATTTGGGACATTATAACAATCATCACCAAAGTATATTTAGGACAGAAATATCACAAAACTACTATTTGTGTTTACTCTTAGACGCTTCTCAACTTTTGTGTAACCAAATAAGTTGCTTGATGATTCATACTTATTTAATAATAACTGTCAAAAAAGTCAGTGCATATAGCTTTTCATTAAAACTGCAATCTGAAATGATGACTGTATTAAAGCAGTTAAGAAAATATCTTCAAAATCTACTCTTAGTTGCTCTAAATTTAATTCTGTATTATGTTCATATTCTTTATGCATACTCAAAATGTATTTTATAATGCTTTTCCCCATTGTTCATAGTTAGATAAAATTGTTTTTAAGCTTTAAGCTTTCCAAAGAGATCTGGGATATTACTCTTCATTTAAAATATGCCACTCAATGACAAAGATTACAATTCAGAGCTTTTATACTTAAATATAATAATGTATTGTAATGATTACATTTTTCATAACCTGACAATAGTTTGTAATGGGGACAAGTCCATATTTCTATTTCAATAGCATATTTTGACCTTAGGTGATACAGAAAGCTGCTTTTACAGCAGTTAAGTAAAGATGCTCTTTCCAAGTGTTTACATCAATCGGGACGCATCAAGAGAAGAATAAAGCCAATATTATTTAAGTGGGCACTGTAATTCAACATCTAGTTTTCAGAATTAAGGAGATTTGATAATACATTTGCATAACAAGAACTACTCTGTAAGCACTGGCAGCTTTATTTTCCTATTGAATCTTTCTTTCCGTAGCCCCACATTCAATGATCATGATGTATGAAGATATTTCAATATTAGATTTTTATGGTAACCCTGTTTTAAGTCCTACCATATGTACAGATTTCACATATTTTATGACAACCCTATTATGGAGAAATGAGAAATTGAAATTGGAATCCAAAATCGAAGAGAGTCATATTTGCTGAATGCAGCTTTATATAATCCAATAGTAAAGAAATTATGGAAATCTTGTTAGAGACCATTTTTACTGAAGATTTTTCTACATGTCCAATGATAGGAGGTGAAATAACTATTGGGTATTATTTAGTCTTCTCCATGTTACACATTTGTGCTGGATGCTATAATTTCTACTACATAAAATAGTATTTCTTAAGTTGATGTCATTTCTGTAACTAGAAGAGAAAAATCACCAAGTGCTTCAATGACTGAAGGAATTTTTTCTCTTAAGAACAAAATAGTGAAATGTCCAGAGGCCTACAAGGATGACACCAACTGGCAATCTAACCAATAGTGGAGAGGCTACCTTAAATGTTCTTCCCTGTAACGTGATTGACGACTTCCTTGTGTGCCATCCTAGAGCCTTCATCCAGTGGCTGAAGGAAGCAGAGGTAGACACAACAGCTAAACACTGAACTGAACTCCTGGAACCCAGTTGCAGAGAGGGAGGAGTGATGAGCAGAGGGGTTAAGACTTGGCGGGTGAAATCCACAGAAACAGCCGGCCTGAACAAGGGGGAGCTCATAGACCCCAGACTGATAGTTGAGAAGCCAGCCTGGGGCTGATCCAGACCCCCTGAATGTGGGTGTCAGTAAGGCGGCCTCAGCATCCTTTGGGGCCTCAGGCAATAAATCAGTATTTAGCTCTGTCATCCAGATAGACCTTGGGAGCCCATTCCACATGGAGGGATGCTGTCTCCGTCTGGACACATGGAAGAGGGCCTAGGCCCTGCCATAGATCATATGACAGACTTTTGAGATCCCCCAAGAAGGGCCTCACCCTCCTTGGAGAGTGGTGTGGGGATTGGGGAAGGGTTGCTGGAGGGTTAAAGGGGGGGCAGGAGAGGAGGGGAGGCAGAGGGAGCTAGGATTGACATGTGAAGCAAACTTGTTTCTAATTTAAATTAAATTAAAAAAATAAAAGAGAACAAAATACATTATTTGACCAATAGGTTTCTATTTCTTATCATGCTTAATGATTTAAAGTGGCATTATCTCATCGTTTTAATTTAGCTTCTGTTTTCAGACCAAGTTTCTCTAGACTGAAAAAGAAAACTGACAGATATGAAACCAAATGAGATGATTACAAAATAAAGTTTACTCTGCTGGAATTATTTCTTATGTTGTAGTTGGCCAAAACTGCTTGTGGTTCAATGACCTCTCCCTTTCCTTCGGGCTGCTGGCAGAGCATCCGCCACACTGCTAAGCTTAGCTGAGATCGTAACATCCCTTCACTAAGATTCTCTCACTGTCATCTTCCTCATTTTAGCTGTCCAGTATTAACATGTTCTCTCGATGTTGGCGTTGGCCCCTCTTATTTCAGCCTCCTCACTGTTGGAATCACTGGTGTGTACCGTCATGTTTGGTTCCTCCAGGAACTTGCACAAGCCTTTGTTTTCAAAAGTATTCTTTTATGAGTTTGTCATTCTTGCTGACACTTTAGTTCCCTAAGACTCCAGAGTAGCCTTCACACACTAACTTGTGGCTACAGAATGCCTGTTTGCTAAATAGTAGGTTACAGAACAGAATATTCTATTTTACATACTGTTGACTGCCTCAGGATAGTTTTCTTTTAAAAGTAGATGCCAGCTTTACTTACCTTTTGGCAATTTAACCTCTTAACGATAAGAGATTCTAGACTTGTATACATGTAAATATTCTAACAAATTACTATCGTGAATCTTGAAAGAAAGCAATTATGCCATTTTTAAATTTATACTATGGTAAGCAGAGAAAGTCCATAACAGAATAAATACATATGTATAGATTCTCCAGACTTCAAGAAAAGTAAAATGTAAAGTGTTTGAGTCTGTGCTTGAATGATGCATTATGAAGGGTAAAAAGTGTGAAGATAGATATGTATTTTTATGGATGTATGCACAGACAGGAAAAATGTAGGATCGAAGGATAGGGAGGGATGACTCAGTCCATACATTGCCTACTGTGCAAACATAAGGAGCCTAAGTGTGGGTCCCTAGCACCCACATAAAAGCAGATGTGGCACTCATTTGTGATGAGGGATAGGGACCTGGGGGTGGGGTCAGATGGATCCCTGGAGCTTACTGGCCAATCAGTGATCTACAAGTTTAGTGAGAGTCCTGATATTATAAAATGAGTGGGAGGGGGACTGGAAAAGGCATAGAGAACAGACTTAGAGCCTTCCCATGCAGGAGCACGTGTACCCACATGCATGCATACACATATACATACAAACATACATTTCCCCCTATCCTCATATGCAGAAGAGGCTCAAGGGTCTGGGGTGACTACCCTTGTCAAACAAACATTCTTTGTACCTTCTGATGAGTTGGATCTTTTAACAGATACATATTTGTGCATTTGAGAATGGCTTACTAATTGAAGAATTATACTGAAAAGATGAATTAATTAACCAGCAGGAAGTATGAAGGGGTCTCTAGAAAAACACTGTGAAATTCAGTTACTTTCTTGTCTCAGGAAACATGTTTAGCAATGTTTTAGATGAAAACTGAAGGCATGCCTATTAGATCTACATGTAACATAAATGCAGAAAGCAGAGCTAACACTGTAGATGGTGGAGTCTGCAGCTTCTACAGACTTTAACAAGTTGAGTTACACCTGTGGAGTTGGTGGAGTATACCTTTAGTCCCAGCATTCAGGAGGCAGAGGCAGGCGGATCTCTGTGAGTCCGAGGCCAGCCTGGTCTACAGAGCGAGTTATAGGAAGCCTCCAAAACAATACAGAGAAACCCTGTCTTGAGAAACCCTGTCTCGAAAAACCAAAGACAAACAAACAAAAAAGGTGAGTCACAAATGACCTGAATCAAACAGGTGATTTTAAAATTACCATTCATAGCTTTTTTTTTTACACAATTGCTTTTTTGAAAAACATGGTAGATGGTTTTTAGGAAAAGGTCTGAGTTTATAACATCACACAGTGAGATAAATTATCTTTACTGATCTTTTAGAGTAATCTATACTTTAAGAAGATGTTGACAAAATCAGACCATTGACAGAATGACAAAGAGGCTGAGGGAGGGTCTGCAACTAATTCTGGAGGAAAAGCCATTGAAATATTTGCTGCTTTTAATCCTTCTACACACAGAATGCTAAAAGTCAAATGCTGAACATTTTCTAAGGTCTGAAGTTTCTGGCCTGTATGATAGGGCATGTGTACCTGCTCTTGTTACAGAAAGAAAAGTACTGCTGAGTATCATGTCCACTCAAGAGAAAGGCAATGTGTAGTGATGAGAGAGAAGAGTGGGGCTCAACTTACTGCCCTCATTGTTGATCTTGTTCTAGGATAGCTTGATGTTGAGGTTTAAGCAGTGTGTTTCTAAACTGACCAAGAACTTGGCCTACAGCTGTTCCTTCAGTTTTTATGTCTTCATACTTTATGCCTAGAAGGTATCCACTTTTGTGCAGAAAAGAATATGAATGATTATGAACTTCAAACAAGTACCCTCTACTGTAGTGTCACTCTACATAGTACTTATGCTTTAGTAACTTAAGTTTATCAGTTCATGATAAGCATCACTTGTAAATCCCATTTGCCAAGAATTAAAATATCACTGTGATTTGGTGGCTAAGGTCCTTCCACTTGTGCTACCTCTATTCACTTATGTTTACTTTAGAGCGTCTCAACTGCTTCATGCTTTCCTTGAAAGCTGGAGCCATTTTCTGTCCACCATTGTAACTGAAAGTACAAAATAATAATTGACTAATATTTAATGGATGGATGGATGGATGATTGGAGGAACTGTACATGTTTTCTTTACAAAATGATGGTTTCAAAATAAATTCTCATATGAGCTCAGAGTAAATTAAAGGGAAGCTTACCACCAACAGGAGATGTGTTCACATATTTCTTTTAGGTTTTTGTCATTTTAACTTATAATGAAAATATACATTCCCTGTAATTGAGCCGAAGAGAAAAAACTGAATGGTGTCATATTCTGTTTGAGTTTGTTGATGAAACAGGAGCATATTCTATCATGCAATTGTTTTAGACAAGAATATTGTTTTGGTGCATTTTTAAAGATGGTCAGAGACTTTCTGCTCAGCAATTTCACCACATTTAGTAGTATTGCCTGTTGGTTGCATTTGGCAGTTTGTCATCTCCCTTTCTCGGGTGGATACTATGCATACAGAGGTGAGTGGCCTTATGTAAAGTTATGCAACCAGTCCCTGGATGAACTGGAAATAATACCTTTTCCATACATAATGCAAGTTTCTCCAGTCATCATGCCTTCCCTCTTCTAGGCAGACGCTCCTCATGGCTTAGACCCAGCCTAGTTTTGCTTAGCTGAGCAAGTAAATGCACTATTTTTTTATTTGCTTAAATAATCATCTGACACGCTCCTGAGAACAGATTTCTAATGAAGACCATTAATTCATACAAAGGCAGCTTCCTAAGTTGAAATAAATAAAATAATGTTACTAATGCTAAATTGAGAACCAGTGGTTTCCACTTCCACCAATAGACCAGATATGTTTCTGTGTGGTTCTGTAGCTATGGCTGCCCTTAGACACTCATCTATTCCCACGAAAGCTGGTGAGAACCACACACAAGCATGAGTAGGCACATACTATTTCTATATTTATAGATGCTTCAGTTTCCCAAAATGGGAAGTACTTTTGCTGGCAGCAAATATATGTCTGCTCACAGCTAGAATAAAAATAATGGAACTGCAATTTCCACATAGACATTGCTACACAGGCAGTTTAAATACCACGTTTTAAAACCAGAGGTCTGGTCCTGTGTAGTTTCTCCCATGGCAGGGAAACTGGCTTGGCATACTGAGTCATGGGAAGGGTAATTTTGTGATCTCTGTCCTTCCATACATCTGCCCCCACAACGCTTCGCATTCCCAGTCATCTCTGAAAGACTTAGCTCTGCATTCACAAAGGGAATGCTTGTACCTTACTGGGAAGAGTTCTGAAGGAATACAAGAGACTAAACTTCTCAAACAATAGCTACCACAACCCTAACAACATTGGAGGCCCAACCTTAAGATTTAATACTATCTCGGAGGAATGCAACATTAACTTCGTGTGGAGTCTGAAACTACAGTACTTGAGACCTAACCCTATGAAACCTTTTGTATTCAATGAACAAAGTTGGTCTTAACTCATCTACCCTCCTTCTCACCCACCATCCCCTCTCCCCCTCTCTCACCTACTTTTCTCTCCCTTCTTTCCTTATTTTTTCCAGTGCCACATCAAAACTAGAGCTTTCTGTAGATGGGTAAGCATTTTAACACTGAGTAAATCTACTCTGGAGCCACATTTTTAACTCCTAAAGTGATAAAGTAATTGTCATTTATTTTAGAATATATTGGAATATACCCAACTAACTCTATTTTCAATGATTTTACATTTTGCCACACCCCACATTATCAATATAACTTCTTTATACGGAAATACTTTAGACATCGCCCAATATCATTCCCCCTCTGCCACCAGGATAATCTCCACTTTCCTAAGTTGAGGGAAATGAACAAGCAATGAGTGACAAGAGAAGTGGTTCATGAGACAATGTGCTCTGTAATAATCCACCAGCCACTGGGTCTTCCCATGTGTTTAACGGGTTAGGGATGGAGTCAAGAGTCTGTAACGGCAATCTCTAATTGAGAAAAGGGAAATGGCCCTCTAAACGCTCCATTTTGCCCTTGCTTGCTCCTGTCCGTAAGTAATGGCACAACTGTTCCGAGTATTCCTCTTTAGTTTTATTTTAATTCAGTCTGTCATTAGGAAGGCTCCGCGCTCTAGGCCTGATGACTACTCTCAGTGGGAGGAAGCGAAGCCATTGCAGACTTGTGCTCTAGACAAGCGCTCCTTTATACAATGATGGGGCCTGCCATCCTAAATGAAAGGCCCTTTAAGGAGCAGTGAGGGCTTCTTTTAAGCAGACTGCTACCATGTGCTCGCAACCCTCCAGCACAACTTGCGATGATGAGACAGCAGTGTGCCCAGCTGCAAAGGACACCATTGTCCTCCTTAGCCTCCAGCAAACTGAGCCTTGTTTCAGTGAAAGACAGCAGCCTTTCCACAGAACGTTTAGAACTGGTCCCTAACTTTCTCAGCACAATAAACCAACTAAAATAAGGGGCTCATAGTACAGAATATAGAACTCTATCAGCTCCTTCCCCTAAGTCAACACCCACGGTGTCCAAATAAAAATTTAAGTCTTGTGCACTGGTATTTCAAGGGTTGATGATAAATAGGAGATCAGCTCATAATTAAGTGAGTGCCTATTGAAGACTGTAGGCTTTAAAACTGGTTTGTGAGGACTTGTGATACATTCGTTAATGTAAGGAGAGGAGAGGCTGGTGTCAGCTATTCAGTCTGCCAGAGTTTAAAAGAGTGGTCAATTGCAAAGTATAGGAAAGTACACTTCAAAAGAGAATCCTATCATGCAGTATTTTGGACAACCTGCGTCCAACCGGGTTCTGAAAGAGTTGACTTTCACGAAAGTGCCACCCCCAGCAGCAGGTAAAGGCTGCTGCACCGCACTTCATATACTTAAGATACACACTTTGAAGTGGAGAATTAAATAATCCAGATTAATATGGGGGAGGGGGACAAAAGCATGTTTACAGCCAAAATGTAAAAGTTAAAGGTCAAAGACTCCTTCATTCCCTGCTGAGCTAACTCAGGAAGCACATTTGTCTATGCCTTCCTGTCATAACAGGAAGAGAGTAACTTCTTCCTTCCCACAATGGCTTCAGTTTTACCTCCCAACTCCAATATTTTCTCCCTGAGGGCCTTCCAAATCAATCCCCACAAGACAGAAGGCAGGAGGCTGCCTCAGCTGTAGTTTCCAAACAGTTACATTTGTTGAAATGTTATTTAAATGTTAGTGATTTCTTATGCTAAACTGTTCCAATTTAAAATTAAAAGTCGAATTTTCCAAACACGTAATTGGTTTCTCTTATTCCCATTAGTGGTCTAACATATTTCAAGAGAAACACAAATACACACTGCGAATAGGGGAATTTTTAATTTTCAGTTTAATTATGTTATTTATTTTATTTTTGTTGTAGCTGTTACTTTTGGGAAAAAAATAACAAAAGCTTCCAAATATTTTTTCAAAAGTACAATGGGTTCTAAAGTTTAGAATGATGCTTTCACCATAAACTTGAAAACATTCCACTTTAAATGAATAAATTATGGTGCTAAAAGGAAGTTTGCCTGTGAAGGACATGGCTTTTTTCTTTGAATTCACAGTTTGGGAGAACTTTCTTAGTTTATGTGTTCTATTTGTAATGTTCATATTCTTAGTGTTGATTTGCCAGTAAAAAGAAAAAGTTACATTTGCTGTGTGCAAAGCAAGAAGAGGCTTGAGAAAGGGAGTGGTGGGAGCCTGTGTTCACAGACAAGCAGGCCACTTAGAAAGGGATGGTGTGAGCCTGTGTTCACAGACAAATAGGCCACTTAGGTTTTTCTACACAAGAAAACCTGGAAATGTTTGAGGTGCACTAAAGTATTCTTAAAACTTTTAAGTTGTTTATCTCTGAATAGAAATTATGTCAGATAACACAAATACGGAATGAGACAATAAAACAATTCTAGCATGTACTTAGTTTTTACATGAAGAACACTTTCCATTCAAGAATTTTAGCCTCTCAGATTTTCTGCAAACAAACAAAAAAGAATGTGTTGGCCATTAGTTGGGACAATATAATAAAAAATTTGTTCCCTTCATTATTTTAAAATTAATTTGTTAAAGAATAAGGATGCATAGGGCACTATCCAGTATGTATGAGTACAGCCTAAAATCAGCTCTGAACAATACCATTCTTAATACAATCACAATCCACCCACTTGCTGTATGTAGCATGGGTTGCAGAAAGAAAGAGCTAGAAGCCCAGGAAGAAGGAATTTTAGAAAACTTAAAAGCTATGAAGCCTGAGTCATTTTAATTTGTAAGAGGATTCTCTTGACTTATTGAGGGGGGGGTAATGCTGATTGTCTTTAACATGAGCTCGTTATTGCACTGGCAATTATGTGGGATTTTCTTTGCTGGCAAGAAACAAAGCGTCATACGTGAAGGAAGCAACGAAAATGCAAGGAATTTAAATATACATGCAAGCTTACTATCTTAGGCCCTAGAAATGCTACCTGTAAATACTTCCTTCTTATAGTTATTCACATATTTAGATGTCTTTTTGTAACAAGTTGCATAAATATATTGGAATTTACTCATGTTGGCCCTTTCAAAGTAGGAACACTGAAGAATTCATTAGAGGCATGAGCAAATAGTTTGTGGCTTACTTAGCATTCTGAGTTTATATACGTGGTTCTTCCTCATGGGACAGATTTCCAATTATATTTTGTTTGTAAAAATGAGTCATACGAAAACTAATTAAAAGTCCAATTGTTTCAAGCACCAAATTCAAAATGTGTAACATATGAAAAAGGCCAAGACGATATGGCTGCCTAATCAGTAAAGATCAAAGGTAAGAAAGACAGGGTAAATGAAGACGAGAGATTGAAATCATGGTTACCATATGCTTGAAGGCAGAAGTAGTAAAAATGGTGAAAAGGATTTTAAAAACATTTGGTCAATAATGCACATTTGAGAATTGTGCTACCACACACACAGGCCTTCAGAGACGCCATCCACCCACCATAGCCATAAGACCTGCTTTGCACATGCCTTGTGTGTGCGCGCACGCTTCCTTCGGGCCCACAGAGGCTACTGTCTGCAGCAACACTGCTCTGGATGGTTCTCTAGCAGCCTGTGGCCAAGGGAGCCTCTTTGTGTTCTTGCTCTACTGTTCCACTTCCCTCCTGACATTCTTTTACGGTAGAGCGCCCTTGGAGTGAAGACCCAGCAACTTTTCTTTCATATGCCACCCAGCACAGGAGCTGTTTTGATGGGAATCACAATGAGTGTAAGAAACAGTGGCTGTAGTTCCCGTATTGCGCACCTGCCCAGAAAGGCCATTCTCCAAGCTTGAGTCGTAAATAAAGCACCCCCTTGCTGTTCTTTCCTAGTTCTTTGATATTTTCATTCTCAGCCCACAAATGAAATCTTTGTTCTATATTTTCATAGTTCATGTTCATATTTCCATGCCTATTTCAGTCTGCCAGCGGTCTAAAAACTATGGCCCACTTGACTAACCTAGCCCGCCTTTGCTTTGTCAGTAAAGCTTTCTTACTGAGTACAGACACATATCCATTTAGATATTGTCTATGGCTGCTACTGAGCTCCATGGCTGAGTCAGAAACAGCATAGCTCATAACACAGTGTTTGCTACCTGGTTGTTTACAGAACACTTTGCTCATCCCTGGATGAGACTGTTATTCACCAGTGAATATTTTCTTTTGGGAATGATGCAGTTAAATAAAACTGTTGACTTAATAAATAGCATCCGGCTATAAAATAGGATTACTAAGGATTAAAGGGAATAATTTACATGTCATCCTTGGAAACTAATTGGTAATGACTTTCACTGAGCTGTCTGAATGTGTCTGTAAGATAAATTGGCAATTCATGTGTTTGCTGTACATATTAACTTGAGAAACTTAGTGAAGGTTAAGAATAAACTGAAAAAAAAGTGAAGTAAAAAAGATTTGAATTTTATCATTCCACAATTTTATGTTTCTAAATTGGATTTGGAGTTTTAGCTGTTGTCTACTTGTTGTAAAAGAGATAATAAAGGCAGAACTCAAACTGGTTTCTGTAGTACGCCAGTTTTATCTTTCTGAAACACAATGTGCAAATAAGTGCTGTAGTATTTCAGGGCCCACTCTGGGTTAGCATTTCTTTTCCTGCAGAAGAGTCCACACTATTCTGTATGTGCTCAAATACACAAATGCAAACGCAGAAAGAACAGCTTTCAAGAAGAAACGGCAGTGAGCCTCCATGTGAGGCCCTACTGGGCCACCCCAGTGGAGCAACTTCAGAAAGAGCAAAGCTACTGACATTTTCCTTTTCAGCGTGTGAATACGTGATTTAAAGGGAGCACAGGTTAGGGTTCCTCCGCACATTTGTTGGTTTCCATTATCAGAAGTGACCTACATACCTTATGCCCTTTTCCGGGTCGCTCTTTGGACCACTCTCACAGAAAAGGAGAGGTGAGCAAGACCAACCTTACCATGAATGACAGCTCTTTAAAGCTGCCAATAGTTACCTTATACAACCACTGAAGTATAGCTTAAAATACAGCAATGCCACTTTTATTGATTTACTTCAACAGTGTTGAATTAAAAGACTCATTGTACCCACAGATTGAGGAACATAATGCATTGACTCTAAATCCTACAGAATAAAAATAAAGGAATCAATCTTCAATACTTTCTAAAAAACTCAAATATTTTTCCCCTTCCTAAAGTTACTATGGCTTTTAATATAGGTAAGAGTATCCACAAGCGTAGATTGCCATAGCTGCATGTAGACACTGAAACTTGCTATCTAAAGAGCATAATGTGACAATTCTTGTATCTCTGTGGGAATGTTTTCTTTCCTTAGAATGCAGGGTGCATGGTAAAAGCCACACGATTCGACCCCCACCACTTTTCTTCTATCTTTATAAGTAACAAGAAGATATAATGAATCTCTCAAAGCTAAAAAAGGGCATAGTATTAATAAACTACAAAGGTTAATTCACATATTTTTCTTTAGCCAAACAGATTGTGTTCCAAATAACAAGGTCCCCACAGTCAATGGTATGTGATGTTCAATACTGCAGCTTTAATTTCAGTTTTGAGCTATAAATGAATATAAAATTGGGGTTTAATTCTAACATGGATATTGCTTTTTGTCTTGGCCTACAGCAATAGACAATCTGTATGAAAACACTGAGAGGTCCCTCATGAATTTTGTATTTTTCGTCATTTAATTCAATGTTAAGCTCAAAGCAATTCAAGTCCTGGGAACCTTAGAAGACATTCTAGCTTAGAAAAAAGGTTAATTAAAAAAAAAACTTGAAAAACCTTCCTACATCTTGGAAGCTCACTGGCTTTTTATAAAGAACCATCTATAGGGACAATGTAATAAATAATGATTCCTATTCGTTATAAGTTATAAGTGTAAGTAACATTCTTATGTTACAGGAGGGTAAACGGGGACCTAATGGAAGGTGAGTCATTATTTGGGAGTGTGTTGAGCCTATTCTGGACCATAAATGGTCAGCATGCATGGGGTGGAGTTGGGGGGACTGATTCTCCCCTCTCTTACGGCCAAGAACAGGTTCCATTGTGTGAAGGCCACTGTGGGTACCCAGGCGCACTATGATTATTCTGGAGGATTGTCACCTGATAGTCAACAATAGGATGTATCCAAACCACCTAGCTACCCTCACGAAGCCCAGCTCCTTTTTCCAGTATAAGGGAGTCAGACTGCAGGCAGGCACTCATGGTGCACGGTGCTTAACGCAATATTGAACATTTGATATATGAAGTCTTCAAAACTGACTGTGTCTTATAGACATTATCACTGGAGTTGCAGAAAAAGTGATAGTACCATGTTTATAAAATACAGAATTTAGAGAAAATGTGAGTTATCGGGATGTCCCTGTCTAGATGTTCTATGCAGCTAATACCTCCTGTGGGTGTTTTCTTTGTTGCTGTTGTCGTCAGTAGCATCTGGACATGTTTGGATTTACTTTAGTCCTTTGTGATGAAAAGAAAGCAAGTGATTTTGCAGAGAGGATATTTAGGCAATACTACAAACTTTAAAATGTATAACCACAGAAGGCCTGGTTCCTGTGAATATAAAAATATCTTTGTTTGATGATGCGTGCATTGTAGCAATTCTATGCTGGTTAATTCTTAATTACTAAACTATTCTTGTCGTACAAATACAAGTCCCATTTAAGTCTTGAGGCAGTGAAAAGTGAACAATCACACATCTTTAAAACATCTTCAAACAGTTAAGGTGATTTTTCTCTTCCCTGCTTTGTTTGCAAGAGATGACATCTTCAACTATTAAACTGGATACACTGAGCTCACAGAGCTCTGCTGATGGAGGTGGACAAGATGCGTTAGTACTGATGCAAAGGGTTGCCTTACTCACCTGCCTGTTCCGCTCATCCATGATCCTTGTGATCTGAATCTTTTTTCTCCCCATAGTCCCCGTGTTTCTTCTCTCTCTCGTCCCTGAAATTATGTATTTTTTCCTTCCTTTTCTTCCTCTTTCCTGTTTCCTTCAAACAAGTCTCCTTCTTTAGCACGTACACAGCTCAGTTCCCAAATCCTTGCATTCGTTCCTGCTGAACAGAAATGACAACTTAAACAACAGCTCCACAGCAAGCCAACTTCCTAAGAACTAGCATGGTCTTCCAACTCCATCAAGGAAATAAGCTGCTGGGAAGCAAACAAGAAAACAAATGAAAATAGCTGTTTGTTAAAAGCCCATGGCACATCACACACAGGAGCATATTCACAGGGGTGGATGCTTTTATAATAAAAAATAAGCTCATAAGTAATTTAAGAATCATTTAAGTGATGAAAACTGTGTTTTAAACCCCAACACTTGAAATGAACTGTATTTTTTGTAAAGAGCTTCTTAATATTTTTAATGAAATTAGGTGACAATTTCACCCTTCTGTTATGAAAAATTACCTAAATCAGAGAGTTAATGAACCTTTATATACCTGTGTATGCTAAGTAGGGCATCTAATTCATTTCTGAATGGAAAACAATCTCGTGTTTTGACAGCAGAGGTGATAACGTCCCTAGTTATGCAAATAGGATGGACAATTATGAAAATGCTCTTTGATATATGTAAATGCCAACTAATTTAAAGCTAAATCCT
Source organism: Mesocricetus auratus (assembly GCF_017639785.1). Lineage (NCBI taxonomy): Eukaryota > Metazoa > Chordata > Mammalia > Rodentia > Cricetidae > Mesocricetus > Mesocricetus auratus. Next base: position 34,219,681 of record NW_024429201.1, read on the forward strand.
TTAATCTTGTTTTAAGAAGATCACTACAGAGAACACAGGAAAAGCATATGGATGTTTCATCTGATGTTCAAGCGTTGGTTAGCAGTGAGAGCATTTCCTCTTGGAAGCCTTTAAACTGCCCATTAAAACAGTACTCAAAAATGATGGTCACTGGTAAAAAATAAGTGGTGCAAAAAATTAAAATTATTATCTCATTTGTAACTATGCACTTTTTAATAGTAGACCACCAGCCCTCTAAATTTAAATGTTTAAAAGAGACATATCATATCTCCTTAGGGAGTCAGACACACAATTACAGAAGCTTGATATTATATATCAGAGAGCTCTAGGTCATGAATTAAAATTAAAATAATGATTATCAATTACATGGCAAACCCAAAGAGCACAGAACATTAAAAGTCTATATTTTACTCTGTTTAAAATTATGTCTAAAAATATTTGCACATAATGAAAGTGAACTGCTATGAAATGGTAACTAACTAGGAAGCATCCTACAAGACTTGCTTCATTTGGAAGCAGCGGCTTCAATTATTTTGTCTCCTCTTACGTCAGTGGATACGACTGCTTTGCACACTGCTCAGTATTTCTCTGTTGATTCTTGTTAGTCTGTGACAGTGGACCTGAAAAATTCCCACATGTATTATGTAACACTATGCCACTGTCCTGGCTACTTAATAGATTATTTGGCTCTAGTTCAAGGTTCTTGGGACAGAAAAGGCTGTTAGATACTTGGTCTGATCCTCAGCCGCCTTTAAATTTCTTTATTCTTCGTCACCTTGGTAAATTTTAAAAATACACATTTAGGTACTTATCTAATTGCGGAGGCTATTATGATATAATTAGTTCTAGTGGATTAAGCACTACTTAATCACTAAGACTATCCACTCTCCTGTACCTAGTGTCTTTCTGCTACTAAACTGCAGCTTAGTTCAGCCTCTTGGCATACATATGTGAGTTACATCATGATTACAGTGTGCTTATCAAATTGATGACTCCAGTCACAGTTTTCAACGCTAGTAGCAGTTCTAAAGTTTTTTAAAGTTATATAAACAACACCCATTGACTGAGTCAAACACTCACAACCTTAAGATACTGCTACAAAACACCAAGATCACATACATGAAGAATTACAAAGCACAATACATCAAGCAGTCCACCCATTTAACCTTACAAATGGTCTTAAAATTCACACAACTGGGAACCTTTTCTGCATTTCCTACAATCTTACCGAAGAAGCAAGCAGCAATCCAGAATGGAATTTCCCATGCACGTGCAAGACCCCAAGCAGACAAGCAGGCTTTCTCCACCACAGAAAAAACAATCCAGGAACCCCAGGAAAAGCCTCTGGGCGAATGCCTCTTCCCTTGTCTTAGCAGAGGCCAGAGTCGCTATCGGCTTACAGGACTATGCCTGCCTAAGCCTTACTCACTTTAGGTGGAAGGTCAGGGCAAACAGATTAGAGTGCAGGGGCAAGGCAGACAGGAGGTCACCCGCTACAGACCTTGATTCAAAATACATACGCCCACGCAAGTGGGGAGACACTGGCAAAGAAGACTCTCCATACAGAGTGTGCTCCTGACCACCAGACTCAAAGAAAAGTCTTCTGCATCACCACAACTTGGAAGGAAGATACTGTTTAGAAAGGGCCAGTGACATTCTTTTTTTAATTCTTAAAACATAATGGGGAATCTTTTTTTCTAGAAATGCACATGTAAATGTATTAGCATGCTTCTCTGTGCATGCATACACATGCACATAAAATGACTGGTGAAAATGCCATTGAAAATAGTCTCCATTCTAAAACATGCCAGGTAGCAGAGAGAGATGGAAAATTAAACCCAATTCAACTTTAATTTTGTTTTCTGTATAAGGACAATATTCAATTTAGTAACTGAAGTGTTGCTTTCTAAACATTCATAAAACGCGCAATTGTATGAAGCTCACACGCAGAATAGCAAGCAGCAATGATGTGACAATGTGTGTGAGATGTCCCCACATTTCAAGGCTATCTGTAAAAATTCAAAGAACTGCGAAGGCCAGCACCAGTGCACAGCTTTTTTTTAACTTTTATTTTTTTTTTAGTTTAACTACTTATTAACCTGATTTTTGCACAAAAAACTGTACTACATGGTTGTTTCAAGTATTAATTTTCATGAGGGCTAGAGAAAAAGATTATTATTACCATAGTAACCTGTTTGGCTGTCTCACAGGTATGTGAAAAAAAGAATATTAATAATTAAACTACATATAGCAATGCTTCAGTCACAGTGAGAATTTCTATTATACATAATCAATCATAGAGGCTTATTCTGGACACCACAGTGTTCACTTGAAGAAACCATCCTTGGAAAATGACAGTTACATGTAAACAATCAAAACTTTGAAGAAGGAAAGGAAAGGAAGACTATGCAGTTACAGTCTGCCCTTTTTCTTCTTTTGCCAACTTAAATAAAAAGGTAAAATCTGCCCGCTTACTAAAAAGGGGAACTTCAGTACGGCAGACTTCTGTTCACTTGGAGTTAGCCGTAAGCAGACAGACGAAGGCAAAGTGGTTTGAGGGCCACACAGTTCCTTCTGGACAGCTAAAGATCATTCCGCCACAGACTCCCTCATTTGCAAACAAGCCAGCTTGATTGACACGCACCTCCCCCACTTCCTTCTCCCACTCCTCTTCTGCCCTCTTCCCTTCCTCCCTCCTTCCCTTCAGCAAATCCCTCCCAGTAACAGAGAAGGATCTTACAGAATGGCAGGAAACACGCACAGACTGGGCAGGGAAGGATGTGATGTCAGCAACCGCGAACAATAAAAGGTGTAAAGGTGCTTCCTTCCCTAAACTGCTCCACAAGTGCAAAATGGGAACCAAAACTCTCCACTTCCTTCTCTGAGCAGAGCAGGCTGGTGTGCAGCACACCCCACACGCGGGCCTCGGAGCGGTTCAGATAAAGGACACGGAGGGGAAGGCAGAGCAGAGGCACAAAGTGTCTAATTTCTGTCTTTCAAACACCGAGAAGAAGCCGTCCCCGTTCTAGGTTAAGGTTTGGTTGCGATTGCCTTAAACAATATATATAAGAAACCAAACAGACCCAAGTTGGCACGGGTGAAGCAGCAGGCGCATCTCCCTTACCATCTACCATGCCTTATCCAAATTACATTATCTAGTAAATGTTGCCACGCACTTTGAATTTACCCTTTGAAGCCAATGAAGGGATCTCTATGAGCAAAGAAACAAAACACATGATTTATAACTTTCGGGAAAGAACTGAATCACGATGGCAGTAAACAAATGTTTGTTGGTAATGTGCATTGATTATTTATTTAGTTCCGCACTGAAAAAGAAAGATCAAGTAGTGAGAAAATAATTCTTGTTACTGAGGCTCTCCAGGTACCTTAAAAAATTCAATTAGTAATCTAAGTGACTAACACAAACTTTCAGTCTATGGAGAAACTATTTTAATCTTATCACTGCTTGGCTCTTTCTAACATGGAAATGGCAGTCTACCCTAAAGTTTCTGTAGGAAGAAAACCACATAGCAACTGGATCTGAGTCATCATCAAATTTCAATCGCCTTCCCACAACACTTTGATTTAGAAATTAAACATAACCTTCAGTTACGTGTTTTGATCGCAGAGTGAGACTCCCATGCCACATTAAAAGATGTGGGAAGAAATTAATTCTCTGCTGCTAAAATTACTTTTGCAAGGCATGTATTTTGTTCCAGTAAGTACAGTGCAGTCACTTAAACAAAAACAGGCTATGGACAAGGCTAAAACATTAGACGATGCATTGTCAATTTGCAAGGAAGGAATTGTGGATTTCTTTTATTCAGGTGGGCAAGTAACAGTTCCACTCACTCACATTTGCTTAGCATCCTCAGAAAAACATGTTTTTGTAAAATGCAAGGCCGTAAATTAGGCACACCGTGTTACACAAGAAATAGGATTGTTAAATCAGTGAGAGCCCCATGTACAGCAAGGGGCATCAGGATGCCTGCCCTGACTCTGCAAACCTGTGTTTGTTACTGACTCAAGTTATTCAGTGATTCACTACCATTTCAAGTGGAAAGCTTTGCTCATTACTTGCATTTAGATACATTAAACTTTCTACTTTATGGTTTGTTTCAAAGACATATGAGGCGTGCAATTATACTTTGGTTAAAAAGAACTAGCAGAACGTACCTATTTTCCCTTAAGAGCTTCAAATGAAATAACCCAATTATTATTCTTAGTAATGCTTGACTGTGTGATTAGAAGTATTTCTCTGGTCCTGAAAATCACTCCTTTTTTTTCTCTAAGTTTATCATATATTTTACAGAATGGAATGCAGTTAATTTTAAAGCCACATAGCCAAAGCGCGTCTGCCTGGGAGTATAAAGGGTTGTTCTTTTTCTCTAGATAAACACCACTACACCAAACCTTCGTTTCCCAACTGATCAAATTTAGCAACCCTATGGTGAATTCTAAATCATCTTCAAGTGTCAATATCACAGAATTACACATACAACTACAACTGGCTTAAAAGAGAAGTTCTTACTTCTCTGTCCTTCCTGCTACAGGACATCTGTAATTCCTTCTGTCTGGAATGACCCCCCCCCTTCTGTGTGTACTCACCTCTTTCTCGTGTCTCAGTGCCAGTTTCCTAAGGAAGTGCTTCCCTTGGATAAGCTCTCAGAGCACCAAGTCCCTCTCCTTTACAGTACAGGGGAGGGGAGGGTTATCACAAATTAAGTCTGTAGTCCCAGGATCCGGCCTAGCATCGAGTAAGCAGTAGGAACTAATCACTACCCATCGGTTAACTGAACTCTATTTATCAAGGTCTGTATCCCTCATCTGAGGTATTCACTAGCTGTTTTTAATAACCAGTACTGAGGAGTTTTTCTCATTTTGCTTATACACAAACAAACTGGCAACCCTGGTTAATCCTTTATCTTGTTGTACAGTATCTCATAGGTAGAATAAGAATAATTTACACAGAAGTGAAAGGTAAATGAGTCTGTGAATTAGGAGGCTGGGAGTCTTAGACACCAGGTGACTGCAGCCTGATGATCAAATCTTGCCCTTACAGTTTCCATGTCCCACCTCAAACTGGGAAAATAATTTTCATTTGCAAAACGGTTTCAGTCTCATTAAATATGACACTACAGGGAGTGCAGGGTGTATAATAGTGCCAGGAACATGGATGACCTACACTGGAAAGTTAGTTTTCATGTATAAGCTATGGAGTAAGGTTAGTAGCAAGAGAACAATGTCATCCTCCGCTTCCCATAGTACTTCATTTACACCCAACAGCAAACGTTAAATGAAGGAAAATGTACACTGTCATACAGATTAAAGACTTTCTCTTAAGCATCAGACATGGAAGAGCTTCAGGCTGCAAGAGTAGAAATAACTAGGGAAATACATCAATTTCCCAGTGACCACAGCTGCTGGAAACTCTATGTGAGTGCTTCTAGTCCTACTTTAGGATCTTTCCCCAAGGACAAAAGGAGATGAAATGTATGTCAGAAATATAATAAGGCTAGAACGGAGCTCATTTTGAAAACCCCTGCAATTAATTTAACAAGAGGGCCTAACCTGCCGTTATCCCTTCCATAGGTCGTCATATTTACACAGCTCCAGAATTTAGGAGCAACATATCTCCAGACAACTGCACAGCACTACAAACAGTTTAACAAATATAAGGAAACACAGCTTCCCTGTCACAATTATCCATGCCACACTCTGCCTTGGACATTTCCCCTCACTGCAGTTAAGCTGGCATCCTGCATTCTCCAAGCCAAAATAAACTCCAAATAGTCTACATATGTCAAAAAGACTCATACTCCTCAACGACAGGACAGTTTTTAGTATTTCCGTATCAGATTATGTAATGAATGCAGGCTTCCACAATGTCTTTGTTTTCCTAAAGTTTTAGAGCAGTGCTGCTGGCACACATTTCCAGGGGCCAGTTAGGGCTGTGGCAAGTTTTCCCAGGAAGGTAAAGCTGGTGCCTTCAGCAGGAAGCTAGGGCTACTATGTAGCATCACACATTAGGCTCTGCACTCCAGCTGTGACCCCTCATAAGCACATGCAGCTGGATTTCGTGCTGCTGTTCCTGAACAAAGCAAGTAAAGCAGTGTGCATCTCCAGCAGTGAAACTACGTAGTCAGTCTCCAAAGCCAGCTCAGCCAGAAGTGGTACATATTGCTAACGTACATTTTCATCTTATTAGGGTAAAAATCAAATTCTGAAGCATCTTATGTTCTCTTAGGGAGACAAATGTTATTTTTCTCAGTCTTTAGTGTATTACATTTAATGATTGAAAAGGAAATATTCTGTAACTGTTTTCTTCTTGGAGGCTTGTATGTGTTGGGCACTTCTTTCAGATTTGGGTGTGTGTGTGTGTGTGTGTGTGTGTGTGTGTGTGTGTGTGCATAGCATGTGGGAGAGCACAAGTTGGTCTTTTAAAAGACAGAGATAAAACAGTGAGTTTTGAGATACCTGAGTAATCTAGCCAGTACAAAAATCAGTAACTGACATGAATGGTTAACAAGAAAATGTAACTGAAGATTGTATTCCACTCCTTACATTAAATGATCAAAATAATGTGCTCCTGTTATTGTTTTCTCAAATAACTCAATGCTCAAATATGCCTTTACAATGGGAAGACACACTGTTCTCCAGCCAGAATTCTTCTTTTAATAAAAAATACTTGATAAATCATCTGGTATTTAAGCTGGATGTCACCTATTTTAATTTGCAAATCAACTTTAGGTAGTTATTAAAGTTTACAGGTGAATATGTGTGCTTTTCAGACTGCCATAAAGTTCTCTTAAGATGCTGATGATACTTGTGACAATATTATATATGGCTCAATATGGAATTCAGTGATTCATCAATTTTTCTCTGTCTCTTCATCTCCTTTATAGCATCCTAATCAACCTAATTAAGGCTTTGTTCATCTGAAACGCCTGATGACAATTTGTTTAACTCTACCCCACTGTGGTCTTCTATTAACTCTGATCTTCTGACAGCAATCACTAAATGATCCCAACTGGCCCCAATTAAGCCACATGGCTTGCGGGCTTCCTTACAGCCAAGTGCCAAGCTCTCTGTTTCATTTACACATTGTTCTTTACCTTGGTTTATTTTCTTAAAGCCAATTAAGTATGTGTCTTATCAAGTGGAACTAAATGTCCTTGTATAAGCTGGCTCAAGACAGACTGCATAGACTGACTTAACAGTCCTACTGCAGGACCACACAGGGCTTACAAAGCCAACGTGTAGATGTGATAGCATGAATGACAAAGACAGTCTGAAATTATTTACTTGTGCTGAAGACGGCTCCCCATGCACGTTCTCAAAATAACAAACACCTTTATACAGGTCTGGTTAATATCAGCCAACATTAGCTTTTCATTTGTATCTGTATTTGGAAGTTGAGGTTGACTCTCTTTGTTTTTAAGCGTTTAAATTTATTTTTTTATTTCTGTCTTTTTTATTATTTTAAGCAATACCCAAGTAACACGAGGCTAACGTTTTTTAACCTTAATTTCTGCTCTAATTTTTTCACATATGCTCAGTTGTAAGCCCTGTAATGATGTTCCCAGGCCTTTCTGTGAACACAGGTAGCCTCAGGATTTAGAGCTTATTGGCTGTGCATTACCCCCAGGGAAATAGCTGATTAAAACCAGCCTCCCGAGGAGCAGGGAGCCTATTCACATCTGGCTCTGTTAACATCTGGCTCATCTTATCTAAACTCCTGATGCCTATATGGAAATCAACCTCTGGCTTTGGCTTGGAGAACTACAGTTTATCTAGAGCTCTTTATGTGAGATGCTGAGGCAGAAACAGTTAAATTAATCCCAACACCACTAATGTTTGGTGCAGGCACTGAAGACCTTAATCAATTACCTTGACTAATTCCCCATGATTATAGACAATGCAGTGCATTTTTGTATCTGTTCTAATTATAGCTATCACTGATCATCTGTTGGTATTTGATACAAGCTATCTGTCACAGTTCTCAGAGCAGATGGATTAGAACATTTCTGCTCATCTGAATCGTACATTAAAAGTTGACACTAGGACAGAGAATTGGAAGGGCTGTTATACATCTTATAGGACATTAACATTGATGAACATGTCATTGTTTTTATGACTTGACTGGTAGATATAATGTTGAAGAAAAAAGGATATAATGAACAACAGAATTTGCAACATTCCAATATAGTTGTCAACACCTAGAAAACCACTTAAGTACAATTTCTTTATAACAGCTGATTATCTACTTCATCGTCCCTGTATAACTTACTTCCCTCAAAAGAGGAACATTCAAAATGTCTGTTACAAAATGCTGATGACGTAGAAAACTAGTCAAATTCACAACTGACTGACTTAAAATGTGTAATAAACGCTCTGAAATGTCGGTAAAGCAAAACAGACACTGGGCTGTTGTATTATGAAATATTCTTCACTGTATTATAGTAATCTCCAATAAGATTTGATGTTAATTTTAGAGCATGTGTCTGCTAAAAAGGGCAAACCCTGTAACAGATTTAGTACAAAGAAGCTGAAAATATCCTGTGGAAAAAAAATCTGTAGCAAAATCAGCCAGCCTCAATCCTGCCATTACTCAGCATCGCAGTGACGCGCGGGTGTTTGTAGTGGTTTGAGGAGCCGGCAGGGGTGGAAACTTGACGTACTCGACTCCAACATGATTGCAATTGAACCTCATCAAAGTAAGAGCTCATAATTTGTCACAGAAAACAGCCAATTAACATATGTTAGAAAAAGGCTTCATAAAGATAATATATGATTAAAGACCCAGTGCAGCTGTTGAAAATCAAAACTATGCATTTAAAAAAGGAATCTCAGCCCAAGCTTCTGTATGGTTAAACTGATAATGGCTACTATGATTTTTTTTCAAAGTAGAAAAATATAATTACAGTACTTCTTATAAGTTTGGGGTTATGGCAAGGGAGAGCTGGATACCGTGGCAGTATTTACCACGCCTTACTCATTTCTATAAATAGTTGGAGCTCTTGCCAAAACTCTGTAGTTACTTTGTTATAGAGCTATTTTAAAACACAGACCTTCATTGTGAGCTAAATGGCCTTCAGGATGCTCTTTGTAGTTACTGCATTCCTCTCAGAACTGTATCCTTCCTTTATCTGTGCAAAACTCCAGGACAACCAGACTCTCAGCACTGCCAAACACACCAGGGCTGTGTAACACACAGATTTAACACTTCAGAGTTTTTGTCAGGAGTGGTGGTCAGCTAGGGCGCCAACAGACTTCAGAATTTCAGGAGGATGCAGCTCCAGCCCTCAGCCATAGATCTGGAGAAGGCTGATTACTGTAACACATTTGGAGCATTCTGATAGCACATTTTAAACTAGACTTTAACTTGGACTACATAAAAAAATAAAATTCTAGTTTAATTGTCATTATGCACGGGACACCATGAGCCAAAATTATGGTGCTGAAAAATGCATGAAAATGACTGACTGTTAGCCACAGAGACCAACAGGCATGAATCAGGATAGCTCAATGCCAGGGCCATCACTGGGAATGCAGCAAAGAGGGTACAGCTCCACGAAACTTATACTTCCATCTACTGGGACACATGTCAATACACAAGCTCTAACATTATGATGACTTAGATAGACAACTCCTAGGGAGGAAATAATACAGTGCAGCAGGCTAAGGGTGAGTTAGTACAGAAGGGAGGTGGGAGTTTATTCAGTAGCCTATTAGGACAGTGTTACTTCGGAAGACACAGGGAAGATCTGAACCACTTGGAATGAGGTGTATGTGACTATGAACACACCCGTCATCTCCTGTCACAGGTGTTGCAAACTGTCAAATTATAGTCTCCTGAACTTTGGTGTCCTCATCTAAATGGTGGAAATAATAATTTACTCATTCTATTACATGAAATAGAGTCACACTCACCTGTAAAATTCCTTTGAGTTTAATAAATTAATTGTGTACACTTGTCTTTAATCACTGTGCTATATAATTTAAAGAAATATAGTCCTTTAAAGCACCAAGAAGACTGAAGTCAATGGCCTCTAACTTTAAATCAATTGAATTCAATGACACTTCTTTCCTCAACATGCAGATCTTTTATGAAAACACCCCTAGCTGTCTGAGACATTTCTTAGTAGCATCAGTTCATTTTTCAATTATGAGTATGGAACACTATGAACAGTATGACAATATACTTAACATTTCGGTCAATGCAAATCACAGTATTGTATAATTTTTTCTCTTTGTGAGTAAGCAGGCTTACAACATTATTAGTGAAACTTGGTTACTTGTTGAGGTGATTTGTTTTCTCTTTCAGAAGAGAACCACTGTTGCAGTCAGCAGAGTTTTGATTAAGATCTCAGTAATATCTGAAAATTCCAGTGTTTCCTGTATTGGAAATACTCATGTATCTTTGGGTAGCCCATCTAATGAGAGATGTTACATAGCCTAAAGCCAAGCAGGTTAATTTCCAACTAGAAATGAAAAGACAAATTGAATTTTCCACTACTTTTTAAATCAAAGCATTTTAATAGGAAAGAAAAAACAAAATTGAAGGATTATGACTAAGTTGATAAGTATGAAGTCAGAGTAAAGGAAATTGATTCACTTTAATTTTAAAAACGGTGACACAGAAACTTCTAAAAGAACTACATTATATTAAGGGATGGATGAATTTTTTCCTTTGCATTGCAACTTTAAAAACTGTAAGGTATCCATTTTTACTGTCCCCCTCCTCTCAGTTTTTGGAGGTTGTTGTACAAGCTTGATGCTTTCTTATCTCATGAACTTAGTGAGTTTCAAACCACGTTACACAACTTGCCATATAGCCTAAATTAACACTTATTGTAAGGTCAAGGGTTCTAAAGAAGAATTGCAAACTTAGAGCAGTTCTTAAGTGACAAAACTATAAATCCTCCCGTCATGAAGTAAAAATATTTTTGAAAAGCATACAACATTTAACTTTATGCTCAGTGCTAACCAATATTTCACATTGCATTTTCTCCTTTCTTCCCTATCTAGTAAAGTGACCTTTCAGGTACATTTACAATGCCCTCAAAAGCCCGTCACAACTGCATACAAAATAGGCTTGCAAAAGGAGTTGCATCTCTTACTTGTAGCTTTCCCACTCCAGTTTTTTTTCATTTCATCACCTTTCTTTATCTCCTTTTCCACATGTTTAGAACTGAGGGGATATGGCAAGTGAAACTGTCAAAGAGCTAGGAATAGAGGTGTCCTCAGACAAGCAAAATGCTTCCTCTATAATATCCAGGCAGGGATTGAGCAAACACACTGCAGAGGAGAGGCGGCGCCTGGGCCAGAGTTGAGCGGAGACAGCTCCTGGAGCCCAAGGCTGGCAGGAGGCTCCTTATCTCCGCATGTCTACACATTCTGTCCCAGGCTGTTTTCAAGGATAGCTCAAGTCATCCTTGGTAGATAATACTAAATGGAAAGTATTACAGTACTTCCCCTGTAGAAAAAATAGTCTGCTGGTAGAGATCAGAAACGACTAAATTGAGTGGTTATCTCAGTCCAGTTCTCTCTAATCTGTAATTTAAAAGAAAATACTCATAGGTATAGTCAAGTCATATCACCAAATTTACATACACTTCCCAAATAGACTCCAAAGACAGTGTCCAGTAGCTGCAGGCCCTGTCTAATTTCTCTGTCCAGAACCCCAGAATATGGAGCGTTTCTCAATTTATTTGGGTGATCCTCTGACAACACTATCTTTACATAAAGTGGTAAGCTTCCTCCCTCTGACAGGTGAGCAGCTCCCACTGAAAAATGATACTCAGATGCAGGACAGTATAGTAATCTTTATCATGACGAAGAAATGCAGAAAGAATGGAAAATAATTATTCTCATATCACAAAAAAGCACACTTTTGAGATATATATAGGAAATAGCTGCTTATTTAAACCAAAAGGGTAAATGAATATTGGGTAATTAAAAGAATGTAATTTTTTTCCAAAACACAAAGAACTGAAGGCAAAGCAGTAGAGTTTGCATGAAGAAACTGCTATCTAGAGCTCACTTGGCTTCTGCTACTCACTAGCTGCCTGCCTGTTAGCCAGGCAGCAACTTCAACTATCATTTTCTACAGGCACACAAAGCCAGCTGAGCTCTGTTTCTAGGACACCATTCAAGTGCCTAAACACTACAAATTAAAAACCCTATAAAAGAGTAGAAAACAGTAGAGCGATAATAAGGTTTAATTTCTGGACAAATCTCTGTTTTCTCATCTTTTTCTTCTATTAAAATATTTGTTCACTTCCTTCTCAAGCAATATAGGCAGTTAAGATGAAGGCCCCATTCTGTACTTGAGGCAGTTAATCACGTTTTGAAGTTAATAAATAGGCAACAACTAAGGAACTTCAAAATGTGAAGGCACTAATGCTTGCATCCACTCAGATGGCTCACAACAGCCCTATAGAGATGGCGCCATTTGCATTTTACAGAGAAAAGGTAGGAGGACAGAGAGGCTAAGCTTTTGTAGAGCCCCCACAGTATTTGAGGTTTTAATTTCCGCTCAAACATAAAATCTAGTCTTGGACTCAGTGCTTGAATTACACTCCCTTTTACCTTGCTGTAAGGTCAGTTTCCACATTCTTCTTGCTTCTGAGGACAAGGTCTCACTATGTAGGTCCTGGATGAACTGAAACTCACTATATGGACCAGGCTGGAACCCATCTCATAGAGATTCACCTGCATCTGCCTCCCAAAGACTGGGATTAAAGACACGTGCCACCGTGCCCGGCTTCTAAGAACATTTATAAAGTTAAAGTCAGCACAGAAAATGTGATGTTTGGAGGGATTATATCCATATTCTCTTCTTTTAAAATAATTTTTATTTTTGTTTTATGTACATTGGTGTTTTGCCTGCATGTGTGTCTGTGTGAGGGTGTTAAAGTCATAGAGTTACAGACAGGTGTGAGCTGCCATATGAGTGTTAGGAATTGAACCTGGGTCCTCTGGAAGAGCAGCCAGTGCTCTTAACCTATATCTATTGGCTATTCCCACCTTGCGCATATGAAGGAGTCTAATCACCATGAGAGACAGATAAAGATACACAGATATGCATGTGTTTACACAGAAGAAAATCTAGAAAAATGGGAGCCATCTTGATAATGGAATGGAAGGGTTTTTTGGCTTCCATAAATCCACTGATTTATGACAGTTATCGTGTCTCCAAGGCTTGAGCAGGCATCTGGCTCTCCTATAGACTAGCACTTTGAGTAGGTTTCTAAGTCAGACCTAATCGGTGCTCACAGTATTCTGCCTGATGCCTGGCTCCTTGATGCTTATCTTGATCTTTCTTCGGCTGTCTGTGTGTTTCCTCTGCCTTCATCTCTTCCAATAACTGTCTGCTATAATACTCCTCTATTTGCAGTGCAGTTGCTACCCCAGAATTCACAGTTATCCATTTCTTCAGAATTCTATGTGTTCGAGAGCTCTAAGTCTAGTTAGATATTTCTAGTACCTAGTTCTACAATAACATTATTTTAGGAGTAATTTTATAGCGATCAGCTTTATAATACACATATCTAATAAAAATTAACTGACAAAAGTTGGTATATTTGGCAATATGATTTTGAGTTATTGAAAAATCATGCTTTGTTGCATTATACACGCTTGTTTCATACAGTATATTATATGGTCTTGTGTTTACAAGGTCTATAGAGAAGGAAGAAGCAAAATCTGTAAATTTTCAGTATGTGTCAGCCTTTTCCCTATGTTCACAGACAGACTGCAACATGGTGTAGATAGAACAAGCACATACATATTCGTGTATTTATATATGCTATTGTACTAGTTAAAGGCAACAGTGGGTCAGGGCTATTGAAAAATTCTATAGGTGATACTAGTATATTCTAGCCAAGGCTGAACTTAATGGAAGATGTCAACTGAAAGTTCAAAATGGCTGCCTCTTTACTCCATGTACTCTAAGAGTACTTTTAGTCATCAAGAAATCTTTACATTTCTAGGTCAAAAAGAATGGTCCTTCAGGATATGACAGACTTTGGAGATTCCCCCATGAAGGGCCTCACCCTCCCTGGGGAGTGAAGTGGGGATTGGGTGGGGGGTTGGGGGGATTGGAGGGCAGCAGGGGAGGAGGGGAGGGAGAGGGAGCTGGGATTGATATGTGAAACAAGATTGTTTCTAATTTACATTTTAAAAAATGAAAAGATTAGTCCAGCTGGTAAATACTGCCTTTCAAAGTGAAAGAAGCCCTGTAATAATTTTTATAATAGTGTCCCTGACCTATAGATGCATCTAGTAACAAAAGTGTTTCAGAAGGAAAAACATTGGCAAGCGTTTAATTACACTAGGAAAATGGACACTGTCGTTAAGTAACTAGTTGATACAATAGCTAATTGCATCCTTGAGGATTCTAAAATTTCCAGATTGTATAAAAGGTTTATATTTTCTATGCTATAAACTAGAGAAACAACAAACACGGCAATACTTATCAAGTCCTTTTTAAAAATTAGCTGACATCAATATTTCTAAATTACCAGGTAGAATTTGAAAATAGGAATTTCTCTTTTCTTAAAATGGAGTTTTATAAGAAAGAAAAATTTGCCAAGCGAATTTCACAGTGGAAATATATGTATGTATGTATGTATGTATGTGTTTGTGTGTATATGTATTTGTATATGTATATGTATATGTATTTCCATTCAGTCCAGGTGAGTGTAGACACTCTGGGTATTAAAATTGGCAGCTGTGGACTCAGTCAAATCCTCTTTCCCGCCTTCAGATAAAGCCATACAGAAATTTTCACAAAGATTCCACCTCTCCTATTTTTAAGACCTTCCGGAAAAGGAGCTACACAACCTTCCTCAGCAAACTATTTTGATGTTTCACAGCTCTGACCCAGGAAATTCTTCCCCTCTGTTAATCCCTCAAAGAATACTTTGCCATCACTCCTCTTGTTGGCCCCCAGCACGTAGAGCAACCTTTGGCAGATATGTCCTTCCCTACACTTGAAGATTGGATTGAATTGCTCCTATTCTCTTAACCTTTATTTCAATTTCTTTCCCCTAATTGTCAAAGTTCTTCCTTTCAAATTATGTACTTGCCTTTAGTTGGAGAATCCAAAAACATACATAGTCATAAAAGAAAAAAGACTTTCAAGCTGGGTGTGGTGGTGCATGCCTGTAATTCCAGCATTTCAGAGGGTGGAGGCATGAAGTTGGAGGCCAGCTGAAGCTCCACAGCAAGACTGACTCAACGCTCCCCCGACTCATTTAACGCACTACTGACTGCCTCACCTATTTTAATTTTGCATCATTTCCCTTGCCAGACTGTTTTCAGCCAACTCCTCCATCCCATCTTTCAAGACACTCTAATTGCACAGGATTCTTTAGCCCTTTAAAGTTATCCCCTACAGTATTGATTTCACTACTTCTGTAGCTCCCGCTAACATTTGTGTGGTTGGGAGGTATTTTCCCCTGATGGATGAGGTTGTCATCCAGAAGAAAATCAGGAATCTTGGAAAACCGAGGTTCTGTCTATTACTTTTTCTCTGTGCCTCATTATTAATAAAGAAGAAAGTCTTCCTGTCGAGTAATCACTATTATCAAATGATGCTGTATCCTTTTCTGTTTGTGCTCCGTGTCTTAGAATGGAAACCACACAGACTGGATTTTAGATTTTGGAAAGAAGAGAGCTACTGACTGGGTCATCTTTTATTTTCTTGAAAACAAACAAACAAACAAACAAAAGATATGATACGCTATGGTAGTTATCCACTAGGTTTTATTCAAAACTTCATTATGCCAGTAGCTTGTGAGTTAGGAATGACAGTAATAGCAAAAGTTCCAGCAAAGGAGAAGACCTTAACCAAACCTGCCCAGGAGGGATGCCATGAGATCTTCACTTCTTAGTGTCACTCGCTTCTGAATACTGCTCACACTTCTGTTACATTGCATGTGGCCAAAAACACAAGTTCATGTCACTGATCAATGAAGGTTAAGAAACAAATCAAAGCGACACTTTGTCCATCCCTAGTTCAGAGACATTTTTAAAACGAATTGCTGTTCCAGGGATAGTTCTGTGTGATACAAGGATGAGTGAACTGGCAATGGTTTCTGCGCTCATGGAATTCACAGTCCTGTACTACTGGTCTATGCTTATTTCCCTTCCAGGTCAAAGGGGAAACACTTATGGTGTTGGCATTTTGGGTGAAACTAAGTACTTTTATAAAATTTTCCATTCTATATCTGAATTCAAGCCTTCACCATGTCTCAGAATGCTCATTTCCCCCTATTTTAATTCTTGCCTTTCTCTCAATTCTATTTTACGTGCACTTCTCCATTCAGAGCCATCTCCAGAAACCCAAGCACTCCTTCCTTTGTCACACTTCTGAGTGAAAAAAGTGAATTCATGAATAAAGGCAATGTGATTTCATGTTTCCTGATGTTGTGTAACTGAGTGATCTGTGACAGTAATATTTAGAAATTTCTATTATATTCAGGTGAGAGCGAGTGATCAATGACTATCATATAATAAAAGATAGTGGATTGCAATGGAGTACAATCTCTGACATCAATCACATAATGTAAAGTAAAAGATACACAATGAGAAAAAATCTTTTTTTGAGAATTTATGAATACAGAATAAATCGTGAAATTACAGTAAATAAACAAGTGGGAAATACAGGGATAATTTCTTTGTCACAATTTTAGTTTTCATTAAATGTGTTGGAAAAAACTTTCAGGAGGATGAAACAGTGAGATAAAACAGAAAATATCTGTGTAGCTAGGTGTTTGTCATAGTGTCAAATGTCTAGGTAAAACTTTCATAGCATGTATGAGAGTCTAAGTAATAGTAGTCATTTTAGAAAAAGATGATATTCTACATTACAATCTCAACTGAATCCAATAAGCAAAGCTTACTTGACTTGTTTTTCACCATTTAAGGCAGAGAAATGACCTTATACTTACGGTTACATCCATGGGACAACATAATTGTGTGAACTGTATGGAATTAAGTAACAAAAGTTCTTGGATTTTTAAAGAGGATGGTATGGAATTAGGTGAAAAAAATCTCCTGCATTGTTAGAGATTCTTTTCTTTTTCCAGAAATCTTGAAATTATTAGTGTGTACAGTTCTGACAGTGACTTATCTGGACTGGCCTGCATACATGATGACACTCACCATGGCCAATATCCATAGAACACCTGTCCTGTCTAGGAGAAAGGCAGGATGGAAACAGAGCATATACCAGTATTTCACAACCTTCCAATGTGTGTGGTGTTGAGAGTTGAGATACTGTCTGATCTCAGCTTATTTAAATTTGGATGCAATATTTTGCAAAATCTCTCCGGCTTGCTTCTCCTCACTCCCTTCCTCCCTCCCTCCCTCTCTCCTTCCCTCCCTCCCTCTCTCCTTCCCTCCCTCTCTCCTTCCCTCCCTCCCTCTCTCCTTCCCTCCCTCCCTCCTTCCCTCCCTCTCTCCTTCCCTTCCTCCCTCTCTCCTTCCCTCCCTCCCTCTCTCCTTCCCTCCCTCCCTCTTCCCCTCTCTCTGTTTGTGTGTATGTGTGAGAGAACTTAAAACAAGAAAAGAATTCCCATTTGAATCTCTCATTCCATTAACCCTTTGCCATTTCCTATGCCTGTAAGTTGATTCCATGTTCACACTTCCAAACACTAACAAATTCACCATTTGACTTTTATAACAACCTTCTCCACCTAATGAAGCACTGTACTTTAGAATTAAGCTAAAAAGAAAGCAATGTCTATTTCTTGAATTCTATTGACACGCTCCAAGAAAATAAATTATCAGGCAGAAATTTGTTACACAATTACATTAAAGCTGTGACTTTCATTATTCCAAAATTCAGTTTGTGAATTTAACTTTTTTTCTAACACCCAATTTCTTTATTACAAGTTATGAGATATTAACTAAGTAATATACATGTTTCTAAGTAAGGATGCCATGATTTATGGTCTGTTACCAAATAGCCATGACTTTCTGTGCTCGACTATTATATTAAGAAATCCAAATTCAGATTAAAACACAGGGAAAAAAGAAGAGCACAATTTGACAAGTTTCCCTAATTTGTGCTTGACAGTTTATTTGTCTGTAACAATTGTATTCCACCCTGGCTGTAGTGTTCATACTGAACGACCATGTCCTTAGGATACTCTTTTTATTATTGCAATTAGATATGATATCTGGGTAAATTCATACCATCACCTCATACTATTCAGCATTTTTCTTTTGAAGAAATAGAAGCACAGAGAAAATATGTTACCTGTCCAACTTTTCACCAAAAGAGATACTAAACTGGCTCTTGAGGTGAGGGAGGACTCCAATTTCACAGTTCTGTTATACTGCTCCAAGTCAGAGGATGTGTGTTGTTCTGAAGGAACACTTTCTCGATTTTGTGATTAACCCTTATGTGCCAAAGGCTTTTTACTTAAACCACCCTTTAGGATGTCTTTCAGCACCTATCTGTTAGTAAATTGTTTGCTATAGTAGATTTAAAATGATGACATCATTGTTTGAATCTTTTATGCATCACAGTTCTAGGCCTATGTGACAAATTCATCTGGAATGGAAAATAAGCAATGACGCATTTAGATATTTTACTGTAAGCATCTCAGAAGTTTTGAGAAAAATACATTATATATAACTTAAATCCAGTAGTGATGAATTATCAGATGTGTGAGTACATGTGAGTGTGCATGCACATGTTACTCTTAGAAAACTGCCCAACACTTTTGAGAGAGGGGTCTCTACTGGCTTGTAGCCCACCCATTAAACTAGCCTAGCTGCTCTATGGGCTCTAGGGTCTGCTTTGTTAGTGCTTACCCAGGGCTGGAATTGCATGCCTGAGTTAGTTTCCATGTGTCCTGTGGCTCAGACTCAGGTCCTTGGGCTTGGGAAGCAAGAACGTCACTGACTGAACCATCTCCTCAGCCCTTGGTGTTGAGAATTTTTATAAAGTAAAATATAACCTTTTAATAGAAATTGTTTTATTTGTCAAGTTATTAGTCTATATCTTCCCCATATGTGCTTTCTGACCTTTGGGACTTTGATTATGACGAGCAAGCAATATTAGACTGTAGACCTATAACTACTCTTTCTGAAAGTGCTATCAAGTAGAAATGGCAGTTCTCCACAAGATAGAAAACTGAGAGCAGCAACACCCTCCAGTAAACTGTTAGATGAGGAGGACAAGAGAGAAGAAAATCAGTATGGGGGTAATTTTATAAATGTTTGTGCTAGAACTAAAGAAATTAATCATTAACGTTCTAAGGAGAACCCAACAAGGTGAAATATTATTTAAAATACAGTTTGTTCCTGCAAGGAGACAGCTTGTGATGCCTCCAAGGTCACTGCCGACTTGAATTAATGGCCATGTTTGGTGTGTGTCAGTCACATGAGTTAGAGCTGCCTTCCTTGTCTTTCCTGCATAATGACCAGCTTCATAATGCGCACTGACAAATCGAAGTGCATGAAGGTGTTTTAAGAAATATGGGTGGAAGAATTCCTTTCCACTGCTCTTCTATTTTGATTGTAACAACCATGTGAACTGTATGTAGTTTGGCAGGAGAGAGGATTTTAAATACTGCATTTTAAAGATTGAACTATTTTTGAAAAGGGCACTTGGATCCCTAAGGGGAATTATATGTGGCTGCGTTGTGAACTTTCCCTCAAATGCATATTTACTTACATTGCTGCAAAGACACAAAATATTTTAAAATATGTGAACTTTTATTTTAAATCTAGAAAATGTCATGGGAACACGGAGTTACTAACAGAATGATTTAGTAGTCAATAGTTAGGTTTCATTGCAGATTTGTAATTTTCATTTATCAATATTATTCATCATTTACAGAAGAAATTTGAGCATGTAGGCATATTGGCTTCTGAATTCATTTACTGACTAGAGTGTAACAGACATATTTATGTTCTGAGAGCAAAAATAGATGAACACATCTTCTTTTCAGGGCATATATTTAAGTGGAATAAATCACTCCATCAAAGAATACGTGATATTCTAGTATGTTACACTAGGACATGAGAGTAAGAGACATTGCTATTACACATTTACTGTTTTAGCCCTGAAATACAGCATAGTCCTGGCTTGAGATTAGCAATACCGTAAAAATATTTGGAGGATTGACAACTTTAAGTCCTGATTTGATACTGTAATACAGCTGCTTTGCTCTGCACACATTCATTAAAGACGTGTCTGAGATGCCTGAGAAGGGATGTGGTCGTGAAAGGCCCCGCTGACATCAGCTGACCCAGACAGCATTTTAAAACTATATTTAGAAAAAGATCAAGAGAGCTGAGTGCAGCAACAATTCTCCATGCCAACTTCCCGTTACCACTTTTCTTTCTCTCATTTGGCAACTCGTTTTTCTCAAACAAATGTGCTTAAAGAATAATCTCAGGACCTCTAGTTAGAACTTCTTCAGGCTTCGGAGACATCTAATTAGTGGCATCTGTGACTCACCGAGGATCACTGTTTCTACTCAGTTTATCATCTGCATTTACAGTGTTTTTGATAATGAGTTAGATCACAAATGCATTACAAAAGAGTTCTTCATATTTGGTTTGAATGCAACCAAATATTATCTAAATTATAAAACTTAGATTCAAATAAATTCCATATACAAAATCCAAGGTTAAGAACTTGTCCTACAAACAAACCCCATATTCTAAATCTAAAATTATTAATTATTAACTACTATGAGTGATTTTATGAAGGTCCACATAGAATAATTTATATAAGATTTTTATTACTTTATTATCAAAATTTTTACAAAGATAGAATAATTTGCCATTAATAATCAAGGCTGGGCGGTGGTGGCGCACACCTTTAATCCCAGCACTCGGGAGGCAGAGGCAGGCGGATCTCTGTGAGTTTGAGGCCGGGCTGGACCGACAGCCTCCAAAACAATACAGAGAAACCCTGTCTCGTAAAAACCAAAAAAATTTTTTTCCAAGGAAATGTGACATGATCTTTCTGATTTAAAACCAATGATCTC
This sequence comes from Mesocricetus auratus, assembly GCF_017639785.1. Lineage (NCBI taxonomy): Eukaryota > Metazoa > Chordata > Mammalia > Rodentia > Cricetidae > Mesocricetus > Mesocricetus auratus. The sequence goes on from NW_024429201.1 coordinate 34,240,704, forward strand.
TGTTTGGAGGCCAAACTTCTGTTTTTAAAGGAAGGGTAGAAAAATGTGGCTTAGGCTGGCCACAGCCTCACAATCTCCCTACCTCTCACTCCAGAGAGTACCAAATCTATGTTACTGACAAAACAAAGCTGTCTCTACAAAGTGAGCAGAACGAGTACAGATTTCTACTTATGTAACAGTTCTTCCTCTGTAGAGTGCAGAGTAACCTTAAGAGAATGCAAGCACTTTCTAAAGGTAAAAGCCATCCCCATCTCTCGTCACAGTAAGAGCAACAGCTACGATTAGACGGCCATTTAGCTCAAGGGCATGTATGCTTTTAGACATTAGAAATCCATCCTTCACACACTGATGAGGGGAACAAACTGAGGAAAAACCCAAAGTTGAGATTGCGCCTAAAACTGATGCCACTTTGGACAAAAATCCTGTTTACTGTGTCAATATCTGTGTGAAAGATGTTCCTAAAAGAGTCTCCTTGTCAGTAAACTGGTTACGTAGAGTTCTGTGTTAGCCATCAAGGAGTGTCATACTTTCTTGACTGACACAAGCACTATCCAGTGTCATAAAATATTTTTTATTGAGGTGATCATGATAAACATAAAGGATTTTCAGTCTCCTTATTTCAAGATCAAGTAATTTGAACATAAAAGGCATTCATAAACCCACATGCTCTATCTCAACATTAAGATCCACATTCACAAGGGCACCACACATCATTTTTTGCCACTCTCTTATGTAATATTGAAAATACCCATTGTGTGACCAGAAAAGATGTAAGAATTATTTGGCAAAAATACATACATAATGGAATCATATGCCCATTGTAAATATTCTAAGATGGTTATTAGATAGGCTAATACAAAATGCTTTCAAAGGCCAAGCCTATACCAATAAATACATTAATATTATTTAATAAGTATCTAAATGTTGATTTTTATGCCAGTAAGCTGAGACTGACCCCTTCCATTCAAATTTTGTCTAATACTTCAGGGAGACAGATTTATAATTTACTTCAAGAAATTTCTTATTATTGAGGTTGGGCAGATGGCTCAGTGGTTATGATCACTTGCTGTTCTTCAAGAAGACTTAGAGAAGTTCAATCCCCAGGACCCACATGGTGGTTCACAACCATTAATAACTTCTGTTTCAGAGTATCCAATACACTCTTCTACTCTTCACAGATAACAGGCATGCATGTGCTACACAGACATATATGCATCCAAAACATCCACACACATAAAATAAAAATATATACAACTTAAAGTAATTGCTTATTATTAATCAACATTTCAAAATTCAGAAAATTCCAGAAATAAACAAATCTACTATTTCCTAGTACCATCTTTAATGATTTTAATTGAAGTCATTTAAATTCACTATAAGTACTTTTTAAATCTTTGGAAATACAAAAATATAAAGCTGCCTTTAATGCCTTTGGCTCTTAAAACAGCATAGGATTTTTCTGGTAATGTTGAGAAGTTCCCTAGAACTTCTTCACAAAATCCAAAATCAAAAGGTTCTTACTGTTAATGGATACCAAGCTTAGCCCTCCTTGTGTATGGTGAGGTGCTCTGTGTGTATGGGCCCGTTTAATCTCTGTAAGACCTTGTCGTGCACCATCATGTCACTCTATAGATCAGGAAACTTCAGCAAAGAGAATTTCTCTTTCCTCTTGACCGTGGGAAGTAGGATTCTCTAGAGTTGGAGACTAATGCTTTATTCCAGTGTCTGCTGCTCTTGTCATGATAAAAGCAACCCAACATCTTAATGGAAAACTATTGATCAATTATGAACGCACCTGCAACAAAAGATATGGATGTGGCAAAGAGGCAGGAGATGTAGCTGAGTGGCTAAGAGCACTGGTGGCTCTCCTAGAAGGCCCTAGCTGAGTTCCATGTACCCACCTAGCAGCTCTTGACTGCAACTCCAGTTTCAGAGTATCTCATACCCTCCTCTGGCCTTTGGGTGCTCAAAATGCCTGTAGTCCAGACATAAATGCAGCCAAAACACCTACACACAATAAAAATAAGTAAAATCCCCAAACCAAAAGGAATGTGGAAAGCTTAGTGATGAGCCCAGAATGAATGTGTTTGTTCTTTCTCTTTGCTATGATATGCCACAGTTTTGTTTGTCGTCTACTGATGCCAATAAGTCTTATTCAGGACTCAATACAGACTCTATAACTCCACTCTGTATGAACAACCCATGCTGGATTTTACAGGTTTTATGCATTTTCTTGGTGAAAGCAACTATCTCTACAATTGGTTAAATTTTTCTATTGTGAATTCTACCTGTCAATCATCATTATTTAAAAATACGAAGCATTTCTATGAACCATTATTTTAAAAAATGTTCACATTCTGAATGACCAGTTGGCAAGTTTGAATTATAAAACTTCAACATTTAGCAATGTAAACATCCATATTTCATACTTTACAATAATTTAGAACATTTACATTTATGTGGATAGAATAGAATATTTGCCACAAGTACTTAAAATTATAAAATCTATTTTAAGCCTCTCAAAAAGACTAGAACATTAATTACACTAAAATGTACTGAGTTGATTATTACTTGAAGCTTTATAATGCAATCAATACAATCAGATTCAGCCCATAAATGCTTTAAGTATCTTTAATAAAAGCAAGTTATCAAAATACATTTACAGTTTAAGTTGTAACATTTCATAATAACAAGTAGGAATTAAATCACTGAAAGTGAAGTATGGGCACTAATATATATGGAATGTTCTACATTTCTGAGCATTATAAAGACAAAAATAGTTTACATTGCTCTCATCTTAGATATAAAATTATGACTAAAGCAATTTTAGATCTGTATACTGAAGTATATGTTCAACACTGTTAAACTGTTAAAAATTCATATCCTTTTTCCTTAAACTTTAAATCTTTTCTATATAGAATGATACATTTAAATCTACTTCTATAACAAATACAAGAAAAACACAGGTCTAAAACTATCAGTAGCAGAGATGGAAGTTGAGATATAGAACAAGAATGGAGTGGTTAAAGAAAGTAGAGTCATACTTTAAAGTTAATTTCTGTACAAAATACTTCCAGAGAATGTTCAGTTTATCTGAGCACTGGATTTTGGCTCTGTTAACCATTAACACAAATAAGTGTACTACACAACGAGAAAAATTTTAAACAAAGACTTTAACCATTTAATTTCCCAAGTAGCCAACAGTAGCACCTACCAACAATATTTCTGGGTTGGACTTGTTCCTGGTGAACAAGAGACAATTACTGAACAATCACTTTCATTCCTGTGATAACTAACTTATTTCCCATTAGAAGTAGTAAAAAGAAATGGTCTGTTAGTTGCATAATACCTACACACAAGGCAATGCTTTCAAAACAGTAGTAAGTCAGTATATAAAAGAAAGTAGGTAACTGGAGATTGCCCGAATAAATGAAGTTTATGAAAATTACAAGTGATGACAATTTTAGGGAACAACATCACTAAAACAAATGTGCCATGAAGACTTCTAGTGAAGAGTAAGACTTCATGGTTTAATTATCATTTGGAGTTTTCTTCTCACCATTTGGTGATACTAACAGTGGAATACAGAAAAGGCATGATTTACAAAGGGTTGACAAGAGATACAAGCCCTCTTTCCTTGTACTAAAATTCCTTATACTCCTACAGGAGTAATTTAGATGATCAGCACAAAACATAAAAAGCAATTTATAAGAAAAGATTTGACTAAGTTTAAACTCTCAGGGGGGCCAATAGCATAGACCATGTTTTGAAATGAATTAATCCATCCATCCATCTATATGAAATCCCTTGAATTTTACTAGTGACATAAGCAAGAGTCATGGTAATTTACAGTTTTTAAGTAGAGGAAATTTTGAGAAAGAAATGTAAAATCATAATTCAAGAAACGTGTAGACGCATTACTACCCACTATGTGAATATAAATGAATTAGTAGCTTTTTGTAGCCAGAAAAGAATCACGTTTTGTTGTAGTCTATGAATGATTTTTAAGGACATGATATGGGCTTTATTGCTACAAGTTCACACAGCAGTTATGATAAAAATCCTTTAGCCTGCCAGGTGCTTAGATCTGGTACAAAATGTTACTCATTAGTTGAGACATTACTAATCCACCAGTTTGTATAAACTTAATAGAAAAATGAATATAATTCAACCTCTGTACTCCAAAGAGCTGACATTTTTCCATACTAATTTTAACACTAGTTACAAATCAGTAAACACCATATAATAGGTATACATGTAATCCTGACAATGTTAGATGTGGGAAAACCAACTCCACATGGAAAAGGCTCATGGCAGAAGGATTTCAATTGCTCTTCCAGGCCTCTTTCTTTTGAATTAGGACAGTTATTATCCTCCGTTCATTTACTTCAATTTAACTCAACAATTACGGAACAACTATTATGTATAACAGGCTCATTTAGATGAGAGAAGAAAACAAAGATGAATAAGGTGTCATCCCCAAGCTGAAAGAGCCGGCAATACAATAGGGGTTAAGAACAATGCTCATTTTTATTTTATAGTGCTACTGTATATACACCATTTCCCTGAACCCTTAAATATCATGGTTACTGAAGTTACAAAACTTGACGTTATTTCTACTGTGATATGAAAAGGGAATACAATGAATCACAGCTGTCTTCAGGGCTTTGCTTTGTGCTATAGAGAACTGAGATTCGTTCTAATTTTAGTATCCATGTGAATGGACTGGAGCATTCTAGAATAGCTTATGAACCACTCCCCCAAGTGGCTCCAAGAGCAGGAAGGAACTAAACAGGGTGGGAAGCCCTTGGGAAGAACTGTGGCCTAGCAATGTCCTTGTTGAGGAACCCCTAAGACCACACAAATTAAAATGAACCCTTGGAACTCTTCCTCAGACTTATGATCCATTTTGTAATTGATGTTTAAAAACACAATATACAAGACTTTAGATGAATTTCAAATATTTGTAGTCTTTAAGTTTAATTTTTTAAAATAATCTGAATATAAATATATAATCCAATATAAATTAGTTCTTTTCAGGAAAACATCATCATTCTTAAGACAGTGGTATGCATACTTATAAAATTATATATTCTAAAAATAATTTTAGGTGTTTTTCATTAGTTGTTCATGGATGATTTTTCAATACAAAAGAATAAAATATCTTGGGGGTGATAAGCAACTTAAAACCTAGCAAGAAATAATATGCTGCCTATCATATGAATTTTCATTCCTTTCTTTCAGATCTTCTCTGAAGTGGTTGAGTGCATGTTCAAATGGTTCAAGCAATACAGGGCAAAGAAAAAAGTCTCAGAGTTCCCTTAGAAATAAGTTAATCAAACACCAAAAAGAACATTTTGGTTAAATTTATGGGTGCTGTTTTTAGACTCATAGAGTCAACGAAACACTCTTTTCTTGTTTGTTTAATATTAGCAAACAGGGATATTTCTTGATAATAGAAATCCAACATGTGAGTTCCTAATTCAAGTCAATTCAACATGTACATATCTGTCTTAGTTTCCCATCCTGCCCTACTTAGGCAAATCATTCCATCCACATACAAATCACTTTACACAAATTCCCCTGCAAGAGTTTCTAAAGTTTCCCTTAACCTGTTTTACTCTCATTCAATTTAATTCATGGTGGCATATTCCTATGCAGCCAAGTCGCCTTTCTAAGCAGTTCCAGAGACCAATATAAACATATGTCCCCACAGAGCTTAGAAAGAGGCGATTGCAATTTACTTGCTCATTCATTTGTTAAGTATTCATTTATTAAATACTTTGTTCATGGTGGAGTTTAAATTTGGGGAGTACTGGCAATGGATTTCGAAATCTTCCTGGGACATTTTGGAGGAGCAGGCCAGGAAATTTGGAGGAGTAGGCCTTGGCACACAGACAAGGAAGCAGAATGTAGCAGAGAACGTTACAAAGCTGAAATTACATAATGGCAGGTACGTTCTACCCTTCTTAGGCACATGCTCATCCATTATTGGTCCCTTTTCATCTCTTCTTGAGCTTTTGTTCAGTTAGCTCTTGAAGAAAGACATTTCATCATGCATCTGACAAGTCAACTAAAGAAAACTAATAAACATTTAGAGTGACGACCATGATATGTCTGTTCTAAGAAACACAATTAGCCTAGTGTGAAGGCGTTGTAAAGCAAAGGAGCTTGATTGCACTAGTAGCCATTCTCAGACTCCAGTAGGCACTTTCACTAACTGAACATCAGGTAGAGTGCTCTTGTGAGACCAAGACATCGGCGTTCCAGCTAAGCATTGAGCTGAACTCGTGGAATCCAGTTGGAGAGAGGGAGGCGTGATGAGGAAAGGGGTCAAGACTAGGCTGGGGAAACCCACAGAAACAGCTGACTTGAACAAGGGGGAGCTCATGGACTCAAGACTGATAGCTGGGAAACCAGCATAAATCCGATTCAGGTCCCCGGAAAGTGGGTGTTAGTTGGGAGGCTTGGGCAGTGTATGGAACATCTGACAGTGGAAGCAGTATTTATTTATCCCTAGCGCATGAATGGGCTTTGGCAGCCCATTCCCTACAGAGGGATACTCTCTCAGTCTAGATACACAGGGGAGGGCCTTGGTCCTGTCCCAAATGATGTGACAGACTTTGGTGATCCCTCATGGGAGGCCTCATCCTCTCTGAGAAGTGTATGGGGGTGGGATGGGGAGATGGTGGGAGCAGGGGGAAGAGGAGGGGAAAGGGAACTGGGATTGGTATGTAAAATAAACTTGTTTTTAATTTAAATAAAAAATAAACTGCTCTGACAGAGGAGGTGCTTTCTGAGTTTGGGTGCCACAGAGTGTACGTTGGAAATCTAGAATCTGTTGTCTTTTTCCACCTACTCACTTGTCTTGTCAGAGATATCTGGCTAATAGCATCAATGAAAGCAAACTTGAACAGTACCTTCAGCTATTTACATTCCTGAACTAGTGTGGCCCACTGTTATGCTTTGAGCTTCTATCTGAGGTGCACAGTAGGTTTCCTTGGGCACATGTGAAGTCATATCGTACATTTAAAAGTTGTCTCCTAGAAAAATAAATTTCTTGCATCCTACATTAGTTGTAAAACACTTTCAGGCAACATGTAATTGTCATGTGGGCTGTGATTGTGTTATTGGGTACCATGTGGTCCAGTCAAATCCGTACTGCACACTAGTGACATGAAAATGGTAGCACACGACACACACAAAGAATCCTAAGACCTGGCTTGAATGTGTACTCCTGGGTAAACTGTTTCCAGAATCCTCATGTGGTACAGCACAGGCCTTTATGTTCCTGAGTGTCAAGCATATAGAACGGGCATATAAGAAAAGCAGAGGATAACGCTGTTTGCACATTAACAACTGTGCTAAGTAACTGTGACTGCAGTTTTCTCCATCACAAAGCTGCCACTTACTCTCTTCAGCCCCAGCCAACAGTAGGTACAATGTTACACAACCGCAGACACCTTATTCTATGAAAAGCCAGTAATGGGAACTACTCTGATAATCCATCGTATTCATTGGAGAGTTGTTCTCTGAGAGGAACTCTTTGTAGAGATGCTGCAGATATGTTAGCTCATGGGTATCTATAAAAAAGGCCTCAGCTGCAAAGGTATTTGCTTCCTTAGGAATAAGTCCAACAATAAAGTTCTGCAAGTCAAGGTTATGATAAAGTTTCTTAAACTATATAGTTCTTAACCTTTTGTTGAATTCATTCTGCAAGTAGGAAAAAACATGTAGTTCCTTTGTGCAATGGAAGTAGGTTTCCCACTATAGCCAATGCAATACTATAATGATGACTCAAATCACTAGTGAAATGTGTTCTGTAGGTAGGAAACAAGGGAAACAGTTTCTTTTACATAAATGAAAACAAAAACTTGCATTTTACAGCAGATTCAACATTCTGATGATGTGAAGTGCAGGGAGGATGAATGGAGACCCTCCTGACTGTCTTCCCTTTTCTTACAGCTAGAGAAAGAACCCTCCCGTAACTTCATATGGCATGCGAATGTGCGAGTGAACCATGGCTTTATAGGTGTCTCTATTCTTCCTTTGGAGACACGATGGGTTTTCACCAGTCCTGGCCCTGTAAAGCAATGTTGCCTGCTATCCGCTGTGCTACACTTTCTGGGCCCGAGTTCCTTTAACATTTTGTGACTCCAGCATCATAAAGCGAAATGAAATGGCTTTCTTGTTTTGTTTTTAGAAACTGCCAAAATACAGGAGGTTTTGTTTGTGTTTTTCAAATGCCATCATCTACAGCGTACCTTCCAGACACAGCCTGGGGTCATGTCTGTGCAGCCAGGCTGGGCAGTCAGATTCAGACAGCAGAAACGGGCCTGCTCAGCGGAGCCAATAGCCACAATCTGGAGACATCAGTCTCCTCACCATGTATGTGACATCAAGATGATCCAGGGCAACCCTGAAAGACTACAATCTAAGTAGAGCTTCCAATTTGCTGTGGTTGGAATGATCTAATTTTGGTTCAAAAGGTATAGTTTTGTTTTTATGCCCCTACTCTCACCCTCACGCCCAGTGTAGTCTCACTGACTACACAATGAAGAGAAAAAAAATGTTCTTAAAGGGATTCTTACTCTTTCTTTCTTAAGGAAATTTAGGAAATTTAACAACTGTTGGCCTCTGGCTAATCCCCAAGCTAAAGTCTTTTTCCAGCTTCGCCTACATCTTGACCCCTCATGGCAAATATTTTAGGCAGTCTATTTATAAAGTTCATCACTTCCTCTGTTACTTCATCTTCAGAAATGCCAATAATTTAGAATCTAGAAGGGTGCAGCTGTTCTCATAAACTTGGGAAGGGAAAATTCTATGGAATGGCTAATTCTCTTGTTATAAATTAAGAAGTCACTTTAGTTTCTTTCAAATTCTGCGGTTAGAAGGAAGTAATACTCCTGTCCAAATTTTTCTTTTGCTTTATGATCCAAAGATGATTCAACATTTTAGAGATCTTGAAAGATCTGTTAACAATAGTTCTTAACTCTGGCTTCGTATTTTAATTACATTGGCCACTTTTTAAAAATACTGATCCATAGACTTATCTCAGATCAATGAGTTCAGAATTGTAGGTGTTGATAATTTCTTTCTTTTATTTTGGTATTGGTGTTTAGCTTGCAGGTATGTCTGTATGAGGGAGCTGGATCCAGTGAACACCAGTTATAGTTGTGAGCTGCCATGTGGGCACTGGGAATTGAACCTGGGTCCTCTGGAAGAATAGCCAATGCTCTTAACCACTGAACCTTCTTTTCAGCCCTGGAACTGATGATTACTAAGAGCTTTCCCAGATATATCACCAAATATGAAGCTGGATCTGAGATCTTTTGTATTAAACTCGCTTAAGAAGATAGCAGCTGATCACTGGTATGATTTTGTTGTGTTTCACCTGAACCAAGAAAGCCATTAGTCTTTTCATTTGAGCTGATTCACCTGGAAGAGTTTTTCAGTTTTTACATGAGCTGAGAGAAAAAGTTCATCTGGACAGTCTTACCAATTCTCAATGGACTTGTAAGTGACAATGACAGAAAGCTCTGGCTTTCTCCCCATAGTCCTAATGAATATGCCCCATTCTGCAGAATCAGTAACAGGACCTGTCAGTTGCTTAAAAATGAATTGTTTTCACTTGGATCATATTGAAGCTTTGGGGAATATCTAACAATATTAAAAAAATAAATCCCATCTTAGGATATTTAGCGACTTGTAAATCACTAATAATACAGTAATTTGATTCCAGCCAGTATACTTAATTTGTTCAAGGTGATAGCTTCCTGATTGCATATATGATATTAATGTATCATCTATATGAGATACACTACATTTTATGCTCTCCAAAAAGTCAGCCTGTTAGATTAATGTTCTTAGTCTTTTAAAATTAGTTTAATTCTCTCCCTCAGTCTTGGAGAAATGCTACCATCAGGGAATGCGACCTAGTTCCTCAATTCTCTCCCAGTACATAAATGGATTTATGTCACTAAAAGTCTTGTTTGTGGTGGAGATATTTCGTGCTAGGTGGAACCAAAAGCTGAAATTTGCTCCCCTATATATGTCAACCACCTAGTCTTAACTCTAAGTGTGTCTGTTTTGTTGTAATGCTTCTATAACACAATAAATCATTTCTATGTAAACTTATGTCAACACTTTTATTTTGTTGTGAAACATTTTCATTCTACCTACACAGTATTATTGTGTTTGTGTTTATATGTGTATGCTCATATACTTTGTATTTGTATTTGGTAATGTCTAATAAGCAAGTGCTGTCCCTCAGATTCTGTGTACCTCTTAAGGCCACAGTTTGCTGTTAAAGATTTATTCCCATCCATGAAGTCTCACCATCATCCCTGCATAAACATCATCTGAATAAGGATGAAATCTTAGACGAGCTAACAGAAGGGGGAAAGCTCACAAGGCATCAATCCTAGGCAAAGGACTAGAGGCAACTAAGGAATGCTGAGAACAAGAGAAAGGGTGTTCCTTAGGGAGGAACAAACCAACTGATTACCCAATGCTACATGGACAGACCTGAGAACATACATATAAGTAACACTGCACAGAGTGAGCACAGTGTGTTTTCATATTTAGGAATATGTTACATATATAGTAATACTACTAATAATATAATATATAATGCATATGAATAATGAAAGAAGAAGAGAACATGAACTTGAAAGCCAGCAAGAGCATGTATATAGGAGGTCTCAGAGGGAGAAAAGGAAATGGGCAAGTATAAAATTATATTATAATATCAAAAAATTAAAAGGAATATCTAGCATTAAGAAATGAATTAACTTTTAAAAATGCATATTCCCTTCTATCAGCATATTTTTAAGAGTTATTTTCGCATACACAAGATTCCTTTCCCCAAAGATAAGATATCCTTCACGTGCTTTATTTATTTTTTTAGAACAAGAAGGAAAAAGGAAAATGTTGGCTGAAATTTTTTTTAAAATTACTTTTGTATGAGATAAAAGTTGTGTTCCTTTCTATAAAGAACCCTTGGGGCATCTCTCTGTTGGTGCTCCTCTCTCTTATTCATAACTGCTCTGTATCCTTTGACGAAGCAGAGGAGGACCAGGCTCGGCATCCTTCCTTTCAGCTGTGTCTAGGAAATAGGGCATGAGTGGGAGGAGAAGAGCCAGTCCTCCAAGTCAGCTCCAGATCCCCAACAGGGAGGGTTTGTGGCATACCAGAGAATGGAAAGGGGATTAGCCTCGCTTGTCCTACTTCTGGTCCATCTTCACAGCTTCATTAGTTCCCTGAAATTTCAAAAGAAACCAAAGTCCTGGGCAAGGCCTGAGAAGCCTTTCAAAACAGCAAAGTATAATTGAGAATATGGCCCGCCATTAAAACCATATGAAATCCTTCTCTTTCTCGGGGGCACTAGCTGCCCACACTCCTTTTTCCACGCATCACCAGGGCTTGGTTTCATCTTTTAAGTCCCACATTAGGTGTCCCTCTCTACTGAAGACTGACCTGAGCAGTTATCTTTAGAAGGAGTCGAACACTTCATCAAATAAGCAATGTCTTCACTTTTAATGTAACTGGTAGCAGTGTTGAGCACATCAAATTTGCAATTTCACCTGGCATTTTCATTTGCTTATGAGTCTGATTTCCTTGGGACAGAGTTGTCACCATCAACCTCTATCTCTAGTACTGATAAGACACTCTCAACTAACTTCTGACTGCACAGACTGACCCAGACTTTCATAGTTGGTGTTTATGAGTAAGTGACGGAGGACACAATTTTAAGGGCAGAGCCCAAACTATCATGCTTATTTGTTTCTGTAAATTTCAGAATAGAGTTGCATGCCTGTTTCAAAAATTATTTAACTGGGAATTTTTAAGCCAGTCTTTACATGAAAAGCACCCAAGCAGCTTTACAAAACCACAATGCCCAGATGGCAGCTCAGCTTAATCCAAATCTGGAGGAGGGATCTGGGTATCATATTTTTGAAAAGCTTCTCATCTACTCAGGATTGAGACCCTATCACTTAAACCAATTATACAAAGAAAACTCAGTGTCCTACCCTTGTTACTTAACACACATCCAAGACCAACTCTGTCACACATATTTTGAATGATTTTGTTTGTGAGAAATACTTCTGGAAATATTACTAATAACATCATTATCTTTTATAGAATTATCTAAGAGCGATGGCTGCCTTCTCAAGCTTTGAAAAATGTAAGGCCTTTTATTATAAATACCTGCTTCCTATATATTTCGAATTCAAATAAATTCTAATAGCAAATTTGATGCTCCATGGCATCTCAGAGTGTCTGTTATAGTTGGGAAGTTGTAAAAGCAGGAAGTCAAGTCATCTACTCCAAATTGTGTTGGGAAAGAGAGGCAACTGCTTGTCTTAGTGGTTTTGTTGTAAAGAGTGAGTACTGACTAGACAGTTAGCAACACAAAGAAGACCGAATACCTCCTGCCAGCAAACACCAGAGTGGTGGAGGGGGTTATTTATTTCTATAGCAAATTAATTCCTAACAACACACAGTAACCAAATCTTCAAAAGACATTCCAAATGAAAGCTTCCTTAAGTAGAAAGAACATAGGTTATATTGGTGTTTTCATGGTAATGCAAACAAGCACTTCTTTCTCTTCAATATAGAAACAAGGCAGAACCAAGTGTTCTTACTAATGTGAAGTGTGGGAACCGGGCAGACAAGCCATGACATTGGAAGCATGGTATGTATTGAGTATTATTCCCAAGCTTATACATTTGGTAATTCTGCGATATCTGAGTCCCACTTGACCTCTATTAGACACTGCCCTCACCTCCATTCAACACTATGACAATACTTTGTGGGAAAAACAACTTTAGAGGAAAGAACGTTCATACAGAAAAACAAACAAACAAAATAAAACCTCAAAGTACTCCTTTTCCATTTTCAAAGCTCCTTTACTAAACGCAGAAATACTTTAAAACTTAAAAGCCATATGTGATGAATAAACTTAATATACATTAGATTTTAAATACAGCAAATCCCATCCTAAGCCACCACTTTGGCTCAAATCTAGCCCTGGTTTCAGGATTCTGAACTACAAAGAAAACTTAGAAGGTGTGCTTGAACTTGAGATTTCCAGAATACGCTGCACATGAATTAATAACTACATAATTAATGAAACCCATTTAAAATCCAGCACAAACTTTGTCTAGTAACTCAACCCCCTAAATAAAAAATATATAAATTTCAGTGCTTCTTACAAGTGAAGGTTAACGAGGAAAAAGCTCAAGAGATGAAAAGCAAAAGAGAAATCAGTAGACAATGACGAAAAGCTGAATGTCCACCTACAGCCAGGCTCACACTGTCACTGGAAAGTGCACTTCATAAACAGTAATAAGATACTACTTGCAAAAAGAGGCCTATTAAATAGTAAAAGATTTCCCTTTAGGTTAACAATATAGAACTATATGTCCACTTGACTCTCTTCTGTTTAGAAAAAACATAAACATTTGCATTATGTTATTTGGGAGTTACTGAATACTTTCCCCTAACCAGCAATGGAAAATCCAGATGGAATAGTTGAGTCCATCCTTCTTACATAACAGGTATGATGTGTGTAGTGTCTTAGTTCACTGTGTAAGAATGGGCTCTGGAAACCATGTGGGTTGAAGGTCCATGTGCTTCTCTTATTGGGTAATTTCAGGCAAATTACTTAAAAAGGTTTGTATCATTTTCTTCACCTGTAATATGATAAACGTAACAATATAGCATAATACATTAAGTTTTGAGGAATAAATAAGTTAATGAACTTACAAAGTTTTAAGATCTTTATATAGTTCTTTCTCTCTCTCTCTCTTTTTTTTTTTTTTTTTTTTTTTGGTTTTAGAAGACAGGGTTTCTCTGTATTGTTTTGGAGGCTGTAGGTCCAGCCTGGCCTCGAACTCAGAGATCCGCCTGCCTCTGCCTCCCGGATTAAAGGCGTGCACCACCACCGCCTGGCTATATATAGTTCTTTTCTTAATCTTATTTTACATATCAATCCTAGTTCCCTCTCCCTCCCATGCTCCATTACCCCCACCAGCTCCCCACCCCACCCCCATCCACTTCTCAGAGAGGGAGAGACCTCCCATGAGGACTCATCAAAGTCTGTCACATCATTTGGAGCAGGACCAAGGCCATCCCCCACTGTATCTAGGATGAGCAAGGTAAGAATAAGGTCTCCAAATTTGTTAGCTACTATATTTACTACCACCAACAAACAACTGCAATACATTGCTCTTGTAAATTAACAATGCAAACTCTTGACACATAACATAAATACCATAGAAGTTCTTAGAGATATGTTAGGTAGGGTCAGTGGAGAAAATTAGAGGTGGAATTCCTAACCCAGAGTTAAATGTATCAATTATATTTATTGGGCAGTCCTACTTCATACGACCAAGCAAACAAGTATTGAAAATCAACTGGGCAACATATGTCACTGCAGATGGAAAAAAAATACAACTGTCTTGAAATTCTTGAAAGAAAGCTAAGTGGAAGGCCTTCTGGTCATTGGTGTCCAGCCCATCATTATTGTGCAGTCAAAGTCTTTGCTGGGTTTATGCAGTGAGAGACTTTGATGACTTTCTTGTTTATGAATAATGCATATTTTGGGAACAGTATCATAAAATGATCTATCTTTGGTCTAAAAAGACCCATGACTAAGCAAATGCAAATAAAGTATCACATCCTAACCACAAAGAAAGGTGTCCTTGTCCTTATTGGAAAGACCATCTTCACATCCTGTTGGAAGGTTGAAGACCCATCCTTGTTGTAACTTAAAGCAACTCACAAAACACCAAGTGTTTTGAAGATGTAATGCTCCCAAAGCGCATCTCCCCAGTAACCAGAAATTTACATGGGAAAGAATACTTGCTTTAGTTTTTAAAAATCAAGCAAGATTGGAAATCGGATTACTTCTTTATAAGGAAGGTATTAATTTTTAAAAGAAAGGCTTATCTCTTTTGGAAAATCCACTATTTCACAAGGCAAAACCTATTTGTGAATATTCAGCTTCTGTGAATCCCGCTAAAGGAGTAAACTGTTTTTCCTTAATGACATTTAAGATCGTTTCTATGATGTGAGTGATGTATAGAAGATTTCAGGATTAACAATTCAGGATGACTAAATTTGCACATGGAGTTTTGTCTTGAAATAATCTTGTTTTTCAGACTGCAACAAGATTAAGGGTTGTAGTTATGCTGTCCACATGACCCTTCCTCAACACCAGCCGTGGTCAGGCTAAGTCTGTCCTGAAATTGACAACAGTTCTCCACCTCACTTTCAACAGTTATAGAGAAAGGACAGTAGGACTCAGCTACATTAATCTTGTTGGCTCCCTGTGATTCTCAGCTCTCTGTACCACCACAAATATCAGGGCCACCAAAACCCCCAAAATGCAAGTACCCACAATCAAAAAGCGATTACATAGCATGTAACATCATGACTAAGTTAAGATGTTAGAAGGAAAAAATAAACTTAGAACTGTTCTTCATTCTCATCTCATCTGATGTGACAGGGTCTTGCTATGTAGCCCAGGCTGACCTTGAACTTGAGATGCTTTGCCTCACCTTTGAATAGCAGACACTGTGCCCAGCTTTTATGACTCAGCTAAAATCTATATACTTGCTCATCAAAAAAAATTGTAAAATAAATTTATGAGAGGCATGTATACATCATCGTTTTAAACATGATACACTCGTATTCCTTTTACTTTAAGAATTAAGAAAACATAACATTTATGTACTTGTATTCTACAGAGATAATTTAACAATTAATTTATATGCTGCAACAGCAGTGCCAATGAGTTCCAACTGTAAGTTATTTTCTTGTTAAAATGTGCAAAACTGTTTTAAAACATTGTAATTTATACTGCATGAGCTATCTATGTAATGGTATTAATTTTTTAATATAAAAGACTCCTTATACAGTACATCTGAAGGGTAATTCATAAAATTTCCCATGAAAGAGATCTAGAGCTAGCTTTTCTAAATATGTATTTTACCAATACTTTATCTATAGTATCACTCCTTTATACAGTGTTTAATCTATATTTTAGGTCACATGAATTTTTAACTTTGATTAAGAAAGTTTGATATCTCTGAGATTTGAGTTGTTACCCACATCAGAAATTATTTTAAAACTTAAAATTAGCATTTGAGTCTTTAACTCTGAAACATATTCAATATCATAAACTCTCTACAAAATGTAAATATGTCCAGTAACTACTTGCATATGGATATATATGTAGCACTTATGCATAAAACTTAAAATCCTGCTATATAAATTAAGTTATTTATTTAGGAATTCATGCAATGTTCATTACTCAAGTTTTAAGAATTTATATAAAAGAAAAGAAATTATTTTTAGCGAAGACAATAAAAGCCTATTTTTTAAAATTATGAATGAAGATAAAGAAACCTTAATGAGCAAGAGCTTTACTCAAAAATGCTTATTGTATACTTAAAATGTGAGCACATATAAAACAAGGTATCACAATATTCCTTGGAAGTTGAGTCTTTCTAAAATTGGGAATATATTTGACAGTTAACTACTTTGGGGTTAACTTAAAGATGTTGTTTATTAGATTAAATGTTGGCATTTATGACTATCTCTTTATTATTCTATCAAAGAATAATTTAAACAAGGCTATTACTTAGAAAAGTAGGTCCAAGTCTTTATGAGGGTATATTTGTATTTAATTATGCAGGAAATACCATAATTGGAAATTGAATAATTTTATCAAAACTGTCTTTGGTTTATCTGAAACATTCTTATAAAAATCTACCCTTACATTTAATCATTAAAGACACTTGTGGACTTGTGAAATTTTATTTTTCATTGAAAGTAAATATTTGGTAAATATGTCTGGAAGAACGCTTTCGGTCTAGTATGAAAGTTTCTTAGAAATCTTAAGGGCTGAGTACAATAAAACTAGGGCAATGCATATATTCTCAGCTACTCTTTAAAAAAACCTGCAAAAGTGACTATAGTGGCGTGTTCTGACACATTCTTTTCATAAACCGAACCCTGTCAGTGACAGCGGAACAGATTGTGTGCATCTGCTGGGAACGAGCCAGATGACAGTGGAAAAACGCACATGGATACCTTGGCACAGCAAATAAAAAATGGAGAAAAAAAAGACCTGGAAGAGAAAGTGCTCAACTTTAATTGAAACGTTCTTTCCAACACGATGAACATCGTCCAACCACTTCTTGTAGCCTGTCAATTTTACATGTACAAATGTGTTTTTAAAAAATATCCTTGATAAATTAGTGCTGTTTTGTCCTTCCATAGCACTAAATATTGACTCTGGTATTGGACTATTTATTAAAATTATGTCAGATGTAATAAGCACAAGGGTTGAACATGGCACCCAGAGTAGTTTGGTACAAGAACACAAAACTTCAAAAAAACCCTTTCAGGTTCAAGTGAAAATTTAAATATCTGAGTCAAGTTTTCAAATTGTGTGAGCATTATACTGCCAAGGATGCCTCAATTCAAGTAGTCTGTAAATGTGATTATTGTAAGTGGTGCCTGCACTTTATAATGCTGTAATATTCCATCTTATGCTGATCAACCACAGTATTGTTTAAACAGTTGGCTCAATAGCAGAAGAGAGCCCATACATACAAACAAATGTGTCGCTGGATATAAATCATATCTGGAAGTTCTGTTGGATGCTTTGATTACAATGAAAATTTATTCTATACAGTGTACAATGCAAATTTTAAACTGGAGACAAAGTTGTTTAATAGATTAGGAATCTGACTGAAGCAGCTGCAGTCAAAAAAAATCCTGGTGATTAACAGCCATTTTCCAGTAATCATAACCCTGGAAAGGGCTACTAAGCAGGGGGAGGGGGTTGCAGATGGGAATAATTCTCTAAGCCCATATGCCTTAGAGGGCTCCATCATCTTCATGCAGACTTATTATTATTATTATTATTTTTAAATTAAAGCTTTTAGAAGCGTCCTTGATTGCAGTGTTGGGAGCTGTCCATGCTGTTTTACCACAGGGAAGTCCACTCTGCAAGTATTCCTTGCGCTGAACACTCTTTTATCCAGGCATTAAAGCAAGGCTAGAAAAGAGAGCTGAAATGCAAGGTGCACACCAGAGGGTCATTATTCAAAAGCGAGAGAACTATTTCAAGCAGAGGTAACCCCCCCCCAGGCTGTATACACTGGGAAGGCTTTGTCAACATTATCTACTATCCAAATATGATTTTCTTGAGAAAAATACATGAATACAAAACAACAAAAAGAAGGCGAGTAGTTTCCTCCACCAGAAATACTCCAAGATTTATCAAAATTTCTTGAATGTGTATTTTATATGTCTAATACTAAAGTCCTTGGTAAAATTCTTCATTTTCTGTGCCTTATATTTCTTCTCATATGAGTGATAAATACCCAGATTTAGTCCATTTGTGACAGACTGCGACTACCATTTGTTCATTGCCTCAAAGTAGGTAAGGTCTAGGTAGAGTTAATAATCACTCAAGCAAATAAGAATAGTAGAAATGTATTACTTATTTTTAACTGTTCAAATTGAAGCACATCTTGTCTTTATGAGCAAACATTTATTCAGCAGGTTCTGTAGGATACATACTATATGTAAGCATGCTTATGAAGGCACATGAGAATGACCACTCATTCTTCATAAAGAATTCTATCACCACAAACAACCAAAGTGTAAAATATGATAAACAAGTGACAGTAAAGCCCTCAAAGTCCAGTACTGACAACAAACAGAAGACTTCAAAATTCTTAGAGAAGCTTTGTGAATCAGTCATTTCCTGATTGAAATCCTATCGTTGCTGTTGAGCAATAGTCTATCTAAAGTCAAAACTTGCAATAAATGTGTTTTGAAAGTCAAGGTTGAGATGATTTTTATTCCTGTGGTGCCATTTCAAATTTTGAGAATGATATCTGATCTCTCAAGTTTCTGGGTTTTTTTTCTTGAAAAAGAGGTATGTTTTACTTAGTAATGATTCGAGTTGAAACAACATAGCGTCCAGACAAGACATTTGACCTGACAGAAACTCAATTTTAATGTAATAGAGATATTGCAGGGAAAAAGTTAAAAATTGTTCATCCAAGCATTGCTAAGTGATCTTCATTAGTCAGAAATAAAATTGTTAAAATAAAGTGGTATAAGAGCAATTTAATAATTACTGGACATCCATTATACGACTGCATATTGCTTCTCTATGGAGTGAACCTCCACACACACTTCAAGAACTGGATGCTAGCACTCACATTTTCCAGATGCTGGTGTGAGGTTTTCTGGGGTTAGACAACCTACCTGCCTTAAACCACAGGCCAGTAAAGAGCCAGAGGAATTTTGAGCCCAGTTGGGACTGTTCTACATCACCGTGCTCCACAGTTTACAGGTGCACAATGTGTGTAATGGCATGTGTGTGTAATTAAGGGACAGCGAATGGACATGGCAAAGGGTTCTTTAAATGCTTTGTGTTTGCTTCAATGATTTTCTCTTTCAGATTCATCATCATTCCTCTCGTGCTCTGCACCTCTCATTTCTTCTGTTCTCACACCTCCACTTCCCACTCATAAACACACACGTGTACACATCACACACACACACACACACACACACAATCTGACCAAAGACTTCACAGAGTCACACAGAAGCAGTGAAGTAGGTTCAGCTAACTCCATCAATGTAACCTGTCCTGAGGGCTCAAGAAGCTAGTCATTGTTGTTGTGGATGGGCCATCCCAGTAGTTTCTGACTAAGACAATGTCCCCTAGTCCTTACTCTTTCAAGATCAGTTACAGAGCTCTTTTCTGACATGATATTGTCCTGTTGAACCACACCAGTCTTTCAAGTATAAGGAAATAAGTTAACACCTGAAGCAATTCTACACATGGGTAGTCAAAGCAGGCTCAAAGTGCATGTGCTTTCAGAATATCAGACAGGGTCCAAAAATGATAATAGTAAAAAAAAAAAAAAAAAAAGAAAAAGGAAAAGAAAAAAGGGTCCAATGAGGAATCCTTAAGATTGTTTCTTGTGAGTTATTAAACGAAAGAAAAGAAGGAGCTGGTCCATTCTCATTCTAGTCAGATCAAGAGACACTGTCGATCTGTTTGAACCAATAAGACACAAGAAACCAGAACTGGGAACTGAGAAACTCACCCAGGCCCTTGTATCTATTAACATTACTATGGAAATTGCTTTTAGTTTATGTAAAGGTAGAAAAGTCCAAGTGTGAGAGAAAAATGTAGGTAACATTATTTCTTTAAGCATTAACCTACACAAACTTTAAATGGGCTCCCAATAAATCCAATAAGCCAAATTATGCACATTTTCTTTTTCAGACAGTCAGGTTTTCTGCTTTTGCTTAGTGAAGATAACCCAGATGGAATTAGGTCTGGATGTATACATTTTGACTTACTGACAGTTAACAAAGGACAAGAGCATCTACAACATAGATTCTGTATCCTTGATCATAGAAACCTGTACTAAAAGGCCAGTAACTTAGTCTCCTCAAATATGGATGGGAATCAGGCACACTTTGAAGAAGTTATTGGATAGCATAGTTTAAAGTGTCTAAAATGCTTGACCAGATTACCTACAAGGAGCAATTCTAAGAGAGTCAGGCATTAAAATAAAAAAGAGTTGTATAATTTTTAAATAGCAAGATAGTATATTTTCTATTTAAAGTCTCCATACTTGAAACTTGACAGTGGGTAGAACAATGTTTATGAGTGTGGTGATTTAAACTTTCACACTATTCCAGAATATCCTAAGAAAACAAAGAAATCTCATGGTATATTTTAAATTAAAGCAAAATCAAAGGTTTATACAATTTTCAATTAGATGTCTACTTTATAACACTGTAAGTATTATTTTACTCCTGTCTATATATGCATCAAAGTTCAACATTTCTTCTCTCTTGCTGGAGGACGTGGCTCACAGATATTCTCATAAGATTCCTTTTATGTTTTTTGTAAAGATCTGTTACATTAATATTTTAAAACCTTGTTAGAAAAACATATTTATTGATGGTGACAGAAAAAAGTTGTTCTTGACACTTAAATAGTCCAATTTATCTATTTTAAAATAACATGAAGTTATGTTTACTTGTTGGAGTGTTCTGTCAATTTTATTTAGATAACTAATAATTGGTTTAGTTTGTTACTAAGATTTATACCCTGTTAGAACATTGGGAGAGCAATAATTTAGTTTAAAAATAAAAGTGGAACAAATATTTATTATGTAGTAACACTTTCTCCTGAAGGGTCCCATTTAGTGTATTTCCAAATGTGAAGGCTACTTTTAGAAAGGTGTGCTGGCAACAGTCAGGCTCCACCTCTCACAAATGAAAATTCACTACCGGGGCAGCTAGAAATTATTTTTAATAGGATTTAAAGAAAGGAAGCCCACTAGTAAGTGTTTAAAGTGTAACTGGCAATTAAAAGCTACTTTTAAACATTTGTTACTTTATGTGCAAAGAGACGTAGACGGTTCAGGCCAGGTTCAAGTGCAAGGATTGTGAATGCAGATATTTAGACATTAACTTACATAACATGATACTAGTCAAATTACTCATACATAGTTTCTGCCTTTGTACTCTGATCTAATAATTATTAAACATGTGAATGTTTATCAATAAAAATCACAGCAGCACCACACGTTGTGGTGGAACACAAAAAAATGTCTTTCATGTTAATTTGCATCACAAAATGATCTGGCCTATCAGCAATAAGAGGCATGGGCTTTACTGAAAAGAAACATTGCATTTCTCTTTGTACAACAACAAAAAAAGCCCATAGGTATCTGATAAGGCCTTCATGTACTATGTGAGTGGGAGGTAGTGGGGGCAGTCCCATGTTCTAACTCACACCTATTGTTTTACACGTTCTCAACTTCTGTATGGGAATAAAAAGGAAACATAATGAATACACTTCCCAGTTCACATCTGAGTGACTGAAGAGGCAGAGTTTTCAAGTTGAAGAAGGGAAACACTGCGCCTTTCCTTTCCCAAAGCCTCTGCTCCGGAAGGAGGCCCTCTGCTGCCCAGCCTACGCTCAAGGAAGAGGACATTACTTAGGGCTGAAATCACTCTGAGACAGAGGAGGGAAGTTTATGATGTGGCGCTGTGCACTGTATCTGGTCTGCAGCCAGCAAGTTTTCATTTTGTAGCCTGGCTGCCAGTACCTGCCCTGCACACGCAAGAATAAAAATATGCCAGCTCTACCAAAGGAATTGTGTGGATGTTAGAAAGAATTAAAAGAGTTTATTTCTCTTTCTTTACCCTGAGTGTAACTACTGTTTTTAAAAAAGAAAGAGCTGAAACTATAGTAACTGCAGGCTTCCCTTTTTTTCTTCTTAAGCCCCCAAACGACCTTCCCACAAAGCCATTTAAGTCAAATTGTACATTTACAGACTCACCTACACGATGGGTATAACTTAAAACATCTGCTGAGACACATATGTTTTGTTCTGATATAAAAAGTGTGGCAATTTAAAAAAATATAGGCCATTGTATTCTTAAAATATGTGTTTTTCTGTGTGTGTTCATTCCTTAAAGAGATCTTTGACTGCAATTAGGTAGTCGGTCCTATAAAGCCTTCCTTGTGTGACCATGATTTCTAAAAATAAAATGTTCCAGTGAACACTTCAGCTAAATACCACACCTTCAATATTACAATAAAGAAATTCTAATCCTTCATGTTGCATTAAAAAAATAACATCTGCTTTCGAGAATAGTTTGTTATATACCTTATGCAAGGTCAACAATTAATTAAGAGCTAAGAAATGAAAGTCAGCTGTAATACCCTACTAGGCAAATTTCCTTATCTTTTCCTACTTTGTTATATTAACAAATCTATTGTCTGGTTTCATAAAAACTAAGCATATTTAAGCCAAAGGTGACAATATTTAGGAGTTTGGGAAATAGATGCATTCTCTTGTTATCATTTTTAACTTGTTGAAAATACTACAGACATATTTTTTAAAATGTAGTTTTAGGCTGGTTTCCTTTAAGCACTTCATATCCTCTAACAAAGGACCATGTCTAACACTTTAAATTCAGCATGCTAGCAGCCCACAGCATCCTTAAACAATGTACAACACCATCTTCATATGTATGTTATCTATCACAAGGTGCAGGAAGACAATCAGTGATGCTCAGGATGCAATTTGGGGAAAGCAGGTTCCCACTAGGGACTGCTTCAAAGATCTCTTCGTCCAGTCACTAAAAACAAGTTGAGGGGACTTTATTTAAATCATCACTTGAAGACTTGCACTGTCATTCAATAAGCAGGGTGAACATCACTGCTTCATTCATTTCAAATTTCCTACATTAAGAACTAATAAAGTCTCTAAAATGCATACATTATTAAAGAACACTGATTCCTACAGATTTTTGTGATAAGTTTACTGCATGTATCTCTTTTCATATCATATTCCTTTACTATGCCCTCAGAAAATTATCTTCATGTGTATTCTGAATGTTGTTTACAGTGGTTGTATTTTAAAAATAAAATAAATACCGAGATTGGATTTCTAGAAGAGAACAACAATATGTAGCAGATATATTATAGTGATGGCAAATGTCACTTGTTTTGCCAAGGAAGCTAAACTACGGATTTATATAACAGGTAACATAAATTCCTTCCTTAATATGAATGTGCCTTTTTTGTGCAGTGAGATCAAGGATGTGTAAAATAATATTGTATTATATTGTCTTTTAAATATTCTTATATTTTACTATAGTATTGTTTGTCATAAACACGATTTTTCTTAGCAGACAAAAAGAACACAGGCACACTTGTGCTGTCTACATACTCTCACAGTGGGATTAGGGAATATATATCTCTAGGACCCTTTATGTTTATGTCTTAGTATTACACACATGTGATGGTTATCAAAATTATTTGAGTGTACTTTAGAGTGGTGGGTATAACCACTGAAAATGCTAACTTTTATTTCAACATCCTTTTTTAACACTGAACACTAAACCACCAACAAGAGCTGTTTTTCAGGAAAAAAGCTTGATGGTTCTCTTTGCTCTCTAACTAAAACAGAGCACTACAAATCATTCTATTTCTCATGCGCCATTCTCGTACATACCACATATACTCCAAGGGAAGCAATGCGGCTCCTGTGGGAAAGGCCCACCCCTTCCTAGATGTTTGCTTCCCTAAATGAAAGGAGCACACCCCCTTACATTCTTTGAAATTTGTCCAACAAGCACAGAATTGTAATAACACTGTATCACTGACTAACTTAGAACAAAATAATCAATAGGCAAAAGTTGCTAATATTCTCTGTAATTTTTAAGAGGAACTGACTCCCCCTTCCTCTCTCCCTCTCTCTTCCTCTCTCTGTCTCTGTCTCTGTCTCTCTCTGTGTGTGTGTGTGTATGTGTGTGTGTGTGTGTGTGTGTGTGTGAAACAAGAATTAACTAAGCTCGGATCTAGTATTTGCACATGGGTCCTCAGAACACTGTATTGATGAAAGTCATGAATGCGGTGTGCACACGTGCACTGTGACAACTCAGGAGGAGGCCCATAGAGGCAACAAGCTTTTGAACTTGAATTTAGAACTATTAGGGCAATGTGCTCTTTCATAACCGTATTAAAGAAAAAACTCACAAACTGTCAGTTTTCTTAAGTGCAGTCAGAACTGCCAGGAGTCACAGATGTGTGAGAGCACCACCAGTCTTTTCTGTGACTGTAAGGACAGACAACATGAACTGAAGCTGATGTCCACTAAGGTCTATCTCATGAAAGTACTCTGTTAGTCATAAGAAATTATGTTCTAGTAAGCCTCCCTTCCATTACACAGAGTATGTACTCCCTAATCAAGCTTTTCTTTTGTTATTTTATGAGAGACAACACTCCATATTTGTGGAAACTTGTGCACTTATCTTTACTCTTTATTTTTAAAAATTTTCCAAATGCAGCATTCACATAGAAATATATATGCAGTGAATACATGGAGTTAACAACAGTAGGTATCTCCCGAAGGAGTTTTTGCTTAAATGAATTGAGCTATTTTTTTAACCATCTTCTTATCAGCCATTCGATGATGAACTCAGCTATATGATTTCCAGGTCTCCAAAATGGAAGATCTACTATTTTTTCCATGTGCAACAATATAAAGAAAGATTACATGAATTGTAACTGAAGGTATAAACTTATTACACTTAGAAGAATGTTGTTAAAGTCAAAGTAAACCTACATGTGTCATAAATCCACAAATGAAACATCTCATTCATGACAGTATCCTATCTTATTATAGTAATGCACAGAAAATTAAACACATAAATATTAATTTTATGTATCACAGAAGATGTAGGCAATGAAATGCAATGTTTACACTTATGGATGACTCATTAGTGTTTTATTGTGTGAGACACTAGGAGGCATCAGTAGGGTAAAAAAGGACTTCAATTTTAGAAGAAACAAGAAATTACTGAAGAGTTGGATGTGTGTGAAGTTTGAATTTTAAAGATGCTACAGGTAAAACAAGACTATGCGTTACCAAAATCTCAAATCATTCTATTTTGTCATAAAGAATGATGTTTATATAACATTCATAAAATAGACATATAAACACCTATCAAGATGTATTTTAGATGTATTGTTTCATAGCTATGTAACTTCTCATTTTGGTGAAGAATATACTTGGTAACAGAACAACATATTGGATATTAACAATTATAATACATTTTCTTCTAATCAATTATTTAATACCATGAGGATGTTTTATTTCTAGCCAATTCTGCTTTGCATTCTACACAGCACTTCTGAAATAGCCTAATGCATTTAAGTTGTATGGTAACCACTTCACACAAACAAGACAACTTGATGCCTGTTCATAGAGAATTGATGAAACTTAACATTTAAGCAACGGAAAAGCACATAAAGGGACACACTTTCTTTTGCTGCACTGCTAAAGCCTATATTTGAACGCTGAGTTTTCCCATATTTGAATTTCTCTTTATAATGATGAAGCAACAGGGTTGTGGCATACTTATCTAGCAATCATTTGGAATCAGAGTGCCTTGCTGTTCCTCAGCAATCGGCTTTTATCTTTGCCCTATCAGACTAACACATGAACTGTGCAATCCGCCTTTTGTGAGGTGTGCAGTGTTGTTGCTTCGGTTTTGTGACTTGCCTCTGTAATCTGATTTGATCTCAGTGAAGAGTCAAGCTTTCCTGAATATAGGAACACCCGTGAGTACATGGGATGAATTAAGGTGTAGTGCTGACGAGGGGGACATAGTCAGTGCTTCTTCCCATGTGCCATACTTCCTAAACAGTAGAGGCAAAAGAAGCCTTTCATTTGGTCCAAACCATCGTTATATGTGTGTAGAAGAAATACACATGCTTTTCTAAGCTCACGTACTCGTTTGGGAGGCATTTTCTTCGAAGATGCTCTTTTAAAAAGTTAAAAATTAATTAGCAATCATTTTGCAGTCCACTTTGCAAGCCTTAACTGCACATTAAATTTCTCCAAGTTGCTTTCAACCATGCCCTGAAAACCTTGCTTCTCTGTTCAATAACTACTTTTTGTTATTGTAGTACAGTTATTACTTTAAAGATATCTCCCCATTTTTGTCACTTTCTGAGATTTCATAGGCTAAAACATATTGCAAAGATTTGGGAAATAAAACCACAAAATATACAACAATAAACAAAAGAAAGTTTTAAAAAATAATGGCCACCATTTACCAAAGAGGTATTTAGTATAGTTCTCTACTAAAGAAATTTAAATACAATGAATAATTTATTAGAAAGACATAATTGTATGCCGTTCAGCTTATTCACTGAGTAAGGTGAAGGCCAAGGGAAAATTAAAAGATATTTGAAAGCTATAGAGTATACTGTTTTTTTCAGGATTCAATTTTCAGGAATCATTAGATACTTTCTTATTGGAATGAATAAATTCCCCCAAATCTTCCTAAATAAACCTGTTTATAAAGAAAAAGAAATGAGGCATATTACAGCAAGTCTTTGTGACTGAAGTTTCCTTATCTCTGCCCGGGAAAGTTAATGTCCATGCTTACACACTTTCAAAATATGATAAGATTTGAAATGAAGGAAAGTTGCTCCTTATTATGACATGACCATTTGTTTCTTCAACAAAGGAAAAAACATTAATAGGAAATAAGTGGCACACCTTAATGTTATCCTCTGATACATTCACATGCATAACAATCCAGATGTAAATAGCACAATTAATGAATGAAGTGAAATACTGTTTTTAATAAGGAGTATGAGAACTACACAACACGTTCCAAAGCTGTGTAAACCATAGTCATAGAGATAGTAGTTGTTTTTTTAAATAAAGTTTAGCACAACCTGATGTAAAGATAACTGCCAATTATTGGCCCTTTAACTTGACTGGGGTACCAAATTTTAAACAAAAATTATGTGTAAAGTATGTTTTGATGAATACTTTTAGATCAAGATTGGTATCTGATGATTAAATATATTATCCTTCAAATAGTGCAAAAACTCATTGACTGAAGGAATTTTTCCCTCTTTAGATAGGACATAAGGACATCTCATTTTATGTATCATGCACTTGCTTTAGGACTACTTTTAAACTTAATAATGTCTTTCATGCTTATAGTAGATGATAATAATGTGGTTTATCGCCTTAATTTCTTATAATTGAATCAATAGTTACACAAAGCTCTGCTTGTACCATACTGATGCATACTGAACTACTTTTAAGCCCAAACTGACATTATTTTAAAAATTCAATGAGATATTTTAGCTGTAAATTGAAAATTGCTGAACCACTAAAGGCTAAAATTGGTATGGCTGCAAGGTTAAGTTGGGCTCACAGGTGGTCACGTTTCATGTCCCAGCAAGTCTCTAGGGAGGGGATTATTATGCCCCACATAAACATCTTTACTGTACAACCACAATTCCACTGCAAGGTGCCAGTGACAAGGAGCCCCATCGTTCTTCTGGACAGGTGTGGGAAGACTACCGGAGTTTTCTTTACAGCACTTAGAAAACAAATGCAGTCACTCACTATTTCATAAGACAGTTACTGTTAGAGTTACTATCAGATTAACAATAGTAAAATGCACTTTGTGTCAAAGCAGTTCACCACTGAGGACCCGTTAACGAGTCGGCAGAGAACCTGATTCTACTTCCAGCATCAGCATTTACACAGAAAGTCTTTTCTATAAAAGACATCCATTTCAGAAATGCGAGGAAAAGCCTTTTCACAAAGAATAACTATAGCATCTAGAATAGCACAAAATGGTTCAGATATAAAATTTCCCTTAGAATTAGTGGCCTTGCTCTGGGAAGGAAATAACATTAGCATTGGACTCAAACACTTGCATAATACATAATAATACAGTAAACAATGTACCCTGTCTCTGTAGACTTCTTTCACGGCTAACTTTGTCACTTAGTTTGGTAACTTTCATCCGAAGTCCAAACAGAAGGCGGACTAAGGGACCTAGTCTTGTTTGTTTTTAAATAGCTTACTATTTCCCTTGATCTAAACAACAGTGCGTATACTGAAATCCATGCATAGACTTCCATGGCCAGGGCACTGCTTCTGGTCTCCACTGATTAAGCTCTCTCAAGCCAGCACTTTGGTGAGGGAAGAGGATGTCCAAAGGTGGCCCAAGGCAGAAGCCCTGCTGTGACCTAGTCATCCCAGGAGCTAGTGGCTCAGAATCCAAAGGCAGGGGAAGCCAATCTTGGGGCGACTCACAGGAACATCTTTCCTTAGTGAACTAACTGCTAAATTTTAAGACATCTACTTCAAGGTCACAGAACAGTCTGGGAAATTCTCAAATCCACCAGGCTCCACGTTCTCCACTCTATCGAACATGCTAATGACGTGAACTAACTTCATGAAACTTTAAACAAACTGATGTGACAGGAACGAGTCAGATGTGATTTCAGTAACGGATGGCAAGTAGATTCTACTGTCTAAAAAGTTACTTTCAGCCACACACAAGGAAATCATGGGATCTAAAGAAAAGAACGCACAACAAGCCTCAACTTAAGCCTTTCAAAAAGCATTTGGGATAGACCCACTGCCTGGAAGAGACTGGAACAGATTTCAGAGACAATACCCAGGCTATTTCTATTCTTTTTGAGAAATGTCAGAGGTACTTACATGAAGGAAGACTCGACCAGATTAGTCCTTGGAATATTTTCCTTTCTTAAAAGAGGAAGAGAAAGAGAGAGAAAAATAACAGTAATCTTTGCTTCATCCAGCCTTGAAGCGCTTCTCCACCTGATTCAAAGCTGCAGGCACGGCGACCCACACAGAACCTTCAAAGTCAATCCAATAGCAGCCCGAAGATGTCTGGGTGTACGCGTGTGCTCAAGTGTCTGTGACTGCGAGCCGAGCGAGCAGAGAGCTGGAGACGAAGAGTGCGTGTGTGTGCGCGCGAGGGGGGGGGCGACGAGGGGGAGGCGCGCACGGGATCGCGCATTCGCGCGCGCACCGAAGCCGCTGGAAGAGGAGGAGGAGAAAGAGGAGGAGGAAGGTGGAGGAAGCGAAGGAGGAGGAGGAGGAGAAAGTGGCTCTCTGTGGCCGGTGGGATTAAAAGTAGCCAGACTCGTCCAGAAAACTGCGGGCAGGAAGGAAGTGACAGAAGACGAATGGGAAAAGGAGAGCAGCACACAGCCTTAGAAACGTCGCGTAAAAGAGCGGGGGTTGGGGGGATGTAAGGATACTGGGAGGGGACGCGGGGGTGGCAGGCAACACCGAGCCCACGGGGCTGGGGTTCTAAGCAGCACGTACGCTCCAGTGCGCACCCCCCTGCCCATTTCATTTTATTCTTGCCTTTGCCTGCGCTGCCTTTTCCTTTCCGTTTCTCTATCCCTAGGAGCCCAAACCGTTGCCTCTCCTCGCGAGCTGGGGAAATCATCAGTTTCACTCTTGCAAAAGGGGGGCGGGACTAGACCTCGCAGCATTTTAATAAAACAAACATACTGCAGCTCCCTCCTCACCCCTCCAGTCTCAACTAGATTGATAAATTACTCCACTACACTACTTTAATTATGTATATGGTATGCAGAATAAATCACTGAACATCAGTACCTCAATCAAGCACTTTTAAATGATAATTGCATCTTGGTGAATCAATCTTTCCATTCCTGACATTTTGCTAATTTTAGTTTTACGGTGGGGTAATGGCACATGCCATACGCAAACCTAATGACAATTCTTTATTGCATGAAAGGAAAGACAACACGGGGAGCGGCGGTTCCCTGCCTCTCTCCCCGCCGCTGCGGAGGGCGCTCAGAGGGGACGCTCGGCTGCCGCGCGCTTGCTCCCCCGGGAGGCTGCGAGCCAGCCAGCAGGAAAGTCCTTCTGAAGTCGGGATCTTCCCTCTGACCAATAGGAGCGCGACCCTAAGAGCTGCTCTAGCTCTTTTCCCCCCCTTTGGATTGGCGGTAGCCACTTCATTCTTGCTCCGGTCCGCGCGCGCCTCCGCTACTCACGCGTAAAAGCCACGATCCAGGATGTCTGCAAGCCTCGATCCCAGCGTGCGCTTCCTGCCCGCCCAGAAAGTACAAAGCTTTTGGCCTTGAGACTCGGAGAACAAGGCTAGAAAGTGAGCCGAAAGGATTCTCCGATGTTAGTAATAAAACAATTACAAGTATTTGCAATCTCGACTTGATCGCGGGGCCATGAACTTTCGAATCAATATGGAAATATTTACCGAGGGGACAGCATTCTCGAAGAATCCCCTCTCCCTCCCTCCAGCATCTCCACCACACCTTACTGGATCTTATCCAGGTCATTAGCATGTAAACCAAACCAACTTCCCAAATGCATTAGGCTACCCTGGCTGATAGCGGATGACTTCACTAATCTGAAGAGTTTCAGCCGCACAGGAAGCAGCAACGGAGACCGATAAGGATACTTATGCTAAGGTTTAAGTCTGCTGAATAGTTTTCCACAGCAAAAACAGGCTGACAAACACTGGTACTTAGGGAAGAAGGTTGCAGGTATTGGGTCCTTCCTTACCCAGTTAATTACACCCCACCCCAAAAGCTCAAGATAAAATAAATCAACTGGTACACAAATCTCTCTCTCTCTCTCTCTCTCTCTCTCTCTCTCTCTCTCTCTCTCTCTCTCTCTCTCTCTCTCTCTCTCTCTCTCTCTCTCTCTCTCTCTCTCTCTCTCTCACACACACACACACACACACACACAAGACAAGATTGCAGGCCAGGGGTACTGCAGATTTTTAAAACATTCAAAACCAGTTAATTTTAATTGTTTTAATAGTATGACTGGCAGAAGAGAAAGCTCCCAAATGACCATAACACCGAAGGTACAAGAGTAGACCACAGTAGCACAGTGAAATATCTAGCTAACTAAAGGTATCCCCCCAAACTATACCCCTCAAGGCCCCCCGAAAACCAAAAACCCTCCTTTCAGAACCATGTGTTTAACCCAATGACTGGTTGCATTTCCTGGTTAAGTTCAGTAGACCTCCAGAGGACTGTTTTAATGCAGGGGACAGTGTGGTTCAAAAAGCCTCCTGTCTCTTCGTGCAGGCTGTTTGAAGCTAGTAGCTTTTCTGGAAGAGTGGGCCTCAACATTTAGGAACCCACCAGAGGCTTCACTTGAAAGCAGAAGCTGACTTTGTAGGCAAGTTAAACTACATCTGAACAGTCCTCACGTGTCTGGCCCCTTACCATTGTGAGGATTAATTAGTAGAGCTACTTTTATTACAGGAAAGCATGACAAACTGTGGGTTTTTGTTTGTTTTTTCTGTTTTTGCTAATTAGTGTCTATACTACACTGTGTTTGCCTTTCATATAGCAAGTGTGTGACTACCATGAGTTTACGTAAACCGTATGGCAAAAGCCTTTTTACAGGTACACCCTTTGATGTTTAGAGATGCTGATCACTAGGGCACATCTAGATATGGTGATGTAAATGAAAATGTAGGCTATTTTCAAGGTTTAAAAAAATCCTCACTGAGCAAACCATATGAAGAACCAGGGGAATGTACTGAAAGCGCTTCAAATAAATTAACTGGAATGGCTTATGTTATATGACAAAGTAGATACAGCCAATAGATGAACTTTAATCATGCTGTTGTAATTATAGAGGGTATTTCTATTTACCATAATATACTTCAGTTTTAGAATTATTTTCCTTCAAAAGGAAACTTATTCTACACTTTCACATGTCAAAGAGTTATTTAGTAATAAACATTGTAACAAATTCATATTTATCAACAATAGTGTAAACATCAAAAGTATCCTAAGCCAAAGTGAGGATGGTTTGAAACCTTGAGTCTGGGATATATTAGAGTTGGCCTGATTAAAATATAAGATTTACACCCTCAGTAGATTTAGCTTCTTAATTATGTGTGACCTAAGTTAATATTAGGATTAGTTTCCTTCACATAAGCCTGTATAGCTGAAGTTGAAGGGAAGTACTTACATGAATATGAACAATAGACAGTTACCTGAGCTTTACAATTATTTAGTAGTAATCCATGAGGTGGTTGACCCAGAGTATATTTGCCTTTAAATAACCCCAGATTGGCATTATTTATTTACTTAAATTTACTCAAACTGGTGATACCTGCTTCCTACTTGGTGAGGATCAGACTATTTTCTTCTGGAGGAAGTTGCTCAGTCTAGGTATTGAGAGACTTGGAATTCTCCAATTTCAAGATCTGTGGTCAGGGATGTGACTCAGTGTTAGGACACGAACATCCCTGACATGCTCCAGACCTTTGCTTATGGTCTGAGATAAACACGAAAACATCTTACTAACTGACTAACCCTTCCTAGACCTAGGTTTACTAGGTTTCAAGAGCTCTCCAATTTAGTTCTGTGCTTGAAAAATAAAAGTAATATTTATATCCTTTATAATCTTTATATCCTTTATTTCAGTGAGAATATAGGGATTTGTCCAGTTAATAAAAGGCAACTTTCCTTTAAGAAAAAAGGATGAAGTGATGTCTGGAATTGGTGTGCTATTAACTCTCTCTCTCTCTCTCTCTCTTTCTCTCTCTCCCTGTGTGTGTGTTTGTGTGTGTGTAATCACCAATATTCCTTTCATTAATTACTACTAGTGCTTTATATTAAATATAAATACCCATTAGCGACCCTTCCAAGGATTTATTTAATAATCCATTTAAACAACTGAAGTTACAGAGAGCATGGCGATTGTTTCAGCTCCACAAAAAGCTGCCACTGCAGTCTCTGGTTCGTGCCATCTTACTCCACATCCTTTCTTCTGCCTCCTGCATTAAAGCAGCACTCTACCAGAGCCCTGTGCACTGGGTCTGCCTGCTTTTAAGCCTGGCCCACGCTGGGTGTAGCTCTTGAAGTGAGCTTTAAAAAATTATTTTAAAGTGAGCTGGGGCGGTTGCCACAGCAACCTACCCTGAGATGAAGAAAGGATATAGATTAATCTACCCCTTAAGATTATTCAAGTGTATAGTATTTGTTCTTCAGCCAGAATACTTTCAACACAAATATAATTGAACATGAAAGTTTTAGAAAAATCGGAGAAACATGGTAAGATTTAAATTATACAACACAAACCATATTTTAACCTCTTCGTAGTTGTCCTATGATGATGTACATAACTGCCTAGGAAACAGATTAGTTGTAGTAGACACTTGCAAAGGTGGGCCTCGAAAGGTGACATGGACTTCAGCGGTGTGCCAAAGGGCTGCTTTTATTACGCAGAGGAGAATGTTAACCGTATCACTGTCACTCCTGACAACATTTTAAATACTTTAAAGGAACTGGTGCTTTCACTTGTATGGTGCGTTTGTAGTAAATGAGAAATGTGAACACTCACCACCTACACTCCTTCACGATCACTGCCATTTGCCTCCCATGCTTCACTTCATTTCTTCAGAGGTTACTTCACAGTTTTCAACTCTGTTTTTGGCACCTTAAAAACGTGTAAGCATAAAAAAATAGTTACTTTCTCTAAAGCTGACATTACAGTAGATTAGGGTAGGTATGGTTTAAAAGCTTCCGAATTAACAGTGTTTATTACTTTAAAGCCAAATTGGCTAGATAAGAATTTAAATGATCAACTGGGATAGTGTCCATAGCATTTAAACATAAATGATGGCATATTTCTAAAATTCCACAAACTCACTAGATGCAGCTTTTTCCCAAGCGGACCATACAGTTTGTGGACTGAGTGTGCTAAAGGAACTGTAATGTACAAAGGATTTGATTTATCAGGCAAAGGTTTGATTGTATGCTTCATCTCGTGAACAGTGAGCATATTCTTCTCCTCACTCTTGTACCTTTGATTTTACATCTGATAAAAATCACCATAAAAAGTAAAGTAAAAAACATCATTACTCATACTAACAAAATTTGTCAAATTGGGAGATATTTGTAATAATATCTAAGTTGATGAAAAGGCACATTTTAGGTATTGCTTAAAGCTCACTTGAAACACTTCGGGACTAATGATGTGGGTTCAGTACTGTGTATGGATTCTATTAGTCACAATACCTTATTCTTCCTAGCTGTGTTTAGCTGTATGGAGCAAAGACAAGCACTTCTGTGCTCTGATCTCTGACTCAGACTAGCTTTCCTTGACTTTGGTAAACCAGTGAATCTTTCCTTGGCTTCAGAATAGGACCAGTCCCACTAAAGGACCAACCACGACACAATAGATCACAAGGGCCAATATCCTTTTTCCAGGTTGTCGTAGCAGGACTTTCCATAGTGAGGAGTCATCTAGAAAACCTCTTCATATGGGCTGCCATTCACATGATTTATTTTTATTATATTGTGTCTGAGTCAGAGAAGTGAAAACTTGGGCAGGATTTGTTTTAGCGTTGTGCTCATTGAATTTGCATCTTTCAAGCCCAGGCCCACCAGGCCTAAGTCTCAACTCATCCTGGTTCTCAGAACCAAGTTCTCTGGCCAATCCTTTTCTTCCACTTCGGCCTGGCTTTAATATTTATTAAGTGGGGATCGTGATACACATATCTCGCAGGACCTCTTTACCCTACTCTTCATGAAATAAAATACACTTAATAAAACCCCAAAACTCTCCTCTACAAACTTTAATACACTTCTTCTATCAGTAAGTCCAAATAAGGCTTGATTGGTAATTTGCTTGTGTGTGGCTGATCGAAAGCATCCACGGAGACAGCTAAATTTAATGGGACTTTACATTTACTCTCGCCATTGTTAACTGCTTATTGAAACACTGGTTCTACTCCATTTCTTGACATATCACAAGAGACCTGAAATTTAAGGAGTAAGATAGTCACACTTCCCCTTTTAACCGTTTCTTCTAGAGTCTTTTCGAGGGCTGTGCTCTTTCATTTTACAAGGTCGTTACCACGGGATGCGGAGCAAGTTTGGGGTTAAAAATTTCTCCCGGCATTTTGGTACCCACTTCTTTGTTTGGGAGGCAGAGGGCTGGGATTCAGTCCGCAGGGCCCCTTAAAGAGCAGACTAGGGACGCCTTTGGTTTCAGCAGCTGAGTTATTGATTGTAGGGAGCAGCAATCCCTCCGGCTGGTTTGTGTTGAAAGCGGACCCGTTGGCTAGGCGGACTGGAGAGGCGCAACAGCCGCAACGCCACCCAATTACTGCTGGTCCTCCCCTCCGACATGGCTTTGCCCTCCTATCTGCTCTTTCTCCGCGGGTCGTTACTTCCTCCCACCCACTTTTCTCGTGGCCGCTGGAGCTGAGGGGGTGGGGACTCACTGCCCCGCGAGTTTCTGGAGCTGCCAGGCTGCTAGTGTGTGTGTGGGGGGCGAGTGTGCCACGTGAGTGCTCCCCGGGCTGGGCGTAGGAGGCCAGGCCCTCCGACGGACCTGCAGGGCCTGGGCGCGGAGGGGGTTGGGCGTGCTGAGTCCGGGACAGGAAGGGGTGTGCCGGCCTGCATTTGGCTGGAGAGGAGATGTCTCGGCTTGGGGGAAAGAGACGGGGGCTTGCTGATAAAGATGGAGCGTGATGGGCTCCGGGGAATGGAGGAGGGCGCAAAGGCAGTGGGGGTGCGGTGGCGGCGCTGGTGGAGTTTCTCTGCTGCTCGGGTTGTTAGGATCCCGAGAATATTTCTTCTGAGGAGCTGGAGATGAGCTCTGTGAGGTTCCATAATCACCGGTGGGGGGTGGGGTGGGGTCAGTAAAAGCAGCCCATCACCCACAAACGGCGCACAAAATGCTCGCAGAAGATGGGCGTTTCTGGTTACTTGATGCGCTCCAAGCATTTTGCAATCCAGGAGAGAAATAGGGACTTTGGGCATGTCCAGTCGCCCTGTCCTATAGAGTCCCAGATTTTTAACAAATCGAATAGACCAATAATAGGAAAGGATCAGGGCTCAGAACTGGATTTAAACCTTAAGCACTCAGGATCTGCAGAAGTATTTTAAAAACTAACAGCCAACCTCTAACTCCTGCAGCTAAGCTGCCTTTGTGCCTATGTGCAAGTCTTGGCACAGCAAAGGTCACAAAGTAAAAAGAACTGCGATGCTAAGGGGAATGAACAGCAAACACAAATGAGAAAAGTTCCTTTTCTCCGGCACAGCTTTCGTTGTTTGTTACCACCTGGAAACAGTGTTGGAATATTCTGCAAAAATAACCATGGGGAAAAGGAGACACTAGGGATGTTATTCGCCTGTCTAGGACTGCTAGACACATGTGGCTTCTCAAGTTAATTAAAACTAAACCCTGTCCGTATTTTAACTGCTCAATAGACTCATGTGGGCAGTGGAAACTTTGGAGTAGGGAGATATGGAATATGTCCACCTCGACATGGAGTCATACTTTTAAAATCCTTTATGTGTTCAGTGGTGGTGGTGCATGCATTTAATACCAGCAGAGACAGGTGGATCTCTTAGCTCAAGACCAACCGGGAGGGAGTTCAGGACAGCCAGAGCTACACAGAGAAACACTACCCCCATAGCAAACAAGCAAAACAATATGCGTTATGTTTGATACCAGCCTGATTTCAGGACAGTCTCCATTTCTATTACATGGCAGCAGCACAAAACGTCTTAAAGTCTGAATTTCAGTGGCTTTTATGCTGACAAAGGTTCTGGCAAACTCCTAGTATGTGCATCTTTTTGTTGTTTTTAAATAAGAACAGCAAGTCAAGGACAACAACTCAAGAACAGAGATGCTAACTAAGCGACCCACAGCTGTAAATTTGGAAAAAACGCTTAAGTCCTCTGATAGGGCCCGGGATCCTGTCTGCTGGTTGGGACACCATGGCTGGCTTGGCTGTGAAAACTGACTAGAGTGGAAGGTGTCGACAGATTTTAGGCAGAATCGTCCTTTTACAAGAGAGGGATGCTTCTAAGCATTCTCCCCA
Source organism: Mesocricetus auratus (assembly GCF_017639785.1). NCBI lineage: Eukaryota > Metazoa > Chordata > Mammalia > Rodentia > Cricetidae > Mesocricetus > Mesocricetus auratus. Next base: position 34,278,000 of record NW_024429201.1, read on the forward strand.
GAGAAAATTCCATTTAATAAAGAGTAAGCTCCATGAGGAATCACAAGGTCTCAAAAACTTAAACTGTATGACCAAACAGCCAAAATGTGTTTTCAAAGAGAACAAATGGGCTGTAGTTTTACTTGAACTTAAAACTCATGCAGAACTAACATTATACTTTTAGAACAAGAGGTAAGAAGCAATATTAAAGTCAAAGATGAAGATGTGATCTGAGGTGAGACTTGCTAACAAAGTATAATAATCTTTCTCAAATTTGATAAGATATCAAATTCACTGATTTCACAGGAGGAGGATTTGATCAGAAATGCTAAGAACATAAACAAAATAAAATTGTAAGTATTACTACATAAGATGTGTAACTAAGCAGCGTTTTCTGTGAAATTTTAGATGCAGCATAAACTGTGTTCTTCAGTAAGTAGTGAAGTGATTTATTTTGCAGTAATTGTTCTCTACATTTTTTGTTGTTAGTTGAGATTAATGTTGATGGTAATTCTGCCTATTTGTGGTAGTTGACCCTTAATGAAAATGGTATCTGTTTACATCAGCATATTCACAAATGGGAAATAATTTAAAAATAATAATTCTTTTGAATGTTGGATTGATCCATACTTGAGTCATCATGTTTCTCTTGTCTATTTATCATTTGCTCATGCTTGAAGGATTCTTCTCACACTACCTTAGTCCATGACCCTATAAGAAACATCTCAGATCTTTGCGGATAAGCGAGAAGGCCTCAGCCTCCCTGTAGCTAACAGATGCAAAGGCTGATGGGACCCGAAGAGAGTACTGCCAAAGCCACCTGACAGTCCCACAGGGGAATCAATCACTCACATGCTGAGCTTCTCCATGATTCGGCTTCCTCACCTATAAAATGTTGAATATTATGTGATATCCTCCTTGATTGCTGTTAGGAATGAAGGAGCTAGTCAACATGCAATAGGGATGAGAAAGCAAACCGTGTAACTCGTGTGAACAATTTCTACTTCCACAGGAGGAAGTTCCCTGTCCACTCCCACTGTGGCTGTCACAGAGAAAGAGGTAGGTCATCAGAGGCGTGAGGACTGATTCAGGATGCGAATGGGCCTTGGACTGTACCTCTGAAGAAGTGAAAATCTCTTTTGACATAAAATTCTGTTTTGCTGGGTCAGGTTGACTTTTTTGCAGGTGTGTAGTCTCTAGGCTACTTTTAGCCCCCAAGTCAGCTGCTTTCTGCTTGGTAACTGCCTGGTTGCTGAAAAGGCACTGGACACTCCAAGTCCATCCTCTTTTCACCCCAGTTGACCTTGGGAATGCAGTTGTCAGCCAAGAAGACATTGATAGCCCCAGTCTCCTGCTAGCAGAATTCTTTAGGGCAGTGCCTGCTCAGACTGTCTCCTGATGTCATTCCAAATGTCTGATGGCCATCTATGGCAACTGGGCTGGGCACAGGCCTCCTGGGAAGGGGGAGCTCATGGAATGCCTAATGGAGCCTTCTGTTCAAGAGGAACCTAGAGGCCATGTTCTGCTGTGTGTGTGGTAGATATCACTGCTGCATTATTCTGGGTTATGGAATATAAAAAACAGACGTCATAGTCACTTCGGATTTTAATAAAGTCTGGGATGGAATATATATATCTCCTTGATTGGTATAAGTATATTACAGAAAAACAAACAGACTCAGGACATTAAAGACTTTGTGTGTGGTGTACATGGTAACATTACTTATTGAGATCACTCAAGTAAGAAAAAGGTGCCTAGAAAGTAGGGATTAGTGATGGTAAAATATATGTGCTCTGTCTACCTTTCTGTTCAATTTCCAATGATTGTTATTCTATTGAAAGGAGAGCTTAGATTATTTTTAAATATTTTAGTTATAGCCTAAAAATTTAAGCTAAGCAGAATAATTAAAATTATTTGTTGAGATGGAAAGAAATATGCAAAAACTTATTGTTCCAATAGGTGATAATTCTGGGTAGATTTAAAATAAATACATCATAATAATGCTAATATTTTAACTTTCTGAAAAGAAAGAAAATTAATTTTCATTGTTTGGGATGAAAGTTTCCTAAATTATTTTGGAGTAGGGTGAGAATGAAACCTAAAATGCAAACAAAAGAAAGAAAACAAAACTTATTTCAGTGATTAAAAGCTGTCTGCTTGTTGACTTACTCATTGAGATAAAGACCCAAACCATCGGGCTTGATTGCTTATTACTTTGCTAAATTTATTTCAAATCAATTGTATTCATAATCTAAGGGTAATACTTGGGGTACATATGCAAAAATTCAAAATTCTTAGAATTTATATAAAAATAAGTATGTTCAAAATACTTGGCATTTCATGGCCACTTGCTATTTTTGAGATTGTATTATAATTATTCCTTTTATCCAAGCAACAACCTCTTAAAGGGCTTGTATTATTGTCTTTGTTTCATAAATTTTAAGAATAAAAGCTTAGATAGATGACTTTGTCTGCCCAGATAACCCATAAATGTCAAAGGACAGGCAAACAGACTTAAAACTTTGTTCTTAGCTCTCCTACCTCTGTAAGGTCTGACTCAGCTATAGTCATACAACTGGAATAAACTTCAGAAACTTATGCCTACTTGCAGGTTGCTTACTTCACAGAGGCTATGCCAGGCACGAACCACTCACAGATGCTTTTGCTTGAAGCAGTTACGTGTCTCCTTGGAAATTTGTTCCATAATCCTAACAAGCAAGCATGTTAGTGCTGGGGAAGCTTAACTGTTAAGTCTGAACATTTTTTTTATTTTGTTAATAGTAAATCCAAAGAACTCTCACAGAATCAACTGACCTGGGCTCGTAGGGCCTCATAGAGACTGAACCGACAACCAGGGAGCCTGCTTGGGACTGGCCTAGGCCCTCTGCACATGTATTACAGTTGTGTTATGTGTAGCTTCGCCTTCTAGTGGGACTCTTAACAGTGAGAGCAGGGTCTGTCTCTGACTCTGTTGCCTGTTTTTGGAACCCGTTCTTCCTACCTGATTGCCTCATCCAGTAGGAGAGGGGGTGACTAGTCTTGCTGCAGCTTGATATGCCATGGCTGGTTGATATCCATAAAAGGCCTATTAGATGGGGGAGGGAAAGAAGGGATGTGGGGCAGACTGGGAAGGAGGGGAGAAAACTGTGGTCTAGATATAAAAGTAAATAAAGAAATAAATAAATTAAAAATTAAATCGAAACCACATTTAGTAAATAAGGTGAACATTAAAGTTTGATTATTAAGCCTCAAATATTTGCTATTTGAATAATAAGCACAGCCTTTAAGGGCAAAGGTTTGCTGTTCTGTTCAATGCCTGCAAAGTATGAAAATGTTTGCAGGTTGGTGTGGCTACATACTTTGTGACTTTGTGTGGCCACATATATGTAACTACAAAGATCTATATCAGATGGATGGATTTATAGCAATAATCATCTTTCTGAAGAATTTCAGAAATGTGAGCGGTGTTTTAAGGAAGAGATTCTTAGCACTACATGAGAAATCGTTTGCAACTTTTTGATTCCCTTTGCCCTCTTTAGATGGTCAACTGATAATTTCCATCATCTTCTCTCCTTTCTCTTTTCTTACCCTTCCCCACTTCATGCCTTTGATCCTTTTGACTGCAGTGCTCATTTCCAGTTGTGAATTTCTCCTCAGTTGCCAATACAATAAAGCTGCTCTCGTGTTAGCACTAACCATTTTTTTCTGTGCAAAATTAAAGTTTCTATTTTAGAATTGTGGAATACTACTAGTAATTTTTTTCATTTTTTAAAAATCACCACAGAATAAATTGCCACTATAAGGAGCTTGCTCTGATGATATGGCCATATAATTTATATGCTCATCTTTTGTTATCCATAACTCTAATGATTATTCACAATGAACAAAAACAGTGCTTGTGTCAGGTATTGTCTGTGAAAGATTTATATGTACCATCCATATATTCTTAACTCAACCTCACACAACTGTGGGAGTCTAGTTTGTGTAGCCTATGGCTATAAAACAACTCACCCAGAAGAGAATTAAGCCTTTAGTTTCTCTAGATCAGCAAAGATTAATTGTATATTCTTACGGTTAGTGAATGCACACATGCTTACTTAGAGTAATCATTGTCTATGGATTTTCCCAAAATAGCTTTCCCGAAGAATCAGCGGAAGCCATTTGGTCATACTTAAGACTATGTTACTTAGAGTCTTAAACTAGTATAAGATTTGAGTAAGACTAGGGCTTTGTTAATTTGAGGAACAGTTAACATTTGCCAGTTCAAATAAAAAAGTGAGTAAATTACTGAAGCACTATAGTGCTTAACATATTAGACAATGAGTAAAAATAAAAGCAACATTTATAGCTATAGTGATAAGTTGCTGATGGCCTCTCAGTACATGGGGTCAGCATGCATGGATTTTCTTACTGCTTTGGAATATGAGAGGTGATATTGCACTAGAGAAGGGTTAAAAGGATAATGACCAGCCCAAATGACAGTTTATTCAAGTGCCTTAGAATCATCAAGGATTAAAACCTGATGGTCTGAATCAATTCTTGTCCATGAATTCACAATCTCAGGAAACTTCATTTTAAAATGTACTTAATTTCTTTAAAAAAAAACAACCACAAAAGGTAAGATGGAGCCTCACTGTATAGGCCTGGCTGGGGTGAAATTTGCTGTGCAGAACAGATTGCCCTCATATGCTGACAGAGCTTGGTAACAGACTCCAGTGTGCTGAGATTATAGCTGGGAATTGCTATGCCTGGTTTAGGAATCTTCATTTTAAAAGGCTCCTCAGTAATCAGGTATGGCATTTCCCTATGATCCAAGCATTTGGAAGGCCAAGGCAGGAGTATTACATGGAGTTTTAGGCCAAACAGGACTTCATAGCAAGATATAATGTCTCAAAAAGAAGGGGAAAAAGGAAAAAAGGAAGTGAAGGAGAGAAAAGTCTTGTTGCTACCCACTTACGTTTTGTTATATGTCCTTGCCTGTGGTAAGGATGAGTAAAGTCTTCCTAATGGCATAACCCTTCCTTCTTTCTGCTTCTTATTCTTTTCTCTCAAACAGTCCCAAAGTGTATGTTCTCCTTTTGAAACAGTAAGGATGAGAGTTCAAGATTAAATGAATCTTTCCAATACCCAGTTTAGTTTAAGCTGTAAACAAGTAAAAAGGCACACTACACATAACATACTAATTAGAAATTGCTTATTAAGAAGCTGATTAAGCAACATGGGGACATAATTTACTTTCTATCTATGCTTCTATTAATGTGTGTATCTATGAATCTTGTTTTTATTTTCTGAAACATAAGCACTTTATTTATTTCCTCTCTTCCTTCTTCCAACCTTCCCATGGATCCCCTTGCTCTTTATCAAATTCATGGTCTCTTTTTCTTTAGTTATTGTTGCATGCATATATGTACACACACACACGCACACACACACACACACACACACACACACACACACGCACACACCAACCACCTTCCTAAATATAACCTGTCCCAGTCTGTATAATGTTACTCATAGGTATGTTTTCAGGGCTGACTTCTTGGTACCAAATGGAGACCCAATTTACTTAATTTATGGTTCACTCTTCTTTTTAACTTATCTGAGTGAAAACACTAATCTTTTCTTGGATGGAGAACTGGGCCCTCAAAAAAACCCTATAAAGTGGGTATCTAATGAAGAGATATTTAACATTAGGGTAGAACAATTCCCAGACATGCATACTTTGGTTACTGCCAGTTTCTTGTGAGCCTAAACTTCCTGAAAATAAGACTAGCACTTGTCTCCAGTGACTTGAGTAATAGGACTGCTCAGTAAGGAAGTTTTCAGGTGTTCTTATGATGTTGATAATTAACTCTGCCTGTCCAGAAACCGTAAAAGACCGCCACAAAAATCACCAGCACCTGCTACAGGTTGATCAGCCTTTCAACCTCTCTTCATGTCTATTGCTGCGATCACTCCTCCCTCCATTTCTAATGCTGCCGTCATCATCTCTTGAGTTCCAGCATCTTTAGCCCTTCAGAATGGGACTCCTTTGATGGCCCTGTTTCTTGCCGCAATGTCTTTTTCTCTCTTTTTGTCTGACAAAACAAGCATTAATTCGCTTATAACAGTTATGTGTCATAACTACTTTTTAATTTAAATTGTTCCTGCCATTTCATGAAACTGAAAATAGTAAATATTCATTGGATTTTCATCCAATTCAGCTGTGAGTGTGCATGCTAAATTTCAGAACTATGTGTAGCAATGTAAGGTTGAGGGTGTGACCTTTCATGTAGTGTAACAGGGCAGCCTCATAGATGCTTACTCAGTAACATTCTGCGGAATAATTTCACTTTGCCCTTTAACTTCCCAGATCTACGCCGCTCTGAGATTTCCTGTATTTGAAGTGCTTACAGCAACTTGGAGAAAACAGGACATGGCATTGCAGCTAGGATTTCAACAATGGCCCAGAGACCTTTGGGGACACCTCCCATGAAGCAAAGAGAATTCTCTCTTGGTCAGCTGTAACTTCTTTCCTTGTGATTTGTATGTTACTAACCCTGAAGCTCTAATCCATTTACTTGTGTCACAGAGATTAAGTGACTGCTTTTCAGTCACAAAAGTACACAGCAGTGAGACAGAGAGGAGGACTCTGATCTTCCACTTCTGCCCCGGTGTCCTTTGAACCATGTTCCTCAGCTCTGGACAGAAATACTTGTGATCCTTTAGAAGCAGACAAGGGACAATTTGCATTCACAAAAAACTCCTTTGAGATGCAAGACTAAGTTGACTCGGATCCCTTGCAATTTTGCATATTTTCTTTTGACACCTCTGGTTTCTACAATAGTTGTAAATGGATGCTATTTCCTGAATAATTTGCTTGCAATTCATTTACATGCTGTTATTGCATATGTCAAATGATCTGTTGATTACTGTCTGATGTTTCTTTGGACTACAATGTAATAAAATAGACAATACACACACACACATAATTCATTTGCTAAATGGCAGTACTAGTCATATAACTATTGATTACTTAAAACCAATCTTTGGGAGAGAAACAGTAGCCACCATTTTTATTCATGTCTTATACCCATATTTTAAGTTTTCCCCACTTTTGTTTTAGTAATTTGTGTGTCTATGTATTAAAAACTCCACTTCTTATCTTCAAATACCGGTTTAAAGTTCAAGTGTAAGATACATTCCTTGAAAATTAGAAAGTGTAGCTTAACCTAAACATTTTCCTTTCTAGAGGGCAGAAAATGAATATTTATGTATTTTAATCTTGATTGAATCAGTTTATTATAAGGGATCATCAACAAACATATCAATAATAGTTGATATAGTTAATAGTATCTGACTTGATGTGCAGTACTTACATTAGTACAGTATTATTGAATAGTATGACCTCTGAGACTGCAAGGATGAAGCCATTGGGCAACATTGTAGATTTTTACCTAGCACATACACACACAGACACACACTCACACACAGACACACTCACAGACAAACACACATAGACACACACACACAGACACACACACACAGACACATGCACAAACACACAGACACAGACACACACACACCCAAGTTAGCTAATTGTTGAATCAACTTTTAAGTATACTGCATTGTGTACTATACATATGTTTATATTTTGGTATGTTTGGTATTTTTAATTCATCTCCAATTTTTCAGAAAGACCAAACTAAAACTTTTTATTTCTATATTAATTTTCTAAAACATATGATTATTTAAAACTTCTGTTATTTCAAATAAACTTGTATTTCCAATTTCTAAATATATTAGAATGATGAAGATATCACCAGAAGAGCTCAAAATGGACATGTTTTAAGGTGTTCATGTTCTTATTGTTTTTGCACTATATTTTAACATGCTCTGGTAAACTACACATATATGTATATATGTATATTCATACACACACACATATATATTATATATATTTCTGTATCAGTATTTTTTACTGACTGAAAGCAACTTTACTCACGTAACTTTTCCCATGTGATTCTTTTAGTTTGATAGTTTGATTGTCCACATTTTTTGAAGTCACAGAAACCTGAACATGGAATTGAAAAACAAGCCCACATTTGTGTTCATCTCCTCAGGCAGAGACTGAGTTAGTTTCAGATTTATTCTTTTATGGAATGTCTTTAAAATGAGAAATTGGAGTTTCAAAGCATTTCTCACCTGACTTATTTTTTCTTTTTTGGTTTGTTTTTTTTGAGACAGGGTTTCTCTGTACTGTTTTGGAGGCTGTCCTGGAACTCGTTCTGTAGACCAGGCTGTCCTCGAACTCACAGAGATCTGCCTGCCACTGCCTCCTGAGTGCTGGGATTAAAGGTGTGCTCTACCAATGTCCGGCCTCACTTGACTTTTAAGTATTTCACGAGCTCAAAATTAATATGATCAAGGATCGATAGCTATCTTTGATAGTCAGACAATGTTACCTGAGTGCTTAGTGTTTTGATCGGCGTGTACAAACCTTGAACGTTCCTTCAGGGAAATTAACTCCTTCTAGACGTGAAGCATGTATAGACAGAAGAGAAATTAGACAAATAAGAAGGAATTGAGAATAAGTCCATGAGGGAGGGATGGTACCCTTTTATTTGTCTTGTCTGTAGTTCAGGTATTCTGATTTGTAATCTTACTGGCACCAGGTATTATAAACAGGGATGAGTAATATGCCATTTTTATCTTTACTGAGTTACTTCTGGCTTGTGGACAGATGATAGCTGTCAGTCAGGTGTCTGGTCAAGGAGGAGATACATATAAAGCTGCCAAAGTATTTTTTGTTTCTTTAAATACTTACAAGTAAACTCTTTTACATGGAAATGCTGCATGTACTTAAATTAAATAGATGGTTAGTTACCATGCAGATTATTAATTATTGTTATTGTTAATTACTGGAAGAGCTAGCAGCCTTCTTATGAATGTAGAAAATGAGAAGAAAAGCCTTTTGAGTGGCTTTCTGAAGCAGGAAAATGATTAATTTTCCAACATTGAAATAATTATCTTTACATTATGAAGATACATTTCAGGTAATCCTTTATAAAATGCATGGGGCAAGTGTGAGTCACTGTCACTTTAATCTGAACTCTGTCACTAAGACTTGTTAAAGGAACCAATTCATTTACATGAAAGTGTTGGCATGGGCATTTTGTGACGTAGTGTTGAAGATTTCTTAGGGAGGACAAACATATCACTGCATGGTAGCAGGGATTTATGACTTCTGATAACTCAAAGAAAACATGGAATTTTCTAAGCCCGAAATCCTGGCAAAATGAAAATGATAAGTTTTAGATATTTTGCATAGTTAGACTCTACCTAATATTTTTAATAGGCTCTGCTACCCCTAGAAAGTTGACAGTCATAAAAAACGTTTGGCAGAAGTTTTTATGTTTCTTTATTGCTGCTTCAGTGTCTGCTAGTGACAGGTGTGATAAATGTATCCAGTACTAATGCACTCGAGAACTTAATAAGTGTAATTCTGAAGCAGGCCTAACAGTTTTCACCTTCAAAAGCAAGGGCTCTGGTACTTTAAGAACACAGCATTTAACAAACTAGGAAAATTATCTTTTTATACATGTCTGATTCTTTGAGAGGCTGATGAGGATTTTTAAAAGTTCAACAGATCTGGTGATTCCTGTGTCAGAGTCAGCAATGAAGAGTGACAAAGCATTTGTGAGAAAAAAAGCAGTACAAACCACTATATACCTTAAAAAGGGGGGTACGAATCAAATAAAAATACATTTTTGATAATCTGAAAAACAATCTGTCCATAATACTTTAAAATACAAGGTAAAACTGACCTTTAATTTTAAAAAATGTGTATTCAAGAAATGTCCATAGATGACACTATTATTTTAACTATTATGTTTTTGGCTGGATTGACCACTTTTGACAATTTAAAAGTATTTTTCATATTATTAAAGGTAAATTAAGCCTGTCAAAAATATTCATAAGTTTATACATTTCTAAACCACACTGGATTTTAAAATGTGTTTGATAAGATAGTCATTAACAAAAGCCAGATTTTATATTTTTCCCACTTTACAAATACGAATTAAACATGTAGATTGGAAATTATTTATGGCACCATCAGAATAAAGCATTTGCTTCATAGTCTTAGTAATTCATATTTGTAGAAGCTTTTCTCTTCTTAAGTACCAATGCTACCCCCCACAGCCCAGAAAATTGATTTTAATGCATAATAATTTATAGCATTCTTGATCAATGTATGCTGTTGTGTCTTTTACATTCATTAACCCATGTTGTTTGTGAATATGGAATTTGCTTATGAAAATGGTTTCATATGTTTGCTATGTATAGTCCTTAGCTCTGAGCTGCTTCCTTGCTTAAATAAATGTTTTCAATTTGCTATAATACAACAATTTGTAGAGAAATGCTGTGAAGCATAGTTAAAAGAATGAGTCCTTGAAATAGAATCACTTTTTAAAAATATGTCCTAACATGTGGTCTCATTTTTCCTTCTTTTGCATTAATTAAAATCCTGTTCTGAAAAATATTTTTACCCAACTTTTGAATTCACAAAATAAAAAAATACCAAAATATATAAATGTTCTAATTTTGGAAATAAGTGATGTAAAAACATGCTTTATTATTCCCTTGATCATCTATTCTAAAGATCTCATTGTTTTAAAAAAATCCCTGTAAAATAATGAGAAAATTTTGTTCCTGTTAATTATTAATTTTTCTGTTCACTGAGATGTTTTAATCATATTAAATAAAATCAACTCTGTATTCCAAACATATTTCTATAATGTACACACACTTACATAACAGCACATGGGACTTTTGAGAAGAATACATACCATTTCACAATTTGATTTTGCAAAGTTTTTGGAAAATGACATTTTATTCAAAGATTATGAGAACAACATTAAAATGAAACTGAGGTGCCTAATGTAACATGTGTGATTGATGCTTTCGTTATCCTCACATAGTAAAGTAGCAATCATAGAGCAATACTAAAACTATAAATTATTATTTTACAAAATCATCATTTTATAATTTCAAAAATTGTCAAATGTTATGGGCTCTATTGTGTGCACAAGCAAACCCACTGTTAGGTATGTTGGGTCTGATTCCAATGCTCTCATCAATTTTGTGGATGTAGGTACCCCAGCAATGTCTCCTCTAAGATAACAAAACCAACTTTTAGAGATTAAAAAAATACATTTTGGCAATTGAAACTCACCAGTGCCGTTCTGCTTCTCCAGGAAGTTGTACCCGTCAGCACCTGCTGAGGGCTTTGTTGTCCCAACTCTGACAGGTAAATAATTCCCGTAGAATAAAGCCAGACCAGCTGGCTTTGAAGAGAAACCCCCCAGTTTGGGCTGTGTTTGCCTCCTCTCCTTTTCTATGAAGACGGAGGCTTTGCCCCCTTGGTCGTCAAGCGGTGAGCTGCGTGACGCCTCTGCACAAGTGTCTGGCAGGCCGAAGAGCACCTGTTCATGTCACTCGGGGTAAATTTAGCTGTAAAGGTATCATTGACAACCAGACCTTTGTCAGTGCTGGCAGAAGAACACAGAACTGCTCTCGCCCACCCCAACCCTCTACACTGTTAGTTCCAATGGAAAATATCCAATCGGAAGTCTGTCCAAAATCATTCCTAAAAAATGAAATTGCTTTCATATGGTATAAAAAAAGTTAAGTTTCCTCATTTCACACAGGCCTTAAAATTACATTTCCAAGAATAATCTTGGAACAGGACAAGTTTTTGTTCAATTAATTGTGGCTGGAAACTTTTTAATGGAAACATAGCACACACTTATTTCATTTCAGGTTATTAAACTGTGTTAAGCACTGAACTAGTTGCCATTCTTTGCCACAGCTCATTTGCTCTCTTCAATCCAAAGAAATATTAGAAGGTTAAAACTTATCACATAGGAGGGATTAATCACCCTCCCAAGTTAGAAAGCCTGAAGCTCCAAGAGACTCTGTTGTCAAAACTGGATGGTCATGGCACTTAAGCTATTGGGAATACAGGATGCTACTGCACCACTTAAAAATGGAAACTCATGTCTGTAGAAACCCTTGATATGTGAAGCTCCCTATGGCTGGGGTTCTTTCCTGGTTGGTTAAGGTAAGGACATTTAGATTTCTTTTTCATAAATCCCATTGAAAGGAAAAGACAGGCAAGCAGTGTTCACTGATTTATCTGGCACAAATACAACAGCCCAACTGCAGAGAGCTAAGGCAGCATGCTTGGACGAACCCTTCTGAGCTTCCACTCCAACAGCCATGATTTCTTAGCAGAGTTAACGCGAGTTGGGCAAAGTACCTGCTCTACTATACTATTGCTGTTTACAAGGCTTGGGTGTGATGAGAAAAAGAAATCTGGGTCAAAATAAAAAATGCTTTGTAAAATAAACAAGGTTCCTATTTACTTACTATGTATAAACAGCCACTCAACAAGCCTCATTTCTCTGCAGGGCACCACTTTCAGATAAAACATAGACCTGAATGGCATCATCCAGTATCCAAGGAAACCATGTAAGTACCTCTCTCACTGTGTACTTCTCTTATTCAGCGTTTAAAAGCTAGCTGAGTACTGAATAAGTGAGTGTTTTTATTTAATAATTATACGGGTGGGACTTTTTAGGAGCTTGCTAAAAAGAAACAGGTCCTTGATTGTTATGTGCGTCATAACAAACCCCTTATGTTTCCTCATATTTCATAAAATTATGTGTTTAGTCCCAACCTCTCCACCAGTTCTCATTCTTCTGTACAACACAGCTCCTCAGAATCTTAACGAGCTGTGTTTCAAACTTCTCCATGACCCACCAGTATTTGGTAAGCCACGTTTCAAAGGCCTTGTGTCAGGAGCTGTTACGGAGGCAGAATGGAACGTTCCTAAATTTTAAAAACGATAAAAAAGTTTAGAGTGATATTTCACTGGTTAACAGTTATGTATTTGGTTTCACTCTTTGTTGAAGGATGATGAAGTGAACAAAGTGAGCTCATGTATCTAACTCCAGCAAAGATTCTTGAAAGTGAGTGCAATTACCAACATCCAACTATCTATTTTAGGGAAATGCTAGGAAGTTAATGTATCTCTATCCTCCCCTTCCTCCTCTCTCCCTCTCTCTTTCCTTTTCTCCAGTCTCCCCACTTTCCTCTCTCTTTGCAAACATTTCTGTAGGTAATGTAGTACACTAATTCATTTCTTAGGAACTGTGAAATCTAATGCGGAAATTTAATTCCCAAACAATGAGCACATTTTTAGCCTGGAGAAAGAGCCTTTCCTAAAGTACCTGAAAAGAAAATGGAAGTTCTACTAAACATTTCTTTATATGGGATTTACTTTGTTAAAATATGTGACTATATTTAAAATAATCACCAAAAAACAATCACTATCTGTTTTTAAAATCCAATTGCTTTTAATATGACATAACTATATATTATGTTCATGTGATTTTCATGAAAATACTTAAAATTTAAAATGATTAGTAATTATAGAATGTCTGTTTTCTTTCAGATCAACTATATGACTTATGTCATTCTTTAAATACAGATATACTACTTTTAAATCAAGGCTTTCAGGAGTTCCATTTAATTGTACCTGGTTTAGACTTATGGTTGAGTTTTCCATGCTATTTTTATTTATTTTTGATAGTGATGTTTAGTTTATCATATAATTATATCAAGTTATAATCTTTGTGCATGTTTATAGTTTCATCTTTTTAAATGTAACAAAATGCAACTTTCTGAATTAAGAAACAGCCATGGTATCATAAGCAAGTTGCTGGAATTTTGAAGACACCTAAAGAACTTTCAACCTATGAAACAGCTCTGATTTTAGCTTTTTTGTGCTAGTGACAAAATTTACAAGTACAAAGTCTGAGGTCAGAGGTGTTGATATCTGAAACAGAAATTGTAGCTGCAAAATCAGCATGGGCTAGTGTTTTGTAAAGTGTGAGGCAGAGAAAGGTTAGTTTAGATCTTAGTAATGAGCAGAACATTGAGACTGACTGACATGATTCATTTTCTAGAGAGGAAGGAATGTTTTGATATTCAGTCACAGACAGAGAAGAGAAAAGACCCCAACACTAAGATGCTATGGATGCAATTTAACTTACAGATTCCCAAACTTCTATACCAACTGTCAAGGAGACATGGAGGAAGCTAGCACATATTTGACATTTCCTGTGCTACAACAATGGTCTCACTGTTGTGAACCAACATACTGCAATAGAAATTTCAGTGATGCTGTCAACCCTTTGTATCTTTACCTTTTAATATGGTGAGCTCAGCAACATTTTGCTACAGAACAGAGAAAGCAAATTTTGAATTATTTATTTATTTGCAGTTACAGAGTCCTCATGACCAGTAGCTACAATACTGCACAGTACAGTTCTAGCTCATATCATATAAAATTCTTGCCAACTACCAGGAACAATGACTAAAACCAATAATGACTAAGGGATAAGGGTACTCTGATATTTATTTAATTGAATTTTAAGAAATATTATCAGGTGGTTAAATTGCAAAGATTCTTTTTTATCAGAAGTTAAAATACCCTTTTGTAAAGAGTTTTAAATCTTTTGGTAGTCTGTCATATAACATTTTTTCATTTCCTTAAATATTTAGATCAGCATTATAGCACTATTTCTTTATAATATTTACCAGAGATGAATGTTTTTAATATTGTTGATGGAAAGACATTGTAATATTGCTTTCTCAGCCTGGGGTAGCAGATTTCTAAATGACCATTATGAACACTATTATATCAGAAAAATATTCTAATGAAAGTTCTAACTATGGTGATAAATATTTGGAGAAGTTCAGTTACAATTTCTGCAATGCATCCTTGCAAAGAATTTCAAATATGTAACCAGTCTACAAAAATGCTTACTGCCTAGTGCCTCCATAGCTGATTCTGCTCTCAAAGCATGTGTCAAGGTTTAAATGTCCATGGAATTTTAGGCATTTGGTGAAAGTGAGTACTACCCTATATAATATTTAATTATCATGCTAATATGTTCATATTATAGCAGAGTGGTCGAAAACTTGCATTTATTATCTGAACCTTGTATAGATTTAAAACAATCTGTCAGTTTCCTGCTTGGGTGTTTCTTATTTGTAGAATCATGAAAGATGTTTTAAAATGGAGACCTAAGTCAACTCTTTAGAAACTTTTTGGACTTGGTCATACTCTTTTGGGTGGACAGGATCAGAAGAGAAACTTTTTGTTTGACAAAAGTTTGGACCTCATTCCTGCTGGGTAAGCATTTTAAGTCACCCCCCCCCCACCCCAACAACATTTGTAAACATTTGCAAAGATCCTTCTCCCTAATTTCAACACTCAAACTAAAATGTGTGAGTTGAAAGTGAAGGCAAGACCAAAAAAACATCAAGAATGGAAAACTAATTATACAAATAATATTTCAAGGATACTGTTGAGTAGTATACATATTATCTATTATATTTCTCATAAATAAGGCCTTATTAAAAAAGACAACTAACAACTGTGTTCGTAGACACAGTTCTAAAATTGATTCTCTACATGCCTTTTAGTGCCCCAGTAATGTAACCACCTGCTTTATTGATTAATCTGTTTTCTCACAAGAAGTCCTAATCTCACTCAGCAGTCATTGTTCTGTGTGGAGAAAGTGTGACCTTTTTTTAAGGGAATCCATCTTCAATATTCTAGAAAATTTCGTATTTAATACCTGAATGTCTGAAAGAATTGTTTTCATTCAGAAAAATGTTACTTTTGACTTCTGATTGCTAAAAGCCTCCTCAATTTATCATGTATTGATTTACAAGGAATAACTATCCTTTTGCTACGAAATTCTCAATAACACTAATAATTAGAGTGGTATTGGTGTAATGAACTTGAGTAAACCGCATCATCTGTCTTCATCAACTATCAGCTCAAAATTTGTTTCATTATTCTCTATTTCAGTCTACATTCACCATAGTTTGCTTTGAAGCTGATCACAAATATAATATATTTTCATCTGATTATAATTTGGTGGGCAGTCTTTTAATGATTAATAACTTTTAACTATAAAAGTTAACCATGTCTAAAAAGTTGTTTACACCTGCAAAGTCATTATTCTTCTATTATTTTCAAAAATAATTTTCACATTTGCTTTTGTCATGAATTTTTATCTTTTCCAGTACTTAAAACAGACCTCAAATAAGGTCCCTATCTTGTGATTGGTTGGTTTGCTTCTTTTCCTTTAGTCTACAAATATATACTTGTTTTTCCTTATTTGCTGATAAAACAGCAAAACAGCATTGTTTGGTGCTCTGAGTATTTCATACTCTAAATTTGCTGATGCATTTCTGTGAAGATGTTTAAGAAACTCCTTTGTCCTCTGCTAAATTATTAAGGTGATCATATTCATATTCATTTGTGGAGCAGATACTGATTCCTTTTTTGTAATTTCTATTAGTACATGATTATAAAAATTGGTTTTTGTTATGACATTTTCATGCATGCATATAACATGTTTTTCTTCTGACTTTGTGATGTCAGATGTTAATGCTCACTGTTTCTTCCATACATGTATTCATATGGCTTGCAAAATACTGATATAATTCTTTTTGTTTCTGCTTAATTGGGAGGAATTCTTCCAGGAAGATAGAAAGGTTTTTTTTCTTGGAGGTTTAATTTCTAGAAGATAATCAATATAATTGTTTATTCCCCCTTTTCAGTTGTACATGTAATGAACTGCTCTCAATGTCTTCTGATGGTGATCACTGTCCTACAATGTCACTAACATTCAGTTCACTGGTATCGGGTGTTCTGGCTTTCACACCTTTGTCTGAGATTTTTTAGTGTTTGCCTTTGAAGGAAACAAGATTCTGAAAGCTCTTATGATGCCCAAAATGATAAAATTTGACACAGTTATGTTAAACATTTCCTTTACCTAACTTGAGATCAGTCAACAATCCAAGAAGTTGTAATTATTTGTCTAGGAAATGGCCCCTGAATATGATATTCTTGAAGCGAGGGGGAAGCTTTTACAGTTGGCGTGACACTTAATCTGGGACTATCCAAAGGAAATACCTGGAATTCATGTGCTTTTAAAGTTTTATTTTATCTTTGCAATGTTGGGATGGAACCTGGTTCCTCACAAATGTCAAGCAAGCATAGTACCCCTAAACCACACCTATAACCCTTCTTATTATTCTTTAAAATAAACACATCAGAAATTTACAGTATTTCTTCAACTTAATATGTATTCAAGCCAATATGTTTTAATTTAGTACAATGTTTGTGGAATAACATACTTACAGAGATAGAGAACATGCTAGTGGTCACTCAGGGCAAGGAAGAAGAGAGCTAATGAGATAGAATTAGACGTATATAGAGTTAGGAAATTAAAAGTAATGATTCACTTAAGTGTTTGGCTTAGGCCAGCTGTTACTCAGAGCTAGGCATGTGATCAAATTACACAGAGCTCCACATACATTCGCCAGTACAAATAGGAGCATGTATAACTGGAGAAGGCTCATTGGATTAAACCAGTTTCAAATTTTGGTTTGAATATTTGCAAGATACTAACTTTGGAAACAGAGACTAGGATACACATGTGTTTTGTAATCTAAGTTTTTTCCCATCATGTCAAAGAATTACAATTTTTGACAGAATTGCACTGGCAATTGCAAAGCATCCCACTAACAGTTAAGAAGCAGTGGGTAGAATACATATGAAGACTACTGTCTCTGTGTAGTGTGGCTATAGCAAAATTCCTACTGCTACACACACTATAATGATGCCTATATGGCTTATGATTTTGGTGGATGAAGGATTATGACAGCAAGCCTCTGGCATCTTGGCAACGGGACGAAGAAACAGAAACAAAAGCACTGCACAAAGAAGGGCGTGTATGTGAGGGAGGAAGCCAGAGCGCAGCCAGAAATTTGCTCGCTCCTTGATGACATCCCATTCTTGGGCATCAGCTAACTCCTCACCTTGGCTGTTCCCTATGAAGCCATATTGATGCATACAGAATGCTGTAGTCCTTGTGGCCACACTGTGCATTGTACCAGATGTATATTTTTAAAGTTCCTATAATTGCAATATTATCACACTGGAGATACAGCTTGCAGCACAGGAACCTCAAAGAAACAACACACACATACCCAAGTAACTTGCCCTATTTCCAAGTCAAAAGATGTTATCTCTTCTCCTTTTAATTAAAAAATAATTTCTATTACTTTTTTGAGATTATAATTGCATCATTTTGTCCTTCCCGTTCCTCCTTCTAAACTCTTCCATTGACCCCTTCGTGTTCTTTTTCTAATTCATGGCCTCTTTTTTCATTAACTGATATAATACACAACCCCTCTCCACACACCAAGCCCAAGTATATAAACACTTTTATCACCTTAAAGTTTCCCATCAGGTTGTGCTTCTGTCTAAGGGAGCTAAGAATCTCAGTGCCAGACCAGCAAAGCGACTAAGCTGACACTACTTTCAGGGCACAAATGATGAGCCCTAATTCTAATTGCCACAGAATACTTCAACCTCACAAGGCACATGGAATCATAAGAAAGTGTCTAGAAAGTAACCCTGAGGCTTATGTTCTCACAGCATGGTCAAATGCAAGTACAAGAATTCACTCCAGCTTAAGGTATCAGTGAGTCAGGGACTGCACACAGAATCATGCTTATTTTGGTCAAAATTTTGCTCATTTTGCCAAAGCTTTTCTCTATCCTGCTTAGCAATGATCTTTGTATGTGGAGATAAACATATACATGCAATGGGATTTGTACATATGTTGCCATTTGTACTGTAGCTAATTGTAACTGACTGACAGGATGTCACATATTTTGAGTTTTCTTTAGTTATGAGTTTTTGTTTTCATTCCAGGAATTCAATAGAAAATATATTATTTCTGAATGTTGAAGGAAATCTTTATTTTGATTTTGTGGATATTATTAGCAAGCAATGGGAAAGACACTCAATATGATTTTGTGCTCCTATCAAACTAAACAACTCAGTTAGTTGTCTTTGAATATTTATTAGGTTGCTTCTAAGATTAACAAATCTATGAAAGCATGGGCATGCAATATTCAGGCTAGCAATTTGTTGACTCTTTTTTCCTTTTGAAGCTCACCCTTTCTTCTCCAAATTACAGACCCTATGGGGGTTGAGAAGGGTATGTGTACCTGTGCTTTTGTGTGGTTGGTCAGTTAATTAGTGAGATAGTTTTGGAGGTTTTTTAAGCCTGACCCTAGTCTCCTTGATATGAGATTATGTGTTTCATTCTGGGAGCTTCACTCTCATCAGCTTTGTAAGCAATTCAATACTTAAATTTGCATTTGGAAAGTCACCACTTAGTTCACTGTTCAGATGGAGACTTCTTTGATGAGTTGGAAAGATCTGAAAGAAGTTTTAAAAGGTTGTTATAATGTGTAACATTTAGTAGGAACTTGAGAGTTCCCTTTATTTTTAACATGATGACCAATTGCACACAAGTTTACCTTTTAAATTTTTATTAAGTTTTACTTTATGAAGTTAAAAACTGGTTACTTGCATTCTACGTCCATTAAAACACAATTCTATGAAAACATTCCAGAGAATGTTAGCAGTAGGGCTGGCTTTGAGTATTTATTCCTTGTACTATAGACTGCTTGTGGAGACTGTGTCTTCCAGCATTTTATACATCCATAGCTTTTCTTCCTATATTCTCTTACCACTGTCCCTGTATCTGATAATGTAGCTATTTCTTATTCTTATGACTCCAGTATGTAGCTACTACAGGTATTCTTAATATTCTATACCATCCCAAATAGTGAATACTTTCCCTCAATCTTAAAAGTGAGTCAGTGTTAGGTTGTATATACATCCTTATGAAGGAAGAGACGTATATCCTCTGCCCCGTCCTCCCGTTCCAAAGTTTAAGCTCAACTTTCTGATCCCACTTACAGCAAAATCTATTGAACTCTGTAAATAAGCACTCTATTTAAAGATTTTGATTTCCTTTTCGTGTGTGAAGATGGTGACCCAGGCACGGTGTTTTTATTCTCATGTTACTGTTCACTCACAGCTGGAATCTTGGAGTCTCTCTATGCCTTACTTCTACTTTGTGGTGTATCAGATCATAAGATTATATCTAATAAGTACCACTGCTTACCTGCTCCCTGGGTAGTGATAGTTGCCTCTACCTTTGTTGGATTTGATACTTTGTGTCTTAGACTTGCTTATATGGAACCAGATCCTTATTATCCTTTGCACATTACTGTGCCTGCCAATTCCAGCTTTGGATGACATCTACGGGTAATGTCAGCTCTGTGTTTGTGATACCACATGTACATGCTGGAATTGCCTGTTATCCATCTTTCTTCTTATCCATAACAGGGAGAAGAGCCTCAGACTAAACGAGTTTTCCTCAACTCAGAAGAGTGCTGTCTCAGCTCATTCACCCTTTCACTCACTAGCTGATAGCTCACCAAATCCCTTTAATTCTGCATTGTAAGCAATAGAACCATTAAAACAGAGAGCTAAGTCAAGTGATAAAAATAAGGTAAAAGTGAATCAGGAAACCAAGACCCTCCCCAAAACTCAGCCGTTGAGTTGAGCTGAATTGCCTGAACTTTAGGACCACACTTTATGCCCATCAGAGGAAGGGGTGGCTTGCACAATGATGCCTCTTGTAGGCTTACCAGTGTGTGCTAATAGGTCCCAGTTGACTGAGAGCTATACTTTTGCTTTTTCTGACTTTGGGGTATCATACACCAAGTGGCTTAGGGTATAAAATTGTTTAACAGATAATCATATTAAAACAACATCGCACTTTCTGAATATTATCATTACTTTGTAAAAGTATACACAAAAAAACCCACTTTCCTTAGCGGTGCCTTCAGGTTATCATTGTCCAATAGAAATATAATGTGAGCTACAACTATAATAAAAATTCTAGTATCCACAGTGAAGTAAAAAAGACAGTGGTAAAGTAATTTAATGTTTTCCATTCAATATATCAAAATGTTATTAGATTAATAGGTAAAATAAATTAGCTAAATTTTTTACAATCATTCCAGTGACTGAAGCCATTTATTGTATTTTACCTTTACAGCAGAACCTGACTTTGACTAGTGATATTTAGTCTTCAACAGCCACAGGTGGTCTAGAGTCTTGCAGGGTAGGATCGTCTTGGACAGTGTGGTAGATGGTTCAGAGTCTGTCTGTTGCAATATCGTCAGGATACTTTTAGTCATGACAATCTTTATCATTTCCATCAGGAGCTATGAATGCAACAATTTCCTTATTCTGTATACTGATGGCCATTAATTCATCTTTTTTTTTATATTACCAAAGGTAATTTGATGAAACAAAGGGATTACGTCATTTTTCCAGAAAGCAAGCAGTGTATTCTGGAAACATTTGAACACTCACCCCTGGAAAATGCACTGATATATGGTATCTGTGAGGTTATTGAGGTGTTTCAATGACACCTGTATTCTTCATAACCTTGCCAACTTTTCCCCTTGAGGTTCCAATTGGAAGTGGGATGTGAGTTGAGTGATAGTCATGACTGGTTTCTGGACATACAAGTACTTGTCATTCTTAGGTCCTTGGTTGTCCTCCTCCTTGCCCTTCAATGAGAATGGATTAGAGTGTAGTCAGTGATGTTCTTTAAAGCAAGATGGTTCTGAGTTTAGTTTGGAAATCAAGAACATGGTTTTCTTTGTCATTTTAAAAAAATTGCCAACATAGTGTGTGCTACTCAGTAGATGCTTAACAAGCTCTTGTTGAAGAGATCTGAGGCTTAATTACCAGTCTCTGATTTCAGTCCCAGTCTTTAGCTAACAAACTGTTAAATTACAAACATGAAAAACAGTGGTTTTTCTGGAGGAATATAAGAAAACATATCTATCAGTATGCTTGCTTAGTCTCAAGTGGCTCTAGAATTGATGAGTGCCTCCACTTTTGTTTAATAATGAGAAAGCATGTTTGTTTTGCCAGAAAAGAGTGGCTGGTGTCATAGTTACTATATCATCACAAAGAACCCAGGTGCACATGCATATTTGAATTATTTGATTTTTTTCCCATTCAACACACTGAGCATTCTGAGAATTAAGTCATGGATGGTATTGGATATGGGTTATAAAAAGAAGTGTGACTCCCAAGTTGTTTACGTTTTGGTTAGAAAGGCCCATCCAAGCACATTCTACAAAACATTCATACTCTTATCTAATGACAAAAGACTTAGTAACATCTAATTCTTTTTTTATTTTGTTTTGTTTTTTTGGTTTTGCGAGCAGGGCTTCTCTGTATTGTTTTGGAGGCTGTCGGTCCAGCCCGGCCTCGAACTCACAGAGATCCGCCTGCCTCTACCTCCCGAGTGCTGGGATTAAAGGCGTGCGCCACTGCGCCACCGCGCCACCTCCACCCAGCAACATCTAATTCTTAACTTGCTTTCCTTTCATGATGATGACCAATAGGTATATTTAAAGTAAATGTGTAGATAGTAGTAGGCTGTTGCTTTTTAGAGGTTGTTATTTGGCATTTATAACATTTATTTATTTCCTTGATTGATTAATTGTAGTTAAATTACCTTAGCATGCTAGAACAGATTTTGACATAACATTAAATAGCATAAAGCATAACTAATGCGCCTTAGTAGCTTGCTCTGTATAAAAGCATACAATTTAAATACACAATTCATTAGGAATTTTTGCAGCTACAGTGATTTAGAAAGATTTAAATATTGAAACTACCCCATCTCCTGTGTTGCAGGGGGCAGGAGTTTTATAATTGAGATTATTACTGTAGAATGTGCTGACATAACTGATTGACTTTAGTGATGTGCCTTGAAAGTTCAAATTCAAGGTGTGCACTTATTTCAGTCAGCTTATTCTGAATGTTTAAATAAGAAATACTATTTCTGGGTATTCTGAATAACTCGTTGTACATTTATTCCTAATAGTGAGCATTTGTACTAATGATGGATTACTAATGAGCATGTAAATGTATCACCTGATTACATTAATATATGATCTTCCATGACGAGGTCTGAAATGAACATTCCTAATATGTATTTCTTTTCCCCAAATGCCAATGTGGTGTAGACTGAGCAGGACTGAGACAAGGGTGTTTTTAAGAGCCACTGATTTAGTCAATTATCAAAAATCACATTATAATAAATGCTGTTCTAAGAATTTTGATTAACCTTTAAATAAATGTTACTTTACAAAAAAAGATCTGCCAAATGTGTTAATGATAAATTGTGAAGTGGTAGTAATTGCAAGTATGGTTTCATAGATAATATAGTTAATTGATACCACCCTCTCAAATATAGCTAGCACATCAGCTGCTGTGTGATAGTAATGGTGTCTGTGGCAATTTTGATTCATTGAAGATAACATGAGTAAAATGGAAACTTAGAGTGCCTTGCCAGGGTCACTCTCCCATGGACATTTGATGCCCATGGTCAAGTAAATTTTTAATGGCACATAGTCACTACACACCTTTCAGCCTTCAGCAGAGGTAAGTGTGCATTGATCTGTCCTAATTAGCCTTGCAGAGTACTCAGACATCCCTTCAGGAACACAGTTATTTAATAAAATGGGAGCTGTTTTTCTTTTTTTTTTCACCAGCTCAGCACTTGATCCTTGGATGACTACATTGTTTTCATCTGCTGCCTTTTCTTTACTCAGGTCTTATGTCTCTTGTTCACCCTTGTCTTTTTCTGACAATGTAGTATTAATGAAGCTGCATAGAAAGTAAGCAAAATTAAGAAGTGGTCTGATTATGAAGGCTCATTGCTATTATAAGAAGCCTGCAGCACACACATCCATTCTTCCCTAATGTATAGGGTGCTGACTCTATACAACTGTTTGGAAAGGCATTAAGGATACAGAAGCAATTCTGTTGAGGTGTGCAACAGAATGCACTTATGTATGGCAATAAAGGTGACTCTAGAAAACATGATTTGCAAAACCAAAACAACTTGCAATTGATTGAGATGGGAGCATTCATAGACTGTCACACTTTTGTTTTGTTTTTAGGGTTTAGTTTTAATGTGTATTTAAGGTAGAAGATGAAAGACTCCAATTTTGTTCAACTTTGTAATAAATCAAGTATCATTTGTAACACTTGCTGCACTTTAGAAGTAGAGGCATTTTCAATACAGATACCTACTAGAACTGTGGAGTTACTTTGTTATAAGTAGGATGCAAAACATGATTTTTTTAATTTGGTTTTATGAGACAGGGTTTCTCTCTATTGTTTTGGAGGCTGTCGGTCCAGCCCGGCCTCGAACTCACAGAGATCCGCCTGCTTCTGCCTCCCAAGTGCTGGGATTAAAGGTGTGCGCCACCACCACCCAGCACAAAACATGATCTTAAATTCTACTCCATTGTTAAATTCTGTAGCCATAACTCCTCAGAGGTACCATTGTGCCTCTAGAGAAATGGTACCAAAATTACTAAGTGAATTTGTTTCTAAGAAAATTAAATAAAAACAGCTCTCTTTCACACTGTTAGTCTGGACATGGATGACTTGTATCGGGAGTTGCCTTGCTATACAGTGGAATCAGGCTGTTGGCCCCATAGTCATCTACTTTATCTGCAATTGTTGCTCAATGTTGAGAAGGCAGAACAAAATGTCTCTGGTAATGTTACAAGTAAGATGCAGAATGTATGATCTTAAATCCTACCCTACTGATCAGCTCTATAGCCAGAGTTTATACAGGAAAATTTGCAAAAAGAAAAAAAAAGTTACATTTTCTAAAACCTGTTTTTAAATATCTTTCAAAATTCTTGATTGAAAATTTAATTCATATTCATTTTAGTTTTGCACAGGCATAAAATTGATGCTTTTGTTGTGAAATAATTTCTTTGGATTGTGATGTTCACTTTTTTATGAAAAATTTCTTGACAACTACTGTGTAGTAGATAGTTTGTTGGTAGTAACAAACAAAAAACTCATAGTGTTTCTTATTTTTTTGTCTTTTTTATTTTTAAATTTAAATTAGAAACAAGGTTGCTTCACATGTCAATCCCAGCTCTCTCCCTGTCCCTGCCCTCCTCCCACACCCTCCCACCAACCCCCCTATCCTCCCTTTCCACAATCCCCACTCCCTTCCCCAGGGAGGGTGAGGCCCTCCATGGGGGTTGTCCATAGTCTTTCATTTCATCCAGGGCAGGGTCTAGGCCCTCCCCCCAAGAGTTCATGCTGAGAGAGCAGCTCTCATTGTGGGATGGGCACCCAAAGTCCTTTTGTATGCCAGGGATAAATACTGATCTACTACCCAAGGCCCCAAAGATTGCCTAGGCTTCCTCATTCAGGGGGTCTGGATCAGTCCCATGCTGGATTCCCAGCCATCAGTATGGGGTTCAAGAACTCCCTCTTGTTCAGGTCACCTGTTTCTATGGGTTAAACAAGCCCCGTCTTGACCCCTATGTTCATCACTCCTCCCTCTGTCACTGGGTTCCTTGATTTCGGCTCAGTGTTTAGCTGTGGGTATCTGCCTCTCCTTCCATCAGTTGTGGGTTGTAGACATAGTGTTTCTATCCATAATATTTTAGTAGTCACTGCGTTCTTGTCTACAAGTAGCAGAAAACACAAGTGCAGATGGTTCTGCTAGAAGGAAGTGTATTAGCACACTCTGCTGAGTGCACATGTAAGGAGGAAGTCAAGGGTAAAGTTGGGCTTAGTTTCCCCTCTGTTGTTTGTTCTCGTGGCTCCACTTCATTCATGGCTCTCTGCCATTTCCCAAGGTTTTCTTGAAGAGGCAGAACACTTTCCCAGAAGCTTCATAAAATCTTTGAGGGCTTTGGTAGCCCAAGAGACCAAGTTACTACAGGAGATAGAAGATGGATCATGCATGCATTTATGAATGTGGGAGCTGTGCATGCTCACAAACATGGAAGTAAGAGTGTGCTTCCATGAAAGTCCTGCCGGACTCATTTGCAGCTTCACACATCTCCCCTCAGAGACGTAACACACCCTTTCCCCTGTATCACTACTCTCTGCACGTATCACACGTCCACGCTTATCTCACCTGACTGTTGTTTATTCCATTCCACCTCAACCTGTGAGGGTCCCTGTCTGTTTACTTTTCCTTTATTTTGGAACATAATTAGATGGTTAATATAAGTTAATCAAATTTATGAATGCATGAGTGATTATTTTAATAGTTGTCAGTTTCTGGGTCTGATGTAAAAGAATGAAGGTAAGTCTATGGCTTACCTTCTTATAAATAGTCATTATACTTCTTATAGTCATCAATTAGAGGTCGTGAAACAGTCTTAAGGGCTCTTTGACTCTCATATCAGAGTTTTTGACTCAGACATGACAAACTATTTTGAATATATTTTTTCAAGAATAATTATGTGTTTTTAGGCACTGTACAGTCTCCAGATTGTGAAGAGATGTTGAATATCATCAATACTTCTATTTGTTGGGTGACTATGAGTGTATGTTTCGGAGGGGCATAATCTTTGCTGTCAATATTCTTTAGAGGATCAATCTTTACTTAGAAAGCTTCAGCTCATGCTACATTCTGATATTTCTTCATGTTCAATGATCTTTGAAAAGTTTTAATTGAATAACCAGTAATTGGTTTTACTGATATCAGTAATGAAAGCAATAAAATAATTAAAATACACTTTTTGGAGAACATTGTATTGTACGTAGTACCTGATGCTCATTACTGTCAGTATTATAGCATGAAGATATAACATTAGAAGAATAGTGGAAATTTGGAATATTAAATTGGAGGAGGAATATAATAATGTAAGAAAATAGAATGGTGTCTTAACATGCAATTCAGTCTCCAGCTCCGTTACTCTGAGATCCTTCATAGTACAAAACAGTTGTCCAATGTGCCTTGAAAATGCTCTAACTACTCTCCAGATGTTTCTCCAAGATTCTGCCTTGTGTTGCTTTTTAAAAACTTAAAAAGATTATTTACCATTTCAAGGGCAAAATCTCTCAGTTTAATGTATTCTTTATAGTAGTACTTAGAAACAATAGTTTTGTGAAGACTTGATTTTTAGCATATCCAACTTTGCTGAAATTGTAAAAAAATTAGTTTCTGGCTGAAAAATCATCTGATTTTTTCATAACTATTCCTTATGCCTGTTTTAAAACTCTACCTGTAATAAGATTGAAGCACTTCCTACTGAAAGATAATTTTGAGTGGCAAGGAACATCACAGAGATAACCTATTTTTTTACATTTCTTGGGAGAAGTTGTGGGACAGTGGAGACACTGTGCTAGTAATAAGAATTGCAGAAAGACAGTGCCGCTTGAATTTCCATGCATTATCATCACCAAGAGAAGCAGTTCCCTTTTTCTAAGATGATGTATTCTGGCCTGGTGAGATAGGTGAGCAGGTAGAAGTGAAGTGTTGCTACCATGGACTTCAACTGAAGGAAAGAACTGATGCCCAAAAGTTATTTGTGACATGTGCCATGGTATCTACATGCTCATAAACATGCATACACATGTCATACACACAATAATAACAAATATTTTTAAGATGTCCTATTAGTATAACAAGTTCTTGGTTGTTATTGCAGCTAACTTTTAAGTTGTGATAATTCAGGTTTTTGTTTTGTTTTGTTTTGTAAGGAGTGGGAAGAACTTCATAATAATTTGAATGTCAATGAATTTTGTGCTTCTAATGGAACCATATACAATGTGGTGATAAGGCACACATGCATGCCCACCTGTGTGCACGCGTGCGTGCACACACACACACACATTTAAGTTAAGCGAGCAAGGTAGATTAGTGATTTGAAGCACTGCAATGTATGCTCATTTGAGACTTCTTAAGCTGGAAGGAAAAGGAAATAACACTTATGGAGAAGTACTTTGGAAAGCCTGCTCCATGTAGTCACATCTTTGGACTGGAAACAAATCTTCAGAAAGTATCTGGTCCCTACTTAACAAAAAGAGGTCTTGAGATTTGTGCAGTTCAGGACCTATCAGGATTCATGGACACAGAAGAGGTGGGGCTCCTACTTGGTCCTGTGCCTGTATCTTCAGAGTTGAATATTTTTGGCGCTATCTTAATTAAGTTCTATTGCTGCGATGAAATACCATGACCAAAAAGCAAGTTGCAGAGTAAAGGTTTTTTTTTTTTTGGCTTATGATACTGCATTGTATTACACCATTGAAGGAAGCTAGAACAGTAACTGAAACAGGGTGGGAATTTTGAACCAGGAGCTGCCGCAGAGGTCATGGAGGATGCTGCTTACTGGCTTGATCCCCATGGTTTGCTCAGTCTGCTTTCTTATAGGACCTAGGACCACCAGCCCAGTAATGGCACCACTCACAATGGGTTGGACCCTCCTCCATCAATCATTAATTAAGAAAATTCTCTACAGCCAGATGTTATGGAGGCATTTTCTCAACTGGGGTTTCTTATTTTCAAATAACTCTAGGTTGTGTCAAGTTGACATAAAACTATCTAGTACAGTCATAATGTCATGTTATTCTCTGGGACCCTTCAGTCCTTTTAATGAAACTAAACCTGATGTGAGAAGCAATATTCTTTGTATGGAATTATTGTTAAAGATATTACACTAGTCTTATAGTTCTATAGGGTAGAAATTTATTGATATTAACTTAAGAAAAATTAAGGAGTTAGTTAAACCCTCAAAATACTAGCTGCATTTGTAATTTAAAGAAACAAGCAGGGTTGTTTAGGAAACTTTTCCTAGCATAGTTCACCAGAATCCCAGGCAGCTCTCTTTAAGAAAGCAGGTTGAGGCTGCTCCATCAGGCTGTGCATAGTGTTTTTCCTCTCTGTAAACTCAGGAGATTGGCATTACTCCGCAGTAGTGTCACAGCCCGCAGTCATTTAATGCCTCTTCTTGTGAGGCCAGGATTCCACGCCCAAGTGCATTTAGTAGGTCAGTACAGTAATTTTAAATGTCTTTCTTTCAATCTTTTGCCATCTTCAATTATACCTTTCCACCCTACTATTTGTGTAATTTTCTTCTGTCTGAAGTCTCTTTACTGTTGTTCTCTATTGCACAGCATGACAAATTACCCATCAAGCCATATCTTTTCAGCCCAGAAATGCGCAATAACACGGAGTCATGGCATTATCGCATGTTGTGCACTTTATTTCCTCACAGTTCATTCAAGTGTGTCACTTTATTTTCCTGGCTTCCTTTTGTCATCATGGAGATTAACCATTTTATCCTTCCTAAACTTTCGAAACAATTAGAATTTCATTAGAGTGGGAGCTGAGAGTGAATGCTTGCTCAGTCACATACAGAGTATACTTTCACATTATCAGCAGCAAAATTAAAGCCATGAATCCTGTATCCTTTTTGGAGGAGAGACCTTAGAGGTCATTATACAGCTGAGTAACCCTGGCTCTGGGCATGAGATTATTTGAGGCTGTGGCCACCAAACACATTAGCTGTAAGAAACCATTTAGTCTGACATTGAGTACCTGATTCCTATGTTCTCCTGGGAATTAGGAAACTCTCAGGGACTGGTGTATTCTGTCCACAAAGTCTCTTTTCCCCTTAGCTTTGGCTAAATACCAATAGTGTACAGTCAGCCATGAGATACAATAGACATTGCAAGTGCATGCTGGAAAATCAATTGGTATTGATGCTCTAATCAGCAGCGCTGCAGCTGGGATGTAGGCAAACCACTGGAAATGGTGATTAAGACTGTATTCAAAAGCATTTAGAAAACCCCATGACATTAAGAACTCTTTTCAAATAGATTGCTGTTTTGTGGAGATAGTGAGTTGGGTAGCCACTGGTATATCTAGATTCTACTAGATTAATTCACAAGATACTTTAGGGCAATAAACTTTGCATACATTTTATCTTTTCTTTTCATTTATGTAAGTATCCATTATATGTGAGGTATGAGCTATGTAAGTGCCATGTATACAGAAGAGTTGTGGGTTAACAAAAAGTTCAAAGCTGTTTTGCCACAATGACTGACAACCATATACTGACTACAAGGAGAATATGGAAGAAAAGGCCAGAGAACGGCAAGGAGTAGGCACAGATCAGCTTCTTCTGAAAGCTTATTTGGTTAAAAGGTTGAGGGGGGCAAGAGCAAGGAAGATATGGAAAGAAAAGGAGGCAGGTAAGAAAAACAATAAAGAATAAAGGCAGTGGAGATCGTTGTAAGGAAAAGAGGATTTCCAGTTTGAAGAAACATGCTTGTAGAGATAGAATTCTCTACCCATTAGCAAATAATTAGCTGAAAGTGGTAGCAAAAAATTAATTTTAAGAAAAATTAGGGATGAACAGAGGCTTAGGCAGTTGTGTTTACAAAACTGTTTTCTAGTTGAGATTCACTCCCCACATGAACACATTTAAATTGTACTGGAAATATATTTACTGAAGGTCAGACCATATATATGTGCCACCAACTTCAGCTATTTTTATAAATAGCCAGATATTTAAATCAAGGTATAGAGATCTTGCTTTTTGTTTCTATGCATCCTTTAAGTACAACTGCACACTGTTCTTAACTATTCAGCTACAGGAGCTGAGTGTCCTTCGAAACAGACTATCAAAGAAAAGGCAAGCTGTTGTAGAGGGGGTCTCATGAAGGTGAGTTGTCATGCAGAGGAAGAAAAACCATATTCATTTGACAGTTTTTGTTTAAAGGGTTTCTCTGTGTAGCCCTGGCTGGTTGTGCTGGAATTCACTCCTTAGACCAGGTTGGTCTTGAACTCAGAGATCTGCCTGCCCCTGTTTCCAGAGTTCTGGCATTAAAGGTTTGTGTCACCACCACCAGGCTTGACAATAGTTTTTTAAGCCATCAAATACATCATGCTTTGATACACGTGGTTCAAACAAACTTTGAGGGTTTTAATATTTTGAGAAAAATAGAAAGTATAGGAATTTTGAAGAATAAAAGAGAAAGTGGAAACAAAAATTAAACTTCAGAGATCATCCTAAGTTTCAAACAACATCTAAATGTGTCTTTCTATGTGATATAAGCTGCAGTTCCAATAGGACACTAATTGCTTAAATGTGTATTAGGGAAAAGAAGCCTCACAAGTAGACAAAGCATCTTGGTGTTATCATGTCCAGGAATCTAATGTTTAGTTCTGCAGCAACTGACCTCACAGGGCTACTGAGTGATAAAAATGTTCCTAGTCTTACTTGAGATGTGCTTTAAGTGTAAAAA
The DNA here is from genome assembly GCF_017639785.1 of Mesocricetus auratus. NCBI lineage: Eukaryota > Metazoa > Chordata > Mammalia > Rodentia > Cricetidae > Mesocricetus > Mesocricetus auratus. The sequence goes on from NW_024429201.1 coordinate 34,309,093, forward strand.
CCACACCATATTTCAAAGATATAATGCAAATAAAAAAGAATGCAAAATATGTCATTACTAAATTTTAACACTAATTACATATGGGTATGTTGAGTTAAATAAAATATTTTGCTGACATTAATTTCATCTGCTTCCATTTGCTTTTTACCAGAAAATTAAAGTGACTTTCATGCTTTGCACTTAGAGTTTGCATTTTATTTCTGTAGCTACACTGATCATGCCAGTCATTCTTTCTCAAAAAGCAAACAAACAAAAAAACAAAACAAAAACCCCAAAATAATGGGATATTGAAATTTGCAGGCAAATGGATGGAACTAGAAGAAATCGTTTTGAGTGAGGTAACCCACTCACAAAAAGACAAACGTGGTGTGTACTCATTCATACATGGATATTATATGTAGAGCAAAGGATTACCAACTTACAATCCACACCACCAGAGAAGCTAGGAAACAGCAAGAATCCTAAGAGAGATACACAGGGTCACCAGAGAAGGGGGAAGGGAAAAGATCTCCTAACAAATAGGGAACATGGGGGAAGGGGAGAGGGAGTTAGGAGAAAGAGAAAGGGAGAAGAGGAGGGGAGAGGAGGACATGCAGGAGCAGGAAAGTTGAGTCAGGGGAAGAATACAGGAGAGTAAGAAAAGAGACACCATAATAGAGGGAACCATTGTAGGTTTAAAGAGAAATTTGGCACTAGGGAAATGTCCAGAGATCCACAAGGATGACCCCAACTGGGAATCTAAGCAATAATGGGGAGGCTACCTTAAATGCTCTTCCCCTATAATGAGATTGATGACTACCTTAAATGCCAGCCTAGAGCCTTCATCCAGTGGCTGATGGAAGCAGAGCTAAACAATGAGCCGAACTACTGAAATCCAGTTGCAGAAAGGGAGGAGTGATGAGCAAAGGGGTCACGACCAGGCTGGAGAAACCCACAGAAACAGCAGACCCCAGACTGATATCTGAGAAACCAGCATAGGACCAACCCAGACTCCCTGAATGAGGCCTGGGCTGGCTATGGGGCCTCTGGTAGTGGATCAACATTTTTCTCTAGTACATGAATGGACTTTGGGAGCCCATTCCACATACAGAGATACTCTCGCTGTCTAGATAGATGGGGGAGGGCCTAGGTCCTGCTCTAAATGATGTGACAGATTTTGAAGATCCCCCATGAAAGGTAGCAGAAAGGGATGGGATAGGGGCTCAGTGGGGGTGGGGCAGGGGACGAGGGGAGGGAGAAGAAACTGGAATTGACATGTAAAACAAGATTGCTTCAATTTAAACAAAAAAAGAGAAAAAAATTACTCTTTAAAAAAAGAAGATCAAAGGGAGAGCTGGGTAGTATAAAATCTGAAGCAAAGAATTTGAGCTTTCATGGTGAGAGTGCATCTCAGTTATATCTCTCATGTCCAATTCCAGTAATAAAACATTTAATCTCTACAAAATAATAGTGCTAGTATTTATGAAGGTGATTCTACGTGTTACATGGAGCTGAGGATTGAGGTTCCCTGGGCAGAGAGCTCTCTCACCAGATCCACGTGGACAGAAGCATGGGGCCAGTCTTGCCATTAGATTTTGGTGAGTCTGCTGAGGGACCAAAGCTATCATGGACGAGAACCAGAGATTTTCTTGGCCGAGTTCCTGTCTGCTGTCAAGCATTCAGTGACATTTTGTTATCATCACAGAGGGAGTATTTGTGGTTTGTGATACAAACATGTCTAAGATGACTCCATCCAGAAAGGGAGGACCTTGGCGGAGGACATAGGAACAAAGCATATTAAGGAATAATTGTATGAGATAAACCCCTTGTATAGGAAGTAAGAGTACAATGAAAAAGTCATAGCTAAGAATATATGTGATTCTCACTTGAAAGAAATATTGCTCAATGATACTTTCATGTGGTAGGTTACGAATCACTTACCAAAGCCAGCTTTCATGAGCTTTATGGAAATACAGCCTAATTCTTGGAGAAATGATTGAACCTGCCGCTGTCACTGAGAACACCATTCATTACTACTACAGATTCATCCCAGGAAATGTTAATATTTCTACAGTAAGAGTTTTGAAATTTAGAAAGCCACAAAGGAAAATTGAAAGATGAGTGTAACTTTTCAAGGTTTGAGCCAAAAGGTGGGGGCACACATTTGTGTGGTGTATGAAATGAATTTTTATTTGAAAAAAACTCCAGTCCTAGTTGAAACATGTCAGTTTGCAATTAATAAGTGTTTTCCTTCAGTGTAGCTCATGTAAGGGAACCACTCTACTTCTGAACAGTCTCCCTTCCTTCCCAGATACATGGAAATTCACTACTGTTGCTGACAAACAAAATGCCATAAGATTTGTCATACAAATCACATTATAAGAGGTTCCAAAATCTTGACAACGTTGACAGTTGTTTTCAGCAAATGGCTGCTTTACTCTGTACTGTCAATGTTGATGTCCTTCTGTACATGTAAAAGAGCAATGTGATTAAGGCAAGCTTGTCCACGCTCTGTCTGAGCCAAGTTTCCCGTCTCCGCACGGCACTGAGAGATTGCTCAGCTGTTGTAGATAAGGCAGGAATAGCTAGCAGATTTCTGCCATTTAAAAAAAAAACACATTCCCCGGGCATGCATTTCTGCAGGAATTCACCAACATCTGCTGCTGACCTAAAGTTTCCTATAGAAGTAGCATATTTAATTTTTGTAATTAATTCACAATGCTATTAGTTAAAACTCATTTCCTTACAAAAATGATGAAATCTCTTCACCAAGAGGAGATATGTTGAAGCTGAATAACTGTATATTATCAAAGTTGTCATTGGAGCTCCGGGCCTCATACTTTTTGGCCCATCATGAATTTATTTTCTGCGCATTCTCTAAATTATATTTCACAAGAGAAACTTTTTAGAAAGAAGAATAAAGAGCTGAGAGATCTTGGTGATTCCACAGAAGGCCTACATTTCACACTTATCTTTTTTTTTATAGGCTCTCTGAAAATGTTTGATTTTTGGAAGCTAATTTATTCTGGAAGAATTTTGTAGTTGAATTTTAGTGTGATTTAAAATTGTCATATGTGTTATCCTCAAAAGAACATGCAGGATTTAGGTATTTCTTGTTGTCAAGGTAACTTTGATAATTTTTTAATTTCTTTGATTTTGGACAGTAGCTTGTCTACTATTTTATTTGCCATTGCTTATTTAGAAAATGTATTCTGTGTCTGTATTCCACTTTGTTTCTTTTGAAATATGAGCACTGCTCAGATAAAAATAAAGAACTCCAGTTACTCCCAAGAAGCTGAAGCTGCCTCGTGGTAAAGCATTTGTTATTTGATTCATCTATTCTCACTCCTGGTCACCTTCTAGTACAGCTGCATGCATTAACTGTCTGGCTTGTCTTTGAAAATCTTAAGCCACATTCCTCAGAACAGTTGCTTCGTGTTGGTTGAAATTCTCGGTGGCACTTTTTTCCATTCACAGGAGCCAACAGCCTCCAAAGCAGACACATAGTTTCCAAGAACTCAGGCATAGTTCATGATTCCTGAATTTCAAATATTTCTCAGAGGAATTAAAATACCATGTACAATGTCTGAAACCTTTGTAGTGTGAATTATAATAAAAACTGCACATTTATACTGTCAAGCCAGCATACCTAATTTTAAATATTTTCATTCTTATATCGAGAAGAGGGACACAGTTTGAAAACCCACTCATGAAAAATTAATCCAATGGCTGTGAGCAAGCAATTATTTAAAGACATTAGCTTTAGGAAACATCAGAATGAGAGGAGTTGTGAATGGAATTATTGTATGTTCTCACAGAACAGCTCTGTGTTGTCTAATCCAGATTCATAATTTCCTGTGCGTACCTTAAGGTTGTACTAAAAATATAGCAATTGAAAGCTCAAATTTTAGGTCCCAAATTACTGCCTTTCAGATCCATTGAGACATCTAAAAAATGGGTCAAGGTAACAATGCATAATTGGTAAGTTAACACAAAGTAGCTAATGGAAATAAAATGACAGTCAATATAATTGTGATAACCTTTAACACCTGTCTTTTCCCACCGTCTACCATCCCTTTTAAGAAGCAAAAATCTTTGTGGAATATTTGCAACAGATAGCATCTTTATTTTTCTGTAGCTAGAGGAGAAGAAAGGAGATATTTCAAATACAGTTTTCAGATCTTCTGATTGACCATTTTTTTAAAAGAATAGTTTCTAAAACCAAAGATTCAAAGTAAACTTGAAAAGCAAAATGTACATCGATAAAGGAGAATACGCAGGCAGGATAAACATGGCTGAACTCTTCATTTATTTTACTACTAATTTTCATTTCAATAAGGTCTTCAGTTTTTCACTGTGTGAAGTATCATTAGGGTCATATTGACAAGTCCCTTGTACTGGAGAAGTGTTGGAAATACGATGATTATTGATAATTTAAAAAATTTTATGAAGTTTGGCTTTAGTCTTTTTCTTGATACTGGTTTTGTTTTCAATTTATAAAGTACAAAGTCTGCCTGGAACCCAGACCTTCTCTCTGCCAGTATTTCCAGTCTTTTCTTTAGTCTATTTGTAGATAATGTATGTCATTGATACACAAAAACAGAGTGTGAGGAAAACAAATCCTTTTTCATATATTTAATTTTAAACGAAATGCCTGTGTTTCAGTGTATGCTCACAATGACCAAATTCTTCAATCATCATTTTGAATTTAATCCCCAACACAGTTACTACTTAGAAATGAGGATACTTAAGGTGTCCTTCATGGAGTTTTGTGAGTATCAGAAATATTATCTTGGAAATAGTTCAAGAAATAGTGTTTTCCATTATGTCATCTCCCTCACAGTCCTAATATTCTACTTTGTTAGTGACTCGATTTACCAGAGGATTTAGTGTTCTCATTTGCTTCTGAACTTTCTCACCATACTGAGAATTTCCTGAGACAAAGGTGGTGTTATCACTTACAATATAAATTCTTACATGAAAGCATTTCTGTCTGAGATGAGCAAGGTGAAATTCTTTTTAGTTAATATTTCTAGAGAACTGAGAACCATTTTACTAGTTAGCTGGTTTCTATGTCATTTTTGTTATGCAAAATGCTAGCCAGGCTTGAGAATAAAACTGAATAAGGTCCCATAAGAATACATGGGCACATTTATCTATAGTACCCAAGCCCCCACTTGCAGTCTGGGTTCAGTCCACACTGACCATGTTTCTGGAGATGGGAATCTAAATCTTGGAAGAGAAGTGAGGGCAGTAAATAACTTAAACCCCCTAAAATTTGTATATTTTATTGTATTTTAAGTTTTGAGTTCATTTTACCTACCAACCACAAATCTCCTGCCCTCCCCTCCCCCTGCTCCCCCATCAACCTTTCCAACTCACTCTCCCATTCACTCCTCAATGAGGGTAAGACCTCCCATGGGGAGTCAACAAAGCCTGGCATATCCAGTTGAGGCAGGACCAAACCCCTCCCCGCTGCTACCTCAAGACATCCCACCACAGAGAATGGACTCCAAAAGTCAGCTCATGCACCAGGAATAGGTTGTCAAGAATAACTCATAGTAGCGTGATATCCTTAAAAGATGTAGTCTGTTTCTTTAGTGTGACACAGACTTCATCCACTATCTGTTTGCTTCATGCTGTGTTTTACACACTGTGTGTTTCATGCTCTCAAACACAACTACTTTCATTATCCACTGACGATGAATTATCATATATTAGCCACACTTCGCTCATAGCTGGAATGTTTTTTGGTTTTGTTTTTGTTTGTTGCCAAGTAACACTTCAGGATTGTCTCTCTCAGTAACAAGTATTTACCCTTACAAGAAGGCATCTGACTGGCATCTTCGGAGGTATTCACCCAAAGTCTAATGAAGTCTATAGGTCCCTCACTTTGTTCTGATTCTGTGTATTTATTTACATACTATTGCACTGTATAGCACTTGAGGATGTGTTTCGTTCCCAACCAAGAACGAGAGATTGTATAGAGATTCCCTATTAGACATTTTGCATTTCTCGGACTTTGTATGTGTCTGGCTTCTGAGAGGTACTACATAAATATTTGTTGAAAGAGATGAGGCTATTTGCAATAACTCTGTCCTAGTTTGGCTTGTTAGCAAGAGTCTAATTTTCAGCTGACTCTCATGTTAGATACGCTAAGAAATATGTCTATAATCGAAATACTTTCCATGCATATCATTGACATTCAAGAGTCCTTATAAGGTTCATTTACTTTACATAGTGTATTTGCTTTCACACGAAGTTCAGTTTGGGAGCCATCATCATTACTTATTACACCATACTTCATAAAGAAGTTCTAATTCAAGTGGATCACAACTCACAAAGAAGAAAAATACCACATGTCATCTTTTTTTTAAATTGAAGTTGGAGGAAGAAATGAACAACACATTCTAAAATAGTGAATCCTCTCATAACAAATAGCCACTCTTTCAAACAATCAGACCATATGTGTGAACCAAGAAAGAACCAAAACCACCATGAAATGTAGAAGGAGAAAATCCATAGTATCAAGAATAGTAAATGGACCCATCTCCTTGGGTATAGGCTCAACTCCATTTTTGATTCACATATAGTTACAACAAAAGCTTGTTTATTTACATATTATCTGGAGATTTAAAAAATTGCTCAAATTTGTAGTCACAGGACTTGAAGAAAATTAAATAAAAAACAAAAAAATAATGGTTCTAGAATTTCAGAAAAACATGATTTATGCAGGGCTTAACATGTTTGTGGTATATTTCAATATAGTTCTAGCTAACTTAGTTGTACCAATCCTAGCAGTCATTCCTTCCCTCTGTCTCACTCCTTCAGATAACCATCCATCTCTCCACACTAGTTCTTCCAAAATTTTATCATGGTTGTTTTAAAGCAATTCTATGCCATTCTACCTCTCAAGCTCTTGCTAAAGTAAAAACACATGAAGACCTAAGCACGGGACCAGTATATAACTTAGTAACTGAGTACATCACTACCAGCCCTTCCCCATAATTTATACCTGCCCAAACAGCAAACCAACACTGCTGTGAACGCTAGTGCACATGAAGTTCCAAAATATTTTCACTGGACTCCTTACTATACTCAGCTTAGTTGATTGGCATGTCTGGTTTGCCAGAGAGCTGTTTCTGCCTCGTTTGGGAGCATAGGCATTTCTACCAGGAACTTTCTACGACTAATACATTCTAGTAATCTTTCCATGGACTTTCCAGGATATCAATAGATTTAACTTCAGGAGAAGATGGGAAACTGTCACAGAAGTTACACAATTTCCAGAGCCATTTTGTCCTTTATGAACTACATGGACTAAATCTCCCTATCTAAGAATGACTTTCCTTTTAAGAGATGCTGTGTTGTAACTTCCATGGTTTGTCTCACAGATTGTCATAACGCTCCAAAAGCAAAATTCTTCAGTGTGAAATGCACACTTCCATATTGGCTCTGACACCCTGGTGAAGATTATTCCCAAGGCTTCAGCTTGTGTTGTATAGTTTTGATGACTATGAATTTTAACTACTATTATTACTACTCCCATTAGTGATAGCTTACTATTCTATTCCATATTTTTGCTTTAGATCAAGCTCTTATAGTACAGTTTCAGCACTTTTATGGGGCATTCCTTCTTGCTTAGATAAAATTACAGCACATTGCTTAATTAGTAAGATGTGTATATTCATTGGAGAAGGTACACTTCCAACAATTTCTTCCCCATTCCCAGAAAGTTGCATCATGAATGTTGATTTTGAAAAGTAATGCTGACTCTCAGTGTATTATTTATCATTTAATAACTCCATGAGGCAGGCAATTGAAAACTATCCATCATAATGGAACTCTATTGTTAATTTTGGTTCCAAGAACCATCTTGAACATCTAGCCATTTCCACTTGCAAGTATCCTGGACAAAGTGCCACATTTGAAACTATGTGGAAGCTAAATATTACTCTCAGCATTTCAACTCTGAAATTCTTATAGTTGTTATTTAGGGTTTCAGGTGCTTTTAGTCTTTAACAGTGTTGTATGACTTTCTTAAGGAGATGTAAATATCCACTTCAGATTGGGCCCTGGTTACAGGTCAAAATTTAGCCCGACATGGTGATGACTCATGGTACCACAGTCCTGAGGTCCTTTGTACAGGTTGTAGGAAGCTCAGCTAGTCATTGAGTCTCTTTCTTCTCAGTTATCGCTCACTCCATTTATAGACTTGGAGAAGGACAGAAAAACTCTTGTAATTTTCTGAACCTTAGAAGCATGATGACTTCCCTGAGCTTTGTAAGTTTCATTTACTTCCTGAGTCTTATGCGTCTTCCTCCAGGAAGGAATGCTTTTATTTAGAGGGAATAGCTGCACAACATTCCACACTTTTCTCTTACTCTTATATTCTTCCAATCTTCTGAACATTTTCTGGAGCCCTGGAGAGGGTGTTTCAGATGTTTGATTATTTTCTTCCTTCTTTGGCTGAATATCCAAGCATTGAGCCACTAAGCTACCACCACAGCCTCTTATTATAAGGAGCTTGGCAATCTTATGAATCTCTGTGCTATACTGCCCATTGAAAATAGAAGAATGTTTTGAAGACTGGTCAAGACTGACAACAGAACAATGGGCATATACAATGTTTAGAAGACAATGTGATGGCCACACCATACAAACCCATTTGACAAAATGACATAGGTGGCCTGTCCTCTGAGGCATATGACTTCCAATCTACAGACTCTTGTTCCAGCTCATAGTATTAGATATGGGTTAACTCCTGTGTGGTTTGCTTTAAACTTGGCTAAAAAGCAGTTGGATGCACCTATAACTCCCATGCTACAGTTGTGTCAGTGAACATATTTTGCCCATCACGTTTGTAAGATAACAAGCAAGGTTCCGTTTATGAGTTGGAGAAAATATCCTTTAGCAGTCTTCATGGTAACGTCTGGCATCACAGAAGCCAGCCAGCGGAGAGGGTACTTCCAGCCCAAGGCCAGTCTGATTTCTCCATATCCTGCAGCCAAAGAACATTGTTTCTTTTACAAAAGGGACTTTACCATCTACTTCAGGCATGCAGTTAACAGCGCTGACAATAACCTGATTGTTGGGAGACCTCAGTGTTCTCACTGTTTAACAGAAAGAACAGAACTGTAATAGTTCACCTCTGCTATTGCGATTTTCATCGAACCACCTTATGGTTCCTAGGAGTGCCCTTTCATAGTCACAGAGTGCCTTCATTAAACTCCTTAATTGCTCTCTTTATTCTTCTTCCATATGCTCTAAAACACTCAAAAAAACTTCCATATGCTCTAAACACTGTATAAGGAAACCTTTTAACAAGATCTGTAAAGGTCCACTACTGTCCCATACCAGCAAGTGTCTGTGGGTCTTAGATGACTAAAGAAATGCTACAAAAAGAAACAACAAGATTCAGTTTAGCATGGAAAGGTCCTATACCTTGTTACAGCTGTTTCATCAAGAGTATTGCTAAGCACATCAACATGGATGGGAGATGTTATACTATGTAGCCCTTCTTAATCCACATTTCTTTTTTTGAATCATCCAGCCTTAGCCTGGGGTGATGCCTCTCTCAGGTTGATGGAGCCTGTGTTGGTTGGCCTGGGTTGGGCTCAGGGCCAATGAGACCATGTTCTGTCATATTGTAGCCATTGATGGGTTCTGGCAGGCTCTGGTTAACACCATGACTCTTGTCTCTGGAAGTCATTTTTGGCTACTTAAAGGGCTCTAGTCTGAGTAGACAACTCGTACCTCAAATATAATTTCTTTTAAGAGGGAAATGTACAGTGCACATTCTGGGGGATGCCTATACACTCTCACATCAAACTTAATATTCTCCTGCACTGTTTTGTCATTTATGTTTTCCATGAACATTGTTCAGGTACTTCTGGAGTGTTCTAGAAACTCACCAGCATAGCACATGCTTTGTCTAGGATCTCTGGTTTAACATAAATCTTGACATATTGTTCTGCAGTGACTCAGATGGCTCCCTTTATCTGTTCTGTCACTTTCTCACCCTCTTTTGATGGTTTTTGCCAGTCAAAGTTACTCAGGTCTGACAGAGCGTCTCTTATCTTATATATATATCACAATCACCAGAGGGCTCATTAAAGTCACTAAAACATGACACCAGTCTCATGGGTCCTGTTGAATCAAGCTCTTAATCTCCTGTGAAGATAGGTTTATCTACTCCAGCAAACTGGGCATCACATACCACCTCTCACGCTCAATTTCCCCAGTATTGCCTATCCTTTCTCTGGTATCTTCTAGTCCCTGATATGCATGGGGAACTCAGCTGGTGATTATGCATCCTTTGTGACTCAGATGAGCCAGTAAGTCAGGGTTTGGTTTCCCTTGTATTACAGACTTTATCTCAAGACGGGATGAGCAATTATATGATTAGTCTTTCTTCTTTCACAGAATTCAGACTGACCTCATCCACTCCCAGGTCGCAAACAGTGTCACAAGCCAGTCTGGGAGATGTTCTTTCATTACCTGTTTAAAACATGTCCTCAAGTCAAGCACTTTATATGCATAATATCTATTCACTGTTAATGTGGAAATATTAAGATACACAAAATAGGGATGTCCTATGATATTTTATTGAGGAAGAAATCACTTATGTGAGAAGCCAAGAAAGCTGAGAACCGAAGATCCACATGCTGCTCTCCAGGTTGAAACCGGAACCCAAAGAGCGAGTCTCCTCCCCATAGCTTTTTTATCCCCTGTACATTCTACCTACCTGTGTACACACCCAAATGGGTGTGGTCAGCGCTACAGGAACATAGACCTCTCCCTACACCCTCTCATCAATTTTTTTATCCTGGGCCAATACTAAGGCTCCCATCTTCATGACTCATCACAGAATTTCCTTTATCATGTTCTGAGGCTGGACCAGTGTATCATGTCTATCTTCTTTTTTCTGTTTTCCCATGGGTTCCAGGGCTTATTAGCTCAGCTCTAATTTGCACTTTTTCCTTCCATCTTGCCAGCTATTAAAAAACAAGCCTACACCTCCATCTCATCCTTCTCTTTCCTGACTTTTCTTGTGAAGTCAGAGGCTAACATAGTAACACAGTAGACAGCACCTTCATGCTCTCTTTCCTGTCTTTGTCATTCCTCTCTAGATGGGCAAGTTATTTCTGGGAATAGTCAAGCCTCAGTTGCATTGCTCATTGTCATTGACAAAGGTATGCAGCTGATGCCATGCCTTGCTTACAGTCCCGTCACATAGGAGCTTTTTTAGAGACTAGAATAATTCCCTTAGATATTCTATGCTTTTGTAGACACTTAGGCACTTTAGGATGGATCCTACTTATCTAGGAGGTATGTCACCCCATACAGAGGAGAGGAAGGTAGATACCATGGATTCCACTAAAGACAAACTACTCTCAGAAGGCATGGTAATGGTTTGATGCCCTTGTATCCATTATAAGGAGCATTCATCCAGCTGTATCAAGTATACACACTGTAATTCTACATGGACAAAGATCACCATACAAATATCCACAGTTCACACAGATCAGTCTCAGTTTTTTTTGTCTTGGCTCCCATTGCCTGGGTTTTGTATCCTCTTCTCCTCAACTTATAATTGTCTTTGTCTGTGCTTGTTCAAGTGGCAATTGTGCTTTGTGACTTCATGGGAAGCAGGGGCAAATGTCTATTCCCTCCTGATAGGGATATTGATGACTAAGGAAATTATTCCATGTAAGTCTAATCTAAGGATACACTGAGTTTATTAGGGTTACTGATGGGAGCAGAGGTTACTCAAAGGCAGTTGAGCCACTGTAACGTTGAACTTAGTGTGAGTGGGGTATCCCCTGAGGCTCTCTGAACAAGCTGAAGGCATCCAGAAAGGTTTATTTCCGTATCCTTTGTTTATTGCTTTTTCTACCTTGATGAGGGAGTCTATCGTCTTATAATTTGCTTCATGAGACTTGTAACCTTGTTTCAATTTTGATTCTTATGAGCCTCTTTCCTTCCTACACGAAGGAATTGCTCACTTTGGAAGAAATAGCTACACAACAAATTGAAACACCAGCTTCAGAGGTAGCACCACACTGCTACAGCTAATGCAAAGCAGGATGGGAAGGTGGTGACAAAAGACAGAAAATGAGGTTTTGAGAACCAGCACTTGATGCTCTGAAATTCATTATCAAAGTTATAAAAATGTTTAAAACCACTTTTATGATTCATTTACTGATTTTAAATAGAGACAACTTTAATTTTAAGATGAACAATAACTAGCAGGTTTAGAACCAGACAAAAATGTCATTCCTATCAAGATAGAGTCCAAAGCATTTGGATTCATTGGAGCATTGCACTTGATGTAGAAGGTATAACTGATACCAATGTAACTATTTGAGAAACTTGAAAACTTCACCTCTCAAACAACATCAGTGGCAACAAAACGAAAACTAACATAGAAAGTCAAATGCACAAAAGCAGTGCATTCAAGACCTGGGACATTACCCACCAAGGGATGACAGTTGTTCAGGGAAGGAGAAGATAGAATGTGAATCGTGTCGTCACACAGCACACTGGGTTCCCAAAAGTAGCACAGTCAGCAATAAATCCCTGAAAGGAGGCAGTGTCCTTGAGCTGAGGAAATAGAGTGAAAAGCATGGAAGCACATCTGGCCACACTTTGCTGGACAGAACACCTGAGAAGACAAGAGACATGCACAGAAAATGACCCATGAGATTGACAGTCCATTCGCGAATTTGGCAACACTGCCTTGCACACATGCTTGTACAAAGTACAAGATTGGGAAAGGAGAATTTGAAGGGATTAAGGAGAGATGGTACCTGTTACAGACCTAGAGATAGCTCTTTACTTTTCAATCAGGATGAATTTTTTTCTAACTCACCTGTAGTACAGTTGAAAATAATTCACTGAAGATTCTATGATATTCTGATCATACCTAGCTTTATTGTTTGTTTGTTTTCTTGCTTTGTTTTTGTTAGTTTTTGAGATAGAGTCTTATAGCATTCTGATCCAGAAATTGCTATGTAGCCAAGGCTAACTTTGAAGTTATCACCCTCTTCCCACTACTGCCTGGACACTGGGATTTCAGGCTTGTGCCATCATGTACAGTTTCTTCTAACTAGCATTTCAATCTCTATAAATCCAGATTAAAAAGTGGAAAATGTACCTAATGCATCCTATGATAATTAACAAGATCCTGCTACCAAAGCAGACACAGACATAGCAGAAAGGGGGAATCATTGTCAATACCACTGATGAACAGAGAAGCAAAAACTTTCAGCAAAATGTTAACAAACTAAATGTAACATTGGAGAAGCACAAGGTAAAGTTGTCTTTAATGAGAGCTATGAAACACAGACAAAAGAAAAAAACAACGCTATAGCCTAGACTGAGGGTTAAAGGACCTATTGCTCTTGTGGGAGGCCTGAGTTTGGTTCCCAGGATCTGTGTTGGATGGTTCACAACCAGTGGGTTGGAAACCTTCTTTTGACCTCCATGGGTACTTGTATTTATATGCATGTTCACCCCCACATACTTATAATTTAAGAAGTCTTTAAAATAAAAATTGGAAAGTAAATTGTGTTCTTGGATTTAAGAATCAATATTATTGGAATGTTTAAACTAGCAAAATTAATCTACAAATTCAGTGCAGCCTCTGTTAAAATGCCAGTGGCATTATTCAGAGACATAAGAAACTTAAAATTTATATGGATGAAAGAAAAAAACCTAGTAATAAAAGTAATCTGAGTAACAACAAAGAACATGCAGGTGGCATTATACTTGATTTCAGTTAATACTACAAAACTGTAATCAAGAAACGTGAAAACTGTCATAAGAATAGACACTCATAGCAATGGGAAACAGAGAAAGCCTAAAATCGAACCTGTATATACTACTGACTTCCACAAAGCTGATAAGAACACAGTAGAGAAAGGGTACCTTTATTCAATGCTTCTGGGAAAAATGAAAACCAACTTGCAGAAGAATGAGATCAGAAATTATACATGTACACAGTGGAATACTGTTCTGTCACGTATGGAACCACAGAGGTAGAATTATAGACCACTATGTAAGTTTTAAGCAGGGCTTAGGAACACAAATACAGCATGATCTCACTCACACATTGAATTTCAAATTTTGTTCATGCGGAAGTTACAAAGGTAGTTACCAGAGAGTGTGATAGAGGGGAGAGATAGTTGAGGATAGAATGAGGTTGATCCAAGTGTTCTAGATTATTCTTGGATGGATTAAGAATTTCTAATGTTACCACAAGGTAGGATGACTATAGATAGAAATGTACTGTACACTCCAAAGAGCTGGGGAAAGAATGCCGACTGTTTTCAGCTTGAATTATGAACAATATTTAACAAAATAAAAATGTGCCTAACTTGGCCTAAACGTTATATAAAGCATACATGTATCAAACAGCACAGAGCTACCAATAAATATGATATGTTTATTTTACTGTGTATCGGTTAAAATAGTTACTAAAACACTTTAAGTGATATATTAGTACCGGCAAGATGATTCCATGGATAAAGGTTCTAGTTCCCAAGCCTAACAAGTTGAGTTCTCTCCTTGGACCCACAGGATGAAAGGAGAGAGCCAGCTCCCTCAAGTACTCCTCTGGCTTCCACTTGCTTGCCATGTCACAGTCTCCCGCCAAATAAATAAACACACTCAATTCGATACCATCATTCTCAAACTCCTTCGTTCCTCAAAAGTAGCAGACTTCATCACTGATGTGCTCTCATGTTGCTTTCAGTCCTAAACTCTTCAGTTGCCATCTGTGTTCCTTTCTTAGAAACTGTCTTGGGATGTTGACTTCTGTGTCTTGTTAGAATGGTGGTATTGAAGTCACAGCTTATCTTTGGGACTGGTGGTGTGGTCACCTCAATCAGTGGCGCTGATCTCACCAAGATAACTATGTAGTGTTTTCTCATTTTGGTAAGAGTTTGAGATTTAATTACGTTTGGCTTGGAATATGGCATCATACATAACTTTTCTTGTCTTTGCCTCTGTTGTCTTTCTAAAGTTATTGAGATGATTATATTATATTTCATAAATCTTATGTCCAAACTGCACTTCCTAGAGCTAAGTAGACCAGAGAGTCTTGATTTTAAATAGCATTATATGCATCTCTGTGTTCTTTTTTCCTTCCATGAAAGAGTCACTTTATATGTCTAATAACTATGAAACATTAAAAACATTAAGAAAATTAGAATTTCAATAAAGAAAAATTAAAAATCTCTAACAAATAAATTAATTTTTGTGATTATAGTTATTTTCACTGATATAAGGTGTATGTTGAAAAGTAGATTTTTGTTATGCCTTTTATGGTAGGGAAGATGCAGCTTAAGAAATTAATTACTGGGCTTGAGCACTTTGTTTATATGTGTCAGAGTCCTAGACCTTATAGCTCTTAACAATTTAATAACTGCAATAGAATGTAGAAAATATAGGTGTTAAGAGGATCTATTATGCATCAAACTATTGATAAGACAGGTTCTAGTCAATAACATTTTTATTTTCATGATGAATCTCTAACAAAGAGTATTTTCCCAGTAGTTCAAGAGCTGACGCAGTGACTGTGACTTCTTAATATTAAAGGCAACTGGAAGAGATACAGAATGCAGATTATTTTGGGATATTAACTTTGAATAAGTCATTGGAATCAGATTTTCTATTTTTTACAAATGAAATAAAACAACAGACAACCAAAAATATAAGCTCAGTGAGGTGATTGTTGGAACTCATGACTGAGATTACAAATGTGTAGGATAACTTTATTTCTCCCTATGGGTCTATCTGTAGGTCTAACTTTACATGAAAATGAATTATGTCCAAGCATTTACTTTATTTTTTTATTTAATTAGAAACAAGCTTGCATCACATGTCAATCCCAGCTCCCTCTCCCTTCCCTTCTCCCCAGACCCCCAACTCCCCACACAATCCCCATTCCGTTCCCCAGGGAGGGTGAGGTCCTCCATGGGGGATCTCCATAGTCTGTCATATCATCCAGGGCAGTGCCTAGGCCCTCCCCCATGTGTTAAGGCTGAGAGAGCATCCTTCATTGTGGAATGGGATCCCCAAGTTCATTCCTATGCCAGGGACAAATAGTGATCTACTACTAGAGGCCCCATAGGGGGCCTGGATCAGTCCCATGCTGGCCTCTCAGGCATCAGTCTGGGGTCCATGCGCTCTATCTTGTTCAGGTCAGCTGTATCTGTGGGCTTCACCAGCCCGGTCTTGACCCCTTTCTAAGCATTCACTTTATAGAACTTCTTTGCATGTCTGGTACATGATGTGGAGTTCCATTGTATGTGCTTCATCAGATGTCGGTGCAAAGGGTCCCTGGAAGATGACTTTCAAAGGGAGCCTTTGCTGCAGTGGCTTGCATGATTCACTCATGTCACAGGGGATCATTTCCCTGCAAACTCTGAGACTTTTGTTACTCTCCCCTTGGGAAAAGGAATAGAGGGGTTTATTTTAGGTCCTAGGCAAAGGGATCATTAGTGGGAATTTGGCAGGAAAACGACCCAAGATGTGACCTGGACAGGAATCATTCATATTCTTTAGATGCTACTTCAAAATATAATTACACTTGAAATCTTAGAGCTTTTTTTCCCCTTCTCTTTCTCCCTTTCTTTGAGGGTGAAGGAAACACTTAAAATAATGACTAGGGACAGTGGTATTTATAGGCTGGGATTGTCTGGCAGTCCTTCTTTTCATCTTAAAATAAACAGATGACCATATGTAAAGTCACCATAGAAATGCTCAGAGCATTTTAGATGTTTTAGGTTTAGAATGCTGCTACTATTATCCAAAAAACCAGTGCTACCATCCACAAGCTCCTGCATGAGTCCATGAAAGGTACCCCAAAGTCAAGGGTTGCATCATTTACTCCTGTCTTCCAGTTAAGGCTCTTAGCTTTGAGTGTGTACACATGGAGATACAGGCTGTTTCGTGCCAAGATTGTACATAAACTGCCTGAGATCATTTGGACCCCAACTGGCATCTCAGAACATTCCTAGGTTTACAGCCCCCTGAATAGCTCTGATCTGTTGTTGAGAGTCAGGCTCCATATCAAAAGAAGAGTCTTGTTTTTACAGGTCTGTTATGTTCTCCTTTCCCACAAACACATTTCAGCTTCAGTTTGCTCTTTCACACCGATGCACTTGCAACTGGCCAGGGCACTGCTTTATTGCCCGTTGTGGAATGCATGCCGAATGCAAACCACCATGATTTGAAATAGGCAATCCTGTATGCTTTTTAGGCTACTCAGATGTTCAAACACACATAACCATGAGTCAGTGTAGGAAATTCTCTAAGCTGTTAGCCTATTACAGTTTGTGACTTTTCAACTCAGAGAACGATACTCATTTCTCTTTCTGTCCCATTCAGAACAACTTCTCCTTTAGGACATTTAGAATGGTGTAACTGAACGACAATAAGGAAAGGCAATATCACAGATTGATTCACATTACACTGAGTTTTATTGTAGTCTGACATTGGGAGTGAACCTTCGGAATCTTTGAAAGCAGCATAAAGGCAGAGCCTGCTTTTTAATGGACTGGAGAAAAATATTCTGACATAGTGATAAGTGAGGTGACTTCTAGAAATCATGACTTGAAAACATTTTGTGAACAAGAGCTATTTCTGATGTCCCAGTTCACAGAATGATGCTAAAATGCCAGGCTGTGGGCCCGAGCTCCTAAATCCCATCTCCTAAGGACAGGGATTCATTTTACAAGAAATACTGTGATCTATAACTCCTCTGAATCACAGACGAAAACGCTTCTCTTCCATTCCCTCTAATTCCTCCAAATTGTTAACTTAAAGCTGTTACTAATTCAGTGATGTCACAATCTTCACTTTAATTATAAAATAAACACATACATGGCTTTATAAATGTGTGATTTATCTTTATTTTCACAAAACTGCCCAACTCCTTATCTTATCCATAGTTTTCTGCCCTAGATATGCTTAGAATTGTATTCCTTTTTTTAAAATTATTTTTAAAGAATGAATGTGTATGTATTTTTAAACTCCTATGAGAATTTTGGGTTGAATGGTGTCCCTCAGAGTGTTATGGGTTGAATTAGAAAGGAATATATGTAATATGAGTGAGGACTCCTGTTTAATTAATACAAAACAAAGCATTTTTCCATCTTTCCTGTCTTCTTGGCTTTTTCTGTGTCCTCTTCTACTTGTTTCCCCAACTAACCTTTCCTGCTGTTATGCCTGGCACACAGTAGGTCCAGAGTCAATATTTGTGTGTGTGAATGAATGAGCGAAAAGACTCTCAGGCTATAAGGGCTTCTTGGTTCACTTAAGTCCACTGGTTCTTAGCAGCATTCAGTGTATAAACTGGATGTGTTGTTGACAACTTTCCTCACTCTTTGTGTGCATAAGCTAAGAATAAACAGCACTTAGGGAAAGGGAGTGCTTTCCTCACTGGGTGAGTTACACCATCATAAACTCACCAAAGTGTAGCACACAGAGCCAGTGATCACAGAAGGTCGGCAGCCCAGGCCCTGTCATTAAATATAGAAGCCTGTCTTCACTGTTTTTGTCCAAACAGGCTCTATGTATTTTGGAAATTTCCACCACACTTCCTTCTGAGTTGCTCCTTTTCTCAGGATACTAAGAGGAGTGTTTCACAAGAGCAAACACGGTCAGGCAGCCAGTGAAGTGATACTTGTATATTTCCTCATCTGAGGATTGCGTAGGGCTAATGCTTTTCCATTGCATCTATATGTCCTGAACATTTCCTCCTTAGCCACCTCCCATTCTGTTTCTGTTTGAAACTTTTAGGCTGTTTCTGTTCTGAAAGTCTGTCTACCCTGGGTGACACTAACTAGTGTAAGCAAGGGCATGCCCAGGTTGTAATCACAGCTGGGACAAGATTTTAAATTCAGTCTTTTCTTCTTTTTTTTTTTTTGGTAATAATTGAAGTAAAAAACTACAGTTGCTTACTTTAGGTTGGCTAGAATGCATAACATCTCATGATCATACCTTTACTTGAGTACTAGTATCAGTACAACAATACTATGGGTTATTTCAAATGTTTCACATTCAGATTCCTGTTACTTTTATTTGTGGGTCACCATGCATGCATGTGCATGTGTGCTTCCACAGATGAGCATCTTGTTTTGGATTAGTTAATGTATGAGACAATGGATCCAATACTGAAAGTTCTTTTATTATTTTTATATTTTAAAATTCAGTAAGCTGATGTTGAAGCCACAGATAAAGCAGAAATATTCTGAGATGCAATAGGAAAAGCTGGTTGCCGTAAATTAGTAGTTTGAACAATCTCCCAATCTTTGAGTAACATTGAATGTTTTAGGGAGTTTGCTGTAAAGATGATGATATCTCTGGTTGGTTTCCCTATAATAGTATATAGTAACCTCTACTAGCTGGAATAAACATGTGTTCCTTGTTACCAAAGAACTAAATGTATTCAGGTTATAAAAGTAAACACAGAAAAGAGCAAGTCTGTGTAGAAGTTATTTGGCCTTTGAAAAATATAGTTTAATATGAGATTACATTTTAGATGTTGAAGATGAAAACTAGTGTCAAAATTGAAATGCTTTTCACAGGAAAGTTCATTTGGTGATCAACTTGAATTTCTGTTTCAATATGTATTCTTTGACTTTTTGGAATAGTGTAGAGATTGTCAGGCCTTGTACTTTATACTAATTCCTTACTTGCCTGAGCAGTAAAGCTTCTGTATTGAAATTCTCTTGCAGAAAATATAGTGGACATAAATAGCGACTTCCCAGCCAGAATCATACTGATCACTGTTAACATAAACTCTTTACAGACTTAGATCTCCTTTTCTATCTCAGAGCAGATTGAGAGAAAGAAAGTGAAATGTCACTAGACACAGGCACAGCAATAGCAAATCTTAACTGAGAACCGAGCATAGAAAGAAAAATTAGGAAAGCGAGGTACAGACATGTGATAGGGCAGTAGATCAGTGGATATCCACAGTAATGTCATGGCAGAAAAGGTTATTTTACCTTCTAAAACTTACCTTTGTAGAGGTTGGGACACACACATCTTAGAGACTTTTAGAAATTCTTAAATTAAATCTTTTTGTTAGTTCATGTACCCAACAAATATATATTGTGAAAATTCATGTCTGGGCATAGATCACTAATGTAATGTTTCTGTGTTTAGAATTCAAGGATATGTTTAGCCATTCATTGAAAAGATGGCCTTTATTGCTCTATTCCATAAGGTTAATGAGGTTTTTAAACTATGGTCTTTCTAGACTTAATCCTAAGATGTTTTAATATATAAATAAAATGTGGTTGTTGGTAGTTTGCAATATATTAAAACAGCAACAGGATAAGAATTTATATATGGGACAACTAGAAAAATAAAAATAAACAGACAAAATAAACACCCATTGATACTATGGCCACTATGATAATTATAATTATGACATAATATAGGTAAAATCCTATTAAAATAATTGAACAGGAAAGCAAAGTTTCTGAAGAGGGAGTTTAGAGACTCTGTAGCTACAGCTAAAGTCAGAATTTTGATGTTTCATTGACAGAAGTTACTATATAAATAGTATTATGTGATATATGGTTCATTGTATTATTTCCAGATGATAACTGCCTTCTATAGTTCTAATGCTGTTTGTGTAAAGTGAGAAAGGAACTAGAATTGATCTAGGAGAGCTTCAGTGGCTCATGGCACTACAATTGGATCCTGTGACATCTTTTCCTGTCAAACCTTTGCATTTGGAAAACTGCAAAGTACTCCTGCAAACAAAATATCCCACCTGTTTCCAGGGCCAGTGGAGAGCAAAGATAGAATGAAAAGGATGCACACAAGGCTGCCTTCATTTCCCTTCCTCATGTCTGGATTGTCTCTAGTCAAAGGGTTATAAAAAGGCTTGATTTGGGCTAATTTGTTTCTGCTTCCTGACAGAGAATGTGTTTAATATGAGTGGCATCAGTATAGCGAAATGGCTTGTGTTGTAGAATAATTTGGGTAGCCTACAAAGGGTATCATGAGGAGAATGTACCAGCGATCCTAAAACTACTCAAGTCTTCAATTTGTTCATCTTTGTGGGCACTTCACAGTGCCAAAATACTAATCTGGTGGACTGTAAAGAAATTGGTCATCAAGATGTTTTCCTAGAGAAAACTGATGCGGTCATTCCATGTCATCCAGGTTGTGCTTGAATTCAATGCCAGAGAGCATGTCATTTTTATGGTTTTGAAAAGGCAACTGCCTACTAAGCTACCCTCTCAGTTTGACCCCATCTTTAGGTTTTTATTGCCTGAACTGGCACCAAAGAAACTTCTTGAAAATAACACACTCCTTGTCCATTCAGTGGTTAATGATGCTTAAAAAAAATCAGTTTGTGACTGTGACCTAAATTATGCCAGAAGCTATAAAGCCATGGTTTTCTTTAAATTCAAGTACGACCCACATGGTTTACACTACTACACTGACCCTGAAATACTGTTGGTGAGCACAAGTGTGCGCATGCGTGCGCACACACACACGTGCAGGACATCAAATGACTTGATAAAAAGAAATAGTATTTTTCAGACTTCCATGTTAAAGAAAGGGCTCATGAAAGAGATGTAAGTGAACTTTAAGCCAAACATTTGTTTGGCTTTGCTGCAGCAGGCTGCAGGAATGTAAACTTTTTTTTTTCAATGACTTCAGCTCCTAATTTGAAAGCTAGGATTTTTCGGAGTGAGCAAGAGACTATATTTGGCCAAAAAATTCTGCTGGCTTCACTTAGCCAATCTGCACATTCAAAACAATACTTCTTTATCAAAAAAACAATAGTCTGTTTTATTCACAGCACATGTAGAAGTTGGAACATCGACCAAATTCCACTTTCTTCTCTAGCAGTGTGTCTGTAACCAGCTAATGAGCTGCAACAGAGCCCGGCCTTCATTTTCAGCAAATTAAGTTCATCCCCACAGGAATTGTGGTCTGGCTGTGGCACCGGTCCGAGGTATGGGTGGGATTTGTTTCTTCCACCAGTTGTAGGTTAGCCACATGGGTACGTGCTGTCGCGCCACACAACAAAATTTTCCCTATAATAACCAGTCTAAGTAGCCCTCTACCCCACAAAAGCAGATCCCATTTAATTTACTTTGTGTTTATAGCACTCCCTCTCAAACCACATCATTGGCACAGGCTGATATTTATACAACTTTTTATTTTAAACTATTTATTTAGAGTCGAGGCCTCAGTAGCAATCCCTGTCATATCCACTGAGCATGCTCAGCTTCAGAAGTCTGAATGCAGGCTGGAAGGAGAGACGTGCGCCTTCAGGATTTCCTTCTCCGTTGCACACGCACTGACGACACGATGTTGAAAGGTGCATAAGGAAGTGTTCACACGGGCGAGACAAACCGCTGCTAGGGAATCCAACACTGGCGGATGGTGAACAGCGCCTGCCTGTTGTGTCCCCACATGCTTTGACAAAAAGATTTGAAAATCACTTTTGAAACACTGAAAGTTGAATTCAGAGCTGCAAGAAGTGTTGTTGGGGACACCATGGCCACTCGAATATTGTGATGGAAGTCTATAGTCAAATAGGTACTTGCTATAGTACAACAGGATTTGCAATTTTGTACCTGACTTTTGTTGTAGGGCCTTACTCCAAGCTACTTGTCTTAACCTTTCAGTTTCTCTAACCTGTAGCAGGAGACAAATGATATGACATTGAAACAGGTCCTCTGCGTGCTCCTTATGGCTCTTAGCTCGGTGTTTTTGTGGGGCTCCTGACAGTAGGAGAGGGTGTGTCTCTGACTCTCTTCTCCTGCTCTTGGAGACACTTCTTCTATTGGGTTTCCCCATTCAGCTTCCACATGAGGGATTTTGTCTCGTCCGATTGCATATATTTGGAGGCCTGTTCTTTTCTGAAGAGGAAACAAAGGAGGTGTGGATCTGAGGGAGTGGGAAAGCAGGGGGAGAGCTGGGAGGAGTGGAGGGAGGGAAAACTGGTCAGGATTCATTGCTTGAAAGGAGGATTTATTTTCAATAAATCGTCTTCCATCCATATGAAATGCAACACTGTTCATTTTCCCCACCTGTGAGCACAGCGTCATGTAAGTGACCTCAAACCTCCACCTTCTGTGATATTCTTCACTGTTGTATTGTTTTGTACTATTTCATGGTGCAAAAAGCTGTTGGGTTCATCTTGTTTATTAGCAAAGCCTCCCTCAGACCTTTGACCCTTATTTACTTTCTTCTTTTTGATGAACGTCTACCTGTTTTCAAGACTGGGCTCAGACGTTACCTGTTTAAGGATGTTTTCTTCCATCTCCAAAGATGAGCACAGCTTACACAGTGGAGTGCTCTTTGTAGACACGGACTGATGCTTCCATGCCTCTGTTTCCCATAACCACTGTCCTTCCTTGGCGTTCAGGAAGTTAAGCCCAATCCAGGGCAGGAACAACATAGACACAATGACAGTAAGGAGCTGGCTACTTTTTGATAACTTAGAACCTGAATTTTGAAAACAGATTTGAAAGAATAAAGTGGTGTGTCCATCTTTACACTCCTCAGTCTAGGCCTGGTAAAATGTCATTTAGCTCAGAAAATGGCAGAAGGCCAGAAAAGAAGACAGTACAGATCCTGGCAACTGCTTGGCCAGGAGCCCAAGTGCTGCATGGAATGGTGAGACAGTGGAGGAGAGATCTGAAATGCCGAATCTCCCTTCACAGTTAGGACACATGGAGGTGAGCACCCCGGGGTGCTGGTAGGACATTGGTGATGAGGCCAGAATGCCTTCTCCCCTCATCTTCCTGGTCTCTGGTACTTTAAGTCCCTGGAAGGTATAGGGAATCTACTGGGAATTAGGTTAAAAGGAGTCCTTATTTCTGTCATTATGTGCCTGGGGACTTCAAAGAAACACACTTATGGGGGAAAAAGTAAAATTATCTGTATTTTGGGTATCTGTGTATGGTGGTATTAGTTTTTTGTACATCAAGGACAGAATTATGCCTTCCTCTTCAAATCTCAGTGTCATAGGATATGACACGTAGTAGGTATGCAACAAAGAGTTGTTCACAGAACAAATCAATATTGCAGAATGGGCGTTTCATGCTAACTGCTCCAGATCTTTGATCTGGTTTTTCTGTTGGGTCACATTAAAAACGTCCTGCCTTTCTGCTGCCTGCTGCCTGCCAGCTTGGCCTGTTTACCCCTGTGGTCTCCCACATTCCCAAACAGTGCGGCACTGCTTGAAATTATGCTTCAGCGTTTTCTGGAGTGTTTCTTTTGCCTACCCTCTCGCAGTGACTCCATTTCAGTTCCCTGTATGCCAGCTGCTGCAATAGCTTGCTGTCACTAAGCCTCGACATGCGTCCACCCCAGAAGAGTTAAGTGAGACCACATCAATGCTGGGGAACTGGCTGTCTTCCAGAACTGCACTGTGGGCCATTCTGTCGTGTGCTTCGGCGAAGTCGATTTTCCCCATTGCCTTTCAGTGGAGAAGTGGGTCTAGGATGGGGTACAGGATACAAAACAGAAACAGAAAGCCCAATGTGTGCGTAGAAAATTCCCCCTTTCTTCTCGGAGCATGTTCCACTTACGCATCCCCTTCTGGACTGATTTCTTTCCTCAGATTTCTGGTGCTGACACCTGTAAACCAGATGGGTTAGCCACTGTCATGCTACGATATATAGGACAAGAGGAGGGGTGATTGTGTCTCCTCCTCCAACCATTGCAAAGACATCTGCCATTGTGCACGGCTGAGCCCTCAGACTCTACTCCTTGCAGGTTGTATTTGGTATTTCTGAGATCCAAAAGGTCTCATGTACTTTTAACCCTAAGCAGTTTAAATGACATCATTTTAAGGACTTTGCATATAATACTGAAACAAGTAAGTACAAACTCTCCCTCTTCCTTTTGTTTTCTCCATATAAAATTCAGGTATTTTGGTGGCAAATAACAAAAAATTCAAACTGGCTTAACAGATGTGAAGACGCCTCTTGAGTGACAAGTAGTGTAGTGTGCAGGTAGCTCCCTTCAGTAATGGAAACTCTTTTCCTCTCTCCCCTCTACTTTCCAGAGCTTTCATCAAAGTCACAAAATGATGGTAAACAGCCTACACCTGTTTCCTATGGATCTTGTTCAAGTCCTGCAGATGCATGGTAGCTACTTAGGGTCTTTCTCCCTTGAAGTTCTGAGCAATATGCTCAAATTTTTCTCTTAGAAAATATTTCAACCTAGAAGTACACATAATTCATGTGTAATATGTAACTTCTCTTTCTTCACTTATCATTTCCTCTGTCTATTTGCTTATAATAGATAATAAGGAAAATATAACAAATCAAGATGGGTCTCACGATACTGCAGTGAAGACTATACCTTGGCGACACAGGCTCCAGCTGCTTGTAATTAATTATCCCCAGTTAGTCAATCAATTGAAGCTAATTAGAGCCATGATGAGAGGTTGAAGAAACTATATTCAGTCTCTGGCATTGCTGTTTGTTAGATATGTAATCCATGGTTATTCATTTCACCTCTCAGAAACTTAGTTTTCTTCTCAGATCTCAGAATACCAAGCAAGATTATTATTTTACATATGATGAGCTTGGTCTTCATTATGGGACTCACTTTCAGATCTACAGTAGAGGACTTTGTCCTATGTCAGGGTCTTCCTTTATTTAAAAATACTTTTTATGATATTCTTAGGACTCGGATGTGACTTGATAGTATAGTACTTGCTTCATATATACAGAATCCTGGGTTCCATCCCCAGCTACGCCCCCCATATACAACAAAATAAAAAATAAATTTAGAAAACATATAGGACTGAATGTATAACAACATGAAGCTATCATTTATTGAGTGCTTACTGTATACTTGGTACTTTCCCAAGCACTTTATATGCCAGAACGCATTAATTAAAATAGTTGTGACCTTTGCTTATATTTTATATGTGTATATACTGCTAATTATAGGTTATATACAAAAGACAATCTAAATATTAAAAAAATCTAGATGTATTTTAAGCAGAAATTTCAGCACTTCCTTAAAGAAGTTTTTCCCCTATGGTTTAAGACACTTTATTCTTATTTTTAAGTATATTTTAATTGAAATAAAATCACATCACTCTTCCTCTTCTTTTCTTCCTTCCAGGCTCTTCCATGCCCCTTCATTCTCAAATCAACGCCCTCTTTCACTTTGATTTTTATTATTACATATACCTGTGTGTATGTGTATACACAAATACATGTCCATGAGGCCCGCTTGGTCTGTTTTTGTTGTTTGTGTTTGTATAGAGACGATACTGAGCTCCCTCTTGGGACAACTGGACTCACCCTTAGGAGAGGCTAATTGTTCTTCTTGAGGCAGTCTTATGCTGCCTGCAGTCCTCTGCAAAGAGTTGGAGCCATGCAGAAGCACTTCCCCCTCCATGTTAGCACATCCGCTGGGGTTGCCATGGCTCCAGTCTTGATACAACACTTTTTTCCTCATAATTTCAGAGAATCAAAACAAGAACCTTTAATACAAAGTTAATGGCTTTAAAATTTTGAGTTAATGGCTACCAAAGATAAAACCCTTTCTTTTCATTGGCAAAACATAAAGCTTAAAGTTAAAATTAAACTAGAGATAGATTTATTACAGGTTCTTCTATCATTTACCTTTTGATCTGTTTGGTTCATCCTTATTGATTCTAGTTTATTTCAAGTCTTCGATGATACATAGTCAAGTACTTTAGGCTGCTGCACATTCCTTACGGAACTGACCTAAACGACAAGGATGGATATGGAGTCAGAAGAGTGAACTCTTTCAAAAGCAGACCCCCTTCCCCTGCCACATGTGTGGTACATGCTCACCCGTGTGTAGTATCTTTTGTTGTTGTTGTTGTTTTTCCTGCCTGCTCCTTTTAAGGCAGAGTGTCTCTCTGAACCTGGAACTCACTTGTTTATTTGGTTTCCACGTTTTGTTTTCATGGCTACACTGGCAAATAGCAAGCTCCAGCAATTCCCCTGTCTCCGTGTGGTGTTGGAGTTAAAGGCATGCACAGAACACTCAGCTCATCATGCATGTTTTGGGATCTGAACACACGCATGTTGTGCTTGCTCAGCAAGCATTCTTAACTGCTGGGCCATCTCCTGCCACAAGAGTTTTATTTTTTAATTCACTCTTCCAGAAGTTCCAGGTCACAGTCTATTGGTTTCGTTTCTGAGGACAGGGTGAGGCATAATATCATGGTGGGTAGACCTCACTACAGAAAAACTACTTACCTATGGCAGCTAAAGGAGCCCCAGCATATACTTGGAGAGGACACTACCAATGACTTGTTTCCTCTTGTTAGGACCAAACACCTGAAAAATTTGCCACCCTCTCCAAATGATATCAGCTGGCAGCTGGTGGCCTTTGGAGGATCCAGACCCAGAGCATAAGTTTGGGCATGAGTGAGTTTATGAATTGCTCTTATGTTTATCTAAACAATCTTACTTGTTCCCTCTCTCAAATAACCCTAAGGGGGTGATAGTGTTGTTTGAACACACACACACACATACACACACACACATACACACACACACACACACACACACACACTCTCATCACTCATCCCTAGGAAAGAATAACAGAAGGCAATAATGGAGGTAGACACGAGCAAAGTACAATAATATACATGTGCAAAATGTAATTATGAAATCCACTATATTATGTGCTAATTATAACATACAGTTATACCTCTACTTTATACATGCATGGAAAAGCAAAAAGAAAAGCAAGTTGGCCATTTGGCCTATTAATTAACAAAGCCATCACATGTAGAGAATTTGACTCACAAAATCTGCTCCTCTTTTGTAGCCAAATACCATGTAGTGATCTTGTAGGTGAGCAAGATATATTTGGGAGGTGGGTATTTTCACTGCAGAAACTTTATTCATTATGTTGGTTATGGAACATTGACTTCATAAACACAGCAACTTGGATGTCCCTGGAAAACAGTTCGATTATTTTGTCTATAACGATTCTGGTTTTCTTATAAATTTAGAGCCCTATGCGTTTTAAAATTCAATCCAATCCAGTAATTATAACCATCCTTTTAGGTAATGCTGTCTGTTTAGGAAAACATGCTTAGTCTCCCAGATTTTTCAGCCTTCTGTCCACTTCTGGGCTCTCCTTCAAGTTAGTGGCTGGTGATTTTACAGTCATAAGAGTGGTACAGAAGAGTTGGCATTACTGGGTGCTGAGTTGTACTGATCTCTGGGTTTCGTGATGCTGTCCCTTGTCTATTGGGCTGGTAGGTACTGCAGATGATATGGACACCTGTTACCTTGGCTTGGCCTGCTAGCCAGCAAACTAGCTAGGCTTGGGGTTACAAGAATTCAGTCTCTGCTTTATTTCACTGTAGCGAATCCAAATTGGGTCTCTGCTATGCGGGTCCTTTGTTTGCCAAGTCTCAACACAGCTGCCTCCTCAGTTCTCTTTGGGTTTTGAGAGCAGGGTGTTATGGGAACTCCTTGTTTATATCTATGCCTCACTGAAACCAAGAGGAGTCTAGGAAAGCCATTGCTGATAGATGAGTACTCTTGAGCTTGCTGTATAGGCAGCTCTAGTTGATTTCCTTCTGGACTCAGAAGTAGAAGTTGCGTTTGCAATTCTTTTGAGACTTTCTGCATTCAACCACCAAGAAGAGTGAAAATGCAATGGAAAAACAAGATGCAGTCCCATAGTGCCAGACAGACATGCTTCTCTTTCTCTGTACTGAGCCCTCCCACCATGTTAGAAAAATCCCATAGCCCAGAGAGCTCATAGGTAGAAATGACTCTACTTTCAAAATGAGAGATGTAAGGTTGAGTTTTCTGGAGTTAATGCCTACAATATTAAGTAGGTTTTAAAAGCATTTAGCAAATCTGTTTATTATCCCAAATGCCTTGTGTTTGAGCCAAGTGCTTATCTTTTCCTGATCTAGGGCTAGGATTTCTGAGTTTCCCTTAAAGAAATGTGATTTTAGGGAATGTTTTGAGATTCATTGGTTTAATATTCATAAAATACACTTTCTGTATAGTTCAAATCCTGTAAATGTGCAGCTGAATGAGCAGTTTGTTCTCTATCGCCTGGTGAAGTTAATATGAGAATCACTTCTCTTTTTCAATATTTATTGACAATTTTGTGTGTATTTAAAAAATTAAAAAAATATATACACACACATATTTTTACATATCAATCCCCTATT
The DNA here is from genome assembly GCF_017639785.1 of Mesocricetus auratus. Taxonomy (NCBI): domain Eukaryota; kingdom Metazoa; phylum Chordata; class Mammalia; order Rodentia; family Cricetidae; genus Mesocricetus; species Mesocricetus auratus. The sequence continues at coordinate 34,338,269 of NW_024429201.1, forward strand.
CCTTCTCCCTCCCACCCTCCCATGCTTCCCACCAACCCACCTCATCCCACCCCCACCCACTCCCCAAGAATAATGAGGCCCTCCATGGGAGTACATCAAAGTCAGTCACATCATTTGGGGCAGGGCCTAGGCCCTCTTTCTTGTATCTGGGCTGCAATAGTATCCCTCCATAGGGAGTGGGTTCCCCAAGATCATTTGTGCTCTAGGGATAAACATTGGCTGCACTCTCAGAGGTCCCATAGATTGCCCTGCCCTCCTAGCTGGCACCCACATTCAGAGAGCTTGGTTTGATCCAATGCTGGTTCCCTAGCTTTACCACCAGGGACTCCCTGCTCTCACTAGGTCAGGTCAACTGTTTCTGCCATTTTCTCCAGCACTGTCTTGGCTCCTTTGTTCATCCCTCTTCCCTCTCTGCAATTGAATTCCAGGAGTATGGCTCAGTGTTTAGCTGTGGGTGCCTTCTTCTGCTTTCATCAGCTATGGGATGAAGGTAACCAAGGTAGTCATCAATCTCATTATAGAGGAAGGGCATCAAAGGCAGCCTCTCCACCACTGCCCAGATTCTTAGCTGGGGTCATCCCTGTGGATTCCTGAACAATTCCCCTTTGCCAGACCTCTCTCCAAACCTATACTGGCTCCCTCTATCAAGACATCTTCTTTCTTGCCCTCCTTTATTCCTCCCCTGTCTCAGTTCCCCTGTTCTTTGCTGTTCTCCTCCCCACTCCCCTTTTTCCCCCTCTCCTAATCTTTTTTTTATTTTTAAAAAAATCTGTCATTGTACATATCAATACCAGTTCCGTCCCCTCCTCCTACTCTCCCCAACCCTCTCCCACCCCTCCATCCACTCCTCAGAGAGGTTAAGTGTGGCCAGGATTTATCCCTAGTGCTTGAGCTGGCTTTTTGGAGCCCATTCTCTTTGGAGGGATGCCTTGCTCAGCCTAGATATAGGGAGGAGGGCCTTGGTCCTGCCTCAAAGTGATGTGCCAGACTTTGTGGACCCTCCATGGGAATCAGTTCTAATACACTTTGTCTAGCAAGCAGCAAGGGTGGGAAGTGGGGTTTGCTGTGAACTGAAAGTGGATGAAAACTAGCCGACTATCTTCACTATTGCTTAGCTTCTCAGTTGGGGGTCATCCTTGTGGATCTCTGATGTGATCCCTGTCAGAAGGCCTCACTCTCCCTGGGGAGTGGATGAGGGTGGGAAAGAGGGGGGCCTGGGAGTCAGTGGGGGGAATACGAGGATGGGAGGGAGAGGGAACTGGGATTGATATGTAAAATAAGATTGTTTCTAATTTAAATAAGAGGTATTTAAAAAACCAGTAGTATATGGTTAGTATATAGCCTGTAAAAAAGAAGAAATAATTACAGACAAAAATCAGGCAAATACTTCTTTTGTCAATAAATAGTGAATTAAGGTGACTTTTACAGAGCAGTGTTCATAGTTTAAACTGGCATTTTTCTTTTCTTTTTAAATTTTATTTAAATTAGAAACAAGCTTGCTTTACATGCCAATCCCAGCCTCTCATCCTCCCCCCCCCCCCGCTCCTCACCAGCCCCCCAACCCCCCACCCCTTCCCCACTCCACTCCCCAGGGAGGCTGAGGCCCTCCTTGGGGATTCTTCAAAGTCTGTCATATCATCCAGGGCAGGGCCTAGGCCCTCCCCCATGTGTCCAGGCTGAGAGAGCATCTCTCTATGTAGAATGGGCTCCCAAAGTCCATTTGTATGCCAGGGGTAAATACTGGTCTACTGCCCAAGGCCCCATAGATTGCCTAGGCCTCTTCACTGACACCCATATTCAGGGGTTCTGGATCAGTCCCATGATGGCCTCTCAGTCACCATTCTGGGGTCCAAAGGCCCCTCCCTTGTTCAAGTCAGCTGCCTCTGTGAGTTTCACCAGCCAGGTCTTGACCCCTTAGCTCATCACTCCTACCTCTCCGCAACTGGGTTCCAGGAGTTCAGTTCAATGTTTAACTGTGGGTGTTCACCTCTGCTTCTATCAGTCACTGCATCGCGGTTCTAGGATGGCATATAAGATAGTGGTCAATCTCATTATGGGTGGTGGCATTTAAAGTATCCTCTCCACTATTGGTCACTTAGCCAGTTGGTATCATTCTTTTAGATCTCTGAAAATCTCCCAAATGTAAACTGGCATTTTACTTTGAAATTGTTTCCTAAGTGTTTTGTCAAAGAAAAAAAAAAGGATTACCAAATTTTATTTTATGAATGCTATGGTGTTTCTGTTTTACATGTTAGCAAAATGAAATTGCCTCCTTTATATTTCATTTCCAATTAGATTTCATAATCTATAACAGGCCTTTTCAAATAGAAACGAAAAACTATTATAAAATGGAAACGTGTAGAAAATGATGCAAATTTTTAACAAAGCTCTGTATTTTCACCATGTGAGAGAATATAGTATTTATGGTACAAATGGATAATTAAAAGTACTAGGTTAGACCTCAGTTTAAAGAGGGATTGCTTATTCTGACATCATAGTAGTATCACTAAGTTTCGGTGTTCTCTTTCAATTTATAGTTGGAATTTCTCCCAAATCCAGAATTTATGATAAAAAGAGGTGTGTGTGTGTATATATATATATATATATATATATATATATATATATATATATATAAAACCACATTTCCTAAAATAGTCTCTGAGATCATGGGCGCATGTTGCAGTGTTAGTGCAAAGTGTACATGTGGTCTTTGGAGGCTGAAGTTACAGGTTGCTTTCCGAATTGCTCCTCCTAAGGACAGTTTGTAGGGCACATAAAGCAACCAGCCACCCCTTGCTCTCCTATGTACACAAGACACAGCAAGTCACAAGCCTTTCTCTTTATTGTACTATTGAATTTGGCATACACAGAAATGAATTATAAATGTGTAGGTAATATATGGAAAACTGGAAAGCCTTCTTTGTCCCACCTTCAGTATTTACATTACATCACTCATTCATAGAAAATTTCAAGGTTGCTAACAGTTTTGAGTCAAGTTTGGTGAAAGTTAAAAATTCCTTTTTGCTTAAAAACCTAGAAATTCAGATGTGATGAAATATGAAAAGCTATTGTAGTTTTTTTCTGTTTTTTTGGTGGCTTAATCACAGAAAGCATTAAATGAAGTAAAAATTGAAATACAGTTTTTTAAACTTTGTTCTTCCAGAAGACTCTCGGATGGTGCTTCTAGAAGGAAGTCTGACCTGAGGAATTGGACATCATTTTAAACAGTGGGCAGAGGTATATTTAAGTTGTATTAAATACGAAGGAGTAAATTTAATTTCAGAAATATACTTTGTCATAATTTCTTCAGCTTTTTAACTATTCTTACTTTTGGAAAACAGAATTTATTGCTTTGTGCACAACAAAATACTACTATTTTAAATGGAAAATAGAGTTTTCTACCTGAGATTTCTAGTCACCATTAATATCAATGATGTCTCTCCCTGTCTCTGAGACAGAATAAACAGCTTAATGTGTAACCACAAATGCATACCGTTGCTACTTTTTTTCTTAGTACATAAAAGTATAGCCCCAAATAGCCCTGCTTTCTTCGATAATATTCCCATGTAAAAACGTTACCAGAGTGAAAACAAAGGTCTCCATCCTTAGGCACTGTCCTTCGAAGGCTAGACTGAAACTTAGGTAACATGATTTTTAATTAGTCTTTGGGACTATGGAAAGAATCTGGCTTTGTAAAATGTACACATTTGAACATCATGTAGGAATAAATATCTCCCTCTTGGAATTCAAATTGTATCTAGTAATGCTATTTTTATGCCTCTTACTAGAAAACGAAATACCTCTAAATTTAGTGCTTTGGAATTTTATTTCCACTAAAATTTTCTTCAGATATGTGAGTACCATAGTAACAGCTCTGTGAGCTGATTCTTCATTACAATTTCCCGATAAGAGCGCCACTCAAGACAGCTCCTTTGGGATGACTGAAACTGAAAATTGATTCTGATAACATTAGAACAAATTTAATGACAAAAAAGAAAGAAAATATTAGGGAAAGCATGCATGCTACTATGCGTGCTATGGACAAACATGGCTTACTTTAAGCAAGTGTTCGTTTTATTGTTTTGTTTTAGATAAAAGCTAGAATACATTTATCAGTTTTTCAATTTCTTGTGCTATTTCATAGACTGATAGGATTTCCCATTTTAAAAATTAATCTTTTTCATAAGAAATGTGAATTTACCTATGGCCTTCATAAAGATGTTAGCATCCTTTATAATGACAACATTAAGACACCTTCACGCTAAGTAATAGGGGTGTGAAAAATAAGTTCAGGGAATCTATTTTAATGAAAAGATAATAATAAATTATTTCCAAGGAAATAATTGCATTAAAAATAAGACATAGCCATGTAATCCCCAGACTGAGCTCTAGCTATCTGAGAAAAAAGCTGTCTGAATAAATCAGGTTGATAACTGATTAGCAGAGCATGTAGTCTGTCATTTTTAAATATGTGCCCAATTTCTTCACATAAATCTTACCTTTAAAAATCTTCAAAGAGAAAATTTATTTTGGGCACATTGGCCATGAGTATCAGTTGACATTTATACAGTGCACAGAATTTATACTGTGGGTTAGGATGTTGGCCATAATTCCAGGCTGATAGTTTGTAAAGGGAAGATTCCATTTTGTACTGTTTATAAAATGTTTCTCTGCAGTTCCATGCTCCAAGACTAACAAAGTCTATCCAAGTACACTCAAGCACTGCAGTTTAACTTACTGCATTCATTAAACTCGGCTAAGATCGTCCTAATTATATGTTATCAACAATTAAGAAATGGATCACATGCCACAGACTGGCTAAAACATTCTGTATTCTTGGCTGGTTGCCAACAGAGGTGTCACGTTCCATTCTACCTTGTCACCAGCCGCATTCCTGCCTCTGCAGAACAAGTAGCAGCTGCGCTAGACAAAATAACCTGAATTCTCACACGTACTTTCCCGTTAGGAAAGAGCTCCCACTGAAATTCATTTCTGCTGTGAATAGCACTACACCTGAGTAAGTTTGTGCTGAAAATATATTTTATTCAAGCAGATTTTTTCCCTGATGTAATCTTTCATAGCTTTCAAATGTATTTGTCCCATCAAAATAATGGTCTTACTTTTCATGCTGAAATTATTACCAAATGGATTCTGTGGGCAGCTAAGCACTCTTTGCTTGTTCAGCAATGATTTTCCTATACCTCAAATTACACAACTTTATAGGTGCTCTGTTTCAAAGGAAAACAATCTTTATTGATCCAAGCAGTCAGAATTAATTGTGGATCTCTGATCTCAAAACTCCTGGCAAAATCCTTTTATTCAGAACACCCATATGCCAGACGTTCAACACTTCACAAATCCTTGTGGGAGTGATGGGTTTTTTCAAACCCTCTGATTGTTCAAGCCATTGCGGCTTCTGAAAGCAAAGGTTCAACAACAGTTTGTCTGAGCTGAAACAGGCTCAACCAACTTTATGAAAAGCTAAATTTGACATGGCTTTTGCTTCAGTTGCCATCTTTTTTTCCTGATAAAGAAAAATTGGGTTTTAGAAGTTGCTCTCCTTTCCCTGTGTTTGATTAAGAGACCCTGGAGCAGCAGGTGTGTGTTGCAGTGGGATCAGAGCGAGATGCTGCCAGGTGACAATGCTGAGTCAATAAACCCCAACAGCCAAAGGCTATTTGTTCTTCAAATAGTTTCTGTAGTAGACAATCACGGAAAGCTCGGTCTCATAGGAAGAAATGACTTTCAACTTCTCCACAGTTTGGACACACGAGAACATGTGTTTTCAGTTATCAACTGACATGGATCTTGAAAGTTTTACTGTCTTGTATACACATCGAGATGGAGGTTGCATGGGCTCTTTCATTAGGGGCTATCAAAAAAATTGAGAGACTCGCACAAAGTTTCTAGTATGCATGTAACCTATTCTAGGTCACTGTGCACTGACACAATTTCTTTCGGAGGCAGTAGCTTCTCAACTCTTGCTTCATAGGAGGATACTCTTGCTGCTGTTATTGTAACCCACAGAAATATGCCAAGATATTTCTTTATTAAGAAAATACTATCTAGGGAGTTGTCTATTCTGTAGTAGGTAGCCATGCCAACACCCACTGCTGAAGAACCAGTCACAGAGAATTGTCTCCCACATATTTCTTCTTCACCTGCAGTCCCTCCTCTTTTTGCTCTGTTTTCTTCCACCCTTTTTCCTCTTTTGGTCTTATACTCTATGTCTTCCTCTTTGCTTTTTTTTTCATATTTAATTTTTGCCTCCAATGTGCACTTTTGCCAGGCTAATTTCTTTTTTTTTAATTTTCCAGTTTAAATTTAGATAAGAAACGAGGTTGCTTCACAAGTCAGTTCCAGGTCCCTCTCCCATTCCCTCCCCTCCTCCCATGCCCTCCCCATTCCCCCCCCCCGTTATCCCCTCATTACCCCAGGGAGGCCCTCCATGGGGGTGTCCATAGTCTGTCATTTCATATAGGGCAGAGCCTAAACCCTTCCCCAAGAGTTCAGGGTGAGAGTGCATCTCACATTGTTCTATGGGAGTCCAAAGTCCGTGTGTATACTTGGGATGGGTACTGATCTGCTGCCCAAGGCTCAATAGATTCCCTAGGCCTCCTCACTGACACCCAGATTCAGGGGGTCTTGATCAGTCCCATGCTGGATTCCCAGGCTGATGCCTGGGATTCAAGAGTTAACCTTTGTCTGGTCAGCTGTTTCTGGGGGTTAAACCAGCCCAGTCTTAATCCCTTTGATCATCAGTCCTCCCTCTCTGTTACTGGCTTTCTTGAGTTCAGCTCAGTACTTAACCAAGGGAGTCTGCCTCTTCTTCGATCAGCCACTAAATGAAGTTTCTGTTTCCCAGATTCTCTGGCCATAGGGTTGTAGGCTGGCACTCCCCAGATCTATGTCTAAAATCCATATATGAGAGAGTACATGCCATGTTTCTCTTTTTGTGACTGGGTTACCTCACTCAGGATGGTTTCTTCTAGTGTCATCCATTTGCCTGCGAATCTCATGATTCCATTTTTTTTTCTGCTGAATAGTACTCCATTTTTATTTAATATGGCACACAGGGCTACTGTAATATTCTCAATTCTAAGTTATCAGCTTCTCTGGTCATTATTAAACCTAGTCATGGTATAGCAATGCATTGGTAATGGGTTTGCCAGTTTGAGTCATTACTTTTCCAGACACTTGGATCATTGTTTGTTTTCAATAGATTCTTGGTGACAAAGGACACTTACTTGGCTTTCTTTTCACATAACCAGATTACTAAAGAGTAAAAAAAATGTCTATTGTTTACTCTTTTTAACATCCAGGGAACTTTTCAAAAAGATATTCAACAGGTTTTGATTTTTGACAATTCTTTTCTCCATTGATTCTGTCTAATCTTGTTGTTATTAAAAAAACTCCTCACCATATCTCTTTTAGACCTGCAGTTGATTTCCGTATGCCTTTTCCTTGTCAGCTTTCTTCTTTCCTTTTGTAGTATTTCATACTACACTTAAGTTCATCTAAGCTCCTGAGACACCTGCTTTCTTTGACTTCCTCTCCATTTTCTGACCACACCTCTTGACTGCCCAGGGTGTGGTGCCTGAAGGGCTTTTAATGAAAACACTGGAATAGCATTGTTGAGCTGTAATCTGTGATCAGAAATAAGAGAATTCTAGTAATTTTAAACAGTTGGAGAGACTTTTACCATATCACTGTAAGTTCTTGAAATTCTCAATCTCAAAATCAATATATCCCATATTAAGACTAAAGGTAAATACTTGATTCGAACAGAAAGAAGCTTGTATAGACATCTGGTATACCCCTCTTTTCAAAAAGTAGTAGACTTGATTTTCCATTTTCTTAACTACCCAAAGGAAAAGATTTTTTGATCCATTCCTGTTTATGGTTACATAATTTTTTTACAGCTATTGAAGTATTTGAGCTAAATCTCACTTTTCCTTTACCACAATCCTTCTCAAGCACAAATACACACAAATAAAATGTTAATAGAATGTGGAAATGGATTTTTAATATTTGTACCATTGGGAGAATGTTAATTTCAATCATAAAAGAGATTATTTTCTATTTATTGAAAATACTCAGGACCAGAATCAAAGCAGTCTGTTAGTGCTGAAAACACTTCTTTACCTGACTCAAGAGCCCAGTAAGTCCATTTTCCCATTTGTATTAATCTCCATTTCATCAGCAACCTTTCCTGCTATTACACAGTAAAAATATTTGCAGGTAGTGAGTGTCTACTGCTTCCATTGGGACATGCCTGACAGCTTAGAATAAGTGCATGGGAAACAGGGAGGCCCCTTTACACTCTGTAGCCAGTAGGACAAATCACTGAAATCCTCTTAGATAATAAAAGGGAATGTCCTGAGCTATTCTGAAATCTCAGAAGGACTAACAAAGTTCATTCCATTTGTCATTGAAATTTGACAATGATGTAGAACAAAACCTTTCCGCAGTGGGGACTGGCTGCACTGAGAACCGTTTGCAACAAGGAAATTAGGTCAGCAGAAATTTAGGTCAACACCTTACAGAGATGTCCTCTTGCCTGAAAGAAGCCAAGAGAATGTAAACTGTAACATACAAAAAGGTTATTGTTTTGTATTTAATTCAAAAAATGGTACCTTCCAAAGATTAGTGTGATAGAAATTCAGTTATGATTCAGCAAAGACAATTGCCTTTTGCGTCATTAGCATTGCTCCTGATAAATCTAAAAGCAATACTGAGGTGCGTCTAGCTGAGACTGACTGACCCAGTTTAGTCATGCAATTCAGGAAATATTTACCAAGCCTACATTATGTGCAATGAGCCTATTAGGTAATGAAATGTTATAAAGATTAATAAGCATTCACCTTCCACCCTCTCCCTTTGATAGCTAAGAAGCTTATAAACACAGGAACAGGAGAAGACTAGGAGTAAATAAAAGTCCAAAATCCCTGACAGTCACTAATCACACAGTGAATAAACTGTCACTATGTGCGACAGGATAAGAAAATTGATATAGAAGATGTAAATCAATGTGACTGGTGGATGGAGGAGAGAAAGAGATCAGGCCAGTTTGGGGTGGGCAAGAAGGAAACTTTGCTTGAAAGGGGTAGGTTAACTGAATTTAAAATGAATATAATTTCAGCAGATGGTGATCTATAACCGGTCCCTGAGTGGAAGCAGTGGGAAGAAAGACACAGTTGGTACCTAGAGACAGGAAGCAAGTAGAAGCAATTCTGCTCCAGAACTTTAGGGTGAGAAAGTGGCATATGCAAAGACAAAAAAGGCAGGCAAGACTGTATTGTATTTGGAGAATAGTACATGATCCATCTGACAATAAATATTAAGCATAGAGACTGAAGCTGAAGTACTGATATTCTTTGCTTTAAGGTGGGATTATGTCCCAATATAGCTGTTGGTATGAACTGTAGGTTGACAATAAGTTGAAAGTGTAGTTAATGTATTAACACCCTGAACATCCTACCTCACTTAGCAACAGTGCCTTGTAGGGAAGAGGCTATTTTACCCCAACTAGGATGAGCTTTTTGCTGTTGCTGCCCAAAATCTTTAAGGAATATCATACTGCATAAGGCTAGCCTGAAGGCGAAGTTAAAGTTCAAAAGAAACTTTCACGGTAAAACTGGAAAATTGAAATTGAATCATCAAAATTTGGGGCCATCTGTAGTTAGAAAGTTTGGAATTTTATTTAGATATACCCTGTATGCTGGATTTAGGCCTGTGTTAGGCCTTGTGGAAGGGACACTGGTGATTTGGAATGCTCCTTCAGCATAAATGAATAAAGCATAGAAATGTAAAGTGTTACACCATATCTGCTGCTCCAGAATGTCTCTTGATGGAAAGGGATTTGATTGACGTCTATACGTTTACAATGTATTTTCTAAAGAGAACAAGGAATTTCACTACATATTCTTTTTAAAGTAGTCTTACTGAAGTTTAATTTGATGTTTGGCCTTTGTCGACAAAAACTTGAATGAGAAATAGAAAAAAATTAGGTATTTTCTTATTTTCATTGGTTATGAGACCACCTTCTCACTACATACATCAGCTAGCGAAGACTGCTTTCAGCAGTGGAAATTTCATTATCACATCTAATTCTGGTTTGGTAGCACATTAAACTTTCAAGCAGTTAATGACTCTGGTTTTCTTTCTGTTCAGCTTTACCCTTCATAAAAGCACCGGCAAGCGGAAAGAAATGACAGTAAGACTGAATTATGAACTTTAAAAAGTCGAGAACAAGTAACTACTTGTACTGTGAAAGCTGGTCTCTCTGCTCTTGATTAACTGTCTGCAATAGGTCATTGGTGAGTACCATGTACCCTGGCGACGATTATTGTAACAGACAGGCTGAGTAAATCACCAGGGTGGTTGGGGGCTCACAGGGAGAAATTCCTTTTATGTTTCTATTAAATACGTAGATTATTCAAACTGCCTTCATAAAATGATTCAGTTTCTTGATGTATTCCCATTATATTTTGCATACCAATTTTGACAAAAAAATTAAAAAACCATTTTTTGTGAAGGACAGGTGAGTTTCCTAACTCTGCTCACATAGAAGTTCTTTGAAATTTAATAAGTGGAGACTTTCTGGATGAGTTTTGATATTAGAGTAAAAAAGAAAACAGGTGTGTGTTTGTGTCTGTGTATGTGTTGGAGAACACTTGTGTGCCTATGTATGGATTATATATACACACATATATATATGTATATACACATGCTTTTACATTTGTCATAGAGCTTAATTAAGCACTTAATCCATGCATTGACAGAAATATTAATAAGAAGCTAACATTACTTGATAGACTGTTTCTTTTGCTAGGTATTGCTTATATTTTTCCCCTTTAGATGAAACTGAGGCTCAGAGAAGTTAAGTAATTCACAGGATAGACTTGTCAAAAGGAGTTTTTAAAAAGCTAGAAACTAATAAAATTTTAGGGTAGATCTCACCGTGCCCTGTTCACGGTTGCCTTTTGGTGCTGTGATAAGTACAGCAATTCAAACAACTTGGGAAGGAAAGAGTTTGTTTCATCTTTGAGTGCCCAGGTCCATTCATTATTGAGGGAAGTCAGAGTAAGAACTGTAGAAAGAAGCTTGGATAGGAGCCATGGAGGAATGCTGCTTACTAACTTGCTCCTTCTACTTTGTGCTCAGCCATCCTTCTTATGCAATTCCGGTTCAGTTGCCCATAAGTGACACCAACCACAGTGGGAAGAATCCTCTTATGTCAATTTCAAATCAAAACAATTCCCCTGACATGGCCTCAGGCTATTTGGAACTGAATAAACGCTCAATTAGTGCTGCCCCTTCTCAGTGATTCTTGATTATAATAAATTGACAGTAAAGACTAGTGAGTACACACCTTCGGAAGTCCAGGACCCAAGGTTCACCTGCTCTTTTATCTTTCTGTTGCCTTCTCTTCCTCCAAACTGCCCAATCATAGTAAAATGTTTCACAAAAGAAGTACAACAAAATGAGCTATTTTTGCATATTTATAAAGATACCAGATAGCTAAAACGAAGACCAAGGTAAGTAGAAATATAAGGCTAGATATCAACTTAGTAACAATGATGAACAATTTTTTAGCAGCAATACTCAAAAAAGATAAAGGCAACCAATTTAGTAATCTAACATCTACCCGCAAAGAATAGTACTCAAGTGTCACACAGAGTGTTTCATATGATGGTCTTTGTAAGCATATGTGGTTCAGGTTTCTGATGGTCTGGTTTAAATTCTAAATAATTTTTCTAAATATTTAATTTCTAAAATAGCTTTTCTATTGTAATTTTATGTATAAGTCACTGGGGTGTGCATACACAAACACCTCAGAATGAACAAATCATTGAAGATCAGAATGAATATGTGCACTCTCTGGAGAGCTGGTCTTCCATCTCTAACTTATTACTGTCTTCTGAGGGGTCTGATCTAAATACTCTACTGCCAGCATTTATCCTGCAGTTATGTCATGGGTGCATATGCATTGTACCAGGATGTGTCAGCACGTGGGTGTCTTATAGAAACCAGTCTTTAGGTTTGGCTGTCATCATTTGTTTATTATTCTAATCATTGTCCATGAAAAATCTCTTAAGTACCTGTAAATGGCAACCACTTCACAATCCTAAATTGCTTTCATTTAGATCTTTATATATTCTATAAAAGGCATCTGTGCAATCGGGACACTTTTCATCATAGATGAATATTGTGTCATGTGAGTTGAGGTGACTCACGGTGACCAGTCTTTAGGGAAGCGTTTGCAGGCAAGTGTGCTATAGGAAATCAAAAAGTGGGGTGCAAATTCCCTCCTGCACTAGTCTGTAAAGACTAACCTCTGCTTCATTTGCTTGAATTGGGTGTAGTAACAGCACAGCAGAACTTAAGACAGCTTTCTTTTCTGTCTTCCTTGATACAGACGCTCTTAGGGAATCATAATTATAGAAAAATTGCTTTTATTCTTTATTAAAGCTAATTAAATATAAACTTGCTGCTAGGAAAATCATATCCACAATGAGTTTGGCTAGCTTGATTTGTTTTGAAAGAAATATAGTCAGTGTTTAACAAAAGAGAAGAGGTATCAGCATAGTCTTGCATCCATTCTAAATCTAACATTCTCCTGTAAATTAGAGAATCAGGCTCCATAAAAAAACTCCAAAAAAAAAACTAGGTCAGAGATAACAAGGTGGAAATTAAAATGACTTTATCAATTATTTGCATAAGTTATTTTCTAATATTTCACACGGTAGGATCTTTTATATAAGACCCCCATTTATTCTATTCCATAAAGAAAACTAAGTTTTAACATAAAAACTATTTATAGAATCCTTTAAAAGATGATGAGTGAGAAAAAATCATCTAGAAAAGCAAGTAGGGGAAAATACCAGAAAACTCTCATTTAGAATTATCTCAAACTAAAATTGCCAGATTGTAGTTGGTCTGGCAATCAGCATCAGTGCGTTAAAGAGTACCATTGGGGCATTAGAATTTCCCTTCTCTCTGCCCTGGGCGATGTGCTTCTTTCAATGGTTGGTTTCCTGACGTACTTTGTATCACTGTTTTTTCCATGTTATATCTTTCTTTCTTAAGCTTAGATTAACCTATTAATTTCAAAATCCATATCTATCACAGGGTGCTAGGAAACCGAGCCTAAGCAACCAGAGATTCGTATAAATGATATGGCCCAGGGCTCTCTGTGTGCTTAGCTGCCCTTATCTGCTTCTTAGACCTGAAACTTTCTGCCTTCCTAAATGACAAAATCATGTCCTTTGAATGTTCTATGGTACCTGAAAATGGGCTATTTACTGCTTTCTAGTGCTCACAAATCTCTTCATGGTCTTTTGCATTTAGTTGTTCTGAGATTATGAAAATCTGTTTGGCAATGGAAATTAGGAGATGGGTTCAAAATAAAGTAGAGAACTGACTAAAATCCCAGAGTCAATTTCTATCCCTGGTACACTAAGGTTCGTTGGTGTACAGCATCTAAAAAGTAAGTATTAAGACAAGTATATTTGGCCAGATCTCACATTGCACAGTAGTTCTTGCCCTTGTCAGTGTATTAGAGATCTCTAGAGTCACAGAACTTATGGAATGAATTTCTCTCTGTCTCTCCGTCTCTCTCTGTCTCTGTCTCTCTCTGTCTGTCTCTGTCTCTGTCTGTCTGTCTCTCTCTCTCTCTCTGGGAATTTTTTGGAATGACATACAGACTTCAGTCCAATTAATCCAGTAATGGCTAGAAGCTAACAGAAAGTCCAAGAATCTAACAGTTGCCCAGTCATACAAGGCTGGGTGTATTAACCGGTCTTCAGCATATGCTGGAATGGATGTACTAGCAAGGTGAGGGGCAAGCAGGCGAAAAGCCAAGCCTCTCATCTTCCATGTCCTTATAGGCTCCCAGCAGAAGGTGTAGCTCAAATTAAAGGTGTGTCTTCCCACCTCAAGATCTAGGTAACAGGCATGTGTCTTCTTACCCCAAAAGGTCCAGACTAGAAGTGGATTAGCCAACTTCAAACCAAGCAGATAACCTTTCACAGGTGTGCCCTCCACTTTTGGGTTGTAGTTCATTCCAGATATAGTCAATTTGACAATCAAGAACAGCCACCACATCTAGTTTAAAAATGAAGTCATTTTCAGGGCATCAGGATGGAATGTGAGATGCTGGTTCTTACAGTGTGTATCCAGGGAAGGAGAACAGATCCTCACCGTGCCAAGGATACACATGCTGAGTACAAGGGCAGGCAGGGATGAGCATGCTGAGGGCACGGGCAGGCAGGGACCGCCTGCAACTGAGCCTTGGATCATACTTTCCATGTTTTGAAGGTTAACTGGGGAGAAGGCAGGTATACCAGACAGGTAGTCTTTGAGGTCAGTGTAAAGGGAGACTCAATTGAGCATCACGAAGTTTGTTATTCTTGCACTGCTTAGCGAAGCTGTCTAGCACAGAAATGAATCCTGAAACATCTTAACTCTACCCTCCTTTTCTTTGACAATCCTGGCCTGGAGATCCTGGGCTGGAACATCATCAAATTGGCTTCGTGTTCTGATTACATATGATTTATATATTTAATTAACATGAAAGAACCGAATTTTATAGTGTTTGCTATTAAAAATAGATGCTATCCTTAGAAAAAGAAGCTGTTTCCTTTCAGACATGATTTATACTCAGAATCTTGGAGTACTACACCGCTTTCACTTAGTGTAAACTGGCTGAAATTGATATTGCAAATATTTTTTAAAACAGGAATTTCCCAGGCATGTACATTTTACACACCAAGAAGCAGCTTTGGTTCTACCTTCACTTCTAGAATTTGAGGTCTTTTTGAAAGCACAAGTAGAAGAATCAAATGATGTTACATCTGGTGAATCTCTACTTCCCACATTTGCTATTGTGCTACTTTTGAACTGTGGGAGAAATTAATGAATCATTAGCTGTATGCCTCTGTATCCAAGTATATCAGGAATGGTTTCAGCTAACATCCGCCAAGCAAGGACAACATGCAGTTCTAGACTGGAATGTTAGTTACTAAATATCACGCTGTGCCTCAGGATCCATCTATATTTCTACTCATAGTAATAATAGGTGGAATTCTGAGTAAATTCTGAGAAGGAAAGTGGTCAATGTACATACATGCTAGGTGAGATGCCCCTATGATACTGCTGCTGCTTACATTTCATTGTTACACTGCAGTCACTGGAAAATCAGCTTTCAAGGAGACTGAGAACCAAGGTTCCAAGCCCATCACATTGTAGCTCTACACTAAACGGGATTCTGCTGTCAAGGCAGAAACAGTAAATGTAAATCATGTTGGTCGTGGATCATCTCTGCTACAAGTCTTCCAGCAAACAAATCCAGCTCAGATGCATAAAGGAAAGTGAGACATGTTGCCTAGCTGTGCTATGCTATGACAGTCTTTTACCTGACTTCTACCTGACTTCATTTGAACTAGTATGAGGTAGCTAACTAAAACCCAGAATAACCATTAGGAGGGGGTTCTACTCTCAAACCTGCTATGTTATGACCTGTAGTAAATTTATCTGCATTTCAGACTGACTATATTAGTAAGTTGTAATCCCCTCTAGGCTGCAAAACAGTCTGTTCAAAGAGATGGTACTTTATGATATTCAGCAATGATGAACTAAAAGCAGTTATGAGTAAAATGTGGCCATGGTAGTTCTGAGAGTCTTCTTGACTTTGACATTTCATGCATTATCATTAAAGAGGCAGAACCCTAATTGTTCTAAGAAAGCATATGGCGCCACTTAGAATATAGCTAGTCGCTGCTGTAGCTATATATGAAGCAGACATTCAAAACATTGTCCTTTTTTGATTCATCGAATAAGTTATTATTTCTTTACTATTACTTATTTGGGTGTTTTGTTTCTCACATTCTTTTCAAAATACAGAAATGGTATGAGGTTTCTGGGAAATTCTCTGAAGTTTTCAATTTTAAGTAATTGTTTACAATTGTCAGTGAAACATCAAATACAATTTAAACAACACCAGAGCAGAGAGATGCTCATGACCATGCAGGTAGATCGGGCACTAGATGGGTGGTTGACCCTGGCCAGACTCCCAGCAGTAGGACAACCACATAAAGCACCACAAAGTTACTAAGAAACCAGTTTTGTTTATTTAATTCTAAAGAAACCATTCAATTTCCAGTCAGTTCTATCAAGAGGTAGGAAAGATGCTGACTTTTTAAAAGTTGTTCCATCTTGGCCTTCTATATAGGGAGATTCTTATGAGGACATAAAGAACAGTTACTCTTGGGGGTTTTCAACCTAAAGCAGTACTTACTAACTCAACACTTTTCTAGCACACCAGATGAAGTCAACAAAAATAATTTATAATTTTAGTATAATGTAAATAAAAATGAAAAAAAACATTAAAAATAAAAGCTTGGTGTCCTTAGCTAGTTTTTAATATTCTGAGACGATTAGGCTTACAAGAATTTTTCACTTCAAATTTACTAGTTAAATCAAGTCCTAATGAAATATTTCCTTTTTCTGAAATTATAAGTTTTGGAATTAATCATACTTTAAACATTTCAAAGTTTTCAAAATTGATTTGGAAACTAAAATTACTGCAATTTTATGTCCATTTACATAAGAAAGCATATTCAAGAAGTTTGGCTTTTCATCATTGAATAAAAGCCCAGTATGCTTGCTTGGTTATCTAGCCCATTATTTGGATTGTCTGGAACTCATATCAATTTATATATTTTAGCTATGCATTTCTGAGATTTTATTTATCATTATTTCATGCCTGTGAGTGTTTGCCTCAGTGTATGTCTATGTACCGCATGCATGCAGTGCCTGCAGATGATACAAGAAGGCATAAGATCCCTGTGACAAGAAATGTAGTCAACTGTGAGACACTGTGTGGGTGCTAGGAGTCGAACCCTGTCCTCTGGAAGAGCAGTCATTGTCCTGAACCACTGAGGTAACGCTGGGGCTTCTCGTCATTCATTTTTGAAATGGAGATAGAAGGAGCTGGGAAGAAGCTCAGTTGTTAAAATGCAAACTCAAGGTTATTTTTTATAGATATCCAGTACCCTCAAAAGAGAAAAGCCATCTATAGTTACAGTGCTGCTGGAAGAGACAGAGGATCCCAAGGGTTTGTTGCCTAGGTGGTCTAACTGAATTAGTGAGCCTGGTTCAATGACAGACCCTGTTTAACAAAAATGGGGAGAACACTTGACATTGACCTTTAGCCTCTACATAGTTGTATACATATGTTCACACACATGTACATACAGATACAAGATTTAAGCGCAATATTTCTTTGACATTGCCAGAGAATAAAGATCAAAAGATATCCATTAGTTTGTCGTTTGAAACAGTTCTGTTACTAGCTTGATCTTTCTTTCTGTTTGCAGAAACCTGAAGTGTAATGTTGTGACAAATTACGAAGAGGTAAGTACTTAACATATAAAAGTTTTTTTTCTGTAAGGAAGAATGACAAAGGACCTTATGACATTGTTTCCAAAACCGTGTAGCTGCCTGTGAATTTTCTAGAGATTATCAGACCGGATGATAACACCATGAAACCACAATTCTCAGCATACTCATCATAGCAGATTAGTCTCTGTTACTCTTGTCAATGAACACAGCCCTTGGGAAGGATGAGAATGGCTTTCTTTGTCTCTTTGTCACCAATTTCCCAGTAAGCAGACGATTAGGGTACTTACATAACACAGATTTGTTTTCCTCACATTTATTTCTTTGCTTTCTAAAATAATTATTTTATTAGTTGTTTGAGAATATTGAATGACGCATTTTGAACTGTTTCTCCGATTCATTCCCTTCCCTACTCACCTAAATCTGTGTCCATGTTTTAAAAAGTGCATCATGTACAGTTCATGCTGCCTGTTCTATGGGATGCATGTCATTCACTGGAGAGTGGTCTACCCACAATGGGCCATAACTTTAAAATCCAGTCTTTGTCCTTTCCAGTCGTTATCCACTGCCATGTCTCCTTAGCCCAGGGTGGACTTTCATGCCCACTCCCTGTCTGGAATTTTGTCTGGCTGGTCTTGTGCATGCTATCACAACCGCTATGAACTTCCTGTGCAACTGCCCTGTTGTGCAGAAAACCGTTTCCTTGCAGTCATCCACCACCTACAGGTATCACAATCTTTATGCCCTTGTTTTTACCATGATCCCTGAGCCATAGGTAGTGAGGTCTGATGTAGATGTCCCATATAGATGAGCATTCTGAAATTTCTTTTTTTCATATTTTTTTATTTAACTTTTTACACATGTCACTCTCAGTTCCCTCACCCTGCCCTCATCCCCCACCCCCAATCCTCCTAATCCCTCACCCCTACTCCATCCCCCTTCTGCTCCCTAGGGAGTGCAAGGGCTTCCATGAGGGATTTTTCAGAGTCTGTCACACCATCCCTGGAAGGGCCTAGGTTCTTCACCATGTGTCCAGGCTGCATCTTGCATCATGTGTCTTGATCATGTGTTAGTTGACACCTACAGTAAGAAGAAAATTTTCCTTATGAGGGTTGATAGACACATTAGCCTATGAATCTAAGACTAGCTCATTAGGAGCTGGCTTAGTGCTATGTCCCTTTAGTAGAATAGTAGTAGTAGGCTTTCTCCTAGGACCTGTGATCTGCATAGCCACAAGGTCTTAGCCCTAATGAAAGTGCTAGTTGTGGGTTGCAACTTGTGGAGTTGGTCTTGAGAAGTAAAGGGAAATTATCACTCCCATACTATTTATATTAATATTGCACCAGTGAGGTTGGAGATTCCTTTTTTTCTCTGGTACCTGCATAATATCTTCTAGCACCATTAAGAATGAAGCTTGCGGGTCAATAGCATCTTGATTTCTCCATATTCTATTACTTAAGTGTATTTTCAGCACAGGTGCTTACTATGAAGTTTTGAATAGTAACCAATAGAATTGTTAAGAGCTTAAAATGTTTGAGGGACTATGGAACACCACTTGCCAACAACTCTGAAGGAAGTAGTCCATGTACAACACTTAGTTTTTTTATTTGATAGTTTGTGGTGTCTAGTTGGAGTATTGTTTTCCCCTTTTACTGTAACTCTATTTACACACCATGCATATATATATATATATATATATATATATATATGTAAAGAGAAGCTTTTTCCTTGAGGGAATGCCTTCCCGCCAGCCTGGTTCTAGAGCCGCATCAGTCCCAAATAAACACACAGGAGGCTATATTAATTATGAAGCTGTTGGCTTTGCTTGTTTCTTACTGCCTAGCTCTGTTTTAAGTAATTACCCCATAATTGTTAATCTAAGTATGTCTCTTACCGGAGAATAGTTCCGGGCTCCTACCCCATGGCGTTACATGTTGACTCTCTTGTGTTTCTCCTTCCCAGAATCCTCCTGGACTCCTAGTTCCACCTATCTAGATTCCTATTGGCTCAACAGTGCTTTATTGACAAATGTACAGGACTTCCCCTATCATATATATATATATATGTATATATATACATATATATGTGCATATAGGCATGTGTATATTTTAGTAATACATTTCCTTTTTTTTGGAACTCTAGGCTAAATCAGAAGCAATTGAAATTTTAAGAGCAAATTTTGCTATGTGGATAGTCCAACCATGGTACAAGCTCTATTAGCTAAGTTTATAACTAATAGCTACACAGAATCTGGAGTTAGTAATAGCTTAGGTTCCTGAAGTTATTATTTCTGTGACCCTACAGTGAGAATATGCAATTTAGAGTGAAAATGTATATGGTCTTCCAAGGCACAGGAGGAAAATATTTACAACCATTTAAGTAAGAAATGGGTGTTAGTCATTTTTTTCAGAGCAATTTCAGGTTGGCTCAAAGTGGCCCCATCAATTTCTTTCCCAAACAGATTTATTTCCATGGTTCCTTATCTCACCTTTAACCACAGCATCCCATTAGCTGATTCTCCCAACTCCTTTAAACTTTAGTCTCCTCCCCTTATTCTCCCAATTTGCTCAGGATATCTGGTCCCTTTCCCCTTTTCAGGGGGTCCATGTTTGTCTGTCTTAGGGTCCTCCTTGTTTCCTATCTTCTCTGATGGTGTGGATTGTAGGCTGACTATCCTTTGCTCTATGTCTAATGGTCTAATGTCCACTTATGAGTGAATAATACCATGAGTGTCTTTGTGTCTAGGTTACTTCACTCAGGATGGTTTCTTCTAGTTCCATCCATTTGCCTGAGAATCTCAAGATGTCATTGTTTCTTACTGCTGAGTAATACTCCATTATGTAAATAAATGTACCACATTTTCTTTATCTATTCTTTGATTGAGGGGCATCTAGGTTGCTTCCAGGTTCTGGCTATTACAAACAATGCTGCTATAAACATAATTGAACAAGACCTGCTGTGGAAACCCACAGAAACAGCTGACCTGAGCAAGTGGGAGCTCATGAAACCCACACTGACAGCTGGGGAACTAGTACAAAATTGAACCAGCATAGGACCAAACCAGGCCCCCTGAACATGGGTGTCAATTGGGAGCCCTGGACAGTCTATGGGGCCTCTGGCAGTGGAACTTGGAACTTGGAACCAGTATTTATCTCTAGTGCACTGGACTTTGGGAGCCCATTCCCCATAGAGGAATACTCTCTCAGCCTAGACACAAGGAGCGGGGGAGGGGGCACTAGGTCCTGACCCAAATGATGTGATAGACTTTGATGATTCTCCATGGAGGCCTCACCCTCCCCGGGGGAGTGGATGAGGATGGGATGGGGGGAGAAGGTGGGAGGCATGGGAGGATGGGAGGGAGAGGGAACTGCGATTGGTATGTAAAATAAGATTGTTCTTAATTTAAATAAAAATTAATTTAAAAAGTTCAAATAAACATTGTGCCAAGCCTTGAGTTCTTCTTGTTTCATTTTCAGCTGTGTCATCTAATCCCTTTCCAATCCCCAGTTCCTGGTAGACCAAGAACCTAAGAGTCTCTTAGGATTCCCCAGTTTTTACCACAGACACACCGACCTTAATTTACAGCAACTTCCATTCAAATTGCCTCATCTGTTTTATTCAGTTGGTAAAGAAGGATTTAACAACCTTCAATTTGATTCCTGAAAAATTCAGGTTCGTTAAACCTCTTAAAATCATTGTGTGGACCCCAATTACGGTCAGCAAAAACCACCATACAGTGCAAACAGACTCATCTTGGCTCAGGTATTTAATTTATGCAGTCTAAAAGGTTTCCATCACAATTTCAGCTAGCTAATCACTTAGAGACTGGTGAAGATAAGAGTTCAAAGAATACTTTTAGACCAATGTTATAAGTGCTCTTGTGTAAGCAGGGCTCAAAACAAAGTTACATGAATTAGGACACAGCCAGGGAAAGGGCAAGAGAGAGCTTCCAGAAGAGCAGAGCATCTTAAACAGGTCAGTGTTCAAAGAACAAGCTGGAATCTTGAAAACAGATGAGATAAAGGTTGGATTCCAGGAAGAAAAGAAAGTGTGGGTTAGGGCATAAGTGGGACACAATGTACTACAGTTGAGACTCGGAATACAAGGCTAAAAAGAACACGACATTTTGAAGACCAGAGAAGATCATAATTAGATGAAATCAATTAGCATTGCTAGAATTCAGTAGAGCATTTAGTATGACAAATTTTATGGTCATATTTAGTTTTTGTATGGAGGGTGGATTAAAGGGGTGTAAATCCAAAGGCATTAATACTATTGGGTGACACTTGCTAGTCCCTATATATTCTCACAAGGGCTTCCACCAGTTCAGTGCACAGCTTTACTTTGTTTTGTCTTTCCTCTATGCTTTTAAATAATTTCTTAAAAGCAAAGAGGTCACAACCTTTTAAAATATTTCTTTCCATGATGCTTAGAATCCCACCTCACGCATGGTAAATTTATGTAGCAGAAAAATGTTTTCTTAAAGTGTCCAAGTTAGCTTTCCAAACAAGGAGGACCTGAGTTCATTTCCCCTAATCAACGTTTAAAAAGCTAGGTGTATTGCATATACAAGTAACATTATATGGACTCAAAAGATTATATTTAGAAATATATACGTGTATACAAACACACATGCAATAACAATTAAGAGCAAGGAGATAGGCATATGGGAGGGTTTGGAGGGAGGAAAGAGAAGGGGAAAACTCTAATTAAATTATAATCTAAGAAATGAACAGCATGATGAGAATGCCAAAGCCAGGTGCAGTGGTGTGTGTCTGTATCCTATAGCTAGGAGGCAGACATAACAGGTTTTTCAGACTTAGTTACCAGGCTACCTCGTCTATTGATAAACACTAGACTAATGAGATACTGTCTCACAAAACAGTGTGGATGGCTCCTGAGAACTGTGTGTATGCATGTTCATGCATATGTGAACACACATGAACACATATCATATGCACATTATTTGTGAAGGAAGCTTTTGTCTCTGTGTGTTTTAGTTTTTAAAGTGACTTAACTGTGAGTCCCAGTGAAGAATTTCAGGGAATATCTTTGACTTGCAAAAACATTTATTATTCAAGTTGCTTTATGCTATTTGATATGTATATTCATACACACAATATGTATGCAGATGATGAAACAGACAAGTTACTCTAGTGTTTATCTTCAGGGTTAGGGTCAGGGTTAGGGAAACCAAACTAGATATCCTGAAAGAATAGCAAGTACTCCTAACTACTGAGCCATCCTACAACTTCTTGGGAAAATATTTCATTTAAACATTTAGTGCATCATTAGCAGTCCTTCTAGACAATTCTGGTTATTCTGCAAATATTTGTTACAATTATGGTAAAGACAACATGATATCATTCAAACTCTTTTACTCCTGAATGCATTTTCAATCTATGTGTCATAGTAAAATTTCTCAATTCCCAAATTTCAATAATTCTTTAAATTAATTTTAAAGTGAAACTTAAGGAACACAAAATAGAGCATCCATTGCTAGAACTAACAGTAGGTAAAATATATCTAGGACCTGTTCTCCTCCCCCTCCCCTTCCCCCATTCTCCCCTTCCCACCTCCGTTCTCCCCCCTCCTGATCCCAATTTGCTCAGGGGTTCTTGTTCCCTTCCCCTGCTCTTTTTCGGGGAACCATGCTTTCTTCTCTTGGGGTCCTCCTTATTTCACAAGGGAGGAATAGAGGAGGGCAAGTAAGGAGATGCCTTGATATAGGGAGCCAGTTTGGAGAGAGGTCTGGCACAGGGGGAATGTTAGGGGATCCACAGGGATGGCCCCAGCTAAGAATCTAGGCAGTGGTGGAGAGGCTGCCTTTGAAGCCCTTCTCCTATAATGAGATGGATGACTACCTTGGTTACCATTCCTGGGGCCTTCATCCAGTATCTGATTCAAGCAGAAGCATGCACCCACAACTAAACACTGAGCTATACTCCTGGAATCCATTTGCGGAGAGGGAGGAGGGATTAGCAAAGGAGCCAAGACTGTGCTGGAGAAACCCACAGAAACAGTTGACCTGACCTAGTGAGAGCATGGAGACCCTAGTCTTAAAGCTGGGTAATGAGCATTGGACCAAATCAAACCCTCTGAGTGTGGGTGCCAGCTAGGAGGCCTGGGTAGTCTATGGGACCGCTAACAGTGGAGCCAGTGTTTGTCCCTAGAGCACAAATGGACTTTGGGAACCCATTCCCTATGAAGGGATACTATTGCAGTCCAGATAGAAGAAAGAGTGCCTAGGTACTCCCCAAAATAATGTGACTGACTTGGATGATCCCCTGTGGAGGGCTGCACTATCTTTGGGGAGTGGGTGAGTTGTGGGTTGGGGGATCTGTGGGAAGCATGGGAGGATGGGAGGGTGAGGGAATGCAGGGATTGATATGCAAATAAGAGTGCTTCTAAAATAAAAACAATTTAAAAAATTAAAAAAATATATATCTAGGACCTGGAAACAACCTAAATGACACTCTGTAGAAGAATGGATAAAGAAAATGTGGTAGATTTACACAATGGAGTACTATTCAGCTATTGAATCAATGACATCAAGAAATTTGAAGGCAAATGGATGGAACTAGAAAAATCCCTCCTGAGTGAGGTAACCCAGACACAGAAAGACAAACATGGTATGTACTCATCCATAAGTGTATAATAGTTGTAAAGTAAAAGGATAATCAGGCTATAATGCATAGTCCCGGAGAGACTAGGGAATAGGAAGGGTCCAATGGAGATGCATGGATTTCCCTGGGAAAAGGAAATAGAAGAGATGACCTGGGTAGATTTCAGGAAGATGGGGAAGGAAAACACACTAGAAAAAAAGCATCCACAATTGTGTCACCTCACATCTAAGTGGGATCTTTTGGAAGGGAGGTAATAGGTGTGATTCAAAATGGCATTTGAACAGCCCTTTAAGTAATAATAAAGTTAATCTCTTTAAACGAAACTTTTTAAAGGGAAAAACATGCTCAAATGAAGCAAAAGGAGCATGGAAAAGTATCAGAAATGCAAGGGTGGCCATATAAAATAATGGATTGCTATAATTCTGTTGGATTTTTTTCTTTCTTTCTATGAAACCTGCAGGTCCCCCCCCCATGATTCCCCAAAATAGAATACTTCTCCTTTAATTTTCTGTTTCTTGGTAGAGAGTCTGCTGATTTTTGGTTGACTTTGTATATTTAGAAAGTCTTCATGAATGACACAGAAAGAAAAAAAAAGAAAGAAGGAAGTGTGCTGTTTTGACAGTGGAATGAATGATATCATTAATTTCTTTGTTAGGTTTCTTAAGTGGCAAAAGTTTTGCTGCATGTATTTGGAAAAATTCGAATAATGCCGCATATTTTATAAGGTCTCTATGAAAATGACATGAGGAGCTCTGTATAACTTTTGCTCGCCACACGAAGTAGATCACTGAATTTTGAATTGTATCATCTTCACAAGTTTATACATATATACTTTTTAACAACCATAATATTAAAACTAAATATTTTCAGAAAATCAATTGCTTTGTATGAATTCCAATGCTGTACTTATCTGGCCCCACTTTCTAGTGTTAAATGAGACCATAAAATAAATTTTCCCTTTGAAATCATTCTGGTCTGTGCAGTTTAGTCTTGACAGCATTTCTTCATTTGTGTTCTCTAGAATGTTAAACTCATGACATCATAAAACTTTCGTTATTCCACATATCTGAGGCCTACTATACTTTATCTTCTTATCTTTTTGAGATGTCTTCCTGCCCTTCTAGTCTATTCAAATTGGTTTAAGCTTTCATTTTCTCACTTTAATTGACCATAGGAAGACTATTTTCTAGGTGATTTCTATTTATAGTTACCTAGTCATGGAATATATTTTGTGAGTGTTCATGTAGACAGTCAAATTTGTTACACCAAGAAAGCAAATAAAATCATACTGTCTTTAGAAATCCAAAGACTGCCTTTGCCGTTGTGAGTGGGAACATAGCTGGCTACCATTTCCTCAAATCTCTATCTTATCCTCATTCTCTTGAGTTAACAACTCACTTGGACAGTCACTCAGTCAAAAAGAGGAAGTTTATATCCTTTCCAATAGTGGGGATGTATATCCACTAAGAGACTGACTCCCCCTACCTTCCCCCACACAACGTCCCTCCAGGGGAGCCTGGTGTCAGTTCATCAGAAGCTAATGCAAATGCTCTCTTTGGCAGTCCTACCATAGATCCTGTTGTTCCTTAGTTGTATGCTAGTACTAGATTCTCACCTCATAGTCATTACTCACCTACAGTTCCCCAAAGCTTAGCAACTTCAAAGAGTCTGGCTTCATAGTCAATTATGTCTCCTACACGTACGGGCTTGTGTTGATTCTGGATCTCCTACTCAAACTCCTGGTGCTGTATTAATGATTTCCTATTTTGGGTTTTACTACTTTTTTGGACCGGGAGGGTAGCTACCGAGTAATATTGATCTAGTTTAGCAGTTTGTCTAGCCTTAAACCTTGGAGGAATGTACAGGTGGTCTTTGTAGACTTTTCATTGAATGACTCTGGTTTCTTGATTCAAATTGAAGCCCTCCAAAGAACTTTGAATTCCAAAAGGATAGCTATAAAGTCAAGGATGATGAAGGCAGACCAAGAAGTAGTGTAACTGTGCCTTTGATACTATTGTGTTCTTCCTGTATATTTTCATAATTAAGAGGAATCATTGAACTGTTTCAAGATTTGTAAGTATCAACCATGGACAGGGATCTGTCCCAGAATTAGCATATAGCCTTAAAAATTAGACAATATATCTACTTTCTTAGAGATTGTGTTCTAGTTAGAAGAAAAAATCAAAATGGAAGAAGTATATTCAGGAAATACAGAATTAAAAAATGATTCATATAAGAGCCTAGACAAGATACTTTTCCCGGGTCTAGCCTGGACCAACCCGCCAGCACATTTTTTTTCTTAACCTTCTTTGTCCATATGACTTAGACCTAAGAAAAGAAGTTCACATGCGAAGACTTCATCACAGAAAGTACAAAAATATGACAGATTAAGCCAATATCTTCTCCCCCAAACCTACTACACTTGTAGAAACATTTGTAAATAAGAAGTACCTACATCAGTTGTTCTCAACCTGTGGGTTGAGATCCCTTGGGAGAGTCAAACAACTCTTTCATAGGAGTCACATATCAGATGTCCTGCATATCTGATATTTACAACATATTCACAACAATGGCAGAATCACAGTTATGAAGTAGCAACAAAAGTAACTTTATGGTTGGAGGTCACCACAACATGAGGAACTGTGTTAAAGAGTAAGAAGGCTGAGAACCACTGACCTAGATGAATGCTATAATTCAGTATTTAATGAATAATCACAAACTTCATAAAAAATTCATCAAGGTTTAGAGGATAAAAAGGAATTCCTCAGTAAAATTAGGGATGAAAAACTGAAGGAGAATAAATGTCTGAATGATGCCCAATAAACACAAAGAGTGTTTATGTAGATTACAAAGGGAATATAGGACACGAGAACAAAGTTCAATAAGAAGATAAAAATATTTGGAGAGGACACAAGTTGAGATAAAGATGGAATTGAACTATACAGCAACTCAACTAGAAAACTTAAAGATAGAATATCAGCACATGAAGATAAAGTTGTTATAGAGAAAATAAATAAGAAGTATGAAACATTAAAAAAAGACAGGAAAGGAACATACAGAAAATATAGAACTATGAAGGGAAAATCAAATGTTCAAATTATAGGCTTAGATAGGGAAAGAACCCCAAATCAATGGACAGATCAGTACTTCTTCAATGAGATCACACTTAGATAGATACAAGAAACAAACTTAACACCAAATTGACAAGATAAGAAAATCTCCATGTTGTATCAAAGTTAAAGTACACAGAAAGCATATTGAAAGGTGTAAGAGAAAAAAATTAAGTCACATATAAAGGAAAACATGGAAACTTTGAAAGCCTGAAGTGCCTGAAGCAATGCATTGCAAGTCTCAAAAACTGTGATGGTCAGCCTAGACTAATACACCCAGCAAAACTTTCTGATTTAACTGGAGGGAAAAGCAAAACTTTTGATGACACGAACAGCCAAAAAAGATTTATATTCAACAAACCCAACCTAAAATACAGCGAGCAGTATTTTAGGTTGAAGAGAAGAGTGAACATAGCAAAGAGACTTGGAAAAAATATGGAGCCATAGTTATTAAAACACAAAAGTACCACTGAGAACACAACAATACCGAAAGTCAACAACATGGTGAGACATGCTGACCACAATTAACACACACATTTCAATAATGCTTTTAAATTGCAGTGGCCTTGATTCTCCAATCAAAAGACTTGGGCTGCCTGCATGGATTAAGAAACAAAATTTTCTTGTGAACAAGAAGTCAAGCTCTAAAAGAAGTATAGGATAGTTTTGCAATCTCTTTGGCAAATATAATTCAATATTTAAAAATGTTAAATATTCAAGTAGGAAATTTTATTTGAAAATAAATTAACATATATTTAAACTAAAAAAAGGAACAGTGCTTCAAAGATTAATACCACCTCAAAGTAACAGGACAAACAACTCCAACCAAATGGGTCAGTAAGAAAGTAGGTGTCACTCCCTTAACATTTGACAAAATTGTCTTCAAACTGAAACTAATCAGAAGAGATAAAGAAGGATATTTCACATTAACCACAGCAATAGTTAAACAAGAAGGTATTACTGTCCCAAACATTCATACAACAAATTCATGTTTCATAAAAATTTATGACTAGATTTAAAGATACAGGTTATTTAATACCCCATTTTCTCCAATAGACAGGTCACCTGAACAAAATAACAAATGCAAAACAAAACAAAAGAAAGAGAGACATCAAAATTTAGTAACATTGTACATTTTATTTAGAAGCACACAGATTCCCGAAATTAAACCACATCTGGAATACAAAAAGAAACTTTACACATTCAAAAGGATTACAATCACTCTAGTAAAATGGGCCACAAAGTTTGTGGGAGTAGCCAAACAATATCTGATTTGACTGAAGGCCCACTCCATGAATCGAACACATAGGCAACACTGCTTCAGTGATCGAGAACCTGAGACTAGATAGCCTAAGGTTCTAGGGTTAAACCAAATACTACTGTGGGGTGTGTGGCCGTAAAATGATTCCTAATGACATTCTACTTTATTTATAGATCACTGATTTACTCAGACAGCATAAGAGATCCCTCCTCCTTCTGCACATAGGAGTAAATACAGACACCACAGACATTTTGCAGAGTCAAAGACCTTGGAACACTCAACTCTAAATGGATGTCTCCATCAAATCCCTCATCTCAGGCCTCAGAAAATCCCAGGAAGAGGAGGCAGAGAGAATGTAAGAGCCAGAGGGGATGGAGGACACCAGAAAATAAGATCTCCTAAATCAACATGGTCTATGCAAATATGAACTCACGAAGACTGAGGTAGCATGCAAAGGCCCTGCACTGGTTTGTACCAGATGGTGTCCTAGAGCTGAAAGGAAAAGGGAACCCATGCCCCCATCACTAACCCAGAAGTTATCTTCAATGTATAGCTAATTGTAAATGATATTTAAGTTTTCTTCAAAGGAGTCTCATTGGCCAAACAAACTACTCTTAAGGATAAGCTGTATGTCCAGATGTAGGTGGCCAAGAAAACTGAACTCTACAGGTTCATTGAAACTTCCTTGTTATATAATGTCCTGTCAGGGCTCTTCTTCCTTGTTTTTAAACTTTTATTTTTATTTAATTTTTATTATATGTATGTATATATGTACATACATATATATTCTTCTCTCTTCTGTTTTTGGCATACAAATCTTTTGCTTATGTATATTTTATGGCTTCAGTTTAGTGTTTTTATCGGATTCCCTACTGTACAAATAAGTGGGTTTCTGTTTCTTGTGGTTTTCCTTAGGCTCTTTTTCCTTCTGTTTGTTTTATTCAATTTTAATGTGTTATTTTTGTTTTATCTTATTATATTTAATTTTATCTTATCCTTTATTACTATCCTATAGATGCCTATTTGTTTTCTCATGGGAGTCAGAAAGGGGGTGATTCTGTATGGGAGGAGTTGTGGTGGAGGATCTGGGAGGAGTAAGAAGGATGATGATCCGTAATCAGGATATATTATTTGCAATAAAAAAGGAAAAAAAGAAAAAGAAATAAGTACATGTATTCTATTTTACCACAATTTGATAAAACTTAAGATTGACAGCAAATAAATCTCTAGGAAATATACAAACTAATAGAGATTAGACAATTAATTACAGAATGATGAATAAGTCAAAGAAGAAATCAAAGAAGAAATAAAAAATATCTGGAAATAGCTAAAAATAAAAACACACAGCACAGAAAAACACTGGGATACGTTGAAAGTAGTCCTATTGGTGAAATTTAGAGCTCTAAGAAACTGAAAAATAAAAATCAGAAAAAGCACAAATAAATAACTTAATGATGCAACTCAAAAGCTTGAAAAATAAGAAGAAACCAAATCTAAACTGAGTTGACAGAAAAACATAACAAAAATCACAGCGGAAATCCATGGAATAGGAACAAAGGAAACAATACAAGGAATCATCAATGTCTAAGAATTGGTTCTCCTAGAAGGTAAACAAGACTGGCAAGCCCTTGGCCCAACAGCTAACCAAGAGAGGAGACTTAATGGAATCAGAAAGGAACAGGGAAGCACTATATCAGATACTAAAGAAATTCAGAATTTTTAAGGGACTACTTTAAAAACCTACATTCTATTAAGTTGTAAAACGTGAAAGGAATGGGGGATTTCTTAGACTCAGCTAAACCTTCAAAATCAGGATTTTTGCTCTGACAGTGTGTCTCCTAGGGGCATCAGAAGTCACACTCATGAAGTCTCACCACCGTAACTAGCTAAATATATGCTGAACAAGGACAGCAGTAATAAACACAGCAGAATAGATGGGGAAAATCCCAGGAGGCCTCAACCTGGTACAAAAACTACAGGCAACTAACAAATGCTGAAGGTGGGAGAAATGATCCTTCTCAGGGAAGAGTACACTAATTGGTTTTCTAATACTAAATGGTCAACCCGGAAAACATACATACATGTCGTTATACAGACTGATCATGTTATATTTAGGAATATGTATATAATTCATGACAAAAGAGGCCATAGATTTGAAAGAGAGCAAGATGGTTATATTCCCATATTTATTGTGAAGAGAGGAAAGGGAAGGTGAAATGTTTTAATTATATTATAATCTCAAGAAATAAAAGAAGCAATTAAAAAAACATGGTCTGTGTGCTTTCTATTCTTGTCACTAGGCCAGTGGCTTGCTTCCATGTCCCCAGCTATGATGGATTAAACTTTTATTCCATTAAAAAATAGAGGAAAAAAAATAATAATAATAACAGTTTGCTTAACTACATTTTAGCATAGACTCTATGCCCAGGATTATTTAGCCAACACAAAAGAAACTCAATGCTATTTTGCAAATTTTTGGTCTTATATTCTTTTTTTTTTGGTCATATTGGTCTTTCATATATTTTTATTTCTGTTTTTGTGAGGTATATGTATACATATATATATATGTGCGCGTGTGTGTGTGTGTTCTTATGTTCTTCACTTTCTTTTTTCTTTTTTTTAAGATTGGTTTGTTTTTTAAAAAGAGAGAGAAATGGCAGAGTAGCCATTGCACTCCTCATGGCAATAGAGTAGAGCTGACCCTGGTACTGGAGGTGTGCGTGAGAAGGCCTGAAGGTGCTTAGAGCAGGAGAACTGGCCTGCCCTTTGCTCCCTGCCTTATAGGGTGAGCTAGCCTGGGCTATGCTGGAGAGTTCAACTGGTATTAAGGATGAGAGAGAGCTGGAAGGATGGCTAACCCAGCACTGTTGGAGCATGTGAAGAGGCTGGTCCTGTAGACCCAAAGTTGCAGGAACTCCACCACAACACAGGACAACAGAGTAATATCCAAGAAGAGTCCCTCTGAGGACCCAGTATCAAAAGTGTAGTAGAAACCAGAGGCCTTGAGCCAGGTTGCACTGGACATTTACAAGTAAAGATGTATGGACAAATGGGTGTACTATGTGACACACTACAGCTTCCAAGATGATAATTTTCAACTTTTTATTTTAACTTTTATTTTGTTTTATCTTGGTGGGGAGGTTACAAGGGCATAGGGCCGATGAGAAGGGACAGGGAGAGGACTGGGATCAAATGGGTGGTGTGAAATCTGCAAAGAATCAACAAAGAGTTGGATTAGTAGAGAAAGGCAAGCGGTAAAGTACATAAAGTTTGGTTGCTACAGAGAAGGGGAGGGTATGGGGCCAATTGGGGAGGGGGAATAACCAAAATACATTTTATGAAAAAATTATTTTTCAGTAAAAAAGGGAGAGATTAGAAAAATGGAGATGAAGTTGGAGGAATCTACAGGATCATGTTTTTTATGTTGATAGATATTAACACATTATTGTATGGTCATGTAAATTATCTGAGATTATGACAGATGGCACAGGCATTAGAGGGAGATATTGTACCTTAATTAGGTTTGGCTCTTATTATGTAGCTGAGAAAGATTGATACAGTGTAAAAGTAGCTGCATTGGCACTAGATGGGAATTTATGCTGATAGTCACTGTGTAGATGGAAGACAGTTTATAAGAATACAAGAAGTTGAAGAGATGTAGTTTGGTCAAAGGAAACATCCATTCATTCATATAGCAAATGTCTATTAAAAACCCATATTCTTGGCACTTTTTCTAAGTGTTAATGAGTAATTAGAACAACAACACTTAACTGATTTCTGTATTTTGTTTGTAGTGAGAGGTGCAAGTAAATAAAAAAACTTGTATACTATGACATATTATGAGTAGAATGAATACAATCTACACTTAAAACTCTAGGATAAATTTGTAGACATATCATTCACTATAAATAATATATATTTTAGATCATAAAATAAATTACATAGAGAAAATATGGTAAGTATATACCATTCAGCACAGTTCTTAGACAACATCAGTACACAAGAGAGTTGTACTTATGGAGGGCATCCTTTATCCTGTACTTCCTCCATGGTACTCATGGAATCCTAGACACATGCAGGAGGTACACTTCTTTAGCTCAGAAATGAAATACAAGGAAACTCAGAGAAAAGTAGAAACAGTTTAGGAGAACTAGGGACAAAGTTTCAAAATAACAGATGTAAGATATATTTGACCTGACGAGCTGTTTGACATATTTTTCCTCTTCACTTTTTAACATGCCTGGATTATATAAAGATTTGTTTGGGTTAAAAATGAAAATAACTCTTTACATTGGTAAGGTTAGAATACTCAACAAAAACAAAGCATGTCGAGAATCCTGAATATTGGAACAGAAATAGCTGTCAGTTAGAAGCCAGAGGCCATGGAGTCTATGCTCAGTTCTGTTATATAGTTCTATGTTTAAGATAGTACCAATCTCCCAAGTTCATCGAGTGCTCATTTCCTTCCTTGCAGAATGTGGCTAAAAAATATGCTTCCTCTAGCTCAAAAAGCTATTAACTTAAACCACAAAGATTAATACGTTATAGACATGAGAAAACATATGAGGAGTTTTAGTCAAACAACTTGTCTAAGAGCTTATAAGACATGATGTCGAGGCCAATGCTGAATCCAGGCATCTCTGGTTCTAAAACCCAAGCAATTAACACACTATACAAAGTGCAGTAAGTAAGGACACACAGCTGCAATGATGAGGGGAGGAAAATTCCTGAGAAGTAAATTTCACTCTCAAGTCAGCTTTAACATCAGCATTCACTTTAACCACATTTTCAGAGAGAGTTGAAAAAAAAATCATACAAAGTAACTATGGGATCTATGTTTTATTCTCTTTTGGAAACTGCCTTGCTTGAATTGCTTCATTTGCCTGTTTTACCAGTCACATAAAGCAGGGACAAACATCCTAGTGGTTGATTATCAATTTCTGGCAAGGGAAATGGAAAAGCTGAATAACAATTGCCTCTTTCCCCCCTGCTCCCCCTGCCGTGCACCCTTCCTGTTCCCCCTCCCCCATTCTCCTCCTCTTTGACACACTTACCTTCACTAATATTTAAACATCCAACTTCGGAAGGGTATAAGTTAGAGCGTAGCAGTGCATTTAAAGTTTACAAATGTGCATTTACAAACGAGCTTGCTGACAAAACTGTTTATATTTGTAACTTATCTAATGCTAGTCTGTTTAGTACCTATATTATGGATGGACTTGAAACTCAGATCCAGGACTTTAATGCTGATATGCCATATAACATCTTTGCTAAACAAGCAGTCTTTTGGTAGTAAGCTTATTTGTAGAGGCATAATTCAGAAGCATCCACAGTGATGGAAACCTTTTGAGCTGTGTTAGACAAATGGTAGAGAATCTACAATGTTATAGCTACAGAAATGTATTATAATAGGGGGAAAATGCCTGAGCAGCAGGGAGCCTTTAATAGAGAACTCCATAGGCCACTTAAATAGTTTAATCTGGGTTTCAAGTAGAGCATCCTAAAGAAACGCTATGAACCTTGCTTTGGGGCTTCAGAGAATTGCTGTGATACAGAGGACAAAGCTCTGCTCGGGGTCCACTTGCACTGAAGAGCTCACACCGATCTTCTACAAAGCCAGGTGGGATCATTTTTCTAGGAAACATCAATTCCCTCTGCTTTGGCTCAGAAACGGTACAGCTATTTTTAGATGTATTTTCCCACCACTCTACAATGTATTACAATTGCCATAACATTTTAGATGGTGTCATAATGGTGTAAGAATCTGAAAGCAAAATAAGTACTCTATGATTCTGCCATATGCATGTTTGTGAAGCAAGGGAGTGATATGCCTTGTAGTTTTTAATACAATTACCTGCATTAGCATCAGTGGGAAATGAATTACTCCGACTTCTGTAGATTTCAAATATAATTAAATTCACGAGGTCCCAATCTCCCCTGAGGTCAGCATTTCCTTCTGGTGTTTAAGGTTTGAAGTAATCTTGACTGGATATAATGAGTCAGGGTCTTCCAGGGACTAAACTAGTCACCGATTGTGAGTCACCTTTGGAAGTTGCATTAATGCAGGGACAGCTTAATAAATTATACTCTTCTGATATGTCTTCAACTGGTACTTAATTTGCATTTGGAATGACACTAGTACACGTGGAGTTTAGTTGGCTGTAATATGGCTACTTGTTTTGATAGAATATGGATGTTTAGTGACTACATTTGAAACAAAGTGTTTTTAATAAATGTAAACAACTGAAACAATGTAAAGATAAAGTTTTTTGTTTTGCTTTATAGTACTTGAGATTGAACCTAGGGTTTTATGTATGCAAGGTAAGTGATTCACCCCCCCAACTTGCTTTAACCTTTTTATCTCTTGATTTTGTGACAGGCTATCATTAAGTTCATTAATTAGGTTTTTTTTCTTTCTGCTGTTGTTATCATAGAAACTTTTTATTAAAGAGTTATCACAATGTCTAGGATATTGGTCTGTGTGTGTTTGTGGTGTGTATGTGTGTGCTTGTGCATGTATATTCCATATATGAAACAATATATGTTTAAAAAGTTATTTCTTTAATGTTTTGACATTATAATTGTATTATGTCCCCTTTCCTTTTCTTTTCTTTGAACCCTCCCATTATTTTCTACTTTCTCTCTTTCAAATTTATTACTTCTTTTTAACACACACACACATATGCAAAGCACACATACATATTTTAAATACATAAATACAACTTGCACAGCCTAAATGATACTTTTCTTAATGGGTTTGGTATTGGGTAACTATTTGGTGTGCTGTTCCCTGAGGAAGACCACTTCTCCCACTCTCAGCATTTCCCAGTGGCCTGTATAGTTCTGTGTGTAGGGTTGAGGCCTCCTGGGATTTCACCCTTTCAGTTTGAATGTCTGTTGTTCTCATGCAGCTCAT
Organism: Mesocricetus auratus; assembly: GCF_017639785.1. Classification (NCBI taxonomy): domain Eukaryota; kingdom Metazoa; phylum Chordata; class Mammalia; order Rodentia; family Cricetidae; genus Mesocricetus; species Mesocricetus auratus. The sequence goes on from NW_024429201.1 coordinate 34,373,585, forward strand.
CTTTAGGCAAACATGTTGGTGAGACTGTATGGATACAGCTTCTGATGTTACTAGGGGACACAATCTCACAACAACCTCCTGGATCCTCTGGTTCTTACAATTTCCCCCCCAACATTCCCTAAGTCTTCGGCATGGAAATTGTTTTGTAGAAGCATCCATTGGGACTGGGCTCCACAGCTTAGCATTTTGATTGTTTGTGGCTTTCTGCTGTGGTCTTGATCTGTTGCAAAGAGAAGTTTCTTTAGTGAGTGGCAAGGCTTACACTTTCTGTGAGATTGAGGACACACATGTAGAGTCTCGTTGGGGGTTACATTGTTTTAGTAAAGAGCTGGTTGTGAGTTCTGCTGGAAGGACTTCACTAGTCCTGGGGATTTGACTGCCAACACCTCAGGTTTCTAGTAACAAGCTTGACTTCCTTTTTGTTGAGTGGGTCTGAAGTCTAATGCTGACATTTAAAAAAATCTCTTGAAGTCTATGCTCATATAGATGTTAATACAGAAAATGATTTTAATGTAATAGTTATAAGGGAATACCTGCAGTAGTGACTTCTGGTGCTGTCATTCATGATCAGCCTAGAGTCTCCATTTTTAGTAGGAAAATGTCCTGTAATAGAAAAAATTCTATTATAATTCTCTAAGCAAGTTGTGATAATTAAATGAGTGTGTATATAACTGTCATAGGGTTTTATCAATGTGAAGACACAGCATGACCTTGGAAACTCTTAAAGTAAACATTTACTTGAGGTGGCATCTTGCAGTTTTAGAGGTTCAGTCCATTAACATGGCGGGAGCATGAAGGCAAGAAGCAAGATGCCGTGCTGGAGGAATAGCTGAGTGTCCTATGTCTGGTAGATAGTCTACTGACCATCAAAGTGAAGGAAGCAAAAGAGAACTCAAAGCCTGCCACTGCAGTGACGCACATCCTTCAACAAGGCCACTCCCTTTGGGGGCCATTTTCTTTCAAAACACCCCAATTATTTACCAAATAAATACGCTTAGTTTAAGTCACTCAACAGGGGATTTTAGAGTAGTTTTGGTTTATTGACGTTCAGCAGGATAGGATGCACAAGTTACAGGTCTGAATCTAAGATGCTAGAGACGGCAGCAGGGAAAAGCAATCGCTGGCAGCAATTGCTCTTTAATTCCTTGAGACTGTCTCCTTCTTAACTGCTGGGTGCTGCATGTGTTTCCTGGTGGGTCTGGCTCAGACCCTTCAGGAAATGTTCCTTACCGTTGTCTGGCTTTGGAACATTTCAGCTCTCAGAGTGTGGAGTGACATCTGACTATTGTTATCTCAGGCAAAAGATAAAATGAAAGCAAGCGATCGCAGCACATACATCCACGAGATGTGATGATTGTAATGTGTTATTAATAATTTTTTCCTCATACTCTTGTACCAAATTTTACTATTTCGGCAACTCTTACATTCTTTTACTGCAGTTTCTTACTTGGGGAGTGGTGGAGGGGCAAACATTGCAATTTGATTATCATTTAAACCGATATGGTAATAGTGAATACATGCTTACTTGACAGATCTAGAACCTAGAACACAAACCTTTATGAATGCCTGGGCGGGGCTCTCTACATTGGGTTAGCTTCTGGGTGTGCCTGGGATAGAGTATCTAGAATATTTTAGTTGAGGTGGTAAGAACCATCTTCCCTATGGGTGGCATCAGGGGCTTCATATTCTGGACTGAACCCCGAGGAGAAAGTAAGCTAAGCATCAGAATTCACCACTTCCCTTCCTGGCTGTGGCTGCATATCAGCTATCTGGCTGAAGGCCCTGCTACCAAGACTCTCTCACCCTCACAGGATGCATCCCGGAACTGACTGCCAAAGCAAACCATTCCTCTCCTACTTCACTTCCTGTGGGGTATTTTCTTTCATTAGTTAGAAAGGCACTAATATGAACACTAAATGAGAATTATGGAAATATCTGTGTGTTTCAAATTAAATGAAGTTACACAAAAATCAGAGGAGGCTAGACATCTGGTAGTATGACACAGTGGCACTCTGTCTCTAATGTGGATGGGACAGTGGCACTCTGTCTCTAACATGGATGGGACAGTGTCACTCTGGCTCTAACGTGGATGGGACACTGGCACTCAGTCTCTAACATGGATGGGACAGTGGCACTCTGTCACTCTGTCTCTAACGTGGATGGTACAGTGACAGTCTCTAACGTGGATGGCACTCTGTCACTCTGTCTCTAATGTGGATGGCACTCTGTCACTCTGTCTCTAACGTGGATGGTACAGTGACACTCAGTCTCTAACGTGGATGGCACTCTGTCACTCTGTCTCTAATGTGGATGGCACTCTGTCACTCTGGCTCTAACATGGATGGCACAGTGGCACTCAGTCTCTAATGTGGATGGGACAGTGGCACTCAGTCTCTAACGTGGATGGGACAGTGGTACTCTGGCTCTAACGTGGAGCTTTTTGTATTAGTGTGAGCAACATTTTAGGGCATTCATCAGACACACTTAGCACTCAGTGATTCTGGAAGTCAAATAATTTTCCAGAGGATTAATACCTTAGTGATTTGAACTCTTAAGGATGCTGATTTTTTTCTTTTAGCTGTTGACTTTCAAAAACATGTTATTTTTGACTTTGGATTAACTCTTTAATGATGATGAAGACTTATATTTTTGGAAGGTTTATGGAATACTTATATATAATCTTTGAAAAATTAGGCAGTTAAAAACATGATCATTTGTGTGTTTTACTGTTTGAAAGGCTAACCCCTAAATTATCGTTCCTTTTGAGAGGACCTTAGAATTTATTATTTTTTTCTCTTTCTCTAAGCCTGGAATATAGTCTTGTTTTTCAGTGTAAAACATTTAAAGTAAAGAAGAGCACAGGTCCATTAATGTAAATTTGTGTCAAATTCCCAAGATAAACAGAAGTCAGGCACACTGTATCTTCTTCAGTCTTTTAAAAGCCAGCATCATTGTTCTTCCATCTGTTTCCTGAGTAAATGAAACAATGGGAATTATACACAAATCTTTCTATATGTGTGCTAAAGAAACATTATTGCTGGAGAAACTCAGAGTTTACGTTTACTAAATCAAGAGCTAAAGAGCTTAAGATTAGAAAAATTAGATTTGGAAATGTATGTATTCTCTCTGGTTACTCCATGACTCTGTTTTCCTACTAACTTTTGCAATCTATGATAAAAGTTCTTAAATCTTCTCAGAAGATTATCCACTGTAAGCGTTTAAGATAACATACTTAATGACATTCATATTTTCAGTGTGAGCTATTATTTGTCATGTTTTGGGGAAAGTGTGCCACTTGCAGCCCACAGTGACTTGGAACTAACTGTGTCGACCAAGGCAGACTTAAAATTGCAGGTACTTTTTCCTGCCTCAAGCTCCCAGCTGCTATAATTACAGGCATAACCCTGCTCACCAATTTGTCTTATATTAACTCTTGATAGTAATAAATTTGGATGAATAAAAAACCCCAATTGGAGAAAACCATTCATAACATAGACTACCTAAAAGTACATGACTGTAGCTGCGTGCTTGTGCATGCTCATGCAGGGTAAAAATAATACTGAAAGGTAGGTTTTCTGGTTCTTTAGCCTTGTCTTACACTAGTTATTGTAAACCAGTGCTTTGTAAACGCATCTCTGTGCAGGATAAAGCCACTAACACTGAGAGAGAAATGTGAGGCACATTTGCGCCAGCACAGGGATTTAGCACTAGCCTTTGCACCCTGAAACTGTTGCTATTACTTTACTTGGACAGAGTTGGGTCTGAATAATTTGAACTGTAGCTGTCTCGCACACAGTGTGCTCTTTCCATCACAAAACCCAGACCACGGGTGACCTGGAGATTCACCTACCTCATGGATGACTTCCCTGCTGTTCCTCCACCAGCCCTTCCAGGTACCAAGCCTGAGTTCTCTCAAACAGGTATGCAGTCTCCTGCAAATAAATTGCAGTGCTGATTATAGCTGATATTGCAATTCCCTCTTAAACATAAAGTTTGAATTCCATGAAGGCTAGATCTGCAGTTAGGGTAATTTTCTTAAGCTTGATTTTACCTTACCCCAACAGACATTACTTTTCATATTAGCTCGCCTTTGAGATCTCAGCATTCCTATGGTAAGGATACCACAGGTTTGACAAAACCCACAGCAAGCAGAAAACTTTACATACATTTTGACTTTCACAGTGAGTTTTTTACTAGGGTAACTTGTATTATTAGTCCTTATTCAAGTCATTGCTCTGCTTGTAAAGTTTAATTTTGAAGTGCTGATGAGACAGGCATGTTTATACTCCACTATTTGATGACAAACAGGATTAGATGATGGGCAATGGGCAGTGATTTTTCTACAAATAGAGAGGGGAAAAAAGAAATTAGTATTTCATGATACCACGTCTCTAATTAAAACAGTGGCCATTTTAACAAGTCTTTTCTTTTTTCTTCTCACAAGGTAAGTAAGGCGTTTTCTGAAATGCCAAGAACAGTGTACCTTCTATATATCTTTTATCTAGGCAAAGACCAATTAAGTAGACAGCTGTTTTTCATTATTAACCTGCTTATATAGCATCAGAAACACATATTTTAGGCTGGCAGTTATACTTTATCAGTTCAGTTTTTGTATACAAATGAAAGAATGAGTCATCTGGACGTTATAAAATTACTGCCTCTTAATTCAGTTTTTTGGTAACTAACACATTTATTATAATGGAGATACCCCTCTTTCCTATAGATGTTATGATATTATTTGTAAAAATGAAAAAGCATGTTCTACAATGATAAAAACAAAAGATGCTCTTAGAACCTACATATGTGTGTTTTTAAAAATTTGACATGGTAGGGCTAAGCGTTCAGTAAAGAGCACATGTCTAGCATCCATGGAGCCCTTGGCTCAATGTATAGTACAACAAAAAAATAAAATAAAAACAAAAACACAAGCTAAGCTGAGTGCTTGTTTGAGAGATAATACTATTACATCTGTGAAATTCAGTTAACTTTTTCAAATAAAGCTGTAAGATAATCATTATTTCAAATTTGAGTAATGTATTTGATATCATTAATAAACACTGGGTAATTTTGCAGTTATTCCAATGCTGACAATAGTGGTTGCATAAGTTTCTGCAAGACTTTAGAAATTTATCAATAAACTGGGAAAATGATAGTGTGTGCATATTAAAACAATGCACTTTGTTGAATAGAAAAAAATAGAACCAGGGACACATAGATCTCCAGAGAGCAATTCTTTGTAATTTGAATGTTGACCTTAGCTTGAAACAGCCCATAATATTTAGGCTTTCTCCATCCAGAGTTTAACTTTGGAAATTTATTATAACTTTGTATATGTTTCCCTCTCGGTGGAGTCTTATTATTTATTGTGTAAAGATGCAGTTTATGGGTTCTCCTACTAATTCAGTTCTTACAGATGATTCATGAGTTTCACATTTCATTATGTTGGTTGTCTTTAAATTCTGCTAATCTTTATGGGGATGTTGCTAGTAACATGTGACTGACTATTGTGTCTCTCCTCTCCTGAGAGACTCCTCTCTCACAAGACAGGGATGAGAGAAGAAACATTAATTTAGTGAAAGTAGTGGACTGCTTCCAGTCTCCCGAGTACCCACAATCCAACTCCTGTCCCCTACCACCAAAAGAGGAAAGGGGTAAGCAAAGACTGGATGTATCTGGGAAGCATGCCCTCAGGTTACCTAGTTAACTCCTTTGGTTTGTGTGAACCCTTAGTCTACTCCATTTTCTGTACAATTTTATAGAGAAGTGATATTAAGTTTTACTTTTTTCATTGTCAGCTTTACTTTTCTTCCCTGAAGGTCACCTTAGACACACAGGACAATGGGACCTCCCAGAGTTTTCCTTGTTGTTGCTGCATTTTCACATGGTGACCTTGAAGGATGGCCTAGTTTGACTGAGGAGAGCTTGTTGAGAGGCACTTGTGTGGAGTGGGGACTGGTGTAGAGATGGGTGAGCAGCAGCTCAAAGCCTGCTCCCTGTGTGTGCTGTTTTCTGCTGATGCTCAATTGCAATGACCTTTCCTACCTGAGATACAGCTATATAGACAGATTCCTATTCCTATAAGAAGGGGCAGGGTGGGAGTGTTTAAAACAATGGGAGGTGAGCAAAAGCATGGCATTTTCATATGTAGGTGCGTACAATGCCACCATGCTCCCATTGTATTCTTGGTTCTATTCAATCCTTCAGTCAGCATGTACAACAGGGGGAGAGGTTTAACAATTTCAGCAGGACTACTTTTTGTCTTTGCCTTTAGCTTATATAAACTCTACTGTATCTCAGAAGCAAGAAGATAAACATTTTTTCTTAAACATTCAAACAATGCTTGTATCTAAAGCTAGGTGTGACCACGATTAGCCAGAGAATTAGCTGCATCATTTGATTGCTGCTGCCTAGTACTTGCTTTCAACAGACCTTAAGGCAATTACAGGTGTGCTTTTATGGGTTTTTGTGTATGTAAGGAAGGTACTGCTATTTTAATTCATATTCCTAATAGCTTTATTTTCAAACATTAGCCACCCTCTAAATTAGGCAGAAAGTACAGTATCAACCAGCAAAGTATCCTCCCATACTTACTCAATTAGATTTTAGTTGAGAGCCATTTTAGGCAAGAACAAAATTAGATGACAAAGGATGGCAGCAGAATAAGATTTTGGAGTGTTATTGTGACTTCAATGCCAGAAACCTTCAGTTTGATTTTCGATTTGCTGTATATATCACCACTTTGACTTAATGTGCCAAACCCTTGTATTATTTTTATTAGTTTAGGTTTATTTTGTTATTTCTTAATAAATACATTTATTTTGGATTCTTCTTCCCCACACAGGAGTCTGTGTTTTTTATTAGTGTGGGTGAATACTTGGAAAAGCTTTTGTGGTTCACTGTTTAGGAGAGGTTTTGTTTTCAGACTACTGGCTGAATACCCAAGAAATATCCACCATTGTTGATAGCCAAGGAAAATACTCACTGTTGGGTCTCATTGCTTAAATATCCCCACTTCTAAAATTACCACTACACCATTGGGGGTGAATGAATACACGATTACAATTTCAATTTGACAGTTTTAAAGGAAATGGCATGGGGATTTAATTAGACCCTCTCCATGTGCTTCATTGATTCTCAGATGGGTTTTCATTCTAGCATAAGCAGATGTGGATTTTAACATGGAACTTAGGTTTCCTTATACCTCGGCTGGCATATTTAAATGAGTATGACAACAGATAGTACCTGGATAGTGCACTCCCAAAGAAAACTGGTGTGGGGATGCTGAGCAGCAGTTCCCGTCTTAATCTTTCTCTTTTGTGAAATAAAAGGCTTGAAACTGTTAAGAAAATAAGGACATTTTTGGATCATGAATTTTATGATATGAAATGAAAGGGAAATTAAGCTATAGTCAAATATTCTCACTTAGAACTGTAGCAGAATCTTCCTGGCTTTACTCAAAAAGAAATATTATAATTCCATATTTTGGGACTAGATAAATTGCCCACTTGATGCAGGCAGGAAGTTGTTATTAAAATAAGTCACTAAATCTAGGTATGCTTGTGCATGCCTTTAATCCCATCATTTAGAAAGGAGAAGCAGGTGAGTAGTGAGTTCAAGGCTATTTGAAGGCTAGCAAGAGTTGCACAGTGACACTGTCTCAGACAACAAAACAAAACAACAAAAGCAAATTAGCAAAGATATTAAGAGTGAAATGTATTATAAACTTTTGAAGATTTCTTTATGAAATATATTTTCTCTCAATGTGTAATATGTTCTCACTTTAGAAACACAGTCAGCAAGACAAATGGCAGCCCACAGAATGGGAAAAGATCTTCACCAACCCCACATCTGACAGAGGACTGATTTCTAAAATATATGATGAACTAAAGAAGCTAGCCATAAAAAACTAAACAATCCAATTAAAAAGTGGGGTGCAGAACTAAATAGAGAATTCTCAATAGAGGGATATAAAATGGCTGAAAGACATACTCCTGGAATCCAGTTGCCGAGAGGGAGGAAGGGATGAACAGAGGAGGCAAGACTGTGCTGGAGAAACACAGAAACAGCTGACCTGACTTAGTGATAGCATGGAGACCCTGGTCGTTAAATTGGGGAACAAGCATTGGATGAAACCAAGCTCTCTGAATGTGGGTGCCAGCAAGGAGGCCAAGGCAGTGTATGCGAACTCTAATAGTGGAGTCAGTGTTTTCCCTAGATCACAAATGGACTTTGGGAGCCCATTCCCTATGAAGGGATATTATTGCAGCCCAGATACGGGCAGGAGTGCCTGGGCCCTACCCCAAATGATGTTATGGACTTTGATGATTCCCTGTGGAAGGCGTCACTATCCCTGGGGAGTAGGTGGGTTGTGGAGAGTAGGGGGGTAGGTTGAGGGAAAGTATGGGAGGATGGGAGGCAAGGGAGTGGGGGGATGGACATGTAAATAAGAGTGCTTCTAAAATAAAAAAGTCTGAAAGTACCACTATTTCTTCCAACAATAAGTGCTTAAGTTTTCTAAGGGCTGAATTTGGTTATAAAATAGTAGCAGTAAGTTACTGAAACTGACCACAGCTGTCTGAGAGGCATGCATTACCAGCTGTTTCATTGGTCATGCAGTTTACACAACACGGTAAAGAAATAGAAATAGGATGTGGAAATGGTCTATTTTAAGTCATCAAATCCTCTACAGTAGGGCCTATTCAAAGGCTTCCTTGTAATTTCATTGTGCTAGGTTGACTCCATGGTTTCAGCCTCTTTTTTCTCCCTCTCTCTTCTTTTGTCCCCTCTTATTCTCTTCTAATTGCATCTATTTTCATGTAGATGCTATTTTTATCTACCATCTATTTATCTATCTGTCTTTATCTATCATCTGTCTAATATACTTTGCAGCAATCAGTATTCAATCCAAGCCCTTCCACATGTGGCCAGAAGTTATATACTAAATCTGTACGAGATTACATGCATGATACAAGATACACATCTTATTTCCTACATACTCCCACACTTTGCTCAATTTCAAGTGTTTTAAGAAAAGTGCTTCTCATTGTGGACTCGAGTCTTTGTTGACCAGCTCTGAACTATTCAGGTATGATGATGTGATTCATTCCAGAGACAGGCTTCCCTGTTTTGCATCTAAACTGATGGAACTAATTGGTTTACTCCAGAGGATGATAATGAAGTTACTTGCAAAAATCAATTTTTCTTAATTGCATACTTTGATAGGGACAAAGTGGAGGGCAATAACCTTTGGAAGGGGTGAAGATAAAGAAATTGATGTCTCCGAGGAAAAGTCTCACCTATGCCATTATCTTGTCTTAAGAGTTTGTAGTAGGCACACTATCTTAAGCAACTTTGCACTTTTCTATAGCCTATATATAATTCATGGTGATGCTCTAACTGCTATGAAATAGCAGTAGATAGGGAATACCCATCTCCTATCTTAACGAGGTGATAACCAATATTGGATGGACCATTTTGCTTTCTTAGAGACTATTTCTCCTCTCCAAAATTGGGGAATCCAGTGAAATAATTTGGATATTTCTGACTATCAATCTGAGAATAACTTCTAATTTATTAATACTCTCTTAGAGTCTGAGTATGTGGTATATGTTTGTAAATACAGTGTTCAAGATGCCATGGCAGAAGGATTGTCTTGAGTCCCAGGCCAGCCTAGAACACATTGTAAGAAGTATGAAACCAAATGTATAAACACTTTCCTTGGTTGTTTAGAATTTGAATATTTAATGCACATATTCTCATGTTTGCTGTGTATCATATAGATGTTATCTATATTCAGTGATAAGAGAATTGCCAAGAACGAGCAGAAAAAGTGTAGTATAATTGAGCCCCGATTTCTCAAATGTTCATGGTACGGGATCAAGTAAGGGTTCTTAGAGCTGCAGTATTTTATTCATGTTTTAGAAAATGGCCAGTCTCCTTCCTGTCTTCTGAAAAGAATGTTACACTGGACAAGGGAAGTACTGGACTGACTTAGAATTCTGTCACCAATTAACTCTGCAACTTTGGGCAAGGCATACGACTCTCCTTTTTTAGGGGTTTCATTCTTTTGGGCTATACAATAAGACAGATGTTCTAGGTAATCTTGAAGTTTCCTTTTAGTGCCCAAATACTCAATTTCAGCCCTAGTCAGAACCATTTGATTGATTCATGTTGGGAAAGAAGTTCAGTTTGTAAGCTTCCTGATAACCAGGCAAGGTGGATTACATAGAGCCTTTTGGTAGAAAAGGTTTCTTTTACCATCACCATTTAATCACATACAATAACTCATATTTCATGAAAATGGTGACAGTCATATTATGAATAAGGTTTTAAGATCTCTAAAGCACTTTGATCTACCTGGAGACTATATATACATATGCACACGCATACACACGTGTTCTTATAAACAACATAAAATATCTCTCCCTTAGAAATATCAAATTTAGCCTAGAGAAGCATTCTGATGATATCAGTCATAGGATCTAGTGTACAATAGCTAAGATCACTACCACAGTACAATTTTTTCCTGTTTATTTTCATTCATCAAGGTTTTACAGTAAAGAAGACCTTGAAGATGTATGGATCAACACTAAGGATCAACCTCAAAATTATTTTATTGTTCTATTGTATGGTTTTATATTTGTCAATGGACCACATTATATATTTTATCATTGCTCAAGGATGCCTTGTCTGAGATTCACCATTGATTAAGCAATATAAAAATAGGCCTTGTTCAAAAGTTGTTGACTGACCTAAAATCCATAATTGTGAAAAATGAGTACCTGGAATACCAAGGAAATCTGATAAATCACTCCAGTAAGGAGTTGATGTATTTAAACTATGATCTGGAAGTCCTGGGTTTTCCAGGAAGCTCTTTTGGCGGCCCTTCCCTTTGCATTCTGGGATACTATGAGAAGTACCTGGCAGGGCCGCCTTACAGAAGGCTATCAGCACTTATTTGCTGAGCTTCCTTTTACATCCCTCTGATTAAATGCAACTGAATGATCCCACCCTCTGAAAACTGATGGAGAAAATACAGAAATTCTGGGGGTTTCAAATCTTGGGCTCTTGGTGCTTTGTACGAACATCAACCCTTTTCCGTAGGAACCAAGAAACAAAGCTTTGGGAAACAGCTGGTTGTAAAACTACTGAGAAGCAGATGAGACAAGAGGCAAAAATTAATTAGAAAAATTAAAATTTCACAAATTATCTGGCATTAACCACTGTGGGGGGCATTTGAATGTTCATATTGTAATTGTAGAGCTGCAGTGTGTCATCTACATGAGCTTGAATAAAGACATCAGTTTGCGAAATTAAAGTAATGTTCTTCAACAAGCAACTTACCCCAGCTTCATGATCATGCTCTGACAATTGAAAAAGTGATTGAAATGGGAAAAAAGCAAATGAAGTTGATCTCATGTTTGGTGCCGGTTGTTGAAGTTGCTAACTGACAACTTTGCTTACTATCACAGGTCAGGTTTCCTGTGGGTCCAAGATACCACTGAAAAAGTTTCCTTATTCACTTTAATCAAAAGATAAAAATGCTATTCATAATACACTCAGATAGTTGGGCATGTCTGTGGCCAAACCAACATTTAGGAAGGGGATTGTTTCTTCATCAAGTATTCAGGTTAAGTTATGTTTCTGTATAACCTCATTGTCTCCCGAGGTTGTAAGTCACATCTCCAAAAACATTTCTCTAATATGGCTTTAAAGTATCACACTGTGCAGAAAATAGGGCAGGGTAAAATACTGTTATTTGATGCAATTGATCTATTAAATCAATGTGACATAAAAGCATAAGGTAGTCTAATTTGAGCTGACCAGTTACACTAATAATTTCTAAATTATAAACAAGAGATTCATTAGTGATAGTGGTGGATGTATGGACATTCTTTTAAAAATGAACTCATCATTTATCTCTTGAAGACTTACTGAAGAGGAAGAACTTGGAGACAATTTTCTGATGCTTGAAGTGAGCTGATTGCTTCAACTGCTACTCAAAAGAGCAAAGTAGTACCATAGCTCAGTAGATCTTTTCTAAACCATGACATATTGTACTGTAACTTGTAAGGCATAAAATAATACAACTGCTCCCTAGATTGCCAGCAGATCACTCATCAACATTCAAGTAGCCAATGAGACAGCAGAACTAGTTAGCTTTTACCTATTTTTTCCTTTTTTATTTAAATTAGAAACAAGCTTGTTTTATATGTCAATCCCAGTTTCCTCCCCCTGCTCCCCACCAACCTCCTATCCTATCCCCATTCTGCTCCCCAGGGAGGGTGAGACCTTCCATGGGGGATCTTCAAAGTCTGTCACATCATTTGTTGCAGGGCTGAGAGAGTATCCCTCTGTGTGGAATGGGCTCCCAAAGTCCATTCATACACGAGGGATAAATACTGATCCACTATCAGAAGCCCCATAGATTAACCAGACCCCCAAACTGACATCCTCATTCAGGGGGTCTGGATCAGTCCTATGCTGGTTTTCCAGCTATCATTCTGGGATACATGAGCTTCCCCTTGTTCAATTCAGCTGTTGCTGTGGGTTTCACCAGCCTGTTCTTGACCCCTTCATCACTCTTCCCTCTCTGCAACTGGATTCCAGGAGTTAGGTTCAGTGTTTAGATGTGGGTGTCGGCCTCTGCTTCCACCAGTCACTGGATGGCATAAAAGGTAACTTTTACCTATTTTTTAAAAGGACCCAGGGAAATAACTGATTTTATTGATAGGGTTGTTTACATGATGGTAAATTAAATTTAAAATCCTATAGATTGATTTCTTCTCCAGATCTAAGTATTTCTTACATCCTTAAGAACAGTATGAAAGAATGATATGAAATAACTTGCTAGGCAGAGAAGGAAACAAACTGAGAAGAAGCCCCAGACAACTCTTCAGAGATTTCCCTTGCATTGTGAAAGTCAAACTTTCCTTGCAACTATGAGGGTAAAGGCTCAAAGAATTTTTTACATCAATAGGATTATGGGATGTCTCACTGAGAATAATAGCACTTTTATTGCCTTTATTTTCTTTAGCCCTTTTACATTTTGTGGGAAATTTTAACTTCTTGGTAAACGGTATTTTCATTGGAATAAAAAGTAAGATTCTCAGAAGCCTGTCATTTTTCTAAACTACTTTGAAGTTTGAGTTCTCTATATATATCAAGATTTAAGACCCTCTGAATAGCATGTACTAACAATAAATTTAAGATTTCAAAAATCAACCTACATTACTGGTACAAAAACTATACCCATTATTGACATCACACAGTCAGCTTTTGTGCAAGTTTCGTTTGTAACAAGTATTTATTATACTTATCAAGTGACAGGAAAAGGTCCCAACACTGACACTTTAAAAACACTGGCAGGAACTGTAAGTAGAAAGCGTTGGACCAATCAGAATATATGCAAGCTGGTCCTTAGAGGTGGGCCAATCAGATCATGTATAAGATAGCCCTGAGAGGTCAAGGCATTTGCAGAAATTGAAAAGCTGTTAGGAGAGTGAGTCTATTCAGCTTCTTGTTTTCAGAGGAATCCAATATTTTAATGGGAAACCTGAGGAAAGTCGCTATGGTAGGCAGGGTGCTGGGAGATCCTATGCTGTGTATAACTGCCTCTCTTTTTTTCTCCTCTCTTTTTTATTTAAATTAGAAACAAACATGTTTTACATGCCAATTCCAGTTCCCTCTCTGTCCCCTCCTCCCCTGCCCCCCAAGGACTCTCTATCCCATCCCTTTTTTGTTCCCCAGGGAGGGTGAGGCCTTCCATGGGGTATCTTCAAAGCCTGTCACATCATTTGGTGCAGGGTCTAGATCCTCCCCCATGTGTCTAGGCTGAGACAGTATCCCTCTATGTGGAGTGGGCTACAAATGTCCATTTGTGTACTAGGGATAAATGCTGATCCACTACCAGAGGCCCCATAGATTGATCAGTCCTCCTCACTGACACCCACATTCAGGGTGTCTGGAATAGTCCTATGCTGGTTTCCCAGTATCAGTCTGGGGTCCATGAGCTCCCCCTTGTTCAGGTCAGCTGTTTCTGTGGGTTTCTCCAGTCTGGTCATGACCTTTTTGCTCATCACTCCTCCTTCTCTGCAACTGGATTCCAGGAGTTCAGCTCAGTGTTTAGCTGTGGGTGTCTGCTTCTGCTTCCATCAGCCACTGTATGAAGGCTCTAAGATGGCATATAAGGCAATCATCAATCTCACTATAAGGGAAGGGCATTTAAGGTAGCCTCTCCACTATTGTCTAGATTCTTAATAACTGCATCTCTTTAATTGCGGATAGGAACAGTAAGTATGATAATGTGAAACTATGGTAAAATGAATTGCAATTTGCAAGTCTCTAATTGCCTCACACTGATGTAATGAAGAGGGAAGTAAATGTGAATGAATCTACCAGAGTCGGGGGGAGTGGGGAGCAAAAGAGGAAGACTTATTTGAAACAATAGGAAAATTCTCTTGATAGCCTTGTTGCCTGGAAAAAACAAACTGCTGTGTGATGAGTGTCTGTGGTGAAGGCCACAGGCCAAGGACTTGAAGGTAGTCTTTGGAAGCTGAACATGCTTCCAAGGGTTTGCTTATAACACTACATGACTCAGATTCTATTATCAACTAGTGAGTTAAAAGGCTTTGCATCCCTTGCTGGAACTTTAGGTAAGACCTGAGTGCTGTGGAACAATGTTTGTGTACTGTAAATATGTATTACTCTCATTGGTTAATAAAGAGCTGACTGGGCTATAGTTGGGTAGGAAAAAATTTGGCGGACACTGGGAAGAAGGGTGGATTCAGAGGAGTTAGGAGCCAGATGCAGCAAGTATAGGAATAGAAATGGGTTAGTGTAAACTGTATGAGCTGGCTAGAAACAAGCCTAAGCTATGGGCTGAGCATTTTTAATTAATAATAAGTCTCTGTGTGGTTGTTTAGGAACTGGCTGGTGGGACAGGATAGTCTGCCTACACCTGGAACAGACTAACTTGGGTTCAAACCCCAGAGCACGGCAATGGTTAGACAGTAAATTTTCTTGTTGCCAGTGACTTAGCTCTTGTCATGCAGTTCTGCGGCACTACTATACAAACATATGAGAGATTATTGTTTGTATGTGGTGAGCTGCTGTAAAGTCAAAGACAACACCATAGTTTAGGGCATCTCAATTGATGAAGTGAGTTTGTATTCTACAACTAGTGCTAAAAAAAGGTGGGTGTGGAGCATGCCTCTAATCTGAGCACAGGGAAGTGCAGATGGAGTATCCTTGTGGCTGTCTGCCAAACAGCTTCTTTGGTGAACTCCAGGCAAGGGTTTTGCATGTCATGTGCACACCATATAAAATCAGTAAAGGTAAAATGGTGATCTGGCACAGGGTAAATTTTAGGGGACCCACCGGGGTGATCCCAACTAAGAATCTAGGCAGTGGTAGAGATGCTGCCTTTGATGCCCTTCCCCTATAAGGAAATTGATGACTACCTTAGTTGCCACTCCCAGAGCCTTCATCCAGTAGCTAATGGAAGCAGAAGCAGATTCCCACAGCTAAACACTGAGCCATAATCCTGGAATCCAGTTGTGAAGGAGGAGGAGGATGGATGAGCAAAGGAGGCAAGACTGTGCTGGAGAAATCCACATAAACAGGTGACCTGACCTAGTGAGAGCACAGAGAACCCAGTCATAAAGCTAGAGAACCACCATTGGATCAAACCAAGACCTCTGAATGTGGGTGCCAGCTGGGTAGTCTGGGCAGTCTATAGGATCTCTAACAGTGGAGTCAGTTTTTATGCCTAGTGCACAAGTGGATTTTGGGAGCCCATTCCCTATGGAGGGATACTAAATGATATGATGGACTTTGATGATTCCCCGTGGAGGGCCTCACTATCCATGGGGAGTGCATGGTGGGGTAGGTTGGGGGTTGGTGGGGAGTGTAGCAGGGTGAGGGAATGGCGGGATTGATATGTAAATTAGAGTGCTTCTAAAATAAAATTATATTTAAAAAGATCAACAGCTGATAGGTTGTATGTGAAGCTTACAGGGGAAATATTAGACTACAGTTTTCTTTTTCTGGTACACATAAATGCACATACATGTGTGCACATACACTCACAAATACAAGCCATGTGTAACACTGGACTATAGTGCTTCATCTGTTAGTGATCCAGAAGGCAACAGTTTCTGTCTTTCCTCCAAGCTTTCCTTCCTCTCATCCAATATTTATGTATATGAAATAATATAAGCATTTCTCAATATGTACCATGATTTTGTTAATCTATGTTGTAAAGTTTATCTGTAGTTCTTTACCTACATTTACATCCTTATCTTTATCATAGGCTGAGATGGGTGGATAGCATGTACCTTTCTTTCTAGTGAATTACAGTGATCTCCAGAAGAGAAAGACTTGTACAGAACATCTCTGTGAATCAAAACTTGTACTGGATTGTATGTGACCAACTGTTATGTATACCTTATCACTCATAGACCTTTTCCTAATAATAAAATTAATCATGTTCATAAAACCACTAATAATGCATTAAAATTTAATGAGTAACCAAAGGATCAACTGTGTGTTATCAAGTTTTTACAATTAGCATTGAAAAGATTCTTTGACTCTTTTCATTCTGATGATGTAAAAGCTACAAACTTTATTATTATTTTCAAAGTTGTCTTTGTTGAAAGGACACTTTAACACCTGGGGATTGATATTCCACAGTGCCAATTTGTAATAATTTCTTGACAAAAAATGACTTGGTATTTGATAGCTATGCCTTGGATATCTGTGTAAATAGCAGCACATTATATTTTTAAAGTTAGTAGTCAAGATTTAACTTGTAAAGTATTTTATGCAAAACTGTGTTTTTGCAACATTTAGATTTACTTTAAAGTACAAAACCTAAATCAGGTTGATTTAACATGCTGGTATAAAACTTTTCAGTGAATGTTATATAGCCATTTAAATATATTAAACAGTAAGTCCTATGTAGTGATTCTTAGTATAGTTAAGTTAAGGGAGAAGACTTATGAGAATTGTGTCTATGGGATGATTTAAATGCCATAAGATACAAATGAAATTCAAAAAAATCCTTGAAGGAAATATTTGCATGACAGGGTTATTGTGATTTATTTTACTTTTCATTTGTTCTCCATTTTTTGGTATTCTAAGATATATACATATATATATGTATATATATGTGTGTGTGTGTGTCTGTCTGTCTGTCTGTATAGCTTTAAGAGTAATTTTTAGAAAACAAAACACTTTGCTCAAAACTTTTCCCAAAGTTCCCAAAGAACTTTTGCTTTCTAAGAATAAATCCAGGGTAATGTTATACTAGACCTAAGAGAAGTTGTTGGATGGTTGAAATGCAGTAAAATACAACTATACATTTTAGTTGTGTTTAGACCCGCTACACAGATATCAGACCAATAGTCCACAGGCCATGTACAATCGTAACTATGTTTTGTACTGTCTTAGGAAAAATTGAAACAAACATTTAGAAAAAGAAAATTTCACACAAACCCCACTTTGCCCTCTTGTTTATTGGTTTGAGATCTGCCTTATAAAGCTAGTGTTCTTAGATGGCTGGGGTGGAGGACTC
The DNA here is from genome assembly GCF_017639785.1 of Mesocricetus auratus. NCBI lineage: Eukaryota > Metazoa > Chordata > Mammalia > Rodentia > Cricetidae > Mesocricetus > Mesocricetus auratus. The sequence goes on from NW_024429201.1 coordinate 34,391,160, forward strand.
ACGTGGATCTGCAGTACACCTTCCAGTTCAGCACAGCCCCCTTGCTCCCTAAGCTGGCCTGATGCTCACTGCTGATTGCTGTTTATGCTGCCCTACTACGTTTGCACTAAGACAACCTCTTCTTTCTGTTACTTTTTTTTCCATCGATGGTAGAAAACAAAGGATTGAGCCCAAAGAGTTCTTTGATTCTCAATCCCAGTGTGTTTTCTTCTTCCTTTTGACATCTTAAGTGAGAAAAAATATTTAGACATCCCTCTTTTAGCCTGGGCTAGATGGTTAGCAAACACTAATTTCCTTCAAAGATACCGTTTTCTGTAGTAAAGCATTGAGAATGGAAAAAAATGTGTTTAGAGCATTCCCAGAGATTTTCAGTGGACCATAATAGCATATTGAAATCAAGCAGCAATACAAAGAGAGCTGATGTGATAGTTATATAGTTAAGTCCAATTTCCTCCTTCTGCCTCGGCTGAAATCAATGGAATATCTCTCTAGAGCAGAAGGGAGAAAACCTTCTTCTCCCACAGTGCTGGGATGTAGCTGCCTTCATGTGCCTGGCCTCTGGGTGAGGTTAATTGTTTTGGAAAAGCCACAGTTTCTGAACATCTCAATGCTTCCTTGCTAAATCACATTCAAGACACTAATTTCATTTCTTTCCTGGCTGTGTATAGGTGAATTAGCAAAACGCCACTCCTGTATTGTTTTCCAGTCTTCAAGTGAAGCCTAATTAAAGAAATATATAGTTTTTATTGAGCTGCAAGAAAAAGGGACATGGGGCACAATTAAGTTTGCATCAATAATTAATGACATAAAATTATTAATGTAGCAAATATTATACATTAATAAGAAATATATTTTGTCACCAACTGCTGCATAAAATCTTCCATAATATATAATCCAAATGGAAAAATGGAAAAGGAAAATAAAAAACATTGTATTACTGCTTGAGTTTATTGGTGTTAGAAATAAGATGTTTTCACATTTCATTGCTAAACTTTCTAAGGGGGAATTGTTCTGAATCAGTTTTTGAAAGGCGAGTGATACAAGTATATTAACGATAATTTTTTTCTGTAACATGATTTTTATTAGAGGGCTATAATACTTATTAATCTGTCTAATAGTTTTCTCAGATAGATGACAATAAATTTTAGGAAAAGACAGATAGAGGGCTTTTTTATGCCAGTTTTCCATTTTCTCTGGCAGAGCTGGGATTGGTCTGTTCTTGCTTTTTGGTGAGAGGGATTTGACATCAAAACTAGCTCTGTGTTTCATGGATCCTTACTCAGAAAATTTTATTAGTCACTAAAATTCCTTTGGGAAATTTAAAAAAAATGAAGATGTGTCTCCCTGGCCCTCAATCTCCACTACATTTTTTCTTAACAATTATAACTCTGACTGTATACATCGTAGGCACCAATAACTAAGGAATAAATAAGGATGAGGTTGTTAGAGCAGTGGCACCAGTGTTTGCCTTGGGTGGGATGTCAAAAGAAATTCTGAGCCAGGGTTCCATAGTCAAACAGAGAAGAGCCCTCCATAAACCAGGAATGCCAGGAACATCTAAGAAAGGGCACACAGTCTTAATCGTTCTATGCTTGGTTTTAGAAATCCAGTTATGGATTCTGGTGTCTCACTGGTGTTTCCTTCTGCTGTGCTCCAGGAACACTTCTATAGTGTGTGTTCACATGTGAACTTATGAACCCACGATTTAAATAAAATTCGAATCCTACAGCTCTCAACACGAAGACACCTTAGAAATCAGCTCCATTTATTGCTTATTTTCCAAGTGTGTCCTTACATCAAACCCTCAGCTAATTACTGAGAAGCTATTAGGGAATCACAACAAAAAGATAGGCTTTTAAATACTTTTTCTTGAGGGGCCTAAAACTTCAGTCATATGAAATATAAAGCAATTATAGAGGTAATATGTGTTATTGATAGCAAGATTTTATATTCTAAAAGGTTAGTAGAGTAGAAAAAGGAGAAAGAATAAGACCATGAAAACAAGGTAGAATTGAGTTTGGATAAATAAATAGCTCCCAGGAATGAAACACAGATTTACAGGTGTTTTGCTTACCTACATGTGCCTGATTCATGTCTTAATCTAGTATTGGGCCTTCCAAATAACCAGTCCCCATGTAGCTTGGAGCAAGTTTAGAGCATCCTGAACATACATTAATGTCTGCAATCAAGTGAATCACAAGCACAAAGGTAAAGACATCCTTTGTGGGCAGTGCAAGGGAAATCTCGTGCAAGACAGTGATGCTAACCTCAGATACCTTCCTCCATCAGCTTTGGATAGTTTAATATGTGAGTGGAGGTGTGAGATTTAAAATCTTTTGAAGCTCATAGGGCAGTATTTAACCTCAAGAGGGTGTGATTTCTATTGTGTAACTTGAAAAAAGTGGTCACATACACAAGCATATATGTATCACTTGCAGTCTGAAACTGCTTGACAATAGTAAAGTAGGATTTATAACCCCTGATACAGGTATCGTTTGCTTAATTACCTAGGGTAAATTACATGTGAGGCTATTGTTAGTTTGTTTCTTCTCTTTCCTATTGTTTATACAGGTCACTTTATGAAAGACAGGGGACCATCTAGAGACAACCACTCTTTACAGCTCCTGAAAGATTCTGTCCTCTTGCTCTCTTTCCTAACTGCCCACAAATTGTACCTGCAAGACTTTCCTAATAATTAATCTTCCCTCCACTTGAAGAGCAATGCCCTCGAGGTTAACATTCAAATAACTCGAGGGAATAGCAATGCCTATTCTCTGTCCTCAGTCTCAGACTGAATTGAAACTATAGGGGTAATTTCTTCAAGGATTTTTGGTGACTCTACTATGCACAGAGAGTTGAGAGCCATTGATTTAGAGTCTTCATATTTAGAAATGTGGATGTAATGGGGTTTAGTCATGATATAAATATCATAATGGAAAAGGTTATCAAGTTGAGCCAGTATGAACCTTTTAAATGATACTGAAAAATGTCCCAATAGGCTACCAACTCTACATTAAAAAGCAGAAGGCTTTCAGATGTTTGCTTAAAGACTTAAAAAACAAAGAACCTGAGACCTTTTTCTGATTGCGGATATTTTCTGTTGAGTTTATTATATTTGATATACTATAATATAGCACTGGGAAAGACTCTTATTGGCTGTCCAATCCAAAGAGTCTGTTTCTATCACTTCATGTTATTTCATGTATTTTCAAAATACACTCTCTAAAATCTTCTTGCTTATTATTTATTATATTTTTCATACTAGGAATTGATTCAGTAAGAATGGAACCTCTTTGCCATCCTGTTCACTTGTATTCTTGCAATCTAGAGTAGTGATTTGAGTACAGTAGTTGAATACATGAATGAATCACTATGGGCTTAGCATTCTACAGATATCAATTCCATCATATACTCTATGTCTAGATGACAGAGGAATGGGGGCACTTTTAATAGGATAGAAGGTAGTTCAGAGCAGCAGCTACATTTGTGACAGAAAATCAATTTATACCTTGGATGACATTTTCAAAAGAAGTGTATCTGGTAGCATGGAACCTTCTATTTGACAGGACCTATGTCAAAATACTAGGATGCTTGGATGAGTGGCCCACTTTCTGTAGAGAGTTTGTGCCATTCAAAGTTGCCCTGAACTGTACATGTAATTTAGTTCTTGTTTAAATAGATTCTCTGCCTACATAAATAAGAGAGAAGCAATGGCCTTGTGAATATATTTTTGTTCAACAAAGAATTTGCATGTGCACACAATTCACATGTGGGAAAAATATTGTGGATGCAGATTCTCCAAGTTGGCTCTTATTCATAATAATATTTTGTGGTGCTTGGGTGGAGGACGCCTGTCTGGTGTGTCCCCACATATTCAAAATACAACCAATACACAATAAGATGAAGACGATATTTTCAAAAAATAGACCATTAGTCACAATGTTTGAAAGATAGGTTATATGAATGAATTTGCTACCATTGTACATGGAATGCCTCTCCTCATGCTGTTTGCTATCTGGGAAAATCATTGTCAAAGCAGTTTAGCTAATTCATTTCCATGTTTGGAATTAAGCACTTTAAACAGTTATCTCCTTCCCGTTGTCTGTCTGAGACAACCCTTACACTGTCAGTAAGGGGCTGGCTGCTGTCAAAATTGAGATAGGGCCATCAGCCTCCTGCTGTTAACTGTGAAGATAAAGACAGGGAAACCAGACCCTGCCTAGACCCAGAGGGAAGAGCCACGGTTGGTTTTACTTGTGGATGGAGCTAATAACTATTTGTGTCAATTTAATAATTGTATATGCACGTTTTCTTCTCCTCCTTCAACTTGCCATCTGAACATAACATCCACAAACATCACATACAATTTGTTTCATGTGGAGGCAAAACTATCCTTTATAATGGGAGGAGATAAAATACTCCATATAGTTAAATTTTTATTAATGTTTTCATAGATTTGAAAACAATTGATAACAGATTATTTACTGAGTTAGAAAATTAAAAGAGCAAATATATTTTGAGTTTTGAATATGTGTCTGTTTCTGTGTTATAGTAAATGTACTCCAACTTCATATTCAATTTTCAACTTAGATAACAGTTTCATGAAAGATCTTAGTTACCTGAAAGTAGGTGGTAGTAGAAAATCTGAAATGGAAGTCTAGTTTTTGTTTTTGTTCTTCCCCGCCCCCCCAGACAATTTGTCAACTTTAGAATTTTCTGTAGGGTTGGCTTTTTTTTAATTAACACAAGCCTTAAGTATCTAGATTTTTATCATTGAATCCCTACTGAGTATGCAGCACAAATATATTAATTAACTTAAGTAGAAGAATCGGTACAAAATAAGTTAAAGTAATATTAACATACCAATATTAAGTTATTGACTACTGCAGTTATATGTTGCAGTGTAAGGTGGCTCCTTTTGACCTAGCCCAGACCTTATGTCAATTGATTAAATGCTCTGAGACAAAGAAATGGAGAAAGACAACGTCGTTATAATGCTCCAGGCAGGGAATATTTTTATTTTGCTATTAGGAGCACATGCACATGTCAATGACCAATCCCATTTGAGAAAAAGACAGTCTGGGAGATATGAATGATTAGGGAAAGCCTCCCAGGTGAAGCTTAGGTGTCAAGTACCCACCTCTGTTATTTTTAGCTGACATTAGGAGTTACAGGGACAGCTTTGTCAGGCTTTTTTTTGTTGGTTCAGAGCATCTCCTTGTAGAGGTCTGGGGCTGGTACAACCATGCTGGGGTGGCAACTTTGGTAGACTTTGCTGGAAGCGTCTTCTGCTTGTACCTCTGCACTTTATGGCATCAAACAAAACAAAAGTGCAGAGAAGTGCTCCATTCTCCCATGTTCTTGGCCACTCTGGGCATGTTAAGGATGCTTTTGCAGTGGTGGGACTGACTTCTGGTACAGCTGTCAGAGACTCAGTTTCTCTGTCATGATGGGGACAATCTGATGGGAAAGGGAACATGCCCTTCTTTTTTAAAAATCAGAAAACCATCTGCCTATAGAAAACAATGCAATTCATCTTCATAACATTCAGGTAAGAGATAAGGAATCTTGGGTGAAAGAGAAATACAGTTGATATTTGAGAACAGTCGGTGATAGAATCAGCTTGGCCACTTGCCTATAATCTGACCATCTGAAGAAAGGATGGTTGTGGGGAAGGCAGAAATAAATGCCTAAGCACTTGAAAAATGTTCTGCTTAGTGAACCCAAGGACACACAGTCTCACATTTCATGAATGTCAGTTAAGGCAGCTGTTATTTCCAGGGCTGAATGGCTTTACAATGAATCTCTCTTCATGGAATGAGCAACTCTTTGGGGTGTCCCCACAGATCATGATTCATGTCATAGTTCAAGTATCTGCTTTGGGTTAAACAACCATATGTCTCTGAACTTTTCATCTGAGTTTTTATTCTAACTCTATTTACTTATTTATCTATATTTTGCTCCATAATAGTCATATTAAAATGTTGAAAACCTAAAATGAGCATAATGCTTAAAAGTATGAAGTTGGCCATGAGAAAGAAACTGAACAATTCTTGACTTGTGCAATTATTCTCTATGATTTAAAGTAAAATGAGATTTTTCCATCATTTTCTACAAGCAAATGTATTCCTGGATCACACTTATCTCTAGGATGATTTCTGTTATGCTTCCATTGGCCGTTTTGGAAAGTGGAACAGCATCCATTGCTGCAAACATACGCTGGACTCTGCTGGTAACACAGAGGCCTTTTCTGTCTCAGAACTCACAGTCAATCTGGATATGAATGGCAATCATACAGTTACAACCTAGGTGCATGTAGATTCGAAGAAGGGAGATGAATCTCATCATTAAAGCCATGCAGGAAGGACGGAAGAGGTCAAGTAATGTGGGATGTCCTTCTTATGCTGTATGTGTTGCTTTTATTGGTTGCTAAATAAAGCTCATTTGGCCCATGGCCAGGCAAAATAGAGCCAGGCAGAAAATCTAGACAAAGATATGGAGAGAAAGAAGATGGGGTCAGAGAGACAACATGTAGCTGCCAGGGGAGCAAGATGTGAGGTAATAAGCCATGAGCCTCACGGTAAAATATAAACTAATAGAATAGACTTTGAGTGCCCATGCCACAATATGGAGGCTCTCTCAGGTGGAACTCTTGGGGGAGGGCCTAGCCCTGCCCTGGATGAAATGGCAAACTCTGGAGATCCACCATGGAGTGCCTCACCCTCCCTGGGGATCTGAGTGGAGATTGGGTGGGGACTGGGGGACCTGGTGGAGAGGGTGAAGGAGGAGGGGAGGAAGAGGGAGCTGGGATTGACACGTGAAACAAGACTGTTTCTTTTTTTTCTTAGTTTTTTAAAATTTAAATTTATATATATATATTATTTTTAAATTTAAATTAGAGACAAGGTTGCTTCACATGTCAATTCCAGGTCCCTCTCTGTTTCCCTCCCCTCCTCCCATGCCCTCCCACCAACCCCCCCAATATCCTTTCATTTCCCCAGGGAGGGTGAGGCCCTCCATGGGGGTATCCATAGCCTGCCATTTCATCCAGGGCAGGGCATAGACCCTCTCCCAAGAGTTCAGGGTGAGAGCACATCTCTCATTGTTGGATGGGAGTCCAAAGTCCATTTGTATACTCGGGATGAATACTGATCTACTACCCAAGGTTTAATAGATTACCTAGACCTCCTCACTGACACCCCCATTCAGGGTTTCTTGATCAGTCCCATGCTGGATTCCCAGGCATCAGTCTGGGATTCAAGAGCTAACCCTTGTCAGGTCAGCTGTTTCTGAGGGTTAAACCAGCCCAGTCTTAATGCTGAAACAAGATTGTTTCTAACCTAAATAAAAAATAGTACTTATTAAAAAAAGAATACTAAAGATGAAAAAAAGTAATTGGTTAAATTAGTTGTGAGAGCTAGTCAATAATATGCCTGAGCCATTGACCAGACAATTGTAACTATTATTAAGGCCCTGACTGTACATTCTGGGACTGGCCAGCCAGAGACATATCTCCATTTACAATCAAGTACACCTTCTTGGAGCAGGTACCTTGGGATTTGAAGGCCTCCCAAACTCTTTATGGAAAGCAATGGATGAATGAGCTATCACGCAGTGATGGTCACAGATGCCCAGTCCTCAGTGCTGCCCTGTCCAAGGTGTGTTCCAGTTTCCCTCAGCTTTAAAACAGAGACAACACCAGGACACCAACTGCTAACACACAGTTGACATTTTTCCATTTAAAAGATTTCTTTGGGACATTTGCTTCTTTATCTCACAATTTAGAGATGTATTTACCCTGCCCATTCAGAGCTGATTATGCAGCTGCTGGTTCTTTAGGGGTAAGTCAGTCTCATCTCAACAAATATTTAGGGTGGTTAATAAACAATGTTTCTATTGTTTTTATTTTCATTTGTAGTAGGAATGAAGAGTCCTAGGAAATCTTTGAAAATTATGTTTGTCTAGAGACAACAATTTAGAGCAAATTATTTGGCAAGTACTTTGAAGCAAATGGACATAGATATTAGTATTTATTGTACTTAGAAGTTTTGTTTTGACTGTAAAATATAAAGCATCACTAGTCAGTAAATCAAAGCTTGGAAAGCTGGCAATTGTGAATACAGTTGGCTGCAATATTAAGAGAACAGGGATTAGAGTGTAAGTGAGATTCCTTTTATGATAAATTATCTAGCTCCTGGCTACCGTATATGAGCTCTATTAACTGCCTATAAATTGTTCATCATAAAATCTAGTTCATTCGTGTTAATTAGGCCAAGGCTTTGAGAAATACTTTTTTCTCTTCTCTGTGAAAGCCTAGGTTGACAGGAGAATAGCTGTTTGAAAATATCAAGGAAAAAAGGGTTCCTCTGCTAGCCGTGATGTTGATTCCTTAAAAACCAATGATTTACAAACTCCAAAATTAAAAATTGCCTTTACTTTTTAACTAGCAAATCACTTAACTGTAGTCATAGAATGTTCAAGAGAGTCAAAATATATGTTTACCCTGTAAATTCTTCTAACAATAACTTGCTATAAGGAAAAGGTATGTATATAAAAGAAGTATATATGCCCATTATAATGAGGAAAAATATACAAATTTGAGAAAGACAAATGGATATATCACCGTCTGCCAGCATGGGCCTTTATGTCATTTTATTATGTATTTTGCCTGTGAAACTGAACTTTTGTGCAAAATTATACTGGAAGAAGTCTTGTATTTGTTTGCTGATCACCTTTATTTTTTCATCCTCTATTTTGCCTTTTGTGGTGCACACGTGAGTGATCAATGGGCAGGCAGTGAATGTTATGTTTATATTATCTCATACTTTGCGTTGCTAACAGGCTCCCTTGATACCATTTAAGGTGCATCCCTAATCAGCCCCCACACTTCACACTCCCCTTACAACTTCTGCATTTTATGAAGAGTAGACTCGCTGTGCCCCAGTTCTGGACGCCAAAGTGGTTGTGACTTAGGAAGTCCCAGTAGTCAGAGTCACAGGCTGAGTCAAGCTGTGTGATTGCTCCCCTGAGATGCAGTTAGCAAGCCTCCTTGACAGAGGCCAGAGGCAAGGAACAGTCAAAGACTAGGAAATTGTGTGTTTGCACACTTCCCCATGCCTAACACCCATTACGGTGCAATTAAGAATGTCCAAAAACTCCATTGTATTCATGAACCCCAAATAATAGCACAAGTTGGGGGAGGAATTCAGTTCTAAGCAAAGAGAAGTTGTATGTGTTTAAAATAATGAGATTTTATTTTATGTTACTGCATATTTTCCATTGTAAGTGCTAATATTAGCAAACAGTTAAAGAAATTGTGAAACAATTAGGCAAATTGTGCTTAATTTCCAAGATCATTTGGGCACATTAACTTGAATCCCTATTTCTAGTTCTTATCTTGACTCTAGACTGTTCTCCAGTTCAGCCCCTGGGTGATCTTGCCACCTCTAGGATCCTGCAGGACAGGTAAGAGTGCACACACATTCATTTAAAAATCAAATCTTTAGGAAGACAATGCTGTTTGTTACACTGCACAATAGCATGAGCACCACAGGAGGCTGACTTGGGTGGCCTGTGGTTCAAGCAGGTAAGTTTCAAACCAGGCTACACTAATGCCCTGGAGGCCTTGACAATGAACGCCTTGGGGGGATAAACTGCAGGAGCTTTTAAGAACTAGTCTTTTCTGGCCTTAAAGAGATTTCCTAAATTCGGCTTAGCTCAGTATTGCTTCACTTATTCTTCACTTTGGAAAGACTAAAATGAGAAGCTATTAAAACATGATATTTCTCTAAAAAAATAAATTAAATATTTTTTTCCCTAAAAACAAACATTGCCGTCCTTTCCTATCATCGCTATCATCATTGATGTTATTAAAACCAAACCTGGAATTAGTTCTCATGGTTAGTGGCCCCAGTTTTCACCAGATAATTACATTTTTTTTAAACTAGGCTTCCTGTTAAGAGTTAAGTGGGAAAAAAAGGAAATGAACAAATGTGAGATTTGGGAAAGAAATAGTCTCTTTGCATGGAATCTCTTCCAGCTTCAGTGAGGGATACACAGCAGTGGTTTAGGCATGTGAAGAAAAGCCTAGAACTCAGGAGCAGAGGGCTTTTGGAGGTGAGCTTTGCTCACCGTTTCATCCCCAAATAGGCCACAGTACTTAAGCTTTTATGCATGCAGGTATGTATGTATGTGTGTATGTATGTATGCATGCATACATTTGAGATGGGATCTCACTGTGTAGCCATGGTTGGCCTTGAACTCACAAAGACCTGCTGGTCTCTGCTGGTAAAAAGGTGGTTTGCTGTTGTCTGGCTTAAGCTCAGTTCTCTTTGACAAGCCACATGGTGTCATGGAAAAGCAAGGACAGGAAATCGAAGGCTTAGGCTGACCACCCAGCCTCCAGGTGTAGCAATGCACAGTTCAGGGGAGGAGAGCTGGTGGTCAGTCACCAGGCTGTATTACCTGACTCTTAGGAAATGCGTGTGGAACTATGAACTCCTGGAATTCTATTTACAACAGGTGCCTGCTGGGAAAGGGAGAATTTAGTTTTTTTTTCAAATAGGTGTCCCTTCTTACACCAGCCACACTCCAGGGAAGGCTCCATGTACAGGAGCAGTTTTCCACACAATGAGAACTTCATTTTCTTTTTGCGTGCATTTTGTTTTATTTTTGACATTTTTTGTCTTATTAGGTTATGTTCTTGATCGCCTTGGGTTTGTTTTTGAAAGAAAAACAGAGTGGGATCATTCTGAAACATGAATCAAGTTTCTGATACCCAAGACTGCACTCAGCCTGATTAATCACTCAGTTGACTCAGGAGGAAGAGTTTTTACAATGGGCTGACTGACTGAATTAACAAGAATTTGGCTAAATGGAACAAATTTTGCTATAGTTAATTATTTGCTTTCTGATTTGTTGTCTTTAATTCTTTATAGACTGCTCCATTGTCCCTATTACTCAAGAAATGCTTCATTTGGATTTTAGCTGGAAGTGTACAGGTCACACTTTTTATCACTGGACATTAGTGGGCATGTTTTATTTTTGCTGTCAGTCCTAATGGGACTATAGCAATCCTATAGATTAATTTTTTTAAACCATAAGACAACTTGTTATTTTTTAAGTTTCCATGTGCACGCACGCACACACACACACACACACAGGTGTGTGTATATATATATGTGTGTGTGTGTGTGTGTGTGTGTGCACGTTTGCCTGTATTGGGCACATATGTGTGTGGGTGTGTGTTTGCATGTGTGAGCATGCATTTCGAGGGCTATGTGGTATGTTAGAACACATGTAGTAATAAAGGAGAAGGGAAGAAGGAAGGAGAAGGGGTAGAAAGAATAGAGGCAGTTGGGGGCAAGAGAATGCCAGAGCTCTATTCCAATTCATATGTTCACTTCTCATGACAAAGTAGCTGAATTAGCTTCTTAGTATCACCAGGAAATCTAGTTCCCAATGCTTAGTCAACTCCATTAGAGAAGGCTGACTTTAATTATGAAATGTGGTCATGTTTTCCTATTACATTTAATGTTTTAATGTAAAAACACCAAATTATTACAATAACAGTTGTGCATCAGAAAGAGTGTAAATGTACAGAGAGTAGAAAGATAGGACAAACAGTGACAGTTCCCATTAAGTGTGAGTTACAGAATGGAGCTGGGCATTGCTCAAGGCTCTGAAAGTTATTGGCCAGTAGGACAGAAATCCACACTCTAATTGAAAAAGAGAAAGCACCGACATTGGCACGAAGGGACATGGCTCCTTTCTCTCAATTCCAGATCAGATTTAAGTTTGAGAGTTTGGAGCTTACTCATCACAGGAGAAATACCATGAGTTATTTGCTTGCTCTGCTGTAACAGCCCTGGCAAGCCTGGAAGTTATGTTGAGATCGTCAAATCTATGGTCCAGGATCATCTTTGTGAATCATGAAACCATATGCCACTGGTTGTCTGAGTTGAAGAAGAAGGAAAAAAAGGACCCCTCCTCCCTTCAAAACAACCTCAACTCTAAACAAGCAATGCCCAAGATATGATCAGACAGTGCCAAGGGCCATTTGATCATCTTATACCTTTTCCATCTATGCAATAGAAAAAAAATCTTTGCTACTGCTCAAACCATGCAAAATACCAGAGCTCCTGTAGTGCTAACAAGGAATAAAGATCTTGCACCAGATGGTGCCTCTTGTCTCCATCTATCTCTAGCCCAAACAATCTGCCAGAGTTTTGAAGAAAAATGTGATGCGATCGTGTTGCAAAGTATACGGAGAAACAGTATGAAAAGTAATCTGGCTGAAGCAATGGGACCCAGAAGGAAGAGGCTTATTATCAGCCTTTGAGCCTGTGGATGAGGGCAACGCCACTCCATGTTTTCATCTATGAAACGAATGACATACCGAGGTAGCAGCGTCTTGCTGAGATTTCTCTTTGTGTCTCAGCAACATACTAACATCAGTAAATATGATAAAATGCTAGGAATGCATCTGGGTATTTTGTTGATACAGCACAAAGTATTTCAATGGTATGAGAAAGTGTCAGCAAAGAAGGAAAGTTCTCCAACATTATACCTACATTACCTTTTGATACTAATTGGTGATATTTATGATTAAAAACATGGGCACAGCTATAGCCCTTTTGCAGACCATCTTAAGTATTCTCTGAAACCTCTAGGATGAGGTGTGTATACGTGTATGTGCACATATGTGTGCATAGGTGTGTACATATATGCATTTGTGGTGTGCGTGTGTGTCTATATGGGATTTCTCCTTTTCTATTGGATTTTGCTACAATGTTGTCAAATATTTTGCAGTCATATACTTTGATCAAGATATCCATATTTTGCTATCAATTTTATCAATATCTATAGGATTTCGAAGTGCTTTAAGGCAAACAGTAATAGTAGAGAAAAGCAGTCTTTCTTAAAAACTCAGCCATTGAGAACCTAACAAATATGAGAGTGTCTCAATACAGATGATGTAAATAATAATCTTGGAAAATAACCTTGATTAGATAGGCAGCACTCCTTGGTGCTCCTAAGAATGTGGTTTGGAGACTGTGTTCAGAAAACTGGTAGAGAATGGGGAAGAGACAATACAAACAAGGAATTTGGAAATGTTCACAATAGCTGTGACAGACAAGTGATCCTTTACCCAGCACTTCATTGTGTTTAGTTTACAAAATATCAACCCAGAGCAGATGTGTGGAAAAAAAAAACCTTGTTCACTTTTGCTGAGAAATAGTTGAGACCTAAAGTCTACAATGTTATCATTTCATTAAAGGTGAACTAGAATAGAGACAATGAACCTTCTACTTCTGAGTTAACCATAATCAGGAGCTTTCGTTGTGGTTGTAAAGAGGAAAGGATACATCTTGGCAACATTGCAATGATGAAGGAAAGTGATGAAGTCATTCGTTGGATAGGCTGCTTGAGAAGAAGGCACATATTGCCCCACAACCACCCGGGCCTGGGTGATGGGATCAGACACAGAAACTTCTGCAGCAAGGAGGCTTCAAAAGCACAGGGCCAGAAAAAGAATTCTGGCTTTTTAGCTTTGCGTTAGCAATGGAAAAACATCTATTTACAAATTCACAGTGAACCATGAAAGACTGTGGGCCTCAACTGAAGAGTTCAATATTAGAAATTTAGAACAGATGGGAAGTTCTTCTCTATACTTTTACCGAGAACAGAAATTATCCTCTTCATATTTTTCAGTGCTTGAGACAACACTACTTGCAACTTTTTCTTTTTCTCTACTAGGCTGATGCTATGTGGGAATGGATTAAGAACAAAAGTCTGGGTGCTCTGTTCTTTGTGGTTCAGTCATGTGGTCACTTTTCAGAGCTTTGAGGAACTGCCCTGGCTAGGGTTTGCAGAAAATCAAACCAGTAAATTCCCTGTGATAATCAGGATACTCTAAGTGATATTAAATACAATTATTGTAAAATTTAAATTCCCCTTCTGCTACTAACATTAGAAAGTAATGGTTAACTCTCCAAATTATTTCTGTAATGTCTTCTTTTCCTCATTAACCTTTTAGTAGAGTTTTAATAATATTCTTACAGCTAGCTGTATTATTGTAGTTTATAATTACACTGTTGGTTAATTCTACATCAATCATTTTGTGGACATAGAATTTTTATGGACTATGATGATGTCCATTAAATATAGTTGTGTGGATTGTTGCTTTACATGTGTGTGCCTATGCATGAATACATGCACATTCACACACAAAGCATACAAACAAACCAAGAAAAACAACCCATATGAAACACACAACTGTTCCAGATGATCTCTTGGCTTCTTGGTATAGGTGGCAAAAGAAATGCTTTTAATCAGTTAATAATCCATACTTGTAGATTCAGGAGACACTGAGTCTTGCCCAAACATAGTAGGAATTGTTTACTTTAAAGGTATTTATCATAGATCTTTTTTGAAATCCATGTTGGAAAGAAGACCTTATCATTTAATCTTCTTTCATCAAGTACTTAACCCATTCCTGGTTGTGCAGTGAATAAGGCTCACTCTATTTATTATCTGACACAGAGAAGGGTAGAGAATAATGGTGTACTTCCCTGAACTACAGAAACCCGTTGCTTACTGAATATGAACTTGTAATTGAATAAATAAGTGTGGCCCAATGAAGACCTGATGAAATAAATACACATTTTAGCTCATTAATATGTACAAAAGCTTTAGATGAAGTTTTAATTTCCATTGCTTGGCCCCTTCCTTTCTTGACCATTCTTCCAAAGTTTCACTTTGCCTGTATATCTCTTATCATTGTATTCTACTCCATGCATGGGCACCCTTTGGTGGGCAGAGTATTTTCTTTCATGTAGCCAGCTACTTAGGCTGTCATGTGGTGTTCTGGGTGTTCTAGTGGGATTGCATCTCTATCAATCTACTGTCAGGGGTGGCAATACTGCAGACAGGGATGTTTGTTATTGAAGCAAACAAAGCATGTGGCGTTATAGATTTGTATGCAAAGTCTTCACAACAAAACTAAGTAGCTATTTGCTTTAAATATGTCAATTAACTGTTACTAATGTACAGTGCACTTCTGGGTTAAGGATGATTGATAGTTACATGCAGTGAAGTGTTCTTAAACTACAGTCAGGAAATGTAAATGTACAAAGAGGAAAGAGCCAGCAGCTGACAGCACTAGTTACAGGTTTCAAAACAACACTTTGAAATCATTCCTTTATTATTCTTCCATCCCTGTGCAGTCTGATAACCAACAATACACTAAAAAGTGTTGGAAGAGAGAAAATGTTTTAGTATGAAGGAAACACCATGGGCCTAATCTTATTTGCTTCACTCAGGCAGAACTCTTAGGAAGCACAGTGGGAATTTTGCTTGAGTGAAGACAATAGACTTGTCTCTTTTAAATGTCCATCACTGGATCTGTTGCAATTACAAAACTAATTAAAGGGAGAGATGGCTTTTCCCTTAGTTTCAATGGTCTGTCTCAGCAAACAGTTACTTTGTCATTTACTCAGACCCACACTGTCCAGCAGAGAGATATCCAGTCAAGTGTTAAGTACAAAAGGCTATATCCATATATATATATATTTGTGCACCCACATTTATATATAAGATGAATAAAATAAAAAGAGGCTATAAACATGAGAGAGGGAGGGTGTGGGAAGATAGCTGTAAAGGACTGGTTTGAAGAAAGGAAGGTGGAAAGTGAGGTAATTTTATTTCAATAAAATGTATTAATTTTTTATGGGAGCTAAACTTACAGAAAGCAGGAAATTACCATTTAATTTAATTGTGTACATAGAAATATTTATCATTTTAATATGAAAACAATATCAAAATATGAACAAGGTGCTTTGAGTTCATGTCTAATAATTCATGCTCACAGCACATGTCCATGCTGAAGCACTGAGCCTCAAGAGTTTGGTCACTCTCTGCGGCTAGTGTGGGACAGAAGTGATCCATACATCTCCATCTGAAGGTTGGTACAATGTCAGGCACAATACTTAAACATTGGACACTCAGAGAAAGCAGGATATACATCTTGAATCAACACAATGGCCCGATTGCCATTTGGTTTTGGCAATTCCTGTTAAAACCTGCCATTTTGTTGAGATTAGTTAAATCAGCCAGCTGACATGATTTAACAAAGTTACCGGCTGCTAAATGTAAAATTGTTTGTGCCAGAGACACTATGTAAACATTTGTTTAGTCAAATATCAAAAGGAAGAAGAAATCTTTCTAAAAATTCAAATTTAATATTGAAGTCTATGTGATAGGTGTCCTTTGAACATCCACTTGAACATTTTTATAATTAATTTCTTATTCCTCTCAATTAAAGTTGAGTGCATGGGTTTCAAAGACAGGCACCGAATCAGTGACTCAAATGAACTCCTTACAAAGGAAAAGTTAGACTTTTAAATTCCAGCTAACTGTTGGCACCAATTGTCAGCTGAAAATCATAATGGAAATATGAGTGAGCAGAAACTAGACACTGAACAAGGAAGAATTACTACATTTTTTTAAAGAATGAAGATAATCATTGTATTTCAGTATCTCTTATGAGTGACAGGTAAATTCACAATAAGAACGTTAAATATAGGTAAATAACAGCAACAACAAAATGTGGTTCTATGTTCATTCATATCTGGAGAAGACTTAGACACAAACTGACTTCTGCAACAAAACAAAGAAACAATGAGGTATTTTAAGTACATAGTGTGTTTGTAGACTTGATGACTCATGGACAACTGTGAAAATGCACACATAGCTTTCCCCCACCCTCTGGCTCTGCCTTGTCTCTACGGGCTTCATTTCCAGTCTTCTGGGCCATATAGTCTTCTAGTGGGGACATCCAGTGGGAAATCAAGATGTCTAGAAGAGAATAAGGAATTAGAAGAAAAGAAAAGCTCTGTTACCTGTTAATCTCTCAATGCACAGGTGCTTTTTTGCAATATCTCCAGCAGTAGTACCTCTAGCTAAGGCTCTTGTCCCACATACATGTCAAAATTTCAGACTCTTTTACATGACCCTGACTTCTGACCTTCCTAGTCCCTCAAGCCTTGGCAGGGCTACTGGGTTGCTACTGTTGCCTCTGGATCCTGTTCAGTACGTTCTGTTTCTGTGTAATAAGATCCTTGGGTTACATGTCCCCCAAATTTTAAATACTGAAGTGGAATATTTTCCCTTTTTGGTTTAGCTGTGACTGATACAAAGAGAAAGATTGATTTTGGAAACAAAATGGGCACAGTTCCTATTGAATTATTAAACAGATTGTTGCATGCACACAGAAATAGGCAGTGAGTGCTAAGAGCCAACAGGAATTTCTTAGGAGTTATCATGACCAATTCTCTTTTATTAAATTGGTAGTTGAAGAAATGTTGGCATTCATACATGAGTGAGGCCTTTGAAGTGATCACTCATGATGTCCTTATGGTTAATAGACATATGTGGGTTGGATGACACAGAGTTAATCAGGTTTATAGGCCGTAGGAAAATACCTAGAGGGATTAGACTAAATCTTTGAAACACTGGAGGCTGGAGCCAGGATCAATGTTTGAAGTTCAGGGAATCTGATTTTGGCTCAATAAATGGAAGTACCTTCTAAGAATTGGACATCTTGTGAAATGGAAACAACTCCCTGTGAGGAAGATGCTTTCTGAGGCCCTCGTTGTGTTCATGCACTCATTAGGAAGGAAGGATAGGACTTCTGGCAGTGGGGGAAAAATTGAAATAGAACATCCCCAATGTCACCCTCAATCCTAGAAGCCCATGAGTCCATGTGTGTAGCCATTCTTGTTCCATATCACATGGCATCACACCGAATTCTCCATACAAAGGAGTTCAGAATGAGTAAGGGCAGTAAAATAGATTACTGTCTTCATAGGGAAAATCAAGGTTCCTCTTGTATTTGGCAACAACTATCCCATTTACATGAGAAAGAAATATATTCTTGCATTTTGAGAGAAATTAGGAAAAGAATAAACAAGTACAAATTAATAGTAAAGAATAATAATTGATGGATATGTGTCTTAAACATAAGACAAGAAGACAAGAAATTTGAAGGCTCTACCAGATACAATAACCCTGTTAGAAGAGAAAGTGGGGAGGATTGGCACAGGACATGACTTATTGAACAGAACACATGCACTAAGATCAACAATAAGTAGATGGGACCTTATGAAACTGAAAAGTTTCTGTAAGACAAAGGATACTGTCAATAGAAAAAAAACAGCAGCCTACAGAATGAGAAAAAATTTTACCAACACCATGTCCAATAGAGGAGTAATATCCTAAACATAAAGAACTCAGTATCAACTAACTAGATCTCAAAAAACAAATAGTACAGTGAAAATTGCGTACAGATTTAAATAGAGAATTTTTAATAGAGGAAATTCAATGGTCAAGAAACACCTAAAGAAATGTTCAACATCTGTAACCATCAGGAAAATGTGAATCAAAATGCAAAATCTTGTATCTGTCAGAATGGTTAAGATAAAATCACAAGGGATAATTCATTCTGGCAAGGATGTGGAATAAGGGGAATACTCATCCATTGCTGGTGTGAGTGTGAACTTTTACAGCCTGTATAGAAATCAAGATGTTAGTTCTTCAGAAAGTTGCGAATTGATCTACCTCAGGATCCAGCTATACCACTCTTGGGCATATACCCCAAAGGATGCTGTATCCTATCACAAGGATACTTTCTCAGCCATGTTAATTGATACTTTATTCATAATATTCAGTAACTGGAAGTGACCTAGATGTTTCTCAACAGAAGAATAAATAAAGAAAATGTGGTATGTTTACACTATAGATTATTATTCAGCTGTTTAAAAAAATTGACATCATGTGGTTTTCAGGCAAATGCATGGAACTAGGAAAATCATCCTGCTCAAGGTAACCCAGACCCAGAAAGACAAATATGGTATGGATGCTTATATGTGGAAATTAGGTAAATTACACTCAATCTACAATCCATTGACCCAGAGAGGTTAAGTATAGAGAAAGGTTCTTGGGGGGGGGGCATATGGATCTTCTTGGAGGGGGAAATAGAATAGAATTTGTGGGTGAACTAGTGTAGGTAGGAATATGAATAGGAGGATAAGGTGAGAAGGCAGAATGGAGATGTGGCAGAGAGAGAGAATACAGGGAGGAACATCTGGAATTGAGGTCATTTGAGGGAATGATGTAGAAACCTAGGAGAGTAGAAATTTCCTAAAATATATAAAGGAGATTCTAATCAGGTCTCCTAATAATGGAGGATACAGATTCCCAACTGGTCATCTCTTCACCAAAGGAGGATTCCAGTAGTGGAACTGGAATTCAATTTTGTTGTTGGCCAAGGGGGTCCCATGGAAATCCCCAAATAACCCAGGTTGTTTCTAAGTTGATTTGCCCTTTGCAATCTGATGGTGGGGCCCCATTGCTGTGGACAGCACCCACACTGCTTGGTGAACATGGAGAAGTCAAACTGGTGTCACCATGGAAGCTTCACCCCTATTTTCTGATGTCTTTGGTGCAGGAAGGTACTCTACATTCCCCTTATTCCACATCCTCTCCAGCATACATACAAGTCTGTACCCCCTCCAGCAGTGGAGGAGCATTCCCCTTACTCCACATCCTCTCCAGCATACATGCAAGTCTATACCCCCTCCAGCAATGGAGGAGTGTTCCCCTTACTCCACATCCTTTCCAGCATAGGCTGTCATTAGGGTTTTTAATCTTAGCCATTCAGACAGGTATAAACTGGTGTATTTCAGAGTCCTTTTGATTTACATTTCCATGATGAATAAGGGTGTTGTGTAATTCCTTAAGTGTCTTTTGGACACTTAAAATAAAAAAAGAAATTTGAAGGTTTTACTGAGGAACACTGGGTTTCTGTGGGTAAGTTATTTGTTAGGATAAAATTTGTCTTCATAAGAAACTTAAATTTCTTCCTTTGGTTTTTGATTTTAATATCAGGACATCCCTTTTCCCCTTCCCTTTCTTCCCTGCAATGCCTCTCATATACCTCTCTTTGCTCTTTTTCAAATTCATGGTCTCTTTCTAAATTAAATATGGTTTGTACATTTATCTATGTGATACATGCACACACATATAAATCTATATGTATATAAATATATAATTACGACTTGCTCAAGGTTGTATAAGGTTACTTGTATGTAAGAAATTTTTATAGAAGATTATGGAATTTTTACTAGAGTCTTAATTATCTGTTCTGAGGGAAATAATTTAACTTCAACTCCAATCAATCAATCCATCAGTTTTATCAACAACATTTTACATATTTGGCATCAGAAACAACTATAGGCAAAATTTTAAGCAGCTGAATGTGTTTTTTCTACTTTATAGTATCATGAATGTGAAACTTTCAAATAACCTGTAAGCTACCTTCTACCAATAAGAGCAGAATGTATACTACTTTACTACTTTTGAATTCAGGTATGAATTATTATTATTATTGTCATTATTATTATTCAAAGTGAATAAATTGGGTTTTGGAAAATGAATACACAGGAAAAGTTTTAGTAAGACAATTTTCCTCATTTATTTCAGGTGAATATTTTTTGAGTTCACGTATAAACGATATACAGAAGAAACTGTATATTGTGCTCCCTCAAAAAGTTTTCAGGGAAACGATTATAGGTCCCCGTGGCAAGACTTAATTATCATAAGACATGATGAGTAGTGTGTTGTAGGTTTTATGAAAACACAGTGGAGCACATGGGGAATTTATTTTTCTGGTCACTGAGGGAGGGTGAATGGAAAGAGTTGATGGGAGAAAACTTCAGAGGAGAGATGACATTTAAACTTAGACAAAAAATACATTCTCCCTCAGAAGAAAATCGAAGAGGAAGAATCTTTTTTTAAAAATTAGTTTCCATTTTACGTACCAAACTCAGTACCCCTCCTTCCCCTTCTTCTGCCCCCCATGGCCTCTTTCCATATCCACCCCCTTTCACTCCTCATAGGGTTTAAGGCTTTCCTTGGGGCGTCAACAAAATCTTGCACATAAAGGTGAGGCAGGACCAAGCCCTTCTCCCTTGTATCCAGACTGAGCAAGATATCCCACTACAAGGAATGGGCTCCAAAAAGTCAGTTCATGCCCTTGGTACTACTGTCAGGGACCTCACAAACAACAGATCAAGCCACATAGCTGTTGCCCACATTCGAAGGGTCTAGTTTGGTTCCACGTAGGTTTTCCAGCTGTCAGTCAATAATCTGTGAGTTCCCACTAGCTCAGGTCAGCTGTCTCTGTGGTTTTCCCCATCATGATCTTGGAAACTGAAGTCTGAATGCAGTGTATGAGGAAGAGTGGATAAAAAAGAAAACAAAATAATTTTCCTTTCTAAAACAACCTATTCTGGGAATTTTTTCCTACCAAAGAGTTCCTGTTGTATATGGAAAAGCATGTACAGTATGGTACATGAAGATAATAATATGCTATCAGGGTAATTTTCATAAAAAATATGTCTCATAACTCCGATGTTTGGATCTTTTGGCATGTGTCAACTTTTATAACAACCAATGGAGTAAATGGACTTTCCCCTTGTCTAGCTTTGCTGTTTCTATCTTGGACAGTCTTAGACAGCTGCATTGAAAAGAATAATGCTCATATAGGCAGAATCAAGGAGGAGGAACTAGATATTCATACCCAGGTGGATTGGCTTCCCCAAACTTAAGGGAGGACTTACTTACCAATTCAAGAGTTATAGCCTGAAGAATTTTTGTAATAATTTAGAAATAATTAATTAAAAGAAACTACTAAGCAAAGGTAGATACTAGAAATATAGCTTTATGATGCAGAATTTATGACAGACAAGGTCTTGGGTTTACTCCCTGGTACTAACATCAATAAAATGAAAGAAAAAAGACACTGAGAAAAAGAGATTTTGGATAGGAAGACATCATTCCATATTTTCCCAGGATTCTAATATTTGCCCATAATATACACCAAAGTTTAATGTTGCTTTCATTTTACTGTTGAAATGTTCTTTGGATCTACTGATTTTTTCCATTACACAGTCAATGTCTCTTTTCCAGTTCAGTTTAAAACCAATAATTTAATCCACATTCTACTAAAAAATTTAATGTAAGTGCTTTACCCAGATGTATTTTCCTGCTTTAAAAATCTGATTTTAATTGCTAACCTCATTTTAAGAAGAATCAATTCAATGAAAAAGAAAAGCACCCACCCTTTAAACTCAAGGGAAAACAAACATGGATGAACAAGAAAAGCATGCTCCGAGTAGTCTTCTTTAATGTCTCACTTTGTGCTGTGTGCAATCAAAACCAAATTGTTTGAAGCAGCTCAAAGTTCGATGTTTGAATTATCCAGAGTGCTTGTGTTTTGCAGTCATCTCTTGTGTTGATTTTATGTTGTTCTTCTGGTATGCACCATCATATTAACACATGCTAAGTAAGGGGCAGTTTTTAAATAGACAAGCTTTGGTTGCTAAATCTGCCTCTAGCTTGTCTGAGCCAAACGTTATTCTGGAGTTTCTAGTAAGAATGGCTAAGACAGATGAAGTGGACAAAGCCCTCAGAGATGATTTCATGAGATGAACTGGATTTTTTTATACATAAAGGTCATCTTTTGTGACCCTGCCCCTTTGGGTAGATATGTAATATTGTTCTCACTTGACTATCTCTACAATGCAAAGCTATTTAAACAATTATCAGACATATCATAGAACCTTGTAGCCAACTGGCCTGCCTTTGACTTCAATGACCAGCTAGAATTTTCTGTCATACATTTATTTTCAGTAAGTGACCACATAAAATGTAATGATGCAGGATTACTTGCTGAAATAGATTTTTAAGGGAAATTTCCATCATGTATTACAGCTGTATAATTCATTTAACATCTTTGGCTTTAATAGCCCGAATCTACCTCAAACCAGGTAAATTAACAAAGGAAAATTTATTGTGAAGATACCATACAATGCACAAGGAGAGGCAGAACATTCATACCCTGGGCCTTGCCAGGGATTACAACAAAAACTCCAGAAAATGTAGGAGGCTCCCTCATTCCTCTCATGCATACATTAAGTTGTGTGTGTGTGTGTGTGTGTGTGTGTTTGTCTCTGTGTGTTTCTGTGTGTGTATCTCTGTGTGTATAAGTCTGTGTGGGTGTGTCTCTATGTGTATGTGTCTGTGTGTGTATCTGTGTATGTGTGTGTGAGTGTGTCTCTGTGTGTGTCTGTGTGTGTCTCTGTGTGTGTGTCTGGGTGTCTGTGTGTGTGTGTATGTCTGTGTGTGTGCATTGTTCTCTGAGCTTGGATATACATGTACTTCCACTTCAGTTTTTTCTATCTACGGATTCTATATACCTCCTTGGTCAGAGTGTCACCTCACAGGTTCTCTTTTTAACAAGTCCTCAGCTCATAGTTTCAGGCAAGACAATCAGACTGATCCTTTCCTAAGGCAGGGTGTTTCCCCTGAGTTAGGGAGGATATATATTAGGTTGCTAGGTTTTCATTTCCAGGGGTAAAAGCATTGGTTTCAGAGACAAGGAATATGGGAGGGGGCATCGACCCATTAAAATATAGCTCACTTAAAAATGTTATAGTTCAATTTACTCATGTGTACACAGATACAACTTTTAATTTTTCAAGTATTCTCATATACTCACTGAAACATTGTTATGTAGAACATTTAAAACATTTGGCAGAATATTTTCTGAAATTTTGTATATATTTTGGCCTTCATCTTTTGTAAGTTTGGGGGCTATAGGTCATCATTCCCCCTCCACACCCCAAGTTCTAGCAACTGAGAAACGGAGATATTGACATTTACCTCACTGGAACTGTGCTAGTTAACAAAAGCCCACGTGAAGCTTTTGAATTCAGTAGTGCATCCTTCATGCTAATAGTAAAAGTAGCTATTATTAGTATCTTCATGTTTAGAATGATTTAGAGTCACATAATTAGCATTTAAAAATGAAATGAAGTCATGTATATTGTTAGCTCAAAAGGAGCTACTTTGAGGCATTCCCTGAAGGATGTGAAAATATTGACATGAATACTAGTTTCTCAAAGTCTAACTATAAAGCCACCTCATAAGGAAACAAAAGGAAATGCAAACTCAGGCTCAAGCCATTTTTCCCAAACTTCCACCATTAGAGAAATCTTCTCAGTTTTTGGTGGTTCCTGTTTAAGAACTAAGTGTTTTGTGTTTTTCTTTTTTGAGACAAAGTTTCTTTGTGTAACAGCCCTTGCTGTCTTGGAACTCTCTCACTTTGTAGACCAGACTGTCCTTGAGCTCCCAGAGATCCACCTGCCATTCTTATCTGAGTGCTGGGACTAAAGACGTGTATCACCATACCTGGTGCTAATGTTATCTTAATGCCTTCTACTTAATTCATTTTGTGTCAGATAACCATTTAAAATTATTTGATCCTATGTTTAGAGTATTAGCTTTGAAAACATGGCGTGTGTTGCATATGTGTGGGCATGTTTCTATGCATGATGTATATAGTTATGCATGCATGCCTGTGGATCCCAGAGTTGATAGTGATTATGTTTATGAATCACTTTTTGCCTTATTTGAATCTGGTCTCTTACAGAAGTGCATTACCACAGCATAAGCCTTTTTAATGGTGCTACAATTTCTAATTTAAGATCTCAGGCTTTATGGCAAACACTTTACCAACCGAGCCACCTCTATAGCTATCATTGAACATGGTCTTTATGTAACTTTTCTCACAAACAGAAACCTAAGTGTGTGACTGCATAAACTGGTCTGGTAGGAACATTCTCTTCACAATGCAAAATGACTCCACAGACTCCAGATAAGAATTCACAAAACCTTAATGAAGGTATGTCACATTTAAGGAAGTAGATGCTCCTTTAAAGGGAATCAGTCAGTCCAGGATCATGATAGAATTGAATCTCTGTGATAACTGTCTGTTGATTGCTCTGGCAGCCCATGAGATCTGCTGTCTTATAGAGTGTGGTGGGTTGAATGAGGATGCTCCCTTATGCTCAAATATTTGTACACTTTGTCTTCAGCTGGGGGATCTGTTTTGGGAAAGATTAGGAGGTATGACCTTGCTAGAAGAGGGGTGTCACTGGGGGTTTCATCAGGTCATTTTGGTCTCCCTCTGTCTTCTTCTTGTCAACCAAGATGGAAACTCTTAGCTACTGCTCCCGGGCCGTGCCTACCTGTTGGCTCCCCAACATGAAGGCCATGGATGCACTGTTGGGAGCTGGGAAGCCTGGGCAATGGCAATTTCATCAAGGTAAGTGCTGTTGTGGACTTCTGGTGGCTAACTGAATTTTTATCGATATTAAGTATAAGTGCTTCTAACTCCTGCACTGTATAGAATAGCAATAATTTATTTGTAGAACTCCAGCCATAAATATGTCATTGCCTGTTAGAAATTTAGTAAATTCATGATTTTGAGAATTTATTTAACTAGGGAAGTCAAAAGGCACATGCATGGTATTTGTTTTAATGCCTGTGAACACTTATCTATATATTCCCTCACAATAATCCAGTGTTATGACTGAAAGGGCTAAGATGCAGAAAGTAGATGACTATCTAAAAGCCCGTGATGAATTAATATTCAGTGTTGGAATTAAGAACAGACTTCAGCATTCTGAAGTTTTTCTCCTAAGAATTGGTGTCACAGGACTGTCTCTTTAAGCGTGGAGATGTTCCATCTTCTCCCACAGATAGTAGACAATTTCAAGAAAGGACTCAGGAGTCTGAATTTTACATCACAACTTAAAAATATGTGTTATTGTTATTATCTATTTATTATTTATGTGCATATGTGTGTGTCTACATGATTTTATGCACACCACGTATGTGCAGATGTTCTCTGAGGTCAAACAAAAGTGTCTCATCCCCTTGGAACTGGAGTAGCAGGAGGTTGTGATGTGCTTGATGAGATTTGTAGAACCTGATCTTGGATTCTCTACTAGAACAGTACACACTGTGAACACACTCATCTCTGCAGCTCCACAGTCTATTTGAATAGGAACCCAGGAGAGTCAGGTGCAGACTTCGTGCGTTGCCACACTTTACATTAGATTATTCAGTGTTCCAGTGGAGTAAGCTGAGAATTTCAAATAGTATGCCAATATGTTTAAGATGCTAGAGTGCTGAGTTGTGTTGGGGGGCAGGAGGTGAGGATAAGAGTCAGGGAAGGGATAGAGTCCTTTGTGCAGACCAGTGCTGATCAGGCATAGAGAGGAAACATTTGCTTTGTGTTCCTTCAGTGATTTGGACAATGAGCAGTCATTACAGTGTTAAACTCACACAAAAAATCCCTGGAGGATTTTTCCCTGGAATTCTTTTTAGTCTTTTTTTTTTCAAAATAAAAAAATGGACACAAAATGTCTTAAATTAGGGAAGAATTCAGCATCAAATGTTTCTCTTTGCCCTTATATGGATTTTTTGAAGGCACTGTCTAAAATACCATGTTCTTTCTATGCTGTCTTCGTGGTGAATGCAGACGGCAGCTTCAGCCCTTGGATGCCTTTCAAGCGAAGACATAACACATAACAACAACACACTTTATATTTCTTTTCAGTGACACAGATTTTTATCATGTGAGGTCAGAACTGGGTTCAAAATGTTGCTCATGTAGGAGAGAAGTATTTCTGTTTTTCAGATGATAAAACTCACAGAGTAATTGGAGTGCAGGGAAACACAGCTTTGCAGTGATTGTTCACTGAAAACTTTAGAGACTACATTGTATCTGACTGGACATTTAAGCATGAATGGCCATCTTTAATTCATCTCCCAACCTTCAAGTAGATGCATATGACTCTGGCAGCCAGGCATCTATTCAGAGCCTGCCTTATAACATAGCCACTACTGTGTATTAGGAACCAGTCTGGGATTTCCCCTCAGGGGCATGGGAAGTTACAGGAAGTGACCTCTCAATTGGGCCATTGTCTAAGAAAAAATTTCAGCCATCTTCCCCTTGGC
Organism: Mesocricetus auratus; assembly: GCF_017639785.1. Taxonomy (NCBI): domain Eukaryota; kingdom Metazoa; phylum Chordata; class Mammalia; order Rodentia; family Cricetidae; genus Mesocricetus; species Mesocricetus auratus. Next base: position 34,418,088 of record NW_024429201.1, read on the forward strand.
CTGGTAAAAGACACAGCATCAACATATTTGTTCCACGTAGAGGGTACCCGGTCAGCCTGAAGGAGTCCTTCTCCAAGCAGCCATCCTCATCCATTCTTCCTCTCCTCCAACCTTCATTTTGCTTTGGAAAAAAATTGCTGCACATAATTTGGTACCTCAAATAATTTTTTTCTCAGCAATTTGGGAATCTTTGCTATTTGTAACTAATCACATTTTAGAAAACAGACAAGGTGATTTCTGCTCAGTGCAAGGCCAGGGCTTTCTCTGGGCAAATCCTACTCCACATCTTACCTGTTCCCAAGATTTCATACTCAATGATCTTTCTACTAAGTGAAGCATAGAATGTGGGAAGATGTACCTCAATTACATAATTTTTACTTATGTTAGTTCAGAGCTTCATAATTAGTGGGTCTGAGTTAAATAAACTAATCGACAGACATAGTTATCGCTTTTTGCTTTGCCTTTTACTCCAGGAGCTCACAAGTTCTACAGGTGTACTAGCCAGATTGCTGCAGGGACCCCTGTCTGTGCCTCCTGCACACTGGGCTTATGGTAAGATCTCCTCACTCACCTGTCTGCTGTGCTTGGGCACTGGGATTTGAGTTTTGGACTTTATGGTTGTGATTTTTAATAACTTCTTTAATGATTGCTTGGGAGTTTCCCATTATGGACCCCAATTCGGTTCACCTCCGGGTTTCCACTATCCTCCCCTCATCCTTGCCACACCCCCACACATAAGGAAACAAATCAGAGTAAGCAAGCAAGCGAAAAAGTAAAAGAAAACCAACCAACCAACCAAATAAACAAAACACCCTAAACAAATATGAAACAAAAACGACAACACCAGAAAAATCTCTTTCTTTCTCCTTCTTTCCTGCCCTCCAACACCTTCATTCGTCCTGGTGGCGATGGAGGCTTCAGTGTGCCGTACGCCTCTTTGTTCCATCAGTTTTACTGGCACACGTCTATTGCAACGAGTCGCAGGCCTGGCTCAAGGCTTCTGATTTCTAGTACACCATCATCACTGGATCCTTACCAGAACTTGTCTAGGATATTCTATGGCTGCCACGAATCTTGAAGATCCTGCAGGTATCGTTTCACAGGACTAGTCTTTTCACCGACTCCAGCAGGTCCTAGATGGTGTAGAAGCTAATGTGGGTCAATCCAAGGCCTGACTGTGGACCTGGATAGTAGTCAAGTTGGTCAGTCTGGGCCTCTAGGGCCACCCACCTCAGGTGAGTGGGTGGAGTCAGCTCCCCTGTATGCAATTCCTCAGGGTCAGTTTACCCTGGCCTGTAGTGAGGGGCAAGGGTCATCCTGCCTCACACAGGGGCCAGCTCTCTTGCTGTGGCATCCAACGAGAGGCAAGGCCAGCTTTCCCTAGGCCAGAGAAGGGCGTGCCTGGCAGAGTATTGGCCTCTGACTTCATCTCTTGCATGGTTTGTAGGACCTCCCGAGGCGACACAGGCCACAAACCCTGGCTATAGCTGGAGCAAAGACCCAGATTGGACCTCAGCAGCAGCTCAGGTCCAATAGACATCCTGACTCTGGGTGGAAGGACCAGCCAGTCAGATGGGAATGGTAGTGGCCCTTACCTTGGGCCTTTAGTTGATCTATGGTGGCAATACAGGACTGAGACTTTAGCACAGATCCCAGCCACGGTAGAACCATGGACCTGGGCATGGTCGTCAACAGTGGCTGGATTTAATGTCCCTGCTGGTGTGGTGAGTTCTTTACTCTCCAAGCCAATGCCCTCATTCTGTTTTTATATATTCAAACATGGTGTCTAATTGTTCAAGTTATTTCAAACTGTTCCTTATCTCCTATCTGTCAGAGATTACCTGTATTCCATTTCAAATTCCTTCACACTTCACTCTCTGCTAAGTGGCATGAAAAAGATAAACTAATCATTGCTAATGTATGTGCTAGTCACTATAGTACCTTTTTAAGAGTCAAAGCACCTTAGTTCAGTTTAAAGACTTTCCAGAAGCTATTTTATGCTAAGAACATTGATTTGTTCCTACAGTCTTTTAAGTTTACTTCTTCTTTCATGTTTGCTGTGTGAATGTACTGTTTCTGGCAAAGGCAGTTTTCTTGACTCTGTTTTAGAAGCCTATCTTGTGATCTGTTGCCAAATTAATCTTTGAAAAATACCTCTTTTTTATCATGTCATTCTTTACTAAATTTGCCCTCCTTGACCTCTATTGTTTATATCATCTGGGAGGACTTCTATGCCACCCCTTTCTCCTTCCTCATGGAAGATATTAATAATCAGTCATGTTTGTCTCCCTAAGAGTCAAGCACCCCAGGGTGCCCAATACTATCATACTCAATGAACACTTTTCATTAGGCAGAAAGGATGTTTTTTAGATTCTTAGTTTGGGTTTCTATTGCTGTGAAGACACACCATGACTGCAGCAACTAAAGAAAACATTTAATTGAGGAGGCTCACTTACAGTTTCTGAGGTCCTGTCTATTATCATCATGGTGGGGATCATGGTCTGCAGACAGACATGTTACTGGAGAGATAGCTGTGAGTCCTACATCTTGCAGGTGACAGGATGTTGACTGATAACTCTGGGCAGTATCCTGTGTATAGGAAGCCTCAAAGCCCACACCCACAGTGACATACTTCCTCCAACAAGGCCATACCCAATTCCAACAACATTACACCTCCTAATAGTGCCCCTCCCCCTGAGATTATGAGGATCAATTACAATCAAACCACCACACAGATCACAGGGAAAATTCAAAGACCTGCATCCAGGGAACACAACATAAGCATAGCCTTCCTGCTTTGTCTTAGCATGTTTGTGAACCAATGTCTTGCATAGTCTTTGTGTCCTCTAGACTCTTCACCACAGTTTCTCAACTTTTCTTCAAGATGTCCTTACCCTGACTTCTCATTGTGCTATGCCTTTCTCACATTGTCAAGGTCTACATGTGGTTCTCCTGGCTCTCGGAGACCTTCCTGTGTCATGGGAGGCAGGAGTTGTTTCAACACTCAGAGAGGTAATAGAGTAACCAATTTCTTCAATTAGCAATAGTTTTTCTAGCTGTTAGTTTCTGCTGGAATTGGTGTCCTTTGGGTAGATTTCAGAAAGCAGGGATTCATTTTTACTTATTTTTTCCACAGTATTTACTGATGAAACCTTATGAAATGCAGTTTTGTTTAAGTGCCTAAATGGAGGCAAATGAGTATACACACATACACATGCATACACACACACTGTTCCTTGGATTCTGGCATAAAATAATAAAATATACCTTTTAAAAGTTTTTTTGTTGTTTTTTGAGACAAGGGTCTCACTATGTAGCTCTGGTCAACATGAACGTCACATAGATCTACCTGCTTCTGCCTCTCAAGTGCAGATTAAAGTTGGGAACTTAGCAATTCAGAAATATTCTTCAAATGTAGAATAGTAAAACAGTTTGGTAATTCTTAAACTTCAGCTGGGACTAGGGCAGCACTATTAGTTAAAATCATTAAGCTACTCCTAGTATTCTATTAAATGAACACAGCAATAAAATGACTCCTGATGATACATTGCTATACACATAGATCAATGCATTACACAGCCACCATCAGAGAAGCTTCTTTCTGTAGATGGCAGTTAACACAGAGACCTACAATGGACCATGTGCAGACCTGTGTAATTAGTTAGAAATCTTGGCACATTCAGTTTTAAAGGGGACATTTATCACATTCTTCCCTTAAAGTTCAGTGATCTATAATGAAGGAGAGGAAGAAGAATGTTAAGAGACAGAGGTAGTAGATGACTCTAAGGAATTCTCTTTCCCTAGATACAACAGGGCTGAAGCATGCACGTATGAATTCACAGAGACCGTGAGAGCATACACAAGTCACGGGCATGTTCAAACGAGACAAAGTCCCAGCACTGAGAAGGAGAAGTGGACACAACCACCACCCATAACCAAGGAGCTGTTTTTAATTGATACCTGCTAAGAGAGAGAAAAATTAGTCTATTTAAAAAATCTGGAAACATTAAGAATCTAAGGGTTTATGTGTAAGAGTCCTTTTAACTGTCATAGATGGCCTGCAAGGTTTTCAATTACAGACAGGAAAATGGAGGCACAGAGTACTTATTTAATGTGCTCAAGGCCACACACACACAGTTGACCTGTGATTTCTACCCACTGTCAGCTGCCTGGCCCCTCACACCTTTTCTTTTAAATGTAGCAAGCATGATCTTTTAATGTGAGAGTCCCCTAATTTTAATTTTATTTTTTCATCCACACATTTCAGAGTCTGACTTGATGATGGCTTTTATTGAGTAACATTAAAACTAAAGGCACTGTGATCCAAGTCAGAACAACTATAATTGGCGTGGCATAAGTGAGCAAATGGTGCTCAGAGGTTGATGTGAATTGATGGACTGTAAGGAAGGGGACAGTAAGGGATGCAGAGGATACTGTGGAGCCTGCAGCAGTCTGAGAAAAATAAAATAAAACTCTCTTAACAAGAATCTATGACAGAGAGCGAATGAAAAAGCAATACTGAAATTTTAATTGAAAACATGCTAAATGCAGACTATTGGAAGAAAATGGATCTCATGGAATGACTTTCTCAGTTACCTTAACTGAGAACAATTTATACCCTCTTTCTGTCATGCCAATAAAATTATGGTTGCTAAACTATTAATATCCTCGCTCAATGTCAATGTCTATGATGCCAGAGTTTGGGAAAGGCTATAAACTGTAAATATCCACGTTGTTGGGTGAGCTTCCAGTTTTAGCTATTAGACATTTGTATTTCTAAGGTAAATGAGGCTGCATGTAAGTGCCAAAAGAGTGAGTTTGGGATTAGGCTTCCATGGTTTGTCCTCTACAAGCCCACAAGAGTACTCCGTGTAAGACTTGTCTTGGAAGCAGCCCTTACTAGTGAGGAGAGAGGAGTAATGCCTCCTGCTCTTGTGTCTGGTAGTTTTAATTGAGTCTCAAGAGACTTCCCTAGAGGTCAATGGCTGTTCCACATCTCAGAAGGGAGAGAAGTATGTGAAACAGAGGTGGGACTATTATTCCCAGATCTCTTCTACGTTCAGAAACTAAGAATGGAACAGTTTATTGTAACAAAATACTCAGTAACAGGAAGTTGAAACAGAGGTTGAACTAAGAGAAAACAACAACAAAAACAAAAAAAGCTTAAAGCAAAATTTAACCCATTCAAAATATAAGATTTTAATTTTAATTTTTTGTGAAGGAGGGAGGTAGGGTTGGCCAGGCTTAACATTTTATTATCAATGAGCTGTGGTAATGAATAAATTTAACTAATTTTCTAGCAAGATTACAATGTAGTTTTGAAGCTATTTGACTTACAGAGAGTTCAAAATGTGTCCTTGGGTATGCTTTGCTCCTTGCATCTGGTGTAATGATTATGGACTTTTCTACTGAAAGCACTTTGTAGAGAGATAAGGAGTAGGTCTAAGGTTCTGCCTGAGAGTTACCCATTTCACTTGGCACAGAGGTGCATCTTGTCAAAATATATTGAGTGCTGAAGACTATAGTTATTATAGCTTAAAAGCTTTTGCAGATATTGATCTAGACACTGGAGTGTCCCTCCTTATATAGACAAAATACTCCTGGAGACTTGAAGGAAGTGTACCAGGAAAAGGCAGATAAACACTGAGACTTTTTTTTCCTCTTTGACTAATATGGATTTTTTTCTTGTGCCCAGGAACAAGTTGATTGGAATGTTGCAGAGTCTTGGTATGGACAAGGACTGGTTGGGGATGTCTGTGTATAAAGGTCCTGCCTCCCACGGCTTCTCTGTGCAGGAGGTGAGCAGATGGCAGGCCAGCTTGGGGGGATAATTGGAGAACAGAATGAGAGGACAGAGCGTGTGTATAATGCTAAGCTGAGATAACACATGCAGAAATCTCCAGCTCAGTGTCTGGCACAAAATAAGGACTAAAATGTTCATTTGGTGTTTCTATTGTTGTCGTCATATATATTCATTTTAGTTCAGTTTTCAGAGCTGTCTGATTGCTGTACCAAGGAATCTTGACTTAACCTTCTAACTAGTAATTTATGTATCTGGAAAATGATACTGTTCTCACAGATATCAAAACCAACCTTGACCCTGACAGATTTCTCTTGATTTCAGAAGAGTAGTAGACAGGTGTCTTTGCAAACTCTCTTCTAGTTTTCCAAGGTGTAAATCAGTTGAGGCTGATCACCATATCTTCTCTCAGCACAAAGTCAGCAGTTGGTCTTCAAGGGACAGATGAAAGAACACATTCCCTTCCAGAATATTTTCAGATGGCATGAATCACAGGCATCCTCTGGATTAAATGTATATGAAGACACTGTTTTTACAAAGCCTCAAAACTAGTTAATGTCAGAGAAGGGATTAGAGGCTAGTTCTTGTGATTTCTGAGTGAACATTTGCTTCCCTCAACATAAGATAGAAGATGTTTTTCTCTTGTCTAAGTCTTCTGGATGGCTTTCTCAGACCATACGAACTGTAAGGTGGTAAAAACATAGACTGTCCTAGAAGGACATCTTCCTTCAGGGTGGTTGGGAGAGGTCACTATGGTTGAATACATTCTTTTTATAATTTTCCACACCTACTTGCTGGTTGTCACAGTCTCTGGACTCTTCTGGGACCAGAAAACTTTGGTTTTATGTCCACAGGTGTGGTTTTTGTCATACTGCATGGCAGCTCAGAGTGGTTACAGTATACCCTTGGGGAGGCAAAGAAGATGGGGTGGACAGGGAAGCTTAATATCCTTACTCTATGAGTAAGTTTGGAAGTTTCCTTTCTTCCCTTATCTTTAGCCTGTTTTAGCTTCAAGAATGCCAAATTGAAGCCGCAAAAGGACAAGATTGTCCTGTTCTGTGAATGTTTGCAAGTTTGTGGAGGAGAGAGGAAGTGATGAAATTCTTTTCATTAATTTAAAGCAATGATTGGAAGGTTTTACTGGAAAAAATGAAGAATACATAAATTGAGAATGGAAAGAATAAACAAGAACCAGAGCTAAAAATAATTTCAGGTTTTTAATCATTACAAAGTTCTTTGAAAGAACAAAGCAGCTGAGGCCGAGGGTACCTACATCACCATAGCTTTCCAAGACCACAATGTCTAGTCACTGGGTTTTACCAGCAGAGTTAATTAGCCCAAACTGTAGTTGCTGGTTGTTTTACCTGTCTTCATCTTGAGGGTTTTTTTGTAAATACATTTAAAAGCTAATTATGATACACCTGGGGCTCAGACCTAACGCCTGAGCAGATTTCTTCCAGAGAATTATTTTCCCATACACTGAAATTTTTTAACAGAAAAATGCCAAAGGAAAATATTCATCTATAGACTCAGGAGTGGGGGATACATAGCCATTTTAACTCAGGAGACAAGAAGGTGAAACAAGCTTTTGCTGGAATTGAATGCTCGATGCTTCCATTGAGAGGGTTAGGTGGAGGCTTTCTTCCAGATGTGTTGGAGGATGCCGTGCCCTGTACTCATCAGCTTCTCCAACACAGGGAATGATGCTAGATGGCAACCTGGAGATGGCCTGTTTGCTTTTATAGATCTGCAGTAGGGATTCTGCAGCTGCAAATGATGGAAGGGTGTAAAGCAACCCTGACTCACCACAGAGGAGTAAGGGGAACGAAATGACCACTTTTGAGTCTGCTGGATGAGGTATTTTGTGAGTTTAAAGCAAAAACAGTTCTCTGCTTCTCTTCTAACAGCCTATGTCCCTAAAAATTCCAGAGGCTTTGTGAGTGTTTCATATTCTCTCTAGTACTAGTCCTGGTTCCTTTTGTGGATTTCAAAAATAAAATTAACTTCCCCAGAGATATGTTGGCTGGTGGTCCTATGTGTACTGGTGTTTATGAGTAACTTTTTTTTCAGGGTATAACTGTCTGGGCAACCAGGATAATGTTACTCATCTGTTCCTTATTCTTCGGAGAAATTGTTTTAAGTTTAATGATCTTTTCTTTTTCCATAGAAGAGGTATGCTCAGGGTAGGTACGAACACTCACAGAGTGCTCTGTAGAAGAGGCCAAACCTGATGTGTTCCAGTGAGGACAGAATCTTACTTGCTGCAAATTAATGTTTTGTAGCACAGTCACAGGATGAGGAGATTTAGAAGACAAACTTTGTATTTGACCCATCATCAGTTAATCAATAAGCAAATCCCAGTGTCCAATGCCCAGAAAAACCACAGTGAGAAATGATAATAGATATGGAAGGGTAGAAATGTGGGTATATGAATGGCAGAGCTAAAATCCTCTTCCTTTTAGTTTCATGATGTTCCCACTACCCACAAGAGGTCACATGGTCTCTCATATCACTATCCTGTAGCAAGGAAGGAAAAACCCAAGGCAGTGCTGGACAATGACACACTGTTGAAAATCTCTGCCTTCCATAAGCACTGACTACTTGTATATAGTTGACTTTCCCCAAGTGGGAGTTTGGGAAGGCCAGGGTGTATTCATCAGCTCTATCTTTTTCTTCCCTGCCTGACTTACCCATGAGAGGGTATGTGGTTGATCTCAGTCTGGGAGAATGCTTGGCCATGGAGGACCACCCAGGCTGTTCAGTCTGTGACCACTGCAGAGTCACCACAGGATCAGAAGGAGCAGCAGGGAGAACGGGGTAGGCTTTGAAGCCCAGGGGTGAGAAGACCGAAGCTATTTTGGGGTTGACCTGAGGTAGTTTATACTTAGTACAACCTCTGCCCCAGTATGGGAATACTCGGGACACATCAGACTACCTTAACTACATCAAAAAAGTAATAAAAAATTATAAATCAAAGAAAGGTTTGTCGCATGGGTGTGCAATCATACTCATGTTTTCTCTCGTTGCTCTGTGATGTGGTGGTGGCAGATTGTGAGGTCTGGTCACTGGTTCCATGCTTGTGAACACTGAGCCTCTTGTAGACCCTGAAGGTGAACAGGAATTCCTGTCTCCTCCTCACATTTGAAGGGATCAGAAGTTTCCTAAATGTCCCACACTGTCAATCTGAACCAGTCCAGTCTCAAGGAATGGCCATGAACCCTGTAGTTCTGTAGCACTTAGAAGGTCACTGACTGACTCTGCAGCCCCTGCTTACTGCTTCTGTGATCTTGGAAAAATCTGTAAAACGGAACAGAGGCTACTTCCTGAGGATAGTTAATGATATATTGTCCACACAGGTCTAAGTCTAGAGAAAAGCTCCTAGGAATGCTCATCAGACATTGACCCTTAATCCTTGTTAGATATGTGATTATGATGTTTAATATTCATTGTCAGTTTGGCTGGAGACATGCCACTGCATGCATTTATTTCTAAATGAGGAAGGAAACCCACCCTGAAATGTCCCATGAACTGTGTGTCCAGGCAAAGTAGAAGCGGAAAACACAGAAGTCTGATGAGAGCCTGCTTCATCTTGCTCTGCTGTCTGACTGTGGACACACTGACTGCCTGCTTGCTTTCTTGTCGTAGTGTTTTGTCTACCATAATGGACTGCATCCACTTAAACCATTAACCAAAATTAATCCTTCTTCTCTTTGCTTGTACTTTGTATTTGCTCACAGCTAGGAGAAAAGCAACTAGCACATTGGCTTTATTATTGAGTTTGGCCCTTTTTGAGAATAACTCTTAGTTTGTGGAAGTCATTGAAAGTCCAGCCAAGCTCAAGTCCAACCAAAGGGATCTGGTTTGGCTCACTTTCTAAGCTCTGAGCCAGGCCATCAAAAAGGATTGAACACATATTAATAGAAAAAAATATTAAGTAATGAGGTAGGTGTGGCTGAGACCATGAAAAATCAATGCCACAATATTATTATTGGTTTGGCTCTTCCTCATTTATAAACTTTAACCAAGCTTGAGTAGTTTAGTTCAGCCCCATTGACAGGTTCTTCATTTTTCTTCAAAATTTTGAGTATATTAGGAGAAATTTTACACATTTTGGAGCAGTATTTGCCATCATGGATGAATCATATGCACTCTATATCTTTGCCTTGCATTGTTGGAACAAGTCTAGGTCTTTGATGCAAGAATGAATTAGATATTGGATAAAATGGATTGATCCTGTGGTATCAAAATTTGAAGAACATGAACTTGGCCCTGCACTTTCTTCTCTCAGTGCTGGGTATCACACGATGCCTCCGGTTCTTCTGGAAAAAACACAATATGTCAAAGAAATAAACTAATGTACTCTTAGATAAGAAGCATTGGACTTGAACCTTTCTAGAAACGGGATCTTCTTTAGATCAATAGCTAAAAAGGTAGTCATGGAAAAGAGAAACAATAATTACCTTGGCCTTGTAGGAAAGTGAGACAACATCTCTAACCAGTGGAATAATCAAAGAGAAGAGAAAAGAATGGGAAGAGTATTTTACACTAAGAAATTGGAAAAAGGTATTTTTTTTCTGTGATATTAATCTTTCCTTTAAAATTCTGTCATCAAATTTTATAGTTTCTTTTCTCACTTTTCTTATGTTAGCCAGAGGAATCTCTGGTTTGTGCGTGCGTGCGTGTGTGTGTGTGTGTGTGTGTGTGTGTGTGTATGTGTGTGTATCTGACAGCATTAGCTTGTGTTTGTTGTTCTTAGTACCCTGTTGGGTATTTGGTAGTTGCTAAACTATAATAGCATAATAATGAATAAAGAAAACCTTTTTCACTGATGACAAACACTCACTAAGAAATTATTATCTGAATTCATTCATCTCCACTGGCCAACAAATCGAAGCATTTAAAATATATGATCTTATAATTTAATTTTCTCTGTTACTCTTCACACCATGTTTTAAAATAACTCTTTTACCAAGGAAAAGAACATCGCCATCTTCCTAATCATCCCTTCTGTAAGATCCACAGCTTACTTCAAATCTTTTTGTTCTTATTTATAGATATGGTTTATATATTAAATAATTTAATATCCCCAATGATTCATTTTATTCCTGTTTCAAACTTGCTATCACCAAATTCTCTTGCTGTATGAATAGTATGGATGCCATGCTGTTCTCTGTTCACATCTACCCAAGGGAGATCACTCACACAATGGCAAGAAGAGTCCATTGGGCCTCCTACGAAGGACTTTTATTATGCTCAATTCAAAATGGTTGCAATGAAATTCTTGCCAGAATCAAGACAGTAGCTGCCACTTAGCCTTGAGAATCGCTGTGTGGCTAGGAAGAGATTGAGTTCTTAGTGTTGTCTGGGTCATAACTTCTTGTGGAATTGATGTGGGAGGAAAGACAGATTTCATGCGTCAAGGTGAGGCCATTTGCCTTTCATGAAAGAAAATTACTGTCACATGAAATGAGAGCAGACAAACAAACTTGAGACATGCTCCCCTCTTCCCTTTATGTTCCAATGTACTTGTGTTAGAGTGGTAGAATTACATTCCTAACCACTAGCTACTCAGGAGCTGAAAGTCAATGATGTTTGGGTGTTTCAAGATAGGAGCAATCTAAGACAGGAGCAAATAATTTCTTTAAATCTATTCCCCTTCTTTTGCACATACAAAATCATTCTCTTAAGAATCCTATCTAATAGTATTAATCCAAGGTATATTGAATGTTCCTTAAAATCTAGAAGGAACCTAAAGATGCTGATAATGTCCTTGTAGTGATGGTAAAACTTCATATGGAGCTCCCTACATGTGGTGCAGACTGACAAACTCAATGGTCTTTATTTCCAATTTCAATGAAGTAGCCATAGTAAAATAGAGGCTTATTGACTGAGAATAGACTAAAGGCAGACAGAAATATAAAAGAGGGTTACAGTATATAGAATAACTGACTAATAACTGATCAGCTTGAGCCAAACAACATCAATATGTAAAGAATAAATAGATTACTGGCAGAACTTTTGGGTTGAGAATTTAAGAGTTTTATAATATGATGGTTAACTCCTCTTTCATAGGGGCCTAGGTGTCTCATTGTACCCATCTTCATTTTTTGGTACTTTGAATTTATAAGGATAAGAAAATTGTAAGTATCAGTTAGAATGGGCTATCTAGAGACTTGTTTTGTTATGAATACTATCCACTATCTCCCCCGTATTTATCACAGTGACTTTTTACATGTCTTATAGATGTCATCATAGGATCTGTTTAGTTTTGCGGACTAACAAGAAGATAGGAATTGTTAATGGGAAGGGGACTCTTTGTAGAAGCAAATGATGGACATAAATAACCATGACTTACATGCATCTAAAAATTACTAAGCTATGAGCACCCTTTCCACAATGCCTTTGAGTGAATATTTTACATACATTGTAGCCTGCAGAGTAGGTATCTGTTGGTGCTTGAAGATATGCATTTAATTCTAGAACCCATGCTGTTTAAATAGCCATATTCATTACAGGAAATTTAGCTTCTTTACAGAGAAGAACAACAGTGAGGATATGTCCGATTGATGTGTTTCTCTCTGACATATGCTAAAACCTACTTCACGAATACAGGTATGGCATTTGACAGCAGATCTATTCCTATGTTTATACAAAGTAAACATTGATTGAGAAGAATTGTTGTAAGGCTGAGACTAATTCAGGGTTGTGTAGAGGGTTCCAGGTCCCTCTATTTTACTTTAACTTCTGCTTTCAACGATAGTTTAGGATATGTGTATTTCCACCAAAACCTCTATTATCTTCCCTGAATGTTGCATGGATTTTTGTTGTTGTTGTTCAGAATTAGAATCCAAGCACCATAACCACATGGTCAATTCAAACAGTATTAACTAAGATAACCTTTGATTACAATGAAGTATCTTGACTTAGTTGTAGCCAACCCCATTTTTTGCCCTCCCCTCACTTCAGTTACTGTGGGTCTCAGGTTTATCCAAAATTAGAATTCTGAACTATTATCACAACTTTATAAAATAACTCTGAGGGAAGAAAGCCCATCTTTACTTAACTGTTTCCAAGAAAACAATGTTGAAGGGCAACTTTTTCACATTGATGTTATTTGTCACTTGGATTAGCCCTGCTGTACCCAAGTCTTGGTGCAGTTAAGATGGGGAGTGGCTATTTGAATTTAGTCTGTAGAGCATTTATGTTTCCATAATTGATGGCTATTGACAGACAGATGGTAGTGTTTTCAGAGGTTAGGGATCTTGCTCATACATGGGAGTTCTTTTAGTGTCCAGTATACAATTCACTGTAATGAGGAAGGATATGCTATATGTAGATATGATCTATCTAACTGGTTTGCCTGTATATATGTACAAATATTGAAAGGATATAATAGAGTTTTATCTTGAGTCACACTCAGAAGGTAGGGAGATTTATCATATATATGTTTTGAGAACATATTCAGATAGTATTGGGATTATAATAACCTATTATCATTCCATTTTAAAATAGAAAGATAATATAACAGAGTTTGAGAGTACAAGTATAATCAATATACTCCACTTCAATTGTAAAATTTGTATGAAAATGTAATCAGGTATTACTTAAGTGTTCAAAGTAGCTAACTGAAAGGTTTTTAATACTCTCTGGATCAGATTTGAATTTGTAACTCAGTTGCAAAACCTCCTGTTCAATGCCATGGAACATACCATTGCATTTAAATTTCTGCTACTTCCAAGCACAAAATAAATCACATTTCATATTTTAAGGAATTGTTTTAATCTTTTATAACAGTATGCATGTTTCAAGATCTGAAGAATAAATAGAAGAAAAAGATTTACATTTTGAATGTCAGATGTGAGCATTTTCAATCTTTTATATATTTTAATTTCTCACCCAACTGTACTTAGCGACAAGCTGGGAAAGTGTACATGTACCTATTTATATTGAAAATGTCCACAGTGTTTTTCTGTTTTATTGATTAACTTTGTTATTTGAGGATTTCATGCATGTGTATTTTGGTTACTGGCTCCTTCCCACATCACATCCTTTCTCATCTCCTTCTCTTTCCTAGAAACATCTCATCATCACTACTCAACCTTCTCCCCTCCTCATGACCTTTGGTTGTGCTTTGACTCATTCCCTTGTCCTAACCAAGGCCATCAGTATGACCATGCAGACAGAAACAAGGAAAGTAATTGTGCCTATCAGAAAAATAACTGAGAAATTTCTGTCTTGTGAGATTTCATTACTTAGACTGAAAAAGTAAAATCCTAGTGTTTTCTTCCTCCTCACAAACGAAACATCATCATTATTTCAAACACACCCATACATGGAAAGATGGTAAGTGAGAAAATGACTGCAAGACACAGAAAACAAAAAGAGAGGAGAGGATGTATTAAAAAGTCATTGGAATTCATATACAGGTCTCTGTTTTTATTACAGGTCTCTGTGTCCATCAATGACATGATAGTCTTCAATCTTTCTAGATACAACCCCTGTAACTCCACACACTTACTTATCTTCCATATACGGTAGTGAGCCAATTACACAAGTAATACACACTTGCCTTCTATAAGGTACTGAGCTAGGTAAAAGAGTGATCCTCTTAGGGTTTTCCCCTTGGAAATTAGGGGAGTACATCAAATCAAATCATGTCCACTGCTGGTATATCACAGAAGCTAGAAGTAAAGCAGTATCTGGTTAACCTTAAGTAGTTTCTAAAGTGTAGCAGGATGAGCACAGACATGGTAGATGCTGAAACAACAGTGAGGACTAATCAATAATAGAATAGTCCTTTGATTTCAAATTTCTCCTAATTTACTTTGTATCTTTAACTTTTGAACGAAAGGATGCATACAGCCTTTAAAACAAGGTGTGCTTTTCTCTATTAATATTCAATACTTCATTCTGAATATGAAGTTATCATTCATTAATTCTGGAGTAGGTCACATGTTAACTTATAAATTCAGAAACGTTGTCCAATAACTCAAGATCACTTATTTCCTGTATGCACTAATTTTTTTCTGTCCTTAGCCCAGGGTTATTGGAAATTAGCTTTTCTATGAGAATTTCACATCTTGGTTTTAAATAATTTGCTTAGTTAGTTCAGTGTATTTTATCAATATTACATTGTAAATACGCTAAAAGAATAAGAACAAACTATTTACATTATTTATATTTGGATTTTCCTAGAGATTCTGAAATTTTTACGTTATGCTTGAGGTTTGAACTCTATATGGGAAGTTATTTTTATCTGTTTGGCCTTCAGTGATCACATCCATGTTTGTGTTCTCTGAAGTCTTTAGCAAAATGATTCACAGATACTCTCTACTCAAAACTAATATCAGAGTTGCCTTTATGAAAAAACATTGCAAGTTTTACCTCAAGTGCTACACCATAAATTTACAAGGAAAATTTTTTATTAAATTATAACCAAGAGGAGCTGATTTTTAGCATAGCAAACAAAAATTCCTTCATGTAAGGCTATAAAACCCATATTATTTACCAAAGAGACCTTTCCTGTCTCCCAGGTAAACACTCACAGTGTGTAGACTTGTGTAAATACATATTTAAGAGTGGCTAAATATGGCAAGGTATTTTTAAAGGCATATTTACAAAGCTGAATACATATACTGGCATTTTGGTCTGCGGAAGCTGTCCACACTGCTCTGCTGTCCATTCAAAACCCCACCAGGACTGCGGTAGCTCTCGCTGGATACAGGGATTGGATTTAAAACATTAATTTTTAAGCAAATTGCTAAGGACAGGTCCTTAATTGTTCAAAAGTGCAAAAAGTTTCAACGAAGGAAATCAGAGTTTTTAGTTTTTTTCCAGTGTGACTACAGGAATATTGCCCAGAAACTCAGGAGTCACCCGTGGACGTGAAGCTGTTGTCTGTGCAACTTTTGTATAAAATAACTATCATTTTGGTGCTGCTCACATACCACATTACAATTCTTAGTAGAACATCTTAAGACACTGGAGTAGACGCTAACAACACGTTAGGCTGTAGGTGTCCTTCAACGGATACGGGATGTTGCCGATGACAATGCAGTGAAGCTGTCTGGAAGATGTATGGTCTCTGTGTGTACCTTCTCTTCGGGAGTTTAGTTTCTTCTCTTAGGAGAAAGAGAGTGGAGTAGGAAAACCGAGGCTGCGCATGTAGGGGAGAGCCCCACTCGTGTTCCCTTTCTTTCCTGTTATTCCTCAGAACGCATGCGGAGTCAGCCCTGTAGAAGCAACTTTCAGATGTGAAGGTGAGAGTCTTCGCAAACTCTACAGCTTTAGCTGCCCCGGGAGCCTTGGCTTAGGAATCTAAACGATGCCTTTATTTCCTTTCTCACGTTGCATGCCACCATTTCTAAAGCTTCTCAACATCCTGAAATGGGTTAATTTAAAAATCTTTTTATAGTAAGCCATATGGGGACAAAGAATATTTACTCAGTAAAATGGTTTCTCCATTAAAATCTACATGGAGATGAATCTTTTGACTCTCCAAAATGTTCATCGTATGAATGATTTTTTTCAGTGACACAAGCACCACAAACTTTGCATAAATATTTTAGGTTTTAAAAACGGAACTGTCTTATTAACTCAAAGATTTGTTTTGTCGGACTTGTAATGACTCTGGACTGGAGGAATGTCAAGTTCAGGAGCTGACTCCATGTTCCTTTGACTCTGCACGGAGCACTCTCCTTGTAATGGTGCTTGAACACTGAGAAACACGCTTTCACAGCAGGAGACAAGCATCTTCATTTCTCCCAAAGGACTGGGCAGGTATAGCATTTTTATTGGTTTCTTCCCCTTGACTTTATTCTATGGGCTAAGTATCTCATTTCCATGTAAACTTCCACTGGGAACACAAATCGCTGACACCACATCTACTGACAGCAATGCCACAACATAAATTACACCGAGAAAATGCTGCTTTGACTGGATGGGGGCATGGCACAGGGAACTAAGCTAGATAAAAGCCACTGTGCAGCTGCCCAGGCTGAAACCCTGTCCCACTGACCACTGATAAAATTTATCACTGGGCCACATATGGGAAGGCAGCTGAAAGAGGAGTCGCCTGTGGTAAAACGTGTAACAGCAAAACAGCTACTAGAGCATTGCTACTTCCCTGGAAAACAGTATCCGATGGCATTGGGAGGACCGGCTCCAGGACGTGAAGCTTAGCTGTAGTGGTGTGCATGTTCAGAGATCAACAGTGCACGCCATCTGCCCAGGTCCCCTAACCACAGGAGACACGAATGAACCCCAACACCGTAAAATCCAACATGAGTTTTCATTCTTAGAACACAAGATCTGCTTGTACATATGCCAAAGAGTTTTGTAGTCAACAATCTTGTATGTTTCGAGATTAATTATTTTGTCATAACTCTGGTATGGTTTACTGAGAAATAAAAATACTTGAGTTGTACAAAGGAAATCTCACTTCCACAACATTCAAAATCCTTGGATGAGACTTATTTATTCTTTCAGGTTTTAAAGAAATTGGGGAAGTTTACTCTTGCTTTACTTTAAGTTACTGATTAGAAAGGCTTTTAATTAAAAGTGGTCAGCATATCAGAGGATATTGTTTGTATTATCATCTCTGTTACATGTTACTCACAACCCAAGATACTTATAGGTGGACATTCAGGGTGCAGTTGCACATGCTAGTCCCTGGGTCATGTTCTTTTTATGTGTGCACTGAAGAGGGTACATATTTTGAAGAGAATGCCTTCAGCTGATGTTAGAGAAAGTGTATTGTTGAAGATTGTTTCACGCCAAACACAAAAACCACAAACAATGTTTGGAGAGTCAAAATTTAATTCCCTACCATTAACCTTAGTCTATAGGAAGCTCATGAAAATCTCTTATGCCCAAGTCTATTCTGTTTGGCACATTGATAACACTGCCTCATAGCTACTTATATACTTTGTCTTTTTTAACCCTTATGCTAGTGTTTTCTACACAATGTGTTATTTTGCTTTCTAAATATATACTGCTCATAAAGAAATTATTTGGATATAATTCATCAGAGTTTGGTAAATCAGTATACCATCATTTATTCACTGCTGAGAACATAGTAGATATTATGTAGGGAATTTATATAAGATGAATAATGTGACCTTAAATATTCTTTGAAATGGATTTTATTTGATTTTACAAAGATAAAGTTTCAGATTTACATTACCCTCATTGTTATAATAATAATATAAATTTTATAAATATATATACTTTTATATTATATATATGAAAATCACAGGTATTTTCTAAGATTTCAGACTTATGGAATGCACAAAAACACCTCTGATTTTGACCTTCACTGACAGAGTGAAATAATATAGATGTGGTGTGCATCTGTGGAACGTGTGCTTCCTTTCATGATTAACAAAGAGTGTTTAAAAGTCATTTAACCCCTTTGGATGCCAGCTGCTTCACATGTAGACATAGGGTTTTAACAGTAAAGGAAAAGTGGTGGATCAGCTCGTCTTTGTAGGCTCCTTAAGCATTTTAAATGCTTCTTATAAAAGGACAAAAATTTTCACATTTGTGTTAAGACACAGAGCCAAGTCACCAAAGTCCCCTTAAGTCTCTGGCATTGATTTTGCTACTGTAGTCAAGAGTACAATGCAATTGAAAAATTGTTTCTTTATATAAATTGACAAAGCAACCCAGGGAAGAAAAAGAAAAATAGGTAATGAATCTGCAGAGAATGCCCATTATGATCGAGTCAGCATCAGCTGACTCTGGAGCCATGATCAATGTGCTCACCCAGTGTCTTTGAGAGTCTCTGCTTTGAAGATGGAAGATGAAACTGATGATGGAACACTTGCCTGCTGTGAGCCAAAAAGGATTATTAATTGTCTATAAGGAGTGAGTAATGTAGACTTTAGGGTACCTTCTTTCTGATTGCATGGGTCATTTTTAGAAAAATAGAGTCTTCGTGCCAACTTTTATTATAAGAAGTAAAACCAACTTATGATCTTGAAGGAAAGAGTCTGATGGACAAGATTGATGGTTATTGCTGAGAAGGTTGCAAGGGAATTGTCCCTTCAATAACAGCAAAGGCAAATGAAGGCCAGGGGGCAGGAGAGCTGACTACCAGGCCTGCCTCTCTAAAGCTAACAGTTTTTCTTCATCATACTTCACATGATCATGGTTTTATATGCTTCAGTAACTTGTCCAAAAACTCAGGATTTTAGGCTTTTCAGCCAGCAGAGAAAATGACAGAGAATAGAAGGACATGTATGTTCAGGAAAGATCTTCAACAGGAATGCAAGGCTCTAGCTGACCATTTTTACTGAGCTCCTAATAACACCACAGAATCAGGGACTGATGGTACTATATAGGAGGGGCCTATACAGGGTAGCTGTCCACTGGGTTCCTATAGCAGGATTGTGTCAAGGGATTTAGGTAAAGATACCACTTGATCACACAAACACACTATCAAATTATATTCATTTAAGGGGAGACAGTTTAAGGCAAATAGAAAGGAGGATAGAAATGATAAACAATGAGAAAGAAACACAATAAAAGAAAGAACTCCCTGGTCTAAAAGTATTCGTAGAAAAATATGCACAGATCCAAGTACTTTGCAGTTTATTATAATGAGCATTGCAATAATATAATCTACTGCTTTAATTCCTTCACTTAAGAATAGCCTAGTAATAACACATTCTGGAAATGAAAGTAAAGAAAGATGCCCTTGCCTACCCCTCCAGCTCCCATATTTTTAATATACTGTGATTTTTGACCCATTATCACCTGGAGGTTTGCCTCTTACTGAGAAACTTGAAACATTTGATGTAAGCACAGAGAGTCAGCCCAGAGGAACCCTCTCATTACCTGTCTTGTTCTCCTTTAATTTGGGAAAGATAACCTTTGGAAATCAGATATCCAATACTAAAATAAGGCTTGCAGTCAAGCTTAGGTCGCTGCTCATGTGTCCCTTGACAGTGGTGGAGAACTATAACCTTCTGAGATGACAAGGCAGATTTCAGAGCTTGGAGAACCGTGAGGTTTGGAGAGGTGCCCGTAAGCAATCTCAGGGTTGTCCCAGGGACAATGCAACCTCCTTTTGGCTTGGCTAATGTAATGTGTCAGAAAAGTAGAAGCAAACTCATTTTCTTTTAAAAGTTTGGCTCAACTGAACTGAATATTATTATGACTTGTGGTTAAAAACAAGTCATTGTATTTCCTAATTCCTTGTCAGTCTTATACAGGCTCCCTGGAATAATTCTTTATCTAAAAAAGGACAGCATGTCTTTGGCTAGTAACCTGATAAAAATGTTCATGGTACTGTCATTGGAAATTTTAATTATGGAAAAAGTGCAGTTCTGGCTTAAGAAAAAATATTGAGACAACTGAAACAAGAGTTGGGTTTTGCTTTTGGAAGTTAAACTTTAAAAAATTGCATTTTTTTCTGGGTTAGGAATCAAACCCAGAGAACTACATATGCTAGTTGGCCACACCCCTACTTTGCAGTTAAATGAAGAGACAGAAAGTAGTCCTTCAAATGGGTAATTAGAATGAAAATGGCAAATGAAGAGATAGTCTTCTAAACTTTTTCAAAATTATCAGTCTATCACAATTTCACATTTTTAGTTTAGTTTGGTTATTATTATTGTCTTATTCATTTACAGATGCTAGTGTGGTAGAGCGTATATTTAACACCTGCCTTAATCTAATAGTAACTTGCTCTCAAATGCTAGAAGGCAATGCCTGTGGATAAATAGTATTACCCAAGCACTAGGAAAGGAAACAGAAATAATGGATGATTTCATTCCACCGATGTTCTGAAAACTCAACTTAATAGACAATTTATTACTTAATTACCTGCTCATGGTGGAATAGAGTGTCTAAATATCAAGAGTTTGTAAAGGCATTTTTGGATGAATGGTGTTCTAAACACACAGAGTCATGTCATTAGAACTCCTTAATGTCAAAAAATTTGAAGATGTGTCTGTTACTCAGTTACATCAGTGGATACATTGGGACAATCAAGTTAGAACGCTTCTTGAAGTATCTACAATCAGAGTTATATTTGAAATTTAGACTTAATAAAAATAAATACAGTTTTATCTTCAAAACTCAACACCTTACCACATGGAAAAGATTTTCCATGTTGTTTTCATGGCCACTTGAATTCCACAATATATTTTCAAAGATGACACTCTAAGCCACTCATCTCTCCTGAGACTTAGTGTAGTTCACAGTATAGAGGTAGCACTTCAGCAACAGACCATTTTTTCAGACAAAGCCCTCTGAAAGAATCCAGAAAGAGCTCCCCTTACTCTCTTCTTAACTCCTTCCCTTCCTTCAAAGACCTCAGTCTATCTCAATTTTAGGCTATCTTTTGTTTCTTTTTTATGACTTCTTTTATTTTTTTGAGATCATAATAGAATTGCATAATTCCCCCTTCAAAGCCTTCCTTCAAACCCTTCCATATATCCCTCTTCAATTCCTTTCAAATTCATCACCTCTTTTTTATTGACTGTTTTTATAGTTCTATATACATACATGTAACAGTTTATATAACGTTACTTGTATATATGCAGATTATGAGGACTGGCATTTGGTTTTAGATGTGCTCCTCCCTGGAGAAGTCTATTTCTCCTACTCTCAGCATTCTTTAGTTGCCTGTAGTTCTTTGTATAGGGTGAGACCTCATGGTCTTTCTCATCCACTTTGGCCTGCTTATTGATGTTGTCCTTCTTTGGCTCATGATTAGGTGGTCTTGTTCATGAGACTTCTCAGATTCCTAGGAGACAACCCCACAGCAAACTCCCAGATCCTCTGATTCTTACAATCTTCCAGGATGTTCCCTGAGTCTCAGTGGGGGAGCTTCATTGCCTGTTCAGAAAGTACCACCAACTGAGAACCAACTGCTCAGATCCACCAGCCTATGGGGAACATTTCTCATTCAAACAAGCACATTACATGATTTTCTTCTCATATGAATACAAGTCTTCACCATTGTTTTTCCAGCTTCAGTACTAACTTTAGTTCTCTACGTAGAAGATATTTGATATTTCTTCAAAGTAACTGTAACCATGTTCCTCCCAGATTCAAAATAGCCTGTCTCTCCCCTTCATAACCTTTTATAAAGACTTGCCTGATCTGATTTCTGTCTGTCTTTACAACATCACCCTCCATAGAATTTTTGCTTTCTTGCCCTTGTCATTTTGCACAAATTGTTTATTTGCCTACAAACCTTCTGTAATTACCCACACTTCTCTCTGGCTTGGTTGATACTATGTGTCAGTGCTTAGCCTGAACTTTAATGCCCATAAGAATCCTTCATAGGCATTTATTCCTTCTAGACATGTCATGACATATCTCATAACAGTTTAATTTTTCCTTTACTGGGTATCATATCTCTTTGCAATTGCTCATTTACTCCTCTGTCCAAATCATACAGTAAATACCAATAATGTAATAATTCTGTTTGCATTTTTCAAAGTTTCTTTCAAAGAATTTAGCTTAATATTCACAATTTAAAGTGCATATGAAAGCATACTGATGCCTGCATATTATGCTATGAGATTTTCAATCAAAATTAATTGAAGAATGGATGTAGTCTGATTCTCTGTTTTTATTTTTTGGGGTTTTCTCTTGTTTTAAATAGAAAATTTAATCAGAAACACTTCCATTAAAATACTAGCACAAAGGGAAATCCTAGAGTATACTACAAGAACTAAGATGCTAAGGAGTAGAGTCATGTGCTCTGGGGTGACTCCCAACTAAGAATATCAGAGACTTACTTCTGCCCAGCGTTTAGACTTTGGGAAGCAACTCAAGCTTTCATTGCTACAGCCATATGTGTTGTATTTGATCTAGACAGTTCGTCTTTGTGACCACACATTGCAAAGGCGTCACATCTGTATATCTGAAGAGACAGTAATTCTTAGTCCTCTCTTCTTTATTATTATAAAAGTTTCAAATTGTGTGGCATTGTTTTCTTTCTTGTCCTTGAATCTCTGCTTTGAACTAACATACCACTATGTCTATTCCTCCGCAAAAGGAGCACTGCTTAAGTGTGATAGACTTTGCAATTTCCATTATGATTATTTTTCATTTAGAACAAGGGTCCCCACACATAGATTTAAACTCTGTCATTTCTCTCTTCATTGGTTTACTATTTCAACTGGTTTTATTTTGATTGTTTTACTCTTAACCACTCATGTGAAGCAGGATCATTACTCTGGTTTTGTAAAGGAATATTTTCCAAGAGACCGTCTTCTTTACTACTCATTTAATTCCCTTTTCTGTTGAACCAACTCACATAAGGAGACAGACTATAAACATTAAACATTTTGAAGAGAATTACTTTAGGAAATACAAGGCATTGTTTCTTAACTCTACAGTAGTTTCACACTAAAAGCTCTCCATTAGTTTTCATTTCCATTATCTTTGTGAAGATTTTTTTGTCATGTTCCTCTAATAGGGAGTATGAAACTTCATTATTTCTACATGTTCTATAATTTAAGAAAACTATATTACATTTGTAAAGATACAGTGTAGGTATCATTCTTGGTTGTGACGTATATGTGTGTATGTGTGTGTGTGTGTGTATACATGAATGTGTACATGTATAGAAATATAGTAATTATTAATTTGTATATTTGTATATGTGAATATATATTACATATAATGATGTTATAAACTTTGTGTTTATATATGGTCATATGTATTGCAGTAATTGAACTCAGGCCTTAACACATTCTAGGGAAGTTCTCAAAATAATGCTATGTATTTCCAGCCACATGTATGTATATTATAAACTACATGAACATGCACACACATACACACACACTATATATATATATGCATATATATATATATATATATATTGTCCCAATTCTAGAATCTGGGAATCTAGCAAGAAAATAAAGTTTGAAAAGGTATCAATTATATTTATATTGTAAGTCAATAAAAACCAAGCTATAATCCATAGAACCACAGAGTTTAGATATAGACTAAGGGACTATGTGAGGAGGGCAAATAGATCTCCCTATGAAAGGGAAATAGAAAAGATAGTTATGGATAGAGGTAGGGGGTTGGAATGGGAGTAATAAGTGGGGTGGAGAAAGGAAGAGGAAGACAAAGGAAGAAATATGGGTAGAGATAGCTAAAATTAAAAGCTATTCAATGGGTAACAAGGAACCATAATGCAGTAGAAATTTCTAATATATGTGAAAGTGAGCCAAATAAAATATTCAAATAATAGGGGAGACAGAATCCCATCTCTTATCTCCAGATGAAGCTTCCTGCTTGGGACTGGGTTACATCCAATTGAGCTGTTGGCCAAAGGCCCATCGGAAGCCCCGAACAACATAGGCTGTTGCCAAGAGTTTAGTTTGCACTCCACAAACCGACAGCAAGTTTCCATTGTGGAAGACAACACCTACATAATTCACTGAACATGGAAAAGTCAAACTGATGCCTACATAGAGCTTTCATCCCATATGCCAGCATCTTAGGTACAGGAAGATGCTTGAATACTACCAAAGGAGAAGGGCAAACACCAAGTCAGCCACAAACTCTCTAATCTACAGTGGTGTCCTGCCTGCAAAGTGTGACAGGGCAACAATGGCACAGAGCTTGTGGGAGTAACCAATCAATATCTGATTTGACTTAAGGCCTATTCCATAAGATGAAATCCATATTATTCACTTCTAGGGTGAATAAGAACCTGAGACTTGATAGCCCAGGGACCTAGGATAAAACCAAATGCTACTGTTCTGAAACAACAACAAGAAAAATATGCCCTAAAACACAGAAATAAAAGTATTCTTGTTGACATTCTTCTACACTCATAGACTAGTACCTTTGCACAGCCATCATCAAAAAAGTTTCCTCCTGTATCAGAGGGAACACAGTCAGATATTATGCAGAGAGCAAGAGACCTTGGGACTCCAAGGCTTAATTAGGATGTCTCCATCAAATTCCTCCCTTCAGGTCTCAAGAAACCCTATCAAAGAAGGAATGGCTTTGATGATCCCCATGGAAGGCCTCACCCTCCTTGGGGAGTGGATAAGGGGTGGGATGGGAGTCGGTGGGGGGCATGGGAGGATGGGAGAGAGAGAGAGAGAACTAGGATTGATATGTAAAATAAGATTGTTTATAAAAGAAAGGAAAAGGAGTGGAAAGAGTCTAAATGCCAGAGGGGATGGAGGACACCAAGGAATAAAGGCAGCAAGACCAACCTCACATATGAATCCACAGAGACCAAATCAGCATACACAGGGGCTGCTCTAAATGGGGTCCTAGAGCTGAAAAAAGTGGACACATGACCTCATCCCCAACCCAGAAACAATCTCCAATAAATAATCTCTTGTAAATGCAAATTTAGTTGTATCCATGGGAGTCTAACTATATAGAAACAAACTACTCTTAAGGATCATGCCCAGCAGTAAATGGTTGACAGACAATGAACTTGTCAGCACCTTTGGAGGTTCCTTGTCTTGTAATGTCATGTCAGGGCTTTTCTTTTTTTAAATTGTATTTTATTTTATTTTATTAATATATATGTTCTTCATCTCTCCCTTTATCCTACAGCTCATTTACATATGTATATTATGGCTTTCAGTGTAGTGTTTTCATGGGATTCCTAATTGTGCACAAACAATTGGGTCTCTGTGTCTATCTGTTTTATTTGTTATTGTTTTATTTTTTATATTTTTGGTTGTGAGCCTAGCCTTTAACGGCTGAGCCATCTCTCCAGCCCATGTTGTTTTTGTTTTTGTTTTGTTTTGTTTTTCCTTCTGTTTGATTGTTTTGTTCTATGCTGATGTGTCTGGTTTTGACTTATCTGATTAAATTTTATATTATTATTATACCTTAGAAGACTGTTTGTTTTCTAATGAGACAGAGCGGGTGTGCATCTGGGTGGAAGGAGAGGAGCAGAGGGAAGGAAAACTGTAGTTAGGTTATAGTGTGAGAGAAAAACATTATTTTCAACAGTAGGAAAAATGATTACATATACTTACATATATACTATTTATTATTCTTTCATATATTACATCCTAAACATAGTCTCCCCTCCCTTCACTCCTCCAAGGCCTTCTCTTCCCACCTCCCCTCTTTCCCAGATCCACTCTTACTCAGGTTCCCTCCAGGAAAGAAAAGGTGTCCCATGAATAGCAATCAGTCATGGCTTAACAAGTTATAAGATTAGGCAAAAGCTCTCATATCAAGGCTTGAAAAGGCAACAGAGTAGGAGGAAAAGAGTCCCAAGAGCAGGTGTATCAGAGACACGCCCACTCCCATTGTTAGGAGTCCCACAAAACACCAAGCCTCACAACCATAACATATATGCAGATGACATAGCTCAGAACCACACAGGCTCCCTGATTGTCACTTCAGTCTCTGTGAATCCCTATGAGCCCTGCTTAGTAGATTCTATGGTCTATGTTTTTTTGTAGTGTCCTCTACTTTTTTCACTCCTACAATCCTTTTTCCCCTTCTGTGGGGTTTCCTGAGCTCCACCTAATATTTGGCTGCTGGTTTCTGCATTTGTTTCCATCAGTTTCTGGATGAATCCTCGCTGATGACAACTGGACTAGGCTCCAGTCTATCACCATCCCTGATTTCCAGCTGTTCTACAGAGCTATAGAAATAAAAACTGCATGGTATTGGCATAAAACAGACAAATTGATCAATGGAATTGAACTGCAGACCCAGACATAAGTCCTTTTAGGTAAAGAAGCCAGAAGTATACAATGGAATAAAGAAAGTATCTTCAACAAATGGTGCTAGTCTAACTGGATGTCAGTATGTAGAAGAATGCAAATAGATCAATATCTATCACCCTGCACAAAACTCCAAGATCTCAATATAAAACCAAACACGCTGAACCTGTTAGAAGACAAAGTAGGGATCAGCCTTGAACTCATTGGCACAAGAGACAACTTCCTGAAAAGAACACCGATAATGAAGGCACTAAGATTGACAATTAATAAAAGGGACCCCATAAAACAGAAAAGTAAGGTAAGGTAAAGGACATCATCAATATGACAAAGTGGCAGCCTACAGAGTGGGAAAAGATTTTCACCAATTCCACATATGACAGAGGGTTAATATCAAAATATATAAAGTTTTCAAGAAGTTGGACATCACCAAAGTAAATATTCAAATAAAAAATGGGGTATAGATTTATTATATTTCAAGTAAATCCAATATGCTATGTTCCATATAGCTCAGAAAGTGAATTTTCAGCACAATACATCTCAAGAGTTCTTTCAGATAAAGGAGTGCATCTAAAATGAAAAGGCATCGACTTGTATGGTGTCTCTTTGTCTTTTATTATGCTGCCCAAATATGTATTCTAAGTAACAGAATTTGCTTACTATTTCTCATACTTTTTAATTACTTGGTGACTTGTAAATAAAAGTTTTGTTTCGTAGAGATCACCTGTATATATTCCAGGTATTTTTTAACTTCAAATTCACGTTGAACTTACATTCTTTGATCCCCAGGATTGTTTGAGGAGGTCTCTGCATCACTCATTTACCACACAGTATCACATACCTACTTTATTCTTATAATATCTTTATTATTATATAGAATAAGAATGTATAAATACAGGGGTATGATCAGAGGACAACTTTCAAGAGTTGGTTCTCTCTTCGTATCTGTGGGTTCTGGATTTTGTGCTTAGATCATCAGGTTTGGATAGAAGCCTTTATCTGCTAGGCCACCTCACCACTCCCTACTTTTTCATATATCTCACTAAAATCTAAATACACTGTTAAGTGGAGAACCAGAACAAAATGTCTGGATTATGAAGTGTATGTACACATATAAGTGCTATGAATCATAAAATCCTATATCAAAATTAATATTAATATTCCTATAACATAATTTAAGGGAAATGTCATTCAAACTCTACGCCTGTGTATAAATTTTAACAGTATAGAAACGCAAGTCTATTCCAACATTATACATTCCATTATGCAGATACGCAAAACACTAAATGAGTAGGACTTGA
Source organism: Mesocricetus auratus (assembly GCF_017639785.1). Classification (NCBI taxonomy): domain Eukaryota; kingdom Metazoa; phylum Chordata; class Mammalia; order Rodentia; family Cricetidae; genus Mesocricetus; species Mesocricetus auratus. The sequence continues at coordinate 34,445,873 of NW_024429201.1, forward strand.
TGGTCTTAATTTTGTTTTACGATTCTATTAAAGTTTAGAAGTTAAACTCGTTTTGTTTATTTTTATAGTTTAAAATCCTGACATACAACAAAATACATTAATATTGATAATAAAAAATTGCAAACAATCAGTAAGTTTCACGGGGTTAAGAAAGAGCTTGTATTAAATATGTGGCGTGGGAGGCAGTTTTTCAGTTATTTAGAATGTGGCTTTAAGACTCCAAGCCCGAATGTGAGTTGTGGTTTCCTTATCAAAGCAGTGATTTTTCAGGGAGCTGTAGATATCTCAAAGCAGATAATACCAATGGGGGGAGGGTAACAATAGCAATGAATTTCCGGAGGCTGCCTGGAGATGCAGCAGGGTGATCCCTGGGCATGTTACATGGTGTGAAGACTGCTTCAGTAAAACACGGCCTGTGTTATTATCATTACTGAGAATTAGAAAAAAAGAAACTTTAGCAAAAAGAATTCTACCTAAAACATTAACTCCTTAAATAGCATTCAGTCTTCCTAGCTAAATTTGAAAAGAGCTGAGATAAGAGGTCATGATGTACCACTCTCTGTGAATTCTCAATTCTTACCAGCAACAGATTGGGGAAAACATGTTGAAAAAGTCAGATTTTGAGGCTGTATGTAAATTTTTGAAAAAGTGATGGTGATAAAAGCTTCCTTCTTCCTAAGATAACATGTACAAACACATTTTGCGACTCAGCATAGCAATAGGCATGTCTGTAAAGCAGAGCAGTTCTTTGTGACACGTTGTCCTTGCTCTCCAAAGCAGGCCTCATCTCACTTCTAATGTGTGAAAAGGGAGATTATTCAACACCGTGGTAGACACAGTTTTGTTCTCCAGAACACTGCGATATCATTAATCTTCTGGCATGCCTGCACAGACGGGTTATGTGAATGCTAGTCTTTTGCAGGGCTATAAATAAAGTTTAGAGAGAGAAAAAGACAGAAAGAAAAGATGTTTTCCTGGAGCTTCTATCGCCATAGTACGATACACATTAAGGGTGCAATAACTTAGCAGTAATAACATGTTTTAAAAAATCCTCTTTATGGGTTTTCAACATCTGTCTAGAAAAAACCCTGCCTAAAAATAGAACCTGGTCTTGAGCACAGTTTTCTCAAACTGTGTCATTTTAAGCATGTCCTCACTGGATGGCCACACATGACTTCAGTTGCCCTCTAGACCAGCCTGGCTGTATTATCTATCTTACATACTAAGAGTTACCACCAGAAACATTTGCATACCGAGACACTTGTGATGTGCGTGTGCATATTTGAATGGACTTGTGGATGTTTCTTTGTGTAGGAAATAATTTAGGATAAGTGGGGAAGTTTCTGACCAGGATATCACAATGGATTTCTCATTTTGTTAATATCAAGAATTTCTATTTGGTAGCTGAATTGACCTGTATCATAATTATTCATGTTTGAAAATACTCTTATAAATAATGCCTGCAGGCAAAATGCTGTTAGAACATGCTTATTGAATTTGCTACACACACTATAGACTAAATTCTGTCATTTGGTTGGAACAGCAATCAGCATTCTCTTTAGTTACAGCAAAGCCTTTTGTCCCGATGGCACTGCAGCAGGCCAAATCCTACAATCCTACCAACTTTGTGGAAAGATCCAGCACCTCAAATGAGTGTGAGTGTTGTCTTGAGCTATTGTGATTCAAATAAATAGGACTAAAGATACAGATGAATGAAAATTTAAAATTCCAGATAGCATAGTCTGTAGTTCTACATTGATATAGAACCCTGGAAACTTCTCTTTCCAGAATATTTGAAATTTGGAATTCGGAAGAATTTATACCGCTGGAGTGAAAGACACTGCATTGGAGACTCTTGCTTTTGTGTCTTGAGGGGCAGGTATTTCTAAGTAAGAAGCACATTTCTATCACCTTTTTATGTTGAAAACCTCTTTAATTTTGGAAAACTTGTCATCAAATCACTTCATATACTTTACCATACTCCTAATTTTAGAGTCTTTATTAAGGTCTTGTGATGTCAATTCTTCACTGGGCTTTGAGCTTAGGAACTCATTACATTTACTAACAGGTTAGGACAGAACATCTGATTTGAATGTCTCATCTAAGAAACACATAAGTGGAGTTTCCAGGTCTTTTTCCCTGAAATATCAAGCATAGTCCTATGGAGAACAACTCTTGTGCTCCATTAGGCATAAAACAGTAATTTTATACTTAAAAAAACTCATTCCAAGTATCAGTTTAGGAAGCACAAAGCAACCTTAGTTTACGCATTAAAACATAAAGCAAAGGAAAATAAAACAGGATAATGGTCAACATTTATAAATTTTTTTAGATAGTTTAGGTAGGTACTAAATATTGTTAGATACTAAGAATATTTTCATGGAATACATAAAATTTTTTCCTGTCACCAAGGAAAGCAATATACTGTTGAGACAAGGTAGGCACTTCTTTATTCCCAGATATTTGCAAGATGTAGAACCTGATTCTAAGTGTACTCAACCAGGACAAAATGATTGACCCCAAAGCAGATATTAGTTGAAGCTTGCTCAGTCCTTTCCTTCTTGGTCAGTGATTTCCTCCTCCATTTGATGCCCTGCTCTAATGACAGTATCATTTTTCATGGGCCTTATTCTGCCACATCCTTGTCTATGCTCAGTGAAAATGACATTCTCTGTTTTTATTTACATGGTTGGTTCTTATATTTTTATAAATGGATACACTAGTATGATTATAACACCAAAGGCCTAAAGGAACATGACATTAAAGAGTATTGTTGAACATATATGAAAAATCATGACTTCTCAGACAAGAAATTCAAGCTCAGAAAAACAGTGTTTTACAATTAAAATTTCAAGCATGTTGTTCTTCAAATGCTTAAATGAACCCAAAAGCATATTTAGGTCATAAAAGGTCCTAGTGTGACATGCTAATTTTTGAGGTTACTAAGCATTCTTCAGTGGTTAGACTGAGGGATTATTTTGGAGAAAGAATGGGGATAGCACAGATATTCTATAAAACATGTAACACACGGATTATATGTAACACCTTTTTGTATGCAATTCTAAAACGAAATTCAGTCCAGCTACAGATTTAAAATATTACTCAGATTGTATAGAGACAGCATTGTGACACTAAGGATACTGTTACTTTAATCACACTAAAAATATCACTATCTCGCCCGTTGGTCATACTTAAACAATTAGTTTGTTAAGAATAATGTTTAGAAAGAACAGAGCAAAGGAACTCAACATGAAATTTGAATAAATGACCACTGCTTAGATCTTTATTGTATGTATTTCATAAGAAATTTTTCTACCATGAAGAATGTCTTTGGGCTCGTTGCAGCTGTTGTAACATAGCCTTACTCTATTTGAGGCAATCTGTGGGAAGGGAAGGAGACAAATTGTGACACTGTCCCTTATCAAAGGACCACACAGTTGTTCGCCACTTTGACTCCATGATGGATTGTTATCTTGGGGTTTGACTGATGGAAGGCTGAAAGTTTAGAGAAAAACAGTGCAGACTCCCAGTAGCTCCATGTTATTGACACTTAGGTGATAGTGTGGGGTAAATCAATCTTTCTCGATTGTTTTTACCGTCAGTTTTGTTTTCTGTTCAAGCATCATTTTCCCTGCTTCATCAGATTGACAGGTCAAAAAAAAAAGGTGAGAGGAAAAAAAAACGAGGCAGTGGGTAATACTGATACCAAGAGATTCAGCTGCTGTGCTGTGAGTGTGTGATCTGGAAAGAGACAGCCACCCACAGACACGCATTGTCTGGGAGACATGTGAGCATACATGCTTGTTTCCCAGTTTAACCCAGTAGATGGTAGCAGAAAAAGACACATGTTTTATTAACAAAAGTCAGATAACATGTATCTTAGGAAAGATACGGTTCTTAAAGTATTTTGTTTGGTTTTTTAGAATATTAGCATATATTACAAATATGGGAAAATCATCCCACATTAATTTTTTCTGTACACTTGCTTTAGCTTAGTTTATTATTTAGTTTGTAGGATATTTATATTGACACAGTCATTTTGGTGTCTAAATATGCTGAGGCTTTACCTGATTGCTAGAGATTGGCAAATTAATAAAATGACTGTTGCTTTTGCTGTTTGAAACTCTTAAGGTGAGAAGAGCATAGGGACATTCCCCATGTTTCCTGGGTGATCTACAAGAATCTGAACCGTAGCAATGAATTCACTTTAGAATTTGCAAATATTTTATGAGTTTTTTCTGAGATGTAGCTAATATAAAATTCACTGGCTTTAAACTTTCAATTTGAGCAGCTGAGGTTAGTGTATCCTCTTATTACTAATACTAATATCAAGATGTCAAACATTACCATTACCACCTCAAAATTTCCTTCTGGTCTGTGGCAGCATTTATTTTCTGTATACCACAGGCCCTAACAGTACTCAAAAGTGGGGGTACCCTCCCCTACTTACATATTATCCATGTGCAGAGGCCATGTTAATCTTCTCTGTAATGCTTCCATAGTAGCATGATGATTGTTGAAGTGAGCACATACAGTTTTCAGAGTAAGGTATGACTGTGTATTAGTTTGTCAAGTTTTTAAAACAGTGTTTTATTATATCTCCTAATATTGTATTGTTTGCTTTATTTTCGAGGACAGGCTTTGCTTTATAATTCAGGCTGGTCTGGAATTCAGTACCCAGCCCCGACTCGTCTCAAACTCCTGGCAGTTTTCTGGTCTCCAATTTCTGTGGCATCAGAGGTATGACATTTATTTCCAGAACGCATAAAGACCTTTTAAGTGTTAAGAACGCTGTCACTGTAGACAATTACACAGTCTTCTTGTTGCTGGGTATTGTCAGTATGTACATACTATGTGAATAATTCTAGCTTGAATTGATATACTATTTCAACTATAGGTTGATTTTGTGTTTAAAAATGAAGGTAAAATATATGTGCACATCCACATAGATAGACATGCTGTAAATGTTATGTTGTATTCATAATTTAAAGTCTTATTATGCCAATTGATTTGTTAGTCACCTATAACATAGTTACAAAGAGATTTTATATTATAATAACACATATTATTAAAGGATCAATATTAAAGAATAAAGAATAGGTATTTTGCTAATGTGATAGGTTTCTTCTCATTTGAGCTATGATTTCCAACATGGTCTCACAACAAAAATTCTAGATTCAAGTTCCTTCCTTAAGGAGGGGGGCAGAGTGAAAAGAGTGAATTTTGAATCATAACAAACCATTCTTGTTTTGCCTTTAATCTGTGTACCTTCTATATACATAAGACACATGTTCCAAGGAATTCTTAGAAACAGCCATTCTCTCTGGCAAGTGCAATTAGAAAATGTCACCGATGTTATCTTTCCTAGAGTTGCTTAGAAAGGAATGGAATTTAATTTGAGCACTTTTGCTTATATGTTCCAAAAATTCTGATCCTTGAATCTTAAACTCAAGGTTTCCTAGTGATTTGGGAGTAATAAGAAGCTCAAGGTGCTTCAAAATGGCAGAGATAGATAGATAGATAGATAGATAGATAGATAGATAGAGTTGACTGCTATTATTTTCCCATTAAAATGCAATAACCTCAAGGGTTAGAGTTTTATGTAGATAATATTTGATAAACACCTGGACTTCTGAACACATTTGAAGCCACACTATGAATCACACACAGCTTGGTAAACCCGGTTTGATCTTGAAGTCTTCTGCCTTTCATCGACATGCAGATCTGAGCTCAGTGTTACACACTGGAACCAGTTCAGCATTGGGGCGTAACAAAGGCAGATGCTGACAGTAATGACTGGTGCTTCATGCAGCTCGAGTTTTGAGGCAGCGCTCGACCACCCAGACCATCAGGACGGGTGTGCGCTGCATCTTCGTGGCCTGTGCTTTATTGCTGCCTGGTATTGTTATTTCACAACCTAAAGCCCTTTCTTGTTTCCCTCTGCCCGGAAACCTTCACTCCTGCATATTTCCTTTCTTCTTACCCTAACTCTCTAACAGCTGAACTACATAAATGCCAAGCAGCGACACGAATTCCTAAACAGAAGCTGCCGGGAACAGCACTGCTCCAACCAAGAAGCACACGTGTAGAAGCCCATGACTGACAGGGCTCAAAAGGCAGGGTTCACTAAATGACAAGTGTGAAGTTCTTATTGTTGCCCTGGTTAACAGTAGCTCATATTTTTACACACACACACACACACACACACACACACACACACACACACACACACACACTTCACATTTCAGAACAATTCAGTGTAACTGGCAGCTAGAGAAAGAAAAGATTTACAAACTCTCAAAGGTGAGCAAGACAGGAGGAATACTGAATCAAAGCATTCTCTCAGTTTGGAATATGTTCACATCTTTTGATTGGGCTTAAAATTGGAATCTTGGAGAAGCATCAGGAAAAGTCAGAATTGTAATTGTTTTGTGAGGGACAAGAGAAAACAGGAAAGTAAAAAGAAAGAGCTGTTCATCTTTTATTTGTCCTTACATAATTCTATTCAGGGTTATTTAGTGCCTATGAAATTACATTTTTGTATATACCCACTGTCATTACTAAAGAAATGTCTATGATATGAAATGTGCAAAGGAGGTACAATGTGATGTCAATTAATTGTATGTGATCTATGTTACGATAATTGCTAAAAGTTATTTAAATATTGCTTTTCCTCAGTTACAATGATGTATGAATTCATATTTAAGAAAAATGGTACCATTATTACATGTTTCTTTATAATATTCAATGCTAGCTATTTTTAAAAATCCTTCTGATAGTAGAGTGGCAGTTCACTGAGCATTAGCAGAAGAACATTCTAGAAGCCAGAATAATGACAAAGTAATCATTAAGGCTAAAAATCACCTCAGCCAGATTAGGTACAGTGGCTGAAGAGAGACCTTGGGGGAGGTGTCAATTGGGAACTGGTGGCAGTATTCATTTTGCAGCAATAATACCATTGATGTAAGTTTATAGGAACCCAGGGAGAAAAGAGAAGCACATGGTGTTGTCCACTCGGTCACACCCTCTTCAGGAGGCTGTTCTAAGTGTTTGATTGGCTATCACTAGCCAACTGATGCTTCTGCTTCTATGTAGTCAGCTATTAGTTGTCACTTAAGGAATCGTTATTTCAGTATAAGTGCCTATAACACAACAGCTTTGACAATTTCTAGTATAATACATGGCTTTGGATGTTCTTTAACCAAAGAAGGTCATAATATTTCATTAGGACTGTCTGCTGCCTTTCTGACAGTTCTTCAGGGTTTGTCAAATGCTGAATTAAATCTTGTTGTGTTCAGAAGGCTATCTGATGTGCTTTAAATAACATAAGTGCTATGATAATATGAAATAACCAATGTGGGTTGTAGAGTTGGCTCAAGTCTGTAAAGCACTTGTTCAACAGCCGTAAAGGCCAGAGTTCCATCCTCAGAAGCCATTTAAAACACAGGACCTGGTGTTATGCCCTTGGAATCTGTGAATGGGACAGGCAGATCCTTCAGGCAGATCCTTAGGCCACTTGATGGGCTCCAGGCCATAAAGAGACTGTGTCTCAAAAGCCACAAAGTAGAAGGTGCCTGAAAAACAACACCCTATAGCCTCCCCACATCTCCTACATACATGAACACACATACACACAAATGCATGTACACACACACACACACAATAATAAATGAAAACAATTAATTAAGGGAAAAACTATAAATATAGAGCATTCTATATATAATAACAACAATGATGTAATTCTAGTAAATATTGAAATCAATAAATTAAGAGCTAATCTACATGGGGAGTGTACAGTATCTCCAAACTTTCTCTAGAAAATTCTAATTAAAAAGTCTTTAAATTTGTTTGTTCAATTTCTGCAATTGAGAGACTCAGTATGAATCTCATATTTACCTACAGTTCTTAATATAGAAAAGTAATATTTCTTAATGACTTGAATGCTCATACTCTATGCATAAATCTAAATCTCCCATTTTGTAATCGATGAAATGACCCCAGAGGCAATACTTAACTTCTATAGTGTGGTGAACCGATTAGTTGTTAGATTTACTATGTTTCTCCTATGGTTGCAGTTAGGTGTGGCCATATGACTACGGGACTAGTAATACGGATGTAGCTTATTCTCAAGAGAAGAAAGCCCCAGTTCCTGAATCACCATGAGGAAGATGCTCAACCTAATCCTATTTCCATACAGCACTTTATATGATTACCAACAATCCTGTTTGTCAGGCTGCTGATGCTGAAGTGCGTCTACTCCATTAACTGCCATTACTTTAGAATCTACATGTCTATAGATTTCTCTCTTTCTTTCTTGGTCAAGAAAATGGAATCAGAGGTCTGTCATTTCTCAGCAGTAAAAGAAGGAGTATTTCCTCCAACTGCTTTGTTGTAGACTTTATTCTTCAGTGAGCGGCTTCATCCCTTGTCTTTATTTCAACCACATCTCTCACGTTTTACTCCTTTCTAGGTCTCTATTCTGGACTTTCCATCATTTGAAATCAGTGAAATAAGACATTATTAACTGCCTTTTCAGCTCTTGGAGTGTCTCTATATTAATGCTTGACATAGGGTGATATAAAAGAGTATATTTGTTCAGAAAATCATCTGAACCTATAGTAAGGAAATGGTGACTCAAAGGCCCTAGTGACTTCCAGACAGCCCATGCTTGCCGATGAGATGTGTCTGTTTATTTATTTTGGCTGATATAGTAGGCTTCCAAGGTTTCTGGTGTCTCTAGACAAATAAGTTATCTGGCATCACTGTCCCCCTATTCCTTCTTGAAAGCTATTGGATAACAAAGCAGATACTCTGCAATTTCTCTCCTGCTCATTGTTATTGTTCATTAATGACTGAAAAAACAGAAACTATTGGAAATAGAGATACGTATTACAACCATGTATAAAAGAGTTGTGTGTGTGTGTGTGTGTGTGTGTGTGGGAGAGAAAGAGAGAGAGAGAGAGAGAGAGAGAGAGAGAGAGAGAGAGAGAGAGAGAGAGAGAGAGAGAGAGAGAGAGAGAGGAGGTAGGCAAAAACAATTATGAAGCCTGACAAATCACAAGACAATAGAAAATCAAGAACTGAATGTCCAGGAGATCATGTCTTGTAAGTTAGCAGCAGGCATAAGTGACATGATAAGGAATGGAAGCCCTAGATTTACAATTTAAGATACAGAAGCCAAAGGGAGTGTGTTTAGGAAGAATGCAATCTATTTACCATCTCTGCTTAGACTGATATTTATTAATTCGTGCTATAGGTCTGGTACTATGCTAAGTTCTTTCTAAATATTATCTCATTTTATCTGCAAACAGCTCTTTGTAATGGTGACCATGATCAGAAAATCTTTTAAATATGAAGTTAAAAATTTTCAAAGATTGTTTAATTTGCCTATTGCATGGCTGAGTTGGAATCCAGATCCAGAGAGACATTGTAACATATTTAGGCATATTTTATAAATATGTCCCAAAGTCAAAATTTCAATTAAATATAGAAACTGAGAGATTAGAATATTTTTGACTAGCCAATGTTGCTTAACATGTGGGAGTAAGAAAAGCACAGGACATACATGATTTCAAGTAACATACATAATAAGATATTATGAAGATAGATATCATCAGCTGAGAGGTTGAAACACAGGAAAGAAAGGAGAGGTAAGGCTAGGGGAAGCTTCCAGTACAGAAAATATGTTATTTCCATCCCAGACAGTGTATTAGTGGCTTAGTCATTATTTCAATGCTTACCAGAGATCCCATGATGATTTCTGTAAACACGATGAAGTAAATCAATGGGCACAACACTTGTTATGATATATTACAGTTCTGTCACACTGTAGAGATACCATTCATATTACAGTTCTGTGTGTCACACTGTAGAGATACCATTCATATTACAGTTCTGTGTGTCATACTGTAGAGATACCATTTATATTATAGTGATGTATGTTACACAGTGGGGACGCCATGCATGTTACAGTGCTTTGCATCAAACTGTAGGAATACCATGCATATTAGAGTGCTGTGTGTCACATTGCAGTGATACCATGCATTTTACAGTACTGTTGGTCATACTGTAGGGATACCATGTATATTACAGTGCTGTATGTCACACCGTAGAGGTACCATACATGTTTCAATTTACTGTATGTCACACTGTAGGGATACCATTCATATTACAGTACTGGGGGCTCATTCTGTAGGGATAGCACAATATAACAATACTGTAGGTCACACTGTAGAGATACTATGCATATTATAATACTGCATGTCACACTATAGGGATGGAATATATATTACAGTGCTGTGTGTCACACTGTAGGGATGCCATGCATATAATAATACTTCATGTCACAAAGTAGGGATCGCATATATATCACAGTGCTGTGTGTCACACTGTAGGGATAGCATGCATATTTCAGTGTTGTATGTCACACTGTAGGAACACCATACATATCTGAAGGAAGAAAACAGGATGGTAATGCAGTGTTTTCTTTTCCACATTAATTTCAATGACCATTTCAGAACACATGAATACAGGCATAAATTTTCACATGTCCTATTACGGACAACCTGAACACTAAGGAATCTAAATGTTAAAAGTTTGGTATTTGACAGTACCAGGAAGGCTAGGTAAGACTGGTATTTTGCTATCTTTCACATTGTTTTATTTTACTCATCCACCTCCAAAATCGATACATAACTGGATGTGGACATGGGAGAAGGAATGTTATTATGTTGTCTGGCAGGAAAGAAGGAAAAAGTGCAAAAGTGCATAGATTTGAGGAATATTTTAAAAGGGCACTTTCAATTTCACTACTATACCCACCAGGAGTCATAGATCTAGGTAATTACTTCATGCTTTGATAGACTTTCTTGAAAAGTTCCCCTCTCTTCTTGCATCTATCCCACATAAAATGTACTTAAGAGACTTCAGAATGAAGTGAAATAGCTCAATATTTCTTGAAAAATATGGAGTAGACTACTATGATGCAACCACTGTGTATGGGAATACACAGCCACTGCTCATGCTAGCCAGCCTGGTGTTGGTGTTTTGCTAAATATTTTGGAAAACCAATTGCAATATCATAGTCAAGGTAGCTTCTACTCTGTACAACTAAGAAACATGATGACAGAAATTCTAACTGCTTTCTTGTCATATATGTGTGTTTGTACACAAATTATGTTTTCTTTCTATATGAATTTTTAAAAGGAAAATGTAAGTTTGAGTTTCTAGAAATGAGTCAAGGTGAGAGTGAATTGACATTTATATGCTGTTTATAATATGTAGCTTTGCGTAGCAGATCTTCTAACAACCCAAATGATTTCGTTTTATTATCTATGTATTGTTTGTTTATCTATCTATCTACCTATCTATTTATATATCATCTATCTATCTCTCTATCATCATTATCATCACCACCTATCATTTATCTTCTTTTGGTATGAAAATGTGTTTTGTGAATCACTGACTATCCTTCTAAACCTTCCTGGAAAATTAAAATTTTCATCTGCAAATCATACAATACCACAGATTAGGTAAATTATAAAGAAAAGATGTTTGGTTAGCTCAGAGTTCTTGTCTAAACTCAAGGATACATACCTGCTGGTAGCCTCCTTGGCTGAATCCTGGGGTGGCTCCAGGTGTCTGGACACCATATATTTGTGTTCCTGGTGTGTCTCTCTTTCTTATAAAGCTGCTGACATTCTGTGGTGGGGGCTCCATCCTGCTGATCTTGTCTAATTCTAATGATTTCTCAAAGATTCCACTCTAAGCAAGATAACCAGATTACATTTCTGCATACTCAGTATCTCACAATGGTGATTAAACTTCAACATGAGTTTTCAGCAAGAACAGCCATGGTTCACATGTTTCACAGTGTTAACCTCTGCAATGCACTGTGTAAGTCATGATGAGAAAAACTTCTGAGTTCAAACTGCATAATAGGTGCTACCACAGTTTTACTAGGAAAAGAAATCAGTGTGTCTTTAACAGTACTTATAAAACAATGTAAATGATTGCCTCTATTATTTCTTCATTCTTAAGCATGTAATTTTTCAGTGTTTGGTGTGACAAAAAGATAAGTACATATGAGCCTTCTGGTGGATCCAGCAAACAAAGCTGTGTTATTGTATGGTTTGCCAATTAAGACCTTGTTACCAGAAAGGAATTACTGGTAAACCTATCACAGTTAGTCAGATATGTATATTTGTCATGTTTCATTGTAAGTGAGTGAAGTGAACCAATCACTTCAAGCAAAAAACTGCTCAAAGTGTTGGTTGACAATGATAAAATTTGTGATCTTAAGAGAAACTGAGAATTTTGGAATGTACAATTGCCACTAAAACCTGTCAGCTTCCCCATGAAGACTTTCTGATGTCCTCATCAGGGACACAGATGGGGCCAGTTCTCCTGTTCTAACACCCTAGGATACAGATCACCCACACTTACATCTCCAGAGTCATATTTATTCTTTTTCCCAGGTAAGATGCAGGGTCTGCTCTCCCAATTGCTGCAGTTGGTGAGTGTGGTGCCTGCGCCACCAGCAAGTCCAAGATATTGGGAAAAGAAAGACAAGACATCCAGCTGTTTGCACTAAGAGAATGCATGTGCTGCCTTTATTGTTAGGAGAGAGAGAGAGAGAGAGAGAGAGAGAGAGAGAGAGAGAGAGAGAGAGAGAGAGAGAGAGAGAGAGATGTGTGTGTGTGTGTGTGTGTGTGTGTGTGTTCATTACAAGTGCTAAGAGGTCTCTCTTTTTTAGGGAGGGAGGATCCTTATATACAGGTTTACAGCACAGTGGAAAAACCCCAGGTGGAAGAGAGCGTGTTTTCCTCCTGATACATGTTGATGTTAGAGGGTCAAGGCCAGGGCAGGAAGCCACGACTAGAAAACAGGATGCACTTAGTCTGGAAAACAGGATGGATTTGTTGACTGACCAGTGACTCACAGAGACCCCCGTAGGGGCTGGGGCCCAACATCTCCACCCTTTTTATATATAAATTAGCACCTATCTCAGATGACAAAATTGACCTTAAATTTGTATCAACCCTGTATAAATGCAAACAAACACTTATAAACAACATTTGGGGAGGTGGGCGTCATTCTTTCCAAACTACTTCCTGCTGTTAAGGGTCGCTGAAATACCAGGGGGATCATGACAGAAAAAACAGAAACCTGTTGAAGTCCTTGTGTTGTGGTCTGTAAGGCTGCATCATCTCAGCTGTTTTAGATGGTGGTCTTGCTTCATCAAACCATACTAGTCTGGAAAGAACCCACAGCCTTTTATTTTCTGTGGAAACAAAAATAGAAGTTCTGTTCCCAAGTAACCTGTCCTTATATTTAAATTTAGAAGTCAAAGCATTTTCAAAATATATAAGTTGGATTAATTCAGTAGCATTGATAATCAAATGTCTTTTAGCAGTTTTTGTTCCTTTCTTATCAATTAAACAGTTTAAAGACAACACAACAGCACACAGTATCCAGACTCTCAATATATTTTCCATTTCATACACTTTTATCTTTTCCTTTTCTTTCACTTAATATCAGTACCTCATTTACTAACTGTTACCAATTTTCAATTCACCCATTATTAATCCATCCTCCAACTGAGGATGATCCCTCATGCAAAAGCCTGAAGATTTACTCAATCCACCCTCCAACTGAAGGCGATCTCTCAGGTTCCCCTTTCTTTCCTGACCTTGGTGTCGGGCGAAGGCCTGGAGATTTAAACTAATACATCTTCTCCTTAGAAGGTGATCTCTCAGACAAAAGCCTGGAGATTTGGCCATTCAATTTTACTGTTAGTAGTTGAGGTACCTGTTTTTAAATCTTTTCTTTCTCAAGTCTCTCCTCTCCCAAGTCTTCTTTCTAGCCGATCTTTTCAAGTCTTTCCAAGTCTCTCTGTATCTTGGTGGGACCTCCAATTGCTGCTCCCACACCACAAGCAAGTCCAAGGTATCAGGAAAAGAATGACAAGACTTCCAGCCATTTGTGCTAAGAGAATGCATGTGCTGCCTTTATTGCCAGGAGAGAGAGAGAGAGAGAGAGAGAGAGAGAGAGAGAGAGAGAGAGAGTCTTCATTACAAGTGCTAAGGAGTCGCTCTTTTGTAGGGAGGGAGGAGCCATATGTACAGGTTTACAGCACAGTAGAAAAAGCCCAGGTGGATGAGAGCATGTTTTCCTCCTGCTGGATGTTGATGTCAGAGGGTAAAGGCCAGGGCAGGAAGCCAGGACTAGAAAACAGGATGCACTTAGTCTGGAAAACAGGATGGACTTGTTGACTGACCCGTGACTCACAGAGACCCCCATGTGGGCTGGGGCCCAATAGGTGAGGGGTAGCTCTCCCTTTCTTGATACCCCAGGGCCAGCTCTCATGCCCCTGAAGCTGGCTCTTCAGCCTATCACAGTTTTTTAAGGGGTGGGGAGGGCATATTTCCCTCACCCAAGCCACCCCATGGCATACAATGCAAGAAATGGGGGCTGCTCATGTCCATAGGACCAGCTCACCTGTGCTGTGGCCTATGGGGTCAGCTCAAGTATACTTCCCTGGAGAGGTTCAGAGCCCTCTGTCCCATGTGCTGCCACCAGTGATGGACAGGGACAGCTCCCCCACCAGCAGCAGGTAGCAAGACCTGTGGGTAATGGGTATCTTTCTCTCACCCATGATACCACATGGCAGATGGGGGGGGTGTCAACTCTTCAGCTCCTAAGCCTTCCTGTCTAGCTCTACTATGCTGCCTGGGCCAGGTGTAGAGCTTGATCTCTCCTGTGCTACAGCTGGTGAGTGGTAGTGTCAATTCTCCTACTCTCATGACCTCAGGGCCAGTTCTCCCACCAGCCACAGGCAGCAAGGGGTCAGGGAGTGCAGAGAGCTTTCCCTCATCTACTCTACTGTTTGGTGGGGCCAGATCTCCTACTGCAAGTTCATCTGCACTGTGGGCTCAGCTCTGGGTGACTCTCGGACAACCCCAAGCCCCAGATGGCATCATAGGCCAACCAGATTTGCATGGCCCAGCAGAGGATAGGTTATTCAACACCAACGAGGTCCTAAGTGGTAGCCTAGGCCTCTGATGTCTGTGTGGCTCTGGTGGCAACACAGGTCATGGTCATTCACACTGACCCCAGCTGTGGCAGGACCATGGACCTAGACCTGGTCCTCCGCAGCAGCCTGGGTCTGAATGTCACAGTAGCCCCATTTGGCAGTGTAGGCAACCCAGACTGCCATTGACCCAGCAGCAGAGTGGCCCTTAGACCTACCCCACCCAAATGGTGGTCCAGATCCATGGCATCTGCATGGCCTTTAGGGAAACATGGACCTCAGACATCAACATAGACTCAGGCTGTAGTAGGATCCTGGACCCAGAATGGTGCCTGGCAGCATCCCAGGATCAAATGTCATTGTGGTCCCCAGATGGCACTGTAAATTGCCAAAATTAGCATAGTCCTAGTGGTAGTGTGGCAGTATGACTATTGAATGACAATGTTTCTCTAGCTGGCTGTGTAGACCATGGGCATCTGCTTGACCTTCCATGATATCAGCGGCCATGGACATTAACACAGACCCCTGCTACATTAGGGCTATGGACCCAGACATGGTTCTGGTCTTGACGAAATCATGGACCTGGGTGGCAGCACAGGACACTGCAGCAATCTGGTCCTCAAAGACCAACATGGCTTCAGATGTCAGCACAGACTTTGGGCCATGTCAATTTAGAGTTGGGCCTCAGCAGGGCTGCAGACATGGCCCCCAGCAGCAGTTCAGGCCCAGATGGTGGTGCAGGCCTCTTACATCGGCATAACCCCTGTGGATCTACATCCCTTGGACACTGATTTAGTCAAAGGTGGTGGCTCAGACTCTGGGTGTCACAGGGCCCTTGGTGGTAACCGGAGCCCTGGACATCAACAGAGATCCCCACGGCTGCATCAGATCCAAGGACCAAGACATACTTCTTGGAAGCAGCCCAGGCACAGATGACATCACCATGGCCCTAGGTGGCAAGCCCACCATCGTCGTCAGCCCAGTCTTCAGATCCACCCCTTTCCCCAGCACATGAGTCCTCCTCCTCCTCTCCTATTTCTCCACCCTGTATTCACTCACCATAGTAGTGCCTGATCTCTCACTGCCAGGCACTAGGCAGACTCTTTGTTGATTCTGCCCTCTCCAGGCCCCAATGCTACTTTTTACAAACTAATTTTGTATATATATATATACATTACTACAGTCCCCTCCCATACATTTCCAACTAGCTTTGAGATTCCTTGTTCTATTTTTGTTTCTTTTCCTTATTCCTCTCTCATACAATGCATCCTGACTGTAGCCTCCCTTCATTCCCCTCCTCCCAGGTCCCCTGTCTCCCCTCTCCTCCAGATCTACTGCTCCTCTGTTTCCCTTCAGAAAAGAGCAGGCCTCCCAGTGATGTCCACTGAACCCGGCAAAACAACATGCAATAAGTCTAGGACAATATCTTCATATCAAGGCTGAGTGAGACAACCCAGTAGGAGGAAAAGGGTTCCAAGAGTAGGCAGAAGAACCAGAGACAACCCCCTCTCCACTGTTAGAAGTCCCACAAAACCCCAAGCTAAACAACCACAGCAGGTGCACAGAGGGTTAGTGCAGACACACAGGCTCTGTATTTGCTGCTTTGGTCTCTGAGCCGCTATGAGCCCTGCTTACTTGAAAGTTATTTCCCCGTCATGTCTAGTTTGTGTTACCCAGCTAGTCTTGGGAGTGGTTCCTTCCCTCTATCACTATCCACCTACAGGAGAGGGTGGGCGGGTGGTCACATCATTAAAGAAAAGTGATGTTTCTTCTCCCAGCAGCTATCAAGAGCCAAACAGTACCTCCGTTCATGTTGAGAGTTCTTGTCCATGATCTCAATCTGCTGAGATTTTACCTGACTGAATCTTTGGTAGGTCCTGTGCATGATGTCCTAAACACTGTGAATTTATATGTGCATTTGCCCTGTTGTGTCTGAAAAAGAGATTACCTGATTTTATACACCACCTCCAGGTCTTATAAGTTTTTTGCCTTCTCCTTTTTGAAGATGCATCCCTGAGCCTTCAGGGAGAGGTGTACTTAAAATATTCCATTTGAGGCTAAGGACTTCACAGTTTTTTATTTTCTGCATATTAACTAGTGGGGATTGGGATGTCTCTGAGTAAATTCCCATCCAATGTAAGGAGAAGCATCTCTGATAAAGATTCAGACTTGTCCTAATAGATGTGTGTAGCAATGTCATTAGAAGTCATTTTAATACTATGTCCATTTAGTAAATAGACTGGATTCTACCCTTGAGCCCATATCCTATCTAGGTACAGATTATGGTCCCTTTTGCAGAGCCTTCTCATGGAGTAAGTCTTAGATACATCCACAATGAATATAGGTGAGCAAGTAGTTATATACTTATTTGACAGAAAATTTTTTGCTGAATTGTCCCATAATGTGATCTTAAATATCACATATCAAAGTGCAATCAAGCATGATTTTTGGGGGCTTTGCAAGATGCCTCATCAGGTAAAGATATCAGTTACTAAGACTGACAACCTAAGTTCTAGCCCTAGCTACCACATGATGGAAAGAGAGAACCAACTCCTACAAGTTGTCTTTTGACCTTTACATTAATAGAGTGATGCATGCATGCACCCAGACATATATACCTAGAAACACAGACACACAGAAACACACACATACACTCACACATCTCCATACAATAAATAAATAAATGTAATACATTTGAAAAACATGATTCATCGGATTTAAGAATTAATAAAGAATGATTTGCTAATGACCGATAAAATGCTTGTCTGAAGAAGAAACAAAGGGCTATGAATCAGAAATCGGAAAGTTTGAGTACAAATCTTCATTGTCTACTCTTTTAAGTGATAAATTCATGTATTGTATTTATATACTTCAAATTGATTTATTATTTATTGCTATTTTATTTACTATAACAGGAAATGTTTATTTACTATATAACTATCAACTGATAAATGGATAGTGAAAATTTTATAAATACACAAAATGTAATATTATTTTACCCCAAAGAAAAAATGTCTAATATTAAGCAAGGTCACTCAAACTGAAAAAGAAAAATAACTTCATCTTCTTCCTCATTTGTAGCATGTAATGTAAACATGTGTAAATGTTGGTGCAGTATAATATGGGGAAAGATAACAAAGAAAAGGTAACATCAAGTGATTAGAAAAGACTGAATGAAAATAAAAGGACATGTGAGTCATGAAAGACGATTGGAAGTTACTTGTTTCTCGGGTTTCAACTCCATCGTGTCCAACCCTCATGGTGAATAAGTGAATAAATGTAGCTGATAATAAATGTGTAAAATCCTAAGCAAAGATCAAGAGAATGACAACTCTAACAATAGAGAGGTTGATTGAGATACATAGACTTTAGGACTGAGAAATATTTTTGTTTGAGTTACCCCGATCTGGCCGTGTGATTTTTTTCATGAGTTCATTACAATAAAGTGACCACAGAAACCTACAACTGGACAACCTGCCGAGATTGAGAGATTTTGGAATGTTTAATCCCAAAGGGTGTGATTTCATCAAATCCTCTGCATTAGGAACTGTGCAGAAAAATGACAGAAAGATAGTAAAAGCCTGAGTAGATGGACGACATCTACACACACGAGGACCCACACACATATGAAGTCACAGAGGCTGGCAGCACACACAGAGCCTGCACAGCTCTGAACGAGGTGGGATTCCAGGGCTCAGATGGGATGTGGACCTGTTCTCCCATCCTTAACCAAGAAACTGTCTCCAATTGATATTTGCTTGCAAAAGAAGAATTAGGTTTCTTCAATGAAATCTTACTCAGTATATTAATCAAACTTGAAGGTAGGCACCATGCCCAGTAGTAGATGGTCAACACAACAAATTTAATGGTAGACTCCATGCCCAGTAGTAGATGCTAACACAAAACATATTCAATGGTATTTCTGTTTGTTTGGGTATTTTCATCCTACAGATCTTTCACTTGTATAATAAGATTTCTGATTTTGTGTTTTTATGTTTTTTTTATGTGTGTGTATCTGTGTGTGTCTCTCTTGTGTTGTTTCCCCTGCTTTTTAAATTCTGCATCTTTGTTTGTTTGGTTTCTAAAGAGAGAGAGAAAGCGCAAGGATTTAGGTTGATGGGGAGGTGAGGAGAACTTGAGAGGAGTTGGGGAAAAGGAAACTAGAATCAGAATATTCGTATAATTTTTTTCAATAAGAAATATAAAAAGAAATATATGCTTAGAATTTTTATTTTTAAGTATCTTGTTCACATATTATCTATTCAAGTTTCCTTTTATTGCTATATAGACACTAGAAAAGTATAAGTTATTAAAGTGTAGATAAAATGTACAATTCACTAATAATTTTCTTTTTATCTTGCATTTATTTATTTATCTATGTATTTATTTTATGTCTTGACTGCAGTTTGCTAGGAGTCTTAGCTGGAGTCATCCTCAAGCGTTCCTGGGAGTTTCCCTTGCATCAAGCTTATACTTGACTCCAAAATACCACCCTGTTTTCCTAGTCATCTCTTTCAGTACTCTCCACTTCCATCTATACCCAACCCCATCCCTCAAGATCCCATTCCCATCTACCCCTGTTTACCCAGGACATCTCTTCTATTTCCCCTTCCCTGAGAGATCAATGAATACCCCTTGGGCACTCCTTGTTACCTAGCCTTTCTGAGTCTGTGGATTATAGCATGGCCAACCACTATATTCTATGTTTTCATAGTTGTTTTGTGACTTGAGTTCTCTGCTTGAATTTCAGTAGTGCAGTGCATATAGTGGTCCAGGCAAAGGGCTCAGTGGTTTAAGTGTTTGCTGTGCAAGTGTTAAGACCAGCGTTTTGGATTCACAGTACCCATGTACAGTCTAGGTAGGTATGGGAACCAGAAAATAATCACAAAGGAGACACGGACACCTGGCCACAAAGGAAGCCATGTTGTTGAGCTCTGAGTTTGATTAAAAGAATCTGCCTCAATGAATAATGTGGAAAAGGGATCAGGATGATTTCAAACAACTTCATGTCTCCATATGCATGTGTACACAAATACTTGTGGGACCATAGATGTGTAAACACAGGCATACATAATTATACCACACACACACACACACACAGAGCGAGTGAGAGACAGAGACAGAGATGGAGACGGAGACAGAGAGGGGGGAGGAAGGAGGGAGATAATGGCAGCAAAATATGTGAAAATGAAAAAAATCCAAGTGACCATTTGCGGACTAATAAATAATTGAAGTCACATAAATTGAATACTATACATCAATATACATTGCATTTTCATACTGGTATGTATAATAGCATAGATAACTTTTAAGAGTTTAAAATGGTGTAAAAGAAGCAACCCTTGAGAAATGTAGACTGCTGTTCTTCAGAATGTTGTAAACATGAACAATAAATAGTGCACACAAACAAACTCCTGAATTAAACGTGGGAGTAGGGTGGCCACTGAGGAAATTATGTAGGGGCTGGAAACAGAAGGACAGCAGGAATTTTCAAATAAATGGAGGTGAACTAAGAAATCTTAGAGGACTCATTGTTTTAACAAACCATTAATATTTGTAGCTCAAATAGTATTGTAGGCTTGCATAAAATACTCAATATTTATATTCTTATTGAACTCATAAGAAAACAAAAAAATAATGTCTAGGATCTCAAAAAGTAGCGCTCTCATGATAGATGCACACATGCAAAAGTTTAAACACATTTATACATGCATGCTTTCTTTCATAGAAAAAAATCTGTAAAATGCTTGTGAAATTTTTCTTATGACTTAAAGCAAGAAGAGATAGCACATGTCTTCCCTGAGAAGCAAACAACTAAAAGGATTATTTGCCTAATACTGAAAAGAGCAAAAATGAGGAGACTGAAACATAAAATGTTGAGAACCATTAAACATGATTCTGAAACTCCTACACTTAACTATAATTGAAACAAAATTAATTGCATTTAGCCCAATGAACTTTCAAGTTGCTGTATTTTTATTTCCAAGCTTTAACTTTTCAGTTGAACTGGTAACTACTATATATTTAAAATAACATTTTTGTATTGCATTTTCTTTTTTTATAGTTTCCTTTTAAATTTAAATTGAAATTAGAAACAAGGATGCTTCACATGTCAATTCCAGGTCCCTCTCTATTTCTCTCCCCTCCTCCCGTGCCCTCCCACCAGCCCCCCCCCAATATCCCATCATTTCCCCAGAGAAGGTGAGGACCTCCAAGGCGGTGTCCATAGCCTGTCATTTCATCCAGGACAGATTGAATTAATATAGAGATCTGTGATACTGAATTAATATAGAGATCTGTTTTAGAGCACAGTTTTCCTTGACTTAAGAACTCAGCCCACAGGAGTGAGTACAGTAAACAGTGTTCCTGGAGCCTTCTGTATTGTCTGAACAACGAAGCAAAACTGGAAAAAGCAGAGTATCTCAGGTGGAGTACACTGAATGACTAAAACACAGGGAAGGAAAAAAGCAAAGTAAAAATGTAGGGCACAGGTAGAGCCCATAGCATCCTTTCATGCAGTGGTGGGAATTCAATTGGCCAGAATGGCAGCCCAGGCAAGAACAGACAACCATTATCCAACAGTTTTCTGCAGGGGTTGTCCTGTGGAGGGCTGTGTAATCTGGGCCTGAGCTTGTACAAAACTTTGAACTTTGTTTTCCTGAATGGATGAAAGCATTACAATCCTGACAGAGATAAAAAATAATAAAGTGGTTCTAAGTTTATCTTCTGTATTAGCAGCCATCAAAAAATACCTCCCTGGGCAATTTAGTGGACTCTTTGGAAATTGTGAATGGGACTGAAATATCATGACTTCTAAAATTTTAATTTTATTTAATAAACAACCTGATAGATTGATAGATTATTATTTTTGAGTAATAACCAGCAGATTTTTGAACATTTTTTAATATGCAGTTCAAATTTTGAAATTTGGGAGAACAGACTTTCAGGAGAAAACACTACAGGCACCCTATAGGCTTGTGTCTAATGGTTGACCCATGAGTCCAGAAGGTATCACACACAACTTTACATTCCTTTTCATAAGGCTACTTATAGTTATTGAGTGTTAATGGAATTCAAGAAATCATTATAGGTAATAAAAATATACTGTCTAAGATAGCTTGAATTTCAAAACTTAAAAGTTCCTTTACTAAAATTCCCACCAAGTAAATCAGACCTGATACATATAGCTTTTGCTAGAATGTTCTTTGGTTTCAACTTTTATGTCACAATGAATCTGATGTAGGAAGACATGTATGATGGAATTTCAGATTCACATTAGCAGTATCCACAAAACTATTCCCCATGTGCTCTGCGCTCATTTTTATATATCACACATCTAATTATATGGTTACTTCTAATGGTGCAAATCTTTAAATGGAATGTGCAGTCCTATAGCTTTGCAGCCAAGTTAGTTTCTAATTTATAAAGTCCCTTTCCTTCTTCTATCAATAATTCCTGCACAAAAACGAATTTCTCGTTAAAGCTTCCCCTTCCCTTTGACAGTCAGAAGAGAGCCTCTAATCAAGCTCTAGGAAAAGAGACAGAGTTCAAAGATGTCACTGGGTCTCCAGGCAAGCCTGTGTGTCTTCCTAACGTTCTCGAGTTAACGTTCTGTCTGTGAAGAACACTGTCAGGGTCAGACACTCTAATCAGGAGTCAAACAAAAGAATTAAATGAGCACACGAGGAAAGTGGTAGTTTTATATGAGAATAAAAAGCTTTGGGATTTGTTTCATCATCTTACAAGCTTAGCTTTCAATCATCACATGTGCATCAGCTTGTGCTAGACTCAGATTCACATTTTTTCCAAGCATACAATTTTTACCATTAGTGGCCTCTTTTTAATTTCTTCCAAAATTTGTTATTCTTCATCTACTTCTCTTCTCCCTGCCATCTTGCTTTTGCTTTCTTTTTATAAATAGTACAAATATGATATATATATACATGTGTGTGTGTGCAGCATAATTGTAATTGATAGATTCCTATAGGATTGATGTTTTCAGATTATCTTTCTGAAAATTAGTATTATTTTTTGAGCCTGTGAAAAGACAAACTCTTTCCTAGGACTTCAAGAGAACAATATCAAACTGATTGTATTTTCTTCCAGGACATAATTCAGCAGGGATGCATATTGCATGTATCAAATCCAATGTTTTGCTCTTGATAGGTATGCAGGGATCCCAGGAGCCCAGCCTGTAGGAAGAAAGAATTAGAAGCCTAATTCCCGTGATGTAAATGTGAGAAAAGAATTTTCCCATAATTTTAGGTTAACATTTGAAGAAGAGTGTTTCAATTTAATCTGAGAACAGATTCTAGCCATTCTTCTCCCATAAAACAGTATGAATTACATTTGGTTTCAGAATGTACACTATGAGATATCTTGTTTTCTTTTATATGTCCAAATAAAAACAAAAGAGATACTTTGAATTTTAACACATAGGAATCTTTTGCTCCAGAGGGAGAGTTAATACCTTTTATAGACTAAGTGTGGTCAGAGTTCATGGGTATATGATTCATTGTAATGTTCAACATCAACACATACTTTTTTGCAATGATCTTGACTACACAATTGGACAGATGAAATACTTCTGAAAAGATGCAACATAAAGGCCACCTTTGTTGCTGTGTTTCTTTAAAATGTGTATCAAACTGCTTTAGAAAATAGGCCAGTACTTAGTCATCTCAGAATGACTTAGGAAACATCTGACCCTTACTGTCATGGTTTCTGATGTTAGGATCATCAATGAAAGAATTTCTTTGTAAATCAGCAGTCCATCTATTACTCATAGTATTTGGATGAGTCAAGTGGCTTGTTTACAACATAGTTAATGTTTTATGAATCCTACCTCCTGATTCACTTCAAGTACTGTGTAATTATATTCCTTGAAAACAGATGCTTTTAATATTCAGCTTGAGTGTTTTATAAGCTATACAAATATTTTGTTTGTGGTATTTTCTGATGCTCACAGCCAAAATATGCTAGTCAATTTTTTGAAGATCATTTCATCCAAGAACCCTAGGCAATTTAAATTCTGGAGGTTTTCTACTAAAGTGGTATCTGTAAGCATGCATCACAATAGGCCTCATTGCAAAGGACTAGATCCCACAATTTAAGATTTTTGTATGTATCATGATAAAACCTTGTCAAAAAAAAAGACAAGATAATATTGACGTAGTACTTGTCCTTGCTCTCCTTTCTTTCTCTTGGGGTGAAGAGTTTTCCTCAAGCCTTGTAAGGAAGAAAGACCAATTAAAACCACTCATTCTTGTACCACTAAAACCCACACAATGATTAGAAAAAATACCCCTAATTTGAAGCTGTTAATACAGCTGTAATTTTATTTCTTGAACATTGCCTCTTGTAGGGTACTGCCAATCTATGAAAACAAACCAGTAATAGCACCATTTGAAAACCACCCAGGGTCAATTGTCCTCTTTTCTTTTTTCTAAATAACCTATTAAAAGACTCCTAGCAGTTATAACAATAACTAAAGGACCAGCAGTGCCCATTATGCCTGGGTAGCAGTCGTGATAGCACAGCTCCAGTCCCAGAAATACTCCAAGCCAATAGTCTAGCAATTTTCCACATCTACAGTACTCAATCCAAGAAATAGATTGGCTGTTCTTTGTGACTGAAGTGTATGGTGCTTATATCTTTGATTTTTCAAGGTACAAAGTTTTAAAGGCAATTTCTATCTAATTCCAAAATGTTTACAGTTTTAATACTGTACCCTCCAGAACATTTGTATCCCTGACACAGGATTACATCATTCACTGAACGAATTTGTGCTGAAAGTCAACAGACAGTGTGTATACAATGCTTGGAAACACATCCCCATAGTTTGTGTACATATTGTAGATTACTTGGGAGTAGCTATCGTATTACTTTTTGAAAGGAATAATGATGCTAATGTCAAAGTAATACAATAACTTTTATGCTTTCTTACCTTGGACACTGTCTCTTACTTTCTTTGGTATAGACTTGCAACAGGCATTCTTTTGGGTCACCAATGAGCTCCCAAATCATGACACAAAGACTTACTATTAATTATGAATGACCAGTCTCATGCCCACTTCTTTTTATATCTTATAAACAACTTAATTTATCCTGCTCTTCTTCATCTACATTTTTGCCTCTGGGCTTTTTACCTGTCTTTCATTCTGTATGTCCTACTCTGTGTCTATCTGTCTGACAGCTGCATGCCTGGCTGACCCTTGGTATCTCTGTCTTTTTCTCCCTTGTTCTATCTTCTCTCTTGTGCTTAGATTTCTCCTCCTACTTATTCTCTTTGTCCACTAGGTAAATCTATCTCTCTACTGACTAGCTATTGGCCATTCAACTTCTTACTAGACCACTAAGATGTCTTAGGCAGGTAAGGTAAAACAACAACATATCTTTACACCATTAAATAAATCAGCATAAACAAATATAACATGTAATATTCCATAATATAGACTTTAATATTCTGGTTATATTCTATAGTATTTCCCCCTCCTGTCATTCAGCTGCAAAAGTGTTATGTGTTATATTTCTTTAGGAAAGAATGATGGTATTTGTTTCTAGGGTACTCTATACTAGTTGACATAGTATAAGACACATAGTAGATACTAAATAAATAAAAATGAATCATATAATCACATTTATATATGAATGGTTTTGCTTATAGTTTACTATTTATTTAGACTGATAGATACTTCAGTATCACTACTTGAATTTTTAGGTATTATTGATGAAAAATGAATTGTCTGGAATGGGCCATGTGTTATTCCAGTTAATCAAATATTCTGACTAATAAAGACTTTCTGTCAATATTTTCATAATGAGACTGCTTTGTATAGTTTATACATGCTAATAAAAAAGAAGAAAGAATATTAAAAAGCTCTGATTTAGATATTTAATTCCATCGGGTATTTAATTGCAAAATAAAATGATCACAAATTATTATTTAAGTGGTTTTATTCTCATTCTTGGATTAATATTCATTTAGAATTTTATCCATGAATGCTATATTTACATAATTTCCATCCCTGGAAAATATTTTTAAGAAACATTTTTGCTGTGGTATGTATTTTAATATTAAGCCTAAATGACTTATTGCATCTTAAGCATCTAAGAATTATTCCTTAGGTCCTGAACTAGTAAAACAATACAGCCTTTGCTGACTTTGAGGTCTGGTTTGTAGTGACTGATTGAAAAGCTATTAGTTTATGAACTTAAAAAAATCGGAAGTTATAAAAAATCAAGAAGAATGTGCATGTTTGTTCAGTCTGATGGATGAATCTATCCTTCAACAGATCCTCAAGACCAAGCTTTAAAAACCAGCAAGCATTTTAACATTTTCTGGATTAAGTTGCTGGAATTTAGGAATTGTCTTGTTATCTACTGGAAACAATGGATATTTTTCTTTATATTCTTTTATTCTTCTTTCTTTTTTAGTTCCTCCTTGTTGCATTCTATTTTGCATATGATATCATCCTCTTGTAATCTCTGATTCATTCTTGAGAAGAGAGAAAATGGGTGGGAGCATGTTATTTACTTAGGTTGGTTCTTGGACCAGGCAGTGGTTTTCTTATCTCCTGCTGTGGAAAGGCATCTGTGTGAATGTATGCGTTCCCACCAAGGCTGCTGCCCTCTAAAAGTACTTCTGTTTTGTATAAAACTGGTACCTGGATTCCTTACAGAGATGCTCTGTCTCATATTCATGCTTAAACTGTCCTTAGCTTCCTGACTGACAAGACAGGACGAAATTGACTCGAGAAGTTGTCCAACAGGACTGCAAATTGCATTTAGTGTATTTTCCTGACCCTCCACCTCATTCCTAAGGGAATACATTGTGAATGAAGTTATCACGGGAAATAACAGGAGAAGAATTAACACACAGATGTACCCAGATATTTTCTATAACACTGGCAGGTTAAGTCAAGGCTTTCCATCTTCAAAACATAGAGGGTGGTTGTGCAATCTCCCTCTGTCAAACATGCTGAACATTTTCATACATCACTGTGTTTCAAAATAAATTACGAGCATAGTAGTGCTACGTTAAACCAGCGCCCGTGCTGTGATGGCTCTCACTGAGCGGCAGCGTGTTTTTATCTTTTGAAGTAAGAAACACATTTAAGTTGGTTACTGTGATCATCCTGAAAACAATACTCTCTTGCTTTGACATAAAGTAAAACATACATTTTTAGCTGGGGAGTTTGCCTTTGCCTAGGAGTGCAGGGAGAACCCTCACCTCTGGCTGGCTTGAAAGCGGTTTTGCAGAGCTGCAGCTCCATGTGCGGTATCAGGCCTGGCCTCGGACACGTGTTTCCGAGGGACAGAGGTTTCACGGTTTCCTGCCAAGTGTCCTCTCTACCTGGAGCTGAAAAGACAAGTATCATTTCTTTTAAGCGTGGGTACCATGTCCAGAGGTATCCCACACGCTTTAGTTTTGGCTTTATCTCTCCGACCCTCATCGCATTTTATTTTTAAGCTAGATATGTATAAAAAGTTTCATTGGGACATGCCAAGTCACAGCTCGATGTTCCCCAATACAGCACAAAATAAGTGGCCATAAAAATAGGACTAAGAACTCTGAAATTGCCAATTTCTGTAGTTAAATAACGTGAAAGACATAAGGAAATTTACAGTATGTTTTAAAGGGGAGTACCCCCACCAGTCCAATAAATTTTGATAGCTTGGGGGGTCACTTCCTAATAGGTGTAATTTCCTCTATTTTAATAAAGGTATTTTAACACCTGAATTGTATGCCAGATAACATTGTCATATTTTCCACTGACTGGCTCAAATCAATGCTGGTGGGGGCCAGACACTCTTCAAATACTGCTGTTTAAAGCCAAACACAACTAACAGGCATATGGAAGAAGCCAGGGAAAGCAGTAACCTCCCTAATTATAGCCGAAGGCTTGAAGTCCACAAAGCCAGCACAACTTTTCGCTCCTGGGCTCCTGGAGTGAATGGGGGGTCAGGAAGCTGCTCTACCACGGATCTCTCAATTGGCAGTCCTCCTTGCCCACCCCACCAACACACAGTCATTTTTTTTTTGCCTGCCAAATTCTTGTCCAACCCTAATTCAAATCTATTTATACTCGCCTTTCCTATTCCCGGACTCAGATGTTAGCCCATACGGTGTGTTGACCAGCGCTAAATGTTACTGAGAGAAGAGCGTGTGCCAGCTTACTTGGCTTACTTGGGCTGACAGCAAGGAGACAAAAGTATCAGGAGAGACCTTACAAGATCCTGGCTTCAAAGAGGTAGTGGTGGGGACGTTCAACTTAAAAGCCCTGAAATTAACTTAAAAGTCTACTGAAATTGAAAAATTCAAGAGGTTAAGAGTCAACGCTGGCTGCAGTCCTTCAGCAGAAATGATGCATGCCCAGCCGTGGACTCAAACAGCAGCGGGAATGAAAACCACCCAGGGACTGTGTTCAGAGTGCAGGGGTTCAAGGCCCTCCTGCAGAGAGTATGATTCAGGTGGACTGGGTCAAGTCCCAAATCTGCTTTTAGTGATTCCCATGAGTGGCTGCAATGCAGGTGGTCTGATACCCTACTTTGAGATACAATTCCAGGTCTACATTGCTTTCCCCTGAAACACTGGGCCATGTTTCAGAGTATGGGAATTCGGAAACTGATTTAAACACATTAGTGGAGTACTGCTTTATTTCAGATTTATTTAAAGCTTTGGAGCACTCAACTTTGTTGTAGAAGCTTTATTTAAAATTCTGAAGTACAGTAACCTTTTCTGAGTTCAATTTTAACAAGGAATGCTATTTGAAGACTGTGGTCCTCGGTTTGTGAGGTCTGAGCATAAAAAGAAAAAAACCCTGTAAGTTGGACCTTCTTATGTAAAACTAGACCTCATTCTTTTTAAGAGGTGTGACCTCGGATCATTAAAATTTTTCTGAAGAGAAGAACTCAGGGATGGATAGCTTTCCTGGTAAAATAGTCTGTGGAACTAGTAAGCAACATCTATGCTTTTCTGTCAGGCATGTTACCTTAGGGGAGTACTTAGACAAAATGTTGAATTCTCTGTAAAACAGAGGGATCAAATCCGGTATTTTTATGCAGTCTTTTCTTCAGGATTTATCTCTTAATCGAGGAAAACACAATACCATATTTCTATTTGCCATAAAGTGGAGAGAAATGAGTGATTCTGGCCTTTCTTGTCACAGACCAATTGATGTGATTCATTTAAATAAGGACTTTAAAAACAACAACCAACGATTATGATATAACCATGACAAAGAGTTTGAGATGTCTATTCTAGTCATCAGTTCTTCAGAGGGGCTGGGGGTCTTTGGATAGCAAGGTGGACAAACAAAACACTTAAAAAGGTTAATTACTGGATGGGGACAGGGAAGACACTGAACTGTGTGACCAGGACCAACAATAATGAGATGTGGAAAACCTTGTGTTTGGCTTAACATGAGCATAACAATTGCTTTCCAGCATCTGTGTTTATGAAAGACTGGAGAAGACTCAGTCAAATTGCTTCTTGGGGGAAAATGAGCAGCAATATTACTAAACTTGTAAATTGACATGATGGGAATTATCGTTTGTGACATATGCAAAATACCAGGTATCTCTTAGGAAACAGAACATCACCAGAAGAAACTTTATGTACAAACAACATCAAGTGCTTGCACTACTCCATAGCTTTTGACACAGTGTAACAGTCCAGCCTTCCCCTTTAAATACCCACTAGATTTCCAAATAATGGGAGGTGCTCATCTACCTGTACATACATTCCTTTGATGAAATACATTCAGAGAACAATTGTGTCCCTCAATGATGCCAGCTGTGAGAGCAGTGATCCTCAACCTTCCTAATGCTGCAACACTTTAATACAGCTCCTCATGTAGTGGTGACCCTCAACCATAACATGATTTTGCTGCTATTTTGTATCTGTAATTTTTTGCTACCACTATGAATCATAATGCATGCAGGATATGCAGACTATCTGATATCCAACCTCCAGGTTGAGAATCACTGTGTTAGAAGAAGCAATAGCACATTTATCAGCAGTATAAATAGTGGTGTTTTTAAAAATATACCATTGAATAGGACCACTGAAAACAATGTCAATTGCATGTCTGTGTTCTTTTGCTTCACTATTTGTATACAAATTAGATGAACAATGTCACTTTTTATTTTTATGGGACTGAGGCTGATGATACAATCTACACACCAAGAAGGGGAAATGAAAACAAATGATCCCACTCCACATTGCTTAGTAGTTTCAAAGAAACCCTATTAAGATGAAAAGACATTTTATACTAGATTGTAATCTCAAAACCATGCCCTTTGCATCTAATTCAAATGCTATGACAATGCAATTATCTGTCAATTTTCCACCAGTTTATAAATATCAATAAGATTTTAATTTTGAGTCAGGAATGTTTGAAGCCAATAGTTTCTGTGTACTGCTATGATGTAGCTTGTGACACCTGTATGACATGGAGGCAATATATTCATAGTAATGAGTTCTTTTGTGGCTATCACAGACATATAAAATATTTAAATATCTCCTTCTTTCCCCCTCCATTTTGCATGCATTATAAGATAGTTGGATACCCTACTAAAAGCATATCTCCAAGCCTTCATAAAGAGTTCTGGAAAGAAAGCAAAAGACATTTAAAGCATCAAAGAGGCTGATGAATAGGGATGCCAGGATATTCAAATACATTTAGAGACAGTATTGTCAAGCTTGTTTTCTGAGCCATGATACTAAAGATAGTAGGAGCCAGCAAAGAAAAGAACTCTGTAGAAATGCAAATCTCTCCAATGTTGAATCTATTAATCCACTGCACACTTTCTTCTGAATCATACTTACTCAGATGTACAGGCAACAAAAAGTATTTAGAATATTTGCATAATTTCAAACACCCAGTTCATAAATTATTTATTGGTCATGGTCAAATGAATGTTAGCTATTTCATAATTATCTTTTGTGTAAAAGGTTGCATGGCTTACAAAAAATACTTCAATGGCAATTGAATATCTATAGTTTTCTTAAACAGTACAAAAATAAATGATACTTAATTATGTAGCACTCATGTACATTTTTCTCATGTTCAAAAATTCTGAGAAAAATTACACTTAATTTTTAGGTTTACTTTAAATGAACACCAGATATTTACACTAAGACAAAGAATACATGATCTACCTTTGAGATTGAACCAAAACCAAAAGGCTAACAGATAAGAGGACAGTATATGACATAATCAAACAACCAGGCCCTTACTTGCCCTAGGAGTTTAAGTGCTAAAAATCCCAAAAACCTAGAACAAGAAATGGTTTCAACAGCCACTAGTTCAGAATCTCATTTTCATAACTAAGAGAATCACAACATAGAGTTCCAATGCCTTTTCCAAGGCTGACAGACAGACCATATTAATGGTCACTGAGCTGCTGATTCAGTACATCTTTCCCAATACATCTTTCCCAAATGGGAGTAGCATTTGAACAGTAACATTACCTTTAGTTACAATAACAAAATCTTAGAAACATTTTACATATACAGTTGATTCTAAAGAAGGAAAATATATAAAGAATAGGTGATGGAAATGTTTTTTGGAACATTCTTTAATCTAAAGAATGTTAATGTGATTATGTGTTCTAACTCTACAAGTATGGTTCGCAGAAAGACCATGGTTCAAAAAAACCTAAATGAGTCCCTGTGAGATTTTGTTTTTATTGCTTAATCTTGTTTGGCTGCATATTGAATCCCTAGGTAAGGAAGGTCTTCACAGAAATAATGGGGAGTACATGATTACCTTGCAGGTAATTTTTATTGTTGCATACATATTTTTGTATCTTTATAAAGTGAAGATGTGACATTTTGTGTTTAGAGGAGAAACCGTGCACTCGTACTTATCCAGTAAACATTCTGTACCATGCTAAGCATGTGCATCAATGAGAGAGGGCTGCTATGACCCTAGGCTTAGTGGTTTAAACAGCACATATCTCTTTTTAGTCTTTAACAATTGTAGAGGTAAGACATTGAGTATCGGGGCTGAAGAGATGGCTCAGTTGTTAAAAGTGCCTGCTACTCTTATAGAAGACACAGTTTGGTTCCCAAATTCATATTAGATGGTTCAGAAACACCTATAACTCCAGTTCCAGGGAATTCTACAACCTCTGGTTACCACAAACACTGCATGTACACAGTGTACATGAACTAATGCAAGCACACACGCGCGCACACGCACACACACACACACACACACACACACACACACACATATATATCCAAATCAATCAATCGATCAATCAGTCAGTCAATCAATCAGTAAGTCTTTTAAAAAGAGACACCCAAGGTGAAGGTGAAGCTTTAGTCTCTGGTGAAGCATCTTACTCCTGGGATTCAGATAATTGCCTTCTTTCAGTTTCCTCATGGGTCCCCCTCCTTTCTGTTAGGGGACAGGGAAAGGAGTACCTGTCATCTCCTCATTTCATGAGATCGCCATTGTTATATCCTCTTTCATCCCTGTCCTGTCCCTACTTCTACATATGAAAAAGGAGTTCTAACTTATGACCTTTGGCATAATTTGTCCTATAAAGTGACAGAGATTATGATTTGGATGAGGTTTTTTTTGTTACTTTGCTTAGAAACAACACCCATCCACACTTTTAATGATTCAGATTAAAATTATATTTTAAAAATGAAACGTTTTTCTTTTAAAAAACTTAAATTAGAAACAAGCTTGTTTTACATGTTAATCCCAGTTTCCTCCCCCTCCCCTCTTACCCTGCTCTCCACCAACTCTGTATCCCATTCCCTTTCTGCTTCCCAAAAAGGGTGAGGCCTTCCATGGGGGATCTCCAAAGTCTGGCATATCATTTGGGACATGGCCTAGGCCCTCCTCCATGTGTCTAGGCCCTCTATGTGGAATGGGCCCCCAAGGTCCATTCAAATACTAATCCACTGCCAGAGGACCCATAGATTGCCCAGACTGCCTAACTGACACCCATGTTCAGGGGGTCTGGGTCGGTCGGTTTCCCATCTCTCAGTCTGGGGTCCATGAGCTCTCCCATGTTCAGGTCAACTGTTTCTATGGGTTTCCTCAGCCTGGTCTTCACCCCTTTGCTCATCACTCTTCCCTCTCTACAACAGGATTCCAGGAGTTTGGCTCAGTGTTTAGCTGTGGGTGTCTGCTTCTGTTTCCATCAGCTACTGGATGAAGGTTCTAGGATAGCATATAATGTAGTCGTCAATTTCATTGCTCAGATTCTTAGTTGGGGTCATCATTGTGGGTCCCTGAACATTTCCCTAGTGCCAGATTTCTTTTCGAACCTATAATGACTCCCTCTATTATCACTTATCCTGGAAATATGACCTACATAGATTTACATGTTCTCCCCATTTGTGTGCTATTGTGAAGGCAACCGGGCACTTGGAAGGTGGTTTCAGGCTGTAGAAATAAATATAGCATGACCTTTGAAGGCTAGGCCTGCTTTGGATTTTTTTCTGTTGATTTCTTCATCCATACCATGTGAGCTTTCCCATGAGCACACCTGTGCCATGTGCTCCTATCTACATGGAGAGAGTAACTGGCATTGTTGTGCCATCCATGTCAAGATGGATGTCAATTTTTAAGACTACGAGCCAAAACAGGATCATCTTCCCTTTACTGTCTCCTGTAAGTTGTACTGTCTCAATAACAGAATCATTAACTAAGACAGTGCCCTTACATC
The DNA here is from genome assembly GCF_017639785.1 of Mesocricetus auratus. NCBI lineage: Eukaryota > Metazoa > Chordata > Mammalia > Rodentia > Cricetidae > Mesocricetus > Mesocricetus auratus. The sequence goes on from NW_024429201.1 coordinate 34,479,600, forward strand.
TGAGGCCAGAATTAATGCTGTTCTTAGTTCAGGTTTCTTTCTTTTCTTTTCTTTCTTTTTTTGTTTGTTTGTTTTTTCAGATAGGCTTTTTCTGTGTAATAATCCTGGCTATCCTGGAATTCACTTAATAGACCAGGTTGGCATCTATCTCACAGAGATCCTCCTGACTGCCTCCTAAGTATTGGATTAAAGGTGTTCCACCACCGTCCCAACTTAGTTAGGGTTTCTATTTCTGTGAAGAGACACTATGACCCTGGAAACTCTTATAAAGGAAATCTCTTAATTAGGCATGGCTTACAGTTCAGAGGTTTATCCCACTATTGTCATGGTGGCAGTCATGCAACCATGTTGAGAAGCATGGCAGCAAGCATGGTGGCACTCAGTCAGACATGGTACTGGACAGAAACTTGGACTTCTATGTCTGAATTTGGAGGCAGCAGAAAGAGCAAGCCACTGGGCCTGGCTTGAGCTGCTGAAACCTCAAAGGCCAATCCTAGTGACTCACTTCCTCCAACAAGGCTACAACTATTTCCCACAAGGCCATTGGTCCTAATCCTTTCAAAAACTCCCACTCCCTATAAGCCTATGGGGGCATTTTCATTCAAATCATCACAAATTCTGTCATCCACCCACACCAAATTGGTCACCCTAAGATGAAGGTAGGTATAGGCATATAAAGATTCTAGACACAGCAGCAGAGCTCAAGATCTCTGAGTTGACAAAACACAATTCTTCCATGGGGTTGCTACTTTGGTCATCCAGTTGTATATAACAAAGTCATTCTGGAACACAGGAAATTGAAAAAAGTTGAAATGCAGTTATTTCTTAGATTCCTATGATTATTGTGCTCATTTGGTTACTTCTTTTTTCCTATACACTATTGTTCCAGGATTAATTAGGAACTCCCTTGTGCTTAAGGTCCTAGGATGGGCTCTAGTTTTATAGGCCTCCAAACATATCATTACCATAATTTACTTGTTAATTCTGAATTTTTTGGGTAGAATTCCAAGAAGACACACCTAGAGTGCTTGTACTGATGATATCTCATTGTTCAACCAAGTCACCTGGCTAATATCAGAGTCCAGATTATATTAGAAAAATGTCAATGGAATATGCATACATTCCTTGATCTTTAATAATCCATCTTTCTTCTACTTATAAGGCATACATTTTATCCAGATTTCCAAGGCATAATTACATTTCTGTATCACATGCAATTTTATCATAAGGACAAAAGGGTAAAGAGGATTTAACATACTTCCCTTTAGTCTTTTCATGAGGCATTATTCCACCAATTACATCTTCATTGTTTAATTACTTCCCAAATGGCCCCACCTCTTAAAAACATCATAATGGAGATTAAGTTAGATCATAAATTTTAGAGCAAACACAAATACTGAAATCATTAAACATTTACAAAACTCATTTAAGTTAAATGTAAGTACAAGCAAGTTTTCTTGGTTATGTCATCTTTTGTCTATCTTAATTGTTCCTTGCCCTGGTTTCTAGGGTACCAAAGGTTTATAATCTGAAAGATGAAGATTTGTGCACAAAGGGGACAGAAAAATAACAACAGAACTTCTCATTCATAAGAGGTTGGAACTCTCAGTGTTGTCATAGTAGGTGCATATTTGTGCTGAGACATGGCTTCAGCTCTGTGTTCTTGCTCTAGGGATTTGCACTAAAATTCAGTTCTGCATCTCAGGCATGCTTGTCCTCCCCCCCCCATATGGTTGTCAGCTCTTGAATCTTAGCCCTGTTCTCTTTGCTCTTAACTTCCTTCGGATCCATTCATTTGCCATGAGAAATGGGCATGTATGTGCCGCACAGTAAATTGTCCTCAGGAGAACCAGCAGCACCTTTTAAGTCTGACCTGTTTCCATTTCTGGCTGGTTCAACTCCTTTAAATAACTGAAATGTTTTCTACACATCAAATTATAATTTACTTAGATAACTAAGAGCCTTGCTCTACAGCTAGCTAATGCCCGGTTTGTCTGTTCCTGAGACTGCCTGTCATTCATTCTAGCTTAGAAAATCTTTGCAAGTTTCAGGGGAAAGAATATGGTAATATCCTTTAATTTGACATTGATTTTAATGGCATATTTTATAGCATTATTCCTGGATTTTATCTCATACCTAGAGAACCCAAAATATGTGGTTTTATTTCCCCACCCTTAACATCCTGGGTTAGAAATAGGCACTTTGCATTCTACTTAGAAATCAGCACATTCTATCTTTAGTTCCTCACTTTGGGGCAATACCTTATCCTAAGAGGCTAAGAAGAATCGATTGAGGTGTTCAATATTCTTCATGGAATATCCACAAGTTTCTTGAGTGTGTTCTCTATCTTCGAAGTTATACAGTAACCTTCTCACTTGTTTTTCCGTTATTAGGTGTTAGCATTTCTATAGCCTTCAATCACCATATCTTTTTAATTGCTTTCTGATTCTCTATTAAACAACTTCTTCAATACCCTTGAGACCTCTACTTCTGTTGTTGAGAGCTTCTACATCCTTCAGACCTCTACCTAACTTCCTGTTGTCAAGGTCAGTTTCCTGTGTCTTATATTTTTGCTACTTCCATTTCTGGCACCAGCTTGTGAATCAGCTCTATACTCATGCAAAATAAACTACCAAATTAGTAATTAATAATGTGGTATTAGATGCTGTAATCCTATAGGCAGCACTTTTGTTCCATTTGATGGAGCTGAGGCTGCATAAGCATTTGTGTCAGTAAAGATCTCAGATGGTGAGGGAAAAAAATCAAAGATAGTTTCTCTTCCTCTAGGGTTTTCCATTTAGTAATTGAGCTTAAGTTTTTGTGGGATGCTTTCTCTATGACTGCCATTAATAAGTATGTTGGGTAAATTCTAATAGAGTTTTAATGAGGAAATGTTTATAAAGTTTTTTATTCATGCCATTGTTGTTAAATTCTCATCAGCCAAATATTATGAGAACCACTACACAAAAATTTTGGACATGAAAGGACACTATTTGTTAGGCATTTTCACTGTAATGATATTATAGGTATGGTGTGGGAAATGAATGAGTATTTTCCAGTCAGTAATCTCATGGAACTGCAATTTACAAACTATTTTTGTCTGGATTCTTTCTGCTCTGCTTTGATCCTTTGGCCTGGAGCTTAGGTTGGGCCTCTTCTGTTTGATAATCACAAAAGATCAGCCTGCTCTAGTGATGAGAAGTCTCATCTAGCCGTCCCTTTACCTTTCCTATAATATTCAGTCAAGGCTATCTTTACTTATTTAATATTTAATGCAAAGGGAAATAAAGGAGAGGCAATGTGTGTCATTAATGTGTACTCAAGGAAAAGATATGATTATTTTGAGTTAAAAGAACAATGTACACCAAATCTTGGAAGAACATGCGTCTTATTATAATAATTTGATTTTACTGCATCGGATGTTTTGGGTACCATTTATCACAATCTGTCAGTCACCTATGACTGTGGTCACAGTTGCATTGTATTTTCCTTATGAACTCAGAAGGATGGAGAGCTCCTCTTGGAGTGGCAGCTCCCCATCTCCGGTGACTGGTCCAGATAGGTGTCTTTCAAATAGGGTCATTCCAGCTTTCACAACCATCTTGGTGTTTCAGCTGCAAACTCTAGAGAATGTTTGCCCTTGGAGGAAGCCATAAAGTGATGGGATGTAAGAACATCTAGTTCCTCCATGCTAAAAGATAAACAAGTGTAAGAACACATTTAAAGGTTACACGCAGATGCACTCACATTAGACATGGGAGCCTGCTCAAATTCCCTTCTACTTATAAGAAACCAGGAAACAAAATAGTGACTTTGAGATCAGAGATTTAAGCTGTTATCTGACTAACTGTTGGATATAAGGGAAAGGAGGACATTGATTATGTTTTGCATGTTGACTTAACTTGCTTACTCTTACATTCTTGAACTACTGATGACTCTGGGGTTGTAGGTAAAACATGGGTAATTCTGAAATGATATTTAGATACAACCCATCTTTAAATTTTAATTGTCATAATACACCCCTTAAAAGATCAAATTCCTTCCAGGAGTATGATGGTAAAATATATATTACAGAATTTTCTCCCTTTATGTAGTAGCTAAATATTTTCCTGTATGTGTCCTTATGGTATTCTCAAATAGATATCAAGATGTAGTCTACTTTTAAGCATTTGCATCTCCTGTATCTTTGTGGCCTGGTTATTATTTGGGGGGTAATGGATATATTATAATCATATCACAAACTACAAAGCTTTATTGTTGTTTTCTGCCTCTAGTGTCAATCACTTCAGAACCTTGAAAATAAGACTTGTGGGACAAAATGTATTTTCAGTTCTTTTCATATGTATATGTTTGTGTATGTGTGTCATGTGTATTCATACCTGTGCATGCATTCCTGCGAAGAGCAGAATGTGTGCAGTCTCCAGAACCTGGAGTTAAAGGCAGCTATGAGTCATTCCACAAGGTGTGGGGGACTGTGCTGTGAGCTGTTTACATGGGTGCTGGGGCACTGAACTCTGGTCCTCTTGCTGTGACAGCAGCAAACTTTTCACTGTTGGAGCATCTCTCTAGCTCCAGAATAAAGAATTAATTTGACCAATGCATTTCAAAATCAATAAAATAGAATTCAGTTGTCCTAGAATACTTTGCTTATATCGTAAGAGCCACGTTTGGATTTAACTAAGCATTTTCTTCTCACTGTAGACAGCTGTTGGAATACAGACATCCTTTTCTTACCCTTAAAGTATGAGTCATATAAAAATTTCATCAAGTAAGCAAAAGGTAAAAATTTCATCACACTTCTAAACTTTCCTGTCAATATTTCACACCTGTATGGAAAATAGCTGGATAACATGTAAACTGCAACCTCTAATTAACTCACCCTTTGAATTATCAACGAGACTCCACTGCAACCCATGTAGCCTGTATTGGTAGGAAGTCTGACAGCAAAATGCATGTTTCAAATACCAAGTAGGTGGAGAAATGCTATATTATTGGGCTCAAATTTTATCGCTACATGTTCAGAGAAAATTTGCTTTTCCTCTTGTTTTATTTTAAATTTGAGATGCGATATTTTCTTAGTATATATTATCTATTGGTTACATATCTATGGTTTTATCCTACTAAGTTTTAATGGATTCTATAGGCTTAAAGAATAATAACTAAACTATGAGGGTATGGAAACTATATATGCATATATTCATTACTTTTTCTAACAATGGTGCTTTTTTAAGTATTAATACTTATTTATCTCCTTTACCTACTTATGGTTATAGAATTGCAGGAACAAATTGAGGTCATTGTAAAAGGATATTTAGAGTTTTTCAGTACCTACATTTCTTGAGTCACAATAAATTTATATGAAAATACTGAACTCATGCTTGAAGTGTGATAATATTCAAGGCAGTAAGGAAAGTTAATTACATTAACCAAAAATATTCTAAAAATATATAAATGCTACCTGTATTTAATATCTAATACAATCTATAAAATCTTTATAAGGAAGTATGTAGACTACAGTTTATTTCAGTAGGTTAAAGCATATTTGGAAATATTTGAGATTTTTAAGCAAGAAAAACCATTGTCATTTAATAATTGAAAAATACAGGTAGTTGAAGATTTAGTGTGTCTTTTCATGAATGAGTGAAGAGCTACACTATAAATATAGAGTGAGATTGTGGTAGCCATTAAGTTTTATGAAACTAATTATTTTAAACAGCTTGAAACAATAAAGTCACATACATCAGACTCTAAGTACTATGTAAGTATTTCTGCAATAATATTTCATTGGAAGTGACTAGAATTCTTTAAAAATTCCTACCAGTATTTATATTTTTCATTAGTAATTCAATTAAAGGAAATCTAAGAGCATCCATTATGTTGAACAAACGTATAGTAAGAGTCTCAGAGATGCAGTCATTATGTACAAAACACTCCAGTGACCAAACATTGTACTAGAATATTTGAACATGACCAGGCTATCATCAATAGAGAATCACAACAAGATGTCATTTTGACACATTTGCTTTTCCTAAGGGAAAAAGGATACTGTAACAATGTATTACATAAGAAATGGCATAAACTGAAAATTTAATTTCATTTTTTCTATCTCTCTATTATTTCTTTCTCCCATTTCCATAATTTTCCCATCTTTATCCAAGCAACAGTGGAAACAGCTATCACTAATATTGCTGTGTCCTGACTTTAGGAAAGGAAAGGAGAGAATTCATTGTTTTGTTGTTGTTATACTCAAAAGAAAAAAGTTGTTTAAGTATGGATAGGGGAAGCAGGTCATCATAAAAATAAAATCCTGTGAGATACAAAGTAGTGATTTTCTTTTTAAGCCTCCATGATTTTAGAATTCAAATTTGCATTAGTTTGAGTTTGTGCATAGGCTCAGAGACATTTACAACCTGTGTGCCAGGACTTGGTCCTAAGGACCTTTAGTCTCTATTGCCAGAATGTACACATATGTTGTTTAAAGACATTGTGTTAGCATGGGGTTCTCTGGCCTGCCTGTTAGGGTGTGTGTGTGTGTGTGTGTGTGTGTGTGTGTGTGTGTGTGTGTGTGTGTGTGTGTGTGTGTGCTTGTGCATGCACACATCTGTGTTTCCATAAAGCTTATATTTCACTGTTAGTTTTCCAGGTCACCAATAGAGATCTGTGGGTTGTTACTAGTTTGCAGAATGCTCAGAATGAATGTGGTCAATCCTAAAAATAAGGTTTACTTAGTAATATTTAAGAGGATAGCATATTTTATTAGCAAAATAATATTTTACTGCTATATTCTGTATGTCTATATGAATCTGGAATTTAAACATACTTCATTTCATTGAGTTTCTTCTTTTTAGTGAAGCATTGACTGATGTTTTCCAATGAGCCACATTCAGTTCTAAGTCTTGTCCCTTTAAATGGCATCATACCTATGCTATGGTTTCTGCACCAAAGAGTTTTTTTTTTGCTAACCTCTTGAGGTCACAGTGGTGGTTTGAAGTCTAAGCAGCAATTCTCTTCAAAGAGTAACTCACAGCAGGATGTGTGCAATAAGGGTGTTCGTGATTCCAGTATTCACATATATTTTACTTTGCTTTTTAGAAAATTTGGTTCTGATGCTACTACAAAGGCAACATCCTTAAAACACGTCATTCTCTATGTCTCTCTGCAGCAAAGTCTCAGATAATGACATTGGGGTGTACTGCCAGAATTTTCTACACATGAATACCATTTAAAAACTCTCCAGTGGAGTCCTTCATCCACCATATGCTCTTTGCTCTGGAGTGAGTTCCTCCCATTTATCCTTAAGGAGGGCTCCATGGTTGTCTTCTGGAGAAAGCTCGAAGATAATGTGTCCTTCCAGTCAGGCATCCCATTCATTTAGGCATTTATTCTGATTGTGGGTAGAATGTGAAAGGAATTGAGTCTCAAAGTACCGAGTTGAGAATAGAGATGCTAGAATCCTGCTCTTACCAAATACCAGCTTCCTGATTTTGGCCACTTCCATAAGAGCTTTGTGTCTCAGTTTTTGTATCTACTATGGAGTCACAGGACTTCCTGTGAAAAAGAAATTAGTTCATCTGTATAATACTTTGTGTCTGGCATACCCAGTACTGCATGTGTAATAATATACCTTTATTAGGGTTTCCTAAATAATGGGAGAGTTTTTAAAAAACATAGGCAATAGAGTCTTGCAAAACTATAATTATAATTTATGCAACTTAAAAGGTTTAAGTGGAATCATTTTTATTAAAATTACAGTTACTAACTTTCTACAGCTGATCATATATATTTTAAAACTTTAAAAACTTAACTGAGATTAATTAAAAAATATACTGCATTTACTAACATAGGGCAATAGATATTTTATAGGAGTCCTACCAAATTGAGATAGAAATTATTGCTGTGGCAAAATATCAACATGGATATAATATTATTGGATTTATGTCCAGTTTCACTGAAGGAAATATATGCCTAGTACCATAATACTGATCAAAAATCCATGGTGAGAGAATTCATAGGTCCAAGGTGTAAACTAACTACCATCACTCTGCTAACTTCCCTTTAAATTCATATCTCTATACTCATCGATGGATGCAAATCTCAGATTTCATCAGAAAAGTCAGCCCTTTGTGCAGCAGAGATGGTTACCCGAGAAACCTACACCTGATCAAAGTGCAGAGGATCAGTGTCCCTGAAGTGCGAGCAATGTCTTGGCATGTAGCATTTGAGGTAGCCAATGGGACTAAGTACAAATTACAATGTAGACAGACAGAAAAAGTACTGCTGGTTACATAAAGAAAGTTTACATAGTGAGTAGAAATCTGGAGTGTGTTGTTAATGGAACAGCTCCATTTGGTGGAGTCAAGAACTTCTAATAAGTAATAAGTGTAAAGAAGTAGTTTTTGTTTGGTCTTTCTTTCACTGTCATGAAGATGGTGTGTGTGTGTGTGTGTGTGTGTGTGTGTGTGTGTGTGTGTGTGTGTGTGTGGGTGGCTGGAGACCAATCTCAGGTATCATTCTTAGGACACTACCCCCTCCTTTGAGACAGATCTTTGACTTATAGAGCTCAGCAATTAGACTAGACTGGCAGGTTGATGAACCCCAGGCATCATTCCTGTCTTCATGTCCTCAGTGCTAACATTATAAAAGCCCATCCTTCATGTGGATTTTTATGTGAATGTTAGGAAGCAAATTCAAGAACTCACGCTTACAATGTGGCCAACTGACTGAGCCATGTCCCCAACCCAACCTACATGTTATCTCTGTAAAACAATCAAATGCAGTGGGAAAATGGGGTGGAATACAGCACAGAGTATAGGAAGTGAAAACTAAAGACCTTTGAAAATACCATATGGAAACCTACTATTGTAGAAGTTTCCTAACGTGTTCACATAAACATCTATGAAAGGATTTTGAATGGAATTATTGTATAACATGGAACAATGTCTCCCAGACACCACAGCTATCAAATCAAACAACCAAATGCAATGGAAGGTGTAGCTATAACATTATTTATTTCCAAATGTCTACTATGAGGAGTTACCATCAAAAACACAGGATCAAAGATCACACTTGACTGTCTTATCCAGGGTCAGAAAGGAGTGCCTAGGAAATATCAAGAGATACCAGGCAAGATTGAAAAGAAATAATGGGATTTAATAGCTTTTTCTTGAAATAGGTTGCTTATCCCTGGTCATCTCATTAGCTCCATCTCCGGAAGCCTCTGTGAATTCTTGTCTTCTCTTTGAAATCATGGCATTATCTGGAATTTGAAATTTGTCTCATCTGTACCCTGTACTCTAGAATTTCTGTCTTTCCTTGCGTGTGTTTCTTATCATTCCTAGACATCATCAGCAATACAGTTGCTTCAAAATTTGGATTGAGCTGTTGACGGCCAAATTGTGCAAATAAAAACCACATCTGGGCCTGTTAATCTGGACAAAGGGAGGTTTTTTATACATCCCTGGTCATTCTTGAACTGCTCTTTAACAGTGTCCTGTGAGTTCTTAGGAAAATAAGTCCAGCATCACAGGGAAAATGCATGAAAAGAAAAACCTGGAGCAAGATCAACAGGATAGGAGCTTCTTAAAGAATTTCATGACCTGGGGCTTGGACCAGAGTAGGAAAACAAATAATACATATTATGGAAAGGAGAGAAGAGATTGCAGAAATGCTGAAGATGAAAGTAAAACTTTGTCAACATTCAGAATCCAGTTCCATAGCAAAAGAAGAATAAAATAGATTTTGAAATGGAGTAACCAAGGGGAAAGGATTTTGCATTAACTGAATACAGGAAGTAGGACACTGTTTAACTTTTAGAGTGAAAATCATATTCAGTCTTGAACACTATATCATATTATTGAGATACCTGGTGAAAAATCAGAAGAATATTACTATTGTGGACTTGGAAATAAGGACCAAAATTTTGGAGGAAAGTAAGGCTGGAAACATGTATTGAGTCATTTGAGGTACTGCTTCATATTGAAATACATTGAAGTTGACAAGAAAATGAGTTTGTCAAGTAAAGAGTTTTGTAATGAATGCTGTGAATTTAAGAAATAGCAAGAAGGGAGGAGAGGATGTGTGATAGAGGGAGTAAGAGAACATGAAAGTTTGGAAAAGAACCAAAAAGACCCCTAATTCAGTCATGAAAAATAATACACTGAGTTAATCAGTGACTTTCTGAGGAACACAACCTATATGATCTCTGTGTAGCTTAGCTGATGCATATGATTATTAAGGATGTTATATCCAGAATCTGCAGATGAGCTGAAAATTTGAAGATTTCTAAGTCAGTGTTCTAGATTTTGCCCAAGATCATCTTCTGAAGAAACAATAAAGGGCCCATATTGTAGATATAAATGGAAGACTATTGCCTAAAGAGTTCTTTCTTTTCTGCCTCAGGACATTTAATACTTTCCTTTCCATTGGTTTGATGAGGTCTATCAATTTATTCAGAAGAATTTATTTTGTTGACATTTTGAAAACGCAGATGGTAGTCTCATCAAAAACACACAAAGGATCACAGTGTCTGCTTGCCATGCCTCTGCCTGTAGACCCTGTCTCCAACACCACAAAAAGAAAAAATCACTTGCAAAAACATACAGCATAATATCTGGGAAAGTAGCATTTTGTGGCTCAGCCAAGTTGACATATAAAACTAGCTACTAGCTGTTTCCTTCTTTATGTATTAGTTAACATGTATACCCCCTCCAGAAATCATTCCTTGTCTTCAAATAAAGACAGTAACAAAACTATCCTTTCTGCATGACATAACATTATTCTCTTTTGTAGAGATCACAATACACAATCATTTCCCTCAGAACAGAATAGAGAATATTTCCTTGATATTAAACTCATTTCCTTGATATCATTTAACTTAAATCATGTGAAGTACTGTTTTCTATGTCATTTATTCCTATATTACTTGGTACCCAGGCATAAATATTCATAACAAATCAACCAGAAAATGCTTGTGTCAGTTATAGACTACTTCTGTAACTGGTCATGTGATCATAGCCGATCCGTATACATACCTTCTGCCACCATCTGCTCTTGATCCATTTGTCTCCAGAAGGTACCTCTCTTGGTTGACTCTGTTCTCTTTACTTTGTGAGGTGATGCAAACCTTTATTAGTGATGAGTGAAAGGTTCAGGCATTACTCTGGCCTGCCCTGTTACCTGGCAGGATGCGCTCAGGCAACACTCTGGCCAGCCCAGAGTTCCGTGAGAACCAGGCAGGTGCAAAGGACCCCTTTAAGGGGCTGACCCCTGCCCGTTTACTCTCTCTTACTCCTCTTCCTCTCTTCCTCTCTCTTACTCTCTTGCCTTGCTCTTACTCTGTCTCTCTTATCTCTCTCTCTCTGCTCCCCTTTTCCCTCCCCGTCCACCAATAAACTCCACGTGGGATCGTTGAGTCGCGGTCTGTGTCTCCTTACTGGATAAACCTAAACGTTTTAACAACATTAGTTCCCTGACCTGGACAGGCTCTCCCTGCGGCTCTGCTGCCTGCCGACCCGGCGGGTGACCACGCAGGTAACCTGTAACATCGGACCAACGGCCCACTTTCCATCGACCGGAACGCTACATTTTACATGCAACACCGCCTACGATTTGGTAAGGACCCCCTTTAAGTCAGCGAAAGCTTTCCCTAAACCCTAAGGGCTGACCGCTAAGTGTCTGCCACCCTTATGGTGTTTTTGGAAACGTGGGGAATTCATCCAGCCACGATCTTCAAGATCACGGTTGGCCCCCATCGTCTGACAATCATTCTTGGTTTGTTTTCCACGGGCACGGCCTATTGGTAATTTTTCGGCCCCTTTAGGAAGCCTGCGGTGGCTTCTTCGCGCTTCTTCGCCTTTGGGACGTTCCTTTCCGGGCCTACGGTGGCTTTTTTGCTTCTGGGACGTTTCTTTCTGAACCTACGGTGGTTCGCCTCTAGGACGCTGGTTCCTTTTCGGGTGGTTTTCTCCGCCCTTACTAGACTCTCGGGCTGACGAGTTCTGAAGAGTTTTTCGGTTTCTTTCTGAACCTACGGTGGTTCTTCGCCTCTGGGACACTGGTCCCTTTTCGGGTGGTCTTTTCTGCCCTAACTAAACTCTCGGGCTGACGAGCTCTGAAGAGTTGATCTGGCCGTTTTATTTTCCTTTAGACCGGACTCATGGATAACAAACCGACAAAGTAAATATGATCTTTCTAACCACTGCCAGTGATCTGGTCGATGGAAGGAGTTGCCCTATGTTCAAGCTTTTCTCTACCTCTCTCCTAAGCATTCTCGTCAACATTCTTCCTTCCTCTAAATCTCATTCTTCTAGCTTTAAAAACTCCCGCCAGTCAGAGGCTTCCCGCCACATCCCATCGTGGCTAAACCTGCCTCAGGGCGGGAACCACCTTCCACCTGGGAGTGTTCTGTTTTGCCTCTCTCCTGTTCATCCTGGTTTAGCATCTGCTCAGGACACTCAGAGTTTTTCATTTTTTCCCCACAAATGAGGTTTGAGGTTTCGGATTTTTTACTGCTCGGACCCACGAGGGGTCTCTCGGGTTTTTATACCCTGGCACGGGCCATTTATTCATTTGTTTCTTAGACCTACGGTGGTCACACATCTTTCTGCCTCACTTGTGGAGAAAAAAGGCCACTTCTACTGACAGACGGAAATTTGCCTATAGAGGCCGCCATCTTGGCAATCTAAACCATGCGGCCTACCATGCGGCCTAGCTTGGAAACGTGTTTACTGAGTCCGCCATGTTTACCGAGTGACCTAGCTGTAGACACGCCCACTCAGACCAGCCAGCTTCTGCCTGCGAAGCCTGCCGACAGATACAATTCATTTACTTTTTGTCTCTTTTGCGCTTTTACTTTTGTCTCTAATTTCATCTTTCACTGGCCCTGTTGTGCATGGCTTGTTTATGGAATACTGTGCCTTTCCAGGGTCCCCTGTTCTATCTACAATAAATCTTCCTTCTCATCACTGTCTCTTTAAATCTATCTGTTTACTACAAGTTTGGGTCAACACTTTTACCCAATCCTGTTTAATGTATCTGTATGTGTGTGTAAAAAAAAAATTAAGTAACTTTAATTCAACTATACTAAATATCAAGTATTTCTAAACTGTTATATCTTTTAAATGATGATAAACATTTAAAGTTATAAGGGTCTATTTCAGATTAAGAAAAATATAACCCAGTCATTCCTGTAAGCTGGTTACAAAGGTAAAGCTTCTATTACTTCTATTCTCTAGCCATCTATGCGCTTAAGGCAAGTCACTAAAGATAAATTTTGTCTACTAAGATATACTAAACAGACAAATGGTCCTCAAAATGCTCAGAGATCTAGAGAACATGGCATTTAAATGTTTTATTTAAAAGCTTTTTATAACAGACAGGCCAGCTGCTGGCACCACCCCATTTCCTCCAAGAAAACTGGGGACACTGAAGAAACTGCCCACAAAAATGGCATTGCTAGCCACTGAGCAACCCTGCCCTTCACCTCAACTGCTTCAAAGGACTCTTCAGGCCGTGAACAAGAGGACACTGGAATCGACTTTCTCCATGTTGCTCGGGTCAACAGTAGGAAAGTCTTCCTAAAAAGTCCCAATCCACAGGTCTCACTATCAACAAAAGGCAGGTGTTCTTGGAGCTTCTGATTTCAACAACTGTGGAGGCCCTTGGGGGTGGCTGTCCATGCAGTCGGCTACTAAGTCTCTCATTCTTCAATCTCAGGTAAAATCTTATCCTTCTCAAGAACTCTGATGCTTTTGACGGCTGGTAGCTTTGCCAACTTAAATTAGCAGACAAGGCAAAGCTCTGTCATAAAACAGATTTCAGGAATGAGTACTCTAAGGTTTATCTATATAAGACTATTAAGTCAAGACATTAAAAAAAATATATGTTCCAGGTTTCTCTCTTTCGTTATACTACTTTCATAGTCTTAACATTAATCAATAAAGTTCTAATAAGCTATTAATCTAACTCTGACAGTGCTAAACAACTATACCACTATATGATCATAACTATAAGCTCAAAATTAAGGTACTTTTCATTGTACTAAAATCTGTCAGTTTTAAAATGTTAATGCTTTCAGCCAAGTCTTTTCTAATACAAATATGCTGCTGATAATGTCTAATACTTATGTTTTCACAAACTCAAAGGATTCTTGTCAGTTCCAAAAAGCCAAATTGGACCCATCCAAACAGGTCAGATTCACTCCAAATATTATTCAACCTCTCCCTGGTCCTGGAACTCCCTTCCCTCATCTTGGGACCCCTCGGGAACCCCTCCCTCATCTTACAATGTTCCCCTCAAATACCAGGACCTAAGAAAGAAAAATTTAAATCTAACTTTGTTCTCTACTCTGCTAACATCTTGCCAGATCTACAGAGGCGCCAGACAGTCCCTTACAGCCTGGATTACAGAGAGTCCCATATGCCCTGGACTACAATAGAACAACCAGCGTGGCAACACCCCAACTTTCTCAGGTTCCCCCAAAGATGATCGACGCCCCCAGGTCAGCAGGAAGCAGTCTTAAGAACTCAACGTCCTTGATCCCGAACCTGCCACGTCTAACACCCCCATCTCTTTTTAATCATAAATAAAGGTGGGAATGAAAGGTTCAGGCATTACTCTGGCCTGCCCTGTTACCTGGCAGGATGCGCTCAGGCAACACTCTGGCCAGCCCAGAGTTCCGTGAGAACCAGGCAGGTGCAAAGGACCCCTTTAAGGGGCTGACCCCTGCCCGTTTACTCTCTCTTACTCCTCTTCCTCTCTTCCTCTCTCTTACTCTCTTGCCTTGCTCTTACTCTGTCTCTCTCTCTTATCTCTCTCTCTCTGCTCCCCTTTTCCCTCCCCGTCCACCAATAAACTCCACGTGGGATCGTTGAGTCGCGGTCTGTGTCTCCTTACTGGATAAACCTAAACGTTTTAACAACAATGAGTCTGGACCATACTTAGCCCTGCTTGAATTGTGTAGTTTTCCATTATTTTCAATCACAGGGCCTGGTAACACTAAGAGATGCTGTATGATTATCTGATTTGTGAACACACCATTCCGTATTTCTTTTGCAGAGCAGAAGCTCAGTTTCTTCACAGAAACCAGGGTCAATGCTCCCTTGAGCACAGTAACTATATTTGTCTCTTGATTCTGAGACTTGAGAAATCCATGAGTAACAATCTCAACTTATAACAAAATTATTATTGTTGCTTTTGGTGAAAGCATTCTTCCTTTTGGTAAAGAAGCTCTGGTTAAATATAGCCTAAAATCACAAGTAGTATCTGTGAGAAATTTGCTAGTGAATAGGGGGGTCTTAGTTTCACTTATTGACTGTGAGTTAGTAGGGTCTGGCTTTGGGGGAATCATTGTTATATCTTGGATGCTCATTCAGTGTGTTCCCAGATACTAGAGAGCACCATTTTAGACCCTGGAAGAAATTACCAGTCATCGTTGGTATAGCAAATGATTACCAAAAAGACCAGGCCACAGTTTTATCAGGCCAGATGCTTCAGAGTGGTAGAGAACACTATAATCCAATGACTTCTGCAAATGGTAGCCCATTACTATATTCCTTGATCAGAGAAAGCTATAGTGTGTGATAAAAGAATAGACATTCTATAAGTAAAAGGTAATAGTTACTGCAGAAGCATTTCTTGTGTGGAATCACCCGACCTGTGCCCACAGTAATAACAACAGTCTGCCCTTCTATAATGGAAAGATCCAGGCTACTCAGCATTCTGTGCTATGTCAGCTGTTCATCCCAGGAAGTCTACCTGTCTAGTGGGCTTTCCTGTTTCCATGGTGCATTCAGACATTTACAAAATGGAGTTGTGGTACATTGTCTCAGATGTTACTTTAGAAGCCAGGTTTCCAATCCATACTGTTTGCTGTAATTTTAAATTGCACACTAACATAAACATCAATTCTTTATTTCTTTTTAAAATAAATTTTATTTAAATCAGTAACAATCTTATTTTACATAGCAATCCCAGTTCCCTGTACCTCCTGACATCTCCTGCCCCCCACTGATCTCCCATCCCATCCTCCATCCATTCCTCAGGGAGTGTGAAGCCTTCCATGAGGGATCATCAAAGTCTGTCAAGTCATTTTGGGCAGGGCCTTGGCCCTCCCCCATGTATCTAGGCTGAGAGAATATCTCTCCATAGGGAATGGGCTCCTATAGTTTAGTCATGCATTAGGGATAAATACTGGTTCCACTGCCAGAGACCCCATAGACTGCCCAGGCCTCCGAGCTGACACCATGTTCAGAGGGTCTGGTTGGTCCTATATTGGTTCCCCAGCTGCCATACTAGTGTTTCTGAGCTCACCCTTGTCCAAGTCAGCTGTTTCTGTGGGTTTCCCCAGCATGGTCTTGACCCTTTTGCTCATCATGCCTCCCTCTCTACAACTGGATTCCAGGAGTTCAGCTCAGTGCTTAGCTGCTCATCTCTGCTTCTGCTTCCATCAGCTACTGGATTAATGTTCTAGGATGGTATATAAGTTTGTCATCATGATAATCATAGGGGAAGGGCATTTAAGGTAGCCACTTCACTATTGCTTAGATTCGTAGTTGGGGTCATCGTTATGGATCTCTGGATATTACTCTAGTGCCAGATTTCTCCTTAAAACTGTAGTGGCTCCCTCTATTAAATTGTCATTGGTGTTTTTGATTTTAGACATTTCTGGCATGTGTAAGATGGTATCTCAGAGTTGTTTTCATTTGAACTTACCAGATGGCTAAGACTTTTGAGCACTTTCTTAAGTGTCTTTTAGCCATTTTACATTCCTCTATTGAGAATTCTCTGTTTAGTTCTTTTTAATTGAATTATTTGGTGTTTTGGTCACTAGCATCTTGAGTTCTTTGTACATTTTGGAAATCAGCTCTCTGTCAGATGTGGGGTTGGTGAATATCTTTCTCATTCTGTGTGCTGCAGTTTTGTCTTGTTGATGTTGTCCTTTGCCTAACATAAGCTTCTCAGTTTCAGAAGGTCCCATTTATTAATTGCCGATCTCAGTGTCTGTGCTACTGGTGTTATTTATGTTCAGGAAGTGGTCTCCTGTACCAATTCGTTCAAGGGTACCTCCCACTTTCTCTTCTAAGAGGTTCAGTGTGGCTGGCTTTATGTTGAGGTCTTCGATCCATTTGGACTTAAGTTTTGTTCATGGCAAAACATATGGGTCTATCTGTTGTCTTTTACATGTGAGCATCCAGTTATTCCAGCACCATTTGTTGAAGATGATTTCTTTTTTCATTTTATAATTTTAGCTTCTTTGCCAAAAATCAGGTCAGATCTTCTTAGTTGTGTGGTTAATTTCAGGGTTTCCAATTCTATTTTGTTGATCTGCCTGTCTATTTTTATGCTAATACCAAGCTGAAAGGACAATACTGTAGCTGATAAACACCTCCAGCAAAGTGGCAGGTACAAGACCCCTGCTCTATATAGATGATAAATGGGCTGAGAAAGATATCAGAGAAACACCACACTTTACAATAGCCACAAACAACATAAAGTATCTTGGGGTAACTCTAACAGGGGAAAGACCTATATGACAAGAACTTTGAGTCATTAAAGAAAGAAATTAAAGAAGATACCAGGAAATGGAAAGATCTCCCATGGTTTTGGATGGGTAGGATCAACATAGTAAAAAATGTCAATCTTACCAAAAGCAATCTACAGATTCAATGCAATCCCCATCAAAATCCCAGTACAATTCTTCACAGACCTTGAAAGAATAATACTCAACTTTATATGGAAATACAAAAGACCTAGGATAGCCAAAACAATCCTATACAATAAAGGAAATTGTGGAGGCCTCACCATCCCTCACTTCAAGCTCTATTATAGAGTTAGCATAATGAAAGAAACATCAATTCTTTTATTCATTTAAACTTGCATGGTGTTCTCCTTTGTCAGTGATTCTTTAAAAGAATACATATAATTGATGAGAAAAAGAAAACATCCAGGTTCTAGTTATTTACTTCATTATGTCCTACTTGATACAACAGAAATATTTTGAATAGTTGCTTTGAGCTGACATTTCACTGGATGCACTTTGAACTGGAATTTACAGGAAATTTTAATGCAGTTTTACATAAAACATCCACATAATATGAAAATTTGGGTGGATTCCATGGCAATAGGTCTTGAAAATTCTCGTAGCTTCATAATCATTCACATGTAGTTTTATGTTATCTGTGTCCACTAGAGATTGTCTGTATAAAGTACTCAATATAAGGAACTTTTCAAACTTAAAATTTGACAGGGATTTTGATCACTCATAGCTTTTAATTAAATGGCTTTGAGAAGAGAGATACAAAACAATATTCCCCTTGCACTTATTTTTGAGATCATAATATAATTACATTATCATTTCTTCCTTCCCTTTTCTTTCCATACCCTCCTTTCTCTTTCAAATTCATTGCTTTTTTCATCAATTGTTATGACATATATATTTACATATATATCCTTAAATATTACCTTCTCAGTCTAAACAATGTTACTCATATGCATGTTTTATTGTTGAAAATCACCCAATGCAATTAAAAGTCCTTAAAAGTCTTTTGACATCTTTCCTTTTTTTTTTTGAGAGAGAGCAATACAATTAGTCTATAAATTAGGTGGACCATAAAGGAAAGCAGATAAAATACTGTGTTTCTTACTTATTTATGAGAGAAAAAGGGCCAAAAAACTACTCAGAAATCTTCTATATAGAATTGCATATGTATAGCACAGCTTTTCTTCCCCAGTGCTGAACAGCATGGAAAAAGTTTCCAGACAAAGAATATACCCGCTCTCTACCATATTCTCCTTCAGTTCTGAAGTTCCTCTGAGTTAGGACTAGAGATGGCTCAAATTATTCTATGTGTTTTATAAGAGAATAAAACGAAATTAAATGTGCCTCACAGAAGAGTATTTTAACCATATCCTGGTGGAGATAGTCAGGGGATTATGAGAGTGACTGGGACAATTCTCATCTGGGAGCTGTCACCAGGAAACATGTCCATCTCTATCTCCACTGCAGCTGGTCTCAATCAGTTGTCTCAGAGTTAGTATCTTCTAGAGTTACATCTTTAAGTAAATACCTGAAGGCTACTTAGTACTGACAATGTGAACAAATGCCAAAGCCAGATTTCAAGGAACTCTCAATTCTAAGCTGTCAAAAGCAACTTGTGAATTTTATTGACACTTGTATCCACAATAAAAAATTATGTATCTTTATCAGGAAACCTTTTTACTTAAATTATCTCCAATAACAGATAGAAACAGTTTCCCCCTTCTTCTTAAAACCTGTTGTTTAAAAGTTTTGTAAGCTCTTTCTGCAAAATGTTATTTTCCTGTGTCAAGTACACCATAAGAAAAATTACCAGAATAATTGCAACCTAAAGCCACAAGAAAGGTGTCTAATACTGCTCAGCACCCAGGTTAAATGATTAATTATTTAGTCTTTTAGATATTTGCTTATCTTTTGGGAACACAAAACACTTGAAATAGAAAATGACTGTTTTAAATCAACTTTATCACGATTATATAATTATCTTCTTTATATACATGTATATTATTTAATTCTTCCTCTGACAAAAATGAAGATGGTAATGGCTATAATGTTGGTAGTAATCACATGCATTGGGGCTGCTATATGCCAGTTTGTGTTTGGAATGCTTTTCTGTACTCACTCATTCCAATATCACAGATTTAGGACTGTGTCTGATGTTGGGGAAGTCCTTTGTCAATAAAGCACTGTTGAGCCAATAGGAATCTAGATAGGTGGGACTAGGAGTCCAGGAGGATTCTGGGAAAGAGAAACACAAGGAGATTCGAGACGTAACCGCCATGGGGTAGGAAGCCCAGAACTATTCTCCGGTAAGAGAAATACTTAGATTAACAATTATGGGGTAATTACTTAAGTCAGAGCTAGCCAGTAAGAAACAAGCACAGGCCAACAGCTTCATAATTAATATAGCCTCCTGTGTGTTTATTTGGGACAGATGCGGTTCTAGAACCAGGCTGGCGGGAAGGCTTCTCTCAAAGAAAAAGCATCTCTTTACAGAATGGTTGTCAGGAGCGGGATTCAACAAAAGATTTAAAGGAATTTTAGAATCAGAAGAACGGAGAGAAGCACAGATTTTTGGTAGCAGCATTTTCTCAGGTGGGCTCTGTTTTGCTATCAACAAGCTGAGATTCACATGGCTCACTTATCAGAGTCTTCCTGACTCAGCATAAAAAGAGAAAAAACCCCAAAAAACAGCAAGGTTGTTTTAAGAGACTCTGCTAACGATTAAAAGGTGTGTACGTACAGCTGGAAGTGGCAGCTTTTGCTGGATGTCAGCATGGACTGAGGCGGTAAGCTGGAGTCACATTTACGCCCGCCATCTTGGAAACGGCAGTTTAAAACAGCCACGATTTTACAGATAAGACACATGGCCAGAAAAACGTAAAGATTTACAGTAAAGTCAGACTTGGATGTACAAAACCTCTAAAGGTTTACAGTGTGTTTAAAAATATATGTGAGATTGAGAGAGAAAATGAAACGGCAAAGTGGTAAATAAATACAAAAGCCTGCGTTGTGGTGGCGCACACCGGTAGGATTTACTCCAGAGGCAGAGGAAGGCGGATTTCCAAAGAGAAATCCTGTCTCAAAGAAAAATAAATAAAAGTAAAATAAATAAAGTAATAACATAAATAAATAAGCCACGTAAAGATGGAAAATACACAGAAAGTCTGGAAACTGTACGCTATTGTGTTTTTCAGTTTTTTGATTGCTAAGGAAGGAACAGCTACTAAAGTACACTTGATTATAAATGCTGCTGAATTAATCCAACTTCTATCTTTTAAAAATGCCTTGACTTCAAAATTTAAGTATAAGGATATGTTACTCTGAAAAGGAGTTTTAGTTTATGTTTCCACAGAAAATGAAAAGCTGAGGATTCCTTCCAGGCTTTTGTGGTTTGACGAACCAAGACCCCAGGAAGCAGTGGACCAGGTGTTCCAACAATTGAGACAGCTGAGATGATGCAGCTTTACAGACCCCGAAAATACGGACTTATACAGGTTTCTGAGTTTTGTCATGATCCCCATGGTATGAACAGCGCCCCCTTCCAGCACGAAGCAGTTTGGAATGAGCGACATCCTAATTCCCATCTTGTTTATAAATCTATGTTTTCGTTTAAATGGGGTTGTTTATAATTGGCTAGTGATCACAGACAATCTTTTTTAATGGTAAAAAAGGGAATTATGGTATGGGTATTGTTTTTCATTTATTGATACAAATTCAAGGTCAATTTTGTGATGCTTATATTTCTCCTCTTGATTAAGTATTGTGCTTATACTGATCTTTTAAAACATAATGCATAATTGAATACAGACTATAGATAGTTACTTATAACAGAACTTATAGTTAGGTTTTCTAGATATATAGAGATGTATTTGAGACACATAGATAGTCTTCAAACCTCTCAAAGACCTTCAGAAAATGGCATTTAAAATGGTTTAGGGTTTTTCTTGACAATGAGAAATGTCTGCTCCTGGCAGCACCAATTATGTCTGAGAGGAAGATGGGCATCGAAGAAACTCGTTATGGAGTTTACATTCAACATGGCAAGATTAGCCATTTGGGCAAGAAACTGCTCTTGCCTAGACTGTTTGACTGTTGTTGTATAAACTGAACATGCAGGACCCACAGCAATGTGACTGCTGAACTCAGTCTTACAGGGTTCCTGCTTCATGGAAGAGTCTACCAGACTTTCTGCAGGACAAAGAAAAATGACTAGCAGACTGCCAATGCAGATGGACAGTTTGAAATTTCCTGCTTTGCTGAGAAATCTTCTGGATACATTGTGGCCTATGGGATGAAGATGGATGCCCCAACGTTACAGAGGAACTTCGGGTGACTGTCCAGGCAGTAAGATGTCTCTGTCAATCCTAGTGTTTATATATTATCCTTCTGTGGTCTTTGATGGAGTCGAAGACAGATAGTTATAGTTACAGTTTTCCTTAGTTATGATAAAAGATAAGGTACATATAGAACTTTGGACTTACAAGGATGGGATGGATGATATTTTCTTTAAATCTTGCTAAAATATTGTAACTATGTTCTTACTTGATAACTGTTCTGTTATATATATTTGACTATGTTAAAGTTAAGACCTTTCTTTTTGTTTAAACAGAAAAGAGGAGATGTTGGGGAAGTCCTTTGTCAATAAAGCACTGATGAGCCAATAGGAATCTAGATAGGTGGGACTAGGAGTCCAGGAGGATTCTGGGAAAGAGAAACACAAGGAGATTCGAGATGTAATGCCATGGGGTAGGAAGCCCAGAACTATTCTCCGGTAAGAGAAATACTTAGATTAACAATTATGGGGTAATTACTTAAGTCAGAGCTAGCCAGTAAGAAACAAGCACAGGCCAACAGCTTCATAATTAATATAGCCTCCTGTGTGTTTATTTGGGACTGATGCGGTTCTAGAACCAGGCTGGCGGGAAGGCTTCTCTCAAAGAAAAAGCTTCTCTTTACAGTCTGATATATATGAAGGAATTTAAGATTATGGTTTTCTTGTGGTCTCTGGTGAAGCTTAGAGTCTAACCTGGGAGGTGTGAAGGCATCTGTGTTTTCACCTGTTTCATCTTAGTACCAGGTTCTATAGATAAGATCCTTTTAGGTACTGGCTAGATGACTTAGGGGGTAAAGACCCATATTATTACCAAGTCGGAAGTTCTGTCTCTGGGATCCACATGATGGAGGGAGAGACCTGATTCCTGTAAGTTACTTTCTGACCTTTACCCCTGAACTATGGCATATGCAACCCCCTCACATGCATGTAAATAAATAAATGAATATATAAACTGAGAATAAATAAAATAATAAAGAAACAAAAAAGATCATTTCGGGTGTTCCTTGAACCTTTATGGTCTGGGTATATTAATTTTCAATGGTAGAAAAAGAAATTTGTTCAACAGAAAAACCAACTGTCCATTAGCTTAGAATGATCTTGCATGAAATATGTTGACAAGTCTTATGTAAAGAATGCATTTCTCCTCCTCCTCTTCTTTGAAAACAGGGTCCCTTATGCCCCAGAATGGCATTAAACTCCCTATGTAGTTGTGAATGATCTTGAATTTCTGATCCTCCTGCCTCCATCTCTCAGATTCTGTGATTTCAGACATGCTCTATCATGCCTGAACCAAAGCCAGTGCCTGCGGATCCTAGACAAGCCTCTACCACCTGTGGTACATCCCTAGTCCTTACAATTCTTTTCTGAAAGCATATATATTCTGGTGAATAATTCATGATACAGTGTCTATCTCTGAACTTGATGCAACTATCTTTACAGAGACAATCTGCCAAGAGCCTATTGGGACTCTCAGTATTATTTAGAGCTTGTACGGAGTTCTGTTTTTGTTACTTATACCAAAAAGACAGAGAACTACCAAAATATAACCTACTACTTGCCATTGTGGTTAGGCAACTCTAAAGTCAGTGGCTTTTTGTAGTTCAGGCAAATCTGAGATTGCACTTAGGGCAATAACAACAATCTAGGGCATTGTTCTTTAACTAAACAAACTCATTGTTTTGAGAAAAAACAATGTCTAGGCTCAGCCATTGAAGTTAGCCAGAAAACTATACATAGTAAAGGTATCTTGATTAGAAAGAACCAAATGGAAATGTTTTGGGGTA
The DNA here is from genome assembly GCF_017639785.1 of Mesocricetus auratus. Taxonomy (NCBI): domain Eukaryota; kingdom Metazoa; phylum Chordata; class Mammalia; order Rodentia; family Cricetidae; genus Mesocricetus; species Mesocricetus auratus. The sequence goes on from NW_024429201.1 coordinate 34,503,253, forward strand.
TTCTATGTCGCAATTCTGTACTTTTCTAAGCACACTTCAAAACTTTTTTTGTGGAAGTCTGAAGGAAGGGAAAGCTATATCTACTCAAGATATTTGTCTCCCAAAAGCCTGCAATTAAAGAGTCCGTTCAAAATGGTTGTTAGTCGGACTCATATTCACATAGTTGACAACCCTGGGATTCCTTTTAGGTTTGAAATATGTATTTGGATTTTCATACAAAAATATTAATTCAAAGGTCAAATAACTCAAAATTATTTTAGGAAATTAAAAATACAAAGCTGACTTATGTCTAAATTATTTACATACCAAGCAATTGAATACATAGTTTATAATGAAGTGTCAAAAGATGTTCATTCATATTTTCTTTTTATAAAGCTCAATTTCTGAAAATAAATACCTTTCTTTATAATGAGGCAGAAGTGTTACACAAAAATGAATGAGAGAAATCAAAATTTATTTAATGAAATATGTTCATTGCTTAAGATTCTGTGTGGCACTATTTTGTATTTTGATATGGATTTATTTGCTCTGGTCTATATAATTTTAAAGCATTGCCTTATTAGGCTCTTAAGTCTTCATTCTTAGGACCTCAATGTCTCCCTCTGTTCCTTCCACAAAATCACAGACACCTTGTTAAAAAATATGTACCAAGTATTGAAAGATAGTCTGGCTTGGAACAATTTCATATCACCCTAGATTGAAAAACAAATGAGTCCTTGTACCAAGGTATATTGGTAATCCCTGGATATAAATAGGAAAGCATTTATTGAGAAGGCAGGCCATTGAATTCTCAAGGCTGGCTGCACAGTTTCCTTCAGTGTTAATGGCACTGGTGAGGAAACAGGCATCTGTTATTTGTTGCTCTCAGTATCAAATCCTTTATGTCAATAAGTTTAAAAATGTTTTTTATTATGTTAGTTTGACATAAATTTTAAGTGGATGTTCTTTTGTTATCTACATCAGCTTATAGCTATTTTCTAACAAAACTGAATACAATTTATGCATTCAAAACCCTTTTGATGAACTTAATACTAAAATAAGAGGCACTGAAAACTGGATTTTCTTTCTGATTGCAATAACTTTGTGTTTGTTTTTCAGTGTTTGGTAAAAACCAAATCAACTGTATAGATCTCATTGCTATATTCTGAGAAAAATGCATGGCATAGTGTGCAACTCTTCTATTAACTAACTTTGCCCTTGTTTCTTAGATTTGGAATATCAAGGTAATTTATCTTTAGATACTTTAGCCCTTACTAATGTTCAAATGAAAGTGCCCAGTAAAGATATATGCAGTGCACATGGCCATATGTAGCTTAGAATAGTCTTTCTAAAATTCTTGACTATATGCACTTGAAATAGGAGTTATGTGAAACTTTCCAGTGTAAACAACTTTCATAGTTTATCATTTGTCTTGTTCCAGTGCGAACAACTTTCATAGTTTTATCATTTGTCTTGAGTTTACAGTTGTAGATTCTGACTTTATATCCATACTCTCCATTTTTCCTCCCTGTCTCCATTCCCCCTTTCTTCTATTCCGCCTAAGCTGTTTCAAATATTTTATATAAGAATATTTTTCTAAACCAGGTATGTAGCATGCTTACACAATCTCAGCATTTAGGAAGTGGAGGCAGGAGCAACCAAACTTTGTGGTCACAGGTATCTAAATAGCGAGACCCTGAGAAATGAACAAACAAAATACAAAAAGTTCAGAGACATTAAAATTTATTCCTCTTAATAGATCACTTCTATTAATTAATCCTTAATTATACCACAGTTAGGTTAAAATCTAAGTGGTCTGTGTTTTAGAGACCAGTATAGTTCCTCAAGAGCCATGCCTGGTCTCCCTATGACTTGAAGTTCTTCAAGTAGGCTGGGCTGAATGGCCGGTGAGCCTTGAGAATCCTATCTTAACCTCCTCAATTGCAAATACCATCATGTAGCTTCTTAAGAATTTGGATATGAAATTCAGGACCTTACTCCTTGCAAGTGTTCAATCCAACTCAAGTTTCTGTGTTTCTTTTTTTTCCCCAGAAGATACAAGAGGATTAAAAAGTTTCCTTCTACAAATAGCTGTTAGCAGGTAGTATTGGAGGTGAGGAACGTTCCTTAGAATATCTTTGGTTATGTAAAATATGGAGCATTGAATGTGAAAGAGGCCAAGTGTTTTCACAAGGGTTGATAAAGCAGAGCTGCAAACATGTTTCACTGGAATAGACCCTGCTTTGGGGAGGTGGCTTTGTGTCCTTTATTGATGACATGACTGCAGGAAATTACCTTGTATGGCAGAGCATCAATTAAAAAGAAACCGCTGTTATATGTCCTACATAATGAAGTCATAGATGAACCGTGCTTCCAAAATATTTTTAATCTCTACTGCTTGTATAGTCTTTAAGCATACTATGAGGCAATTTAATTTCAGTTTTAAAAGTTTATCATTCATTTTCATGTTATTACATCAGTTATTAATATATTGACATTATGTAAAAAGTATTAAGAAATTCTATAAAATAAAAGTTAGTAATGATTTGGTGACTTTTGAAGTTTTTGCCATTTTGGGAACTATTTCTTAGGCTACTTGTACTCTATTCATACACTTCTGACCTATACCTATATCCTTAAATTGTCTTTTATGTTTTGCTTTTATACCATTAGTTATAAAGAAAATGATATTATGAAATATGCAAGAAAATGATGTAACCTGTAACAGGTTTTCTCAGACTTCTAGCCCTCAAATTATGACATGGAGATTTATTCTTAGTTATGAAGCCTAAACTTGTAGTGTTTTTTTTTGTTTTATTTCTTTACATATGTAGCCAAGATTTCCATGACTCCCCTGATCAAACCTGATCTTTATTAACCCTGAAGGAATCCACAGCCTTTTGTTTCCTGTGGAAACGAAAGCATAACCTTTTCCCACAGTGCAATACATTTTCTGAATTCTATTTTAAAGTTAAAACATCCCTATAGTATCTAGTCTGGTTTAATTCAACAGACCCTTTTACAACCCAGTGTCCTCAGCAGCTGCCATTAGCTGATCAACATTCAAAAAAATTCAAATTCAACACAAAACCTTAAAGGATCCAGAAGCCTTGTGTATTTCCCATCTTTACATGACTTTTTTCCTTGTTACTTTATTCTCTCTTTAAAGACTTTATTATTTTTTAACTATTTATTTTATTACTATGACTGTTTATACCCATTTTCTTTTCTTTCTTAAGCCTATATACATTTTGAAACACGTGTAACATCTTTAGAGATTTTTTTTCTTTTCATTCTGTCTTTACTGCACGTCTTTAATCTTTTTTTAACTGTGTGAGCCAAACCTTAAACTGCTAAGTTGCAGCTAAACTCATTGTCAAGGCTCTGACTGCTGGCTTGCCCCCTCCTCAGCTGAGGCTTAAGGCTATGTATCTGGAAGAGAGCAGTATTTAACTGGGAGCTGCATTTAACTGTCTCAGCTCTAGAACTGTATGGTGATATTTTGCTTGTAGAAATAAAGCTTGTCCGAAGATCAGAGGATGGAGATTGCCACTAGCTAACCATAGAGGTCTGGAGGTCTCTACAGACAGTCAGGAAATGAGATGGCTGGGCAGAGACAGGAAGCAAGATGGCTGGGCTGAGAGAGGATATAAGTAGGAAGAAACAGGAACTCAAGTTCTTTTCTGGCTGGGAACCTAGTGAGGTAAAGGTTACCTTGGCTTTCTTCTCTCTGATCTCTCAGCATTTTCCTCTAGATCTGACTCTGACTTCTTATTATTTAGACCAATTAAGAACTGAACTCCATTTACATAACTGCGGCAGGTGTTTTTTCTTAGCTTGTTTCTCCTTAGCCTGTGGCTGCTCAAATGTTTGCTGTCTGAATTCATGTCTTTCTTTTCTTCAGCTATCTCAGGCTCTATGTGGAAATTTGGGCCCCATGTTGGGTGCCAATGTCACAACACCCCAAATCATGGCATGGAGACTTATTAATTATGAAAGCTTGACCTTAGGCTTGTCCCATTAGCTCTTATAATTTATTTAAACATGTTTTTTTATCTTCATTTTGCTTTGGGAACTTTTACCTTTCTGCCATTCTGTATGTCCTATTTTCCTGTTTCCTCCATGTCTGCCTGGCCAGCCCCTGGCATCTCCTTCTCTTTCTCCTTTATTTTCTTCTCTTGAGTCTAGATTCTTCTCCCTGCTCATTCTCTCTGCCCATCAGTTCCACCTATTCCTCTACTAACTAGCTATTGGTATTCAGCTGTTTATTGGACCAATCAGGTACCTTAGACAGAAATGGTGAAATACGCATAACTTCTTTACATAGTTAAACAAATGAAGCATAAACAAATGTAACATGTCTTTACATAACAAAAGTAATATTCCACAACGGTAACCCAGGCTCAGAAAAAAAAACAAATACAATATGTTTATTTTTCTTATGTGAAGATTCTAGACTCTTAATGTTAAATGTGTGTATCTAGGTGGGAGTAAATTTGGATAAAGACTATGAAACATGGAAGGAGCCATAAGACTGAAAAATAGAGGTTTTTAAGAAGTGACTATGAGAAAGTGAAATGGGATAATGGTGATGAAAGTGTACAATGGGAAAAGTAGAAGGAAATGGAGGGTCAAGTTGGTGAGAGTAAATCAAAATGATAATGGTATAAGTTAGAATATAACATGCCAATTAATAGAAAACTTGTTTCTTCATGAACTAACCCAAACCAAAATAAAACAATTTCTAAAGTAAAAGAAAAAATAGTGATGTTTATAAAGTTGTTCTACTTGGATGTTGTTTCTTTATAAATTCTTATAATGAAATCATGCCATTGTAAATACAACATTGTAATATGAGATAAAATATTAATTATTTGGAGAAAGGTATTCAGTTTGAAGACCGTGTCACCACCACCTTCTGTTTAGCCACCATGTTGCTATCTTGTCATCCTACAAACACCACCTGATAAGAGAGTAAAGGTGCAAAAATAACACATGTTGCCTAGTCTAATTGGTATTTGTTTTAAGACAATATTTGTTTTGCAATGGTGGAAGCTGAGATTTGAAGATAATTTTTATTTTTATAAGATATTACCTGGCCTCAATCATACTATCAAGTTCCAAGCATCCATACAGAAGAGCAACCACCTGTGACTCCAGTCCCAGAGGATGCAACGTTTTCAGCAGGCACTGCATAGATACACATGCAGACAAAACACCAACAGACATTTAAAAATTATTTGTGGTGTTTTTGTGTGCATATGTACATCCAACATACAGTTGTACAAGCACTAATGAGGAAGAAGAAATAAAGCTGACGGCAAGCTGTCTTTTCAGCATCAAGTGTATTTAATCTCATCAGCAGCTGGACTGACAATAGCCAGTGACATTTGACTTTGGAAGGAAAAAAATTGAACTAACTATTCAAATTGATCAGTATGTGCAAAACTTTTTATTCATTCTAAACAAAGACTGGGAGTAGAGCTTAGGGTTTCACAAACATACTACACAAAACAATGTCTAGACTGGATAATAAAGCAAGGAGTTTTAAATTTCAAATTTCTAAATCATTTATATCAAAATATATCTATCTGTCCTTTCCTCCCTCCCTCCCTTCCTTCATATTTCTTCCTTCCTTCCTTCCTTTCTTTTGACCTTTAGTGTTTTCTTCCTTCCATTTTACATTTTGTTGGTTGCATTTCCTCATTCCTTCCTTTCTGCTGTTCTTCCCCCATTTCTTTCTTCATTTTTTTATTATCTGTAAAATATAGTTGCTGAACACATCATCATAGCTAAGTTGTACCATCACCTTCCTTTAATTTGTACCTGAGTAATTTTCCCATATAATACAATAAAGAAAATTGAGGGTGACTGTAGATAATGATGAAGTATTTTATATTTTCTGAAAAGATAAGAATAAGTGGTTTTAAATGTTTTCAACACAAATAAGTAATAATTGCTACAGGAAATTTCTTATATGTGTCAAATATGACATGAAACTCCATGAATACTTATACAATTTTTGTGTATCCACGAAAAAGTTAAGGATGATATTTGAGGTCAGTTAAAGTAGAAATGATTTAATCTGTTTCAATCCACATTACAATCACCGTTCTTAAACATTCATCTTGGTCAACCACTCAAGATTTTCATGTTGATATTCATGTTATTTACATAAAAGGAAATATGATATATTATTTGAGAAAATCTATTCATTTTAACAACAGATTTTGAAGGATATTATTCAACTTTTGTAAGAGATAATTGTGCTATTTGATTCAGTAACATATCTAAGGTATAAACCATTGTAAATTATTTATGCTGCTTAATGAATAGATCACAGAAAGGTTTATTAAAGCACCTTTCATTGATTTTCAACTTAAGTTACTTCATATTTTTGGATGGTATTCAATTACAAATTCATTTGCAAGTTTTATTTGTAAAACAGTTTAATCATGACATGTATTTTATTCAAAGTCCAATTAAGTTCATTCTACAATATGTCAAGAAGAAAGCACATTGACATGACAAATACCAATTCTGCAGGCAATGCTTAGAGTCTTTCCATAAAAGAAGTTCTACTGGAAAATTGAGAACTGACAAGAAATTTCTCTGAATTAAAAATAGAAAAAAGCAAAAATTCTGGTATTTGTAACGGTTACATATGGTCCCAGCAGTTTAATATAACATCAAGGCAAATGACACATCAAAAGGCAATCTTATTTATAATTCCACCATGATAAAAGATAGATTATGAACACAAGAAGCTGTATACTAACCAAACAATGGGAAAGTTTATTTTTTATTCATATACAGATCTATCTAGTTTAATTTGGCTCAAAATTTTAAACAAGAGAAAGAAAGGAAGACAAGCCTCATGGTAATTTTAGTTTGCTGATCATAGTTTTAACTATAGACTGGTAAAAGGGTGTGGTGCCTGCGGGTGGATAACATCTGTGGTTGCCTTACCACAGCTCATATAGGGGGCAGGGACCTGGAAGGGCGGGATGGTACAGAGGCCCTGGAAGCTAGCCAGCCAAGGCCATTAATTAAGTTGAATGACTACATTTCAGAATTTGTGAGGGACAAAGTACTTCAAGCTTCTGAGAAAATGAAGACTTCAAACTAAAACCTCTGAAGCTTTTCACTCAACTCTTTAAATATTCACAATTATGGGTATTTCAATCCTACCTCTGAAAGAGGAACATTTTCTAAAAATAGAAAATTGGGCTTAGTGTTAGTGGAGCTGTAGTACAGAGCAAAGCCACAGAAGGCACAGCTTCAAGTGGTGAAGAAAAAAAGAAACTCAATGCCTGATCTTCACCACACTGAGTAGATACGATAATATAAGAAGTATGGTGAATTTTCAGTGATATTGCAACTCTGGGTCAGTGTGACTGATGAATCTCTCTTCTGGGTGAACAGGGCAAAGTGAATATCAGGATGCTGGTTCCATGGTTTCTCCACTGGAGAGAAAAAAAGATCACTAACTGAAAACAAAATCGCAAGGGCAAAATCTGTGAACCACTGCTGTAAAGAATACTTTACACAGAATAAACTACAGGGCAACATAACTCTGTGTGACAGTCTATGACTAGAGTTGTTCTCTATACAGACACACCTACCAGATTATACATAGAACAATTCAGAGCATCTACAACTATAAAGCTACTTGAAATGAGATAAACTGTAAAAGTTAAAGTTCTTTTATTTCACCAGCTGTGTAAAGCATCAGAATAAAAGTGTCCCAAGATTGAATCACTGCATGGGCTATACACTAATTGTTGTTTTTAGTTGTTGTAATTAAACATTTACTAGATAGTCTTTTTTAATGCTGTCCTATCATTTCCTTTGAACTCAATCGATTCTATAATGGAAGTTCTTTGTAATACATACCTTTTACTGAGTCATTAAATTTTTGGCTTAAGGTAATCTCTGGGTCTGCACCAGGCCCGCTTTGTGTATGTTATGGCTATTAGCTTGGCGTTTGTGTGGGAGCAGGTGCATCTCTGACTCTTTTGCAAGCTCTTGGGACTCTTCCTTCTGTTGTATCGCCTTGTCCAGCCTTGATATGAGGGCTTTCGCCTTGTCTTCTCATTTTGTGTGTGTGTGTGTGTGTGTGTGTGTGTGTGTGTGTGTGTGTGAGTTTGGTTGTCATCTCTTGGAGGCCTGCTCCTTTCTGAAAGGAAACAGAGGGGGAATGAAGCTAGAGGAGACGAGGGGTGAATAGGAAGTTGGGAGAAGTGGAGGGAGGGAAAATTGTGTTCGGGTTGTACTTCATGAGAGAAGAATCTATTTTCAATTGAAAAAAGAATATTATCAATGGAAATATGTTCCAGTTATTTTTTGTTGAAATGGAAAATTTAGATACCAATAGAGAAATCAAAATACTTGATGAGCCTACGTTTCTATCATAGTAGTGAAAAGAACTTCAGGTTAATTAAAAAATTAGTTAATTTAAACTATAGGACTTAAAGCTTATAAAGATGGATAATATTTCTGGAAACTGTGATGTAGAGAAACTGGCCAAGTACATGGATGAATAAAGTGAAGATATTGTCCTTTTACATACAAACCCTTCCAGCTCTTAATCATGGATTTTAATCTATGTAGGGAATATATTTTAATTAGTCATCTGTTGTGTCCTAAGAAATTCATAAGCAATATAATCCAAAAGTTATTCAAATTTCAGATGTTAAAAATTTATCCTCTTGAAGATAAATGATTGTGTGAAATTCAGTAAATATGACAGTAGGATCACACACAGAATAACAATTTATCATTGCTATAACAGTAGAAAATGTGGAGGTTCACTTAGGAGGCTACAGAAGTTGATGAGGGTCTACTATAGGGAAAATGGAGAATTGTAAAAAAGGATGAAATGTTAAAGACAGTATGATGAAAGTTTCAAAGATATAACCACTGTACATGGAGTAAAAGAGTAGGTATCAGAGAATTTCCAAAGTTTTAGCCAAGGGAACTTGATAGGTAAATGTGACTAAATGACAAACATTCAAACATTGAATGTTTCAGTCTTAGGGGTGTACATCCCCTTCAGTGCTCTGCTGTGAGGTAATGTCTTGAGATTTTGAGGCACTTATTAGGGATTGTTATTATGACATTAATTTTGAAGTGAAAATGTCAAAAATAAAAATCACCTCCCTGTTTCATTTTTTTTCTAGCTCTGCAATATACTGCCAATACCTGGAAGTGTTGTGCCTTTTCTGTCTGAATAAAAGGCATTTTTCTTTTTAATATTTTTATATGTATTATATAACTTTAAGATGCTTTTGGAAAGACAGAATTGTGTAAACATTACATTATCTTATTGGAAATTATGAGGCAATATGACAGAATATATTCTAAAATTTATGACATCCTGTAAATATTAGACTAAATCTCTTTGGTCAGATTTAGTGGTAGAGTATGGAAATTTTCAGTGTCTTTTAGCACTGCAGTCTGACATGCTTAGTCCAAATTATCAAAGTATTGAACATGAATTATGACTTGAAATTCCTTCAGATATCTTTTAGATCTAATTTTTAAATGACAGATAAAGAAAATATTCACAAGCCTAGAGAAAGAAAAGGGAGAAGAAAGAAAGAAAGCAAAGACAGCTAGGAAGCGTGACATAGGAGATATGGTAATTAGTTTGTTTTTCATTGACTTTTTTTTGTTCACTGATTTTTTTTGTAAGAAAGCAAGATGTTTCAACCATTGTTACAGGTGTATCGTCAACTTTATAGAGAGGGTTTAGGAAAAATTCACAAAGTTCCAACTCACACAGCCACTTTGGATATCAGTATGGAAATTCCTCAGGAAAATGGGTATCAGTCTACCACAAGACCCAGTAATTCCACTGTTAGGCATATACCCAAAAGATGCACATTAACACAACAAGGACATCTGTTCAACTATGTTCATAACAGTATTAGTTGTAATAGCCAGAACTTGGAAGCAACCTAGATGCCCCTCAAATGAATAATGGATACAGAAAATGTGGTACATTTACACAAAGGAGTACTACTCAGCAGAAAAAAAAAACAATGAAATCTTGAAATCCACAGGCAAATGGATGGAACTAGATGAAGCCATGCTGAGCGAGGTAAGCCAGTCACAAAAAGACGAGCACAGTATGTACTCTCTCATACATGGATTTTAGACATATAGCAAAGAATTACAAGCCTACAACCAGAGAAGCTATGAAACATGGTGGACCCTAAGAAAGACATAGATGGTCCCCTGGAGAAGGGGAAAGGGACCAGGTCTCCTGAGCAAATTAGGAGCATGTGGGGGGGTGGGAAAGGGAGTTATAAGAAAGAAGTTGAGAAGAGGGGGAGAACATGAGGAATCAGGAAGATTGAGTCGGGAGAAGAATAGAGGAGAGCAAGAAAAGAGATACTATAATAGAGGGAGTCATTATAGGTTTGAGGAGAGATCTGGCTCTAGTGAGATTTCCAGAGATCCACAAGGATGACACCAGCTAACAATCTAAGCAATAGTGGAGAGGCTACCTTAATTGCCCTTCCCCAATAATGAGATTGATGACTACCTTATATGACATCCTAGAGCCTTCATTCAGTCCCTGTTGGAAACAGAAACAGATACCCACAGCTAAACACTGAGTTGAACTCCTGGAATCCAGTTGCAGGGAGGGAGATGTGATGAGCAAAAGGGTCAAGGCCAGGCTAGAGAAACCCAAAGAAGCAGCTGACCTGAACAAGGGGTAGCTCATAGACCCCAGACTGTAGCTGGGAAACCAGCATAGGACTGATACAGACCCCCTGGTTATGGGTATCAGTTAGGAGTCCTGGGCAATGTATGGGTCTCTGGTAGTGGATCAGTATCCCTAGTATACAAATGCATTTTGGGAGCCCATTACACATAGAGGGACACTCTCTCAGCCTAGACACATGGTGGGGGTGGGCATGAGGCTAGGCACTGCTCCAAATGATAAGGCAGACTTTGAAGATTCCCCATGCAAGGCCTCACCCTCCCTGGGGAGCAGAAAGGGGATGGGATAGTGGAGTTGGTGGGGAGCAGGGGAAGAGGGGAGGGGGAGGGAACTGGGATTGACATGTAAAACAAGCTTGTTTCTAATTTAAATAAAAATATCTGAAAAAATAAATAAAAGAATTTTAAAGAATAAGTAATCCATGTAACATCTATAAAACTAATACATTGCAAGAATCATTGCAGTTTAATTTATACACATATTTTGGAGAACTCTTAAATGTGTTCCTAGTATTTGATTTATTGAGATGAAGCATGAATAGGCTTTTCTCAAGTCTCTCAAATGGTGATGTTTCAGACAGTTCTGGAAATATAAGAAATCCCATTTAGTCATAGTGACAACACTAACATCAGAGTGACATTTTCTCCCTCTGTAAGGAAAGATCAGGACCATCTACCCTCACTTTCAGTGTGTCAACAGAGCTAGATTTAGAAATGAATGTCTCTTAAAAACCTGAGCACCAGTACTGGAGAGATTACTCAGCAGTTAAGAGCACCGGATCCTGTTATAGAAGACCCATGTTTAATTTCTGGCACATATATGATAACTTAAAACCTTTTGCATCTCAAGTTTGAGGATATCTGACACCTGGCCTCTATGGTTTCCAACTACACAAATTGTGCACAGACATACATTGGGCAAAGCAGCCAAATGTATTTGGAGCATGGTTGACTTCTAAGGACTATCAATTGCTAATAGCTCCTCAGGTAGGGGTAAGACTTTATATTACACTCCTTCTTCATGCCAGGTTTTGATATGTCTTGAGTTTTCATAGGTTTTGTGTGCATTGTCATGACCTCTGTGAGTTCATACATGCAACATGCCTGCTGTATCTAGAAGCCAACTTTTCCTTTTAGTCATCACCTATGGCTTTTACACTATTCACGAATCCTCTTCTGCAAATATCCCTAAGCCTTGGGAACAGGAGGTATGACAGATACGCCATTTAGGACTGATATTTCAGTCTCTTATTTTTACCATTTTGACTACTACTTGTGGGTCTGTGCTAACTGTATTCTCAAATAGAGACTTGTTTGATGAGGGCTGAAAGATTAATTAATTAATGGGTATAAGGATAAGTCATTAGCAGTCATTTTAATACTATGTTCATTCACCAAAATAATGGCAGTAGGTTCTCCCTTAGGGCCTGTGACCTGTCTAGTTCCAAGTTCTTGGAGTAACAATGGTGACAGATATGTACGTCTTATTCTACAAGATAAAATTCATTCCTGGCTTGTTTTGTTTTTTTAACCTGATCTTTCCTACATAGATTTCAGCACTATTCTACCACTGATTCTGTTTGAAGATCCCCACCCTTGCCACAAATTCTTAGAAAGCACTCATGACTATTTAGAAAACACCCAAGTTCTTCATCTTTTGTCCCATCAAGCAGAGGATGGGGAGACTGTGTATTTGTTTCAGCATTATCAAAGACATTTCAGAGGTGGAAAATAGAAGCTAGAAATCATGACCATTCGTTGAAACCAATAAAAAGATCTAACTCACGTTGATCCTCCTCCTTCTGCCTCCCCAGTGCTGGGATTAAAGGTATGTGCTGCCAATGCTTGGTGTAAGATCTGGCAATCAGTTTAAATATTGAAGAGATCACCATGAACGTTTATTCATCTCATCTCAGCATTGCTATATAGTGAAACCAGCAATGGGCATGGTGTGCTCTATTGTGGATATTGTTTTACTGATACTTATGTTTACACCATAAAACGCTAGTACTTATTTGTTTAAACATTATAGCTAAGAAATTAGAGAGGACTGACCTTAATAACTTCAGCTAAATGGTTTAGGAATGCGGTGCTCTTTGATAGGAACAGCAGTGAAAACCTATTTAATGTGGCTGTTTTGACTCAAAGGTTAGATGACTGATAACAGCACGTTGTCTGGAGGCTTTTGAAATTCAGGTCCATGCTATCAAATCTCTAAATTACACCAATATGGGGCTGATAAGCAACCTTAATGGGCCTTTCATATCTGCATTGTAACTAGGACATACACCAGGTATGGTTCTTAGCTTGTTACCTGGAAGCCCTCATTCTGATAAGGCAGCTTCTTGTTAAGTGATAGGTTGCAGAAACAGCTTTGGGTTTCTCAAATGACATTTTCCAAAGTTATCAGTTTCTAACTCTGTGTGGGAGCTTCTGTATTAACATCAATTAATTATTTTATTACATAAATAGTTGAAGATGAAGTTTCCACTTCCTTTTAAAGTCACGATTTGGCTCTAGAGAAAATTTCCAGATTTAAAATTATATATATAATTTTCCTGCCATTTAGATATTTGATTCTCTTCAAAGTTTATCAAAATGCTGCCCAAGCCTGACTTTTTGTAGTCTCTTCACTGGAACTTCCTGCTGCCTTTTGGGCATTTCCATTTCTGCAACAAGTCCAGAAAGTGACATTTCTGGGCAATAATTCCCCAACCTTTTTAAACTTCCTTCTGCCTCTGAACCGTCTTACATTCTTCTTGTCTAAGCCTCTTCATGGTGTCACTGTTAGTCTTTGCCACTTGTCATGAAGGGTCTTTGCTTCTCTCCCTTGCTCCTGTGTCTCCACTCCTGTGTGATCCCTTTCTGTTTCCACTCCTGTGTGATCCCTTCCTGTTTCCACGACAAGCCAGTTGTCTCACGGCATCAGCTTCCTTTCCTGACATTCCCACTCTTAACGCCTCTGCAACTTTTCCAGTCTGTTCATAATTTCTCAAAAGGAGCCCCCTTAAACATCTTCCCATGATTTTTCATAAAATGTCTTCATATTAACGTATATCTGAGTTCACAAAACAAAAATAAAATTGAGCAAGAATAGCATCTAACAAGCCCCATTTTTCTATTAAATAAAGTCAAATGGTCATAGTTTGCCATTCAGTACCATTTATTATCTGGTTTGTGTACTATTCTAGATTTTACCACTCACATTTTTGTAGATATCCTTTGACAAAGCAAATGACAGTATCCATGGCTATTCAGGATTAAAGAATTTCCTGTAGAATGAATGACCAGTATGCTTTAGATGCAACTACTAGACATGTTTGACTAATGCATACATGAGCACTTGAGATTACATAACATACTAAGAGGTAGCACTATACAGAGTGAGCAGGTTGTACTAGAGTATCTGTATCAACAATAAAGGCAGAAAAAGGCCATGAATTTGAGGGATCATCCTGGGAGAGGTTAGTGAGAGGAAAGGAAGGGGAAGGTGGGAAAAATGTAATTAGATTATAATTTCAAAATTAAAATGATTATTACAAAACCCACAAATTATTTTGAAGTTGTTACTAGATAAACATTTTCTGATAATTGTGCTCTTCCAAGTCTTTGAGTATTATATATTATCTATCTATCTATCTATCTATCTATCCATCATTGCCTATATTATGCCTATTAGAGAAATCCTGGAGAAGTGTGCCTTTGAAATGGTGTCTTGGTTTTTATAGTACCTGGAAACATTTGTTTCACTGGCCATAGATTCTAAAATCGAAACAAACTTTAGTAAATAAAAATTATTAGTTATTTAAATACAGCAGATCAAAAGCATATATGAGTTTTGTTTTGTTTTGTTTTTTGCTTAAGATACATGTGTAATGATGACATCTAGTTACATGATAGCTATTGTGTCCATGATGCCTACCATCAACTGGAAATAATTTACTTCTGAAAACACACAAACATTGTAAAGTAAATAGACAAATAACGGGAAAATAGGATAGCCTCCTCTGTGTTAGTTAGAAATAAATGCTGACTGCACAACTGGCTTAGTATAAGAAGCTGCTGGTCTGCACATGCAAAGCAAATAATTATTATATTAAAATTATGGTTTTAGAAACATTTGTTTCTCATCTGGCATCAAGTAAAGTTTAATTGCAAGTTGCTTTATGTCATTTTCTCTTGGGGATATGTTTTGAAAAAGATACACAGGCGGCTCATATGTACACACATCTCATTATTTCTCAGTAGGACTCATGTTTTTGCCACCTACTCGCAATTGGAGGTTCATACTTGAATGTCTCTGATTTAGGCTTGCACTGGGCTTTTATAACAATATAATTCTTATTTTGCTTCATGGTTTTGTAGACTGTTTCAAAATGAGTTTCTAAATTGCCAAAAAAAACAAATCACCCAACCAAAACCCCTCAATGACTCTCAACAGTTTCTTTGACATATTTAAGCAAAATATTCTGTTCCCTTCAACAAAAAGTCACAAAATTTTGGGTTTGGGTTCGAATTACATTTGGCCAGCAGCTGCTTATAAAATTGAGCAGCAGACATTGCAACAAAAACAGATTATATGTGGATTCTGTTTCTTTCCTGGACAGCCTGTCTTGTAAATATTTGCTTTCACCGTCAGGAAAAGAGAGGAAAGCCTTTGCCTGTCTTTACCATTTAGAAAGGCTGTGGAGAAAATATAAAGTAACTGTACAGGGACCCACATGATGTATCCTACTTATTTCTTTGATTAATAGAGTCAAAAATAATGAAAAATTTACCTTGTATCTCTAAGAATTGTGTTTAGACATACTCTGGGAGGGGGAAAAACAGAAATGGGCTCTTTCAGGTTCATTAAACTGAAAGCCTCTAAACATTATAAAGAATATCTGAAATTATGTGTACTGCAACAATTCCTGGGGAAAAAATGGAGGTTTTGAATTGTTGACAAGAGCAGAACATTGCATAGTGTTGCCTGGATTTTCTGATTACAGTTAAAACTTGTCAGTGGCTTCCTGTTGCTCTTGGGGTTTGGTCCTTAACAGCTTCCAAGTGAGGGAGGAGCTGTCACTTCCCAGCTTGCCTTATGTCTTTGAGGTCACTGCCTGCACTTAGGCCTGGACCCACACTGGTTTCCTTTCCGTTCCTCCTATCTGCAGAGCTGTCCACCAGCATAGCTTTGTTTCCTATGAGGAGAGAGCTTTCTGTGTCTTCTTCCTCTATACATGGTTCTCTCCTACCCTTTGTTAAGCTTTAGTGTCTGGAGCTTTAATTTATAGCCCCCTCACCTTGTATTAAAATTGCCCTTTTCAGTTTCTATAGGTCTGTGACCTCTGTTTTTTGGTATTCATGAGCAAATATTATTTTAATTTCTAGAAACAAAACACACCCCAATTCTTCCTGTGCCATGATCTTTTCTAGATCCCAGTAAACGTAATTTCATTTTTTTGCAAATAGTCCTTTTTATTACGTCGGAGCACAAGTTATCACTAAAGCTACCTGCTATTGTATTTGCTTACCCAAGGCACAAAGGAACAACACATCACTCACTGACTTCTAGTGTCCAATGACATGCTTTGTCTATGAAAGGTAGTACATGTTGGATGGGAGTCCAAAGTCCGTGTGTATACTCGGGGTGGGTACTGATCTGCTGCCAAGGCTCAATAGATTACCTAGGCCTCCTCACTGACACTCACGTTCAGGGGGTCTTGATCCAACAATGTGAGGTGCACCCTCACCCTGAACTCTTGGGGAAGGGTCTAGGCCCTGCCCTATATGAAATGACAGACTATGGACACCCCCATGGAGGGCCTCACCCTCCCTGGGGAAATGAGGGAATAATTAGGGGGTTGGGGGGAGGGCACGGGAGGAGGGGCGGGAAAGGGAGAGGGACCTGGAACTGACTTGTGAAGCAACCTTGTTTCTTATCTAAATTTAAACTGAAAAATAAATTTAAAAAATGTTTAAAAATGATAATAATTATCAAATAATAAAAATTAAATAAATAAAAAGAAAGGTAGTGCATGAAAAACCAAATATTTTTTCCTGTTATAATGTAATATTCCATTTTGTATGCAATAATAATGACTTCTCTGAAGGACATTTTCCCTCAGGGTAATTTGTCCAATAATGATTCTATAGCAACACAAGAAAACACTATGTTATTTTATGATTCTTGCCTTCATCTCTCCAGGAATTTTATATTGTGCTGAATCTTTGATGCCTCAAGGGGCCCTTTGCCAGTTAGAAACCAGGGATTGTAACCTGAAGTGCTACAAATGCTATCAGAAAAGTCCTGTCAATCCACTTTCTCCAAGTACTCACCTTGGTTGGTTAGCAAAGGTCATCAATGGAAAATAAATAAATACAGTGAAGCAGGGCACCAACACAGTGATCTATCTAATCTAATCCAGAACAACTGACTAACACCGGTTAGGAAGGGAGAGCCCTGCTATGGCTTAGAAAGACTCACATTTCCACACCACCTTGTCTGTCCTCCTCGTTATTGTCACTGAACCTATCAGCACAACCCTTGCATTTCTATCTTATCTCCTACTCCCCTTTCCCTCTCCTTATCCATTTGGAACCCCTACCTAGAAGCTCTGGGTGGCGGGTAGGAGGTGAGGAGCTTGGGGGTGATGGAGTGGGAGTGAGTGGCTGCTTGCTTGAGACTGGCTGGATATAATCAGAACAAAACAGCAGTCTGTTGTCTTTCTCACTTCCAAGGCAGGTCTTGGGAACAAAGTATCTAATTCTCAGGTTATTGTCAATTCCTGGTGTACTCAACAGTACCAATCAGAAGCAGTAAAACAAAACTGTCAGACTATTTGGGGAAAACAATCACCAGTCTTAAGGTTTTCCTGTTAATAAACCTTTGAGTATTTTACTTCATATTGTAACTGATGGGAACTTTCTAAGCAGTAAAGTAAAATGGACTGTCATTATTTCACACTTCATTGTAAATATGAAGACTTTTCTTATTGCCTGATTTACTTTTTATATTTCCTTGTTCATAGAACATGGAAACAGTGCTGTTTGTACATTAGAAAATTCTAAGATGGCAACTTCCATCTAAATTTGGTACATTTCCAGTACGTGTAGAGTCCAACCCTTTCTCTAATAATAATAAGAAATGCAAACCTAAAACAGTTTTGCTCTTAAGTTTGCATTCCATCCATCTTCTTTGAAATGTTACAACATCTGGTTTTAGGAGAAAAATCAACTTCAACATGTTTGGAGAGGAAAAAAGCAGCCTACAATATAAATCAGGGTCAAGTGTTGTTATTTCATGGGTAATTATAAAGCAGTCCAATTTATTATTAAATCTTGCATCATGCTTACTTATAGTCACAAGCACTGCTGCAATTGTTCTTAGAGTTGCCTTGGAAAGTGTCTAAAGTATAGTGTTCAGGAAAGTAAGGGGCCAACTCTTATAGCAAAGAATGCTATGCAGACTTCTTATACCTCAATTCCCTAATTTTTCCATCTTGCAAGTAAAATTTTTGCTTTTGTTGTTTACTTTCCCAATTAATTCATGAATTTTTACCAAGAGTTACTTGGAAACAAAAAGACGCCCACAATAAATTATTGAAAAGAGAATGCTTGCTAGTTTAATTGCAGACCAGATGGTTGGCTCAAAGGGTCTTCTTACTGTGTTTCCATAGCGCAGCAAGGAAGAAGGGGACAGGTTGCAGTGGCCCTGGTAGGCAAATACAAACAACGCGGAAGACGATTAGGCTCAATATCTTGATAAATTCAACTACTCTGAGAGTTTAATTAGAGTACAAAATATAGGCAGGTCACACCTTTTCTGTAAAGGGGCTTATAGGTGTCTTTACATAAGTCTTCTAGGGAGCACGGATGCTGCAGGAACCAGGACCCTTTCAGACAAGATGATGATGATGTCAGTACTGTAAACAAAGCCATTTTTCAGTTGGTAGCAAACCTCCCTGATGTGAATATCCCCTACTCACTGACTCTGGCGTGTTTGACTGCTTCTCCTAGCATCTCTGTCGAAGACTTTTTTTAATACCCTACATCATTCTCTGCTTTTAACCTTTCTGCCGTTCACTCAGATTAAATACTGGCCTGTTACTGAGTAGGAAAGAATTAGTCAAATTGTGAAACTCAACAATTAGATTAGGAAACGACTTACTACATTCTCTGTGGGAATTTCTCAGCTATAAATAAGCTAAGTTAAGCTTTATTCTTTGCTAAATAAGTCAGAGAAAGCATCAAATGTAATTTATTGTTATAATTTTAAAAAGTGAGTTTGGGATGCAGTAGAATACCATGTATCTATAAGATACCAATGCCAAAACAAATCTAGGTGTGTTAACAAGCTTTTACTTTGCTTATGTTAGATTAGGCTATCCGATAACTGCTAAAAGTTCTATAATTAAATACATTATGCAGAGTCATAGCAAATGTTGCTTGCATTGTTTAATTTTTAGGACGGCCTACTTGGTATTAGATAACCAACTAGGATGTTCATCTCTGAGGAAGACTGATTCTTCCTCTCTCAAGAGTCATTAATTGCCCATAGCTCTTCATCCAAGGGTGGGGCCTTGTGAGATTTCTCCTATCTGTATTGGCATGGTAATTGGTGTTGTTATTGCTTGTGTCTTGTTTAGGCAGCCATATTGCTGAGGTTTCTTTGCCCATATGAAAAGTATAGTCTCTTCACAGGCATATTGTCCTCTAGTTCATTGCAATCATCTTTCTACTCTTGCTTTGGTGAGTCTTATATAGAGAGATTGTGTTATAGATGTATCAATTAGGGCTGGTTCCTTCACAGTTGTTCAATCCATTTTGACCAGGTGTGTGTGTGTGTGTGTGTGTGTGTGTGTGTAGAAAAGACACCATGAATTTGAAGAGTGTTGAGGGAGCTGGAAGAAGGGGGAGAAAGGAAATGGCATAAATACAGTCTCTGTCTGTCTGTCTGTCTGTCTATCTATCCATCTAACTATGTCTCTATATTTCTATCTATCTATCTATCTTCTATCTGTCCATCTATCAATCTATGTATCTATGTATCTATGTATCTATCTATCTTCTATCTGTCCATCTATCAATCTATGTATCTATCTATCTATCTATCTACCTATCTATCTATCTATCATCTAAGAAGAGGACACCATGAATTTGTGAAGGAATGGTGAGGAATACAGAAGAGGTGGAAGAAGGAGAAGAGAGGTAATATTTAAATACAGTACACACACATACACATACACACATGCACATATACACATACATACACACATATACATATATACACATACATGCATATACACATGCACACATATACATATACACATAACACAGACACATACACTCACACATACACACACAGACACATACATACACACATGAAATTTTAGGAAATTAGGTAAAACATGCTTATAATTTTGTTTATGAGTGTGATACCCAAACATCAAATGGAATATAACTATTGTCATTGCACTTACAATTCTAGTAAGCTTTGTCATTTTGTCATCTTAGTTCCTCATTGGAAGAATTTACACACTTAGTATTGAGCATCTGAAACAAGAATTTAGATAACAAAATGATAGTAGGAACATGGTAGTAGAGTTCTTTTTATACACACATATATATTTTTTAAATTAGAAACAATTTTAGTTTACATATCAATCTCAGTTCCCTTTCCCTCCTATCCTTATGATCCCCCTATTCCATCTCCCATCCACTCCCCAGGGAGGGTGAGGCCTTCCATGAGGGATCATTAAAATCATTTGGGGCAGAGCCTAGGCCCTCCTCTGTGTGTCTAGGCTAAGAGAGTATCCCTCCATGGGAAATGTGTTTCCAGAGTCCATTTGTGTACTAGGGATACATCCTGGTTCAACTGCCAGAGGCCCCATAGACTGCTCAGTGCTCCTAACTGACACCTATGTTCAGTGGGTCTGGTTTGGTCCTATGTTGGTTCCCCAGCAGTCAGACTGGGATCCATGAGTTCCCACTAGCTCAGGTCAGCTGTTTCTGTGGGTTTTGACCCCTTTGTTTGTCACTCTTCCCTCTCTGAAACCGGATTTCAGGAGTTTGGCTCAGTGCTTGTCCGTGAATCTCTGCTTTGAATCTCTGCTTTTGCTCCTATCAGCTACTGGATGAAGCCTCTAGGATGGAATTTAAGGTAGTCATTCTCATTATAGGGGAAGGACATTTATGGTAGCTTCTTCACTATTGCTTAGGGTCCTAGTTGGGGTCATCATTTTGGATATCTGTATAATTTCCTAGTGTCAGATTTCTCTTTAAACCTGTAGTGGCTCCCTCTATTGATGTGTCTCTTTTCTTGTTCTCCTTTTTTTCCTCTCCCCACTCAATCTTCCTGCTCCCTCATGTCCTCCCCTCTCCTCTTCTTCTCCAACCTCCCTCCACCCTCCCCACATACTCCCCATTTGTTCATTTCTTAACTAAAAATCAGTAGAAACTCAGATCCATATAATGCAGAATAACATGATTCTGTTTAATGTTGGATAAAGGATAGTCTTCTGAATGTAGTATTTCTCTAAGCCCCCTGCAAATAACTGCCTAAGAGGCTTATTAAGAACTTGGCCTACTGAATGCTAAGTAATCACTGCACCATTGTACTGTGAGCTGAGTTCTGCTATTACTAAACAAGTTTTCACTATGAAGCCTTAGACGTCCTGGACCTCACTGCTTACACTATGCAGGCCTAGAACTAAAAATAAAAACCGATCCACCTGCCTCTGCCTCCCCAGTACTGGGAGTAAAGGTGTGCATCACTATTCTTTTTAGCCCAGTATTTAAAGCTAGCAACATCACTGCAAGTATGAAACTGAACAGTTGTGTCCTCACGTTTCCTCAGATTGGAAGTGACTGAGCAATCTCTACCTTGGTATCTAATATGAAGGATTTCAAACAGTTGGATTTCTACTTGTGTGACTGAAGAATTATGAAAACATCTTTTGATTTTTCTTTTTTTCTTGAATACTTTTGCAACTGGGTACTGAATATTTCAACCCCCACTCTTGGTATCATTCTGGAGAGGTTCTTATTATATCAACTTGGATGACCTCCTATCCCCAGATCCAGGCTTTCAAGTTCTGACTTTTGTTGTCAGTGTGACCTTTATCTCTATGCCACATCAGGCCTCTTACTTCATTGTTGCATGCTGGGTTTTGTTATAACTACAAACTTCTTCCAAAGTACTGAATTCAACTATTCTACTATGTAATGTCTAAGTTTTAGTCTTCCCATTTTTCTCTTTATTTTCTTCCACCACATAGTTTCTGAGAGTTTTAGCATTTCTTTTTTATTTCTCTCCTACAAACCCTTCAGAACAAGTATACTTTTGTCTTTGTATATTACCAATATGAATATGTCAATATCCTTAACTATCTTGCCTTCTGTTCTCCTGGTGTATTTTTCTAAAGAGTCCTCACGATGTATGAAGCTGATTGGATCAGTCTCAGATCACCGAATTTTCATACTTTGTGAAAATTAAACAAACTTAAAAATAAGTACTACTAGATATTCACATGTTCCAAAATCGACTTGTCTCTGACAAGCACCAGCAATACATCCAGGAATGGTGGTCTGGCTCCCTGGGCTGCTTTCTATTGCAGTGTGTTGAAGGCTTTCATAGATTACATTAGATCCGTAGCTGTCCTCTGCCCCAGAAAAAATAATGTCTCCAACAGTTAAGAAAAATTTGTGAATCATTGTAAACATTTTGATGGATCAGATGGGATGGATAGGGATGGATTCTGGCAATCTGGAGGCAAAGAATACTGAGTGTTACAGCTTGGATGGAAAGGTATTCTGGCAATCAGGAATCAAGGAATACCACAGGTCACAGTAAGCATAACAGCTTACAGCCCTACTCCAGGGAGAAGCTTCCCCATTGTATCAGGTCTGCTCAGGCAGGAGAAGCTTTCCCAGTTGAAGTTGTTACAGTTCTGCTCCAGTCCCCCAGAGAGAGGAGTATAACAACTTCGTTTAGCCAGGGGAAGGTTTCCCTGGGCAAAAAGTGTTACAGCCCTGTTCCCCTCTGCTCTGAATCTTCTCTGCTCCTGTGAAAGAAGGTCTCACCCAAACCTAATTCAAGAGATTTATTGGGAGGGAAGAATCCTGAACAGACACAGAGTTTATATAGGGCTTCTTAGGGAGTGGAGTTTTTCAGGGTGGGGATTGGTCAGATTTCAGTCCCTGAGTTTAGGATGGTTAGATCTTCTGCTAGGGATTGGTTAGTTTTTTTGCACAGGGTTAGCGTCAGATTTGGCTCTGGTTTCAGGGCCAAGGTGTATTTCTTTCTCTGGTCCTTTTAGCTTTTTGATTCAAGTTTTAGGACCAGGTTCTATTTCTTTCACTGGTTCTGATTCCAGGGTCAAATGTGTTCTTTTGGCACTGGCTTCAGGGTCATGGTACGTTTCTTTGGTTCTGGCTTCAGGACCAAAGTGTGTTTTTTTGACTCTGCTCAAGGTGTGTTTCTTTGGCTGGACCCTTTCCCCTACAGTCATCGTGAATATGGTGACTTGCACTGCCTTTCAATTGTAGCAATGCTTCCATATCTCCCTTGGAGTTGCCTCCACCTGTAACTTGGAGTGTTCTTAATCTCGTCTCGGGATTTCCATTTCTTTCTTCACTTCCTCAGGTGACTCTCCATGATCTTTTTTGGAGATAAAATCTCTCGTTGAATCTGTATCTGCCTACATTGATTATTCATAAAGCCCCAAGGATCTGCCTGTATCTATTACCTCTCAGTACTGGAGTTATAGCTGCAAGCTACTGCACCTGGCTTTTTGATGTATGTGACTGGTCTTCATGTATGTGAGGCAAATATACCAATGAATAATGCTCTGCATGTACCTTACATATATATTTAAATGACTTTGGATACATACTACCATACATTTGTTCCTTTGAAGTGTTTTGTAGTCTTGGCATTTGAACTGCCTCCTTTTCTATCTTTTATGTTTTTTTTTATTTCTTCACTTTTTAAGGTTCTCTTAACTCAGTCACACTCAAACGGACTTTACTGTTGTAACATTAGTTTTTCTCTGTGTGTGGAATACTTGGTTATAGACCTTCTCTGCCATTGCTTCCATCCAGACCACAGTTATGCCTCAAACAATCGCTAAAACAGTTTTCTTTTTAAAATTTCTTTATTTAAAAAACAATCTTATTTTACATACCAATCCCAGTTCTCTCTCCCTCCTGTCATCCCATGCTCCCCACAATCTTCCCATCCCACCCCCCATTCACTCCTCAGAGAGTGTGAGGTCACCCACGGGGAATCATCAAAGTCTGTCACATTATTTGTGGCAGGACCAAGGATATCCCCCATGTAGCTAGGCTGAGGAAGGCATCCCTCCATAGGGAATGGGCTCCAAAAAGCCACTTCATGCACTAGGGATGAATACTCTTTCCACTGCCAGAGGCCCCATAAACTGCCCAAGCCCCCTGACTGACACCCACATTCAGGGAGCCTAATTAGGCCTTATGCAGGTTCCCGTGCTGTCAATTTGGGGTCTGTAAGCTCCCACTTGCTCAGGTCAGCTGTTTCTGTGGGTTTCCCTAACATGGTCTTGACCCCTTTGCTCATCCCTCCTCCTCTACAACTGAACTCTAGGAGTTCAGCTCAGGGCTTAGCTGTGAATCTCTGCTTCTGCTTCCATCAGTCACTGGATGAAGGCTCTATGACTGCACTGAAGTAGTCATCAATCTCATTATACGGGAAGGACATTTAAGTTACCATCTCTGCCACTGCTTAGATTCTTAGGTGGGGTAATTTTTGTGGGTTCCTGAAATTTTTCCTAGTGCCAGGTTTTCTCTTAACCCCATAACAGCTCCCTCTATCAAAGTATCACTTTCCTTGCTCTCCTCAATCTTTCCCCCAACTTGACATTCCTGATCCCTCCTCTTCTCCACTCCTCTTTCTCCTACCCCTCCCTGTGCTCCCAATTTACTCAGGAGATCTTGTCCTATTCTCAGGGGTCCACGTATGTTTCTCTTAGCTTCCTCTTTGTTTCCTAGCTTCTCTGAGGTTGTATTGAAAGTATAGTGTGTAACATAAGAAGACTAAGGAGCTGTTTGATGTAAGAAAGTTTTACAAAGACTTATCATTGGGGAAAAAAGAATAACGTAAGTAAATTCAGGGAGGATTTGGGTGATGTTTAAAATCCGTTTGCCTGGTATCCTTAACCAAGTGCACCATTCTTCAACATATATGTCTAAGAGAAGGGTGTTCTATGCGCCAAACCCCTTCCACTGCATTCCTACCCATGGCCCCAGGATACAGGCCACTAAGCCCAGTGTGAACCTTTCTGTCTGTGGAAAGAAGATTTGAGTGAGACAATTTGCTAGGATAGCATAGCAAATCATACTGAGGTGATGTTTTAAATCATCCTAAGAATAGTTTTTCATCCTATATTTTTCTTAAGGATGCAATATATTTTTTCATAAAATACGTAAGTATAAAAGGGTAACATGATGGTATTAGAAGACTCAAGCTGAGCAGTTTTTTTTTTCTCTATTGGTCTTAGATGACAAGATTCTTTAGTTCCCTTTCCTCTAACCGCAGTAAATTATAGTATTTCTTCCACTTCAAACACCTTGATCAAACCTCCCTTCATACCTTCCAATTTCTTCCTCCCAAGGGAAGGGTCGAACATACATTCGAAAAAGTTTTATCCCTAACGCAATCCATGTGACCTCTGTGTCTTCTAAGATGATTTCTGATGGGAATGCTGGTGATTTTAGGGATCACATGTAATTTCCTGCTGAGTTGTTTAGCATGTACAAATTACCATTTGACCTCCATAGTGACAAATTTATCATAGCAATTTTCACTTCTAGTGAAACAAGTTACACTGCCATAGTAAAAGTGACTTTAAGGAGTAATTCTTCATATAGAACTTTTCATATAGGCCTGCCACTATGTGTTCCACAGATTAATACCTGTGCTTCAGATACTTCTTCTTATGTTGTTTTTAATAAGAAGCACAATGTTTCCATAACTCATATTTGGAATGGTTCCTAGTTTTGGAAGCAGATTATTAAAACTGAGCATATGGAGGTCTTAAAGTAGAACCTTATGGGGAAAAACAGTTGATGAGGCTGATTTGCAATATTGAAAAATTAAATGTGTGTAACATCATGATAATGTGGGTTTACCTTTTACAACCTTTTGTAAGCTTCAATTAGTGGACGTGTTTCCTTGGGAAGCTCATAGGCACGTTGAAGCCTTTGTGTCTTGCAAACAATCAGACAGTTTCTGTTTCAGTTTTTAGTTTGCTTAGGAGCTGTTGGCAGACTTCTAAAAGAGGAAGCTGAAATTTCAATGATTGACTCAGAGACAAAGTTTTAGAGAAAAGAGTGGTGAATTCTGACTAAACAGAAGCAGTGAAATCTGATTGAAAGAACTTGCTTTATACATACATCAGGTCCAGCAAATCCAAAGGGATTGTACTAGATACAAATCCATCCACTCACATCACTTTTCTCCTCCATAGACTTGCCATTTTCTCAAAGGACTATAATCAGAAAATTGTATGATGTAAATGTGTGTAATGATTTGCCTTTGTCTCTTCATCACAATTTTCTGAGTACCAGATGTCAGCACTGTGATTTGCATTTGATATCCAAAGGCAAATAAAATACTATTACTTAAGTATTTTCAACACCAGAGGAAAATGCAAAAGTGTATGAGAGATACCCCTGGGAAGTATATATATGGTGGAACTACTCAGCTTGGGCACCCAGTGACAAAGTCCACTGAATTTGTATGTAGGAGCACTCTACTTTGCTGTGATTGCATTTCAGGACTCATATAGGGGTCTCAACTGATGGCTATGGAAAGCCAAGCAGAACCCATTCTTATGACAAGAAGGAAATATTTAAGAACTATCAGCTGAACCTGTCTTGCAAAAGGTGCTCAGAATAAGGGGGCAAAAAATGAAGTGGCATAGTTAGTCTTATTTCTTTCTTTTAATTTATTTTACATACCAGCCACAGTTCTCCCTCCCTCTCCTCCTCCTACTTCCCCCACATATCCCCCCAACCCACACCCATCCACTTCTCAGAAAGAGTAAGACCTCCTGTGGGAGTCACAAGACTTGGCACATAGAGATGAGTCTAGACCTAGGACTCCACACCCCTGTCAAGGCTAAGCAAGGCATCCTGCCATATGGATGGGCTTAGTGTTTCTAGGAGTATTAGCTGAGAGGAGAAAACCCTGCTCTAAAGTGGGAACTCTAGATGAAACAATTTTGTTGCACACATTTGACAGACAGAAGGATAGTAGATGGTAATATTCAGCAACTGCCTGTAAGGAACTATTAAAAATATCCTTGACTTTGAAACTAGAGGTAAAGAAGCGTACGCATAAAGATATCTCTAAAATACTGGTATCAGAATTTCCCTTCAGAAACTGCATATACTAAAACAAGGTTCAGATCCTGTAAGATTCCAATATGTGTTTAATAGTCAGGTAAATTGGAAGTAGCAAAAATAAGAAAAAAGAAAAGAAAAATGGAGTCATGCATAGAGGAAGAACGAAAACAATTTGTAATGATGATGGCGAATAAACAAGGATTTGTGAGAAAGGTTCAGCTAAAGTTTGTCTTTACTTGTAGGAGATAGATTCAGGTCTCCTGGTATTACCTGAATGACAGACAATAACTAACATTATATGTGGTTTTTTTATCCATACATACCTGTGATGGTATTTAGTTTCTCCATTAGGCACAGTAAGCGATTAACCAGAGCAGCTATAAATGTTAGTAATCCTGCTACCTGTTTGTCCCTTTGCTTATTTATCCTAACATGATTTCCTGCTTACTTAAAGTACTTTGCAGCGTATCTTTGGGATATCCAAATTGCAAACATTAATACTTCTGTACCTGGGGGCCACAGATAAAGTCACTTGAACACAGCACTGCTGTGCTGTGATAGATAATCTGGTGACTGACAGGATTTCTAGGTGATGATCAGTGCTTTAGTTAAGTTACACTGCTGTGATAAACAGCCTCATCAAAATGAACCTGGGGAGAAAAAGTTTATTTTATCTCATATTTGTATTTGTAGTCTATCTTGAAAGGAAGTGGGGGCATGAATTCAAGGCAGGAACATAGATGTAGACATTCAATCATAAGCCGTAGAGGGATTTTATTTACTGGGTTGTTTCACCTTACCCAGTCTCGTTTCTTTCCTTTCCTTTCCTTTTGCTTTTAGCAATTCAGAATAAACTGCCTCAGTTTACTGGGCTCTTCTATATCAACCATTATTCAAGAAAAATTAATGGACAGTTATTGGAGTTAATTTCTTGCTTTTGGTTACCCCTTTGCAGAAGACTCTAGTCAACACAAAATTGACCCCCTAGCAACTCGAAGCACTGATGCATTATTATTGAACAATAACCTCTCTTTTCTTGCTTATCCCCAAACCCTCAAATTGACACCAGCATATCACAATTAAAAATTCCTACTTTTTAAAATTATCAATATTTAAAAAATTCAAATATTTAAAACATTTTATTCTCTCTAAAATACCCAACATCTCTTTCATAGTCCAAAGTCTTTCCACTGTAGACCCCTGTAAAATAAGAAAAATAAATTTTATATTTTCTTGTTCCTTGAGGGAGGAGCAAGTGCACTGGCACTGTCACAATCAAATCAAGGCAAAACAAAACTGTAACAGTATAAATACCTTCATGTCTGGGTTCTGGAATTAAAAATCTTCTGGGCTACAAAAGGCCTAGGAGGCTTAAGTTCTCCTGGTCTGCCACTAACAGCACGCACAGCTTATGTATGATTCGGGCCACCTCAACTCCACACGTGCTGTTCTCCCTCATGGTTGTTTCATGGTGTTGGTGTCTCCAGCATGCTGTGGTCTCCACTACAGCTAAGGCTGCATACTCCCCAGGGGCCTCTCTCAGCCTTTCTTTAGAGACTCCAACCATGCCACAAAGTGCCAAGTCTCAGCTGCTCTCTGTGACTCCTCCTTGCCCTCAAAACCAGCATCACCTGTGTGACTCACACATGTCACTAAATTTGACTGCAAGCATGAGATGAACTTTTTATCAACCACAGCTTCTGGGTTGACCCTGACAAAACACTTCTCAGAAGATTTTACTACAGTAATGCTGGACTCTTCTTCACAGCCGATTCTTCAGCCTAAGCTAACCAGAACCACACACATCGAAATATCAATTGATTGGCTGAGTGGAGTCTTCATTTTGAAACTTCACAAGCCTGATCTTATTATCTGACTTGCTCTCAGCATTATCTTTCAAGTTTTTGCAACAGTTCCTTAAGCTCTGAGGACTCATTGTCTTTTCCAGATTAAAGTTCCAAAATCCTTCACCAGTCTTCCCCCAAACAACATTGTCATGTCTGTCAAAAAAGTATCACATGAACTCAGAATCAGTTTCTGTCTTGGTTAGGTTTTCATTGCCAAGATAAACTTAGGAGGAAGGATTTATATCAGCTTACAGTTGTAGTCCATCCTGAAGGGGAGTAAGAGCAGGAACTGAATCAAAGAAGGAATCTTGGGTGAGAAAATAAAGCAGAACCCCTAAAGGAGTACTGTTCATGGTGTTCTCCATGGCTTGCTCAGCCCGCTGTTTTATACAGCTCAGGACCAACTGCCCAGATGTGGTAACACCCATGTTGGGCTGTGCCCACCCATGCCAATCATTAATCAAGAAAATGTGCACTCAGGCTTGTCTACAGACAAATCTATAGAAGCATTTTCTTAATTGAGGTTTCTTCTTCATGGATGACTCTAGCTTGTGTTAAGTTGACAAAACACAAGCCAGAAGACCCAGATTGGTATGTATAGAATGTGATATTATGGAAAAGTAATGATTTTCAAGATAAGATGGATTCTGATTATGAGAAATTACTTTGTACATATTTAGGATAATATGCAATTTAAAACTGGTGAATTGTTGATTTCTAGAATTTTTCTGTTTAATAGATCTGGACAATTTGTTCAGAGGTAGTTGAAACCTTGAAAATATAAACCACAACTTAGAGAGAGCTATTGCATTGCTTATTTTAGCTATATCCAGACATGCCAATTACGGTGAAAAAGTCAAAGGATAATAGATTGAAGAAATATAAGCAAAATGATGTCCAAATGGCTATAGAAATTTGTTATGTAACAACAAGAGAAACATGACAATGGTTTGAAAATAACTAAAATTCATATGGGAGGTTCTTATGGTTATTTTGTGAAATGTAATGATTGATGGGTTATCTTCAACTATTTCATTGGGAAGGAAAGGAGGCAGAGAAAGCATTTCACTATTCAGGAAAGGCGACTTCCTGACAATGTTCTCCATCTTGGAGAGACATTCATCTTACTGAGAAGGAACTTCATCTTAAGACTACAATTATTTGGGAAAGGTGTTAGACCAATGCAGGCAACTTTATGTAAGAATATGTATGCGGAGGACAAAGAGTAATTTTAGATGATATTTTCCACTGTCTCAATGAAACCTTAGTAATGCAGTGATTGGACTGAGAATGGCAGTGGCAGGCAGAGGGTAAACAGCATGGGTGAACATTTTAGAGAGTTGCTGTGAAAACTACAGTAACAGCTCATGAAAAGAGATCCAAACCATGGAGCATGCGAGGATTCAGAACAGCATTTCCTTATAAAGGGTCCATCTGAGATCTGATGGGAGGGAGGGAGGAAGGAAGGGAGGGAGGGAGGAAGGAAGGGAGGGAGGGAGGAAGGAAGGAAGGAAGGAAGGAAGGAAGGGAGGAAGGAAGGAAGGAAGGAAGGAAGGAAGGAAGGAGACAGTGCTGGTGTAGATAGCCTGCAGGTGAATGTGTGAGGAGAAGAGGGACATGTGAAGAGGTAGGAAACACTGCATAAAGGACTCTGCCCCGAGTAGCCTGTAATTTCTGTGTGCTACAGGAGGCTGGAAATGTGAAGAGAGAGGTGAGGGGGGCAAGGATGTGGGTAAGACTGTTGGTGGTTTTGAATTGTGTCTCTGGGAGCTGGAACAGGATTCAGTTAACAACGTACAAAACAATTGTAGAAAGAGGATACTAAAATCTCTCAGACTGAAAAGCATAAATGTGTAGTGCCAACAATCTGTTTGCTCTTGTGTGTGTTTGTGTGTGTGTGGACATTTGTACATGAGTGTATGTGTGTTTTTCTCTTTGTGTGTATGTGTGTGTATTTCTCTCTCTCTCTCTCTCTCTCTCTCTCTCTCTCTCTCTCTGTGTGTATGTGTGTGTGTGTGATTCTCTCTGTGTGTGTTCTCATGTTTACACATTTTAAAGATGGTAGAAGTTGAAAGTTTGAAAGTTTTGAAACATATGTAAGAAAACAAAGGCATAAGAGGTGAAAGTGCTTTGATAGAGAAAGGAAGTAAATACTAAGGCTGTGTTTGAATATATTTAAACATGAGAATTGAAGCTGTTGTTTAATATGCTTTTAGTCCCAACAAAAATTTTAATACTTCTCTTTCTGACTAATGTATAGCTCAGTTATGCCTTGAGGACAGGCATCTTGTTGTTTTGTGTATATTAATTGTCTAAAAGTCACATACACAGAACAGATGATTAAAAATTATGTTTTGGACAAATGCTGTGCCCAAATGATTCTTGATATCTAGTTATATTCTAATAACCAACAATGGAAAGTTATATATTGCAATTATTTTGCATTTTATTCCTTACTCTTTTTCGTAGGCATAGCTGATAAGTGTGAATTATAGCAGTGGTCATACGGCAAGATGACTGTGGAGAGTGAACTCTCCTGAAGTCTATAGTATTGGTGGTAACAGTAGGGGAGAAAGAAGAAGCAAACTTTAGCACAACTGTGTATGAATAAATTGCCTTGTAGTATAAAGAATCATTTATGTTTAAATAAAAATAATAGGTTGAAATTAAAAGACGAGGAGAAAAGGAGTGATGACCATCAAGTCAGAAGTTAATGAAAATGATTTAGTGCTTTGCCTTACTTTTACTCATCATATGGGACTTCAAATTTCCCGCTGCACCTAAGCCACAAACTTAGATCTTCAGATTAAGATAAGGTTTGAAATTTCTGTGGCACTCAGCCTTAGACTTCTCTAAGAATTCTCTGTCTACATGATTGACAAATATTCCAAATAGCATATTATTACCACTTTTATTAAAATGAAAAATAACCATTATATTTGGCTTATGGTACCCAAATAACAAGATGTTGGCTCATTAAACCAAAATAAATCATCCACGATGATTTTATTCCCTGTTTCTTTTCACTGCATACTGTATAAGGTCTCTTCAGTAAATTAGAAAAACATATCTTACAAGCATTGATGCTAAGAGCAAAAACTGAAACAGTTTGTGTTATGTCTTAACAGGATGGTAAGTAAATTGTGATGGTTCTAGTTCACATGTGTAGCAGCATTCACACTGGACCATCCGGCGCTTCTTTCCAGGGACACAGCCTCTGACCTCCATCAGGCATGGAGCTAATTCTCCTGTACAGAACAGAGCAGCAAAGAAGCCAAACAATACAGTGAACCCCATTAGGGCTGCTCTTTTGCATGTGCAACACACACGGTATGTTTTAAGAGATTATGTCTCTGAGTCGAGAGTAATCCTGTCTTTTAAAAACCGAAATTTAAATAAAACTAGAATATGATGGGCAATAGTTGTCATGATTTAGGCATGTACCTTTAAATATGCATTCTATAATAGAATCCTTGTAACATGCTTCAGAATTCTACGGTCAATTAAATGCTTAAGTGTCTAAAGCCTGGTCAAATTTTAATTGTAAATATATGACTCAGTGAGTTAACCACATGTATACTTCTCAGTTTTTCCTTTGCTGGATTTATGTAAAACTTAAACAATGTTAAATGTGGAATACTCTTAGCATTAATTGATAACTTAGTAATAAATTGCAGATTGCATTTCAAACATTATAATTGCTTTTTGGATTAAAAAGAAGTTACTTATTGCGTAATGAATTCAACAAACATGTGAGAGCATATTTTTGTGTCAATCTGATTGTTTCAGTTGAACTTTGAAACTTGCCATCATAAATGTTTGAGAGCAGTTAATTGGTTACATTTGAAGGTTTTATGACCAGAGAGACTATAACTAGCCTTCTATACACAGCTGACGTTAAAGAGCACCTTACTGTGTTGCTTCAGGACATGTTCATCAAGAACTCCATGCTAGAGCTACCAGGCGGCAAGGTTTAGGCTCACTATGGAAAATGAGCCCTTAAAGGGGAATGTGGTAACTTTTGAAAAACTAATCTTGAAGGTGGGGAAAAGATACACTATAAAAAAGCAGGAGTATCTATGTAGATGGTAGTGATTTGTCCACTAGTATACAAAGATCTGCTTTGTTCTGTTTTCATTTCTTGTAGATAGATGACCAGAAGTAGGACTGGTATATTATGACAATTCTGTGTTTACTGTTTGTAGGAATCAGTGTATTATACCCTGTTGTATCCCTGCTAGAAGTGCACAAAGATTCTACTTTCTCTACAATCTGGGAAAATATTGGTTACTTTGGAAACATTTGTGAATCTGGAACATTGAGCATACGTTCATATGCACATTGGCTATTTGTTTATCTTCTTTGGAAAAAATTCCATTAGAGACTTTTGCCCACATTTAAACTGGTTATCTCCCTTACTCCTTATGTGATCATCTCTGATTTCATGGGTTTTCTTTCAATTCCAGTGACAATGTCATTTGATGTACCAAATGTTATTTTTTATTTTGATGAGATTGAATTTATTGTTTCATTTGCTGCTCATGTTTTGCTGTCATTTCCAACAAATCATTTTCAAGTTCAACATTATGAAGGCTTTCCCTTATGTCTTCTGAGAGTTTTATGGTATTATCTCTTACATTTAATCTTTTGTCCCAGTTTTAGAGTTTAATTTATGCATGGTATGAGACAACAATTTAGAATATATAATTATGCATCGTTTATTGAAGTGACAACCTTTTCTTTGAATGAATGAATGGAATGGTCTTAATACTTCTTTGAAAATTCACTTGATCATAACTAATGGTTTATTTCTGGGTTCACTTCTCAAAATTCTTCAAATGTTTGTGTGTACATGATATGCATGCTTGTATGTATCTTTTGCATGTTTGTGTTTGTGAGTGTGTATGTGTGTGAGTGTGCATGTGTGTGTGTATGTGTGAGTGTGAGTGTATGAAAGCCAGGTTGATGTTTTGTGTCTTTATGTATTACTATTTACCTTATATATTGAGATTGCTTATAAAAACCTAGTGCTAAATGCATATTTGCCTAGTGTCTGTATTCCTACTGCTTCAGAGATTGCCTGTTTCTGTCTTCTGAATGCTGGAATTATAAGAAAGCCATGACTCCCACTTGGCATTTTTGTGTGTACCAGAGATATGAACTTCAGCCTTCATTCATTTATTACCACAATTCATTTCTTAAGTTAGAAAGTTTGCTTATTATTGAATTAGTGCTTATTTCTGTACTCGCTTTTAAACTAACATTTCACAGCCAGTTTACACACTTGTTTCATGTTTCCCACGATCCTCTCAACTATGGTAGTTTGTCCCTATTTTTTCCCTGTCTGGAGTTTCAAGTAGTTCTGGCAGGAATTCTAGTTTGCCTGAAGCTGGGTTTCTCCATACTAAAGTTCACTTAGCATATGGTACCCACAGACTATCACCAGTGATGACAGTTTTCATTCTTCATTCAAGAGGTCTACTCCTGAATTTTGCACTGTAAGTCACTACTTTTCTACTCTGTCCCTCAGCAGTTGCTAACCCTCTTCTGTGCTTAGAGGAGCAGTATCAGTCTCAACTATTGGAGAAAATAATCTACTATATCAATTTGAAATATTCGTGAATCATTGTGTCTTTCATTATTTACTCACGTACTTGCAATCATTATGGACACACAGACATGTTTCTTGAACTTGGAGTGTAATTTAGTGCACTAGTTATATGCTGCTCAAATTTTCATGCTTTGGTTTTGAAGGCTCTGTCTACCTCCTCCCCTGTTCTCTTTACAAACCTTTAAATCATTTTTGTTCTTCCACATGAAGATCCATGATTGTCTTGCATTTTCCTTACTACTGTTCAAGGATTATTTATGAAAGAATACTTCATTTCTTTTGATTTTGGAATTTAAAAAGCAAGTTTGAATTTTTTCAGACAAAAAGAACAAACTCTTGTTGTTTGTAGCAAAAATGAAGCAACTGGAGATAACCATACAATGAGGATGTGGACAATGTCAGACAAACAAATATAATATTTTCTCATTTTCAATTCCTAGATTGTACACACACACACACACACACACACACACACACACACACACACAGGACATGAAGGTAGAAATAAAACTCTTGATGGTGGGGCAGAAAAGACAAATGAGAATGAATGGGAGGAAGAAAAGTAGTTGTGGAAAGTATAGGCACCAATATAATAGAGACACTATACATAATACTTGAAAAAAACTAAAAAGTAAGTTACTTTTTAAAATAATGGTTAGACCAAGTTAATTTTCATTGCTTTTACCTTTTATTTTGAGGTTCCATATTTGCCTTTTATATAAATTATGCTGAGGTAATTGGGACCAATACCTGAAAGAAAGACAATGGTTGTTATGTGTATAGTGTGTGTGTGTGTGTGTGTGTGTGATGTGTGTGTGTTTAGGCAACTATACTTCAAGTGGAGAATTTGCTTACATCACTTTCCTAGCAGTGGTGAGGGATTGTTAAATGAATCATCCACACAGGGGAAAGGGCATAAGAAGCACTGAGCTCATCTGGATGGCTTCTCAGCAAACCACAGCCATTTAAAGCAGGGGACCAGCACATATATGCTATATTTTCCTGAACAAGGAATTTACCTTTGTGTTCTAACCCCATTGGGAAACTATATTAAAATTGTTTATATGTCTTGAAAAATTCACATCAAAGGATTGCCAATTTTTCAGAAAGTCTCCCTCTGAGGATATATCATATTATTGCTCATTAGCATCATTTACAACTCTTTTTTGGAGAGACTTATATCAAGTATCCTTTACTCTCAAAGCATAACAGCATACACCACTATTACAATGCACTGATAGGTAACTATTAAAATCTTCTATCCACTGAAACATAAATTGACAAAAGTTCATCACCTTAACCTTTAATGTGAATTAACCAATGCTCTTTACTCAATTTTAATTCCATTCCTTTAAGATAACACAATTATTTTCAAAATAAAATGGTAATAATATGCTATTAAATTATCAATCATTGATAAAATGAAAGAAAAAATAAAAAGGATTCAAACTGAAGATATAACCTTTTACTTAAAACAAACCTCTTAGTACATGTGATCTGAGCTATGAGTCTGTGAAACCCAGCTTCAAATAGTCCTTTTTGTTTTTCAGCATTTTAAAGAAGTTAAGCATGCTTAATTTGGGGATTACAAGAATTAACACTTAACAGAGAATACAGGAAAGGATGCGTTTTCCTAGATACCATGAAAAATCTTATCCTTTTTTTCCACATCTTGAGAATGAATAAACACTTAGATGTTTATTTTCCAATGTTTTTCAGTGATTTAATAATACTGTGCATTCTATAGTTCTAATACACAATAAGGTTTTGTTGAAGTTTTAGCCTTTGATCTAAAAAGTACTATAACATTGTTTCTGATTAATTTACACTATATAAAATTAAATCCGTGTGATTGTTTCTAGAAGGTTATCATGCCTCCTATGGGTTCATTCAGCCCAAAATATATAGATTTTGATTACTGTTCTCTACTCTGTACTACTTTTGTTGCTTTGGACTTGAAAGTAGGCAGAGTTCTGGGTATTCAATTGAGAAATAAGATACACAGTAGCAACTTTTACAGCAATGGAGTAAGCATCTTGCAGTTGCTATTGGTTTATTTGTATTTCCTTATGCTAGTGTTGTCTTGAGGCTTGTATACTACACCCTCATAACCTGAAACTTTCATGAACTCCCTATATGTTTATTGATTCTTTCTTTATGTAAATTATCTATCCTGTAGATAATTTATACTGCCATAAGGATATTATCAGGCATACTGCATCATGGTGCATAGCTTTAAGAAACATGCAACCAAATATTTTTTCTTGAATGACTGTAACATAATAAAATAAAATTTTTCATTAACAGAAATTAAAAATAACATGACTATGAATTTTGTAAGTAAACCAGTCCTTAAAGGGGGTGGATACAGCCAATGGCCCTTTTTATCTTTTTAGAAGCCAGAATACTTATGATTATGTTTTTATCCCTAGACTGATACTTAGTCAGTGCTTTGATGAAAGTCAAGGATTGGCAAGGAATTGAGTTGGGATATATTTTTCTTAAGTCCCCTTATGAATTCTTCATTTTATTACTCTACATAATATTCAGCTATGCTACTCTGTTGAACTGTAGTTGTGGTCAAAATGATCAGCCAATAAAGTCATAAAAACTTGGCCTAACTATCCAGGTAATTTTCCAGTTAAGAAGTTTATGATTCTCACAGCCTATTTTAATTGAGAAACTGACAGGGTAAGCAAAATATTCCCCTATCCCATCAAAAACTCAGGATACATGGGAAGATATTAATGAACTATTGGCAAGGAGGGTGAGAGTTTCATAACAACATAATTGAGTGGAACAATATATATATGTAAATTGATTGTATATATATGCATATAATCAATATTAATCTAAACTAATCATGTAAACATTCAATAATAAAACCAAAGTACCTAAAATGAGATTCACTATGGTCCATTTAGAAATAAAGTAAATGTTAGCATTTTCTCAGTTTTATTTCCTTCGATATATGTAGAACATCTTATTACAAATGGAAATATTGTTACTAAACTTATACTAAAAAGTAACAGCAACAGATTTGTCTTAGTTTTAACATGCAGTATTATAATCAGCAGGGTTTTAAAAATTGTTCCCAGGGTTAATATCTGTGATCACCACACTGCTTGCTCTTATTCTTATTGGTTATATTGAGTGGCAGATTGCAAGACTTCCTTATTACCTTGTTAAATCAAGAGGTGAAATCCTTTCAAGACTTATCCTTTTAGACATCTTTTATTAATGCTAATGTACCAGATGGGAGAAATTAAAATGGTTCTGCTCTTCATGCTGCCGTTACCCACAATTTCACCACATCATTTGCTGGTTAAGGAAGCATATGAAAATAATAGGTAGAGCACATTGTTGTAATAGTTCAGAAATTATGGAACACCTTGTCTAAGAAAATCTTTTCTTATTTCATCAGGGTGGGGGTTGAGGGTTGTCATTCCTGAATTCTTCTTCAGAAATACTGACAAAACTAGAACTTATCAACTCATCACATCACTTGTCCCAGTTTCTCAAATTTACCTCAATTTTACATTCCAAACAATAACTAGCAAGATGATTACACAGGAATATTTCCCCTTGATTCATAAGGTTAATTGTCCAGAGTACTGAAGTTCATTTAAATTCTACTTCTTTTGTTTTTTTTTTCCTTTTGCTTCTTTGTGAAATGGACCTTTGTCCATTGGAACACTTGGCCTTTGTAAATCTTGGGAAATATCAAGCCACTTTTCCACTTAATGGTCTAGCAGAATGTTTACAACTTGTGATCCCAGGAAAGACACAGCCACCTAGACTTTGACTCTGTGCCAGTTGCATTCTGAATGACTACTCCACCTTATCACCAAGCCTAGGGAATATATGCTAAGATGCATTCAAGGGGTGGTTATGTTATAATGATAAAGTTAAGTTCACTCCAGGCTTACTTCAGTAATTTAACTTATAGCTTGGGTACATGGGTAATAATTTAATTCCTCAAAAAACAAAGTAATTTCCTCTGCTTCCAAACTGATTGAGTCTTTATAACTGATAACCATAGGTTTAGAGAAGTCCAAACATATTATTTTTTCTTTGTTAAGTGAAAGAATGGGAGAGAGAACACTTTATTCCCTTCAGTGGAATTTATTTGAATTGAGCTCAAGTACAATATTTATCTTTGATTCTGTGCTTAGATAGGAAAGCATTCCCTGTCTTCTCTCCTAAAGGACTTGATTACACATTTATCTTCACATCTCTTCCCCTGTGTTTACCAACAATTGGGAGACCAGATTTTACCAGCCTAATAAGAAAATCCTATGAACCTATGCTTACATAAATCCACAGCAGAGGAGAAGAATGCAGGAAAGCCAGTATCATTGTTAGAAACAGCATCACCAGGAAGTTGAAACAATCAAGGGTCAAAACAAGGCCTGGATCATAAAATTTATTAGTGTTCCATCGCTAAAGAATCATTTATTTTATCCTGGCTTCTCTTTTTTTCTTTTTACTGATAATCACATTTATAATCCTTAAATAAATTCACTTAAAATATTTTCAAGAAAAAAATGCTATGTGGAAAGCTTCACTTCTTTTATCCATCTATGATGCTATGTAGGGCCACTTGAGACATGAAGTTTGTATAATACAAACAGTGATCATATTTTTCCTATGGTTTGTTCTGCAAAGAAACATACAAGTACATGTTTTAAGGATTTCATTTCATCTTTCAATATGTGTCTGTGTTTATATGCATGTGAGGGCAGTTTCCATGGAGGCCAAAAGAGGTTATTGTATTCCCTGGATTTGGGTTGCAGGCAGTTGTGAGTGCTGCAAACCAAGTGAGGGTCCTCAGGAAAATTAGGAAGCACTCTTAATTGCTAAGTCATCTTTCTAGGTTCACAGCATAAACAGCATTAGAAGCTCCTGTGAGTATACTTTGCCTTTTTAATTGACCTAACTGCTTAACCCAATTTCTAGATAAGTTTAAATGTTAACATTATATTTATTTAAGGTTGAACCTGCAAAGGTAAATATTGATGTGGTTGTTTGAATAAGAGTGACTTCCCTCTCTCAAACTAATATTTTTGATTGTTTGGTTGGAAATTAGTAAATTGTCTGGGAAGGACAAGTAGGTGTGCCACTGGGTTGGGGCCTTGAGGTTTCAAAAACTGATGGCATTCCCAGTGTGTATCTCTTGGTCTCTAGATCTTGGTCTCTCTGTCTCTGTATTTCTTTGACTCCAACTTTCCAATAAGCTCTTAGCTACTGATCCAGTACAATGCTCCCTGCTGTGATGGTCATGTACTTACCTTCTGAAATCCTCTGGAATTAACATTGATTTCAATTAAATTGTTTGTTTTATAAGTTGCCTTGGCAATCTCGTCTCTTCACAGCAATAGAGCAGTAACTAAAGTAGTAACAATGAAATTATTATAATCTATAAAGAAAAGAGTATATTTGGACTTCAATTTTATATCAGTTTTTACTATTAATGCATTTCTAGTAAAAAAAAGGATAAAACAAAACAGAAAACCTAACGTATCACCACCAAGCACACCCCAGAAGACACAACACACTGTGGGTTCTTGTCAGCATAGAGAATATTCACTTCTACATTTTTTATGCACAGGTTAGTCAGTGGATGTTAAAAATCAGAGAAGCTAGGAAACAAGGAGGACCCTAAGAAAGACATACATAGTACCCTGGAGAAGGGAAAAGGGACAAGAACCCCTGAGCTAATTGGGAGCATGGGGGAAGAAGGAGGGAGGTAAAAGAAAGAGAAGGGGAGAGGAGGACATGAAGGATCGGGAAGACCGAGTCAGGGGAAGAAGCAAAGAGAACAAGAAAAGATACACCATAATAGAAGGAGCCATTATAGGTTTAAAGAGAAATCTGGCATTAGGGAAATGTCCAGAGATCCATAAGAATGATCCCAACTAAGAACCTGAGCAATAGTAGAGAGGGTATCTTAAGTGCCCTTCCCCTATGATGAGATTGATGAGTACTTTAAATGCCTTCCTAGAGCCTTCATACAGTATGATGGAAGCAGAAGCAGACACCCACAGCTAAGCACTGAGCTGAATGAACTCCAGGAATTCAGTTGTAGAGAAGGAGGAGTGATGAGCAAAGGGGTCAAGAACATGTTTTGGAAACTCACAGAAACAGCTGACCTGAGCAAGTGGGAACTCATGGATGCCAGTATGACATCTGGGGAAACAGCATAGGACTGAACCAGGCCCCCTGAATGTGGGTGTCAGTTAGGAAACCTCTGGCAGTGGAACCAGTATTTATCCCTAATGCACGAATGGACTTTGGAAGCCCATTTCCAATGGAGGGATACTCTCTCAGCCTAGATACATAGGGGAGGTCCTAGGCCCTGCCCCACGTGATGCAACAGACTTTGATGATCCCCCATGGAAGGACTCACCCTCTCTGGGAAGTGGGTGGGGGCTGGGATAGTGGTTTGGTGGGGGAATGGAAGGATGGGAAGGAGAGCAAACTGGGATTGATATGTAAAATAAGATTGTTTCTAATTTAAATAAAAAATCAGTAATGAAGGATGTAAAACTGCTCAAACCCAAGACAATAATATTAGAAGTAGTGTGAGTTATATTAGCATTTTACACATTGTTGTTAGCTATTTCTGTTATCATAAAAATATTATATACTGCTATTTAACTTCTACCTTTTTATTTTTCATGGTTTTTTATTATAATGGTTTGATACCACTCTATTTTTTTTCTCTCTTTTTTTTAGTTTCTGGAGATAGGATTTCTTTGTGTAGCTTTGGAGCCTGTCCTGGAATTCGCTCTGTGTACCAGGCTGGCCCCAAATTCATAGAGATCCACCTACCTCTGCCTCCCAAGTGCTAGGATTAAAGGTATGAGTCACTACTGCCCTGCTATTTCTTTCTAGCAGTTTCTGAGAAACATACGTAACACTGCCTCACCATAATGAGTGTCTTAGTTAGGGTTCTTATTTCTGTGATGAGACACCATTACTGCAGCAACACTTATAAGTGGAAACTTTAATTGGGAGGCCTATTTACAATTTAAGAGGTTCAGTTTCTTATCATCATGGTGGGAAGCTGGGCACTATGTAGACAGACATGGCATTGGAGTAGCTCAGAGCCCTATATCTTGCAGGCAACAGGAAGTCAACTAAGACTGGGTCATATTTGAGAGTAGGAAAACTCAATGCCTGTGCCCACAGTGACGCACTTCCTCCAACAAGGGCATACTCACTCCAACAAAGCCACAACTCCTAATAGTGCCACTCCTTATGAGATTGTGGGGGCCATTATATTCAAGCTACCACAGTGAGGCAGAACTATGGAAAGCAGCAGTTAAGAGTGACAATGCTACTACTATGGTGTGGTAATTGCTTTTTTGTAGAAGAAAAATGGCCATCACACACCGGACCAAATAAGAGGTGCATAGTCAGACAGACACGGTGCAAATGAGGAGTGGATGCGGAAGGCAGCAGCGTCTCAGAAGCCAGCTCTTCTTTTTGGACCTCTCTTGCTAAGTTCATTAGAGTTGCACACATTACCTAAAAAGGAATTACATTTCAGTTTCTGCAATTCATTTTCAAAAACAGAAAAGAATATATTTGTTCCATAAAAAATTATATTAGTTGGCATTCAGTGGTGCCAACTCGGGTCTTCTAGCTATCCCAACCATCTCTCATGTTTCTGCATATTTTTATTTCAGGCAAATTCCAAAATTTGCTTGCAGAAAACACACTCCAAGATTTATCTGGGAAAAAAAAGAATTCTTTTTCCCTGTGAGATGATAAGAGGATTAAACACACAGACACTGGTTTTTAAAGTTTGAGCTAATCATTGCAATTATTGTTGAATGGTTCTAGTACTGTTACCACTTGCATGAAGAGAGAGGGGTGGGGCTTTAAAGGAATCAAACCTGACAATATTTTATGGCAGTCTTTCTGGATCAGTATGAGTTTGCAGGGACAATGATGCAAACTCTTCCTTGCTTACTGTGAAAAGGTAAAGGGAACTGCATTAAGAACGATCTTAGAGAAAACTGAACTGATAGATTTTCTTTACACAAAAGCCTTGACCAAAAGACTTTCATTTTCTCCATAGATAAGGTTTGTTCAGTCAGTGTGCCTCTGGCTTGGTAGACACTGTCCAAAGTGAGGCTGCAGTACTCTTATTTTTTCCAAGTGTATTCATCTCCTATACACTCTGGCAATCAGAGCTTTGTCAATGTCAAGCAAAATACTCAGGGTGCGGGGTCTGTGCAATATGACTTTGTTGAGACAGAAGTGTATATAACATAACTTCATATTGAAAAGACTGTCAGAAACAATCACCTTGGTTAAATCTGAAGATTTAAAATTTCCTAAGTAAACAAGGAGTTTTTCTAAATTATGGAAATAACAAAAATAATAATTCACATGGCAAGTTATACATAGTCCCTTAAATTATCCCTTCACAGCAAACTATTGAAATAAGTTCTATCAGTGTGTCCATTACTATCTGTGTTACAAAAAAGAGACTGAAGGTCAGAGAGAGAGAGAGAGAAATAAGATA
The DNA here is from genome assembly GCF_017639785.1 of Mesocricetus auratus. Lineage (NCBI taxonomy): Eukaryota > Metazoa > Chordata > Mammalia > Rodentia > Cricetidae > Mesocricetus > Mesocricetus auratus. Next base: position 34,546,331 of record NW_024429201.1, read on the forward strand.
CCCAATATGTCCCAGCAGTGAGAGATGGACACAGGGATCAACATCAGGTGACCTGATGACACATTCTGTGTCCAATGCTGCCTGAAAAGCCATTTTTCCTTCCAGTTCTGTAAAGGCAAAGAAACAGATGTTTAAACACTTGTTCACAAGATTAGACTTTTTTTATCAAGAAGCAACAAATTTAGTTTAGGCCTTAAAGGCTAAAGGCTGGTTATATTTTCTGGACTGAAGACAGGACAGTCTACACATTCTTGGTTGAACATCATTTTATTGTGAAACCCCTTTAGAAGTGATGTTTTTTTATTTTTTAGGCAGGGTCTCTCATACAAAATGGTTCACATGACTCTAAGTTAAAAATGAATATTACCTATTAGTAAATGTAGTAGTATCCTAAGTAGGTTATGTTTATTTCTAGTATTTGTTTTCACTCGAAAGACACATTCTGGTCAACTGAGATAACATTTCTTAGTGTAATTGCTTATATCTTGAATAGAAAGTCTTGGGCAGATATGTGTATTTATGATAAAGTTGGCCATGTCTGTGATTTCTAAGGAACCACCGTGGATGTGAAGGATGTCCTCACAGTGAAAGTCAGTGTCAGGCCAGTCTCCTTCATAATGAAGACATGACAGGCAGCATATTTTCTTACATTTACAGCATGATTACCTGTATTACTTTCTCTGGAAGACATTGTTCCAATGCATATAAACCTCTCTTCTACCATCTTCAGTTTATGATTTAACTATTAAATATACTCATAACTTTAACAAGGCAAAATGTATATTTATGCCTTCACCAAAGAAATATCTTTACGAAATGAATTCTCAGTCAAACAAATGGAGTTTAGACTTTGGAATACTGACTATGGCAATACGTGTGATTCAGCCTGCTACAAACTAAAAAGAATAGTCTTAATTAAGACAAAAATAGTAAATTGCCTAAATATTGAACACATGTATTTGAGTATACTAAATCAATGACTAATACATGCTTTTGAATCTGGGTAAATGTTTGAAATGATTCTTCAGTTGAAGCCTGCAAAAGATATAACCTATAAATATAACTGTTGAAACTGGCTTTCTCTTTGTTACTATAAATATGAAACATTTGAAGTACTACTAATAGTGTATTCTGCCAAATGCATTCACTTGATGAACCATATCCAAACTTACTAGTGGTGGGCTGCCCATCGTAGTTATTGGTAACGGTGAGTGCAATGGTTTAAAATTGATGGGAGACTCGCTTCATTTCATCTTTCCTCTCTTTTTGGGTCCCTTACACCCATCCTTCCCCTGTCTTTGCCCATATTTCTTCTTCTGGCACTGAGTATAAAATAGCATGATTTCAATGGCATTGACAACTTAGAGCTTAAAAACAAAGGAGAAATTGAACTGCCAAACTAGTAATTGCACCTCAACAAAATATGTTGGCTAACTGAGAAGTAAAAGATTCTATGGGATTCCCTCGTAAATGCTTAAGGATAAAGAAAGACTCTTGGAGGGAATTCCATCTGTAAATGGGCAATTCATTTTTATTATTCCTTAAGATTTTTCCCAGATTTAGAAATTAAAAATCACTCAAATGGTCCCCAGCTTGGACTTCATATTCTCCTACTGCACATCTGAATACTCCTTGTTCTTTGTGCTATTTCCCTACTCAATCTGCTTCTTGATCTTAGTTGCCACACTCTGGAAGTATGCATAGTTCCCTACCTTGTATTAGAGCTTACTGATTCGGTGCCTTCTCCAAATGCAGGGGAAGAACTGACTCTATTATCTACTCCTTCAGATGCTGCTTCTCATAACAATGCAGATTATGTGGCTGTGGCTGTGATACAATCCGGATAGACTCAAATGACTTACAATGTCTTGTCAAAAATTGATCCTTGAACCATATAAAAGTTAAAGAGATGTGAATATACACAATGAAATGTATCTAATGGTGGAGAAGCACACATATTCCCAAACTGATACTTCTACTTATCTACCAAACAAATGCTTATTGAGTGCTTACCCTGTACTAGTTCACATAATTGTAGTGCTCCATTCCAATAAAGAAATAATAACCTATAAATCAATACTCTGGCACAAAGAAAAAGCATAACATGGTGGAAGATGTGAGAATAAGCTCCATTAAGGGAGAGCTGAATGGTGCCAAGAAGCTGCCCAGAGGAATATCAGGGGGAAACAAATTCCTAGTGGCAGGAACAAGTGCAGGGAATATATTTAAACTCTTTGATGAAAGGGAAGGAGTTTAATGAGGCTGATCACTGGCTTCTGGAAGGCAGAGATTTAAATTAAGTTGGTGAGAGGAAGGATCTCATCATTATAACATCTTCTAGGTCATCCTAAAGATTCTGAGGTTTATTGTAGATACGAAAATATACTTAAAAATATTATGATATGTCTTTGCAAACATATAATTCTAGAATTTGGAAGACTGAGGCAGGGTTATCGAAAGCTGAGGCCATTTCCATTTTAGCCAATATAGTGTCACCATGTTTCAAATGAATGAATGAGTGAATGAACAGACAAAAAGACCTTTAAAATATATAAGAAATATAATTCCAATATAATAAAAATGTTTCCTCCATTAAGTTTATGAGTGTATACGATGTGCATGTGCTCTCTCTCTCTCTCCCTCCCTCTCTCCCTCCCTCCCTCCCTCCCTCCCCTCTCTGTGTTTGTGTGTGACTAGAGAAGAATCAAAATACTGATATGAACAACAAAGTGCTCCGAGGTGGTAATGATTCTAAAATTGAATTCTAGCATATTAGCAACTCTGCCACTAATTTGCTACTTAAATTTCTAGGTTATTAATGCTTCACTTGCAAAATTATGTATCAATGAAACATGGCTAATATCAGGTCTTAAAAACAAAATTTTGAGAAGAAAATGAATAGAAGATTCCTAAATTAGCACTTTTCGAATTAAAGTTTAAAAAACACAACCCACAGACTCCAGACTGACAGCTGGGGAACCAGCATAAGACCAAACCAGACCCCCTGAATGTGGGTGTCAGTTGGGGATCTTGGGCAGTCTATGGGCCTCTGGCCATGAACCAGGATGTATCCCTAACGCATGAACGGGCTTTGGGAGCACATTTCCTATGGAGGGATACTCTCTCCGTCTAGATACATGGGGGAGGAACTAGATCCTGTCCCAAATGATGTGACAGACTTTCATGATTCCCAATGGGAAGCCTCACCCTCCCTGAGGAGTAGATGGGGGTTGGGGTGGGGATATGAGGGGTTATGGGGGGAAGGGACAGAGAGGGAACAGGGATTAGTATGTAAAATAAGATTGTTTTTAATTTAAATAAAAATTATTTTAAAAAATCTTTAAAGCAAAAAAGGAAAAGTACAACTTGAGACAGAACTGTGTATTTCCAATAAACTTACCCACTACACAAAGATTGAAAGATAAGCTTTCCATTTATGGATTACTTACTGCAGTATCTACTGATGATATAAAGGTAGATTTAAAGAATAAACATCCCAATTCTTTTTTAACTTTAAGGAATGCTATGTTTCAGTCTTCTTAAAATTATTAAAATACGGTAATTTTATCCCTATCACACTGATGCTTGACATGGTTTTGTACTTTGATGTTATCTTGTGTAATAATTTAGGACAAAACTGTTATGTCCTGATGAATAGGCTTTTGAATTGTATTTATTTGTTTGTTTATTTATTGTTTGTTTTACATACCAAACACGGTTTCCCCTCCCTCCTCTCCTCCCATTTTTGCCCCTACCTCTCTTACAACCCCCCTATCCATTCCTCTTCCCTCTCAATTCAAAAGGGGCAAGGCCTCCCATGGGATTTAAAAATGCATTTCATATCAACTTGAGGCAGGACCAAACTCTTCCCCTTTGCATCAAGGCTGAATGAGGCATCCCACCACAGTGACTAGGTTCCAAAGAGATTGCTCATGCATCAGAGATAGGTCCTGGTCTCACTTCCAGGGTCCCCATAGACAGACCATGCTATTCAACTGTCACCCAGATTCAGAGGACTTGAATCAGTTCCATGCTGGCTTACTAGCTCAGGTCAGCTGTCTCTGTGGGTCCCTGTCACGATCTTGACACCACCCCTCCCTTGCTCATATAATCCTTCCTTCCTCTCTTAAACTAGACTCCTGGAGCATGGCCTAGGATCTCTGCATCTGCTTCTAACAGTTACTGGATGAAGGTTCTATGACGGTAGGGTAGTAACCAATTTGATACAAAACATAACCAAAACTTACAATGATGCAATGTTTTTCTTTTAAAAAGACATTCCAGCCATTTGCTATTTTGTTACTCAACATGCTTTCTGAACCTGAAGTAACACTTATAGGGAGAAAAGGGCATAGACCAGATGGTGAGAACTTTCAGAAGATAAAGGAGCTTGATACTAAACCAGAGGACCTAATCCCTGAGACCCACTGATACGTACAAAAAGTAAGTAGGTGTAATTCCAGAAAAGAAGAGGAAGAGAGACAGAGTCTACATTAGAGCATCATACTTTCCAATGGAGAGTACAACATAAATAAGCCAAGATACAATGGGACATGACCAGGTCTTGTGCCACTACCCTTAAGATATCAGATATGAGGCCTCCTGCACTCTTCTGAAAGAAAATAACAAAACTGTGTATATAGAGTTCACTGAGGAGTAAACTTTTACTTGGGGGTAATGCTTTGCTTGTATAACTGTATATAGGCTTGTAAAGCTGCTTGCTGGTGCACGTCCTCTCTGTCCTCTACACTCTGCCCCCCCTACCCCAAACCACAACCAAATGTCTTCAGCTGAGAGGAGCTGTCCTGCTGTGAGCTCTCCTGTTGTAAATTCAGATGGCATTTCAGAGGGTACATTTCAGGCAGTTTCTAAAAACGGTATCCGTTTTACATTTTCATTAAAAAGGAACTATGATTTTCATTGCAGATATCTAATGAGATTTTATTCATATATAAATATTTGAATAATTATATTTGTTTATATGGTAAAAGCAAACTTGAGGCAAGTGGCTTTTCAGCCAAAAAAACCACAACAATGTAAATCCTGGTTCGAATAAGCCACAGTTGGATTCAGTAAGGGAACAAATAACTGCACATCACGTTTCTAATTTTCTAGGAAGCGAATACACAAATATTTTAATCATATTCTAGTGTTTGTTAATAGTTCTCATTGCCTCAAAAAAGTTCAGCGCATGAATACTCTCATTTAGCATTCCTAAGAGAACACTCTGGATCAGGTTTCCACTCACTGAAAAAGCAAAGTGGACATGCATGAGCTTAAATAACACCATGATAACTGTCACATGGGCCATATTGGAACCCTCCTGGGTACTGGCAGCCCATACTATCCAAGTTATCAAGTACAGCCGTTTCCAGGCTTCTCCCTGACTAACGTTGAGAGTGTGCAATGGAAGCTAATTGTTCTGGTCCTTTCTGTATTGATTATGTTGGAGGTCTAATTAAATCAAATAGACATTATGTATATATAAGGTGCTGAACCACTGGGATAATGTAGTTGAACTTGTCCCAGACATGGATATAATTAAGGATTTGTTAACACTTGTACAATAAATCTCTATTATCAAGGACTTTTAACTAAGTATTAAAAATTCATTCTCAGCTGCAACTTGCCATTCATGGTCTCAGCTAGGAAGCAATTTACTTTTACAAATTTTCGTAAAAAAGAAAAGAAGAGGAAGAAAAAGCCTGCTTTGTAATGCGTTTTTACCCTTTTATAAAAAAGTTTCAGCCATACTGGAATAAAAAATGTGTGGAATGCAATCAGTAAAAGAAGAAATGGTTCATTTGTTTCTACACCTAACATGTTTTTTTTCACCTTAGGTAGAGGACGCCTTTCATAATTTCTTTGCACTGTGGATAAGTGAACTTCCCCTGGAGCAGTTGCACTGCCATGGGTCACACTCTTAACAGCCACAACAAATTGATTTGCACTCACACAACAGCTATCAGTTTCCATAGCTCCTCAGTAGGTTCAGAAGTCATGCCAACCTCCCTTCTCCTGGATAGGATTTTGTGTGGTGGAGGGAGCACTGTACTAATTGTGAATGAGGTCAGAATCCTATGGTAAGTTGGTCTCTGCATTTTGACCACTTGTGCCTTTCTGTAATAAGCTTCATCCACTGCAAAAGAGTCACTTTTGATGATGGAGGAGAGCTACTCTTATCTGAGTAAATGAGCATAAGTACATTCTAATATAGCTAAAAATTATACTGGTTTAGAAAAGGGGCAGTGGTGGGTTCCTTTCTAGATTCCAGTGCAGGTTGGTGGCCCTTTGTTACTTCCAGGATATACTACCACTACTGAGCTTTCCAAGGAGCTTGTCCTACTGTCACTACTGTGGTTTGCTGGTGTTATAGCTGCAAAGAACTAGTGATCCTTTTCTCCCTTGAGAGACTGCATGGCTCCAATGAATATTGTGAGACCTAGTTCTCATTGAGGATCCCAGGTCAGATACAGATTGACTCCTTCAAACCATGTGACCAAAGTATTTGGTGTCATCTGCAATAGGTTCTTACCATCCATTTCTGGAAGGCACCAAGGGTAATAGCCATAGCCTATATTTGGGGGTGTTTCTCAGATTACTCTGACCAACAATTTACAAGGAAGTTTCCCATTCCTGAAACTGAGGCTTCTGCTAAATAAGGCACAGCTTTGGTGGTGAGATTCTTTGTGCCCCAAATGGCATAAATGCAATTAAACCACACACACACACAACACACACACACGCACACGCGCACACACACACGCGCACATACACACACGTATATACTATATATTTAAGCAGATGCATGTATTTATAATGTAATTTTAAGAAACAATAATATAAATTCCTATGGTTTCCAAGCAACTTTAGTGCTATTTACCCAACTTTCCATCTTTCTCTCTGTGTTGGGCTCCCTCCAACCTCCCATATAAGTCTCCATACTTTTCTATTTCTTCCTTTATAACAACTGTATCCTTCTGTTCCCCTCTCTAGTATCCCTATCCCTTCCTAATTCCATAATACTGTACTCTTTTTTTTTAACTTTCCTGGTACCTACTGTCACATCAGGCTACATGCTGTTATTTGAAGTTTCAAAACTGGCATCCACAAATAAAAGAAAATATGTGGCATGTGGCACCTGTCTTTCTAGTTCTGGGTTACCCCATTCAGTAAAATATTACCTACTTTCATCCATTTATCTACAAATTACATTTTTACAGATGAATACTATTCCTTGGTGTATATTTGCTACATTTTTATTATCATTCATCAGTTGAAGACTATTTATACTGATTCCATTCCCAAACCATCATGAAGAGAGCAACAATGAACATAGCTGAGCAGGTGTCTGTGGAGCAGGGATGTAGAATCTTTTGGGCATATGCAAAGGAGTGGTACATCTGGGTCATATGGTAGATTTGTTTTATCTTCTTGATCTCCACATGCATTTCTAGACTGGTTGCTCCAGTTTGCAAGCCACCACAATGAAATGGGTTTCCCCTTTCCATACGGTATTAATTGTCAGTTATTTTATGGACATTAGCAACTTTGACTGGGGTAGAATGAAATTTCAAAGTTGTCTCAGTTGTCATTTCTCTAATTGCTGGGATGTCAAGTACATTTTTGTCTTTCTACATTTAGAGAATTAAAATTTGAATTGAAGACTGCATATCCTCCCACTATTTTTCATATTTTCTCCCAGACCAATATATAGGCCAAGCAGTACTCATCTTTGCAGCTTTTCTTTTCATAAACTGAATGTATGTACATTATAAAATTAAATTTAATAAAGATAATGGAAGAATTGAGTGAAATGTTGAGATATTGCCCTTAAATGTTATACAATAACATTTACTCTTCAATCATCTTGCTCTCCGTGCTTTGAGGGCAACATAGGGAATGCAGAGAAACCCCCAAAGCAATAAGGACTACATGCTCCACTCTCCAGTTGGCTCAATACCGACTGTTCCTAATTTCAGCTATTAGTGAATTTCATGGAAACAGTACCGACTACTGGATGTTTTGATTGTTAATCATTGCAAGTATCCTCTGGATTTTTCTGAACATTAGCTTCAAGAAAGGATTTTTAACACCAATATGACAACACCAACACCAAAGCACCCATTCTTGTTGAAGGCACATGTTGATGAATTCATATTTCAAAATTAACAGAAAACACTTTCATAAAGATTAAGTTAGTGGTGACAGAAATATTAAGACAGATTTAAAATGAATGATGTTTATTCTTAGTGCCTTAAAGGGTAAATTGATTATTTTTTTGTTTCCTCCATTTATAAAGAGCTTAATGATTTAAAATAATGCACAAATTATCTAATAGCCTCTGTGGGTTAGAAGTGTGGAGATAACTTAGAACCATTCATCCAAATCTCACAAGGCTGCATTCAACACAGCAGTCTACTTGTGATTTCATTTAAATATGGCTATTAACCTTAGCATGCAAAAACAGCAAATGCCCCTCTCGAATATTAAATAAAGCTTCCCAGTTGTTGCTCTCATTTTTATAAACATTAAGTTAAAATGGAAAAATGGAAATTAACAAAATAAACAGAAAAAAGGTAGAACAATTACAATTTAAAAATCTGTTCAGGAAGAGAGAAACTATGTCATGAGAGTATTGATAGGGGAAACTGGCC